>NC_142823.1:11893208-13368208 GCF_057945365.1 Rhopilema esculentum | reverse complement strand
CTAACCCTAACCCTAACCCTAACCCTAACCCTAACCCTAACCCTAACCCTAACCCTAACCCTAACCCTAACCCTAACCCTAACCCTAACCCTAACCCTAACCCTAACCCTAACCCTAACCCTAACCCTAACCCTAACCCTAACCCTAACCCTAACCCTAACCCTAACCCTAACCCTAACCCTAACCCTAACCCTAACCCTAACCCTAACCCTAACCCTAACCCTAACCCTAACCCTAACCCTAACCCTAACCCTAACCCTAACCCTAACCCTAACCCTAACCCTAACCCTAACCCTAACCCTAACCCTAACCCTAACCCTAACCCTAACCCTAACCCTAACCCTAACCCTAACCCTAACCCTAACCCTAACCCTAACCCTAACCCTAACCCTAACCCTAACCCTAACCCGCTTGTTGGGTCACGCTTGTTGGGTCACGCTTGTTGTTCTGGAGAGTGAACTTGAAGAAGGCTGGCACGTCGCGAGTGGCCTTGAGATTTGAACCCAAAAACGGGACAGCTTTGAAAATTCAGTCAATTTGGTGGAAATTTAGTGTAGAATTCGGAAATGGTGTCTTCTTGAAAGATTTTGGGGCTTTATTGTTGAACAAGTCCGATGCAACAGGAAACCGTTTGATTTTTCAGGCTGCTGCGATTTGAGAAAAATTTCAAAGTGTCACTCCTGTTTGTAAAATGTTGAAAATAAAAATTTCGGGTTTTTCACATGAAAGGCTAGTTTAACTGACAACAAGGCCTGGCAAAGTTGGGGAATTTGCAATTAGGGTCTAAATTTTGAGTTATTCATTGTTTAAGAATGGGGTTGAAGGGGTCCCGCTTGTTGTTCTGGAGAGTGAACTTGAGGAAGGCTGGCATGTCGCAAGTGGCCTTGAGATTTGAACCCAAAAACGGGACAGCTTTGAAAATTCAGTCAATTTGGTGGAAATTTAGTGTAGAATTCGGAAATGGTGTCTTCTTGAAAGATTTTGGGGCTTTATTGTTGAACAAGTCCGATGCAACAGGAAACCGTTTGATTTTTCAGGCTGCTGCGATTTGAGAAAAATTTCAAAGTGTCACTCCTGTGTGTAAAATGTTGAAAATAAAAATTTCAGGTTTTTCACATGAAAGGCTAGTTTAACTGATAACAAGGCCTGGCAAGGTTGGGGAATCTGCAATTAGGGTCTAAATTTTGAGTTATTCGTTGTTTAAGAACGGGGTTGAAGGGGTCGCGCTTGTTGTTCTGGAGAGTGAACTTGAAGAAGGCTGGCACGTCGCGAGTGGCCTTGAGATTTTAACCCAACAAAGGGAGAGCTTTGAAAATTCAGTCAATTTGGTGGAAATTTAGTGTAGAATTCGGAAATTGTGTCTTTTTGAAAGATTTTAGGGCTTTATTGTTGAAGAAGTCCCATGCAACAGGAAACCGTTTGATTTTTCAAGCTGCTGCGATTTGAGAAAAATTTCAAAGTGTCACTCCTGTGTGTAAAATGTTGAAAATAAAAATTTCGGGTTTTTCACATGAAAGGCTAGTTTAACTGACAACAAGGCCTGGCAAAGTTGGGGAATTTGCAATTAGGGTCTAAATTTTGAGTTATTCATTGTTTAAGAATGGGGTTGAAGGGGTCCCGCTTGTTGTTCTGGAGAGTGAACTTGAGGAAGGCTGGCATGTCGCAAGTGGCCTTGAGATTTAAACCCAAAAACGGGACAGCTTTGAAAATTCAGTCAATTTGGTGGAAATTTAGTGTAGAATTCGGAAATGGTGTCTTTTTGAAAGATTTTGGGGCTATATTGTTGAAGAAGTCCCATGCAACAGGAAACCGTTTGATTTTTCAGGCTGCTGCGATTTGAGAAAAATTTCAAAGTGTCACTCCTGTTTGTAAAATGTTGAAAATAAAAATTTCGGGTTTTTCACATGAAAGGCTAGTTTAACTGACAACAAGGCCTGGCAAAGTTGGGGAATTTGCAATTAGGGTCTAAATTTTGAGTTATTCATTGTTTAAGAATGGGGTTGAAGGGGTCCCGCTTGTTGTTCTGGAGAGTGAACTTGAGGAAGGCTGGCATGTCGCAAGTGGCCTTGAGATTTGAACCCAAAAACGGGACAGCTTTGAAAATTCAGTCAATTTGGTGGAAATTTAGTGTAGAATTCGGAAATGGTGTCTTCTTGAAAGATTTTGGGGCTTTATTGTTGAACAAGTCCGATGCAACAGGAAACCGTTTGATTTTTCAGGCTGCTGCGATTTGAGAAAAATTTCAAAGTGTCACTCCTGTGTGTAAAATGTTGAAAATAAAAATTTCAGGTTTTTCACATGAAAGGCTAGTTTAACTGATAACAAGGCCTGGCAAGGTTGGGGAATCTGCAATTAGGGTCTAAATTTTGAGTTATTCGTTGTTTAAGAACGGGGTTGAAGGGGTCGCGCTTGTTGTTCTGGAGAGTGAACTTGAAGAAGGCTGGCACGTCGCGAGTGGCCTTGAGATTTTAACCCAACAAAGGGAGAGCTTTGAAAATTCAGTCAATTTGGTGGAAATTTAGTGTAGAATTCGGAAATGGTGTCTTTTTGAAAGATTTTGGGGCTTTATTGTTGAAGAAGTCCCATGCAACAGGAAACCGTTTGATTTTTCAAGCTGCTGCGATTTGAGAAAAATTTCAAAGTGTCACTCCTGTGTGTAAAATGTTGAAAATAAAAATTTCGGGTTTTTCACATGAAAGGCTAGTTTAACTGACAACAAGGCCTGGCAAAGTTGGGGAATTTGCAATTAGGGTCTAAATTTTGAGTTATTCATTGTTTAAGAATGGGGTTGAAGGGGTCCCGCTTGTTGTTCTGGAGAGTGAACTTGAGGAAGGCTGGCATGTCGCAAGTGGCCTTGAGATTTAAACCCAAAAACGGGACAGCTTTGAAAATTCAGTCAATTTGGTGGAAATTTAGTGTAGAATTCGGAAATGGTGTCTTTTTGAAAGATTTTGGGGCTATATTGTTGAAGAAGTCCCATGCAACAGGAAACCGTTTGATTTTTCAGGCTGCTGCGATTTGAGAAAAATTTCAAAGTGTCACTCCTGTTTGTAAAATGTTGAAAATAAAAATTTCGGGTTTTTCACATGAAAGGCTAGTTTAACTGACAACAAGGCCTGGCAAAGTTGGGGAATTTGCAATTAGGGTCTAAATTTTGAGTTATTCATTGTTTAAGAATGGGGTTGAAGGGGTCCCGCTTGTTGTTCTGGAGAGTGAACTTGAGGAAGGCTGGCATGTCGCAAGTGGCCTTGAGATTTAAACCCAAAAACGGGACAGCTTTGAAAATTCAGTCAATTTGGTGGAAATTTAGTGTAGAATTCGGAAATGGTGTCTTCTTGAAAGATTTTGGGGCTTTATTGTTGAACAAGTCCGATGCAACAGGAAACCGTTTGATTTTTCAGGCTGCTGCGATTTGAGAAAAATTTCAAAGTGTCACTCCTGTTTGTAAAATGTTGAAAATAAAAATTTCGGGTTTTTCACATGAAAGGCTAGTTTAACTGATAACAAGGCCTGGCACAGTTGGGGAATTTTCAATTAGGGTCTAAATTTTGAGTTATTCATTGTTTAAGTACGGGGTTGAAGGGGTCGCGCTTGTTGTTCTGGAGAGTGAACTTGAAGAAGGCTGGCACGTCGCGAGTGGCCTTGAGATTTAAACCCAAAAACGGGACAGCTTTGAAAATTCAGTCAATTTGGTGGAAATTTAGTGTAGAATTCGGAAATGGTGTCTTTTTGAAAGATTTTGGGGCTTTATTGTTGAAGAAGTCCCATGCAACAGGAAACCGTTTGATTTTTCAGGCTGCTGCGATTTGAGAAAA
Source organism: Rhopilema esculentum (assembly GCF_057945365.1). Lineage (NCBI taxonomy): Eukaryota > Metazoa > Cnidaria > Scyphozoa > Rhizostomeae > Rhizostomatidae > Rhopilema > Rhopilema esculentum. The sequence continues at coordinate 13,364,393 of NC_142823.1, read as the reverse complement.
ATTTCAAAGTGTCACTCCTGTGTGTAAAATGTTGAAAATAAAAATTTCAGGTTTTTCACATGAAAGGCTAGTTTAACTGATAACAAGGCCTGGCACAGTTGGGGAATCTGCAATTAGGGTCTAAATTTTGAGTTATTCGTTGTTTAAGAACGGGGTTGAAGGGGTCGCGCTTGTTGTTCTGGAGAGTGAACTTGAAGAAGGCTGGCCCGTCGCGAGTGGCCTTGAGATTTAAACCCAACAAAGGGACAGCTTTGAAAATTCAGTCAATTTGGTGGAAATTTAGTGTAGAATTCGGAAATGGTGTCTTTTTGAAAGATTTTGGGGCTTTATTGTTGAAGAAGTCCCATGCAACAGGAAACCGTTTGATTTTTCAGGCTGCTGCGATTTGAGAAAAATTTCAAAGTGTCACTCCTGTGTGTAAAATGTTGAAAATAAAAATTTCGGGTTTTTCACATGAAAGGCTAGTTTAACTGACAACAAGGCCTGGCACAGTTGGGGAATTTGCAATTAGGGTCTAAATTTTGAGTTATTCATTGTTTAAGAATGGGGTTGAAGGGGTCCCGCTTGTTGTTCTGGAGAGTGAACTTGAGGAAGGCTGGCATGTCGCAAGTGGCCTTGAGATTTAAACCCAAAAACGGGACAGCTTTGAAAATTCAGTCAATTTGGTGGAAATTTAGTGTAGAATTCGGAAATGGTGTCTTTTTGAAAGATTTTGGGGCTATATTGTTGAAGAAGTCCCATGCAACAGGAAACCGTTTGATTTTTCAGGCTGCTGCGATTTGAGAAAAATTTCAAAGTGTCACTCCTGTGTGTAAAATGTTGAAAATAAAAATTTCAGGTTTTTCACATGAAAGGCTAGTTTAACTGATAACAAGGCCTGGCAAGGTTGGGGAATCTGCAATTAGGGTCTAAATTTTGAGTTATTCGTTGTTTAAGAACGGGGTTGAAGGGGTCGCGCTTGTTGTTCTGGAGAGTGAACTTGAAGAAGGCTGGCACGTCGCGAGTGGCCTTGAGATTTTAACCCAACAAAGGGAGAGCTTTGAAAATTCAGTCAATTTGGTGGAAATTTAGTGTAGAATTCGGAAATGGTGTCTTTTTGAAAGATTTTAGGGCTTTATTGTTGAAGAAGTCCCATGCAACAGGAAACCGTTTGATTTTTCAAGCTGCTGCGATTTGAGAAAAATTTCAAAGTGTCACTCCTGTGTGTAAAATGTTGAAAATAAAAATTTCGGGTTTTTCACATGAAAGGCTAGTTTAACTGACAACAAGGCCTGGCAAAGTTGGGGAATTTGCAATTAGGGTCTAAATTTTGAGTTATTCATTGTTTAAGAATGGGGTTGAAGGGGTCCCGCTTGTTGTTCTGGAGAGTGAACTTGAGGAAGGCTGGCATGTCGCAAGTGGCCTTGAGATTTAAACCCAAAAACGGGACAGCTTTGAAAATTCAGTCAATTTGGTGGAAATTTAGTGTAGAATTCGGAAATGGTGTCTTTTTGAAAGATTTTGGGGCTATATTGTTGAAGAAGTCCCATGCAACAGGAAACCGTTTGATTTTTCAGGCTGCTGCGATTTGAGAAAAATTTCAAAGTGTCACTCCTGTTTGTAAAATGTTGAAAATAAAAATTTCGGGTTTTTCACATGAAAGGCTAGTTTAACTGACAACAAGGCCTGGCAAAGTTGGGGAATTTGCAATTAGGGTCTAAATTTTGAGTTATTCATTGTTTAAGAATGGGGTTGAAGGGGTCCCGCTTGTTGTTCTGGAGAGTGAACTTGAGGAAGGCTGGCATGTCGCAAGTGGCCTTGAGATTTGAACCCAAAAACGGGACAGCTTTGAAAATTCAGTCAATTTGGTGGAAATTTAGTGTAGAATTCGGAAATGGTGTCTTCTTGAAAGATTTTGGGGCTTTATTGTTGAACAAGTCCGATGCAACAGGAAACCGTTTGATTTTTCAGGCTGCTGCGATTTGAGAAAAATTTCAAAGTGTCACTCCTGTTTGTAAAATGTTGAAAATAAAAATTTCGGGTTTTTCACATGAAAGGCTAGTTTAACTGACAACAAGGCCTGGCAAAGTTGGGGAATTTGCAATTAGGGTCTAAATTTTGAGTTATTCATTGTTTAAGAATGGGGTTGAAGGGGTCCCGCTTGTTGTTCTGGAGAGTGAACTTGAGGAAGGCTGGCATGTCGCAAGTGGCCTTGAGATTTAAACCCAAAAACGGGACAGCTTTGAAAATTCAGTCAATTTGGTGGAAATTTAGTGTAGAATTCGGAAATGGTGTCTTTTTGAAAGATTTTGGGGCTATATTGTTGAAGAAGTCCCATGCAACAGGAAACCGTTTGATTTTTCAGGCTGCTGCGATTTGAGAAAAATTTCAAAGTGTCACTCCTGTGTGTAAAATGTTGAAAATAAAAATTTCGGGTTTTTCACATGAAAGGCTAGTTTAACTGACAACAAGGCCTGGCAAAGTTGGGGAATTTGCAATTAGGGTCTAAATTTTGAGTTATTCATTGTTTAAGAATGGGGTTGAAGGGGTCCCGCTTGTTGTTCTGGAGAGTGAACTTGAGGAAGGCTGGCATGTCGCAAGTGGCCTTGAGATTTAAACCCAAAAACGGGACAGCTTTGAAAATTCAGTCAATTTGGTGGAAATTTAGTGTAGAATTCGGAAATGGTGTCTTCTTGAAAGATTTTGGGGCTTTATTGTTGAACAAGTCCGATGCAACAGGAAACCGTTTGATTTTTCAGGCTGCTGCGATTTGAGAAAAATTTCAAAGTGTCACTCCTGTTTGTAAAATGTTGAAAATAAAAATTTCGGGTTTTTCACATGAAAGGCTAGTTTAACTGATAACAAGGCCTGGCACAGTTGGGGAATTTTCAATTAGGGTCTAAATTTTGAGTTATTCATTGTTTAAGTACGGGGTTGAAGGGGTCGCGCTTGTTGTTCTGGAGAGTGAACTTGAAGAAGGCTGGCACGTCGCGAGTGGCCTTGAGATTTAAACCCAAAAACGGGACAGCTTTGAAAATTCAGTCAATTTGGTGGAAATTTAGTGTAGAATTCGGAAATGGTGTCTTTTTGAAAGATTTTGGGGCTTTATTGTTGAAGAAGTCCCATGCAACAGGAAACCGTTTGATTTTTCAGGCTGCTGCGATTTGAGAAAAATTTCAAAGTGTCACTCCTGTGTGTAAAATGTTGAAAATAAAAATTTCGGGTTTTTCACATGAAAGGCTAGTTTAACTGATAACAAGGCCTGGCACAGTTGGGGAATTTTCAATTAGGGTCTAAATTTTGAGTTATTCATTGTTTAAGTACGGGGTTGAAGGGGTCGCGCTTGTTGTTCTGGAGAGTGAACTTGAAGAAGGCTGGCACGTCGCGAGTGGCCTTGAGATTTAAACCCAAAAACGGGACAGCTTTGAAAATTCAGTCAATTTGGTGGAAATTTAGTGTAGAATTCGGAAATGGTGTCTTTTTGAAAGATTTTGGGGCTTTATTGTTGAAGAAGTCCCATGCAACAGGAAACCGTTTGATTTTTCAGGCTGCTGCGATTTGAGAAAAATTTCAAAGTGTCACTCCTGTGTGTAAAATGTTGAAAATAAAAATTTCAGGTTTTTCACATGAAAGGCTAGTTTAACTGATAACAAGGCCTGGCACAGTTGGGGAATCTGCAATTAGGGTCTAAATTTTGAGTTATTCGTTGTTTAAGAACGGGGTTGAAGGGGTCGCGCTTGTTGTTCTGGAGAGTGAACTTGAAGAAGGCTGGCACGTCGCGAGTGGCCTTGAGATTTAAACCCAACAAAGGGACAGCTTTGAAAATTCAGTCAATTTGGTGGAAATTTAGTGTAGAATTCGGAAATGGTGTCTTTTTGAAAGATTTTGGGGCTTTATTGTTGAAGAAGTCCCATGCAACAGGAAACCGTTTGATTTTTCAGGCTGCTGCGATTTGAGAAAAATTTCAAAGTGTCACTCCTGTGTGTAAAATGTTGAAAATAAAAATTTCGGGTTTTTCACATGAAAGGCTAGTTTAACTGACAACAAGGCCTGGCACAGTTGGGGAATTTGCAATTAGGGTCTAAATTTTGAGTTATTCATTGTTTAAGAATGGGGTTGAAGGGGTCCCGCTTGTTGTTCTGGAGAGTGAACTTGAGGAAGGCTGGCATGTCGCAAGTGGCCTTGAGATTTAAACCCAAAAACGGGACAGCTTTGAAAATTCAGTCAATTTGGTGGAAATTTAGTGTAGAATTCGGAAATGGTGTCTTTTTGAAAGATTTTGGGGCTATATTGTTGAAGAAGTCCCATGCAACAGGAAACCGTTTGATTTTTCAGGCTGCTGCGATTTGAGAAAAATTTCAAAGTGTCACTCCTGTGTGTAAAATGTTGAAAATAAAAATTTCGGGTTTTTCACATGAAAGGCTAGTTTAACTGATAACAAGGCCTGGCACAGTTGGGGAATTTTCAATTAGGGTCTAAATTTTGAGTTATTCATTGTTTAAGTACGGGGCATAACACCCACGTAGACAGTCATTCTGACAGTCAAAATGAAAGCGACAGCAACGCTGGTATAATTTCTGGAGACACTCAAGCACACGACGACTCCTTTCATGCAGCATTTTCCACGCAGCCAACAGTGATGGGGCCACTAGAATTTGATTTCAAGAAGCGGGTCTATGACACACTGCATTTACAGCGCAGGCTGCAAGGAAACAACAAACAGCCTACGGCTGCGCACCCAAAGGCACACACATTCAAAAGTTGTGAGCAGTGAAATGCACACATTCGATGCTAAAAGCAAGATTACTCTTGTTTTCTCTACGCAACAAGAGACTTGCTAACTCCAAAGAAGTGGGAGATTTCCCTCAAATCAGGCAAGCAGACAGACCAGATGGAGCCTCTAGTAACTGGCATTCTGGAATATGATCAATGTCTCCAATGCGCACGGGTGGGCATTTTTGACAATGAATTTCATCCTACCTATGCTGAATACTATATAATTTGGACATGACTATAATGTTAGTCCATCTCTGTTATTTCATTTTCCAAAGCTCCTTTCAGATGGATGGCAGCCTTCTCTATTATCTCCAGAATTTAAAAAAGTGGCGGTTACAAAAAGTCTTGGTTCTCTCTAGGTATGGTATAGAGTTTCTTAAATTCAAACCTCTCGGAAACGAATCCCTCCAGGTGCTAAACGAGTTTGTCCAGAAAAGAGGTGTAAGCCACTTGCCTTCAAGCGAAGAAGATGGAAGTGAAGGTGAAGCTGAGGCTGACCAGCAAAGCTCACAGTTGATGTCCGATCGAATTGTCAAAGAAGTGATGGGCTAAGGCCGGCCATTGGATAATTCACAAAATGAAAAACTGCTTACCTCAAAGCTTACTTCCAAGATGACTCACTTCAAGGAATCAGCTGAATCAAAGGGGAAGGCACGGCCATCGTCTGCAGCGTCATTGCCTGTAGCTGAAGGTACAATGCCAGCTACATCAGGGGAAGCCTCTACATCAGGGGCAACGGCATCCACAGCAGCAAAAGCAGCAATTCCGGGGGATTCAAAGGCTTCGAAGGTGATTTCCTTGACTGAGAAAAAGCAGCTACTTGCAATGGTGAACAAAGCTGCCCGAAAACTTTGCAATGACAAACGATTGGGAGACATTGCAGAAGTTGCCCTTACCCTAACCCTAACCATAACCACCAACCAAACGATAGAGCATAATCACAACAACAAATGTCCTACAGCTGCACACTCATAGGCGTTTCTCTTAATGGAGTTGGATAAAATTAGAATTTTAAATCGCAGTTATCATTTGAAAATTTTATTGAAAACGTTTAAGAATGATGATCCGCAAATAAATAATGTTGTTAGAATATGTTTGTATATGAGATTCTATGAATAGTTTTTTGCCAGGTTAGTTTTAATAGTTTTACTCTTGATGAGAGCAGTCAGAATGTTGGATCAGAGCAACTGCTTGCAAATCAGCAGATTTAGGGATACATTCAAAGTGCTCCATCTGAAGCTCTATTTCCAGGGATGCAATCAGGCTGCAAAGAGGCGCACTCAACTTTTATTGGGCATCATTCCAGCAACCAATCTAGGTATTAGGATATGTTGATGCATTCAGCATTTCCTGGTGGTGATTGCAAGCACGTGCGAACATTTGTTGGCAATAACAGTTCATATGTACTGCCTCCTCTTTCTTCCAAGGACAATATTTTCCAATTAGACCTAACATACTATGTGTGTGTGGATGTTGTCCTGAGTGCGGAAGGGATTGACCTCTCCAATCACTAATGGGATGAAGAAAACAACGCTGAGTTGGACGTGCGCAAAGCTGTGTTGAACTATACCCATGCTGTCCGGAATAGGATCTTTTGGCAAGTGGGTAGGTTTTTTGTGCACTCATCCTCCTGTTTGGGGCCGTCTAGAGATGAAATTGCACTTTGCTTGAGCAAAAGGGTGTTTCAAAAGAGGCAAGAGAGTAACGAGCAATTGTTGCTACTTCTGGCTGCAATATGTGCATATGGGCTGTTTCGGGACCTCAGTCTCAGGGCAATCATTTCTGTCAAGTAGACTCATGTGCACGCCTCATCAACATTAGGTATGCGAATACGAGCACCGGCTTTTGCAGCGAATGCTTAGGTTGGTGGAGATGTGCTGCGCTTTTTTAATGTTACTTTACCTATAGGATTTTTTGCGATAACAGTGGATGACTGCCTACAGCAGTGGAGGACTGCCTTAATAACAAGTACATACCTGAAACATCATGTTTTTACAACCACTCTGGTACTGAACTTATTCGTTCATTATATTATCGTTATTTGGATGAAGTACTACCAGCAACATACATATTTGACTTGTTCAAGTTAAAATTGATAGGCCTACCTGATAGATACCGAAACTTATTATTTTATAGAAAATTATATATCAAAAGAGAATTATACGACAAAAAAGTCACGGCCTTCTTTATTCTCCAGCTCCTTATCATCCGCCAATGCATAAATGTTTTTCTGCTATTGCTCTGACTTCTTTCAAAAATAAAATTTTAATGGACAACTAGGGTTTGATGGATAACAAAACGGAATCTTAGAGAAGGATCCCACCGACCAAATGATAGAACATAATCACAACAACAAACAGAAACAGCTGCACACCCAAAGGCGTTTCTTTTCTCTTAATAGAGTTGGATCAAATTAGAATTCTAAATCACAGTAATCATTTGAAAATTTTATTAGAAACGTTTAAGAATGATGATCCGCAAATAAATAATGTTGTTAGAATATGTTTGTATATGAGATTCTACTAACTATTGCTGCGAAACTAGCCCCTATATTTTTCGCCTAGAGAATTCTAACTCAACCAAGGTTAGATCACTATATAACATAAACTTTCGTACGATTAATAATTTCAATTCAGATAATGGAGGCAATGTTTCAGTCTACTCAAAAGAAAATGTTTATAATAGATATCTCATGCTGAATCTAAATATATATCTTTCAGCTATCTAAAAACTACTTTTCAAAAGAGGGCCCTTATCTGAAGCTCTATTGATAAAATTGCTTTTTGAATGTATTTGATTTGTTTTTTCTTCTATTTTAGTTTTTTGCCAGGTTAGTTTTAATAGTTTTACTCTTGATGAGAGCAGTCAGAATGTTGGATCAGAGCAACTGCTTGCAAATCAGCAGATTTAGGGATACATTCAAAGTGCTCCATCTGAAGCTCTATTTCCAGGGATGCAATCAGGCTGCAAAGAGGCGCACTCAACTTTTATTGGGCATCATTCCAGCAACCAATCTAGGTATTAGGATATGTTGATGCATTCAGCATTTCCTGGTGGTGATTGCAAGCACGTGCGAACATTTGTTGGCAATAACAGTTCATATGTACTGCCTCCTCCTTCTTCCAAGGACAATATTTTCCAATTAGACCTAACATACTATGTGTGTGTGGATGTTGTCCTGAGTGCGGAAGGGATTGACCTCTCCAATCACTAATGGGATGAAGAAAACAACGCTGAGTTGGACGTGCGCAAAGCTGTGTTGAACTATACCCATGCTGTCCGGAATAGGATCTTTTGGCAAGTGGGTAGGTTTTTTGTGCACTCATCCTCCTGTTTGGGGCCGTCTAGAGATGAAATTGCACTTTGCTTGAGCAAAAGGGTGTTTCAAAAGAGGCAAGAGAGTAACGAGCAATTGTTGCTACTTCTGGCTGCAATATGTGCATATGGGCTGTTTCGGGACCTCAGTCTCAGGGCAATCATTTCCGTCAAGTAGACTCATGTGCACGCCTCATCAACATTAGGTATGCGAATACGAGCACCGGCTTTTGCAGCGAATGCTTAGGTTGGTGGAGATGTGCTGCGCTTTTTTAATGTTACTTTACCTATAGGATTTTTTGCGATAACAGTGGATGACTGCCTGCAGCAGTGGAGGACTGCCTTAATAACAAGTACATACCTGAAACATCATGTTTTTACAACCACTCTGGTACTGAACTTATTCGTTCATTATATTATCGTTATTTGGATGAAGTACTACCAGCAACATACATATTTGACTTGTTCAAGTTAAAATTGATAGGCCTACCTGATAGATACCGAAACTTATTATTTTATAGAAAATTATATATCAAAAGAGAATTATACGACAAAAAAGTCACGGCCTTCTTTATTCTCCAGCTCCTTATCATCCGCCAATGCATAAACGTTTTTCTGCTATTGCTCTGACTTCTTTCAAAAATAAAATTTTAATGGACAACTAGGGTTTGATGGATAACAAAACGGAATCTTAGAGAAGGATCCCACCGACCAAATGATAGAACATAATCACAACAACAAACAGAAACAGCTGCGCACCCAAAGGCGTTTCTTTTCTCTTAATAGAGTTGGATCAAATTAGAATTCTAAATCACAGTAATCATTTGAAAATTTTATTAGAAACGTTTAAGAATGATGATCCGCAAATAAATAATGTTGTTAGAATATGTTTGTATATGAGATTCTACTAACTATTGCTGCGAAACTAGCCCCTATATTTTTCGCCTAGAGAATTCTAACTCAACCAAGGTTAGATCACTATATAACATAAACTTTCGTACGATTAATAATTTCAATTCAGATAATGGAGGCAATGTTTCAGTCTACTCAAAAGAAAATGTTTATAATAGATATCTCATGCTGAATCTAAATATATATCTTTTAGCTATCTAAAAACTACTTTTCAAAAGAGGGCCCTTATCTGAAGCTCTATTGATAAAATTGCTTTTTGAATGTATTTGATTTGTTTTTTCTTCTATTTTAGTTTTTTGCCAGGTTAGTTTTAATAGTTTTACTCTTGATGAGAGCAGTCAGAATGTTGGATCAGAGCAACTGCTTGCAAATCAGCAGATTTAGGGATACATTCAAAGTGCTCCATCTGAAGCTCTATTTCCAGGGATGCAATCAGGCTGCAAAGAGGCGCACTCAACTTTTATTGGGCATCATTCCAGCAACCAATCTAGGTATTAGGATATGTTGATGCATTCAGCATTTCCTGATGGTGATTGCAAGCACGTGCGAACATTTGTTGGCAATAACAGTTCATATGTACTGCCTCCTCCTTCTTCCAAGGACAATATTTTCCAATTAGACCTAACATACTATGTGTGTGTGGATGTTGTCCTGAGTGCGGAAGGGATTGACCTCTCCAATCACTAATGGGATGAAGAAAACAACGCTGAGTTGGACGTGCGCAAAGCTGTGTTGAACTATACCCATGGTGTCCGGAATAGGATCTTTTGGCAAGTGGGTAGGTTTTTTGTGCACTCATCCTCCTGTTTGGGACCGTCTAGAGATGAAATTGCACTTTGCTTAGGCAAAAGGGTGTTTCATAAGAGGCAAGAGAGTAACGAGCAATTGTTGCTACTTCTGGCTGCAATATGTGCATATGGGCTGTTTCGGGACCTCAGTCTCAGGGCAATCATTTCTGTCAAGTAGACTCATGTGCACGCCTCATCAACATTAGGTATGCGAATACGAGCACCGGCTTTTGCAGCGAATGCTTAGGTTGGTGGAGATGTGCTGCGCTTTTTTAATGTTACTTTACCTATAGGATTTTTTGCGATAACAGTGGATGACTGCCTACAGCAGTGGAGGACTGCCTTAATAACAAGTACATACCTGAAACATCATGTTTTTACAACCACTCTGGTACTGAACTTATTCGTTCATTATATTATCGTTATTTGGATGAAGTACTACCAGCAACATACATATTTGACTTGTTCAAGTTAAAATTGATAGGCCTACCTGATAGATACCGAAACTTATTATTTTATAGAAAATTATATATCAAAAGAGAATTATACTACAAAAAAGTCACGGCCTTCTTTATTCTCCTGCTCCTTATCATCCGCCAATGCATAAACGTTTTTCTGCTATTGCTCTGACTTCTTTCAAAAATAAAATTTTAATGGACAACTAGGGTTCGATGGATAACAAAACGGAATCTTAGAGAAGGATCCCACCGACCAAATGATAGAACATAATCACAACAACAAACAGAAACAGCTGCGCACCCAAAGGCGTTTCTTTTCTCTTAATAGAGTTGGATCAAATTAGAATTCTAAATCACAGTAATCATTTGAAAATTTTATTAGAAACGTTTAAGAATGATGATCCGCAAATAAATAATGTTGTTAGAATATGTTTGTATATGAGATTCTACTAACTATTGCTGCGAAACTAGCCCCTATATTTTTCGCCTAGAGAATTCTAACTCAACCAAGGTTAGATCACTATATAACATAAACTTTCGTACGATTAATAATTTCAATTCAGATAATGGAGGCAATGTTTCAGTCTACTCAAAAGAAAATGTTTATAATAGATATCTCATGCTGAATCTAAATATATATCTTTTAGCTATCTAAAAACTACTTTTCAAAAGAGGGCCCTTATCTGAAGCTCTATTGATAAAATTGCTTTTTGAATGTATTTGATTTGTTTTTTCTTCTATTTTAGTTTTTTGCCAGGTTAGTTTTAATAGTTTTACTCTTGATGAGAGCAGTCAGAATGTTGGATCAGAGCAACTGCTTGCAAATCAGCAGATTTAGGGATACATTCAAAGTGCTCCATCTGAAGCTCTATTTCCAGGGATGCAATCAGGCTGCAAAGAGGCGCACTCAACTTTTATTGGGCATCATTCCAGCAACCAATCTAGGTATTAGGATATGTTGATGCATTCAGCATTTCCTGATGGTGATTGCAAGCACGTGCGAACATTTGTTGGCAATAACAGTTCATATGTACTGCCTCCTCCTTCTTCCAAGGACAATATTTTCCAATTAGACCTAACATACTATGTGTGTGTGGATGTTGTCCTGAGTGCGGAAGGGATTGACCTCTCCAATCACTAATGGGATGAAGAAAACAACGCTGAGTTGGACGTGCCCAAAGCTGTGTTGAACTATACCCATGCTGTCCGGAATAGGATCTTTTGGCAAGTGGGTAGGTTTTTTGTGCACTCATCCTCCTGTTTGGGACCGTCTAGAGATGAAATTGCACTTTGCTTAGGCAAAAGGGTGTTTCATAAGAGGCAAGAGAGTAACGAGCAATTGTTGCTACTTCTGGCTGCAATATGTGCATATGGGCTGTTTCGGGACCTCAGTCTCAGGGCAATCATTTCTGTCAAGTAGACTCATGTGCACGCCTCATCAACATTAGGTATGCGAATAGGAGCACCGGCTTTTGCAGCGAATGCTTAGGTTGGTGGAGATGTGCTGCGCTTTTTTAATGTTACTTTACCTATAGGATTTTTTGCGATAACAGTGGATGACTGCCTACAGCAGTGGAGGACTGCCTTAATAACAAGTACATACCTGAAACATCATGTTTTTACAACCACTCTGGTACTGAACTTATTCGTTCATTATATTATCCTTATTTGGATGAAGTACTACCAGCAACATACATATTTGACTTGTTCAAGTTAAAATTGATAGGCCTACCTGATAGATACCGAAACTTATTATTTTATAGAAAATTATATATCAAAAGAGAATTATACCACAAAAAAGTCACGGCCTTCTTTATTCTCCAGCTCCTTATCATCCGCCAATGCATAAATGTTTTTCTGCTATTGCTCTGACTTCTTTCAAAAATAAAATTTTAATGGACAACTAGGGTTCGATGGATAACAAAACGGAATCTTAGAGAAGGATCCCACCGACCAAATGATGGAACATAATCACAACAACAAACAGCAACAGCTGCGCACCCAAAGGCGTTTCTTTTCTCTTAATAGAGTTGGATCAAATTAGAATTCTAAATCACAGTAATCATTTGAAAATTTTATTAAAGAAGTTTAAGAATGATGATCCGCAAATAAATAATGTTGTTAGAATATGTTTGTATATGAGATTCTACTAACTATTGCTGCGAAACTAGCCCCTATATTTTTCGCCTAGAGAATTCTAACTCAACCAAGGTTATATCACTATATAACATAAACTTTCGTACGATTAATAATTTCAATTCAGATAATGGAGGCAATGTTTCAGTCTACTCAAAAGAAAATGTTTATAATAGATATCTCATGCTGAATCTAAATATATATCTTTCAGCTATCTAAAAACTACTTTTCAAAAGAGGGCCCATATCTGAAGCTCTATTGATAAAATTGCTTTTTGAATGTATTTGATTTGTTTTTTCTTCTATTTTAGTTTTTTTGCCAGGTACTGAAAGGAAGAAGAAGCGTGTAACAGTATCTGCTGCACTAGGTGAGTATAGGGCCCTCTATGAACAAGGTGAGTCATCCACTTCCATAGAGGGTCCTAGTAATGCTGAAGATGTAGCTTCTTTCAGTGAAATTTCTCTTGATGTTGATTTGCAGGAGGAGCTTGAAGTCACACAGACTGAGGGCCTCATTAATAGTTTTACTCTTGATGAGAGCAGTCAGAATGTTGGATCAGAGCAACTGCTTGCAAATCAGCAGATTTAGGGATACATTTAAAGTGCTCCATCTGAAGCTCTATTTCCAGGGATGCAATCAGGCTGCAAAGAGGTGCACTCAACTTTTATTGGGCATCATTCCAGCAACCAATCTAGGTATTAGGATATGTTGATGCATTCAGCATTTCCTGATGGTGATTGCAAGCACGTGCAAACATTTGTTGGCAATAACAGTTCATATGTACTGCCTCCTCCTTCTTCTAAGGACAATATTTTCCAATTAGACCTAACATACTATGGGTGTGCGGATGTTGTCCTGAATGCGGAAGGGATTGACCTCTCCAATCACTAATGGGATGAAGAAAACAACGCTGAGTTGGACGTGCGCAAAGCTGTGTTGAACTATACCCATGCTGTCCGGAATAGGATCTTTTGGCAAGTGGGTAGGTTTTTTGTGCACTCATCCTCCTGTTTGGGGCCGTCTAGAGATGAAATTGCACTTTGCTTGAGCAAAAGGGTGTTTCAAAAGAGGCAAGAGAGTAACGAGCAATTGTTGCTACTTCTGGCTGCAATATGTGCATATGGGCTGTTTCGGGACCTCAGTCTCAGGGCAATCATTTCTGTCAAGTAGACTCATGTGCACGCCTCATCAACATTAGGTATGCGAATACGAGCACCGGCTTTTGCAGCGAATGCTTAGGTTGGTGGAGTTGTGCTGCGCTTTTTTAATGTTACTTTACCTATAGGATTTTTTGCGATAACAGTGGATGACTGCCTACAGCAGTGGAGGACTGCCTTAATAACAAGTACATACCTGAAACATCATGTTTTTACAACCACTCTGGTACTGAACTTATTCGTTCATTATATTATCGTTATTTGGATGAAGTACTACCAGCAACATACATATTTGACTTGTTCAAGTTAAAATTGATAGGCCTACCTGATAGATACCGAAACTTATTATTTTATAGAAAATTATATATCAAAAGAGAATTATACGACAAAAAAGTCACGGCCTTCTTTATTCTCCAGCTCCTTATCATCCGCCAATGCATAAATGTTTTTCTGCTATTGCTCTGACTTCTTTCAAAAATAAAATTTTAATGGACAACTAGGGTTCAATAGATAACAAAACGGAATCTTAGAGAAGGATCCCACCGACCAAATGATAGAACATAATCACAACAACAAACAGAAACAGCTGCGCACCCAAAGGCGTTTCTTTTCTCTTAATAGAGTTGGATCAAATTAGAATTCTAAATCACAGTAATCATTTGAAAATTTTATTAGAAACGTTTAAGAATGATGATCCGCAAATAAATAATGTTGTTAGAATATGTTTGTATATGAGATTCTACTAACTATTGCTGCGAAACTAGCCCCTATATTTTTCGCCTAGAGAATTCTAACTCAACCAAGGTTAGATCACTATATAACATAAACTTTCGTACGATTAATAATTTCAATTCAGATAATGGAGGCAATGTTTCAGTCTACTCAAAAGAAAATGTTTATAATAGATATCTCATGCTGAATCTAAATATATATCTTTTAGCTATCTAAAAACTACTTTTCAAAAGAGGGCCCTTATCTGAAGCTCTATTGATAAAATTGCTTTTTGAATGTATTTGATTTGTTTTTTCTTCTATTTTAGTTTTTTGCCAGGTTAGTTTTAATAGTTTTACTCTTGATGAGAGCAGTCAGAATGTTGGATCAGAGCAACTGCTTGCAAATCAGCAGATTTAGGGATACATTCAAAGTGCTCCATCTGAAGCTCTATTTCCAGGGATGCAATCAGGCTGCAAAGAGGTGCACTCAACTTTTATTGGGCATCATTCCAGCAACCAATCTAGGTATTAGGATATGTTGATGCATTCAGCATTTCCTGATGGTGATTGCAAGCACGTGCGAACATTTGTTGGCAATAACAGTTCATATGTACTGCCTCCTCCTTCTTCCAAGGACAATATTTTCCAATTAGACCTAACATACTATGTGTGTGTGGATGTTGTCCTGAGTGCGGAAGGGATTGACCTCTCCAATCACTAATGGGATGAAGAAAACAACGCTGAGTTGGACGTGCGCAAAGCTGTGTTGAACTATACCCATGCTGTCCGGAATAGGATCTTTTGGCAAGTGGGTAGGTTTTTTGTGCACTCATCCTCCGGTTTGGGACCGTCTAGAGATGAAATTGCATTTTGCTTAGGCAAAAGGGTGTTTCATAAGAGGCAAGAGAGTAACGAGCAATTGTTGCTACTTCTGGCTGCAATATGTGCATATGGGCTGTTTCGGGACCTCAGTCTCAGGGCAATCATTTCTGTCAAGTAGACTCATGTGCACGCCTCATCAACATTAGGTATGCGAATACGAGCACCGGCTTTTGCAGCGAATGCTTAGGTTGGTGGAGATGTGCTGCGCTTTTTTAATGTTACTTTACCTATAGGATTTTTTGCGATAACAGTGGATGACTGCCTACAGCAGTGGAGGACTGCCTTAATAACAAGTACATACCTGAAACATCATGTTTTTACAACCACTCTGGTACTGAACTTATTCGTTCATTATATTATCCTTATTTGGATGAAGTACTACCAGCAACATACATATTTGACTTGTTCAAGTTAAAATTGATAGGCCTACCTGATAGATACCGAAACTTATTATTTTATAGAAAATTCTATATAAAAGAGAATTATACGACAAAAAAGTCACGGCCTTCTTTATTCTCAAGCTCCTTATCATCCGCCAATGGATAAATGTTTTTCTGCTATTGCTCTGACTTCTATCAAAAATAAAATTTTAATGGACAACTAGGGTTCGATGGATAACAAAACGGAATCTTAGAGAAGGATCCCACCGACCAAATGATAGAACATAATCACAACAACAAACAGCAACAGCTGCGCACCCAAAGGCGTTTCTTTTCTCTTAATAGAGTTGGATCAAATTAGAATTCTAAATCACAGTAATCATTTGAAAATTTTATTAAAGAAGTTTAAGAATGATGATCCGCAAATAAATAATGTTGTTAGAATATGTTTGTATATGAGATTCTACTAACTATTGCTGCGAAACTAGCCCCTATATTTTTCGCCTAGAGAATTCTAACTCAACCAAGGTTATATCACTATATAACATAAACTTTCGTACGATTAATAATTTCAATTCAGATAATGGAGGCAATGTTTCAGTCTACTCAAAAGAAAATGTTTATAATAGATATCTCATGCTGAATCTAAATATATATCTTTCAGCTATCTAAAAACTACTTTTCAAAAGAGGGCCCATATCTGAAGCTCTATTGATAAAATTGCTTTTTGAATGTATTTGATTTGTTTTTTCTTCTATTTTAGTTTTTTTGCCAGGTACTGAAAGGAAGAAGAAGCGTGTAACAGCATCTGCTGCACTAGGTGAGTATAGGGCCCTCTATGAACAAGGTGAGTCATCCACTTCCATAGAGGGTCCTAGTAATGCTGAAGATGTAGCTTCTTTCAGTGAAATTTCTCTTGATGTTGATTTGCAGGAGGAGCTTGAAGTCACACAGACTGAGGGCCTCATTAATAGTTTTACTCTTGATGAGAGCAGTCAGAATGTTGGATCAGAGCAACTGCTTGCAAATCAGCAGATTTAGGGATACATTTAAAGTGCTCCATCTGAAGCTCTATTTCCAGGGATGCAATCAGGCTGCAAAGAGGTGCACTCAACTTTTATTGGGCATCATTCCAGCAACCAATCTAGGTATTAGGATATGTTGATGCATTCAGCATTTCCTGATGGTGATTGCAAGCACGTGCAAACATTTGTTGGCAATAACAGTTCATATGTACTGCCTCCTCCTTCTTCTAAGGACAATATTTTCCAATTAGACCTAACATACTATGGGTGTGCGGATGTTGTCCTGAATGCGGAAGGGATTGACCTCTCCAATCACTAATGGGATGAAGAAAACAACGCTGAGTTGGACGTGCTCAAAGCTGCGTTGAACTATACCCATGCTGTCCGGAATAGGATCTTTTGGCAAGTGGGTAGGTTTCTTGTGCACTCATCCTCCTGTTTGGGACCGTCTAGAGATGAAATTGCACTTTTCTTAGGCAAAAGGGTGTTTCATAAGAGGCCAGAGAGTAACGAGCAATTGTTGCTACTTCTGGCTGCAATATGTGCATATGGGCTGTTCCGGGACCTCAGTCTTGAGGCAATCATTTCTGTCTGGTAGACTCATGTGCACGCCTCATCAACATTAGGTATGCGAATACGAGCACCGGCTTTTGAAGCGGATGCTTAGGTTGGTGGAGGGACTTGGACCTACCCCTGATGTGCTGCGCTTTTTTAATGTTACTTCACCTATAGGTTTTTTTGCGATAACAGTGGAGGACTACCTCAATGCTCAGTGGAAGACTATAGAAGATGTCAGTAACTGTCATTTTTCCTATGATGGGACGTTTAATTTTGAGGCAACCATGGACATTCCAGCACACACTAACGAAGAGCTGTTTGCTTCCTACAGAATTTTAAGCAACTAGATTCCAAAGGTTCAGGCAGTTCTTGCTTATGAATCCATTCGCCACCTTGGTTCTAATTTAAAAATCGCAGGGGTCTAAATCATTTTGAAAAAGATCAGCTAAATCTGAGAATATTTCTCTTTTAAACAGACATTGCAACACAATAATTCACTTATGTAGTTTTTCCCAACACTGTTTTAATGCAAGAGTAGTTTAATTACTGCAACCTGTTACAAAAAAAAATGGTTGCCTCTTGCAACCAGATACAAATAGTATGGGCTGCCTACCACATCACTCCTAAAACATTGACATTTTAGGGTCACGAAGATAATTATACTACTGAAAAGACTTTGTTCATAGATTTGAAAAAGATTTTTAAGATTAATAGAAGAGGATTCAAAGCAAAAAAACAAATATCTGAAAATCCTAACTTAAATCAAACAATTTTTCAGAGGCTGATTTGGTCCTTGTTGAATAGAATTGATAGAACTTAAATAGTGAGTCTTTGCAAAAGGTGGATCTTTCTATAAAAACTGACACAATAGATGTATCTGCTATTTACCATAGATAGCAAGTATTGTGTGGGAGCAGAAAACCAGAACCATCATTAGAAAAAACACAAGCATTACGATTCCCTGGTAAGCTAGCTAAGTACAATCACTGCCAAAATTACTTGGAAATGTGTGCTGTGATTTTCCGTTTAAAAAAGCATACCCAATAGCCCCTTTCATCTTCTACTGAAAATCAAAAATTTTGCTAGGGGGAGAAGGGATGGCTCAATTTGCCTTTGAAAACCTAAGTTGGTTTTCCAAGACATTTGCCAGTGATTGTAAGTATTGACTTTGGGACCAAGTTCATAGCCATGGTTATGACTTTTTTGCACAATTTTTGCACAATTTGCACAATTATGGTTATGACATAGCATCAAACAGACTTTTTTGCACAATTTTCAATTGCAATGTCCTCAACTTACAAATTTATCTTATTCGGTTAGAAAATAGAGTAAGTTTTAATTGTTTCTTACATAAAATCACATTTAATATTTCTATAAGATCAGTTCATCTCTGTGTTTGAAGTGAACTGTAACTACAAAAATGACTAATTTTGCTAAAATATGGTAAAATGTCTCCTTAACCTAGCAATCACATGCTTATATATCAGTTTCTAGTGTATTAGCCGTAAAAAGAAATATTTGATGATATACATGCTCAAAGGAACGGGTGTTGTTGAAAAAAATGTCAATCAAAAAGTTATAAGACCACCTTCAGTTGGTATTGAAGTAGAATGGTTGTTTGAATGAAGCTTTTGCATATGAAAAGTTAAACATTTGATCAACACTGCTGGAAACTACTGTCTCAAAACCGCAATATTCCTCAAGGCTTATTTATCAGCATGCCAATAATGAAGTAGATATAAGATATGCTTTGAAGAGATTACAGCATTGATTGTGCTGTTTCTTTATCTAGACATAATGCATTTAAGCTTATTGTATGAATTTCCCTTGGTGATGGTGCTGTTTTTATTACTGATTGCTCTCTTGCTTCTTTAACAGAGGGAGTATGAAAAGAAAAAAAAGAGAGAGAACACTAATATATAATATAAACAATTTTTTGAGACGAGCCATGAAGCAATTAAAAACGGATTATGTACTTGAAAACATATCATCATTTGGCTATTGTCCCTTGAAAGGAACAATCATATCATCATTTATTTCCTTTTAATGTTTGCCACTGTTAATCAGAAAATGAACACTAGCACCATTGCCAAGGCCTATGTTGCACAGCCAGAGATGTCAAAGACCAAAAACTATACTTTGGAAACTGCAAGCAAAATTAAATAAGGTGTAAGTCGCTTGGCAGAAAATCAAGGCAACTGATTAGGGAAATGTGTATAATAGTCTTGTTGCAACTACTTTGTTAAAGTTCAAAATGTTGCTTTCATAACAAAAGATTAGACTTTGGATGTTTAAGAAATTTTAGTAGGGAAGCTTACTGGTGTCTACTATCAAGAGGAAACAGTTTTTATGTCCAATAGAAGGTTGAGTTGCTGTAGCTCACCCTATTGATTCTGTATACATTATTAAATAGTGATACACAATTTTTCAGTGGCTGATTTGGTCCATGTCGAATAGAATTGATATAACTTAAAAAGTGATTCTCTGCGAGAGGTGGAGCTTTTAAAAAAAACTGACACAAAAGATGTATCTGCTATCTAGCATATATAGCAAGTATTGTGTAGGAGCAGAAAGCCAGAACCATCGTTAGAAAAAACACAAGCATTACCATTCCCTGGTAAGCTAGCTAAGTACAATCACTGCCAAAATTACTTGGAAATGTGTGTTGTGATTTTCCGTTTTTCAGTTGTTTTCCAAAATACTATTACTTACGTCACCCTCCCTCTCCCCCAAAAAATTGTTGAAAGTAGAGCAAAATTTCAAACAAGCCAGAAGAAAAAGCATACCCAATAGCCCCTTTCATTTTTCTATTGTAAATCAAAAATTTTCCTAGGGGGAGAAGGGATGGCTGAATTTGCCTTCGAAAACCTAAGTTGGTTTTCCAAGACCGTTGGCAGTGATTGAAGGTATTGACTTTGGGACCAAATTCATAGCCTTGGTTTCCAATCAAACAGACTTTTTTGCACAATTTTCAATTGCAATTTCCTCAACTTACAAATTTATCTTATTCGGTTAGAAAATAGAGTAAGTTGATGACTTGAAATTAAATGCTTACCTGTACCTGAGACTGTATTTTTTTCAGCTGAACAATCTCTTTTATGTCCATTAAGTTTCCAAAATCTCTCTTTAAATATTTTACAAAATACAAAATGAATTGTACGTAGCCTGCCATTGTGCTGTAGATTAAAGGTTTGGCTAAAAGCGTTTGCACAAAAGCTTCTACTTTTCTCATGTTTATGCAATCTTCAATCTTTAGACTCCCTTTTTCTGTTCCTGCAACAAAAGCAAAGTACTCTTGCTTTTCCAATTATTTTTTTCACTGTTGACTCTGAAATTTCTCCAGTGGGCTGCTCTGGATTCATTACTTTGGTGGAAAATTCAGCAATTTTCGGAAACTCTTCATTAAGAGTTTTATGTGTACAATTATTGTGTGAATTTCGGTAATTGATGCTAGTAAAAACTCTGTTGTCTTCTATATTAACATTCTTCAAAAGATTCTACTTTAGTCATGGAGTTTGTGGCCTCTCCGCATATTTCATTCGTTGATATGTTATCGTTTGCTTCCATCGTTGTGGTGCTCTTGAGCTGTTTGGAAATTTGCTGTTACGTTTAAGTTTTTGAATATAGCGCATAAAAAATAACCCATTTTTACGCATAAAAAGAAAGTCATGTTTCTTTTCTTTAAGGAGTACCCTCCTTTCTTTATCTACAAATGTACGCAAATAGCGCTCTAAATAATCAACGCTTGAACCCAAGATCCCATTGCACTAATTAGTCGAAGAAGTTTTGGAAATTGTTTATTTTCAATTCGCCTGTGCCGTCTTTTTTGAATATTAGATGGTTGCTCTTCTTGTCTCGCTCTTCATCCTGCCCTTGTACTTTTAAAAGTGGTATCTCTGTTGAAAGTTAAGTGAATGCAATCAGCAACAAAAACAACACCATCAAGAAGGAAAATGCGTGCAAAGTGCCTAATGCATAGAAGTAACCGACACCACAACCCATGCTTTAATCTTTTCAAAGCATAATCTTTTCGTCATTGGATGGTTAAAAGGTATCTAAGAAGAGCTGTTTATTTAAAAGAAACAACCAATCAAACCATAGAGGAACACACCAAGAAGGTAGTGCAGATGCACGTGCTTGCAAGAAATTTCGAATTGAAACTCGAATCTGATTGGAGGACATTTGGAAAACTGGAAGAATATGGTCCAACTGGAAGAATATGGTGCAATAGAGTACAGAAGTGATGACGACATAAACATCTATTTTTAGAATTTCTGAATTTTGTTCCCTGAACCTAAAAGAGCAACATGAAATACCTCCAAATATGCAAAATCAGTTAAAGGCATTATGAATTGGCAGAGATATGGCCACATTAGCACAGGCTCTTGCCCCATCAAACCTCTGTTATTTGGTTTTAGTTCATAACTTTATGAACCAGGCCAGAATAAAAGAAATCCGTTAGCAAACTTCAAATCTTCTGTTGGCCATATCTCGCCCAATTTGGAAGGTATCTAGCTCATTTTGGTGTCAATGTCATTATTGACATTTATACACATTTTTCGTTTTAAGGGACATATTTGAAAACTTTGTTTTGTTGTAATATTTCATTAAGGTAGAAGTCTACTATGAAAATGGTCAGTTATGAAATTTTGTCAAAATTCCTATTATCTTGGATATGATCAGGAAAATTACAGCAAAATTTGATTTAGAAGTAAGTTTCCCCACATCTGTTGCATTTATTGCGAAAATTTGATTCCTTTATGCAGTGGATTATCTTTCCTTGGCAACCAAGTTTCTATCGGTTGCTAGGGGGTCTGTTGACACCCATGGGACCCATTTTTGAAAAAAAAATTATATCGCATAATCTATGGTCTTCTACTATTTTCCAAAAGGCATTTATACCTCTTTAAAAATCTCAGGGAACAAATGAACCATAGCTTGGCCGACAAAAGTTGTTCGAAGAGTCCTTCTGTTTATGAAGCGATCTTATGTTACAATGAACGCCCTGAAAAGAGAGACTTTTAAGGAAAATTTGGGTCGGTAAAGCGAAGCAAAGAAAAGTATTTGCTATAAGTAGAAGGAAAACCATGTTTTTGAAGCAATGTTATGGATTTGGATTGCTTAGGCCAAAGCGAAAAGGTGATGAAGATGTACTGCCTACCTCACCTTCACAAGCAACAACAAATCAAAGCAAAAAATTAGAGGAAGACAGTGCTTTACTTCATAAACTAATAAACTCTTCCTTTGGTTCAGAAAACCTTAGTCCCATAAAAAGACCAATTTCGGGATCAAAAGAAACGAGGAATGCTGCTGCTGGCAGTAGCAATATTGGCAGTGCTAACAATTGCTACAGCCTTTGATGATACGTGAATAGATAAGAAACTTTTGAACAATGCAATCAACATAATTGCTGTTTGTCGTACATGTAGGAATCGAAAGACACAGTTAAGCCTGCTGCTTAGTTTGGCCTGCTTAGTTTATCAATAAGTTTGGCCTTGCAGAGAAATATTCTCTTGTATGTAGCCATTGTCATGCTCACCTCTTGAGACCAGTGAAAGCTCAGTGGGTCTAAGAGGGCAGACAAGAAAGGGAGACAGACAAGAAAGGGAGACATATGAAATAAACTGTAGATCAGTTGCTGCTTTGAGTCTTCCAAACACTATCTCAAAGTCACCTTACTGCAAACATTCAAAAAATCTTGAGGAAGTGGCAGTAAATGTATGTGAAAACATTACGAATGAAGCAGCTGCTAGGCTTATAGAGATCATTGAAAGAGAAGAGCAGACAATTAATGAATTTGATAAACCGTCCACTGGAATGAGTCCTTGATGGTATGGTATGGGCAAGATGTCCAAAAACCTGTCAGGTTTAGTGGTTAAAGTTCAGTGATTTATTGAAAAATGAAAGTTATAATTGCTGTTTGCCTTTCTGTTGGAAATTTCAATATTGGGCCATCATCAATTGCAGATGTTCTGAAGGCCAAACAATATTATATGTGGCCAAACAAACTTTGAATTATTTGAAAACTGTTGACATTATTAGAAGGCTGGAGGATGCTTTGTTCATGATGGATGAACGAGCAAAATGCTTTGTTCGGACTGCTTTTAGATGACGAGAGCCATCCCTTTGCCCAAGCTTCTCTTGTCCAATCCCTGCGATAACTTTGATTCCAAAACTTTTTCTCTCAATCTTTTGGCATTTCTTCAAATTACCAATGTTGTTGTTTTTTGCCAATGGACAAGTTGTTGAATGAAATACAAATGATGCTGACCTGAAATCGGAGTGCTTTTAATAAGAGAATGACAGCAAAGATTGCTTGTAGGGGCTTCCTCACATCTTACACTTCCTACATTCAACTTGCCACCTGACACCTTGATTTTTATTTTCGCAACTATATGCGAACCTCTACAACCACTATATCTGAACACTCTTTTGGCACTTACGTAATCCCCACCAGCGGAATCTAAAATACCCAAGTGTTCTCGCATGTGGAAATAGGAAATATTTTTAAAATAACTTTGCATGATACTCAAAATTATTTTGATCAATAGGTATGCAGGTATACTTGCAGCAAATATTTATCGGTACAATTTAACTCATTTCCATTTATATTGGGGAAGGGGTGCCCATTGCACTATTGCTCCCTATTCTGTGTGCTGTCATTAAGGTATAAAATACAGATTGGCAGTTATTACCTTTTTTGGATGAAATATATAAAATATAAACGGTAACAAGTACTATAAGTCTTTGAATAAGCCCCAGCCTTAAAATAAGCCTTCTCCCCCCTTGAAGCCTCCCCACAGGGGCTTACTCTGAAGCTGTCTAGTTTCCATACTGCTCGATCTGATGACGTAATTGTTTTACCCTAAACCTAACCCTAAACCCAACGCTAACCCTAAACCTAACCCTAGCCTAAAACCTAACTCTAACCCTTACCCTAACCCTTAACTTGAAATAATTAATCATGCTGATTTATGACTATTAATAATACTTACTTATGACTATGAGGTCAAGCAGTATGGAAACTAGACAATTCCGCTTATTCCAGTTCATAGTGTTCACTTTACAAGAGAGCAAAAATACATCATAGTAATATTATATAGGGGGAATGGGTTATTTGTAGGGGAAAGGAAAGGGAAAAATTTGTCATGTTTGTAAAGGAAAGGAGGGGATGCTGTAGGGGAAACCAGCCACCACTGAGTGGGAGGTTAAAATAATTTTTGTACATTTTTTTGGTTGTGATGCAAATAAGCTGTCAAAGAATTTTTTTTGGTTTTATCTTTCCCAACTACTGACCTTTCAAACACCTTGTTGAAGTTTATTGGAAATAAGAAATCTCTCAAATGAGTGTTTACGCGAACATTACACAATCAAGGATATTACACAATGAGGTTTCAAAGCAATTACATATAATTATTTGGAAGGGGAGGGATTTTTTAGTATTTGTGACAGAATATTTGTGGGGAAGTTGTCATAGTTTTTTTGCTCAAAGATAATAAGTTTTTACATAAGCTTAGTAAAAAAATTTATTCTTTGTAATTGCACAAGGGTAGTTTGTACCACATTATGTATTTATATTTAATGATTATTATGGCATATTCCACATGGTCTAAAAGCTGCTTAAGGCATGACAACAGTCTGCAATCATAACCTCTTACTCATTTAATTAATATAGTGGAATAGGTGGTTTAAATTTCTACAAACTCAGTAAGCTTCAAGCAAATTAGATAGAAAACAGTGCTATAATTGCCAGTAAAATAGGTTGATCAGTATTTCCTTAACAAACAAAAATTGGCAATCAGAACTGTAAGGAATATTTAACCCTAGGCTAAATTCTTTGTTTTCCATATTTAAGTTGGCATTGTTTTGTTCTATGTTGTTTTCTTTTTTGTGCAGATTTCTTTTTGTGCAAGGAATTATAGATACAAGTTAACTTGTCATCTGCCATACATAGCCTTTGCAAAGCAAAAAAGCATGATCAAGCATACAACCAACACAAACGAAGAAAAGAAACACAGTGTAAAAGTAGAAATCAGCATGCAATTAATTCTTATGAAAACTTAGCATTAATTTTCAGTCTCTATCATTTATCAAGGGTGGAAAAAATCTCTTTCTTGGGTAAATTCAAATTCATCTAATGTCAATATTATTTTAGGGCAGGGGGCTCTCTCCTTATTGAATTTACTTATTGAGAGTACTTCTCCTTTGAATAATTTCCTCCATGCACTTTCTTTAATTTCTTTGTTTCTAATTTGCCAATTCTATTAATTATATGTAGTAATGTATTAATTATATTAAGTAACCTACTTTTTCGCTGAGAAACTTTTCGCCTTGTAAAATAAACCAATCAGAACATCATTTGAAGACATCTGACTTCTGTTTTGGTTTCAGATGGCCTACATCTTCCCGCATTCTCTTTCTCAAACACTCTCGCCTTTATAACGTCAATAAAATAGATTGGTAATAGATCATTTTTGTTCCTCGTACACAATGCATGTAAGTGGATTTATATCAGATCATTATTCAAACATTTGAATTTCAAATTGATGAAAACAGGCTTGAAAGTTTCATCGTTCTACCAATATGTCAGAAATGAAAAATAATAGCAAGAATTGCTTAAAATTGCTAAATTGTCTGCTCAACTGGCCTGCTCAACAGCAAAAGTTTTAAGCAGATGCACTAACAGGATCTTGCATGCTCTTGCAAGCCTCGATTGCGACCTTTGAAAGTATTTAAAGAAGTTATCCTATAAATATAAACATAAACCTCTCTTACCAAAAGATGGAATTCCCCCTTCTTAAGACTTCCTGAATAAATTTCTCTAATCCTGTATCGCTGTTTCCTGTTTTACTTGCTTTTTTGATAAATTTAAAATGTTAAACTTGATAAGAGCACTCTTGGGACAGTCTTTATATTCTTTAGTAATATTTGCATCGAATTCGCATCAAAATATCTGCCAGTGTAAATTGAACTGCGAATTTGAGAGAAAAATTTGCAGCCAAAGAGTTTGTGGCAAAAATTCAATTCGGCAAAAAATTTGTCTCGTGTAAATCTGGCTTTAGTTCATTATATGACTGATATGTAGATGCCAGCTAAAAAAATTGTCCATGTGTCGACTATTAGTCTTCTACCTTTGCCAGACTGGACTGGATCACTAATTAAATCACTGAATGATACTGTTATGCTGTCACACAAGAGGATATCACTTCCTGTAATAAATTGAAGGGATGTTTCTTATGGCGCGCATATACCGCCAAAAATAGTTCTTTCTAAAATTTCACCAACTTTCTAAAAGTTTAGTGATCTTCTAAAAGTTCTGTTGCTCTGCATTCTCATGAAAGGCTAGTCCTAAAATTTCAGTCATTTCCAAAGTTTCAACCACTGTTCAACATTTTCTAAAATTTCAATTACTTAAGCCTAGCGCACACTAGCGATTTTTGTCGCCAGCGAAGGCGATTTTTGTTGCTGGCGACCAGATGTTTTCCCCCGCACACTTGCAATCTTTTCTGCCTTGGCCAATGATTTTTGGTCTCCACCTCATAATGAACCTCGATAAAAATGACCAGAAACCAACAATCAAATTTTTTATAACCCATGCATGTGCCTGGACATCCTCAGAAATTACGGGATGGGAAAATTTAGACAAAACAATGAAAAATATTGCCAGCTTTGATTTAACCAGGCCACATTTAATGGCAAAAAATTAGGCCCAAAATTCTAGATTTAGCTTGGCCTAAATTATGCTACTTATTTTATTTTCTTTTCTTTTGTACTGTAGAGAACCCAACACATGGGTTTTATGCACAATTTGTTTGTTATCTGTTTTACTTTTAGTTGCTAGTAGATAGTAAAACCTACATCGTACGAGATTTTCGCTCTATAGGCAACCTATACTGCTAAAAGGATATATTAAAAGAAGTGCAAATTTGTTACTGCAATGAGAGAGAAATCTTGTTTGTGTTTATCCAAATACGTTTAAAAATAATTGAGAGCAGTAGTACCCGCTCGTGGCACTAAGTGCATCAGCAAGCTCAGCCATGGCTGCAGCTTTTGCCGTCCTATCGTCGTATAGTCGAGAGGATATGGCGTACAAGCAGGGTTTCTCGCGCTACAAATCGACTAACAAATCCTCTTAATGCGTTGTCCAAGAAAATGAGCATGTTCCTGTGACCTCCATCTTGTCAACACACTTTCCACGTGCTTTGAAAACACTTAATGATTGGCTGATCAACAAGAATTGTGCGCTAGTGTGCGCTAGGCTTTAAGCAACGTTTCTAAAATTCCAATCGCTGGCTCTGCAAGATTTCTAAAATTTCAGTCATGCTAGGTTAGTTCTAATATTGCAACCATTTCTAAAGTTTGAACGCCCGCTCAACATTTTTTGAAATTTCAACCACTCTAAAGTGTCAGTGGCTTTTCCAAAGTTTCAATGGTGAATGTTGATAACCTCTTCCTGAACTTTTCCAAGCCGCCTCCTTTTCTACCATTTCCCCGAGAAGGTAAGTGCAGGTGGTTGGCTGGCAGGAGGGTTAATGTCAAGGTGAGCAGAGATTGCGCCAAATCATGGAAATAGCAGAGCGGATGTTACAGGATGCTAGCAGTGCATGTACAACGACTAGCACTAATGAAAATAGTACACCTGCCTCAGATTGTTCAAACAGACAAAGTAGCAATTGCAGCGATACGCCAGGATCAACAATCAGCAGCTTCCTTAGCCCAACAATTCCACATCAGCATCAACTGGACCCGTTCAACAGCAGTTGCTGCTAAGACAGAATTTTAGAAGTTTATTTGCGCCATACAGCAGGCCACAAGATCAGCGTCAAGGGAGACCTATGCCATGTAGTGTGAGGGGCATAGGGCGGCGTAGCCAGGACTTTGACACATGACTTTTTTTGTTTATCAAAAACCAATACATCATACCCCCCAGGTCAAAAAGAAAAACTAGAATTAACTTCTCGCATGATGGAGATGCTGCTCATGTGACTAAGCAATTGGAAAAAATTTATCCAAAATTACAAGGATGTGGAGGTTTTGAGATACTACGATCGCAAGGCACCAAAGAAACATTGTGATTGCTCATCCCACCCCATAGTGGATATTCTGTTATATTCCTGAGGGATCTTAGCGGCCTTGGGTCTGCTTTAGGATACATTAGACCAATACAGATGAACCTTTCCACATCAAAAGTCCAACCACAGGATCCCATGGTATGTGACCATACAAATTTGACAAAGAAATATTCATTTATTGATCAATAATTTGTACTATTTTGACTGCTTTTTGTCATAAACATATACAGAAATAAACCAGTTTGGAATCTTCTGTCTTGCATGACTTTGGTAGATCATCCAAACATTTGCTGATCAACATGTAAAAGGAACACATTGATTTGCTACCTAATCAGCAAAGGAGACTTTTTATGCAGAGCTCATTGAAAATCTATGTAAAAAGATGCAACCCTCTGCTGTACAAAATTAGATTTGCTGTTCTGTTTTTACACAATCATACAATTTTCTCTCATATGCTTACATTTATTAAACCATTTCAAGTCCATTTGGTCACCATTGTTTCTTGCCATTAATATTCTTTCCAGATGTTTCAATCTATGGAGTCTTACTCTGTAAAATGTTTAGGCTGCCTTGAAGATATCCCAATAGACCAATTACGAGAGCATCACAAAAAGTGTATCAGCAGCAACAATCAGGAGGTAAATTTTCTATTGAAACATTCTGTTAGCAGTCAGATGCTGACTTTTATGAGAGGCCTATTTCAATCAGTGCAGGGTGGTAACTTTGTTTCACTCTTTTGGTATCACTCCAATGTGTTGATGAGTGTCAGATGAAAGTGTTACTGCGCAAAAACTAAATTCTATTTCAATTTGCCCCACATTTTTTGTTTATTTTAGAGTTTTTAACTTCTGTCCATTATGTAAAGTGTCCCTTAATTTATGAAATAGAGATAACTTAAAATAAAATTGATAAAGCAACTCCAAATAAAATCTGTTTGAGTGGTTTTGATTACTTCTTTTCTGTTTCTGCAATAACAAACAGTTTCAAATGTCTAAACAACTTATTTTTGTGCTGTTGTTTCTCTTTTGTCAGGAACAACATTCACAGTGTGATGAAGATCTGGAAATATGAAAAGCATAATATCAGCGTTGCGCTAAAATTTGTAATTTTCAAAGCCCTCTGGTTGAATAAATATATATACATCCATTCGAATCAACATGCCAGTAGTATACAGAAATACCATAAATCCTAGAATTAGCCCCTTGCGGGCTTGTTTATTTTGAATATTTTTGGATGGGGGCTTATTTGATGATGCTTTTTAAAGGTTTGAATTTCAAAGGTGGGGGTTTATATAAGGAGGGCTCTCCTGAGGGGGTAGTGCCAATTCAAGGATTTGCAGCATCTTAGCTATTGGTGCAGGTGCTTTGGATAGGTAAAAGTTTATTGTGAGACTTGTGTAAACAAAACCTACCCTGTATCAGTTATTTGTTGATTAAATATAAAAACTATAATAAATAAAACATTTGGCCCAGTGTCTAGAAAAACAATTACTGCCACTAATAGTCATAATATGAGTTTATTTTTCACCACAGGTCCATGGTGCAAGTACAAATGCGTAATTTTATCAGGCAATAGTTAACACACAAGCTCAAATTGTTCTTGATGGAAGCCAGTGGGATAGGTCTACCCCTATTCAGGTAAAAGTTCTGCAAAAGTTTGCAAAGTAAAACTCTTTGAAGTTGAAATACTTTCAAATAATTTGTTCCTGCCATTTTTGCAGTTTGGAAGTGAAAGGTTTTTCACTCCCTGTAATATATTATTTCTTTCTAGTTGGAGAACAAGCTGACCCTCATCCAATGGCTGTTGCAGTATGATGTTTTAATTAAACGTGAAAAGGCTATAAAACACTTCGGGAAGGGCTTGGCAACCCTTTGCCTGCTATGACACATGCAAAAATTTCCAGAGTATCTTGCACTACTTGGAAATTTGTGGGAGCAAAATTCCAGAAACAAGAATCTCATCACTATCATGCAAGTCATATGTTGGTATTGGACCATCCCAGCCTGTGTCATAGTCTTCTTGCTGCAAATAAAGTATATATCATCATCATCATCATCATCATTAGCCTGTCACACCACTGCTGGCGAATGGCCTCCACATCTTTCTCCACTCATTACGGTTTTGGGCACTCTGGGTTCACGTGCTGCCTGCCTGCCTAAAAGTATATATCATTTTTAGTTATATGTTGATTGTTTTACTAGTAATATATTGAAATTACAAGCTGATGTTTTTTATGTAAGTTGGTGGTTTCATTTAAAACATTGGAGGAAATAACTTTACTCCAATTTCACTGTGAAAATCATCTGGGCCCCTGCCTTCCGTCAGTCCTTGTACCCACATTTGCAGTGGGGATTTGTGATGCTTATAGATTTGTCATGGGAGACAGAATTGGAAATTCATTTTTTACTGCACCTTCAAACTTGCCTAGCCTGTATGATTACGATATTAATGAGCATCTACCCTCTAATATCAACTCAAGTTATAAAACTCTTCAAGAACTATCTAGTCTTAGCACTTCAAAATCGATTTTGCTCTATTTCATATGAATGTTAGAAGTTTTTCACTCTACTTAAATGAGCTTGTTTCAACTCCTGCTTCCTTGAACATTAACTTTTATGTCATTGGCGTGTCTGAAACTTGGAATTCTTTTACAAATCACATAAAAATGAATGTTGAAATTCCTGGATTTAGTTACTTTCCATGCCAGTCACATAGTCAAAATGGTGGTGTTGCGCTTTATGTGAAGTCTGATTTAGGTATGGACAGTACTAATTTTGAGGCAGTTTGGGTTGAAGTTGAAAATAAAAATGGTAAAAATTATCTGATATTTGTTTGTATCGAAACCTTGGTGACTTCAATGTCAATCTTCTGAAATATAACTCTCACACACCAACTACCAATCATGTTAACTTCCTTTTCTCAAACCAATTTCTTCCTTTTATTGTTCACCCATCTCGGGTAACCGAGAATTCTTCTACCCTTATTGACAATATCTTTTCTAACATATCTGACAATGAGACAATAAGTGGCAACATCTTGGTACATATAACGGATCATTTTCCTCAATTTCTGATTGTCAAGCATGCAGGCATATCCTACAAAAATTTGTCATATTACCAACATCACTTTTCTAAGTTTAATGAAGGAAATCTTCTAAATGATTTTGAAAACCTTGATTAAGCATTTTTAAATGACAGTTGCTTGGACATGAATGCTAAGTTCAACAGATTTCTATACATTCTTGATGAACTAGTTGAAACTCATGCTCCTTTGAAAAAGCTAACAAAGAGAGAAATTAACTTTAGAAACAAGCCATGGATAAATGGTTTAGAAATCGAGTTTCAGATTCCTCGCAAGAAAATAAAAACAGCTACTTTTACAATTATTTTCATAAAAACAGTAATAACATGAAACAATTATGGTCCGGCATTAAATCAGTTATAAATATTAGACAATCAAGTAATATAAATAAACTTAAGGACTCAAATGGTAATATTTCATCAGATCCGATGGTTGTTGCCAATATTTTCAATAATTTTTTTGTAAATGTGTCTTATAATATCACTAAAAACTATACCAAGATCCAATAATTCACCTGTGAACTTCATTGGAGACAGAATTGGAAATTCATTTTTTACTGCACCTTCTGTTCCTTGTGAAATATCTGAGATAATCTCTCTTCTTACAACTGGAAAATCTCTAGGACCAAACAGCATTCCTATGAAAATCTTAAAAACCCTTTCCCCACTTGTATCTTCACCTCTTTCTCACATCATGAATGAACCATTTTAAACTGGGGTATTCCCAGACAAAATGAAGTTGGCCAAGGTAATTCTATTGTTTAAGAAAGGTTAAACCTAAGGTTGATACCTTGTGAATTACATTTTCCAGTTCTTTGAGAACTTCTTCCCTCGATGGCTGAATGGTTGGAGATTGCCCTGACTTCTGCAGGGAGGGTAACCCCTCCCCCGCTGCGATAAAAAAGAATTGTTTTGAGAGGCCGAATTCCCAAAACGTTGATATGGGTTTCGACGGGAGGGTCTTGCAGAAATATTTTGAGTAATATTGCTCATTGCCTTGACCTCTCGCATTGTTTTAGAAATGTCATCACCGAAGAGCAGAGTGGGTGGCTTCGCAGTGCGACCACATGCGGCTTTATGCATCGGATTGATAGAGGGTTGCATGGCCTGTTTGCGGCGGCAAGAAAGCTCTTTGCAAACAAAACCAAGGAGGGTTATAGCATCAATTTGTTGGGAAACCACAGATTGGCAATCAAGGAAAGATTCGGCTTCCCTGTGCTTCAAAAGATCATTTATCGACATAGCAATAGCACCAGATGCTGTCAAAATGGCATCTTGAAGGGCCGTAAACGATTTATCGGCCAATTTGACCTCTGGCCTAATTGTTCCCCATACTTTTCGGTTAATCCGAGGTTGATAAAGCCCTGTGCATTTCTCAGGAATTTGATACTTATTTTGCAACTGCTTTCGTTGAGCAGACTCAAATTCCGCATGAAATTTCTCATTTAAAATTTTAGTCAAATGGTCTGCAACGGGTGGACCTTTAGGAACTGAAATTGCAGTAGCCATGTCAATTTCCTTAGAGAAAGGCATCCTGCATGGTAGTATTATTTGGATCTACCATATTGTCTTGGAGATTGACATCATCGTCAATGTCCTGCTCACCAAAGAGACTTAAAACATTGTGAACTGGAGGAGGAGTCTCTGAATGATGCCCTGCTATAGAAGTGGCAGGTGCATGAAAATTTTCATCCTCTGTATTGTGAGGAAGAAGCGAAGTTTGGCAATTAGGGTTAACAGAAATAGTAGAAGAATCGGTCATATTGACACGCCTTCGTTTTGCGATAGGAAATTCCTCGCCATAGTCAGATCCCAACTGTAAGACATCCTCTTGGGAAATCTGTCACGGGGATCTATAACGATTTTGTTGGGACACGAGATGCAGTAGCAATAGGCCTTTCCCTTTATTACGCCAGAAGCCATGCGCGCTATGAATTCTGGGTATGGTAGTTAAAGCCACCTTTCAAGAAGAGATTTACTTTTTTACTCTGATCGCTTGTCACATTTCTCAATATTCAAAATGGATTCTACTACCGATAAAAAAACTGTTAACGAAGGAAGTCATGTCCCTATTCCTTTTCAAGACTCTTGCCAGGGGAACCACAAAGAAACCTTTTCGGAAAAGATGATGGAAGGTCATTCATCTGTTGTGGAAGGGTCAACTAGGCCCAAGCCAGTCGTATCTTCACCTTATATCTTCGAGTATCAAGCGGAGATGTATAAACGCGAGGGCTGGATAAACGTTTGTTGCGTTTTTGTAAAACCGAACTTGATTCAGAGTGATAATACTTTGTTCCTTGTAAGAGCAAGGGTGCATGCGTCAATGAAGACCAATAGTTACAAAGTTTATGCAAATCTAGACCAAGACAAAGATGATGTAATTTTTGCAAAGTGCGACTGCAAAGCAGGCCAGGGTGGTTGCTGCAAGCATGCTGCATACCTTAGTTGACTATGTGAACATGGACCTACAGAATGTGCCAAAAGAACTTACCTGTACACAAGTAGGCCAAAAGTGGCAAATTCCATCATCTGTCAATGGACCATCAAAGAAAGCCTTCATATTTGATTCTTTGGTTTTTGAAAAGGCTGAAGAAGGGAAAAAAAGAAAGAAGCCTTGTCCAAGTGGAGAAAGAAATTATTGTGCCACCCCACCTGTTGCATATAAGACAAATCAAGAGGAACTAGTAGATTTAGTTAATTGTCTTGAAATAGCTGGAAAAGCAAATCTGTTTTGTAAAGCAGTGAAGTCCAATAGTTTTGTACCTTGTGAATTTTTTGAAACTTCCTGCTCAAAGGCTATCAGTAAAAAAGTACTTTAGGGCATAGAAGTAGAGAAAATTCCTCTTTTATATACATTGAAAGACTATTTGAGGGTATCAGCACTAAAGAACCATCTAGTTTAAGTCTTGCTACTTGCAGAAATAGTAAGCAGAGTTGGAATTACTTCTGATGCAGGAATCACATTATGTAAGAATACTTTAAAGCAGAATGAAGAGCAGATCTGGCACACCAAAAGAGCCAAAAGGATTACCTCATCGATCTTTGGAAGAATGATGAACAGGAGAAAGATCATCTATCCAGCATCTATTGTAAAGACAATCATTGAAAAGAAAGAGCACCGTAGTGGCCTACCACTTTCCCTCAGATGAGGGGTTAGAAAAGGAGAGTGATGCTATATTATTATATCAGGAACAGCTAGTTCATGATTTGATAGTGGAAAAATGTGGCCTAGTTGTAAACCCAATATGGCCACGGATTAGTCTGGGATACTGTGGCCCCTGCCCGCCCTCGAAACAATATCATCAATGTCTGCCACATCATTGAAATATCAGATATGAAAGAATAGCCAGACCCAAGAAACAAATTCCAGTTTTTCTTTCTCAGTGGAAAATCATGAAAAAACTCGCTTAAACGTGTATTGAAATATCAGAGTAAAAATGTGAACAAACTCTTATTTCTATATATTGATATGTATCGAAACATTACTCAAAACTGAACTGAAATCAAATATTCTGACCAACTGACAATAAAAGTCATTTCCATGGATAAAATCAGTCAATAGTAGAATATGTATGTCCTTCATTAGTTCAAAACAAAACATAAAATCATGGTCCAAATGCAATCTTACCAATGAACATCACTTCTTGAAATGACAGCTAATTCTTGAAGGCATTTAGGTAGACAGACGCAGGAACACCTAAGAATAAGAAAATAAAAATTTCATAAACACACAGATCTCATAGAAAATGTATATATATACTGAAAAAAATGTTCTCTTTAAATAAGTATAGACAAAATCTCTGGCATATGTATGAATATGTATGAAAATAGTACTAAAAAGCAAAATGAAATCTGAAAATGTTTCCACTCCACATTACATACATGTTATTTCTATGGGCAAATTCTTATATATGTATTAGCAATAGAAAGATCTTAAATGTATGCTTTTGCTCAGAAAAAATTCATTGTAAATTGGTGAAATAATATAATTACATGAAACTAAATAAAACCACCCTCCTAATTACTATTCACCTTTAATAACTATAGAGAAATTATCTGCTCTATGTGTTGATAGGTAGCAAATATTACTAAAGAGAAAACTAAAATTGTTTCCAATCGACAATAAATAAAACTGAACTGCCCCTTTGAAAGTAGAGCAAGCATGTTTAACTGATTAGGAAGCATGAAAAGGCAATCAACAGACAGGAAGGTCAGGGGGTGATCAATCTTGAAAGAGAACAATAGCTTCTGCTACTTATGAAATGTTTAAATGTGTTAAGCAAACAAAAAAGGAGAAGTATTCTCCCATAGAGACGCAGCCGGTCAGTCGGTTGAATGTAGAGCCGATGAACTCGCAGCCAAAAAACCAAACATGCCGTCTTGTTGCGATCCGTACATAGCTGGTAATGAAATGAAATCCCATCAAACAAACGGTCGGTTTAGATCAGGGGTCGGCAACCCGCGTCCCGCGGGCCACATGCGGCCCGCAAGGTACTTTTGTGTGGCCCGGAAGGCCCCTGTTAACCTGTAAATAATGTGACCCAATGCACAAGTGTCAGCTCGATATTGATTCAGTGATCTTAGATTCTTGCCTAAATTAGGATTCCTCGTTAGCATTACTAGTCACTCGATCAAGCTGAAGAAGAAGCTTCAAGGCCATTGTCATTTTGTGAATGTCATGTATGAACATGTCATGTTCCTGCTTATGCTACATCTTTGGAAAACTCAGCTGAATCAAGGGAACTTGGTTTACTTTCCATCTTCAAATGGAGTTGATCGAGCTGCAGGGTACCAGTGAATTGAAACAGAAATACAAGGAAACTCAGATAATCCCGTTTTATATGGAGTATCTCCATGGTGGATGATGGTTCATATCAAGGTCTGGTGCAGCATGCCAAGAAGATGTGTTGCATGTTTGGAAGTACTTCTCTCCTTTGCGAAAGTCTCTTCTCAAAGATGAAGCATGCGAAGAGTCGACTGCGATCTCGCATGACTGATCAGCACCTTGAAGGCAACTTGCGGCTGCCAACATCAACAATTCTGCCAAATATTCAGAATTTGGCCAAGGACGTGCAGCACCAAGTTGCCCATTAGCTTCTTGTAATACACTGAACAGTGAACATGAACTTTACAACTATGTTTGTATTTACGTACAGCTTCCACGTTACAGTACATTTTCCAATAAATACATTTTTATTGTTCAAAATAGTAGTTAGGTAGAATTGGTATATATTAAAATTATACTGTATTTTGAGTTGCTGCCCTCGTATGCATTTCAAAAATCAAATTTGGCCCCCTGTTTTATAAAGGTTGCCGACCCCTGGTTTAGATGTTATAATGAACTATCTCATTGTTCTGTGTGTCAACTACAATGCATGAAAACTTGCTATGCATGAAAAAAGATAGGAAAGCAATTTATCTGCTGCAGCCCAAAAACCTCCCAACAACCATGTAGGTCTGCAACGGTGGCATTGAATTTCAATTGCAATTTTGAACTCCAAAAGTACCTGCTGTCTGGCAATGATAGGTAACTGATATTGTGTTAACACGCTTATTATTCAGTTGACTTGCAAACGGAAAAGATTATAACTATTGTTTCAACAACAAAGCAAAGCAATTGAGCACAACATTGAAATAATCCTTTGATTCGAGAAACAATATAGCCAGCCAGACCACACAGATCAAGGACATTGAAGCCCCTGTCCTGGGAAACATTTCTTTTTTTAAGATTTCACGATAAATCATTTTAAATTTATAGAAAAACTTACTATCACAATCATTTTGTTTGCATAAAAGTCCAGGAACATATACAGAATGAAAAATATATTTATAATAACCTCTTTACATCTTTAGCAACTAGACACACAAAAAAATAATGTGGCTGAAGATGTGACGTCATTTTGCCAAAAAGACCACACCCAATTTAAAAAATAATTAAATCTAATAGTACGTAATGAAAACAAACTAATAGTAAGACGTTGCTACCTAATATGGCTAATATGGATCCAATGTTGCAGCCCAGATGGATTAATTGTTGCTAGTGGCAAACCTATTGGTGCATTGAAAGTTTAATGCCCATATTCCAAAAGAAACATGCTGCTTACAGAAGCCATAAAAGATGACACCAATTTTTTCCTGATTGAGACTGGAGGAAAATTGTTGTTAAAAACGATGCATGGCTACTATTTCCAGTGTCAGGGGGTTTTAAAGCTTCTCAACCTAGACTGGATTGACTTTTTTGTCTACACATCAATTGACTTTCATGTAGAACAAATTGAAAGGGACGAATCATTATGGTCATCTAAAATGCTACCAACACATCCCTCTCATCTTGCTTATCGTGCCATACTTGAAAATTAAATGTCAACAAACAATCTTCTCCTATCATGTATGTTTCTATATTACCTTCATAAAACTGGACAGTGAAATTGATACTGGTTTATTTATTCTGAAGAAGATAGCTTTGTGGCTTAATATAGGAGTAGGAGTAGGAGGTTTTAATTCAAGGTTATTCAGTTGCCACTATTCCTATTTTGATTGGCAAAAAATATATTCAAAAAGGCAACTGTGTAAGCTTAAATGTAAGGCATCTTATGCTTGTCATTCACTCCTTGTTATCAAGAAAATAAAGCACAGTTTGGCAATAATTGGTAAGAGGGGGGCAAGAGGTTGTCAATATTTTCATTTGGGGGCACAGCCCCCGTGCCTCCTCCTGCAGCTACGTGGCTGCCCCAGGGGATAAGATAAGATTCTAAACAACAGAATGTTCATATATTTAAAACAGATATTTAAGTTGTTCATCATTATTAAAAGTTCCAGCTGAGGAATAACAGAAAGATATAATTTTATTTGTTAGGGGTACATCAAGCCAAAAATCCATTCATTTAGAGAATCATATGGAGCATTATCCCAACTAAGGTCACTGATGTACAGGGACATTCCTTTTGTTGCCATGACTGCCACTGCTACAAGATCTGTTACAAAAAACAATTGTCTGTAATCTGGAGTTGAAGAATGAAGAATGTTAAAGTACCAGAAAAGCCTAACAGAAGATATGCAGTTTTGCAGATTCTTGAAAAGTCCATTGAAAATAATTCTTTGGCTTCTTGATAAAATATCAACCAAAGGTTATTCTTGTGACAGGTACATAATTTTTTGCCGAAGGATCAAACATGTATGTAAATTATATGCTCATTTTGAAGAACTCCTTGCTAAAAAATATCAAGATAAACTTCTGCCATTTGACATGTTTCATGGTGCTACAGATGATATGAAGAAATCAGAAATAAAAGATTCTTTTGCTGATGCTGATGGAAAATACGAGTTTTATTTGCCACTGTTGGTTTTTAGTATGGGTGTAGATTATAAAGATTTGCACTTTATCATACATTATGGTCCTCCAACCAGCATTGATGATTTATGTCAAGAAGCAGGTTGTGCTGGCAGAGATGGCTGCCAAAGTCATGCTCTTTTGTAAACATACCCTGGCTGCATGCAATCTTAAAATGTTACAAAAGAAATGAAAGTATATATGAATGGATCTACATGCTGCCGTAAAATGGTCATGGAAACTTTTCCTGGTAATTATGCACTATTGAATCCAAGACATCTGTGTTGCGATATTTGTAGACAAACTTGCAGCTGTCAGAGTTGTATGGTATTGGATATCAACCAGAGGAGATCTTATTTGGAAAATAAATTGGAAGATAGGCTAGATATTGTTTCAAAAGCGAATGCATGTGCTATTGGGAACCACATTGGGGTTGAAGGGCAGGCTTTCTTGAAAGCAGAGCTCGAAAAACTTGGCAGTAGTTTGTTACAAAATAAAAACACACCTCTACTCACTGGTTCCGACCTATCTACGGGGCTACCAAAAGCTACAGTTAAGCAAATTGTTGAACATTGTAATGGGATCAACCCTAACACATTTGAAAGTGAGTTGCAGATTACATTCTTGAACTTATTTAAAAGATTTCTAGTGGTGAGAAAACATCTGATAGGCAGGATGGACGATGAAGAAGATGAAGATAATATTCAAGATTTATGTACACAATTTGATGACAGTATTGTGCTAGACAATGAGTCTGACAGCAATAATTCTGATGGCTCAGATGACTCTTCCATTAGTATTTTAAATGTTCAGCAGAGATTTCACGCCACAATTCATCATCCTTCAGTGAGGATTCAGACTGACTTGATTATTCCTCCCAGGGGATAGGGCACTTAACCAGTTTAGGCTGAGTAGGTGCCACTCATGTTTAAAAAAGTATGTTCAGAAATGTATACCGAATATTACTAATTCTCAGAAATGTATGGAATTTATGCCTTTTTTGCACCGAAATTGAAAAAAATAATTCCATTCCCTTTACCAAAATATTGAAAATTGATACCCTCTCTAAACCAAAATCATGAACATTGATACCCTTCCCTATATCTAAATTGTGAAATTGATACCCTTTTGGGAAGCATTTCCCCAGTACCCAGAATATACAGAGTGGTTCCCAGGTTATTCATTTTGTAAAAATGACAAAAAACATCCAATGTCCATGACAATTTTGATTATCATGTATGTTCTTTGAAAACCATCAAATTTAGCATTTTTAAATTTTCCAAGGAGAAGATGCATAGCTGTCTGACAGGACTCTCGATATCAAAGATGCTTTCCAACTTCTTCTGCCTTCTCCCTCTGTCACATGTCTTAGCCTCACCCTTACTCGTTCCTCTCATCTTCCACCATCTATCTAGAATAAACTTCAATTCCTTGAAATGTGCAGTTCTTAATTTCTTCCCTTGTCAACACTTACGAATGCTCTGCGAGGTGCCACTTTCTTGTCTGGAATTAGCACTTTGCCGATTTATAGTTTTGTAACTGATCTTCTGTCTTGATAGAATGCTACGATCTTCCAAGTACGTACAGACAGTGCCTGACTTTTGACAATTAGTGTGACAGCAGGCTTCATCAAGTCTATCATTCCACACAGAATAGTGTTGTCTGTGCATTTGATATTTCGTCTCTTTGCATCCATCGCCTTCATCTTCTCGATTCTGTATAAAGGACTTAATCATAGATTCATATCAGGCACAGATGTTATAAAACTGTTCAAATGAAGAGCTTGTGAATTGTGTTGTTGCGTATGTGACCGTTTCTAATGCTTTCAGTCTGAGAATCTTTGCAAAGTCTTTGTATTCTGCATGCCCACTGCCTTTTCCGAACATTTTGTGCATTCGATTCGAGCGTTATTTCAACAACTTTATCAATTCTGATGACTTGGAATTTTCATGAAGCTCTTCCATTGCTAAAACCATCCAATGGGATACATCCCATGGCAGAAGAAAGTAAGGATCTGGCCTCTCTTTGATACCCAATAATGCAAGCATCGTATTCTGAAATATGGTAGCCTGGTACTGGCCGTTAGCAAGGATTCCTAATGGAGAAGAAAGACCAAATTTAATTGTTAGTCAAACTACTATTTCGCTCTTCTGAAAATCCAGTGTCTCAAAAGTTAGTAATATTTATAGATCAATTCAATCAAAAGTAGCTGAAAGAGAGGTAGTATTTTGATTGTCAAGAGATTCGTTGTTTTATAATAAGGCAAATCATTAAATAGAAAATTAAGAGCTGCAAAATCATCTTAGCAAAGAGGTTCAGTCCATAGTTCATCCTGTGGGGCTATAGAAATTTTAATGAAAAGCCTGCACATTTGGAACAAGAAATCTTACCTCGCAGAAATTCGAGGTTGTGTAAAATCTTACCTCGACCTCAGGTTGTGTAAAATTAGGGCTTACATTGGGCAACTGTGTGCTGTGTCAATAAGAGATTACGTTTTACTGGATGGAAAATTGTGTTTATGTTGATAAGGATTAGAGAATATGTTAAGAGTGCATGCTAAATATGTTGAATCGAATTTTGGCTACCTGTTTGAATGTAAGATAATGAACGTACATTGCTGTCTTCATATTCATTAGGTTGGGTTGAGCCCTTTCACAATTATATCACAAAAAATGCAAATATAACAAATATATTAGTTGACTTCAAAAATGCAGTGCACTTCTACACAGTTGAGCATAACATGAGATGCTAAATTCGTAAATACCTGCCATGACCAATGTTTCCAGCACCGGCCTGAAAAAACGAAACCTGGCAGACTTTATCTTACAAATTTTTATTCCTGCAGCAACAAGACTGTTGAACTGCAACTTGGATGCTCATATAGCCTGCTTTCAAAGCTGTACCATTTCTGAGCTGACCCCTGCATGAACTTCTCATTCCGAAGAAGATTGTCGAAGATACCAAGATAAAATAAGAGAAGTGAGATAGGTTGACTAAAATCCCTCGATTTACCTTCTTTTCCCATTCTTGGTAGAACGGGCTCAGTTGTCAAAAACGAAACCACCTTGGACAAGAGCAAGCAGTGAAGAGATGAATGAGCCGTTTCTCTTACATCTGTACCATGTTTCATTAGTACAGTTTCTAGCTACTTTTCCTTCACCAACTTTTGTGTTTTGTATGGTTTTTTAAACATGAGATTAGGGTGATAGGGTTGTTGCGGGATGCACTAGTGAGAAGCTCAAACACCACCTCAAGGAGCATCCTTTGTTTGAGTTTTCCTTTTGGTGTGAAAACTGCCGATTTTTTAAGCATTTGAATGAAGCAAGAGGGAAACCTACGAGAGTTATGTTCGGAAATGTAATATGGGAGCTTAAGGGAAATTTTGCTTGACTGCGATAAAGAAGAAGATATATGTTTCTCTAGGCAACATCTAAAAACATGTCAAAGCAAAACTCATGAGGGTGTATATTGATTTAGATTTGTTTTAAAAGGTAAAAAGGTAAATGTAGTTAGGGAGTATGGATTGAACTTTTATTATAAATATCAACTATGTACTATAAATATGTGATAC
The DNA here is from genome assembly GCF_057945365.1 of Rhopilema esculentum. NCBI lineage: Eukaryota > Metazoa > Cnidaria > Scyphozoa > Rhizostomeae > Rhizostomatidae > Rhopilema > Rhopilema esculentum. The sequence goes on along the minus strand of NC_142823.1, from coordinate 13,322,261 downwards.
TAAGAAATACACAGCTAAGTTATAGAATAGGCTATATAGCAAAATGAATAAAGAATGAAAAACAATATACTGGCGTTTTATGTACATGAATATTTACAATTATCAGCGAACTCATATTTAAAATGAAACAAGTTCACGATTTTAAATCGTGAATGAATTTGTTTGATATTGTAGGCAAGTACATAAAAGACTCATGTTAAGCAAAGTACTTTATAAGTCAGTCTGAAATGCTGTGAATGACGAGAAAGGTAGAGAAAGTCATGTACCAGTGGTGAAAAACATTGAGAATGTATGGTATATCAGTAAGTTGTGTATGCTTGGTGGATCTAAGAGCTGATTTGTAGGCACTGACCTGCAGCATGATATTGCAGGTTGAGTTGCCTCTAATCATGCCAGATCCTGGTGGCTCTAAGTGGTGCACCCTTCCATTGGATAAAAAGATTCCAGAGAAATTATAGGAGCTCGTTAAGAGGCACTTTAGTGGGGCATGAAACAAACAGAAATCTGAATGTAGACATACCAGATCCAAGAAGCCATATAGCACCAGAAGGTGAAAGATAAGGAGGAAAATAATAGGAGCATCATGAGTGAGTTCATGACTGGCAAATATCTGCAAGAGGGAAAAGTAGAAGTGAATCTAAATTTCTAGGATTTTTTAGCTAAAAGGGTAGACTACTGTGTGTGTGGCATCACAATGTATGCACAAATTGTTTCTTCAGCCAATTTTTGACGATAGGGGCAAAAATATGAAGCATATTGGGTATGCTTATGAATCTTTGAGCGCACATTTGATGTGCAGCATACAACAGGGGCTATTGGCAAAAAGGTTTATGTTAGAGCTTAATGGTAGACAATATTCTTAGTAAGACTATCATTAGTGGCATAAACTTTTAGGCCTACAAATGACTTGGCTTTTGACATAACAACATATAATTGGCCATGACTGAAAACAGGCTCAGGAAGAAAAATTCCTACATACCTTAGTGAACACAGGTAGCACAAATTGCAGGTGTATAGATATTTGTACCATAGCTATTTTTGTAACTGTTGAAATGATGCCAGTTAATGATGTATAGTAATCCAATGTACTTAAACAACTTATCAGAAAGAGGTATTTTGTTATATAGCACTTGCAATAAAACATCAACTTTTTTAAAAGAAGAAGGATAACAAAGAAAATCAAGAAGAAAAATTGGATTATCTTGAGTCCCAGATTGTGCAGAGGCATATCACTTGGAGTGAGTCCATTGAGAAATTCAATTGGATATGCTGTACCTACACCAACTGTACCTACCTACCTTTTATGCTTTGAGGAGTGTCAGATGAAAAAGGTTTCAGTTAATATGTTGTAAGATATTTGCTTTTTTCGATTTCAAGTTCTGTACCGCCATAAAACTGTTCACATTAGAAATTATGGAAGTATTACATATTACTTTGAAAAAGCGTATAATTAGTGTCTAGGGGGGGGGGGGGGGGGTGAGTATAAGCATGGACATGAACATCTTTCGTCCATTGTAAATGAAAACATGCTTTTATCTTATGTTTTTATTTATTCTTAATCTACATGTTTTTATTATGCATTATTATTATTATTATTATTATTATTATTATTATTATTATTATTATTACCGTTGAGCGGTAGCGTGCGGACGCTTCTGTACACGGCTCCTGTTTGACTGTGACTTACTACGCCTGGATTTAATTTATTGCAATTTATTAACTCGATGCATAACAGTTCGAGGACTCTGGAAATACAATGATTCGCTCGTCTATCGTTTATCTTTTGATTTTATTCGTGATTTGTTCGTTTTGTGAAAAGGATTTTAGCTCGTTAGGCCGGCATGCATGGCGTTGCAAGTGAAGAGTTCAAACCAATCATACTGGTCTCAGTGGGAGCGTTAACATTCCGCTCATTGACTCCGGAAATCGCGATGCAGCCATTAACAACGAAAGCTGTGTAAAGTGTTCTTGCGGCAAGTCATGCAAAGGAATAAAGGGGCTCCGCATCCATCAAAGGAACTGCAGAGTCATTAAAGGCTTTGATGAAGAGCAATTGTTTGAGGTTGTGAACGATGCTGACCTTGAGAATAACGACAGTCACACCGATATTCCCCTTGAGGATTATTTCGAAATCAAGCCTGGAATTCGTCTTCCAAGATCTGACCAGGAATGGCTGTTAGCTAACCAATATTTCCACTCTGTCTTTTCAAGTATTTCTGTCGATGCGTCAACGGTTGATCGTGTTATCCAATTAATGAACGAAACCATTTACAATTACTTTAAAGAAACCTGTGGAACAATGGAATGCTGCAAAGAAGATCTCAAAGAAAAATACTCCAATTTTACTGCCAAGAATTTGAAAAAAGAACTCAAAACTTTGAAACATTCTAATGCTCCTTTAATTGAAATTAAGTTTGTCTCCAACCTTCTTCGCAATAAAATCAAAAAACACATCTCTTCCTCTAAATCTTCCAATATAACAAACCACGATCGTTACATCTCCAAAAATTTCTGGAATTACGTCAAACGCACTCTTCAATATGAAACTTCAGCTCCTCCAACTTTTTCTGCTGCAGGATGTACCGAATACTTTGTCAAAACATTTTCTGCCATCGCCCCTAACAAACATTTCACCATTCCTTCATGGATCCCTACTTTCAATGAACCATCTTATTCATTTGATCTAGAGCCACCTAGTTACATAACCATTACTTCTATCATAAGGCGTATGAAAGCTTCTACTTCTCCCTGTCTTCTTGATAAGATATCCATCATCTGTTTCAAACGAAGTCCCTATCTTCGTTCTTTTCTTACTGAAATAATTCGTGTTGTCTGGCTTTCAGGTAAGGTACCATCCGAATGGAAAAAGGCCTCCACTATCTTGATTCACAAAAAAGACAGCACAGACGATCCATCAAATTTCAGGCCAATCACTTTAGAATCGGTGCCCTTAAAAATATTCACTTCTTGCTTTTGGACTCCCTCTTCACTTTTCTGAAACATAATGGCTTCATAGAGCACCAAATCCAAAAAGGCTTCACCTCAAAAGTATCAGGTACATTAGAGCACACAGCAATGATGGGCCATTTAATAAATAAAGCTCGCATTAAGCAACGATCTTTAGTGGTATCTTTGCTGGATCTCAAAAACGCCTTTGGCGAAGTTCACCACAAGCTGATACCAGCTATTCTTGCTTATCATCATATACCTTCGGAAATTCAATCATTGATCTCAAGCTTATATCTAGATTTTAAGACCTGTATCATAACTGATAAATTCCAAACCCCTGTAATTCCCATTCGCCGTGGCGTATTGCAAGGTGACTGCCTCAGCCCTCTTCTTTTCAACCTTTGCTTCAACACGTTCATACAATACATCAAATCAGATAAATATAAGCAGCTTGGTTTCTCCCCCCATGATGGTAATGACCGCATGTTTCAGCCAGTACACTGGTTTCAGTTTGCTGATGATGCTGCTGTTGTTACCAGTGGAGAAAAGGAGAACCAACTCTTATTAAACTGCTTTACCAGATGGTGCCAATGGGCTAACTTCATTGTCAGGGTTGACAAATGTGTTACCTTTGGTGTCAAGAAACACTCTACGCGATCCTTCCAATTTCAACCGAAACTTTTCATCTGTAACCAAATAGTGCCTGCTGTCAAAAATGGCGATTCCTTTAAGTATCTTGGTCGTTTCTTTGATTTTGAAATGAGTAACCAGAACCATAAATCTAAACTCGTTTCTCTTTTCTCTACTCTTATGAAGGATATTGACGACTTACCTCTCCATCCTAAAAACAAACTGCTATTATACCATCGTTATATTCTGTCAAAAGTTTCATGGCATTTTACTGTTGCAGATCTACCAAAGACCTGGGTTGTCCAAAACCTAGACAATCTTGTTTCCAATTACATTCGCCAGTGGCTTGATCTTCCTGTTTCTGCAACATTGAGTGGAATAATCCTCTCAAAAAATCAGTTTGGCCTAAATCTACAACTGCCTTCTATCAAATTTACGCAATGCCAAACTGTATGTCGCAATGCCCTAAAATCTTCTCCTAATATTGACATTCAAACCCTATGGAAAAACACCAGTCATGGCACGAACCTACAGTACGACATCTATCGTAATACTAAAGAGGTATTGAAGGCTGTCAAATCAGACAACAAAGAACGTCTCTCTCAAAACTTACCATCTCAGGGAGCTACAATTACCTTCCTACTGAAACATTCACTGGAAAAGCTGAACGGTATTTGGTCAAGTACACGGAGCAATTTGCCTAGTAACATCTATAACTTTACCATCAAGTATCTTAACAACACTCTTCCAACTCGTAAAAATCTGCTGAAATGGAACCTTAGTCAAACATCTGACTGTGAATTCTGTCTTCTTCCAGAAACACTTCTACACGTTGTTGCTGGATGCAAAGTGTACCTTGACCAAGGCCGCTATACTTGGCGTCATAATTCTGCATTAAACTTTCTAGCCACTTCCTTCCAAGCAATAAATGGGTCTTCTCTCTATGCAGATTTACCAGGCTTCCTTTCCCCTTCTATCACAACTGGAGATCAACTACGCCCTGACTTACTTCTCAAAACTAAGGAAAACTGTCTGTACGTTTTAGAGCTAACCATAGGCGTTGAAACAAATCTCAACTGCAAATGCTGTCAGAAAGTTAGAGAAATATGCCACCCTCGTATCTGACTTAAAACGTCAGTTTAAGTCAGTCTCATTTGTCAATCATTCCATCAGTTCACTCGGTATTTTTGGCGACTCCTGCAGCTCATTCATCAACATGTGCGACTCTTTGTCCATTGATCATCAACAGAAACGCTACCTCATCTCCAAACTTACAAGCATCTCCATTCGCACCACATACTATATATCTGCTGTAGAAACAAAACTTGGACTAATCCAGAGCTACTCCACTTTTAACATTTTTTTTTCTTTTCTCATTACTACGATGTAATAGTTTTTATTTTGTAAACACAGGCTAGCCAGTTACAAATTACCTTGTAATAGTGAGATTTGTAATTGTAGTTTTAACTGGAATTCAAAATGAAAAGTTTCCATTATAAGTACTAAAACAATGATAATTGTAAAAACAATGATAATAAGTGATTGTGATAATTGGCGTATAATCCCGTCAGTACTAAAAATAGTCAAGCTTTTGCTAGTAGTGCCACCAACAACTGTGACAGCTTAGCAATCATTTTGGATAATGGGAAGGGTGAAAACATGGCTATGAGCCACCATGAAACAAACAAGGTTCAACTAATTGGCAATATTGACATCAGATTAAGATATTACTGATGATTTAGACATAACAAAAGTAGCAAACATATTCGTTTCAGGACATTCTAATGATACAACCATTTTCAACTGGTGATTCAACTATTGACCCATAGAAATTGATTATTACTTTATTATTTCTGTACTTCAAATATTTACCTCAAAGCATTAAGGATTGATGCCCCCTTTGGAAAATTAAGTTACCTTTAAAAGCGAGTCTCGTAATCTCTTTATTCAAACAATCTTTTGGTGGTACAAAACTTGTAAATGGCTTTGAAAAAAGCAAACATTTAGTAAACTAAAGCTTTTCGTCTGACACTCTTCAGAGTTTAAAACGTCAGAACATAGATCGAAAACTCTACGCTAAGAAATATATATACCCAGTTGTGGATCGAAATAGGCCAATCAGAAACACGAGACAAAGAAAAGTTCGAAAAATTGGGTGACGTCGAAACACAGGATAAAACGGCCAAGCTAGAGCGGAAACTTCAAAAACGCCTTTTGGAGCTGGTTAACTCAAAAGTGTTGACCAACGAAGTTTATGATAGGATAAGACCCACAGGTTCACAACGTCCACAAATGTATCGCCTTCCTAAAATACACAAGCCGAATGTCCCACTTAGACCCATTTTGTCTATGATTGGCTCAGCACAACACGAACTGGCTAAGTGGCTTTCTGAAGTTTTGGACCCTGTTCTTCAAAAATATTCAAAACATTGTATCAAGGACTCTTTTACGTTCGCTGAGTTCATGCAAAACTTGAACATCGAAAATGAAACATCTTTCATGTGTTCTTTCGACATTAGCAGTCTTTTCACTAATGTCCCTTTGAATGAGACCATCAAAATATGTGCTGACGCTTTGTACCGGAGCGAGCTTAATAGCCCACCTTTCCCAGAGGAAGTATTCATTGAACTGATGGAAACTGCAACACGTTCAGTTGAATTCAGCTTTAACAATGAAATGTACCAACAAAAGGATGGTGTCGCTATGGGTAGCCCTCTGGGACCGGCCTTGGCCAATATCTTTGTCGGCTTTCATGAAGGACATTTGTTTGACTGCGATCAAAAGCCAGGTGTTTATTTTGGGTATGTGGATGATACATATACCATTCTCTTCTCGCCATCTACAAAACTTTGACTCCTCCTTCCTCACGCGGTTTTAACTAATTTGCATAATAATGACAACAAAACAGAAATCTAAGGTCCTGGATGAAAGTCTAACGTTCAAAACAAAGTCAAGTTTTTGACACACTTCCCCCATTTGACGTCCGAAAAGGCATCAAATGTTTAATCATCAGCAAGTTCTCTCTCTTCATCACGAAATGTCTCTCTAATTGTCTCTATCGCAATTGTAGCTACTTTCCTCTTTGGTCTGAGCTCCTTCGCTTGTGCATTAAGTTGTGCGTTCTCTTTATCGTTCACTCTTGCCTCGGTCTTCTTGTGTTCTTCGTCACATGCTAGCTCCAGAGGGTATAACATTTGCACTGCCCTTTCTATTCTTGTTTTTTTTATCTTAGCCTAGCTGCTCTGACAATGTTATCTTTTCCCTTTATAAGACTCTCAACTACTCCAATTGCCCTTACTCCCAATTGCGTCATTGTTGTGAAAGCCAACAATGCACGGAGGGATTTATAGTCACTGGCGCTTAGCTTGCTTTTATTTTGAATTGCGAAGTTGCACACATCCAGGTTAGAATTGTCAAAATATCGAAAAAACATGGAAAAGAATAAAGAAAATAAAACTAATCCAGCAGAAAACGCTTGCCCCAGTTTTTTTCAAAACTCTAGCACGGGCATTGATTTTTCTGAGGTGATGAATTGTCACGAGCAAAAGATTTACTTGGAACATGGTGAGGACAGATCAAGTCGCAACGATGGCTGGGTAAAGTCGATCGAGTTCCTACCACATGTTACCAGTGAAAAGATTGACGAAAAGCTTATTGGTGACTTAACACTGCCAAAAAGGACTTCAGCACCACAGGCATTTCGCAATAAACGTCTTGGATATCGTTTGTGGAAAGAAGGGTTTGTTCGCTCCATCTTTGTTAGTCCAAATGTTCTGGGACAGTGTCTTCTCTTTTTAGTGAAGGCAAGGGTGCACGCTTCTATGAAAAACTTATTTAACGTTGTGTACACCCATCTTAATCAGACAACTGGAGATGTCATGTATGCGAAATGTAGCTGCAAGGCTGGTCAAGGGGGCTGTTGTAAACATGTAGCAGCCCTTCTTTTCACCCTTCTAGACTTTGTCAACCTGGGTACTAAAGTGATACCAAATGATTTAACTTGCACTCAAGTTTCACAGAAGTGGCATATTCCAACTTCAGCCAACATGACTTTGGCAAAGGCTGTGAGATTTGAAGACTTGGAGTTTGAGAAAGCAGAAGTAAATAAGAAAAGGAAGAGACCCATAGTTTCTGGAGTAAGGGAATCCTTCTGTGCCACCCCTCTATTTGCCTACACAAAGGAGGCAGATGACCTAAAAAGACTAGTGGAGAATTTTTCAAAGGCTGGGAAAGCTACCTAGTTTTGTGAGGCCATCAAATCAAACAATTATGAACCTTGCACCAGTTTTCAAACATCAGTTATGTACTTGTGTTTCAGGTATGTACTTGTTATTAAGGCAGTCCTCCACTGCAGTAACTCGCCAAGTTCTCAAGCAGAAGGAGCCAACCTTAATAAATGACAGCACAACATTTGCAGAAAACAACACCATTTCACAATTGTTTGGGCAGATGAACTTTCATGTTAATGACTCTGCATTTCATAATGATGAACTGAAAACCAAGATATTGACAGCTGTGCAAGTTAGCAAGCAGGAGGCAATCAATATCTGTTTAAACACATTGGGACAATCAGAACAATTTCAGTGGTTTGAAGAAAGGAAAGTTAGATTGACAGCATCAATTTTCAGAAAGGTGATGAATAAAAGGCAAAATTTGTACCCAAATTCATTGATAAAATGTATAATTGGTAAAAATTACAGAAAAAACAACAATTTACCTGCACCACTGAAATGGGGGATCGACAATGAGAGTCTTGCAATTTCAGAGTATTAGAAGCGTGAAGATTTATGGGGAAAGAAGGTTGATGATTGTGGTTTCATTGTATACCCTTCCTGTCCATGGCTTGGATGCAGCCCAGATGGTATTGTTGTGGAAAATGGAGCCCCTGTGGGTTGGATTGAAGTAAAGTGTCCATATGCAAAGAGAGATTCTACATTAAGGGAAGCTGCTAAGGACAAAAACTTTTTCCTTCAAGAGGAAAACAACGACCTCCTTCTCAAACGCATTAATGTCCACTATTACCAGTGCCAGGGGGTTGTCAATATTTTAGAACTGCCATGGATTGACTTTGCGTTTACACCAAAGGTGACATACATGTGGAAAGAATATTTAGAGACACAACTTTGTGGAATGATAAAATGTTGCCAGAATTAACAGCATTCTACAAACTTTACATTTTTCCAGAACTCATGAAAAGCTAAAATTGTAAAAAAATTTTGTAGATTGTTTTTAGTTGTGATGCAAATAAGCTGTCAAAGAATATTTTTTGGTTTTATCTTTCCCAACTACTGACCTTTCAAACACTTTGTTGAAGCTTATTTTAAATGAGAAATCATGATCAAGCATATAATCAACACAAACGAAGAAAAGAATCACAGTGAAAAAGTAGAATTCAGTATGCAATTAGTTGTTTTGAAAACATAGCATTAATTTTCAGTCTCTATCATTTATTAAGGGTGGCAAAAAATTTGTCATATATGCACATATTACCCAAATTTTGTTAAGCTCTGGACACATTGTGATTGGGAAAACTGTGCTTAAAATCCTAAATGTTTTTATTCGTGAAATTGCACGTTCAACATGAATACGAACAGATGAAATTTTTCTTGTTTCAACTTCTTCCTCGATTGATAGGTGACTTTTGTCCCTTAGAAAAGGAGGGATGTTCAAAGAGACACCTGTTGGCAAATCTTCTGCAATTTCAAATCCTTTATCTGCCATAACTGAGTAATTTGCCTCAAGTAAATCAATGATCCCACAGTCAATAGTTGCCTGTTTATCGCTGGTTCTTCCTGCATACAAATCTGAAACAAATGAGACAGCTCCTGCAGGGGTAATACCAACGAGGGCTTTAGCAGTGTTATGGTGCTTATATTGAGAGTATGTTGCACTTTGGGACCGCACTGAGCTAGCCATTTCAATAAAAAACTCAGTGCAATCAATAATCACCCTTGTTGATGGATAGGTGTCCTTGAAACATTTTGGCATTTTTTATCAATAGTTTCTTTAGAGGGCCAGATTGGTAAAGATCGCATTTGGCTATGCAGAAAGTCCAACCATGTTATCCAGATTCTTGACAAATGCTGTTGAGATATTGATGTTCTCTGGGCCAGGTCTTCTTCCAAAAAGACCCATTGGAGTCGTACAAGAATAAGAAAGAATTCCTGCTCAGGAGAAAGTGTCCTCTTTCTCCCACACTTTGTGTGTTCTGGCGATTTAAGTTTTTCAATATTTGTGTTGGAGTTGTGGTAGACCAAAGCTTTTGTTGCAGGGCCAAACGAATCAGAAATAATTCTGAATGTGGCATAATCAGGTAGGCCATTATAAAACTTGAAAAGTTTGATGTCATCCTTGTACTTATCAAAGGAAAATTCAAACTTTTCAATTCTTCTCAGCAAACATGCAATATCTGTATCACTCTGAGCCTTTTCTGCTTTCAGTTTTGCATTTTCCTGCAGAAGTATTCTTACCTCAGCACGTAAAGCATCATTTTCACTAGCAAGGGTTCCAGAACTTGTGTTGCTTGGAAGTTCAGAATCCTCCTGGGCTGTTTTATCATCATTGGAAACATATTGATATTCCACCTCCATCATATCAGTACTTGCAATTAAAGGGTCAATATTTACGTTGGCTTCGCGGAGAACATCACAGTTCCTAGCTCTAACAGTAGGCCTAGCCTTTGGTTTTATCATGTTTTCAGTTTTAGGTGTGATGGTAGGAATATTGTTTATATACGTTTTCCTGCCTCCTACAAAGTGCTCGAGTTTTAGGTGTGATTGTAGGAATATTGTTTATATACGTTTTCCTGCCTCCTACAAAGTGCTCGGAACATATCCTGTGCCCGCGGGTTGGCTTAAAGTCCTTCCTGTGGATCAAATGGATCCAGCGTTTCCTGAAATCTTTTTTCTCTTTGCTATTCCCATTTGGAAAAGCGTAAAATGCCAGATCTCTGTGCTTCTTACTATTATTAAAGCAATTTGGAACGCAGCAAGTGAGCCCGCCTGGACCTCTGCGTCTCTCGACGGTCTTCTTAGGCCCATCTTCTGCGTGTGGGGTGGCTAACAGATTGTCCACAGCTTCTTCGTTGATTCCGATGCCCGTGCTAGAGTTTTGAAAAAACTAGGGCAAGCGTTTTCTGCTGGATTAGTTTTATTTTCTTTATTCTTTTCCATGTTTTTTCGATATTTTGACAATTCTAACCTGGATGTGTGCAACTTCGCAATTCAAAATAAAAGCAAGCTAAGCGCGGGTGACTACAAATCCCTCCATGCATTGCGGGCTTTAGCAACAATGAGGTAATAGAGAGTAAGGGCAATTGCCCATTCGCCTCTATTCTTCGCTTCACCATTGATGAGAACAACATCTCCCACTGATATCTGGTTTTCTTTCCCATGATGCACTAGATTATGCTTCTCTCTTAGAGCTTTGACATACTCATTGGACCACCGCCTCCATACGTTTTCTTTGCATCGCTCAAGATATTTAGCTCGTTTTCTTAAATCTCCATCCTTGATCGCCTCAATATCCTCTTGTAGTAGAACGTTTTTACTTCCTAGCATCATGACATTGGGTGTAAGCTCTGGCATTTGGATATCGTCCTCCACGTAACATAATGGCAGATTGTTCAGGATTGTCTCTACGTCGAGCATAACTTCTTTGAGCTCTGGAAGCTTTTCTGATGACCTTGTAAAGAGACTGCTTTGCAAGTACGATTATTCTTTCAAACTGGCCGCCCCAACACAGAGCCTTGCTTAAGTTGAATGTCCATTTGATGTCGTTCCTCGTCAGATAATTGTTGAATCTCTCACTCTACAGCATGGCTTTTAGCTTCTCAACCCCTGAAATAAACGTCTCAGCATTGTCTGAATATATGTTGGAAGTTCTACCGCGTCTTGCAATCAACCCTTTCAGGCATGAAATGAATTGCTCTACTGTCATGTCGGTGACAACCTCAATGTATACAGCTCGAGTGAGGCTGCAGGCAAACAAAAGAACATATGAACAATTTTTTTGCGGTACAGAATTTGAAAATGGCTTTGAAAAAAGCAAACATTTTACAACATACTTAAAGCTTTTTCGTCTGACACTCCTCAGAGCATAAAACGTCAGAATAGGTTCCGAAAAAACACGTTTGAAAAATATATACCCAGTTGTGGATCGAAATAGGCCAATCAGAAAAACGCAAGCACAAGACCGGTATAGTTGACCAATCAGTGCCGCGAGCCTAAAGAAAAATTACCAATGGAGTCCAAGAGAGAAAACGAACTCCTTTTGTCTACACAATGGCGGCTTTTTCGTTTTTATGTAGATTGACTCCAAAACTGCTAGATGGAAGGACGACCGGGCTCTGCCAATTATCCGAAACATGTCGTCATTATAGAGTTTTGCACAATCTGGGTTGTCTAAAAGATGTTGACCAATGGCAGAATCACTTGTTTTAACAGTGTTTCTAGACCTACAAGATCGAGGAGGCTGTTCTCTTTGAGGGGCAGTTTTGTTTCGTATGTTGGAAGGAACATGCTGTTTTATCCTATCCCCCAATCTTTGGGTTGTGCGCCCTACGTAGCCAGAATCACACTGGCACGTAAATTCATAAATGACGGAACTTTTTTGTTTGGTAGGGACGCAATCCTTTTGAATGGATGGAAGGGCTCTCCTAGTGCTGTAAACAATCCGAGGATTGACAGCAAAGAAACAATTGGTTATGGCTTGCCTAATTTGACTCTCGAATCGCAAGGAAGTGTTACCAATCCATGGTAGTTTCAAATAAACTGGGCACTTTTGCGGACCAAACTTTTGAACAGCCGAAAAACTTGCGATCTTCTCCTTAGTATAAGATAAAATGACGTCTTCAGGATAGCCGTTGTCCAAGAAGATCGTTTTGAGTTTTTCCAGTTCAGCGTGCAGTTTAGATTTCGAGCAGATCATAAGTGCCCTATGTACTAATGTTTTGACAAGGTTGACTTTGCGTTGTTTTGGGCAAAATGAATTCCAGCGTATGTACTGACCGGTAAAAGTAGGCTTGCGATATACACTGGTAAGAAATCCAGTGTTAGACTTTTCGACCAAAACATCTAAAAATGGTAAGGAATCATTTTCTTCCTTTTCAAACGTAAACTGGAGGGCTGGGTGAAGGCTATTTAGGTGTTTTAGAAAAGTATCACACTCAGCCTCTGTTTTGAAAATGGTATATGTGTCATCTACATACCGAAAATAGACACGTGGCTTTTGGTCGTAGTCGAACAAACGCTCTTCATGAAAGCCAACAAAGATATTGGCCAAGGCAGGTCCCAGAGGGCTACCCATAGCGACACCATCCTTTTGTTGGTACATTTCATTGTTAAAACTGAATTCAACTGAACGTGTTGCAGTTTCCATCAGTTCAATGAATACTTCCTCTGGGAATGGTGGGCTATTAAGCTCGCTCCGGTACAAAGCGTCGGCACATATTTTGATGGTCTCACTCAAAGGAACATTTGTGAAAAGACTACTAATGTCAAAAGAACACATGAAAGATGTTTCGTTTTCGATGTTCAAGTTTTGCATGAACTCAGCGAACGTAAAAGAATCCTTGATGCAATGTTTTGAATATTTTTGAAGAACAGGGTCCAAAACTTCAGAAAGCCACTTAGCCAGTTCGTGTTGTGCTGAGCCAATCATAGACAAGATAGGTCTAAGTGGGACGTTCGGCTTGTGTATTTTAGGGAGGCCATACATTTGTGGTCGTTGAGAGCCCGTGGGTCTTATCCTATCATAAATTTCTGTAGCCAACTTTTTTGCGTTGACCAGTTCCAACAAACGTTTTTGGAGTTTCCGCTCTAGTTTGGCCGTTTTGTCATGTGTTTCGACATCACCCAATTTAGCAAATTTTTCTTTGTCGTGGAGAATTACCTCCATTTTATTGATGTAGTCCTTTTTGTTTAAAATTACCACTCCAGACCCTTTATCAGGTTTTGTAATAAAGATGTCATTGTTAGCCCGTAGAGATTTTAGTGCTTGGAAATGTTCTCTATGCAAAAGAAAATCTGAGTGGTCGATGGGAGAGCCGCTGTAAGCGTACGCCAAATCGCTTAGTCGTGCTCGTAATTTGTTAAACTCCAAAGGGTTAGAAATCTCGTGCTTAGCAAGTTGAGCGTGTAAAATTTCGAATTCAGCAAAGAGTTCCTCTCTGTTGATTGTTAGGGGTGGGATACAAAATTCAAGTCCATTACCTAAGACAAATGTTCCAGATTGTGCAAAACTCTATAATGACGACATGTTTCGGATAATTGGCAGAGCCCGGTCGTCCTTCCATCTAGCAGTTTTGGAGTCAATCTACATAAAAACGAAAAAGCCGCCATTGTGTAGACAAAAGGAGTTCGTTTTCTCTCTTGGACTCCATTGGTAATTTTTCTTTAGGCTCGCGGCACTGATTGGTCAACTATACCGGTCTTGTGCTTGCGTTTTTCTGATTGGCCTATTTCGATCCACAACTGGGTATATATTTTTCAAACGTGTTTTTTCGGAACCTATTCTGACGTTTTATGCTCTGAGGAGTGTCAGACGAAAAAGCTTTAAGTATGTTGTAAAATGTTTGCTTTTTTCAAAGCCATTTTAAAAGAACATATGCTTTCTTCTCTATCGCTTTCCCACACCTGTATCGGATTGGCCCTGCGTAGTCAACGCCGATCACCTCAAATGGCCTACTCCCCCCAGTTCTGTCCTTTGGTAGAATCCCAGGTGGTGGACTCTTGCATGAAATCTCTTGCATCCTGCACACTTGAATCTCAATTTCTTTACAAGCTTTCTCAACCTTGGTACCCAAAACCTCTCTCGTACACTTGACATTGTCATGCTGACTCCCCCGTGGCCTGTGCTTATGTGAGAATCCATCACCAGCTTTTCTGTGAACAGTGTCTGAAGGTAGGTAAATAGGGCTTCTGTTCATCTTCTTTGAAACTGTCATTGCTCTTTGCTCTACTCTGTACTCGCTTTACCCACTGGGTTATCTGCTCTTGGATTTCAGGGGTAGATAATGGGCCTTTGATTGTGCTTGCTTTCTTTGCTTGTGAATTTCTGATAAATCTGACGATCCATGCTGTGACCCTCATCGCCTTCCAGTACTCGAATCTCTCTAATACTTCATCCAGCTCTTTTTTGACAGGATATGCAACTCTCAGAATCTCCTTGATTAGTTTGGACTCCCTCTCTGTGTCTTCACTTGGAGATGTGACAATATCTGTTGGCCAGTCTTGTTTGGTTGCAAGCGATGATGGTCCTTGGAACCACTTTGGATCAATGCGACTGGCAAGGCAACCTCTGCTCCCAATATCTGCAGGATTGTCGTTTGTTGGTACATGTCGCTATGAGATGTAATCCTTCAACTGAATTTGCTTCACTCGGTTGTGCACAAACTGTTTATAGTTCCCTTGTCCTCTCACCCAGTGAAATCGTAGGACATCTCGCTCGGCCTCTCTCACTCTTATCTGTAGGAACGCTTGTTTCATGTTTCCGGCTAATGTTATTGGTCTGCTCCGATTTCTGACTAAAATGTCCCAAATGAGATTTTGCTTTGGGGGTCCTGTTTCCAGGCAATCATTCAAGGATGCCGCAATGCTACTTGTCTTGGCCAATGCTTAAAAAACTATCCTGATCTTGGTGGTTTCTGCTGATTCTCTTATGACTGGTTTGTGTGGGAGATAAAATGCTCTTCCTGTTGGCTCCTGGTCCACCACTTCTAGAATGCCTTTCTCTTTCTGGTCTTGAATAATCTGGTCATACACCATGTAGAGATCTGGATCCCTTTCTAATCTGTTGATAAGCTTTTCTAGACGAGCTAGACTCCCTGCTTTATTGTCTGGTAAATGTGGACAATCTCCTTTCCACAACAAGCCTGTTTCATAGAACCCCTCAGGTTTCTGCTCTAATTGCTCGGCGAACTCCCTAAATACTGACTGATTTTTCACCTCTCTCTCCCCTAATCCTAAAATGTCAAGGCTGCAGATTTTGTCGTGATCTACTCTTGATGAACCGGCAAAGAACAAATGTTCTGTTTCTACCTCTGATCCTGGCGAAATGATTGTCCATCCAAACTTTGTTAACTCTCCTACTGGCTCTCCTGGTTTTCCTAGCATTGGTTTTGTTTCTGTCTTAATCTTAGCATACTCTGAAGCACCTATAATTAAATGGATAGGTAGCTCTTCTTTATCATCCGTGTCATCCATCTCTACTCCATTTAGATGCTGATACCTTCTTAAAATCTTTGTGTACTCTGGATTTGTCAGTGATAATAACAGCTCGCTCTCTACTTTACTGACAGATACTCCCAACTTGAAATTGCCTCTCAGGTTCTTGACCTCTACACTATAGATGTCAATTCTCTTGTTTGCCGTTGCCATCATCATGTCTATTTGACGATACTCTCTTGTCACTGGTTTAATCTTGAGAATATCAACCATCTTTGATGATATGTATGAGCTGCGTGCTCCTGTGTCCAGCAGCGCTCTGCATGTTATCCCGTTTACCTTCACTACCACCACTGGGTAAATTATTCCTTGTGCACCTGTTGCCAACATCACCTGGTTTGGCTGGCTGGTCTTACTATCACTTGACTTTTTGTCACACACGGATATATGGTGTCTGCTGTGACAATTTCTACATCCGCTTTTCACTTGACACTCAGCGGCATGATGAAACATAATCTCTTCTGCCGTAAAATGTCTCTCCTTTTCTCAACTTCCTGGACTTTGTTACACTCATATGACTTATGACCAGTCTCCTGACAATAAACACAGGGACTTGATTTGAAATCATATTGCTTGGCTTGAAACATCTTCTCCTGCTTGTTAAATCTGGGTTTATTCATCTCTGTAAAATTAGGCCCTGCCCCCCTATCATCCAAGGGAATTGGATTTTTCTCCATTCATCTCCGTAGTGCATCTACTAACTGCAGAAAACTCCAATTTTGCCAGCTATCATCAGTGCGCACAAGGTCTGACTTGAAACCCTCCAATTTATCTAAGGTTGCGCGTGCAAACCCATTTACTTCACTCAATTTTCCCATAGACTCTAGGGCTTGGACACTAATACAAAATTTTGCATGAAAATCATGGACTTTGCTTGAATTAGCCCCCTTAATAACACACAGAGATGTTAGGTTTTGGACGTACGCATTAATTACTTCACTTGATTTGCCATAAGTTGACTTAAGAATATGCTTAGCTCTTTCATAACCCTCTGTTGTGAAGGGTAACCCGTCGATATGCACTCGCACCTTTGGCAACAAAAGTTCTTTCAGATATGAGAATTTTGCTACTGCATCTATGTTTACCCTGTCTATTTCTGCCTCAAATTGGTTCCAGAATCTGAACCAATCAATGTGAGTGCCTTGAAATTTGGAGATAATCAATTTAGGAAGCTTTACCTTGCTTGACACCTCACCCCCTACGCTTGTTGATGACTTAGGCCCTTGCTTTATCTCCTCCAATTTTCGCTCTTGTTTGATTCTTTCCTCGAATTTTGCCTGTTCAAACTCTGCTTCCTGCGCTAACAGCTTCTGTTTGGCCAACAACAAGACTTTTTCTTCCTCACTCTGATCATTCTGCTTTATTTCTGTCAAAACTCCCTTTAATTCGGCGATAACTGGCTCAAATTCCTTGATTTTCTCACTGATTTTGTTGCTCCACAAACGAACTTCTGTTGGTTCGACCTCATCCTCTAGTTTTAATTCTTGTACCTCACATTTCAAGTCATGAATCTTGGTAGTCTTTTTCTCGTACATTCCCAGTTGTCTCTCGATTGACACTTTGTCCTTTCTTGATAAAATCTTGTTGGTTTCCACACTGATAAATTCGAGAAGACGGGTTTTTCCCTGGATTTTCTTCTCAGAGCTCTCAAGTTCCGCTTTGTTCGCCATATCTCACTGTTTCTCGTCTCTTGGGCTCTTCTTTCCCATCTGGGGTGCCACTGTTTCGCGAATTCGCATTTAAAACCAACAAAATCTGTATCAAAACACCGTAAAACTCTCGAAACTTCACGCTTTTTCTCTTCTCATCATCTACAAAACTTTCACTCCTCCTTCCTCACGCGAAAATCTTTGTTTATTGGTCTTATAAATCAGAAAATGGCAAATGCAGTGGAGGAAACCAATCAGCCTTCATTCAATTGTGTCCCTTCATGTTGTAATGTTTGCAGTGCCATAAAATTCCCACCAAGAAGGAGAGAAAATGTTGGAAAAGGCGCAACTGCATTACCAAGGATCAAACATTTTATGAAATTTGTTTGAATGGAACTGTACTTGGAGTTGTTATCGATTCTCAATCTGATATTAGAGATGATATACCGTGTCAAGACATGAAAACTATGAGGCATACCACTTACAGACAGTTTGTAATGTGGCAGCATGGGCCCTTTGGTGCTGGCAACTGGATGGTAATACCATCATGCTGTGTTTGGAAAATCCGTGACAAACACCCTTCTTCAAACAGTGCTGAGCCTCAAGAAAAGGCCGCAATGGTTTTTATGAAATTTAGAAAGTAGAGCCAAAAGAATCTACAGGAACTAGAGGGCCTGTAGTAGCATTCCAAAAGTAGGGGCAAGCTACACTTGCGTAAAGGGGAACTATGTCTCCTGAAGAAGTCTTCATAACTAGTGCAGAAAAACAGTGGTGGGGGAGGGGGAAAGTAGACATGCTCCTTCAAGCTCTATATTAGGTCAGGTTTTATAAGAAAAATTGTCAACATGTTTATTATCTAAAATATGTTCTTACTAGAAAATATAGTTCTTAAGCTCTTACTTGAAAAAAAGGAATGTTTCGATATGAATTTTATCTGGCATTTATAAGCCTTCTAAACAACCTTGGCAGTTTCGATCAAAACTTTCATCAGCTTTTAGGTTCAAACCTTCTACCATACCCTTTTCATTCAACAGCTTTAGGTTGTTGTACCCAAAGTGACCGCAACGTTCATGCCATAGCTCAACAGAGTTATCATGTGCTCTGGGTGAAGCAAAATATGCGGTACAAACTTCCTCAGTATTCAGCTTGAAGAATTGCCATCTTTATGACCAATATGCAACGTTTGTTCATTCGAAATAACTATGCAAACATCCTCCTTGAATCGAACTTCTGCACCTCGTTGCGTCATCAATGACAATGATACCAAATTCCTCTTCATTTTTAGGACATAAAGTACGTTCTAAAAATAGATTCAATCTCCTTGTACCATCAAAAACTGGAAATCTTAGCTTTCCCTTTCCATATGCAAACAGAACATTGTTATATTCAAATTTCACTTAAGTTGGTGTATTTTGACACTTTGGCCTTCTCTGGCGTCATGTGCTTTGTGGCACCAGAATCAATCCACCATTCATTTTTCTTTGATGTATTTGTGTTCACCGCCAATGCAATCTCACTTGTTGCTGTTGCTGCAGCAGCATTTGAGTCCTCAGTACTGTTTGCTATCTCCGATTTTGCATCTTTTTTCTGGTCAACCTTCTTTTTATAACAATCTTTTGCGAAGTGTCCTTTTTTCTGGGAAGTGTCCTTTTTTCCTGAATTGTTCACAAATTCGTTTTGGGCATGTTTTGTAATGAATTCTATGCATCCACGTCAGTACCCTCTTTTTATGCATGTTTTGTTTTGGGCATGTTTTGTAATAAATTATATGCATTAAGCACCACAGTTTAATCTCTTCTACTTGAATAAACCAACATGTGTACTGAATGTTGTGATGCAATTCTAACTGATGATGTGCTTGACTGAGGTCTATCTTTGAGAAGAATTTAGCTCAATTTAATTGCACCATGATTTCATCAACTGTAGGCATTACATGTCTGACTTTTCTATGGCTGTGTTAATATTTGTTTGTCTTGTTTGATGAAAACCAATGATACAACTATTTCTTCCCTTAAGATCAGCTGCAATACATTTGAATTTGCATAAATTTTAATGGAACTTTATGCCATTAAAAGAAGATGGTGCTTAGATTTTGATGCTTGAATAATTTTTTTTTGAGCAGGGTCCAAAAGCCCAATCTACTGCTGATGGAAGTTACAAACAACGGTAGTGCTGACTTGTCAGATTTCATTACACCAACACACTTTGATGATATTGCTCTTGCCGCAAGAAATCTTTGCAGCCACACAGCAAATCCCCAAAACGATCATTTGTCGTCATTTGAGAGACCATCTCTGGCTTTAAAGCTAGGACATGCTCTCAAAAAGGGAGCAATGATTCTAAGAGGAATAGCTTTGCGGCAAAAAGACATCGAGAACAAGCAAAACGTGGAGATGTTCCTGGAGTTGCTTGATTCAGAATGGTCGATAAAGATATATTCTGCAGCCCTAAGAACTTTGAGTGATGGGCAGTTAAACAAAGCCACAGTAATTCCAGTGACGGAAGATCTAATGAAACTGCGAGAACACCTCCTTGCAGAAATTCCGAAAAAAACAGGAGAACTCTTGTTAAAGCCTGAACTCCATAAGTGGAGGTTTTTAGCAGAGATGACAGTTGCAAGAATCCTGGCGCTAAACAAAAGACGTGGAAATGAAGGTTGCAAAGTGGAAATCAATCAATTTCTCGATTGTCCAAAATGGATTCAAGTATGTCATGTCATGTCACTCCCGTGGCCCTCTGGCCGTTGGGGCACTTGGATGAGTTCACAGTCTTCCTCGACCTTCCGCGATCCCTTGCTACCCTCATGCACGACACCACGCTCTTCCCGGTCCAATTGGCGATGTCGCTCAGCCACGTGTTCCTGGGTCGCCCTCTGCCTCTGCTACTTTCTACCGCTCCGTGCATTATGTCATGAGCTAGAGTTCCATTCTGTCTAGTGATGTGGCCAAACCATTGCAATTTGCGTCTTCTCGCCGTCACCAGAAGTGGTTCGTAGTTGCCAATTAGTTGCCTTATTCTTTGTTCCACTTCCACATTCGTGATTTTCTGCTTCCACGTTATCCCAAGCACTCTCCTGAAGCAGCGAAGTTCAAAGGCGTAGATTCTTTTCTCCAAACATTTGTTGTAGGTCCATGATTCACATCCGTATAAGGCAATCGATGTTACCAGGGATTTCAACAAGTTTATCTTGATCGCGGTAGAAATTCCATTCGAATTCCATAGTCTGTTCAATTTTGCAAGCTGGTTGGTAGCAATTGCTAGCCTCTTCTTGATTTCGTGCTCTGAAGTAACATCTTCGTTCAATGTCGAACCAAGGTACTGGAAAGTCTTCACTTCCTCCAGCTCTGTTCCGTCAACCTTGATTATGGTGCCATTGGCTACTTCAGCTGCAATCCTAGAAGTCACCAGTGTTTTGCTTTTTTCAGCGCTGATTTCCATCCCATACTTTCTTGCTGTTGTGTCCAGTCTTTTGGTGAGCTCTTCCAGCTCCTTCTTAGTACCAGCAATGAGGTCAATGTCGTCTGCAAACCGCAGATTTGTTATCTGTCTTCCAGAGACCCTTACTGTTCCCGAGTAGTTGTCAAGCGCATCTGTCATAATTTGTTCCAGAAAGATATTGAACAAGCACGGGGACAGAATGCACCCTTGACGCACACCGACTGTCGTCTGAAACCACTCCATGGTGCCATTACTACCTGTCAGCACAGCGTTACTATTGTCATTGTACAGTGATTCTATCACATTGACCAGTCCAGCACCGACATTGTGCGTCTTCATCACTAGCCAAAGTGCTTTCCTCCACACTCTATCGAATGCTTTTTTAAAGTCGATGAAGTTGTGGTGCATCTCCATCTGGTGGTCACGGTATTTTTCTCCAAGGATTCTCACGCTTACAATCTGTTCCACAGTGCTCCGCCCACTCCTGAACCCAGCTTGCTCCTCAGCCAGTATCTCCTCAGCCTTTGTCTTCAACCGGTTATTGATTATCTTCAGTAAGACTTTACTTGGATGGCTGATGAGACTAATCGTTCTATAGTTGGTACATTTCTTCAGATCCCCCTTCTTAGCAAGTGGCAGAATTAGTGATTTGGTCCATTGTGTTGGCCATTTTCCGCTTTTCCATACCAGATTACAAATTTTATGCAGTATCTCGATTGTGTCTCCTCCACCAAACTTGAGTAGTTCCGACGGTATGTTGTCGAAACCGGCAGCTTTACCATTCTTCAAACATCTCACAGCTTCTTCGATCTCACTCTTTAGGATATCAGGCTCACATTTTTCTTGACCTGGGCCTTCTCGCTCCAGCACAGTCGCAATGTCATCACTCGTTGCGATCGGGTAGCTGTAGAGTTCTTGGATGTATTCTGTCCATCTCTTTTCGATTTTTGTTGCCTCAGTTAGCAACTCCCCATTAGCATCTTCTATCACTGAGACTCTTGCAGTCTTCTCGTTGGTTAGTTCCTTGACTACTCTGTAAGCAGTCCTAGAATCATTTCTTTCGAATGCTGTTGTGACTTCTACACACTTCTTCTGCACAAATTCCTCTTTCGCCTTCTTAATTTCTCTCCTCACTAAATTGTTGGCAGCTCTGTATTTTTTGTTACATTCCTCGTCTTTGAATTTGTCTGCTTTTAGTCTTCTTCTTTCATCACATTTCTCCATTATTTCATTTGTCATCCAAGGTTGTTTCTTCTTCTTTTCCTTTCCAAGTGTTTCCATCGCAACTTCATTCATTCCTTCAGTGAACAAGTCTGTAATCTGTTGCATTTCATTTCATTTCCAATAGTGGTGCAAATTTTCCACCTATTTTAATTCTGAAGTTTTCTAATGTCTCTGCATCGCTCAGTCGACTTGTGTCATATTTCACTCTGGAAGATGGTGGTCTTCGTATCTTTTTTAATTTCAACTTCATTGTTGTCATTACAAGAGTATGATCACTGCCTATGTCGGCTCCTGGGAAGGATCTTGTCTTGTGACCATTAACGCTGCTGGAGCATTGTCTCTCAACCAGGATGTAGTCGATCTGGCTTTTAGTGATGCCGTCTGGAGCAACCCATGTCACTCTTCTTGATTTCTTGTGCTTGTACTTTGTGTTGACAATGACCATGTTATGTAGCTTAGCAAACTCCAGCAACCGTAGACCTCTCTCGTTAGTGATTCCGAGTCCAAACTTACCAGCTGTTCCTGGCCATTCTTCATGAGCATCTGGTCCCACTCTAGCATTCCAATCACCCATCACTATGAGGATGTCCTTCTTCGGGATGTTTCTCATTGTCGCCTCTATTTGGTTGTAGAAAATCTCGAGATCTTCTTCGTTGCTATCTGAGGTTGGAGCATACACTTGAATGATAGACAGGTTTCTCGGCGCTGTCTGTAGCCTGATCCGTATGATTCTGCTTGATATCGGTTCGCATTCCATCACCATGTTCACAGTCTCTTTATGTACGATGAAGCCTACTCCTGCTTGTTTCTTCAATTTTTCGCCACTCCACCATACTTTGTGCCCGTTGTCAGAGACTGTTTCACCATTATTTAGCCATCTCATTTCCACAATGCTCAGCACGTTCCATTTGTAATTTTCCATTTCATGTTCCAGCTTGTTCAGCTTTCCAGGTGCCGATAGTGTTCTCACATTCCACGTACCAATGGTGACTTCTTGCTTCGCAATGTTAAGGTTCCCGCCAGTAACATACTTTCCGCCTGATGCGCCCTGGTGAGAACCGACGCCAGACGCGGCCGTTGTTGACCCGGGCCCCGACCGATCCGGTATGGTATTAGAATTTGGTGTACTCATCATTGTGTTACGGTGGAGATAATCTGGTGGTTTCCATCCCCTCTCCGGATATGGATGGCCGTTGGCTCCGTGGAGCTCATCCGCCCTTTGTCAGGTCTTGTTTTTTGTCCTGCGGGGTGTCCACATACCCACCTCACAAGATCACCAGAGTGACCAAGTGGGGGAGCCGGTTTAGTCGCCGACGACCCGACCATGGAACAGGTTGTACTGGTTTACATGTTACCAGTAGCAGGCGAACCTGACCTGACACTGGAGTCAAGTAAGCATAGAAGAAAGGGATAGATCGCTAAAACCACTGGAGCTAGAACTTTGTAAAAGGTAGTGCGTTTCTTTTTTAAACGGCTGGTTTTCATGGAACAAGGGGTATTTCAGGATATTTAGGTTTTAAACACATTATCAAAAAGGCTAATATCAAAAATAGGGGCAAGAGTTCTTTTTACTATTAGGTTCCCGTAATAAATTATCATCGTCAACAGAGGGTAAAAGGTCTCTGCAGAGGCAGTCATTGGAGGGCTAGCCAATATTTGCATAACTGCAAAGTTTGTATGATATCAAACTTCGGATGAGGAAAGACAGGATAAAATCAACTGTCACAGTAGGTCCCTACTTATAACGATCTGAGCTTCACGGGGAGAAATGGTGAGGAAGAGGATGCTATCACTGAAATCAGCTTCTAACCTCTTTTTATCTTTAGAACGTAGTCTGGTGTCCTCCTTGTTGAAACCATACATTTCAGTTAAAACCTTCGTTGAGACGCTTTGGTTTACACCTATTACATGACTTCTTATATAAGAACAGACAGAAATAAAGTCAGTTGTACGCTGTTCTCTGCTTACTTGAAGTACTTCTTCAGTGGCATCATGTACAGCAGTAGAAGCAAGGGAAGCCGATTGCTTACTAAAAATGACTGTGTACTTATTGTAGCATTTTGTGTGAATTTTGCATTCTTTGGTAATTAGATCAATTCCTGATATTTCTGTGAGCATAGTTTCATCCTCTTTAAACGCTGCAGCTTTTTTTAGATTTTGTTGAGTTCGGCATTATGAGAAAGTTTGTATTAGTTTCAATGATTGCTTCTTCCCCTTGACTTTGATAGGCCTGGAGGATTTGCATATCATACAAATGTTTGTGAAAGATTTCTTCTATGCTTGCTTCGATTGTTGTTTTCGTTTTTAAAGAGATATGTGTTTACTGCTAGGAGGATATGTTGCTCTTCCACAGAAACACAATGAAGCTAGAGATGTGGTTTACTGCTTTGGAGTTTACATTATATGCAACTCTACCCCTTCATTTACAGAAACTGATGAAGCTGCTTTTTAGACATGGATGGCTATATTCAAAACAAGATATTTGAAGGAAAGGAATCCACAAGCAACAAACTACCCGGGAAAAATCTATATACAGTGCTTCCATTTGTGCACAAGTAAATTACGTTTTTCATGACTATATACTGTTTTTCAAGTTACGTCTGCTTATCAACCACCAAAACGAAAGAAATCTGGTGCAGAAAACAGAAAAGCAAAATCTGCAAGAAAGGAAGAAGAGAGCAAGCTTGGTGTTGCGATCATGAAATACTTTAATGGAGGGAAAAATGAGTTAAGCAAAGAAATGCATGAAACTGAGGAAGCAGAAATAAATACGAAAGTTATCGCAGGAGAAGAAAACTGCTTGATTGAGCTTGAGAACCTGAAATCTAAGGCTATAGGAGATGATCCTGCTTCAATGTCATATAATGTTTGTATCAGTGATACTAAAAGCACAGTTATCAATTCTGACCCAGATTATGATGATGCCCCTGAAGAAGGAAGCAGAGAAGATATAAATAGAAGCGATGAGTTTTAAAAGGCAACAGTCAATTTTGTAGAAAAAATGTCAAATTCAAGTGAAAAAATTGTATAAGCTTTCCAATTAACCAATCCATAGCTATAGACGCGGAGCACCATACATTCTATCCTGCCTCGATCGTTGGTTTGAATCTTAAGATTGAAGAAAAAGCTCTGCTTATCCGGATGGAGCCTTACCGGCACAAAATGCTTAAAGCGCACCAAGGTGATAAAAGAGGTGCGAAAGGAAGAGGCTCAAAGCTGACATTTCTCAGCCAAAATACACAGAAGGCAGTCATAAATATTATTGGAGATGAGATAAAATCAGAACTTGTAAAAAAGATACGTGACTGCAGAGCTTTAATTGCTGATACTACTTCAGACATCAGTACATAAGACATCAGACATGAGCAGTAACTTGTTTGCATTAGAGTAGTTACGAGAGCTGATCAATGCTCAGAACACCTTTTGTTCTGTAAAAGAGCACCAGGAACAACTGCACTTGAGATATACATCTGCGTTGCCGCCGCTCTTACTGGCAAAGAAATCTAATTTGCAAAATTGGTTGCCCAAACATATGATGGTGATTATATGAGTGGCTGCTACAAAGGGTTGCAAGCGATTATTAAAGAGAAATTTAGAGCGCATGTCCTGTATGTACATTGCACAAACACATAATCTTGTTCTCTCTGATTCTGCTGGAGCATCTGTCGAAGTAATCAATTTTTTTTTGATAGCCTCAAAAAGCTTTACAACTTGTTCCGAAAGTCACAGAAGATCAATGACCTTTATGAAGCTATTCAGAAAGAGATGAAATTGAAAGTGATTTCCTTGAAGCGAATCAACACTGTTAGTTGCAGTTCCCGGGGGTACAGTCTAAAAGCATTATAAATGCATAATATCCGCATTGAAGACAGTTTCAACTGACTCCTCATTTGAAGGAAATCAACGGTGCACTTCTGCAGGGCTATTGGAATGTTTCCAGTCAAAGAAGTTAGTTGCTACAGCCCACCTTTTTAGAGAGATATTTTCTGTTACTAGTCCATTAAGCCGATATCTTCAAAGTATTGATATAGATTTTGGCCAGGCAGTCAACATGATTGATTGTGCCATTGCTCAGCTTGATAAGTTACGGGAAGAGCCATAGAAGATTGCAAAGACTTTGACCCTGTAGAAGTAGCGTGGAAATCAACGAGATTTCGAATCGCAGGATGATGGAGCAGATCAAGGATGACCCAGCTTTGACAGCGTCAGGTCATTGGATTTGAGAGACATTTTATGTTTTAATCAATAAAGTATCCAGCGGAAAAACGAATCGATTCCAGAAGAGCAAACCTGGAAGCTTTTATTTGTTTGCCCCTAGTCGCTTTCCTCACCTCCTGCTACAATACAAGTCCTCCCGTGATCTCCAGAAAGCCTTTGAGGGTTTTTGCAAGGCATACAAGCTGGAAAGTTACAGGTGTGCTGAGGAGCTCCTCGCTTTTTATAAAACATTCCCAAAGTTCAATTGTGTTTGCCAAGCTGAGGATGAGTACAACACAGACCTTGCTAGTGATGCTGATGAGGGTTCTCTGCAATCTTTGGATGGAAGTGATGCACACAATGGGCCTGTGAGGGTTGCCAATGACCACAAAGCACCAAAGAGGAAGCTCAGAAAAACCAGAACAAATGAATTTACCCGTTCTGTTGGCTTTTCTACTTTTCTAATGACACCAAGATGCTCCATTCTTTTTAATTCTTCTCTAAATTTATCAGAGAGTGAAAATGGTACATCTCTGCATTACTCAGAAATCACTGGCACAGCATCAGCAACTTATTCAATGTTGACAATACTTGGTAAACACTGCATTTCATCTAATACGTCTTTGACAATCTTTATGCAGTCTTTTTTGTGACTGGTCTTCCTTGACGTAGCCTCCACATTATATAATCTTGAATGCAACTCCCGCAGCTATATTGTTTCTGGTCATCGAGTTTCCTCTCAAGATTTTCAACAGACTTGAGTTTGCATTCAAGATCGGCAATTTTTTCCTCAAGCTTGATAATCATTTTGTCGCGTGAAACAAGTTGCTACTTCATCTTTTTCTTGATTTCTAATGTCATCTTTGCTATTGCATTGTCAAAGTGGTCTTTGCTTGGTAAGTCAATAATAGCATCTCTGATTGGAGTAAGCGTGTCTTCTACAATCGCCTTTAGACGTGTTATAGGCCCTGTTTCCAACTTTTTTAAAGAAGTGAAAACCTAGCCTCCAGAATACTACCGAAATTATTACATGAAATAAAACAAGGTAATTAAGAGTTTGACATTTTGATAAAGTTTATATTCATATTCCACTTATGCCCTTCTTTTGCTATGGGCTCAACGATCACAGCATAGTGACACATAGATTACCCACATCACCGCCATGAGTAGTTTTGATCACAAACCAAAATTTGGTGAACATTGTAGTGCACATATTGTCCACAGCTGTATTATCACCATTCATTTGTGCCAAATTTTAAAGCAAACACCAAGCTCAGTACTAAGTCAATTGTAATAGTAGGCTAGCTGTTAGAATACATGTGTCAATTTTTGTTCCTTATTTTGTATTTTTGGTATTAATTTCAAGGTAGTAAGTGTTATTCAAAATTTATTATCGTTTTGTGTACATGCCAACTAAAATATAGATACAAAAAATAATAACATCCCACCTTTTAGGATCCAGGAACCGGAATCCAGATTAGAGCTCATGTTTTCAGCTTACCCCTTCAGCCAAACCAAGATCTGTTTTATAATTACAAGTAAAACTCAGAATAGAATTGAACTGTAAAAGGCTTACAGCCTCAGCAGAATTATTTTATGTCATGATAAAATTCTAGAAATACTATGAAGAGTGGTTTTAGTTTTAAAATCTAATCATTGCACAGATTGCTTGTTAAGATTTCAGGGTAAATTAGCTTTGAATAAGAATGTATTCTTGATATGTTTCCTTATTGATTTTTATTCTATTTCAATATTCTATTAATTCACCGTTTTCCTTATTCGCTCGGAGCGCAATGCATTCTGGTACTTGTAGTTAACAACAACACGGCAATCGGCGCGCTCTTCAAATCATTGCAAATATCGCTCAATCGCACTGTACGGCTGTTTACGATTTAAAAGATGGATAACCCTTCAATTACCAAAGAAACAAATACAGATACTTCTTCAAACAATCGCCCTAGTTTTTTTCAAAACTCTAGCCCGGGGCAACTCGTTGTATTACAGCAAGAAGAAGTACCAGAGGCTACCAGCAAAATGGCGGTACGGAGTGACGTTACCTTCGATGATAACTTCGTTGATCTCAGAGATGGAAGCTGGACCGTTGATTTGAAATGTATGCCTAGATTTCAGGAAAGCCGTTTGAATGAGAAACTTATTGATAACGCAATGAACATGCCTGATCATATTGCACCGAATGCCTACAGAAACAAGCTCCAAGGCTACAAGTTGTGGAAAGAAGGGTACTTGAGCAAAGTGAGGGTCAAACCAGATGTTGAATATGGTTGCGTTACATTGTTTTTGGTAAAAGCATTTGTTTCTGCTTCAATGAAGAGCATTAAATACATAGTTTATGCACATTTAGACCAATCAACAGGAACAGTAGTTAAAGCAAAATGCAACTGTAAAGCTGGACAAGGTGGTTGTTGTAAACATGTTGCTGCACTCCTGTATACTCTTCTGGACTTTTCGAATTTGGGCCTGCCTTGCGTTCCAGAGGATTTGACCTGCACTCAGGTGCTTCAAAAATGGTGTGAGCCTGGAAGAAAACTTAATTCAACTGTTGCTGTCAAATTTGCAGACTTGAGCTTTGAGAAAGCTATGCCTGAAAAAGACAAGTCTTGCAAGCGTAAAAGGCCAGCAGTTTCAGGTAGCCGAACAGATTTCTGTGCAACCCCTCCATTTGCAAAGGTTGTTGCCAGTAGTAAAATTCAAAGTTTGTATGAATCTTTAGAGAAGGCTGGGAAAGCCAACTTACTAGCTCAAACTCTGAAAGGCAACGAGTTTAAACCTTGTGACTTTTTTGAACACTCTGGAAATCCAGCACAAGAATTAGCACCATCCAGCAATTTTATGGAAATGTCATATGATATTTTCAAAAACATGCATGCAGAGATGGATTCTAGTCTTTTTGCCAAGGCCACTTCAGCCAGTATAGCCCATAATGTTGGAGTCACTTTACAAGATATTAAAGTGATTGAAAAAGAAACAAGAAAACAGGCAAGCAGCCACCGCTGGTTCTTAGAAAGGTCAAAGCGACTGACATCATCCCTTTTTGGCAGAATCTTAAGAAGAAGGGAAAATGTGTTTCCAAAATCTATTCTTGATCAAATAGCTAAAAGGAGGGATGGAACTGGGCCAAATACAGCAGGGTTACAATGGGGCATTGAAAAGGAAAAGGTGGCTTTAGAAAGGTACAAAACAGAATTCTGCCACCAAGGTAATGTTGTTGAGTGCGGTCTGATGATCAATCCTAAATGGCCATGGCTTGGTGCAAGCCCTGATGGATTGATAATTCAAGATGGGATGCTTGTAGGCGGCATAGAGATTAAGTGCCCTTACACAAAAAGGAACTTAACTGTTCAAGATTCATGCCAAGATAAAAACTTTTTCATGGGAGATTCAGGATCTGGGCCAAATTTGAAAGAAAAGCATCATTATTATTATCAATGCCAAGGAATAATGAACATAATTGGCCTTTCATGGCTAGACATTATTGTTTATACTGACATAGATATATATGTGCAACGTTTAGAATGTGACTGTCATTTTTGGAAAACTGTAATGTTACCAAAGTTAGCAACATTTTTTGAAACATTTATGTTGATATAAATTAAAATATATGATATTTATGATGCGTTGAAGCCAAATGAAATCTGTTTTTACTGCTTTTAAATAACTGCTATGTCATTTTGGCATTGGTTAGAATGTCATGTCTTAATGGGAAAATTTACAAGTCAGGACAATTTTTTCATCTCCAAAATTCTCTGATCATGAAAAAAAACAAACAAACTGAATTTCTAGAGCTGAGCTGAAATCAAATTAGAGTTTAAATGGTGTAATGGCTATGTTTAAGGAAATGCTACAGTCATCAAATGCTACAGTTGTAGGTGGGGTAGGGGCAAAATTATTTTGTGACACAGGAGACAATTTCCTCTCACTTCCTAAATTGAAATGCAAAAAATTTAAAACCATTGCCCAAGTTAATTGATGAAAAGTGTATTTCCATTTAATTTAATGATAAAAGAAATTTCCTAAAAAACAGTGATACAAAGACAAAAAAAATTTTTCAATTGTATGAAATCACATTTATTTCTTAGCTATAAGTGGTGGTAAAAAGTTTGATAGATATGCACAAACCACCCATACTTTATCCAAATTAGCAGACATTGAAATTGGAAATATTGTTTTCAGTAACTTAAAAGTTTTTATTCGTCTAATGGCTCGCTCAACATGTACACGTAGGGAGGCAATTCTTCTGGTTTCTGTTTCTTTTTCTAATGTCAATGAAGCTTTTTCCTTGAGAAAAGGGGGTATATTCAGCCCTGTTTGTGGTGGAAGATCATCTTCTATGTTAAACCCTTTGTCAGCCATGATTGTATCACCTGCTTCCAAAAGGTTAAGGATACCACAATCCCTTGTGACTGCTTTGTCACTGCATCTGCCAGCATATAGGTGTGACACAAATGTTACTGCACCTGAAGGTGCAATACCAAGCAAGTCCTTTGCAGTATTGCAATGTTTGTAGTTAGAGTATGTTTCACTCTGTGACCTGAGTGAACTAGGCATTTCCATGAATATTTCAGTAGCATCCAATATCACACGTGTACTTGGGTACATTTCTTTGAATGCATTTGGCATTGTTTCATCAATAGTTGACCTTGATGCCCATATTGGCAGCTGTCTAAGCCTTGTATATAGGAAATCAATCCAGGTGATGAAGATCCTAGAAAAATGCCCAACAGAAATACCTGCCCTGTAAGCTATGTCTTTTTCTAAAAGTCCACACCGTAAACGTACAAGGACAAGAAACAACTCTTGCTCTAGTGCCAGTGTTCTCTTTGGTCCACGCTTTGGATTCTCAGGGCAAATTGTATCTGCATTTGTGTTTGACTTGTAGTATATAAGCTTCTCTGCTGCTGGCATTAGAAAATCAAAAAATATCAGAAATGTTTCATGATCTTGGAAACCAGTATAAAAATGAAATAGTTCAGTATCATCCTTTATATCATCAACATGAAATGATACTTGTTTAATCTTTGCTTTCATTGATTCATTCTCTTTTTTAGCCTGACCCAATATTTTTGTAAGAGATTCTATTTCATCTTTGTGCTGTCTTTCCCTTGCTTCCATTTGCTTCCTCAGAGCAGCAAGCTCATTTGCCTGGTTGTCAGAATTAACTGCCTCAGGTAAGTTCTCATCACCATTTGCAATTACTTCGACAAGTTTTTCCCGATCGAATCGTTCTTCCGTGAGGGCTCTGTTACGACATTTAAATGTTGCTCTTGGTTTTGGTATGCTGGGACGAGTTGCCTTTGGAACGATGAGCGGCACGTTGCTCATGTAAGTCTTTTTTCCACCAACGAAGTGTACCGAACAAACCCTGTGTCCATTCGTTGGTTTGAAGTCCTTGCGACTGATGAGGGATATCCATCTTTTCCTCAGGTCGATCTTCTCTTGCCGATTTCCAAACGGAAACTGGTAGAAACTAAGAGCTGGGTTTCTTTTGCTATTGTTGAAACAACCTGGCACGCAACACGTGAATCCACCAGCTTTTGATTGCTTTTTAGGGATCTCATCACATAGGCCTACTCTTAGGACTCTTCCCATATCGACAGCTTCTGGCTTTTGGTGTAGTACAGCGAGTTGCCCCGGGCTAGAGTTTTGAAAAAAACTAGGGCGATTGTTTGAAGAAGTATCTGTATTTGTTTCTTTGGTAATTGAAGGGTTATCCATCTTTTAAATCGTAAACAGCCGTACAGTGCGATTGAGCGATATTTGCAATGATTTGAAGAGCGCGCCGATTGCCGTGTTGTTGTTAACTACAAGTACCAGAATGCATTGCGCTCCGAGTGAATAAGGAAAACGGTGAATTGGGCCAAAAATGATATGGACTCTTGAGCATGACACACTGCTCTGTAGAGAAATCCTTGTCGAAAAGCCTTACCAGTTTAAAATGCATACTTGGGAGCATGGTCACAGTTGGGATAAGGTGGTCACTAATTTAAATAAAATCGGCCAACCACATTTTATGGTAGACTGAAGGGAAGTCCGAGACCGTTTTTTGAAGTTGGAGAGGAACTTCGAAAGAAAGATGGCAGAGGAAGAGCCTGCTAGTGGTATCAGTCCACCAGAACCCACTGAACTGGAGCAAGCAGTTCAAGACATTATTGAAAGGTGCACTGAGGCACAAGCTGTTATGTTAAGGTTTGAAGGGAAAGTAGTTGAAAAGGAGAAGGAAACTGGAGAATCAATCTGAAAGCCATCCATGGAAAAGTTGGCCAAGACAAGAGAGAGGGAGAGTCAGGACAGAGGAAAGAAAGAAAAAAGACTGATTGGGACAAGGATACTGAATTGATGCATTATTTGAGCGAAAGACGGAACTAAAAAGCAAAGAGTTTGAATTAAGAAGAAGAGATATTGAGATAAAAGAAAAAGAAAAGAAGAAAGAAGAAAGGTAATGGAGAGAGAGTGCGAAATTGAGCAACAAGAGCTAGAAATGAAGAAAAAATTGAGGCAAGGGTAAATAAAGACACGGAAATGATGGCAATGTTTCAGCACCAGCAAGGGCAAATGCAACATCAGAACCAGCTGCTGCTTGATATTGTTAATAAATTGTTGGTCAAATCTTAATATGTTAACAGTCATAACAGCAAATACAAAAATAATTTAACCAAGCTCCCCTTTTTGCTATCAACTTTTGAATAAGCCTACCCTAATAAAACTGTCAAATTTACAAAAACTGATTCCAACTTTTTCACAAACACATTAGAGCATATATAATAACTGTTTATTGCCACTGGTCTGTCATAGAGTGGTTAATGCCAGATGTACACTCTTTGATTTGTAGGTTTTAAGTTGCAACTAAAGTGCATCATGGCCTATGCTTTATTTAAGGCCATTGTCCTTCCCTTAGAAAGAACATTCAATTTTTTTCTTTAATTCCAAAGCAAAAATTGTGATCCCGATGTGGTAAAGTTTTACAGACTTTCTTGTTAGCCTTTAAACAGTTCCAGCGTCTTTAAATTCATTAATACCACAGCACAGTTGCTCATTTGTTTACAGCTGTACTTTTTAACTATACTTTTACCTTTTAAATAAAGTCTGATTCTGCAGTTAATCATATTTTACTGTAAACTGTAGTTACGTTTTATTTGTCAATCAAATAAGAACCTGATAGTATTATAACTGTTTTATATCTAAAATGGTTTTAAATTATCTGTAGTACCCCTGCACTACCTTTTCAACAATTTATCCAAGGTTTCCCTGTTTTTTTTTCTGTTCTAATTTGAGTTTGCAATTATCAATTGAAGCAACACCCTTAATTGAACACTTAATTTATTTTTTCTATCAAAAGCTGCTGCACATAGACATTTTACGGCAACTATTTATGATAATGGCACATATCCTTTCCAGTTGAGAAATGGCATAATGCCATTTCATCTCAAGTTTGGATATTTGCCATATTAATGATCCAGCTACTGATTATTAGATTATAAGCAATATTCACTGTAGCTATTATTTAAAATGCGAGAGGATTTCATCAAAAAGCTATGTACCGATTTCTTTTGGAATGTACCGAATTCCTGCATGTTGGCCTGACAGTGCAATTTGGTTTTTTTAACAGAAGTACAACTTACATTCAGGAGTAGATTATATTCCTCTCTTAGCTTTATATTGAGCAGCTATCAACAAAAGAGCATAAAAAAACAGAGGTGGCTATTAAACAGAATATAAAACAATAATAGAGAAAGTTTGACAATGCAATATGTGTAGCAATATTTAGTGTGGTTTTACAGGGATACCATAAGAACTTTATCAATGTGATAATTTTTAAAAAAGCTGTTTATGGTATGTGAGCATCTAGTGCCAAGTGGCTCCATCTTCCGGGTTCTCAAGTCTTTTGAATCAATTATATCTACAAGAAATACTCATCTAGTGTTGGCTCGACTTCAAAGAATTTTGTAGCTCTGTTGCCATTCAAGCATTGGAGAGTTTACGATTCAGCTTTCTTAAACTCTCTATTGCTGGGGAGATGGTGCCACTTGAAGAGTCTTACAGTTTCCTGTCGTGAAACTGGAAGACAGCTCGCCAATCTGGTCAACTATTGTCGATAATATAGGCTGACTAATGTTATCAGCCATCTAACAACTCTAAAACCACTGTGTGGTTGGCACAAATCTCGTGCGCAATGCTAATTGCAGATACTAAATACAAATTTCGGACAACAAATTTGATTTTGGACACTAAATACTAACCTTGGAAAAAAAATTTAAATCTTGGACAACAACTTCCAATCTAGGACAACAAATTAAATCTCAGATACTAAATACAAATCTTGGAAAACAAATTTAATCTCGGACACTAAAAACAAATCTTGGACAAAAAAATTAATTCCTGGACACTAAATACAAATCTCGGACAACAAATTGAAATCTCAGACAAAAAGTTCAAATCTCGGACACCAAATACCAAAACTCAAACATCAAACATGAAGCTCAACCTGTAAAAATTGGATCTGAATATACAAATATTTTTTCAACAACCTTTTATCCACTACGGCGTGCTTTACTGAGTCACTGTGTCTGCGGCTAATACTTTGATAAGAAATTTGATATTGAATCACATCAAAGGTAGCAAGTCAACTAGTAACTTTGAATAACTCTGACACCTAGTATGATGAATAATCTTTTTCATATGATTCTAGGAGCTAATTTGGCAAAAACAAAAAAAGCCAATTGACAAAAATAATCGAAACGTAATATGGTTCTACTTAAAATATTCCACAGACTTTTAGAAATCTCTCAAAGGCAATCCTTGGCTTCCATTGATGAATGACCCAAGAAATCTGTATCTCATTCTGCTCAATCCATTCTTGTCATTAGACTCAATCCGAGTTGTTGATGTTGGAATGGTGTGAGGTCGCTTATTGGACTATGTGAAACTAGTTTAAATTATATTTTAACATCATAGAGATTACAATGTGAAATTTAAGCTATGAATAAAATAAACACGGGTAGAAAAAAAACTGCTGATTTGGGAAGCAAGGACTTCGAAGATTCCCAAGAAACTTCTGAAGCTGAGTCTGTAAATAGGCCTAGCATGCCTAGGTCGGATGCAGGTGAGTCTATTGATCTGATGCAACAGGAGCAGCCCGCTTGGGTGAATCAACTCCACAAGGATCTAAAAAATGTCTTGAAACCAAGATTGATGAAAGGTTTAATGAGCTACAAAATAATTTATGCAAAAGACTAGAAGTTGCCGAAAAAAATATTGGGAAACTGCACTCAAATAATGATCTCACTTGTGATAAAGTCAGACATTGTAGAATCAATTTCACAAGCAAATTCTAATAAAATCAACAAGTTGGAAGAAGAGGTGCTAAAAAACAAGGTCTTATCAAAGGCCTTCAAGAGGAAATCGAAGATCTTAGAAATAGAACCATGAGAAGGACCCTTGTCTTCCATGGCTTCCCAGAACCAAAATCAAAAAGTGAAAGCTGGGAGCAGTCAAATGAATTGATTTCTAAGCATCTCACTAAATGTGAATTAAAAGGGATCATCATAGATAGAGCCCATAGCGTAAATCGAAAAGATTCTTCTGTCACTGCCCCGAGACTTACTTATGCTGAGTTTCAAACATGGCAGGATTCAAACAGAGTCTTATCTCAGTCAAAAAGAATCATGAACACAAAGTTCCAAACAACAAAGAAAGTCAAGTTAACAATTAAAGTTGAGCAGCTGTTTTCTGCTCAAACCATGATCAGAAGGAAAAAGCTCCTTAAGATCTGAAGATTCTTTATGATTCACAATAGGTCATGGAAAATAGAGCTGTCCTACCCTGAAACCTTGCTTATTAACATTGGCTCAGGTTTCAAAAAGTATACCTACAGTGAAAAGGACTTCGTTCAATCTACAGCATACTTTGACTCTCTAGATGAATAACCAGAATTTTAATTGTCACCATTTTGTCGTATAACATTTGCTTTTGCGAAACTTTTAGTTATACATTTGTATCTGACTGAAAATCCTCAGCTCAGTACTAAGGTATCAAGTTGTTTTTTTGTTTTTTAGTTCTTTGCTTCTTTTAACAATTTTTTTTTCTTTAAACCAGATAGCCTCTATCAAATACAAAACCAACCATATTATAGACAGACTACAGAATGCAAGTTCAATCCCTTTCCTAGTTTCCAGCACTATTTGCACCATTTGTCTTAAGAGGGTTCATAAGAACCAAAAATACTTGTGCTGTAGTCAATGCAATCACAAGATCCATATTAAATGTAATGATATCTCAACTCAACATTATGAAGCTCTCAAGGACGAAACCCTCTTTGTCAACTGGGCTTGCCTTTTCTGCACAGTAAAAAGTTATACAAAGATTTTCCCGTACACCTTTGTCTCTGACGAAGTTCTGCTTGGAACTAGGAATTTAGATCTACCATCAATAGTTGACTCAAATCCAAAACCTTCCAAACCTATCTGATTATGACATTGATGAGAATTTTGAGCCTGACATTGATTCCAGCTATCATAACCTTGATAAACTGAAGGCTATTGAAATCTCATCAAAAGATCTCTCACTCTTTCATATGAATATCAGAAGTCTTCAACTTCATTTTGATGAACTATATACACTGCTAGGAAATACCGGCATTGACTTTCAGCTGATAGACCTGTCAGAAACCAAAATATATGTAGATTCACCTCTCCTATCAAATACTGACATTCCTGGATACAAATTTCATCACACACCTTCTCTTTCTTCTGCTGGTGGTGTAGGTGTTTATGTAAAATCAGACCTTACAACAAATAAGCGGCTTGACCTTTGTGCTAAAACTCAGAACGTTGAGACTGTATGGATTGAAATAGAGAATGCTAAGTCAAAAAATATACTATGTTGCTGCGCATACCGCCATCCAAGCACTGATATCGCTCTTTTCAATGATCACATGCAAGAGGTTATGCTAAATATTGCAAATGAAAATAAGTTAACATTTATAATGGGTGATTTCAACATAAACCTGCTCAACTATGAGAATCATACCCTCATTGGTGACTTTGCAAATAACATGTTCTCTAATCAATTTTAGCCACTCAGTTACAAGAGTAACTGACTCAACAGCAACATTAATAGACAACATATTTTCAAAAGGTTTTAATTATAGGGTCACAAGTGGAAATATTCTGATCCGAATTGCAGACCACTTCCCCCAGTTCTCCATTCTTCAAAATTATGCACCTACTTACAATAACACCTATACTTATTTACGATTATAAAAACTATGACAATACAAAATTCCTAAATGACTACCAAAATATGAATTTTGACTATCTGGAAAAGGATAATCTCACTGTTGACAATAATTTCGGAAAATTTTTAGATGATTTTAAACCAACTTGTTGATAGACACTGCCCTGAGAAGAAACTAAACATAAACCCTGGATTAACACAAGAATTCAGCACATGATAAGAATAAGAGACAGGCTATTTCACCGATTCAAACAAAAGAAGTCTTCTGAGGACTACTCCTACTATTAACAATTTCGAAATTGAGTTGTAAATGAGATAAAATCTAGTAAAACAAGCTATAATCAAACTTAATGTGAAGAGAATAAAGCCAGCACTAAGCTGCTTTGGAAAGAAATTAAAAGGATTATCAAAACTAAGGCAACAAATAGTGATGCAGTCTCAATTTCTAGTCTTACTGATGAAGGTGGTGTCCAAATATCAAATCCTATAAACATAGCTAACAATTTAAATAAATATTTTCTTACAGTTGCTGATAAAATAACAAAGAAAATCCCAAGAAATCCTAATTCCCCCCTTAAGTATTTGAACACTCCAAATAACAGTACCTTCTTTATTTCCCCAACAGCTCCTAGTGAGGTCTCTAAAATAATACACTCACTTAAAAATGGCAAGGCTTTTGGACCAAACAGTATTTATTTCATTTCACAAAAAAGTGATATAACAAATAAGGCAAATTATAGACCTATCTCTCTATTATCAGTTTTTAGCAAAATCTTTGAAAAACTAATGCATCAGCGACTTTATAATTTTTTAGAACTTCATGAGATTCTTTTTGAGTTGCAATTTGGCTTTTGTAGTGGCCACTCGACTGACCATGCATTGATAAGTTTAACTGAAAGAATAAAATGTACACTTGACTCTAATAAAACTGGATGTGGAATCTTCATAGACTTACAGAAAGCTTTCGATACTGTGAAAAATCTACTGCATCAAATTGGACATCAAATTCTACTGCAAAAACTGAATCATTGTGGTATAAGAGGCATTACTTTAAAGTGGTTTGAGTTTTACCTGACTGACAGATTGCAAATTGTCTCAGTAAATGGATATTCCTCTAATCCTGGAAAAATGACCTGTGGAGTTCCTCAAGGCTCTGTACTAGGACCTTTACTTTTTTTGATTTATATAAATGACTTGCCGAATGTATCCAAAATTCTTTCTTTTTTTTAAAAGCAGATTATTAAAAACAAACTAACTTATAGAATTAATAGAGTATAGTCGTGGCTTGAAATAAACAAACTAGCGCTTAACATTAAGAAAACAAATTTTGTCATATTCTGTTCACCAAGAAAGAAATTCGTTGAAAACATAACTATAAAATTTGGTAAGAAGCCTGTCTCTAGATCTGGCTATGTTAAGTTCCTAGGCCTACTGATGGATAAACATCTTTCCTGAAAATATCATATTTCAGAACTAACTAAGAAACTGTCAAGAACATCTGGTATCCTCATTAAGATCCGACATTTCCTTCCCCTTGATATTTTAAAAAATCTTTACTATTCTATTTTCTCCTCATTTTTTTGCTACGGCTCCACAGCTTGGGGTCTTTCACATGAAACCTTTCTGGAACCTCTCTTCTTACTACAAAAAAAGCTATTGAGGTCTATCTCATTTCACCCCAATAGATCTTCCTTGACACCAATATTTGCCTCACTGTACCATACTCGCATATACGTACAACTGTGCATTAAATTATGCTTTGAAGTTATGATCAACAACATAAAGAAGCATCAAAAAACTATGAAAACGAATGTGAATTACAATGGCATTTATTTGGGAATTCCATTCTCAGTCTTAATTTTCAGGCAGATGAGCATTCTGAAAAAAACACTCATATTCCAACAGGACCAGAAAATAGTATGAATGAAGAATATTAATTATGATGAAAAAACAACTCTTACTCACTCGTGTCACTTCTAAGCTCCTTTCCAGAGATGGTCTTCCTCTGCTACGACTTCTTGGGGGTATCAATGCATTTGAAGATGCATCTGGCTGCATCTGCTATTTTAGAAATGAATAGGAGAAGTGGCATCTGTTCCTTTTTTGGCACACCAAAATGCTTGCAGTGTCTTCTGTACATTAGCCATCCATTAATAGGAGAAGTTGCAAGGATCCAGAAGAATATCTTCATGTTCCATATTTGGCTCTTGTGATCTAAAGAGTACAATGCTCCAAACATGTCAAAACGATTAACTCTTCAAATATCTGCATTTTATAGTTGAACAACAAGTGGTCTTGGGACATTGACAAATTGTCTTTCAGACTTGGAGATACGTCTGACATTATCAATGTTATGTTTCCTTAAAACACGGCCTAGCAAAACGAGAAATGAAAAACAACGCCTCCGATTTTCAGAACACTCAACTTCGAAAATCAAATAAGAAACCATCAGCGTTTCAATGTTTGGCAGTTGGCTTATAAACAATTTCATAAGTATATGCAGACAATATGATCGACCATCTTTCCAATCAACTTGCAATTATAGTTGGAATACCTTTCTTGGATCCAAAAATTGTTACAAGCGGCTTATGATCAGTAACTAACTGAAAGGTATGTCCCATAAAAAATGATGAAATTTCTTCACGCCAAACACTATGCTTAATCCTTTCCTCTCTATTTGCGAATAATTCTTCTATGCGGGTGTTAACGACTTTGACGCATAGGCTATAGGGCGTTCCTCTCCACTTGGCAAAACATGAAACAACACTGCACAAATTCCAGAACCACTTGCAACACAGGCAAGTCCTAAATGCAGGCTAGGTTCGAAATGCACTAGTACTGACTTAGACATCAGATCATCTTTTGAACCATTAAAAGCAACAGATCTTTCGGCAGTCCAGTTTCATGTGATACCTTTCTTCAACAGCTCATTCAAAGGAGCTGCATGAGCAGATAACTGAGGCAAGAATTTGGCAAAATAGACAACCATTGCTAAAAAACTCCTCAGCTCAGTGACATTTTTGGGCTCAGGAATTTCTTTATGGCTTCTATTTTCTTTGGAGATGGATGAATACCTTCACGTGAAATAATATGACAAATTGTAACAACAGAGCCAGTGTCAACTTCCAAAGTAAATCGGTGTCTGTTAATTAAAGATTCAACTTTTGGACATGGTTTCAAACTTTCAGCAACATGATTTGTTTCATTTGAGTCAACAGATAATGTTTCAAAATCCAAGGTTTCTTCTGTAATATGCTTGACTTGGTTCTGCGAGAACTTACGAGGGGCATGAGAGGTCCGGCAGTTTCTTGCGAAATGTCCCTGGTACCATAATAGACCCCTTTCACA
Source organism: Rhopilema esculentum (assembly GCF_057945365.1). NCBI lineage: Eukaryota > Metazoa > Cnidaria > Scyphozoa > Rhizostomeae > Rhizostomatidae > Rhopilema > Rhopilema esculentum. The sequence continues at coordinate 13,281,352 of NC_142823.1, read as the reverse complement.
TTGCATCAACTTAAAATCCAAAACGAGGCTAGAGTTGTTTCGGTGCCGAACATCAGAGATCAACCTCTCTGCATCTATACGTCTTTGAGATATATTATCGCCGTTTTGTAAAAGATTTCCTGCATTGAAGATTTCTCGATATTAACAGTCAAAGAGCTCAAGAAAGTTTTGTTGGCCTACAAAGAGAAGGTCTCAGGTGCCAAGGCTGATCTAATTCTCCGTGCCTATGTGGTTTTTTCGCGATTAGAGCAGCAAGAAATCAGTGCCGTAAGTACATCCGAACCTGTGTTGTTTGGAGAAGACGCTGGGTGTACGTACAAAGCCATCTTATCCTCAAAATGCAGCCATTTGCCGTGGTCTTCAGACCTCAGGGGGACTCTGGGCTTTTCTTTCATTCAGCTATATAGCTATCTGGTAGTAAGAACAATGAAATTTAAGCATATGCACCTGAAAAGTACTGCCTACAAGAAGTTGAAAGCTTTCCAGTTTTTTTTAAGGCTACATCAAGCATTTCTCAGTGGCAAGGGATAATAATTACACTTTTTTGATGTCCGCATGAAAGCTTCTATGACGAATACATTGTACAAGGTCCTTGTCATCCTTTTAAGTACTTCTGGAGATGTTTGCTGTGCAGCTTGTACTTGTCCTGCTGGTGCAGGCCTGGGTCGTTTTGGTAACTGCAATCATGTCAGAGGTGTTCTTTTTGCCTTAGAGGATTTCAACAGAAAAGGTTATCAAGACTGCCCAGAGCCTGTATCATGCACTTCCAGATTATCTGCATGGAATGTTCCAACCTCTTTTGTTGCAGTCTCTCCTGTCTCAATTGATGAAACAGTTATAAAAAGAATAAGATTTTGCAAAGATAATGACAAGTCTAATCAGCCAAAGTATCTTTGCTATGATCCTAGAAGACCTGCTATGATCCGTCAAGTCAATGAGAAAAGCTTTCAAGAGTTACAATCAAAGCTTGCATCCTGCTTATCAAATAGCTGTTTCTTTGCATTTCATTCTCTTGAAAAATCACATTCACCAAACGAGCAATCATTTATCACTGAAACTGTTCCTTCTCTAAACTCACCATTTGCTAATTCTTCTGTTTTGCTAACTGATTTCCAAGCCATCCTCAAAGCTGAAATTCATGTACTATTCTTCTTTTCTTCTGCCAGTACTGACCATGGCAAACTTTATGAGTCACACGTGTGTTCATTATACAGAGCGAAGGTGATTCAAGATGGCTATGATCCATTGATCATTGATGAGCCTGGCTTAACTGTGTGCAAATCTTTTCCTTACCTTGCTGCTTCTTTGGATGGAATTATGAAATTTAAAGAAAATTCTTGGGGACTTGATCAAATGTCCCTTCTCTAAGTACAATTCAACACTTGCTGAAGCTTTGGATGACAATAAATTTTTTTTGACAAAAAAGAAAGATATTCAGTTGAAGATAAGCCATCCTTATTATTATCAAATTCAAGCCCAAATGTTCTGTTCAGGATTGAAGAAAACGGACCTTGTTGTTTGGTTTGGAGATCAAGAGCCCTTATTTGTTCATTCAATTGTTTATGATGAACAGTTTATAAGTTCCTGCCTACCAGCATTGAAATTCTTTTATTGTAGAGCTGTCTTGCCTGAGTACTTTACAAGGCGTGTTAAGCAAGGCTTAAAATTATACTTGCATGGTGGTTGGGAAAATTCCCTAAAGTGTTCAAAGAGAAAAAAGGCAGTTAAAAAACAAATGTGAATCATATTGACATTCCATCTCTTAATTAAGATATTAAGTACAATGAACATCTCACTAAAAGTTATCTCACTGAAAAAGGCTAAAAAGGCTTCTTGTTTAAATATAAAGACTTAAAGATCCAACATGAAATCAGCTTAAATGCACTGTTTAGAAAGGATGGCAAGGACTAATCTGCTATGAACTACAATAATGGCAATAGGACAACAATAGATATGACAAATTGTAGTTAATGCCTAAAAAGGAGGATTGCGTTCAATGTCATTTACCCAATGTCGATAATTTATAATACCTGTTTTTATCATGTCTTCGTATGACCTACTTAGTACTTTTAAATAATAGATACTATTTTACTGATTACTGAAGAATACAAATTTAATTCAGTTATCATTCTTTTAAGGGTTTGTTAAAAGGCAGCAGACTGTGAAAATTTGGTTTGCGACAGGAGCAAGACTTAGTGGCAATACACTATCTAAAATGTGATAGTTCTTGACCCTCCCCATAGCTCTCTCTACATGAATACATGAATTTCGTGAGCCTTTGAAAGGAGGAATATTTAGTGTGACACCAGGTGGTAATATATTGGCGATATCAAAACCTCTGTCTGCCATTACATTGTCACCTGGTTCCAAAAGAGAAAGAAGACCAGAGGAAGATGTTAATTCTTTGTCAGAAACACGACCAAACCAGAGCTTTGATATAAAGGTAATTGCACCATTGGGAGATATACCAATAAGAACTTTCCATATATTATGATGTTTGTATTCTGACCATGTTTGAGACTGTGATCTTAAGGAGGAGGGGACTTCAATGTGTATTTCTGTACAGTCAAGGATAATTCTTGTTGAAGGATAATTTTTAAATTCAGCTGGCAGCATACTCGCAACTAGATCCTTTGACGGATAGGGAAACAAAAGTGGTAATTCATGAAAGAGAAAGTTAATCCAGGTTGGAAAAATTTTTGAGGCATGAACAACAGAGATACCAAATCTGTCAGCAAGATCACTGAGAAACAATCCAACTTTCAAACGCATCAGGACAAAAAGAAATTCATCCAACTGTGACAACCTTCGTTTTGGTCCTCGTTTTTTTGAAGTCAGATTCTGTTCTTGCTCTTGGTCTGTGGAGGTACTGGTGGACTTTGTTCCTCGCCAATAAGACATGTTTTCAAGCTTTGGCTTTAAATATTCAAAAACGGCTTGAAATGAGAAATACGAAGGAAAACCAGTGTAAAACTTTACTGCTGAATCATCATCTTGCAATTTTTCAAAAGAAAATAAGGCTTTCTTTGCAGAACATAGTTGATCATTTAAATCAGCAACTTTTTGAGAGAGTTCCTCAACTTTCTCTTTGAGATTGACGAATTCAACCAACTCTACATCATACTGGTTGCCTTGGGAATATCTGTGCTCGACTGTTGGGAAACTGCCAGGGCCAGGATTTTCAAGGAAAAAAGGCCTGTCAATAAACGAAAGATTTGTTTGCGTCAAAACAGTGTTCTCCATTGAATCCAAGACATTGCTTACAGATTCAGAAACAAGGGAGCTGCGATCCATTTGAGCTTTTCGAGTTGTTTTCGTAGAAGAGGCCTAGCGGTTTCCTTCATGCAATTTAAGTGAAGGCAAGGCGCCACTTCGTAACTTCCAGCGTTGAGGATTCTTCTTTATGTCTGAATCCGTAAAGTGTTCATGGCACAGATAAGTCAATGCAGTAACTCTGAACCCATCCAGGCCATCAACTCGCTTTATTAAATTACACCACTGACGTTTTTCCAGTTTTTTTTAGGAAACTTTAAGAAGCGTAGGCCAGTCGGGGATCCATCGGTCGAATAAAAGAAATTGTAGCAACCAAACGCTGCACACTGCTTTCCTAACGAAGCTCTTTTCTTTACTTGGTGGCTCGACTCATTTGTACTTGTAGACTAATCCATTTTTAACAAATCAAACCGCAAGAAATAACTAATAAATCTCAAGATAAGAATGTTTGGAGTACTTTCACTAAGTGAGTTAGCGTCCAAACAACTTTAGCCTCGTTTTGGTATATAAGTCAATTCAATGTGAAAGGGGTCTATTATAGCATTTCACTGATTTAGTTGCACTCGAAAGATTTCGTCTTTCTTTAGAAACTTCATTTTTTGAGCTTTTGCTTTCTTTCTTCCCGGCCTCAGTGCGTGAACATCAATAGACCCTCTCGCTGCAAAAGTGTTTAATTGATGAACATCCTTCTGTGCAGCTTCGGCAGCTTTCATTATTTCAACGGCTCTCGTGATGGTCAAAACTCCAGTTTCTTGCAATTACCGGCGTTGCCATGCTTCGTTATTCAAGCCAAAAACAAACTGATCCCTTAGCGACTGTAGTAATGGTGTCAAAGCTGCATCTGTAGAAGCTGTAAAATCGCATGTTTTTGCTAATCTTCTCAGTTCTGCTTCATATTCAGCTATGGACTCATTTGGCAAGAAGTCTAGGAGCTCCTCTAATCATTTTCCTTCTGGTTCCTCTGGCGAATAGAGCGTGATCAACTTCTCAAAAGCATTACGTCCGACGAAAAGCAAGAATTGGTCCGTTTTTTCCCTCTCGGCCACTTTTTTCACTCTCCAAAAAAGTTTAACACGCGTCACGTAGCTGTCAAAGTTCTCTTGTTCGTCGTATTCCCCTGGAATTCCAACGTATTGCTCTCTCCGTGGCTGAGAAGCTTGTCCAGGCTGTGCAGGACTATCATCATCAGACATTTTCGAAAGAAAAACTGTGAAGTGCACCAAAATGTTATGTTTCCTTAAAACATGGCCTAGCAAAACGAGGACTTCAAAAAACAAATAAAAACTGTCGTAAACAACTATGCATAAGCATAAAGTCTATTCTTGTTATTCTATTTAAACGGCTAACAATAAAACAATCATCACATCTCCCCTCTTATCTTTGGCGTATCCTTGTCAGACTTGGAGAAACGTCTGACATTATCAAGAGGGGCAATGAACGCATAAATCAATGCCAAATGCACTGCTCTGTTATCATACCATCTTACAACAGTAACACCTGAGTTGAAATCCATTGCTCCACCATTTGAATCTCTGCCTTTCTTTTCAAGATCTTTCTCTGATTTCAACTTGCATTCACGGATCCTATTTGCTCACAATGTGCCAAATGCCCTAATTTTTTTCTCATTCAACTTTACCAATAACTCAAGGTAATTAAAGAATTTTACAAAGAACAGCTTGTAGTTTTGGTCCTTTGGCAAATGATGACAAAGTCTCATAACAACATCAGCTCAATGATACAAAGTCTCATAACAGCATCAGCTCCATGATATCCTAGATTCTCAACAGGCACATGATCTGGATTTTGAGCACCATCCAGTTCAAGATCATAGCAGATCTCATTTCTGGAGAAGATTTAATAGATCGTATTGTGGCCGTGCATTAAATTCGAACTATTAATTAAGAGGGTTGTAAATGAACGATCTCACCAAGCTGTGTTTACAGTGCCTTAGGCCATCGACTCACAGAGAACAAATCAGCTTGGTTTTTCTATTACGTCTTTTCTCCAGCAAAATGAAAACTAACTCTTTACAAAACTAGGTGTATAGACATAAAACGAGTGGAGGCGACAAGGGTGTTGTAGACAATGGAAGGTGTGAATGACAAGATTACAATGGGAAACATGAATACGTTTAACAATGGTCGCTACATAGCTCCCCCCCCCTCCTAGAATGCAAGCTAGGAGAAGCATTGAATAACAAAATTGAATTACTATAAAAATTGCGAAAATGTCAAGTTGAATGGTGTCTGGGGTCAAGGCCAAGATCAGCTGTGGCGAACGTTGGAGAAAGATGTTTTGTGGCGAACGTTGGAGAAAAAGTCCTATTAAAATGCCATTTTCCAAGTTGGTGTCACCGAGGAGTTGATGCATTTGTCACAGCAGTTGGGAAGGTTTTCTATTGCCAAGTTCTTCAGATATGAGCAGTTGGTCGAACCGCTTTTGCTCGGAAGCCGAAGTTCGTTTTATCAGTTCAGACTTCAAAACATCATTAGGATTTCTAGGGGGAGGTGAAATGAGAATGTCTCTTATTTGCTGTGCGATGTCTGGTTGGAGTGAAGATATCAAGTAAGGTGGCGTGATCGAAAATTTGTTGTAGTTTTTTAAAGTTATGCATAAGAAGGTAGTTATGATTTCTTCTAGATGAAAGGTTCAAAATGAGAATGGTTGTTTTCTTTGCTTCAATAATTCAATGCTACCGAATGGCTTCAGTCAGAAGGGCTTGTAGGAATAAGCCTGGTGGCTTTTGCTACATTTGTGGTGAATACACCCTTGCTCCCAACAGAAACTCTGTCACAAATTTCATAAAACGGGCTTATTATGCTTATTTTGGAATGAAATTTGGCGATCAGGATAAGGCTTGGGCGCCTCACATGGTGTGCAAAAGCTGTACGGAGCATCTGCGTCAGTGGACCAAAGGAACACGGAGTTTTTTGAGTTTTGGAATTCCCATGGTTTGGAGGGAACCGTCGAACCATGCAACTGACTGTTACTTTTGTGCCATTGATGCAACTGGCATCAACAGGAAAAACTGGAGCAGCCTTCGGTATCCCAACCTTGAATCAGCACGTCACCCTGTACCCCACTGCGATGAGATTCCAGTTCCTGTCTTTAAGGACCTTCCTGAGACTATAGACAAAGAATTTTCCAGTGATGAAGAATACGAAGAAGAAGAATTCGCACCTGATGATAAGGTCCCCGATCCTTTTTCTCAAAATGAACTTAATGATTTAGTTTGTGATCTCAGCTTGTCAAAGTCCTCAGCTGAACTGTTGGCATCCAGACTGAAGGACAAAAATCTCATCACTGACACTACTCGCATCACATTCTACCGCAGCAGACATCTAGAATACCTCCCTTTCTTCTCTGAAGAGAAGGACTTGGTGTATTGCACTGACATAACACGACTCCTGCACAAACTAGGGGTCGCACAATACGAGCCAAAAAAGTGGAGACTGTTCATTGACAGTTGCTAGCGATCGCTAAAATGTGTTTTGTTGCATAATGGTAAACATTTGTTTTAGAGAAAATACGTTATGATCAGCATGAGTGGTTGATTTGTGTCGACCTGAAAATGGTAAACATTTTGTTGGGACAACAATCTGGGTTTACAAAGTATCCATGTTTTCTGTGTATGTGGGACAGTAGGGACCGAGCAAAACATTACATAAAGAGAGAGTGGCCTGTACGGGAGGAATTGGTGCCCTGCAGAGCAAGGAACATCATCAACGAGCCACTGGTGAACAGAAACAGGATCCTATTCCCACCTCTGCACATCAAACGTGGCTTGATCAAGCAGTTCACAAAAGCTCTGGACAAGGATGTTTCCTGCTTTAAATACTTGTGCCAAGCTTTTCCAGGTTTGACAATAGAGAAATTGGAAGCTGGGATATTTGACGGTCCACAAATTCGTCAGCTCATCAGAGATCCTGAATTTGAAAATTCAATGAGCAAAATGGAGCATAAGGAGTGGAAAACGTTTGTTCATGTTGTGAAGAACTTTCTTGGCAATAATAAGGCCAGAAACTACAAAGAGCTTGTCAATAAAAAGCTCATTCCTAATAAAAACCTTGGATGCAACATGAGCACTACCTGTTCTCGCATTTGGATTGGTTTCCTGAGAATCTTGGATCAATGAGTGACGAGCAGGGGGAAAGATTCCATCAGGATATGAAAGAGATGGAGACCAGGTATCAAGGACGCTGGGATGCAGTTATGATGGCTGATTACTGCTGGACTCTAAAGAGAGACATCCCTGCTGCTGATCATTCCATAACATCAAAGAAGCACAAGTTCAAATCCTGAATTTTGAACAATTATAACTTAACAGAGCTGTTCTTGCATAGATCAAAATACATACTGATCAAGTTTTGGATCATTCATTTCATAAAATCTGCTAGAAATGAATACTTGCTGTCTAAATCCGATTTTGGATCAGAAGACCTAGAATAAATCAACCTTTATAAAAAAGGAACTTTAGTGGAAAAATCAATATTTTCCAATCAAGTTAGCACATAAACCTGACCTGATACAGAAAAACGGAAATCATTTTTGGATTCAGCGATGCAAAATGTTCTAAATCAGATGAAAAATCCTAGACACTTTGAAAAAATTTTTTTTGTAACCCAGTGTAATTGTTGGTGTATCTCCATCTATATGATCTTTCCTTCTTTTTGCCTTTAAAGGTTTCAGTATTATTGCCTTTACCTCCTTGTATAAACTCAGTTTTAGAATTGTCACTGTTTTCCTCATCATCATCTTGATCCTCACTTTCCCCAAAATCCATCTCTGAATCATATGTATCACGAGATGACAGTACAACAACTGAACAACATATTATGCCATTTATCATTGATCCTAAGGAATCTCCAAAGCAAATAAAGGGCAAATGCTCTGCTTGGCCATATGGCCTTTCCAGGCCTGAAAGGGTTCATGTCTATTTTCTCAAAATCCAATAGAAATATATTTGCACAATATACGAGGCTGGAATCAAAATTAATCTGCTTTGCACTTTTAAAGAACTTGCTTTTGCCCTATTGTTGCCTTAATATTTCCTCTCCTGTGCCTTGGTGTCGTGGAGAAACAATGGAAAGCGCATTCTAGATCTCCTATTGTCAAAAATTTTAATTCGTTTTTGAGAGCCAGGACAAAGTCCAATGAAGATGTAAGCATTTTGATGCCGGAAGTAAAGGAGATTGATCCGAGAAAGCATTGGCTACAAGAATTCTTTGCTATAGTCATCCATTGAACCAACAAAGAAGCCTGGGAATCAGCGAAAAAAAACCTAGAGTTCAAATCTGAGGATTTCCTTATTGAAAAATTTTGAAAGATAATAGAGTGTTTATGATTCTGGACACACCACATGAAGACACGCCTAAGGAGTCTAGAAACTGCGTGACGAGCCCATGCGTGACGAGCCCCTTGGCTGCAAGAGCATCTTCATCGTTAATCGTACAGTTTCATCTAAGGGAAGTCTGCAGTAAGTGCTGTATTGTTTTGTTGTTGTATGGATGCTAATATTCACCCTCCCTCAAAAAAGGCCTCCCTCGAGTAAGCCCCCACCCTAGAACTACAAATTGTCAATAAGCCCCCCCCCCTCAAATAAGCCTCCACTACTACCGTCAATTCTCAAATTTGACCTCTCAATTTGATGATTTTTGCCATTGGAGTTTTATTGAATTACAGCAACAAAATCATACTTTTGATAGTAATTAATTAAATGCTTATAGAGAAATTTCCACTGAAATAAACGAGGTCTTTTAATAATGTCTTCTTAATGTCAACAATGATTCTTTAAGCCCTCCTCTCGCATAAGCCCCCCCTCGTATAAGCCCCCCTCGTATAAGCCCCCCTCGTATAACCCCCCTTGTATAAACCCCCCTCGTATAAGCCCCCCCCTTGTATGAGCCCCCCTCGAATAAGCCCCTAAACAAAAATATCAAAAATAAATAAGCCGCCAGGGGGCTAATTCAAGGATTTACAGTATGGTAACCCCCGGTGGTTTGGTATAATTGTTTTGTTAGGTTCTTCCTGGTTGTGTTTGGAGTATGATGCTCAAAAAGTTGGTCTTCGTATTGGATATTAATCTGAAAGGCACAACACAACAGTAAGAACGCATTAAATTCTATTCCAAAGACTAAAATAAGCTCAAGGTTTCTTGATTGATTTTTGATCTTTCATTCTGATAGGATTTCCCTTGAATGTTCATTTTCTTGGGGCTACTGTAAAAAAGCCAAGGAGCACCGGTCCTGACCGTGAAGAAGCCAGAGAAGACCTGTTCGTTCTTCCATTAGAGCAGCGTCCAAGCGAGATTGGAATTAACGTAGCAGAACTGCCCTCTGATGAAATGCTTTTGGAAATCTCAACTAATGAATTTTTGACATCAATACAAGTTTTAGCTGCCTCAAGTGTCCCGTACTGTCTAGAAAACTTGTAGCATGTCAGAAGAGGAACAGTAGATTTAAGAAGGAGGTTGATGCGTTTAAGGAGAGGATAGAGGAATTGCGAAACAAGCAGGTATATGTAAACAATTCTTGCCTTTGTTTGCTAAAATCTTGACCAGATGATATTGAAGGGCTGCCAATTTTCTTAATACTCACACTTTTTAGCTGAGCCAAACCAAGTACCAAGGCTTATAAGCTAGATTGCAGAGTATTGCAAGTGCACACCCGAGATAATTTTTTGAAATGTCTTTGCACACCTTGTAAAGGGGTGAAATTTGAAACCTGGGCGTGACATGAGTGTAACCCATGGACTAGGGCAAATGAAGATTCAAAGTCTCATTAAAATCAACATAATCTTGCATTGATTCGATAACAAAATAACCATCAATCATGTACATTGCTAATATTCCCTTCCTAATGAATATTCTCGGAATCTAACAAAATTGGGTGTACTATTGTGCACAATAACACTTGCACACTTAAATTTTGCTCTTGCACACCAAAGATCTCGTTTGAAACTGTCATACACTGTAGTCCTGCTTTAGAGAATTTCTTTGTTGGTACACAAATTATCCTACAAGGCTCTACATGGGTGTGATAAAAATTTAAAATAAAACTACATATGAGATACAAATATACCTACTTGAGAGGGCAAAATACTTTCAGATAGAACAATAAAAATGGTCTGTTTGAAAATGATATTCCTGATGCTCGTATCATTATTGTTTTACTGCGGGTCTTCTAAATGCTGGGATTCATTTCCAGTTATAGTGGAGATTGGGATGAAGATGTAATGGAGATGAAGATGTAATGGTAGTGGAGATGGATATGGTAGTGGAGATGAAGATGTAATGTACGATGTTTTGGAGTATAGTACAAATTTAGATTCCAGTGGCAGTGATGCTGATAATGATGAAAAAGGATATTCTGACCCAGAGTCCCCAGAGAAAGTTGGAAAGGCTAACAGGAACAGAAAAGGAAATGCAATCAAGTAAGAATCTTTTCAATAAAAAACCGAGTAGAAATGTATAGTACCAAGGTTTTGATTTGGGAACATTTTCAAACCAAAATTTTCAATGGGTGAGCCCTTTGTTTTTATTTGCTCTGCCAATGCAAAAGTCAGTTTAAATTCCTTAAAAAAATTGAGAACAATGGAAACGTGGTGTTAACACATTTGTTTACAGTTTTGTTTTCAAGCCCCTTTACCTTCAGCCCATTTGTTTATAGAATGAAACTTGATGTAGAATTACCTTCCCACCACTGAAATCTAAAATTGTCAAGTACTCCATCATTTTGATACAGTTAACTAATTACAGTCACATTTTTTCTACAGCACTGATGAGAATGTCCCTATCCAAGATGAGCCCAAATTCATTGTATTCCAGTCAATGTTGGTTAGACTTTTCTCTTTGTTCTGTTTTAAATGTGGCGAAACCAGCTCTTGAAAATTACAAAGTACAGGACAATGGTAAAGGTCATTTAAGCCTGTAAGAACTGCAAAGGGCCCTTCCTATGGGGCAGCCAGCCGTTAGTTTTGCTGCAAGTGCATCTATCAGCAAAGTTCTGCTCATTTTGCGACACATGGGTGTATGCTGCTATACTGCATGAATTTGTTAAAGCATCAGAAAAAGTTTTTGTTCACAACGATTCTGAGTTACTGGGACAATTGCAGAGAAACAATGTTAGCAGCCCTCAGACCAATGCAGAATCCTATCTGGAGTGGAGATGGCAGATTTGATTCCATGGGTTACAATGCAAAATATGGCATATATTCCATGTATTGCACGTCCCATTCCAACTGTAATGTTTTGAATAAATTAACATCTTATGACGTAATGGTACTTAGAGTTAGTTGTAGAGCAGGAGGCCATGGAGTCAAACGTATTATATGTGAGCACATGATTAGGCCCTTTTTAACAACATAACATTTGGCGGCGAGGATTAAAACAAAAAGCAGATAATGTGGAGGGAAAGCACATGCCATTTCTGTTAAGTTTCAAAATTTAAGATGGCGACAGCAGCACAATTAGATTTATTACCGCTTCCACCGTTCCACCCTGTGTCCTACACGACGTCCATAAGCCAACGATGGCAACAATGGAAACGCCGTTTCGAAACTTATTTACTTGCCGTGAATATAACTGATGATGCTCAGAAACGTGCCTTGCTTTTGTACCAAGCAGGTGCCGCCACTCAAGAAATTTTCGATTCATTCCCAGTTTAGCAAGATGAAGCTACAGATTACAATACAGCGTTGGCAAAACTTGACACTTACTTTGCCCCGCAAAAAAATGTTGACTTTGAAATTTTTCAATTTTGCCAAGCCAAACAGAAGATTGGAGAAACTACTGATAAATTTGCTACACGACTTTGCAAACTTGCTACAAACTGTGAATTTACAGATTTAGATAAGGAAATTAAATCTGCGATTATACAAAACTGCTCGTCTAAGCAACTCAGAAGGCTTGCTTTGCGGGAAGAGAAGCTTACACTTGCTGTGTTGTTATCAAAAGCACAGCGTGAAATCTGGAAGCCAGCGATACACAAGCTAAAGTTATCTGGAAGTGTTATCTTGTTATCTTGGTAAAGTTATCTTGTTATCTGGAAGCCAGCAATACACAAGCTAAAGATATAGAAGAAAGTCTCATGCAAGTGGAAACTGCTCAGGTGGTTCGTAAGCCTCAGCTGGAAACCTGTTTCAACTGTGGTTTTTCATTGCCTCACCGTACTTCCCCTTGCCCCGCCAAGACTCAAAGTTGATGCAAATGTGGGCGTGTTGGACATTTTGCTAAAGTCTGTAAAAGCCGCGCGAAACAACCGCGTGCCGTTAACCACGGGCCTACGCATAACCATAAGAAAGGAGGTCATAAATTCGCAAATCAAAAAGGAAAAATACATCATGTACATGGAAAAGCACCTCAACATACACAAGAGCCTACTCCAGAGTCCAGCAGCGACAAAGGTTATTTGTTTACGTGCGATGATCAACGCGAAATAAAGATGCCGCTAGTCCGTGTAAAAATTAATAACACCCCTGTGAAAATAATTTTGGATACAGGAGCATTGATTGATATTTTGGATGAATCAACATTTCATCAGGTCAAGGCAGCTAATAATATCCATCTTTCTCGTTCAATGACAAAGCTTTTTGCATATGGTTCTGAACAACAGCTTCCAGTTTTAGGAAAATTTCATGCCACGATCGAAACAAAGGACAGAACCGTTTGTCTACATGTGGTTCGGGGCAATTCTGGATTTTTGCTCAGTTACACAACGGCTGCTGACTTAAATTTGATTCAGATTAAGCTAAATCCAGTGGAAACAGGACGATCTACCCCTGCCACTACCGAGAATTTGGAAGCCAAATACCCGAAACTATTTGATGGAATAGGAAAGCCTAAAGACCATGAAATCAAACTGCATATCGATAGCACCGTTTCGCCGGTCGTTCAGCCTGCACGACGTATACCATTTCATTTGCGGAAAAAAGTGTCGCAAACTCTGCCTGATTTGGAAGACCAAGGCATTATTGAAAAAGTGGCAGAAACAAGCACCCCCTGGGTATCAACCTTGGTCGTCATTCCAAAAAACGACAGAACTGTTCACTTATGCGTGGACATGAGAATGCCTAACCGCGCGATTCAACGGGAACGCCACCCTACCCCTACCATCGACGACCTTATACACGCATTAAATGGTGCTACAGTTTTTTTCAAAGTTAGATCTTCGCTCTGGCTACCACCAACTGGTTTTATCAGAAGAAAGCTGTCACATCACTACTTTCGCTACTCATAAAGGGTTACGAAGATATACACGTCTTAACTTTGGAACGTCGTCAGCAAGCGAAATTTTTCAGAACACCGTTCACGAACAAATTCGGAACATTGAGGGTGCCGTAAATATCAGCGACGATGTTATCATTTATGGTAACACCCAAGCCTATTATGACCGCGCGTTACATGCGGTATGCAAACGATCCCAAGATATGGGGTTGACATTAAACAAGGCAATGTGCGAGTTAAACAAAAAGGAGATCACGTTTTTTGGCTGTGTTTTCTTACCCAGGAATCTCTGCCGACCCCATGCAATTCACAACGCTGCCGCCATAGTCAGTCAAGGATATTCGCAGTTTCTTAGGGATGGCAAACTACTCTGCAAAATTTATTTCACAATTCAGTGATATCAGCGAGCCCTTGCAAAATTTAACAAAGAAAAACAGTGTTTTCCGGTGGACCCCTAAGGAACAAAAGTCATTTGATAGCATCACGTTGGCATTGACTAGTGACAGGGTGATGGCATATTTTGACCAGACAAAACAAACTGAGTTGTTTACGAAAATTTGGTTTCCTAACATCGACAAATTGTCTACCATGCCAAGCCATTGGTCCGGAAAATAGGCCTGCCCCATTACCTATGAACGAATTGCCTCTGAAGCGCTGGCATACCGTACACATTGATCACTATGGACCGTTTCCTACCGGAGAATATATTCTCGTAGTCATCGATGCTTACTCTAGATTCCCAGAAGTGGACATTGTGCATTCCACATCAGCCTCTGCGACAATTGCTAAACTTGATCGAATTTTCGCAACACATGGATTGCCCCACGTTGTTAAAAGTGACAATGGCCCACCATTTAAGAGTGGTGACATCAAGGATTACATGAAAGAAAATGGCATACATTTTCAACCCATAACACCGTTGTGGCCCCAAGCCAATTCCGAAGCTGAGAACTTTAACAAACCAATGACTAAAGCCATCAAAACAGCACAAGTGGAGGGGAGAAATTGGAAAGAAGGGCTTTAGGGTCATTCCATGTCAAATCATCCAGAGGTTGTGACCATCATGTCTCAGATTTTGATTATATTTTGCACAATCAAAGCTTCTAATGAGATTACAAAAACTGCGAAATTGCAGCTTTATATCTTGAATAGTTTGAAAGTTATCGCAATCTGAAATTTATGCTGAATCAGCAAATATGCAGAAAATTGGGCGTGGTACGCACTGACCCCTATCTCCTTTAACAGTTACAATTCAAAAACTATTGCAGATATCATGCTATAAATATGCAGGAAACCAAAAAACTAGCTTAAAATTTCAAAATGCAACTTAAAAATATCTGTGATGCTTATTTACTTGACAAATCAGGCTTTTTCCTAAAATGATGAAAAAATTGAGTTGTTCGCAAATTCCTTGAAATTTAAGGGTGTGGCCAAATAGATACAAGCCCACCTTTAAGATTCATTGAAACATAATAGTTTTCTCTTAATTTAGCACAATTTTCATCAATTGTATGTGAAGGCACAAGGAGTACCAGACATTTGAAAATTACAGTCCATTTTCACAGAATAATAGCTCTGAAACATTAGGTGTAGCCTCATATCTCTCTAAATTTCATTGTAATGTTTCCTGAAAATTTCAATTTATCAAAAAAACTATTATTTGGCAGTTTCAGATTTATATATATTTATCTCAATTTCAATTCATTTACAGCCATAACAGGCTGTATGCAAAGCATCAATATAAATACAAAATGTCCTGTTGGTTTGTTCAAATCCATATCATTTAAATTGTGAAGTATTTTCTTGGTGCTGTTTTGTTTACAATATTTCCAGCAAATGTAGGGAACTGTGGCTGGGGTAGCAGAGTGCTCTAGCCTTGAGCTATTACCCCCTTTTCCCCAAAACACCAAATTTGTAAGAAGATTTCAAATATTTCTGCTCTGTCAGAAATTTTAGTAAATTTTTACAGTTAGCATTTAGCTTCAGGTTTCTCTATCAAGGCAATAAATTCTTCTGTGCTCACAGTTATGTTTAAAGCAAGCTGGGTATTAAATTGATTCCTAGACTAGATTGTTAAGTAATAGGAAATCATGCTTAGGTGTAAATTGATTTAATGATAGTTAACACATCATTTAAATGCTTCCTCCATGGGGTTCAATGTTTTGCCTGGGTGGAAGCTTTGCAGGAACTGCTACCAGCAAATACTTGAATATGATGATAAAAGCCAGTCTGAAACCTCACATATGATTGATGAAGAAGAAAAGGAAGAGGGAGAGGATGTAGAAATCAATGATGCTGAAATTTCTAGAGATATTGTAAATACCAGTCTGGAACTATGTGGTGTTTCACCGATAAAGTTTCATGGCATCGAGAAACGAAGGAGAGTATCGTTTGCAAAGGAAAAGCTTAACAGAGTGTTCAGGGCACAAGAAACTGAAACAGCAAATGCTATTGGTGTTGATGTTCAAGATTTAGAGCAAACCTGTAGCACACAACAGTCAAATACATTACTTGAAGGTAAAGCTGAAAATTTTGACAAGCTCATGTACCTTTTGAAAGAAAAGTTAAATGTTTCATCCTACAGAGAGAAACTTAAAATTCTTACTCTGGTGCCCGAATCTTGGTCAAGAAAAGATGCTGCAAGATTCTTTGGTGTTTCAGAGTATCTTATCCGAACTGCCCGTTCATTGAAAGAAACAAAGGGTATATTAGCTGATCCTGAGCCTAAGAATGGAAAATCCATTGAAGTCTATGTAGAGGAAGCAGTAGGTCTATTTTATGAAGATGATGAATATACAAGGTTATTACCAGGAAAGAAGGATTTTGTCAGTGTAGGAAGAAACAAGCATGTGCAAAAGCGATTATTGCTTTGTAACCTCAAGGAACTTTATATTGCCATTAAACAAAGAAATTCACACATGAAAATAGATTTTTTCCAAGTTTTGTAGTCTGCATCCAAAATGGTGTGTACCTGTTGGGACTCCTGGTTCTCATGCTGTTTGTGTCTGCACATATCATCAAAATGCAATCTTGTTAGCTAGTGCTTTAGGCGTTAGTCATACATACAAGGATTTGATGAAGATGATTGTATGTGATATTGAAAACAGTGAATGCATGATACATCGCTGCCCAGAGTGCCCTGGAACAAAGCCACTTCAGGAATTCATAACTGCAGAATTGGCGAGACAAGAAATTGATGAAATAGAGTACAGTCAATGGCAAAGCACTGATCGACCAACTCTGATAACAGTAAAAGCTAGCACTGACAGTTTTCTAGACACTCTTGTTGACAAAATAAATTATTTGACAACCCATTCATTTGTTGCCAAATGCCAGAGTAGGTTTTTCAAGAGTTGCAAAGAAAATCTTTCACCAACAAGCTGTATCGTTGTTCTTGATTTTGCAGAAAATTACAAATTTGTTGTTCAAGATGAGGTGCAGAGCTTTCATTGGAACAATCAACAGTGTACCTTGCACCCTGTTATCATCTATCATAAAGATAGTTTTGACCAGCTTAAGGAGATGTCTCTTTGTGTTTTGTCAGATGACATAAACCACGATACCCATTGGTCCACAAAGTTCAGCAGATAACTACAGAGTACGTCAAGTTAAAGCTTCCACATATCAAAGAAATGCATTACTTTTCAGATGGATGTGGTGGACAATACAAAAACTTTAAGAATTTTGTCAATCTCTGTAAACATGAAGATGATTTTGGTCTGTCTGCAATATGGTCTTTTTTTGCAACTTCACACAGGAAATCCTCATGTGATGGGCTTGGAGGTGCAATCAAAAGATTAACAGCTAGGGCTAGCCTACAACGGCCTTTAAGCGGCCAGATACTTAATGTTACATCGATGGTAGAATTCTGTAAAGAAGCTATGCCAAAGATTGAATTTGCCATTACAACAAAGGAGGAAATGGTGGCTGTAAGAAATTTGCAAAGACAGCGTTATATGCTAGGCCAAACTGTACCAGGTACTAGAAGTTACCACCATTTTAAACCTTTGCAAGATGGCTTTGGTGTGCAATTTAAACGCCTAAGTCAAGATGATCAGTTTAGTGGTGTGTTTTATTTCAACAACAAGCAAGAAGAAATATCTCAACCTGCAGCTGTCAACACCATGGACTTCATTGCCTGCTGCTATGATGCCTTATGGTGGATAGGTTTAGTCGAAGAGATAGACAATGAGAATCGAGATGCAAAAGTCAAGTTCCTTCGTCCACATGGACCATGTAAAAACTTTACATGGCCAGCAAGAGATGATGTCTGCTGGGTACCTTGCACACAAATAATGTGTAAAATAGAGCCCCCCAACACTACATCTGGTCGGGTTTACACTATAAGCGATATTGATTTGAACAATATCAACAGGAAATTTGAAGATTTTTTATCATGATGTTATGGATGCTTTCTGGTAGTTCAATTATCGTGGTAAATAAATTGAAATTGAGATTTATATAAATCTTGAGCTGTTATTGACAATTTTTGATAAATTGAAATCTTGAGGAAATATATGAGGCTACACCTAACGTTTCAGAGCTATTATTCTGTGAAAATGGACTGTAATTTTCAAACGTCTGGTACTCCTTGTGCCTTCACATACAATTGATGAAAATTGTGCTAAATTAAGAGAAAACTATTATGTTTCAATGAATCTTAAAGGTGGGCTTGTATCTATTTGGCCACACCCTTAAATTTCAAGGAATTTGCGGACAACTCAATTTTTTCATCATTTAGGAAAAAGCCTGATTTGTCAAGTAAATAAGCATCACAGATATTTTTAAGTTGCATTTTTGAAATTTTCAGCTAGTTTTTTGGTTTCCTGCCAATTTTTAGCCTGATATCTGCAATAGTTTTTGAATTGTAACTGTTAAAGGAGATAGGGGTCAGTGCGTACCACGCCCAATTTTCTGCATATTTGCTGATTCAGCATAAATTTCGGATTGCTATAACTTTTAAACTATTCAAGGTATAAAGCTGAAATTTCGCAGTTTTTGTTATCTCATTAGAAGCTTTGATTGTGCAAAATATAATCAAAATCCAAGACATGATGGTCACAAATTTTCCTTTCACTGGATGATTTGACATGGAATAACCCTTTATAGATTCGTTCTAAATTACCGTGCTACTTTTTAATCGCGAAATTCGAAGAAAGTTGCCAGACACAGTGGAAAAGAGTCTATCGCCCTTGGACAAAGAAATTCGCAAAAACGACACACAGGCAAAGGCAACGATGAAGCAAAATGCGGACTGGAAAAGAGGAGCTAAGGAACATAAAATGAGTATTGGCAATCTGGTACTAATTCGACAAAAAAAGAGAAACAAGTTAACATCCAAATTCGATCCGAAGCCTTTTCGTATAGTACAAATAAAAGGAACGATGATCACAGCTTGTAGAAATGGACAATACGTAACAAGGAACATTTCATTTTTCAAGCCAATTCAGGAAAGAAAGGATTTGGAATTTTATAATGATGCGGATGATGAAGAATCATTAGAAATACCTGCGACCGGAGAAGGGCAGCAAGAAGAAGCAGACACCCAGAATAATGCCAGATATCGACAAAGAATAAGAAGAAGAGTTTTGGACAAAACATTCATGATACGTAAGCAGAAAGTACTGTGAGTTTAATGCTTTCACTTATTTTATTTGATTTTCAGATGTTTAAAAAAAATGTTTTGTTGTCGTGTAGACCTAGTTATCTTACTACTAGAAAGTTTGGACTTGCTAATTTGAACTTTAATTAACTTTATATTTTAGCCCCAGAGACTAATCTGAAGAAAGGGAGAGATGTAATGTTTTGAATAAATTTACATATTACGACGTAACGGTACTTAGAGTTAGTTGTAGAGCACGAGGCCATGGAGTCAAACGTATTATATGTGAGCACATGATTATGCCCTTTTTAAAAACATAGCACCAACACTGTTCATTTTGAACTTCTGCAGGTTTGTAATTGGTTTTTTGTGTTTAAACACATATCAAGGTGAAAATTTAATCAGATGTTTATATAGCTTTTGTAACAAATTGTGGATAATTCTCAATTTAATTTTTGTTGATATTTCAGTGTTTGTGTCAGACCGCCATACTGGGATAGCTAATAGAATATAGAAATAGAAAAACAACAAAGTGCATCCTACAGAGCTGTGGAGGGGACAAGGCTCTCTGTGGCGCTGCCAAAGGTTGCAACAAAGATCTTCATTCAGCTTCTGTAGCAAAAAATCCACGGAAATGCAATGAAACCATAATTCTGTCACATGTTCGTTTACTCTGAATTTAGTTTAGCAAGTCTTTGAGTTGACTTATATAAGAGGGGATAAAACACAACGATACAGAGAATGTAGGCCCACAAACAGAAAAACTGGATGAGCTCTGGAGCATACCTCTGAGGTATGACTCTTCTTTCTTGTCTTGCTTGGGGAACTTTGCAATGTATAACCGGATGCTTCAAGACAACAGCAGGGTTGGTCTTTGATAACAGTAGTTTCCCTGCACTGAATCAAGAAAATTGGAAGAAAGTTTAAAGAAAAAAAGTTGCAGTTTTATTGTCCCATCATCTTTATTACCAGCTTCAAACGAATGTAATTAAAAGAACATGAATCTGTTTTTATTTCATTTCCTCCTTTTCTTCCTGCAGGTTAGCTAATCAGTTTCTTAATCGCAAAGCAAAAGTCTTCTCCTTCAATCCAAAAACTAAAGGAAAATGCTATCTTTAAAGTATTGGTAAGCAGATTACCTAGAATAAGTTAGTACTTACCGAGCGGGTTATGATGTCGAAATTCACGCCACATCCATTCTGGGCATCTTGGCTTTGGGGTACATGGTACCCGGGTCTTTCTGCTTTCAGTATCTCGGAAACCATTTGACTAGCAATCTTAGGTTAAGTATACCACAATCCCTTCTGACTGCTTTATCACTGCATCTGCCAGCATATAGGTGTGACACAAATGTTACTGCACCTGAAGGTGCAATACCAAGCAAGCCCTTGGCAGTATTGCAATATTTTTGGTTACAGTATGTTTCACTCTGTGATCTGAGTAAACTAGGCATTTCCATGAATATTTCAGTAGCATCCAATATCACATGTGTACTTGGATACATTTCTTTGAATGCATTCGGCATTGTTTCATCAATAGTTGACCTTGATGCCCATATTGGCAGCTGTCTAATTGACCTTGTATATAGGAAATCAATCCAGGTGATGAAGATTCTTGAAAATGCCCAACAGAATTACCTGCCCTATAAGCTATGTCTAAAAGTCCACACTTTTCTAAAAGTCCACACTGTAAATGTACAAGGACGAGAAACAACTCTTGCTCTAGTGCCAGTGTCCTCTTTGCTCCACGCTTTGGATTCTCAGGGCAAATTGTATCTGCATTTGTGTTTGACTTATAGTATATAGGCTTCTGTGCTGCTGGCATTAGAAAAATATCACAAATGTTTCATGATCTTGGAAACCAGTTTTAAAAATGAAATAGTTCAGTATCATCCTTTATATCATCAACATGAAATGATGCTTGTTCAATCTTTGCTTCATTGATTCATTTTCTTTTTTAGCCTGACGCAATATTTTTGAAAAAGATTTGTGTGCTGTCTTTCCCTTGCTTCCATTTTCTTCCCCAGAGCAGCAAGCTCATTCGATTGTCAGAATTAACTGCCTGTCAGGAAAGTTCTCATCACCATTTGCAATTACTTCGACAAGTTTTTCTCGATGGAATCGTTCTTCCATGAGGGCTCTGTTACGACATTTAAATGTGGCTCTTGGTTTTGTTATGCTGGGACGTATTGCCTTTGGAACGATGAGCAGCACGTTGTTCATGTAAGTCTTTTTTCCACCAACAAAGTGTACCGAACAAACCCTGTGTCCATTCGTTGGTTTGAAGTCCTTGGGACTGATAAGGGATATCCATTTTTCCTCAGGTCGATCTTCTCAGGTCGATCTTCTCTTGCGGATTTCCAAACGGAAACTGGTACAAACTAAGAGTTGCATTTCTTTTGCTATTGCTGAAACAACCTGGCACGCAACACATAAATCCACCAGCTGTTGATTGCTTCTCAGGGATCTCATCACATAGGCCTACTCTTAGGTCTCTTCTCATATCGACAGCTTCTGGCTTTTGGTGTAATACAGCAAGTTGCCCCGGCCTAGAGTTTTGAAAAAAAATAGGGCGACTGTTTGAAGAAGTATCTGTATTTGTTTCTTGAGTAATTGAAAGGTTATCCATATTTTAAATCGTAAATAGCTGTACAGTACGATTGAGCAATATTGCAATGATTTGAAGAGCGCGCTGATTGCTGTGTTGTTGTTTAAACACATTTGGAAGGAGGTATGCATGCCGGATCAAGGAATAAAGGCGTTCAGATGAGCATATATTCATGTGCCTGAAAAGGGTTAATACTTTAGCTGGTTGAGAACCAGAAAAGAGAGTGGAAGCAGCCAAGAGAAGTTTCTCCATGGCATTATATGCTCAGGTTGACTCCTCCATTCAGTTGAGTGACCCTCTAAACATATCGATTTAACAATTAGCATTGTACCATGAGTTCTTTTCTTCTCAATTCTTGTTGGTGCAGAGCAAATGTTGCATCTCATGAGAAGTTGCTGAAGCAAAGATTCATTAACAATAAACTTTCTTTCCTGGTGGTATGACTGTGGATTTTGCTCTATTCACAGTCATGCTTATATTCACAGTCATGCTTATATTCACAGTCATACTCATAATTTGATTTCTCATCGTTCTCTGGCAACCATTCTGGGTCTTCTTTTTCTGATGTTTGATGATGATGGTTGTTTCGACTTTCAGGCAAATCAGCAATAGCTAAATCAACATTAAAAAGGGGCTCATCTTGTGTTTCCTGGTCAACCATTTCAATTTTCTGCATGCAACATTGTGTTTGTTTGTTGTCCCCACAAAACGAGACTTGGATAGCTGAAAAATGGTTATTTACCATCAATCGCTAAAGGGACTACTTACAAAAAACTTAAAAGGTTTTATATTTATTAATCCCAACCACCAAGGGGGGGGGTCGCTTGATTAGAAAGTAATGGGGTGCGCAAAAAATTTGCAACCAGACCCTGTCCTATTAAAAGTTTTCCAAATACATACCCTGTCTCATCAAAAGTGCAAAAATATGGCACAAAAATGCTAAAGCACAAAGACACATAGTTTGTCGGAGCAGATTATTGAAATAATTTATATTTTGCTGTAAATGCCCTGTCCCAAACAATTTTCTCAATTTTGATACCCTGTCTCAGAGCTTTGATGCAATTCATGAGACCCTACCCTGGATTATCATCATAAAAGTATAAATTCATCAAGATCGTCTTATAACAAAAGAAGTTTGAATCCGAAGCGTACCATCATTACTCACATCATGTTTTAGTCAACGTTTTTTTAGTTTTTTTTCCTTTCCCCGGTATCTTCTCCTTGACAGCTTGTTTTAGAAATTAAAATCGTTTGAAGCAAGTTGTTTCCGTCATTATCACTATTGTTTCGGTTGAGCTTTACATTTTCGGTTGGTTCTGACACTGTGCTTGCGATGTAGCTGTTTGGGGGTCTTTGCATTTTTGGAGTAGATTTTATATAACCTTAAGTATTAAGAGATGTGGAATTGAAAACAAAGTCATTTCTCATGCAGTATACGTATATGGTAAACAGAGATGCAAAACTAGTAAGCTAAAGGGGACGCATCCTCTTGTTAATGTTAAAAACTATCTCTTTTTTGCTTCTTGTTAATGTTTCTTGGCTGCTAATGGGTTATAAGTTGAAACAGTTATAAGTTGCACAACCGACCATCTTTAGGACGAAAATGACCGTTTGGGTGGTCTGGCTGACTGCGATTGAAACCTCTGATGTCATAAGCCTGGGCAGGGAAAATTTCAAAAGCGAAGAAAAACTAAGTTCTCAAAACAATAATTATCATTTTCATCTTGATCAGGTCATAAGCTTTCAACAGAGTATAACTTTTCTTGATTTTGCAGGTCTCCTTTAAATAAAATCAGCGACAAATAAAAATCTACAATGTTTATTAAATTTACTAAAAAACTACAGCTGCCTTTGAGTGAACTCAACGTAATATTCCTAAAATCTTAGGTTAA
Organism: Rhopilema esculentum; assembly: GCF_057945365.1. Taxonomy (NCBI): domain Eukaryota; kingdom Metazoa; phylum Cnidaria; class Scyphozoa; order Rhizostomeae; family Rhizostomatidae; genus Rhopilema; species Rhopilema esculentum. Next base: position 13,257,756 of record NC_142823.1, on the reverse strand, counting down.
AATTCTCCTATCTCTGGGGGAGGGGGCAAGTCTACAAAATTTGGTTCTTCATTCAATTTAACGAATGTGTTGTAGCTAGTATGAGTCTCTTTTCATTTACCTTAATGACCCTTGTGGTCCGTCAAAAATACATCCCTCTGATGCCGAAGTTGAGGGACTGCCCAAATCTAAGGCACCAATGCAAGGAAAGGGGATTTCCATCATGGTGTGATAATGCAAATTAGAAAGCCTCTTAGTTATTATGAAGTCCACTCGAGCTGGTAGTTGGTCTCTGCGAGACATTGGCAGCCAATTTTAGATCACAAACAAGTTTTATACCTAGCTAACCGGCAACTTATCTTTTTATGCCACAGTGAGTAGTTTTCAAGGGACAACTTTTTTGGTGGACGCCTTTTGAGCAGCTGCTGTTAGTGCGGGAAAGGTTGGACTTTTAGATTTCTGATATAATTAAGATGGACTTTGAATTAGCTAGTTAAAATACGCAAAAAATACGCTAGTTAAAATACGTGTTAGAATCAGCAAAAACCCCTAAAAGAATGGCCAAACAAATGACTAGTCCATTTTTGGGATAGGTCACCTCCAGTTGGCTACTTTGTAGATGAGGAACTCAACACACCAGCTCATTCTTTGTCAATGTTTGCTTCAGCAGTGTCGCCAGTGTAGCCTTCGAGATTACCAGGAACATTGTGGTCCTCAGCACTGTCCTCATTCTCTGCATTGGAAAAATCGGCTCCATCATTTGATGCTCACCACAGCCATTTGTGTCGAAAACAGAATGGCTAATTTTATCCCTGAGCAACTGTACTTTCTCTGACAGCATTTTTTGGAAGTGAAACATGTGCTGAGTGCATGCAGAAGGCATTGCACATAAAAGAAGTGGCCACAGGTAAATACACACCAGGTGTGGTATACTTTCTTGCAGTCCTCTTTATCACATTTTCTATTTGAGATAAAAACATTGATGGAAAATTAGTTAGATTTTATAGTTTTTGTTGTAAAACAAAATGTGCATTTTTCTAATTGTCATCCAGGTTGTCAGAACTTAAAATGTTTTCAGACTTAAAATTGCATTATGTTAATTTGATGTGGTTTTGTTACTCTGATGTGGTAAGAAAACGCGAAAATTGGTAAAGAATGAAGAAAAAATTAGAAGCACCAGGTTGTGGTACTACAAAATGTCAGAATGAAATAGCTTTGATACTAGAAGTATATATATATCTTTTATGAAGAGGTATACCTGCAATATATATTATATATACCAATCTAATATTTCAACAAATTCAGATTCTTAAACTAAAGAGACTGTAGCACCATACCGATTTGGATTTGGAGCATTTGTCTCACACCCAGTAGGAAGTTTCCAGCCAGTAGGAAGAAACTCATCAACTACAACTTTCTGCCCAAATAAGTTTGGTAGCCTCCATTTTGCTTCTTTTGTTTTTTCTCCTTCTCTTGTTTTTGTAACTTTTGTGGCTTGTCCCATGTTAGAGCTCGATGTGGCAAACTTTTCTGTGAGAAATTCTGCTGCCTCAACTTCAAAGTTATCAATGCTCTTTTTACTATATGTTGGCCTCCTTGGTGGCACAAATGTTGCTCCAAAGTCATGGAGCTCATGCTTCAGTGCCTTGCGTGATATTTGTTCAGCATTGTCAGTTTCTGTGGTACTTGCTCATAATAATGAGTGAAAATTTTCAACAGGGTATTCATCAAAAGCTGGAAAGAGGAAGAAATTGGAATGATGATTGGATGCCCAATCAATTTCCAGTACTCAATGTTGGAAAGAGCTATGAAAGGAGCCTTGTCATAATGTCTTCTCCTGAACACAAGAAACATTACCCAGCAACGAAATAAAGATTGATAATACTCAGTTGCCATGTTACTTTTGAATACCATTGAGTAAATACTCAGTGTTATAGAAATGTAACTGTCAAGGACATTGAGTAATGTAAGATATTCAAAATCTTTACAATTTGGAAATGCAGCAATGATCTCATTCTTAACCAACGTCCAACCACCATATAGCACTTCCAACAAAAATGAAATTATTGCTTCAACACTTTGGAATGACTTTAATAGAAGTGTTGCCATGAGAGTGACTTAGGATGTGACAGAAGTAGTGGCACGCCGATTAGCATGGATATTATTGTAGTCATTTTATCAAAATTATCACCATATACCCTTTTCTGCTGCATTTGTAAAAAAATCATTCACGGTTTTGCTATGATTTGCAGCAATGTCTTCATTGGTGTTAATAACCGTGCGAGGGTGTGCTTTAAAACTTGTTTCCATGACCCTAATTGTAACCCAAAAGTCTCTTAAAGTTCTGGCAGTTGCCACTTGAAAAAAGTTAGCCTTTTGTGACTGACCGTAGACAAGGCTTTATATAATTGAAACAGCTCTTTTTATATTGATTTTTTTTCTTTCAGCTGTTTGTCTATCAGTTGACATAGGTTCTTCCTTAATTTTGAAAAATTGTTGTTGCCCCTGCTTCGTTACAAAGCTTTTCAAATTTAGCTGGATCAGTTATTGGTTCACCATTTTCACCAAACGTTTGGAAACATTTTTCCTTTATTTTTGAGACTTCAGATTTCAATTTAATTCTAGCATTACCAATTTCTTGTTGCTCAAAATTTCCGTCTTTCTCCAGTGTTTCAAAATCATTGTCTGTTTCTTGTGTGTCTGTTTCTTGGGAGATTAACATGAGCTTTTGGCTGGGATTACCCCGTGTCTCCGTAATTTCTGAATCATTTTCTATGTCAGAGCTCTCTTTTTCATAATTTGGTTTCTCTTTTCTTTTTCAAGATGTGTTTTAACTGGGCTCTTTCTTGATCCTGTAATATTGTAAATAACTTCCCTACAGTGGGAAAAACTCTTTGCTATTTATTAATTTCTGCAATAAAAATGAATTAAAAACTCTGGAAAAGGAATTAGACCTCTGTCTAAAACTCTGTGTTTTTCAGATGGCAAAATTGATCTGTTTTCAACAAACAAAGATGTTAGCTTCTCTTTTTCTTCATCAGAAATTTTCCTTGCTGCTAAAGAATCCTTCCGATGATAAACGTTACTATCAAAGTGAAAATACAGGCGTTTTGACAAGAAATTTAGTATGGAAAAAGTTACTTCAAACTGACATTCAGGTATTGTACATTCAGCCTTGCAAGCCCGAATATTTGAATTTTTTTTGAGCATGTTTTTTGAATATGTGTGAAGCCAAAAATCAAAACGCAAAGTTTATTGGTCTTAGCTACCATTTCCCTATTCCCTCGGATGAAAGATGAGTTTTTTGCCTTCCTGACTGTTGTTTATGCTATAAACACACATTCTTTTTTGCCAATTTTTTGGTAGAGATAATCTTATGCTTTTTCTTTTAATATGGGCCCTGATATTTTTTAAGCCATACTTTAATCTGGACAAAGCTTTTATAAGATCTTGGGAGTATAGTTGATTAAGATGGGGATCTTCTTCAATGGAAGTGTCACTATCGACGTGAAAATTGTCTTGCAATAGGCAAGAAGCATCTCCACTATCAGTTTCTACACAAAAATTCTCTGTATCTTCATACAACCTTCCTAAAATACGCTTTGCATAGGCTGACACAGCCTCTCCTAAGATAACCCCTACTGCCTTTTCATGCCTACGTGATTTCATTTACCTTTTTAAGCACTTGTTTTTCGCTTTTTCTATTAAAAGGCTATTGCTTTTCCTAGGGGGAATCTTTTCCTTTCCTTGTTGTGCTATATTTTTATTCTTAGAAAGTTTCCTTCCTTCAAATTTTTCAGAACAAAAGGACGGTTCTTTGGGAACACACTTGCTCGTAGTACTAGATATGATTGCAGACTTGGTGAAAGATATATTTGTATTGCTTGCCTTTTCTCCCCCCCACTTATTTTCGTAGTTAACTAGAGTATTCTGTTCAGAAACTTGCCCACAGACAGAGTCATCATAAAAAGTCTCAATCTTGTCCTTGTTTTCAGAAATTGTTTTGGCATCAAAAGAGACAAAACTTTAATTATTGTTTGGCCCTGGGAAGTTGTTCTCGATTAACAGAATTTAATTTATTACCTTACCAATAATTGACTTATTTCTGTAATACATGGAACAAAACTTTTTGAGTGTGCTGGGATGATTAGCCTAGGACCTTCCGTGATACTTTTTAAAAATAGCTGCCTAGTCAAAGTCATACCATCAGTAGTGATTTTACAAGAATGATATACCGCTTCTGCCAACAACTTTACGTTCCTGTGATTTGAGTTTTTCTTTACTCTCCCACCACTGCATACCACTTTTACAATGACATTTACCAACCGCGAATAAAAAAAAGAAATTGAAAATACGGAGTTTCCTAAAAAAAAACTACAGTTACAAAGAAATTTTATCTGTTCAAATTAACATTGCTTGCTTCATAATAGAAAAATATAAATTTCAATAGCATTACCATTTCTGTCATGCTTCTTATCTGAGGCGTTGCTCACTGCCCCCTGCATTGGCTCCAATTCTCTCTGAAGAAGGCAGAAAGGGAGAATGGTATTAGAACTGCATCTAACGATTGAGGGAATGTAAAACAATGGATATTGAGTGGATACTGAGCAATGTAAACAGCTAAACTTAGCCACGAAATTGAAGATTTTGAAAAAATTACTACAAACCTCAACTTGTCTATTCTCATCTGAGGCGTTGCTCACTGCCCCTTGCACTGGCTCCGATTCTCTCTGAAGAAGGCAGAAAGGGAGAATTGTATTAGAACTTCATTGAACGATTGAGGGAATATAAAATATGATAAATTTTTAAAGCTGCTTTCCTATAATTGCTTTTCTATTATAAACACTATATGAATATGAGTTTGAAATACGAAGAAAATGTAAGCTTAAGGATGTAGATAGAACTTGCAACCTTTCTTGGCGATCTTTCGTGATACTTTCTCCTTGCACAACCTTTGAGTATGAACGCTGAAAGTGTTTCAGTGGAACTGTTGAGATGCGAAGTTTGCCTTTTTTAAGAAAAAATATGCGTTACCGATTTTTTATTATTCTTAAAATCCTTATGGCAATCGGGAGGATGTTAATAGCAAGTCAGTAGTTTTTGCTTGTCTTTTGTAAATTCGATATAAAATAATATGACAAATTATTCAATCCATTGATCAATAAATCAACGAAAGTCCCTATTCTTGTGTAAAACATATTTAGCTTAAAAGCTGATTGGGGACAGAAGGAAAAAGTTATATAAAGGTAGATACTGATAGAAAGGTGATAAATCAGAATAAATTTCGCGCAAATAAACATCCTTAGATATAAAAAAGATCACTGATACCTTTAAAAGCAGAGTTGTGCCTTGCTTTTCTTGGCATCTTTCGTTCTATTGAGTTCTAGGAAGGAAATTCATAATTTCTATAATTTCTTCGATATTCGGATATAAAACTCAGATATATATTACATATTGGTAGGTTCTGAATAAGGACGTATTCTATTTTGGTTTAACTCGGTTGATCGGTTGAATCTTGCATAATTTGCCTTCGTTTATGCTGATGAACTTCCGCTAGAAATAGATCAATTTTGCTTTTAATCCAATAGAATATTGATGTCACTATGATAGATATCTATATATTTAAATATATACAGGAACTATGATATTTGGAATTAGCTTTGTTTTCTTCAAAATAATTGATTACTTTGTTAGTTGTTAAACAAAGTCGAAAAGGCTGCACTCACCTTTTGCACCTTGATGTTGCACTTTCTGGCCCCTCTTTAAAATTTTTGAATTTCACGAACATTTTGTACTTAATAAAAAATGCATAAAGAGTTGTAAGTTTTAAGATATGTTGTAAACTTAAACTGTAATGTGGTGCTATTTGTGGTTATATGAATAAAGACCGAGTTGAAGGTATTATTCTGCAAGCATTTACCTGGGAAGGCACAGTCAGGTAGAGACCAGGACTCTTGTTCGTCAATAAGAAATTGTCCATGACAATACCGCGACTTGTCACTTGACTCCAATTTTTTCTTTTTATCGTGGGTACTTCTATGTACCTTTTGGTTACTCTTTTAGAAAAAAGCATGCAAATAAATAAGAGATATACAGGAACAAAGCAATACAACGACGAGAATCCAATGTCACGAAATAAAATTTTCAAACTAAATTAAATTTGAAGAGTATACTAATATTTGGCCCCGACATACAGGGCTTCATCAGAGTAAATGAAACGAATGAGTGAATGGATTTGAAATGTGAGATGGTGGTGCCGGATGGGTGGATGTTGAATGGTGTGAATGCAGCGCAGTGGAGAAAAAATGGGATGATGGAAGTGGGGAAGAGAAAGGTGGTGGGTGATGTAAGGGGATGTGGGTGGTGCTATGGAGATTGATGCAATGAGATGATAATGATGACTGTGAATATGAGAAAAAAAAATAATTTTTGATGGAACTGAGAATAATGGAATGTTGATGGTAGTAATAGTGGTTTTGATGATTACAATGGGTAGGGAAAATATGGTGTGGGTTGTGAGGGCGGCATGATAGGTGATAAGTTGTTTTGTAAAGTTAACGGTCGGTAGTTCTGTTCATGCTGTTGGGGGTGAGGGTGTTCGCCATGCTAATGAGATATTGCTCCTTAGCTCGACGAACACTCTCTCGTTTGTCATTAAGTCTAAGTAGTGGTGTGATGGCAAGGTCGTGGATGGTGTGTGCTGGGCTGCAGAAATGTTCTGCAACACCAGACTTGTCTTCTTTTTTGTTGATATTGTCTCGTCTGTGTTCATTTAAGTCTTCTGCTAGTTTGTCAGATGTATTGGCAGTTTTTGTTTCCGTTATGTAGACAGCGTTTGCATTGTAATGCATATATGACGTTGGTGGAGTTGCAGTCCAGTCTTTGTTTCATGTCATAGTTTTTGTCAGTGTTAGAAAAATTAAATGTTGTAGTCCCGTCTGTGATATGTTGGCATGTTAAACAGTTACGTCGCGAGTGGCATTTGTACGAACCTATGGGATCACTGGATGGGGCATTTTTAATTTTAGCACGAACCAGTAAATCCCGGAGGTTTTTCGGTCTGCCGTAACTAAGTATGGGTGTGTCGGGAAAGGCTTCTTTACATGCGTTAGAGTTTTGTAGTATGTCAAGGTTTTGTTTGAGTATGGTGGATAGTTGTGGCTAAATAAATAAGGCTATCTGCCGGTATAAGGGGTGTTACAATTCTTTGTGGCTATATGTAAATGTTTATATCCTTGGAAAATATTTAAATCTTACTTTGCTTCACTTCAAGGTTGACAGGATAGGGTGGGTAATAAACATTTAGCAAAAAATATTAAATAATGCCCCCAACGTCGGCATTCTGCTTTGGTGAATTAGATTTTTAATTACCTTTTGAAGGTAGTGTTCCTTCTTTTTTTAACGGCTGGCGGCGATCTGATTGCTGTTGGTGGTGCTGGGTGACCTTGAAGGAAATTCACTGGAGTTGTCAATTTTGCGCCAAGCCATTATTAGCATCAATTAATCAGATATGAAACAGCGTTATAGTTGGTAAACATGAAAATAAATCCTTTACCATCAAAGGTTCTAAAAAGTTGTGGCTAAACATATGTTTTTACAAATATTTATTTTATTTAAAGAATTCAACTGAAAATTTAATGTTTATAATAAGCTTAATAACTGCACTCTCAAAGTTTGTTGATCATTTTCCTTTTGTTTCACGATTAATGGATACATATTTTCAAGGAACTATAGGGGATATAAGGAAAAAATTCTCGCGCTGAGGTACAAAACAGATGAGACTCTTTTTTTCCATATCAATCTTTCCGTTAAAAAGGTGATGTTTTCTTTAAAAAGAAGCCTTTGTTCCGAGTCAAATATCACTCTTCAATAGAAATGGCTAACCTTCGGAGTGATGGTGCCGGAGTTCTCTCCATAGCCACGCTGGGTATTGGGGCTCTGGAGCAGGTTGTGGTGGAGGAGATGGCGATGAATCCTGGACCACAGCAGCTTTAAGTGAATTTATTTCTTTCTTCAAAAGACACAACAATAGTGGGATGCCTTTGTCTTCACTTATGTGAAGTCCGCCTTTCCACGACCAAAGATGTGGATCCCTGACTTAAAAGTTCAGTGTCACGTCAAAGAAGCGAACCCTAAGTTTCTGGCACTCTTGGTCCATTACTTCTTTGTGTTTTGCCTCGCAAATCCAAAATTTGTCTAGACGCAGCAACATTGATAGTGCAACAACCTTTATAAAGAAAAATTAAAATGCTATTTAAACCTCAGGGGGGAGGGGGGACAATGTTATTTGCTGCGTGGAATTATGGGTACAGTTTTGATCACGTTTGAGGAATTTTTTGCCAATTTTTTTCAGACCTGTGTGGCATTATGAGTCCAAATTGTTTAACCAAACTGGCACGTAATGTAATGTGATGTAATCTACTGTAGTGGAAATCTAACGGGTATGAAATATAAGAATATACAAATCCCAAAAAGTATAAAAATTAACAACAAAAGGAAGCGCTTTTTGAACTTTCTTTCTTAATATTTATGAAAAGGAAGAATCGAAGATCTGGTAACAAATATTCGAATGTCTCATAAATTGATAGAGATGTAATTGATAAAATTATCAGCTCCCTTTGAAAGCCAGAATTTTTTCTTAACTGCGAGAAGAAGCCCATGAAAGTCACCTCTGGCCCTATCCATAACCACATGCTTGGAAAGATCATTTGAAGCAATAAGAAGAATGACTCACAAAGGGGTCTTGCTTTCGGGAATTCTGGCTGCCAGAATTTCTTTTTTTACATGGCTGAAGCAACCACCTGACGTTGAATTAACGTACCAGTTTGTAGGAACAGGAACGTCCCCCTGAACAAGTGGGTGTAGCTGCGAGTCAGAGAACACTGTGACCTGTTAAAACAAGGTAAGCAAAAGTTAACTTGGCAAAGGAATTAGACTTTCTGTCCAAAACTATTAGTATTCCCTCTTTATAAAGACAGGTAAAAACAAAATATATAAAATTGATCAGGCAGTAATTTCACAAGCCCATGAGAAAATTATATAACAAAATGTGGAAATTTCAGAGGTAACTAAGGTCTACCTTGAATTGACTGACCAAGTCTTCAGCTTTCTCTGTAAGCTGAAGACTTGGTCAGTTAATGGAGCGGTGTTGCTTCCCAGAAGCACCACTTTTTCAGAATTTGGGCTTTGAATTTTTACCAGTTCCTTTAAAGCACTGACAACGAATTCTTCATGTTCTTGCAGCAGCTCCGCTTTGTAGAACAAGCTCTAGCGTATTACATGCTGGCATGGTCACAAACAACTGCATATAACCTTGAAACTGACTTAGTGGTAATTTGAACATGACTAACTTGGTTTTCGAGCAAAATCTTTAAATATAACATGCAACAAACACCCTTTCAATACAGAAATGTCAATTAATCTAAAGAAAGCCAAGATGAAAAGAAAAGAGGATCATTGCATGGCGCAATACCAAAGAAATTAATGGTGTCGTAACAAATAACTACTAAATAGCTTGCAAATGAGTGTCACAAAAAGGTGAATTCATATCTAGGCGGTTGATTCTCCTTCTGAAAGTAGACTGTCAAATAATCCTGTTTTTAGAACCTATGTATGAATAAAGAATAATCTCAAGTGCTGGAATTATTTAAATAATTAGTGACAGTTTTCATCGCTATGCATGTTTGATTTAGATTTATAGTTCGTGAGAAAATTTCTGGAAACAAACCTGAAATCACACATTATTTTAATAAAAAGCAAGAGCATTAACCAACATTGACCAGTTCATGATTCCCTTTTCTTTTAAAAGACTGTTATGGTTCCAGTTGGTGTAACTATGACAAACTTCATTTTAAAACAGATTCAGACAAGTTTGAATGGATCATCTTCCAGGAAGGCAGATCTGGGTTGTCAGACATATGCAAGAGGTGTGCTAAATTGAGGGTGGCATTTATAAAAAAAGTGATCTCGCAACAAGATTTGAGTCTATTACTTTTTATACAGATACACAGAAGTCACACAGAAGACTAACTTGAACTCTTAGAACTCATTTTTTGTTGCACACAGTGGATGACACAAACAGTTGTTAACTAGAACATTCCCCAACTCAAACTTTATTAATGGAACTACTGTATGTTTACAGAAAAAAGAAGGTAAAATTGTAAAATATCATTTTGTTTACTTCAAAGCTTTGACGTTGCATAAATTTACGATTCCCTATTCATGTCATTTATCAGGAGAAAAATCTATTCAAAGAAGGTATCAAAATATTGCATGAACCTTTCATTTTAACCTAAAAGCGATCTCTTCTGTTACTACAACATCTAAAAAAATTGAACCAAAAACTTATTAAAACCATTTCAGACAAGATCCAGAAAACATCAAATTAATTTTGTGTCAAATTGCAAACTAGATTAATTGCTAAAGGAAAATGTTTTGCTTTGCTGTTAAAGTAAAGGGCATAGCGACCTGCAATGCCTGCCAAAAGTCAACACTGATATTCTTTGAACTCACCAACCACATCAGCTCACAAGGTTTTGCCTAATTTCGTTTAACAATATGATTTTTATGGCCATTTGAAATGTATAGACTGTGGCTGTAGACCGCTGGTAACCATTGGCTATAGGCATTTTCATACTACGCCACATGTCCATTAGGAAAGGAATGTTTTTTCAATTCCTAGCATACTTTAAGAATGGAAAATTCGTATATAGTTTTGGAAGGATTATGGTAGATGCAATTTAGCCATTTAAACAGTTTCTCACCAGCATTTCGCAATCATTTTCGCATATCATGTATAGTTTATAGATATTCTCATGGATTTTTTGTTTTTTCAATCAACAATTAAGCCATAAATAAGGGGACTTTTTAGTAAAAAAAGTACTAAAACTTTGATGTTTTTGCTTTTGAAAATGTTTGTTTTCTTAAACCCATGTTCGAATTCTGCACAAAATACTTGTATTCAATAAAAAAATTAAAAGATATTGACGGAAAAATCAGTAGAATGTTTTTTGTAACATATAACAATACTTTGATATCCACTTTATCAGTCGTTCAGAGTTCCAACCGACTCCCCCCACACCCCAAATTGTATTTTCATTGGCAGCAGTGAGATTAGAACCAACTAAAACCTTAGGATAGAACAAAGTTTTGGTTTCAAAGATATCAAATAAAACGCAAATTGCTTGGTGTTCCAAGTACTTTTGGGAGACATTGTGGGTAACCTATAATAATTAGAAAAAGATAGATAGAGTATGTACAAGTACCTTGCCATTACTACAACTTTTCTCAACAGAATTGCCTTTCTTTTGTCATGCATAGTACTTTGTTCTTCTTCGTCCTTACTTTGCCCTTCCGTCTGTTCCGTTTTTCAGTAACTTGCCTAAAAACCAGGCTCCCAGTCTGAGTCTTTTGAGTTGGTTGTTCAAGAGCCTGTAATGGTGGAGACAAAGAAGCTTTGCAGCAGCATTCACTTCCAGCTTGTAAGGGTCGAGGAAGCAGTTTGGCAAGTCAAAAATCTTTGATTTTAATGTTATTTAGTGTAAATCAAAAAATTGGTTTTTCCATTCAATTCTGCTGCAATTTTTTCATCACAGAGGACATTGTACATCAACTTAAATGAAGTATCTCAAATGATTTTTGAAAAGATTATCGTTGTAAAGATCTATGCGCAGTTCACATCCCATGTAGAACCTTGTTTTTGGCCCTTGACATTTTCCTGGAAAACAAAGTTTGTGCACACACATTTGTTGACACATTTCTAGGCGTTAATTGAAATGAAGTGCAAGCTGATGGCATGAGCCAAGACAGTATAGATTAGTTTGTCTGCTAAGGTATATAAAATGAACTTATTTTATCATTAAAAAATTGTTACATACTTCATTTAGTTGTATATGATAGTCATATACAAATGATTTTGAAGGCTTTTTAAGCCTTAAATGAACTTTTTAAGACTTGAATGACTTAAATGAACTTTTTAAGATTTTCTAAAATTTTCTAAATTTTTTCTCCAGTAGGCCAATGTTATAATGACATCACCGTTGATCCACGTGACTTAAAAATAAAAGAATAGCATTAAAATGTGGAGAATAGATAAGAGTATACCAAGGTTCATTGTCTTAGCTGAAAGGACAAAGAACTAACGGCGGTTTCTAAAATCATGCTTGCTGAATTGAAAAAAGTAAAGAAAAAAGTAGTTCCTTTCTAAGGTGGTCATTTGTATGCACCCATTAGTTTTTCCAACCATATTGGTAACGCTTCCCCCAATATAGGGCGCCCCAGTATAGGGCGCCCATTATAGGGATTGTTCCTCAAAATTAAGTGCATTATCGTTGCGATGATAGATAGAAGTTATTTCAAGACACAGCGGCTTCTTGGCCAGACATTCAGCCATACATTCAGTAAGCTACCATGTTGTAACAGCCGTACATGAAAGACATTTGTGTAGCTCACCGCTAGCAATAACAAAATATAGCCAGTTTCATTTCTCCAAATTATTTACATCAAAACAAAATGATTCAACCAAATTCAAACCAGTGTAATGAAAAAGAACATGTGTAACTAAAATGTTGCGTTGTTTATGATGAGCCTAGATTGATGATTTTTTTATAAAACCTTTTTTTGTAATTCAAGTATCTAGGCTGAGATGGCCCTTAACTGCTTGCAGTACTACAGCGAATTACAATTTTACAATTACAATTACAACTATGTATCAATAACAAAACAACTAAGGAAAATACAAAGCTAAAGTTTCAGCAAAAGCTATTAAGCTATAGAGTTGGTCTTGCAAATTCCCTCGATGGGTGACGTTACCCCCCCTTCCTCGCCTGGTCTAAAAGAGCTATTGGTTGTGTAAAGAATTTTCATATCCTGGATGGAGTCATATCTTTAAGTTTACAACCTATTTTAAACCAAATTTTTTCAGTATGTTGCCATCTAAATAATTTTCAGCCATTTCTATTTCATAATTCTAACAATAAATCTTAATAAAGATTAATAAATTTGACTATTGCTCTGATTATTAGATTTAATACTTTGTAAGCTTTAATATTGTTGACAAAAATCTTGATCTTTGCTTTCACTTTGCATTTGATAATTTCTAGTATTTATGCAATTTTTTTTATATAAGTCACTTTTACAGTAGTGTATATGTGAATGTATTTTTGCTTGCATACAATATTTTTACACATATTGGAACAACATATTTTAGATATGACCAATTTCATAAGTATTTCATAAGTAGCTTGGTCTTCCGGTCCCCCACGAAAATTCCTGTATTAGCCATTAGAAACGGGGGTTTCACAGTTACCAGCTGCTCATCGTTGCCGGATTTAGCACACCTTGCTAAATGCAAGTTAGTAAGATATGACAATTCAATGAAATTTAATGTTCATCTGTCTGTAATATAGTGCCTGATGCCATATAGACATTTTCTGATTGGCATATTTCGATCCACAACTGGGTATATATTTTCCATTGTGTTCTTTCAGCCCCTTATTCTAACATTTTATGCTCTGAGGAGTGTGAGACGAAAAAGCTTTAAGTAGTAGTATGTTGAGAAATTGTTTCCTTTTTCAAAGCCATTTTCAAGTTCTGTACCCCCAAAAATTGTTCAAAGGTAGATTTAAAGACATTGAGAAACTGTGCTTATCAAGCAGGGCCAGGTTCTTCCTCTCGATATGACCACACCTTGTGACTCCTATGCTTGGTAATACAGAGAGCTTGTGACTGTCCTCGCTTCAAGTGATAGTTTTGTGTATCAGTGACCCAAACCACTTACCCTTGTATCTAAAGGTCTAACCTCAACCCCAGAGCCATATTCAAGGTGTATAGAACAGGACAGTTATAAGTTGCAACTCAGAATTTTACGTATGTCCCTTCCTCAGGAAATTTTCAATGTTATACTCTCTTTGTTACTTTGTTACCATATGAACAAACTTTGTTACCATATATCTGTAATGTTGAAAGTGTTTGGAGCACCATGTGCTCTTGATGCAAAATAACTTTGTAAAAGGACTTTGTAAGCCTAGAATATTTAATTTCAAACTTTAAAATAAATTTTTATTTCTTTGCCTTTTTCTTCTCATAACTTTCCTAGCCATCTTGCAAGTAAAGCTTTAATCCACGCTGAAATCTCCTTGTAAAGAACTCTGGGAGAACAGCTCTACAGTAAAAGAACTTCAGCCTGGGTAAAATAAAATTTAAAACATCATAGAAGATACTTTCAATAAATAGTGGTTTGTTGTCACCAAACCATACCACAAAATCAACTCTTCTCAGGTTAGCACAAAACATCTCTCCTTGAACTTGAAAATAATATTCATGCCTCCTCTTTAATTTGACTCCTTCTGAAGTTTGTTTTAAAAATAAATTTTTGTCCTTGATAGCATCAACCAAAGAAGAATTATATTTAGAAAATTTGCATTTTATTTCTAAGCCCCATTTTTCACTTTTACAAGATACAATGCCATCCAGGGAAGCAGCAAGATAAGGTTATGTATGTGAGACTTTTAAACCAACTTCAGCTACATTAATTGGAAAACCTTGATAAATTGTGGTCTTTTTATAAAGATCTCTCACATGGCTTTCAAATCTGTTTCCATGATTAGTACTTGCAGAAGTAAATGTGACATAAAACATAGATTTCAATTCAGAAGATGGCTCCACAGTGTCCACAGCAGCAGAATAAAAATTGGATGCAGTAATTCTGTACTTTCTTTGCTGTTTTCATTCTTTAGTAGAACTTTGACTACCAGTAAATTTCTCAATAGCATCAACTTCATCTTTGGTTAAATTAAAATTATCCCAAAAAAATATCCATCTTTTCTTTAAAAGGATTACATGATATATCATATAGTCAGAAAGTTCAAGTAATTCAACATCTGCAGATTCATATGGTGCATCCAAAGAGCTCACAATTTCAAGAGATAATGGTTCATTTGGTTAAGATAGTTCATTTTTTCCATATTGTTCATTCGTAGCTTTGTTATGGAAACAAAAAAACAACTGTTAGGAATCAAAGAAGAGAGTTTTGTTTTCAAAATTTGAAGCTTACTTTAGTCTAGTTGCCTATCAGAAGATGATCTTGGGTCATAGATATTATATCTAGGTGCATCAGATTTAGCATTATCTTTCCCAAACTTGATCTTGAATCACAACCTTGTCCATAGGCTCTGGGTTAAGATTTTTTGTTGAAGCACTTGAGAATTCCAGGCAGACAATTTCGAAGTGCAAGAGACAGGATCTGGAGACTGTTGTAGGCCTTGCGGTTAAAATCTTCCAGAGCAAATAAAACCCCACCAATGTGATAACAATTATCAAAACACCCCAACCCAATGCCAGCAGGACATGTGCAAGCTTCAGAACAAAAATCACCAGAAAAATTTTAAACTTGAACAATGGTCTTATACAGAGTTCTTTTTATTGAAGCCTTTACACGCACATCAAAAAAAGTGAACTTCTCATCCTTGGCAATTTCAATTCGTTTTATAGAGCCTTCATAAAAAAATTGGAAGGCTTTAAGCTTCTTATAGGATGTGCTCTTTAACAAAATATGTTTGAATTTCAGTGTACGAATAACAAGGTGATCGTACATCTATGTCCATATTTTGCAAAAAGGTCACAGAGAGGTTAAAGTGAGCAGAAAATTTGCCAATTACACCCGCTAGTTTAGCGTAAAATTCCTATTCAGTACGATTTCTTGAAGTAATTTCAACATGTTAAGCGGTTGACAATTATCAAAGAAAGCACGTATTTTCCGAAAACGTCGCTGAATTTTCTGACGACATCGCATAATTTCTGCCACTGGTGTAAGTTCTCTTTAAGATGAAAGAAAACAATTCAAATCTTCTTCTTTGATTTGTTGCTTCATCATAAACTCAAAACAGAACAGAATAGAAAAATTAATTTGGTATTAAAATACAAAATCTAGAGTCATGGAATACAAAATACTCTTTAGAGATAATTACACACAGATCGACATTATTTTGACATTTTTCTTAAATTTAAAGAATGTCACAGTAAAAAAAAATTT
Source organism: Rhopilema esculentum (assembly GCF_057945365.1). Classification (NCBI taxonomy): domain Eukaryota; kingdom Metazoa; phylum Cnidaria; class Scyphozoa; order Rhizostomeae; family Rhizostomatidae; genus Rhopilema; species Rhopilema esculentum. The sequence continues at coordinate 13,241,747 of NC_142823.1, read as the reverse complement.
TTGGCTGTATTGAAGTTACAATATACAAATTTCGAATTGTAATCTAATAACATTTTAGGAGGCAAGACTACTTTATGCTACCAAAATTTGCTAATCATGCATTCTTGGAAGTCAATGTAGTCGATGTAGAAAAGTTATATACATACGCTCGCCCGTTTAGCGTTGAGCTGTATGTCTTGGAAAGGACAAATAAACATCAGTATTTTTGTTGACTGCTGTACCCTTCCTACAATGGGCCTGATTTATATACATAGATTTATATCCTAAAGAGTGAAACATGAAACATTTATATAAATATATATTATTCTACGTAGGTTGGTGTTTACACATTTAATATATTAGTAACAATGCTCTTATTTATGGAAATGCATCACCTTCTTCTCACAAGAAGTCCTTTAAAATCTTGGCTGTTGCAATTATCAACATATCCCAGTCGGATTTATTTACTTTCAACCCTTTACTGTAGTTCTGATTTAGGAACAGGGAAATCATTTCAGCAGCCTCCTCGTAGCCTTCCCCCTGTGATGCTTCAACTTCCATTAGAGTAATATACTCTTTCTCTAACTAAATTCGTATTTTCTGCATAAACAGACGGTAATTTTGTATTCCTAAACATCGCTAGCTTTTCTGCAATTGACCCATTATTTAGTGAAGCCAGTAAGAATTTATTCAAGCTTTTCAAATTGATGTCTACTGCAACTTTCTTTTCGCATGAGCTTTCAACTGGTTTAAAAAAATGGATTTTCTTTTCCCTTGTAAGGTTGCATACTCTTTTTTTCCTTTTAGAACTCTTAATCATAGCCATTTCCTTCCTCTCTTTAGTCAGCCGGGCATGTTGTGATTCTGTTTCGCTTCCAACTGCAGTGCAATTTTCGCAAAACCACTTTTGTGCCTCAGCATTCCTGCTTGGACACATTCTACGTGAAACCATTCATTACAACTATCGCAAGCAATCATTTGGGAGCCAGCATCAGGCATTTTACAGTTACAGAAAAAGGGAACTTTGATTGTGTAGAGTGGCCCACGGTGCGACTTCGGTGTGCCGTCAAGACAAATCGTGAAGGTATCCAAACTAGAATTTTTAAGTGCCACAACATGCTGCTTTCTTAGAACTTTATAATTAAAATAGATTTTTTGGGGTCAGCACCCTTAACAAGAGCGAATGCGAATAGCTGCCACTCCACTGTCAGCATTTTTGCCTACAGTTTAAGTGTCAGCTACATCAATCACAAGTTTACTGATTGGTAGACTTCTTAGCTTAGCGGCATATACTTCAATAATGGGACCATACCTTATTTCTTGCGTTGCACTCCTATAATGCTGTCTTCTAGCACAGTCATATAAATTGAGGTGGCCATTGGGTGAAAAAATCTTTGATAAGGTTCCCCAATGGACCAAGGTTTCTGTCAGCTCAGTGAGTGGCATTGAATAAATGGGCCTCCATACCCCCTAAAGTTTCAATTACCTTCGATTTTTTGAAATCCTGTTGACCTGGGATTGTGGGTTGATTGCAAAATGCTCAAAGCCGCATTCATAACTTCAACGCTAATAGGTAAACATTGCTTTATCTGCTCCTTGTGCATGCAGTCAAGTCCTAGTGATGGAAGCCGAGGCTCGATAATTTTATTCGATTTGGTGAAGAGTAGGTCCCCATCCGTTTCTACAAGATTTGTTAATGGTTCATCTGTGGATAAAAAATGTGATTTGCCATCTTCCCTGCATTGTAAAAATACCTCTGACAAACCATCTCAGTCATATTTTGTGGGATGGGGAGGGAGGGGGGTGGATTTGCCACCATACGGCTTAGTAACACATACACCAGGTGATAAATTTTTAACTGACTTAATTCTGAATCGTCTTCAAATTGTTCCAATTTGTGGTCAAGTTGACTCATTATGGATAGGCTTGGTGAATGCATTCCAGTTGCAGAAGTCAGGCTGCTCATACGGTTTTCAAAAGGGGGACAGTCAGTCATTACTGATAAAGTTTCCTTTTTACATCTATAATTCACTTGCTTGGACGGGTCACTAGACACAGTTATTCTATCGAAAGTATCGAACAGCACCTTAAGCCTTGTCGCATTCTCTATGTTTAGAACTCAATTGAAATTCAAAGTCAATTAGCGAACGAAACATGAAAATATGGGTTAGAGGATGCATTTGGTTTAGAAAATGCATATTCAAATTGAAAAATGCTATGAAGCTGTTCTGCTGCTTCACTGTTGACTTTTCCAAAAAGCTCTTTTGGACTCTTCTTAGTGATTCTACCTCCCTATTTGTATTGGACTTGTGTCATCTGTTGAAGAGTGCTAAGTGAGAATCACTTCCTGTTACTGGGTGTACATCATTACAGTTTTGTGGCGTTTTGTACAGGCCATGACTTTCAAGCCAGGGTATGGAGACTTGTAAAGAGTTATTGACAGCTAGTTTGATTTTTTCATATTTAGCTTCTGAAGCTCTTCCTGCATATGGGGCGAATAAACCTGGATGACCCCTGTTTCCAAAATTGGTGACCATATGAGCCATGTCATTTATTAAGATGTTAGGTTGGTATTTTAGGCTCCGCAAAATGTGTATATAGTCACATGGAATCTCTGACCTGAGAGGAAATTCAACAGCATAAATTATTCCATGTTTACACGAAAGCCATTCAACCGAACAACCGAACATTTTTTTGAATATTTTGTTAAACTGTCCACTTCTTTTATGTATGCTTCTTTTATTACAATTGATTATGTCTAGTCTCGAGTCTTTTGTGCTTATACCAATCATTTCAGCAGTATCTTTTACATCTTTTAAGTTCCCTTCCATTACAGTGTTGAGCAGCCTTTCCTTTGTCAATTCATGCCACTGACATTCTGGTTCCCTGTAGTGGTACTTAATTTTCTATACTTTGTGTTGAATAGAAAATTATTTTTTCTTGTTTTAGGGCCAATATACGGCGCCCAAAACGATAAGCCAGGTTTTGGTCGCAAACTGGGACTTTCTCTTGATCCAAAACCTTTGCTTAAATGATGTCTTTCTACATTTCCCAGAAATATAAACAGTCAACTTGTTCGTTTAAGTTTTATTTGTTCAATTGCTGTTCATCAGTAAAACCATTGTTGAAAGCTACCTTCCTATTAACATCAGCTATCAATATAACGGGAAAATAGCCACATTGAACACAAGTTAACTAGTAGCTTCTAGCACTTAATTCTTCAAGATGCATTCAAGACACTGTCCCTACTTCTACATGATTTTTTAGTGATTCACAGAAATACAAACATATGTCTAACCCTACAATCAAAATATCATTTAAATTGTGCAAACCATCTGAGGATTTTAGCTATCTTCAAAAATTACTACAAACATTGCACTTTTTGAAAAATGTTTCTACACCCTCAATGTAAGCATCCAGCGTCAGTATTCCAGCATGAAAAGTTATCTTAAACAGACCGGCGAGTTTGGTGTGACATTCGTGACAAGCAATTTCGACCGTCATCAGCACCGTTGGAATGTTTTGAAGTACGTGGGGCTGTGAAAGGGATACGTTTTTGACTCCTCGTGTAATCAATCATTTTTAGAAGAGATTCCTCATAATAGGGTGGATATAAAATCGATATAAAATGGGTTTCAATATTGTCTCAATAATGTTTTAATGCTTATGGTAATCATATTGATTTGTTTTTTTGTCATTCTTTCATTTTTTCTGTCTGCTGTAAATACCAAGAAGACATTGCTTTGTGCAAACAAAAAACCTTTTTACATTACATCTACAGTCCAGCTTTCCACTTACTTTATTTTACGAGACTACATAACGTTATCTAACAGGAAAGTTGCTGCAGTTCCTGTCAAAGACAGATAAATGCAAATTGCTGTTGTCATCCCACTCAACGATAGTAGATGATGTCTGAACATCTTTTTTTGTCATTTTTTTGGAGACATCTTTCAATAGTTTCATCGGTTAAAATTCTGTATCTTTAAACACTAGACATTTCTAAAAGTTTTTCCTCTTGCAACGTACAAGTTTCAGGAAATGATGCATTATTATGATAGCATTCTCTTGCTGTCATCCCTGACCAAGCGGCTATTACCATTTACTCCCTGCATAGCTCACTTTCACTCTCTAGTTTTTATCTTGATTGACATGAAGTGTCTCTTGAACATGCAGTGGAAAAACCTATTCCTCCCTTTATAGATTTTTTGACCAAATAAAGCCCTTCTAGGGGATCACAGCATACTGCTGTAGCTTTGCTTAACACCCGGTGTATTGCCTTTTTGTGCCAACTAATGCTTTTTGATGCATTGATTAGCCATAAATGTCACAATTGATTCCTTGGGCCTGGTCACATACCGCATGAATAGAATTGATTCTGTTCTTTGTTGTGTCAATTTTCCCAAAATTCCCCTGCATTATAACTTCCTTCTTTGTTGAGTGTGCAGGTATGAATTTCTTGTATTTATCGGTCTTTTCATCATGGCTGTTAAGTGTAACATGTACAATTTTTGTTGAATAATGTTAAGGCATTCCGGACAATGATAATGATATGTATCTTTTCTGGAAAATTTCTTTCAAGATGGATTAATTTACACGGCAAGATAAAAAATTTTCTCCAAACAGCCATATTATTTTTATCCAGGTGGGTTTGCTGGATGTGGCGGAATGCTTTAGAGATAACAGAGAAAGTGAGCGATTGCAAGCACAATGAACAGTGGAAATGTTTACCTGTTCGATTACAATTGCAGCATGCATCATGAGATTTACTATTTGACATAATGATATTTTAGGACATAAGTTTACTTCGTTGTCAAATATTGATGGGTGAGTACCTTTATTAATCACTGGCTCCGCTGTTCCTTTCGACTGCTTTATAGGAGTACCAAGAATTTTCGGAACTTTGTTTGGAACATTCTTATTTTCGCTTGCTTTTACCAAGTCAACATGGCAGTTTTTTCGATCTAAATGTTCACCAAAATTCGCTCCTGAATCGGCTGTCTTAGTCTTGCTTGGATGCTCATCTTCAATGTTAGAACTTGGGGTATTGAAACTGTTAGTGTCCACCTTTTCGGAAACGAAACTTTCTGATGGTGGTGACAAATCAGTTGCTAGACTTAATGAGCCTTGAAGTAAATCAATTAAAAATATCGGTAATAAAAGAGCCATTTACTCACTGCTATTTGCAAAAAATCATTATATAATAACAGATCAAATAGCAGTAACCAACGTTATATGTGTGTGTTGTTCCACGTAAGTTCACGATCGTGTTGACCACAAGCCAAGGTTGTCACATACAGCAAGTTTGCTAGCTTTTCCCTCATTGAATTGCAATGTGGCAGAGGAAACAGCTATTTGCAGTCGCCGCCAGCTGACGAAAATTTCTTTAGGGCACAGGGACCAGATGAGGTGATGAAATGATTCATTCACATTTTGAGTTCCTCCATGCGTGCACCTTGAAAGGAGCTCTGTTGAAGTAAGGATCTCAAATACAGGCCTCATTTCATCCAAGACAAAACTTGGCAGCATTCTGGCATTGGCCTTTTCAAGGTTACCACGTTGTGACAGGCACCATTCTTCACACATCGAATGGTCTCCTTATCTGTGATGAAAAATGGCCCAAACTGCCTTTCTCATTCTATTTTCATCTCAAACATGTTTTCTTATTGCTGCTCCATAATGTCCTTGAATCCCGTAAATGTCCTTTTTGTCAACTTCCTTTTCCCTCCAATTTCTTTTCACTTTTTTTCCATCACTGTTGATAAAAATCTTATTTTTACATTTGAAAACAAGATTGCTCAATTTTCTCCCCATTCTTTTCTGAATATGACCAACATATTCTAATTTTTCAATTTGTTTCCCTTGGTAGATTGGTGACACTGCCTCACTCAGATTTTTGAAGCTCTTTGAGTCACCATCTCCCAAGTATCCAACATATGATAAGCCATACTGTTGTTGTGACCGCTTGAAAATTCTTTTGACACCTTCACCTTCCATAGACCCTGCAGTTCCTTCATAATTCTTCTGGCATTTATGTGCAGTTTCATTGCCATTTGTTGTTGCTTTACATTTATTGCAATGGTTTGTCAAGGTCTCAGTGTCAATTATTTTGGAACTAAGTCCATTGACTGTTGCAACTGTCACAACACCATTCTTGCTTGCAAATCCACGCTTTTGCAAAGTTCCATCACAAGAGACAGTGACATCATCCCCTTTGGCAACTTTTACTTCTGAAGCAGCTTTGTTCTTGCTCTTGGAAGACTCTGCTTTGAATGCCTCGTGGATCCTTGCCTTGTTCTTATTCAATGGTTTGAATGAAACCGGTGGTGGAAGGTCCATATTGGCACAGAAGTTTCTTGCAGCTTCATAATGGCATCCAATTTCATACGTTGCAACCTGCAGCCTGTCATTTACTTGAAAATGCTTTGATTTTCTGGACAAATCTGAAGAATGGAGGGCTAACCTTCCACACAAAAAATAAAGCGTGGATGCTTGTCCAACCAATATTTCAGGTTGTTTTTCTGTGGTCTACCCATGTTCAGAAAACAATAAGATTTGAAATCAATTCCGATCAAGTCTGGCGAAAAAGGAAATTCGAATAACACCAACGCTTTTTCACTTTGCCAAAACAACGAGTAAACAAAGGGGCCTAGCTTGGGATGTCTTGCCATGAAGTTCGAATATGTCAGTTTGAGGAACAGTTGATAGTAAAGCCAATACACGCGATAACATAAATAGTAAAGTAGATTCACCGCGAACTCCGAAAGTAGGGAACGTATCTCCACACCACACAACAGCTTTCAAATTTTGCTGGTAGGCAAGACGCCGTTTTTGAACAATAGAATACTGATCATGTGATCATTTTTAGCCAATCAAATTTGAATATCGAACGTTTTGCATCTTTTCGACCAATGGAAAACCATAATTCTATCCTTCTCAATAGGAGACCCAATAAAGATGGTAGGCTCATTGAAAAGAGCAAGAAATTACAGTTCGAATGGTGTGTGGTTTGTGAGGGTTAGCTTGACGCCCAATAGAGGAATAAATTCTATACCAGATTCTAAGTTATAGTAAAGGGCAAATGTGTCTTTGATATCATGGTTTATTAGATTTGCTATAGAATCTATTATACAATATACAATCAAACAGATAACTGCAAGGAGGGATACTTGTGATTGTCAGGCCTTTCCTGTACTTTTGTAATCAGATCGCAGGCAATATATATCAGGCCTATTTATACCTGGAGGGTGCTCAATAAAGCCCAAAACCTTTCTAAGCCATTAATTTTCGATCTCTATCTTATACTTAATTTATTTTTGCTTTATGAAACTTCTGCAGACTTCAAGGGACTTTAAGTCATGGTACACATTACCATACAAAACCGCATGTTCCTGCCTTGTTATGTCATAAAGCTGCTTTAATTTTTCGACCATACTGTTGATATGTATTTCAGGCGATATAGTCCCAAGGTGTTTGTCTACGGATACGTTTGTTGATAAAGGGACACACTTATGTATAACGCTAGCAACTACTGGCGGCACCTCTCCTTCTGCAGCCATTCTACGAGCAGGATCTTCCATTCTCTTGGGCTGCTTCTCCAGGTCAATTGTCTAAGATATTAAAGTATGAGGTTATAACATCATAGCTACTTTTAATAATTCTGAAAAGTTATGTTAGGTAACAGAGTGATGCAAAAGCTTGACATTACAGGATATAAAAGCCAGCATAGAAACTGCAGTCTGCAGTTCAGTCCTGTTTCTTGGGTCCACAGCCATTTCGATTACTCACTGCGAAAGGATCTGCAATTCAACTGTAAATTCAACTCAAACATATTGTTATTATGTTGAAAATTTCTAAAGATTTGCGTTAATGTTACAAAATTTAAGCTGATACCTTTTTGTTCTGCTGCTTCAATTAGCAAACTTGCCAATCAACGATTTCTTTAATGTGGTGTGTAGCAGCTGCATCAAAAGAACATTTAATCGTTTGAAGATCATCATTTTCAATTTCATTCTGTAAAATTAAATCGAAGAGACATACCGTTTTTTGCTTTTTTCTTCTTCTTCTTAGTGGGTTGTTTTCCAATTTTGGCACTTGTTTTTTATCTTCAAGAAAGTATAAAATGTAATTAATAGGTAGTTGGTAATTAAATTTATTAACATTTTGCTTGCAAAAGCAATATAAAACAATAGTGATACATTGCATCTTTTAAGAGAGCACAATTTATAATTTTTTATGTATAATTTTGAAATCATGGTTCTCTGTTGCTGAAAGTGCATAACGTTTAATGAATTAATGTTTAATGGAATCCAAAAATGACATACACATAGCTGATTCTTTTTCTTTTATCAATTTTTGTTACTTTCAAAGGCATGGCTTCCTCTTCAGCTTTGATCAATTGTTTGCCTGAAGAAAAAAATTATCAAATAAATAGGAAAAAAATGGAAACAATTATGATTAGCGTAGACTTGAGAAATGCAGGTATTTTCCAGCTAAACTATGATTTTAAAACCATCAGGCCATAATGATGAAGGCTCTTTCTGACATTACAAAATCCAAGGCTGGAAAACACTCTCAAACAAACACATATCGACTCATGAACTGACTTTTATCTTATTCAGATAAAAGCTGCTATCTTTCAGGTGCATGTGCTTTACAGTTTCTTTCATCAAAAACTCACCAAGAGGGTGTTGGTTTTTCAGCTCCCTCCAAATGAATGCAGGGCATAACCTTGGCCCTCTCGTCTTTTATGTGTCTTCAACCTCCGCTTCTATTTTCTCAAGTTGATCCACGATTAATGAGACGAGTCGTGGCAGACCAAAGTTTGCACTTAAATGGACGCTGTCTTTGTTCGACCAGAAAGGTCCCAGCGATCAAAATCATCGTCTGCATCTGCAACATTTGAAGCAGATGCCTCTCTTGCCATCATATGATTGTAATGGCCGAGTCGGATGTCTGCCTCATCGAGCCACGGCAGAATCGATACTACAAGAACCTATAATGGAAAGGCACTTGAATTATCTTGATGTATGCGAGGAATTCCAAAATCGCATTAGTTGTCAAATAATAATAAATAGCTAACAGTTTTTCAACAAGATGTAGCTATGTATTAAGCCAATAAAATTCATTTTCACATTATGACAGTAATTATGATAATATTACAGCCTCCCTAGAAAGGAACATAGATATTTTTGCAATTTTGGCATGAGAACCTCCCACCCCCCCCCCCCATTCCAGCTTGTGCTAGAGTCATTCTTTAAACAAATTTTTCGAAAATTATGTCATATATCGGAAAATTTGCTTGTTTCTTGAGATTTAAGACCCCTAACGAATTTACAGTTCTGCAAAGGCGCTATTCGTTCTTTCATTGTACCTAAACGAAACTTTTGGAAATTACCCAAAACAATGTTGTTACAATGAAATGGTTTGATAATGTTTGCAAATTCTCAAGTCGGGCAGTTATTTGAGACTAGTCACAGACCTGTCAGGAAAAACTTTGTGACTGTTGCAAGCAAATGACAGAAATCATCCTTGGCTCTATCCAAAACCATGTGTTTGGCCAAATCGTTCGTACCGACCACAAATGCAACCCATTTTGAAGAACGTTTCTTTTTTATTGCTTCACCAACAGTGGCTAGTTTGATTGCAACGTGTCTGAACTGGCCTCCAGGTGCAGAATTGACGCACCAGTCATCTGGACAGTGAAGGGTCCCATCTACAACTGGTCTAAGTTGGGAGTCGGAAAAGATACAGGCGTTTTATGCTCTGAGGAGTATCAGACGAGAAAGCTTTTAGTATGTTTTATAATGTATGCTTCCTTCAAAGTCATTATTAGAAACTTTATACAGTTTTGTATGATAGTGTATAAACTGAAAGCTAAAAGATGACTTATATTTGGCCTCTGCCATTTCGGTCCACAACTGTTAACACTGTCACCGCTCAACATTGTTCTGTTTAACAGTTCTGTTCACACTTTATCTGTACGACCTTTATTCAATGGTAGAACATTATTGAAGGAGGCTATATTTCGTCAACTGAGGCAATCAAGACTTGGACTGGGAGACAATAAAAAATAAATACGGAGACAAAACTGTCCAGAATCTTTGAAGTTTTCATCATTTCTGTTCAAGAACTTGGGAATAGAAATCACTAGATGTTAACTAAACTGTAAGCAAATAACAATGCAACCAACAGGTTGTGGTAAAAAACCTATAAACGAGGTGTTATTAAAGGAACAGTTAATATATATAGTAAAGAAATACATGTAAAGAAAAGAGCAACAATAGGTAAAACAAACAGTTTGTATTCAGAGAGCAAAACATTGCTCTCTAGATTAAGGATTATCATGCAATTTCTTCAATATTTTTCTTTGTTCTTTCTTCAAAGACGGTGGTGACCATTGTAAATGGCTGCCGAATTCAGCCCAGCAATGGCTGCCACTTCTTCAAGATGGCGATAAGGAATTTGAGTTTTCAACAGCCATCTTGACAATTTGCTCGTCTAAAAATCGCTGGTCCAACATAACTGCTGTTTTTTCAGATTATACCTTTTTATTGAGGAAAATGTGTATGAGTAATATGCGTTAATCATGCTTTTTGTGTATGAAGAATAAGTACACTTCGTTTTCCTGATAAACAAACGATGACGATGACATATATATTTTACATTTGGATTTTATAAATTTTGATATATAGATTTTTTTGGTTTTTTTTATATGACATATAAAATTTGCATTAACGTCACCTGACACCTTTGCCAGCTGATCTAACGAATTTTTTTTTTGGTTGCCAAATTTAGGGTGTTCCCAAGTTCCTCAATTTAAAAGTTCTATAACAATTTTATTGATATCAGTTGGTTTCTGGGACTAAACAACTTTTAAATTTGTGTAACCTTTGATTTGCCAAAAATTATTGCCTAAAACAAAGCAGGGTCTTTCTTGGGTGGCCTGCAGAGCGTACAACTTGCAAGCTCCATCTAGCCCAGCCTGCGTAAGACTCGCAGAGGAGAAAAATGAGAGGAAAGTAGAATCTGTGGAACTGAGTGTGTTTTCTTGTTCTGCCAACTCAGCACTTTTCCTATTTCTATGGATACATAGCAACAACAGTGATCAAACAAACAGTATTCATGGCGTCTGCATTTAAGCCACTGTGTGCAATCTGTCTCTTGGAATTGACTACAAAAAAGTGGCAAAAATAATTACACTGAAGATATACTTTATCTATCATTTGGAAAGATCATAAATTATGCAAAATTCGAATCCAGATACCTTGCAAGATTGTCTTCCCTTGTTACGTCAAAGGCGTTTTACTAAAGCTGAGGCCCAAGAACTTGCAGAGAACCTAGAAAAAAGGTTTGAAGATGGCCACCAAAAAGTTGATGAAAAGAGTAGCTCTTTGCCTTTATCGCTCATTGAAGCTGCTTGGAATAAATTATTCACCAGCACCCCAAAAAGCCTGTTGTCAGCACCAAAAGTGTTTGTATTGGGTGAATCTAGTATGCCGGCTGGAAAGTCAAGAACAGCAAGGTCTTTAGACTTTTCAGGTTCCCATGAAACAACAGTCAGCGTCTCTGTAAACTGGAAGTCAAAAACCAAAACATACTGCTTGCCAAAGGATCTCGTTCCTCTTGGTAGCATGATTTGCCATGGGACATACACCCAAATTGCAAACGCTGCTTTGAGGCATGAACAAGTGAGAAAATGCCTTACAAATGAAATTATTTATCAAATTGACAAAGAGTGGCGGATGCTCTCATTAAAGGATCCAAAAGGAAGAATACTTCTCCAAGCATTCTTCCACAGACCAGCACTATTATAATGCATTCAGGCTTGATGATGAGTGTTTCAACATGCAATGTTTCTTGCTTTTTGATGGCTATAACTTTTATTTACCTTTCGTGGGATTGGTTTTTGGGCTGATTGACTGAGCATTTAATTTTGGGTCAGTATTTCCTACTTGCAAACTACACCAAAGCACTTCAAACAAAACCAATACAATCTGAAATCAGCTTTTCTATTAAGTTAGTTACATGCTCATCCCTTAAATAATTGAATTTCAAATGAATCAGACTATTTGAAAGCTGGCTTAATTATTTGGGATGGACTCCACTAACCTCCACTATTATTATAACTTGGCTTAAATTTATTCAGTACCTTTTAGGGTTTAAAGGCATTATATTTGGTTGTTTCCCACACCTACTTGCACAAGAAGTATAAGAAAGGTAGAAGGATTATAACCAATTGTATATATACCATCGTAGCACAATATACTTTTTGTTTGCTGTTTATTTGAGAATATGATATGCTTATTTTTGCGCCAATATTGTAACATCTTCTGGTTTTCTTTTACCGAGAGTGACTGTTTGAAAACTGTTTGCAGAGCTGATGACGAGAGCTGAAAATTGTATTGCTGAATCTCCAGAGCAACGCATGCAACCTTTGTGTCGTCGGTATGAGCGTCCACGTAATGAGGAAGCAGTTCAGTCTCTCTATCTCGTTTTTGCAAAAAATAATTGTAAATAACCTTTATGTAAATCAGTTATAAATGATTTTTGTTAGACATAAAAAGATTACAAGTAAATAAAACTAATTAAATATCAGGGAGTTTGAACCCTACAAAAGTAAACTCTTCCCTATTTCCTGGAGGTGGAAAATGAGGTTGAATGCAAATGCAGAGCTAGGTAGTACAACTCTAACATGCCTGCCAAGATAGTGCCAAACCCATTGAACCATTTGGCGATATGCAATGTGACAAAATTTCTCATGTCTGTGTCCTTCATAAGCATCTTCATACTGCTGTTTATAATAATGCCAGGCAGTTTCCAGGGTCCACACATTTGAACAGACAGCAGAAAACCCTGGGTGATCAGTTATGCAGGTCAAAGGGTTCCCCTTCCCTTTCCTACAACTTCAAGACGATTGGAATTGAGCAGCCGCAAATATTTTCCTTTCTGGACTTTTGAGGCTGGCAATGCCCACACAAACACCTTATAAAAAGAATGGTAAATTAATTTAGGTCATTTGAATAATTTTATGTCGCTGTTTCCCGCTATATCAATTTTTGTTGTTATATCATGTATCATTTAAACAGCATAATAGATACCCCCTATTATTAGCTGGCATCTGTTATGCTGGCTTTGTATGCGTCGCAAATTACATGTAGAATATGTTTAAAATTGGAATATTAATTTATGATAGAAATGTATTGATTAGTAGCCTTACCAGTCATCAACTTGTTGTGCCACTGAAAGGAGGTACGGTGGCTCGGAACGCAAGCATATGCCTGAGCAAGTAAATAAAGGATTCCCGTCAAATAGCAGAATTTTTTCTAACAGTAATTTTGAGTGATTTAAGGGGTTGAATGAGGTCAAAAACGACATGAATTCATATTTGTCGTTGTTTTATCGCATTTGAATGTAGGAATTTGCTATTTTCTCAAAATGAAAAAATATTTGAAGTCAACAATGTCTGTAATGTTGAGATATCAAGCTAGATCACTTCATTTCTGCTTAAAACATGCAAAATCAAAAGTTTTCTACCTAAAACAAAAAATTGACAAGACAATCGTCAAGAGACACAAGAAATCCCCAAAGTAAAACTTTTCGGGCCTACGGGCAGACTTTCACTGGCCGAAGCAAAGGCAAATGTCATACTTCCAAGGTCGTTTTTTGTAGACACGCGGAAGTGTTGCTCTTTTTTGAGAATCTTCCCGTCAAATTGCGGAACGTGTGAAAAATTCCCAATTCCAGTGCTCTTTGCTAGGGAAATGATAGGAAACCATTAAAGATTGTAAGCCCCTTGGTTTAAAGTGTTTTGCTCATGAAAGCATGGTAGTAAAAAACGAAAACGGTTGAAAATGCCATTTGGGCTTTCAAGTGAAAGACCGCCAGGATATCTCGTCAGCCCTCAGCCCGAACAGTTTTTTACAATTCTCTGAAAAATATTCACAATCCTGTCACTGTGTTATGCCGTTGATGCTTTTAGAAGACTTTAAAACAGTATTTTGCAGTGAGCTATCTGCAGATAGCACGTTATTAGTGTTGCCCGTTTTTGAGAATCCCTGCGTCAAATAGCAGAATCATGTGAAAAATTCAAAATTCCAGGACTCTTTGCTAGAAAAAAGACGAGAAACTATGAAAGATTGTAAGCCCCTTCGTTCAAATTGTTTTGCTGAAGAAAGCATGCTAGTAAATTTGTGATTAAAACAAAGAAGAAGAAATTCTGTATTGGTTTTCTGGAGAATTATTTTTAATCTCTTTTCCATAAAGAGCAAGGTAAAACAATATTTATCTATTATTATGTCTATTCAATAATATATACATTCGGTATATATGAATAGCAACTATACTATATGGATATAAGGCATTGTCATTACATTCCTTACAAACAAAACACCTGTGAATCAAAGGAAGAAAAAAAGGGGTTCAGAGGCATCTTGGCGATCGAATTCTAGGACGGTCCTAAGAGCTAAATTATCCGACATATTTTTGTTTTTGAGTATGCGAATTAACAAATAGCTGGTGGAAGCCTATTGTTTGGGAGATTTTTAGCTGCATGAAATATGGCTGCAACACCACATAAGGCATTCTTATTTGGAGGATTTACATCAGCAATATTTATTAATAATTTGTCCACCTTAATGTTAAGAAGTTTATGGGCGTATTCTTCGAGTGATACGTGACTATGGTGATATCTGACTTCATTGTTGCTGTCATATCACTGCGTATTTATAAATTCCCGACAATGACTGCAGTCTGGACAGTTGGCGGTTCCTTCTTCTGATTATATCCATTGCTGCGTCGCAGATCGCTGCTGTGACTGGGTCTCAAGAGGAAAGATTCAACTTATCGTGCTCAGTCAACTTAAGTACACCTAGCCACCTTCTTTGTAAGGAGGGGACACTACTAGGGAAGCTGTTTTCGGTTTTGTTTGACTCCTCTGAATTTCTTTTCCCTTCGTAATCTAAATCACTTTGTTAGTCCATAATCTTTACATCAAGTAAACCCTCGCTTGTCTCTACAGCGATCGGATCTTCTGTGGCCTTTCTTTGCAAAGCGTATGGTAACAGAATGAGAGACAAGTCTATCAGGGCAGACACCAGGAGACAAAAGCTCGTTTTGTAAACCTACACAAAATTCTTCATTTTCGGTTCTACTTTTCATAGTTCTCAAAGTTCGCGCAAACACATGGAGATAAAGACTGTGTTGTTGCATCTCTTTCCAGCCCCTTTCATCATTCCTGAAGTCGCCATTTCTTTCAAAAACGTTTTCTTGCTGTATGTTTGAAAGAGCACATGGGGATTCAACATTGAGGGACACTTCAACTTCTACCTGTTTCGCAAAATCTTTTTCAGCTGAACTATCTATTTGCCTCGGTGGTAGCATTGTTTTTTTCAATTTCTTTAGAAATGCCTAGTGCAGCACCTTTATTACTAAATATGACCCGTCCTAAAAAAATTTACCTGTAAACCAGTATTAGTCTCCTTTCCTTTTAAAAAATTGCGATTATGAGCCTCATTTTGCAAATCAATTATAGATTGAAATCTCTGCTCGCAAAAGACTATCTGCTCGAAAAAGAAATTTCACAGTATATTACACCATGTTTACATGTAACAGTTAGCCAGCCCCCAGACCGACCAAAATATTTTTTTAATATTTTGTTTAATGCTGCCCCCTCAGTGCCTTATGATTCCTTAATTCGACTGATTATATCAAGTTTTGATCCTTTGGTACTAATGTTTACTTTTCCCCTTAATTTTTGAACATCAGCCAATTTACTTTCAGAATTTTTTTTTAAAAAAGTCCCCACTTAGTTCTCTACAGTCTGCCTCCATTTCCCCAGATTCCCTATGAACTTTTCGATGTTAGCTGTTCCCAACACCATCGCTGTTTTTTTGAGTTTAGGCCAGTGTATGCAGACCAAAAAGACAATCTTGGTTTAATGATAAATGAATTTACTTTCCTACCAAGGAACACTTTACTTAAAATATTTGACGAGACTCCTTTCCAGAAATCTTCACAATTTACGTAGTCAGTGTTTGCGACATTTATGTCTGGTAGGTCGTCTTGATAAGATTCATACCTGAAAACAACTCTACGGTTTAAATCAGCCATAAGGATAAATCAGCCAGTTGAACTGGTATATCCTATTACTGAGCGCTTCAAAGTGAGCATAAGAATTTAATACCTTATGTTTGCCTATCTGAGATTTCAACATACCTTCTAGTATATTACTTTTAGTGCCAATGGGAACATGATTACGGGTCACTTCGTGAAGAAACCTGCAAATATCTATTTCTAAAAGGAAAGCATCATCAAAATTGTGGATATCATCCGCATATTCTTGGTATCTATAAAATCGATTACATTTTTTGCACAATTTAAAAAATGACCTTGCATTATTAAAATTTTGGCTTTGTGGGTTATTCTATAAGGCCCTGAAAGACTATAATTGGAGCTAATGCAGAAATTTTCAGCTTCAGTGAAACGGGTATTTGGGAAGGGTTTAAATTTGTCATCCAGTCAGAGAGAGAAAATGGGATCCTTTTGTACTCTTTCATATACTCTATCATTTGTATTAAGGCTTCGTCTGAGTTAGGTGGATATAGAACGGTATCAAAATCGAGACAATCATTTCCCAATTTAAGCCCCCTATTGTCATCTTCATTCATAGAAAGGTCTTTTGGATTGGGAACCTCGTCTTCCACAGGTACATACACATGTATTTTATTTTGGTGAAGATACCTGAGGGCCAAAGCCTTATGCATGCAAAAGAAATTAAGTCGACAAATACAATCAAGCCGGTGCTTTATTTTATCGAACGTTACAATTACCCTAGAACGCACTGGTAAGTCCATATACTTCCCATCAAAATTGATAGATGCAGGTAGTTGCTATCATTCCATTCAACAATGAGAGGTGTGTCTTCCCGCACTAAACATTCCTTGTGCTCAATATTTCTATAGTCTCATTTTTCAAAATTTTGAACTCTTCAGATGACCCAAGTTCACAGAGTAAGGTTTCGTCAAGTTCTACAAAGTTAGGTAAGTAGATGCGCACACTCCCTTCCCTTCATGTTAGTTCTTGCGGCTATTAACATTTCCTCCCTGCAACCCAACACCTCACAATCTACAGCTGTGTCTTGTCTGGTATTAAAAATTTTTTGCACATGAATTGTATAACCTTTCCCTCCATGACTTGACTTATGTGTACCATATATATACCCCGTTTACTGTCACAACAGATGGCTGTGTATTCTAAATCAGTTTCGTGCTTTGTTTTGCAATGTCGTTTCATATTGTTTGCTGTAATGTACTTACCACACTGATGACAAGGTTCCCGATCCAAAGCTTTTTTTCTTTGTACTTGTTTTGTCTCTATGTGGCGTTCACCGTTGGGTTCAATGGATACCTCCCTATTAAAACTATTTGTAGTTTTTATGGTTTCTTGAATGTTTATAGAGTTTTTTTAGCTGTCATAGATTTCATTTGTGTTTTCTAGCTGGAATGAGATTGTAAATGTTGCGTATGAGAAACCTCCTTTGTTGAATAGTTTTCCCACATACTAGACAATGGTAATGAGCAACTTTACTTTTTATGAGTTCTTTTTCATTGTGCAACAACTTGCATGCCAAAATAGAAAGCGAACCATATTGAACCACTCGTTGAGGTTTCAAGTGGCAGTTTTATCGTTTTCCATCGTTTTCCTAGCAAAGAGCCCTGGAATTTTGAATTTTTCATACGATTCCACTATTTTACGGAATGATTTTCAAAATAGAGCAACACTAATAATGTCCTATCTGCACATAGCCTTACTGCAAAATACTGTTTTAGAGTCTTCTAAAAGCATTAACTGCATAACACAGTGACAGGATTGTGAATATTTTTCAGAGAATGGTAAAAAACTGTTCGAGCTGAGGGCACACTTACGAGATATCCTGGCGGTCTTTCACTTGAAAGCCCAAAAGGCATTTTCAAGCGTTTTCGTTTTTACTAGCATGCTTTCTTGAGCAAAACACTTTAAACGAAGGGGCTTACAATCTTTCATGGTTTCCTTTAATTTTTTTAGCAAAGAGCACTGGAATTTGGAATTTTTCACACGATTCCGCAATTTGACGGGAAGATTCTCAAAAAAGAGCAACACTTCCCCGTGTCTACAAAAAAAGACCTTGGAAGTATGACATTTGCCTTTGCTTCGCCAAGTGAAAGTCTGCCCGTAGGCCCAAAAAGTTTTACTTTGGGGATTTCTTGTGTGTCTTGACGATTGTCTTGACAATTTTATGTTTTTAGATTGATTTTGATTTTGCAAGTTTCAAGCAGAAATGAAATGATTTAGCTTGTTATCTCAACACTCCAGACATTGTTGAACCGAATATTTTTTATTTTTTTTGATTTTGAAAAAATAGCTAATTCCTATGCATTTAAATGCGATAAAGCAACAAAAATATGAATTCATGTCATTTTTAACCTCATTCAATCCCTTAAATCACTCCCAATTGCTGTTAGATAAAATTCTGCTATTTTGTGGGAATCAAGTATTTGCTTGCTCCAGCATATGCTTGCACTCTGAGCCATGATGGTTGACTGAAAGAGGACCTTTATCGAC
The DNA here is from genome assembly GCF_057945365.1 of Rhopilema esculentum. NCBI lineage: Eukaryota > Metazoa > Cnidaria > Scyphozoa > Rhizostomeae > Rhizostomatidae > Rhopilema > Rhopilema esculentum. Next base: position 13,223,171 of record NC_142823.1, on the reverse strand, counting down.
TTGTTCTTGCGCCTTGAAATAGTGTACGGAAATGTGCCGCACACAAATCACTAAACTCTAAGATTCGCCATCTTGTCTCGTGCTCTCGAAGATCTAACTAAAAATAACTGAAACTCGGTCCCAGTTCTCTACTGTCCTAAAATGTCCACTACGAATCAACATAACGAATGATAATAATAAAGTACCGTACACAAACTCCCCTAAAATTTGAGTAAAGTAACATACCTGAGTCAAATTTTATCAAACCTTTACGGTACGCAGTTGTCCTCTTCAATCTTCTTCCAAACAAAGTCTCGTCTTCACTTCTGCATCCACCGCAGCTCTTCTCTTCTCTCTTGTTGTCACATTGGCCTTGGCATCGATTGCTCCGTTGATTGTTTCAACTGTTATCACATTGACTTTGTCATCAGTTGCTCCTTTGATTGTTTCCACTGTCTGTGACTCCTTCGCTTGACAACCAATCTCCAATGGGCAGATAGCTTGAACCGGTCGCTCTATGAGATGTCCTTTGTGTCTCAAAAGCACTCCCCTGACTACGTCGTCTCTTCCTTTCACAAGCTCTTATACTCTCGCTTTCTTCCACTGCCCTTTATTTCTTTCATCACCAACAACTAGTACTACTTCTCCGATCCGTGGCAGACATGCACTCTTCTTTCTGTTAATACGATGCACTTCCATTAAACTGTTGATATACTCTTTGTTCCAACGTGACCACACGTGCTCTCTCGCATTCTTCAATCTCTTATACATCTTGGTCACTCTTTCTTCGTCTACCTCCACATCTTCAAATGTATGTGAATCCTTCCCCCACATGATTATGTTAGGTGTTAGCACTTGCTCCTCCCCACTTTCACTTTCTACATATGTCAATGGCCTGTTATTTAAATGCCTCTCTATGTCCATGATGACTGCTTCCAGTTGTTCAAATTGCAAATGCGTTTTTCCAAGGGTTTTGTACAATGTCTTCTTTAAATCCTCAATTAATCTTTCATATATCGCCCCCCACCAGGGACTTTTCGACAAGTTGAACCTCCAAGTGATGCCTAGAGTTGCCAAATGGTCTTGCAATTTTTCACTTTTTCGTATCAATTTTATCCACTCAGCTGTTGTCTTGAAAACACTTGCGTTGTCAGAGACTATGACCTCTGGTCTCATTTTCCTTGTAATGAACGCATTTAACTTCCTCTGAAATTCTTCAGCAGTTTGTGACCTTGTTACCTCTAAATGAACTGCTCTCATCACAGCACAAGTGAAAATAATCACGTAAACTTTGATCTCTCCTTTGCTTGTACTCCCCCTGCACTTGAGAGGCCCGGCAAAGTCAACACCTGTGTTCTGGAATGGCAGGCTCTGAACTGTACGAAACATTGGGAGCGCAGCTGTTGCTGGTGCTTCAAATGGTTTTGCAGAAAATACTTTGCACACATTGCAATTCCTGATTTCTCTCTTGACCAATGTTCTCATCTTTGGTATCCACCATGTCTCTCTCAGTGCTCCCATTGTATTTGCTACTCCCATATGCATAACTTTCCCGTGTGTGTCGAATCAGTTTCTCAGTAAAGAGACTCTTCTCCAAATAGATTGGTTGATACCCTTGAATCCTTCCCTGGCATCGAAGCATACCTGTTTTCTCGTCTCTTATCAATTTCCATCCAGGTGTTTCTTTCATCTCTATAATGTATCTTTGTTCTCTTACTACCCAATGATCTCTTGCACTCATAATTTCCTCTGTGGTCAGAGGTCCTCTTGTTACCTTCTCCTTTCTCTTCTTGGCAAGACAATTTTTGATAAATCTCAAACACCATGATGTGGTTCTAAGTGTTCTCCAATAGCTTTGACGCTCTAAAAGCTTATCCCATTCATCACTCTCTGTCTCGTTTGTGAATAAGATTGCCTCTTTAATTGGTCTTTGTTCTTCCAAGTTTCTTGTTGAACTCTTCAGCACTGGTTGTTCTGGCCATTCTTCTTCATTTAGCAGCCAGTCTGGCCCTTCAAACCACTTCTTTTCTACCATTTTCTCTATGTTCGCACCCCGACTGCCTAGGTCTGCTAAATTTTCACTTGATGGGCAGTATTTCCACTCTATTCCAATTTCATTCCCTATCTCTGTAATCTTTCTCACCCTGTTCGCTACAAATGCTTCCCATTGTTTCCCTGGATTGTTTATCCAAAATAAGGCCACCATACTATCCATCCACACATTGATTGATGTTATTGGCCAATTCTTCAATGCTTTGCAAATGTTCTTGGCCATGTTTGCTGCCATTTGCCCCCCAACCAACTCAAGTCTGGCTATCGAAGTGTTTCTCTTTGAAATTCTTGACTTTGAAGTGAGTAAGCCCTTTACTTTGCTTGATCCTTGTTCCACTACTGCAATTATCACAGCACAGCATGCCTTTTCACTTGCATCTGCAAATATGTGTAAATTCACTGCATCAATTGCTCTTATTTCTCTTACTAAAGTTCTTGGTATCTTTAATTCTCTCAGCTGTCTCATCCATCTCAAATAATCTTTCATAAGGGGTTCAGAAACTTCAGCATCCCCTCCCTTGTTCTCATCACAGGCCTCCCTGAAGATTCTCTTTCCTTCTACTAGGGTTGGTGAAATGATTCCCAAGGGGTCATAAATTCTGGCTAATTGACTCAATACAGTGTTCTTTGAGACCTTATCCTCTTCCCCTTTGTTTATGGGTACCATCAAAATATCTTCTTCCTTGTTCCAAACATGCCCCAAAATCTTGCTTGGATTCTCCATATTTTCACTTTCTAGGCTTTCTATGTTGGATTCCCATTTATGAATTTGAAACTTTGCATCCTCTAGTATTTCAGATGCCTCTCCTTTAAATCTTTGAAGCTCTTCAATGCTCATTCCTGTACACATCAGATTGTCTACATATGTATTTTCTTTGAGCATTTCTAGGGTACTGGCTAGCTCTGTGTTAGTAAATTTCTCATAATGGTGCTGCAAGGTTCCCCCCAACATAAATGGGCTGGCTTCCCCCCCAAAAGGGACCCTTAGAAATCTTAGGTGTTCTTCCTTCCCACTCAGTGTGAATAAGAATCTGAATGCATCTCTATCCTCTGATTTAATTCCAATTTGTAAAAATGCCTTTTGTATGTCTCCTAGCAGCAGATATGGTGTCATTCTTGCTCTGACCATAATGTCCCAAATATTTGGCTGCAACGCAGGTCCCTTGTACATGCAATCATTGATGCTGTTTGTTGTTGGCGTTGGGTGTGCACTAGCATCAAATACCATTCTCACCTTTGTGGTAGCAGCGCTCTCTCTTACAACTGGTTTGTGAGGCATGTAAAATATTCTTGTTCCAGATGGTTCACTTGGAACTCTCTCCACAACTCCCTCTCTTAACTGATTCTCAACAATTTCTGTGTATTCTTTCTGCAGTTTTTTATCATGCCTCAGTTTGCGCTCAACATTTTTCAATCTCTTTCTGCTCTGCATCTCATTTGTTTCTGCCAAATTGCTTCCTGGTATCCATGGAACATTAACTTCATACCTTCCATCATTTTGTCTGGAAATGTTCTCTTTGAACTCTTTGTAAACATCTAATTGGTCATCTTCTCCCCTGTCTTCAACCCCAAGTATGTCAAGGCTGTATAATCTCTCATATTCATTTCCAAGCTCTCTGGTGAACATGCAATTTGTGCTAGAAAATTCTCCTCCATGAATAATCCAACCAAATGATGTGCCTTCTACAATTGGTTCATCATCATTCCCCTTGAAAACTGTCTCTGTTCTCAGTTTGCTGTATGTTTTGTCTCCAATAATCATGTGAATTTTATGTTCCCCTGATGCTGTTATGTAGAATTCTTTGTCTTTGGTGTGTCTAAACTGCTGTTTCAATTTCCTTAAATCTGGCCTTTTGACTGTTGTGAAATCATGCATTCCTACCCCTGCAACCTCAATATGTTCTCTGGCTTTCTTGTCTAATGATTCTATGGTCATCTGAAAGATTGGCATGGCTTTTCTTGCTGTTCCATTGATAGTTGTTACATCTTTTGTTTCATATCTCTCAGGTTTTGATTTGAGCATCATTAACGCATCCTTAGAAATGAAATTCCTTCCTGAACCTGTGTCAAGGAATGCCCAAATAACCTTTCCATCAATTCTTACAGGCAAAATTGGTGGGAGTGTTTCCTCCACAGAAGGTGTGAATCCTGTTAAAATTGAACCTTTTTCACTTTCACCTTTCTGCTTTTCACATAGGCTGCTGTGGTGTTTAGCCTTACAAAAGTAGCACCCCCTACTTAGACACTTATCCCCCCTGTGTCCTTTTTTCCCACAGTTGAAGCATAGCTTATTTTCTCTGAAGAAGCTCCTCCTACTCTCTATAGTTTCCTGTGTTTTGCACTTATCACTCCAATGATCTTGATCACAATAAATACATTTTCTTGAGTGTTTCTCCTTTGTTTCACCTGTATACCAGTGTTTTTCTCTTTTTTCCACTGGCTTTCCTATTTCCTCTGTTTTGTTTCTTTTCAACCACTTCTGCTAATTATCAATAAGCTTTGACATCCCCCAGCTTTCCCAATCATCATCCAGCCTTACCAAATCAGACTTGACATTTGGCAGCTTGTTTAATGTTGTCATCACAAATCCTCTCAACATGTTTTCTTCATCAAGTGTCAGCAGGGCATCATAATTCTTTGCGAGCTTGTCATAAAATTCTTGAATTTTCTCATAATTTACTCCCTTTATGGTAGGTAGATTTACAATTTCATCAATGTGTGTGTTTATCACAGCATTCCTTTGCCCATATTCCTTGTTGAGCCTTTCCCAGGCAGTTTCAAGCCCAACTTTTCCTGGTTTCAGATTTGCAATTTTATCCCTTACTCTGGGATTCACCATCTCTAACAAATATCCAAATTTAACTTCATCACTAAACCCCTTACTTAAAACTTGACTTGTGAACATGTTTTCAAATCTTATCCAGTCAGCTATTGTGCCTTTAAATGGTGTGACTCTCAGCTCTGGCAGTTTTGAAAAGGTTGCCTTAGCCCCACATTCCATTTCTAGCTTTTTCTCTGCAAGTTTAATTTCAGCATGCATTCTTTCCTCCCATAAAGACTTCTCTTGTAAGTATCTCTCCCTTCTCATTTTCTCTTCATGGTCTGCTAATTGCTTTTGTCTTTCTAGCATTCTCTTATCTTCCCTTAGCTGCTCAATTTGCTTCCTTTCAAATTCCCTTCTCAGACCTTCCTCTCTTGTTTGAGTTTCTATTTGTGTTAAAGCTCTCAACATTTTCTCATTTTGCTCTAACATTCCTGTATATTTATCTTTCACATCCTTTTTCCACTGCCTAACTGACCTAGATGATTCCCCTTGTTCTAATTTCATCTCTTCAATTCTCCCTGTCAAATCAATTATCTTATTGTGGATTACCTTCACCCTATTTGTTGCTATCTCCATTTCTACTGTGTCTCCAATTTCTATGAGCTCATCTGTCTGCTCTGTATAATAATTCAACTTCGCTATTTCCTTCTCGATATCAATCTCTCGGCCTAAATTTTGCCCATCTCCTGTTGCTGTTTCTGTTGATGGATTTGCCATGATTCTCCCGGTATGTGTCCTGGCAGGGTCGCCACGTATGTACGGAAATGTGCCGCACACAAATCGCTAAACTCTAAGATTCGCCATCTTGTCTTGTGCTCTCGAAGATCTAACTAAAAATAACTGAAACTCGGTCCCAGTTCTCTACTGTCCTAAAATGTCCACTACTAATCAACATAACGAATGATAATAATAAAGTACCGTACAATAGGTCCTTCCCTTCCTGGCTGTGGTCATGGCTCAAACATATACAGTACAATCTCCGCAGCATCATCGCCCCTTTCAGCCTCTTCGTCCACTTCAAATTCTAAAAATGCATCACTGCTACTTCCCTCGCAGCTCTCCTCCTCACTGATAAATCCTTGCTGTATATTTCACTCATTTATGTTCAATCTACGATGTACTCCCTATGTTTCCAACAACGAGTTCATCCTGTGCTGTCACGACTCAAATAACACAATGACTGCCAGAATTTGATTCAAAATATAAAGCAGGAATTACCAGAAGATTCTTTTGAAAAATTGTTCTGAGAACAGCAACAGAAAGCTTTCCAGAGCGATCCAACGGGTACAAGATGGCACCCAATGGTGATCCGCTTTGCACTGCACATCCATTTGCGGTCCCTCTCTGCCTACAAAGCTCTCAAGGAAAGTAGTTTCATCAAGCTTCCATCAGAAAGGACTTTACATGATTACTCCAATGTCTTCCATCCTAGTCCAGGTTTCAAGAAAGAAACTTTTGAAGATTTGAAGCACCAAGCATCTAACTCCAGGGAATCGGAAAATATGTGGTTCTGGCATTTGATGAGGTATCAATTAAGGATGATCTTATCTTTGATAAGCACACTGGTGAATTAATTGGATTTGTGAAGATGGGAAACGATCTGAATGTTCTTTTTGGTGAAGGTGCAAGTAATACTGATTTCACTTCATCTATTGCATCACATGCTCTGAATTCAATGGTAGTAGGTCTTGCGTCAAGACTTAAATTTAGCATTGGCTATTTGGTACCCGCTCTCTTACTGCGTACATGCTATAGCCTCTATTGTGGAAGTCCATTGGATTCTGTGAAACCTATGCTGAATTGAAAGTTATTTGTGTTGTCTCTGACAAGACAAGTGTTAATCAAAAGCTCTATAGGATGCATTCAACACCTGGTCATATTGTCTATCGTGAAATATATTTATTTTCTATCTGCTCGCAAATATATTTCTTTTCTATCTGGAACAATCTTGCTTCATCTGGTTTTTAGAAAAGTAGACTGTTGTGGAACCAGAAGGAAATTATATGGAAACATATTGTTGATATTTACAAAGCTGATAGAATATCACTTGTTGGAAAATTGCCAAAGTTGTCAAATGAGCACATAAACTTGAACTCTTACTCAAAAATGAGGGTGAATCTTGCTGCACAGGTGATGAGTGAGACAGTTGCTAAGGTGATGAGCAATTATGGTCCAGATTCTGCATCTGAGACAGTCAAGTTTATATTCATGATTGACAGATTTTTTAATTGCTGCAATCTATCTTTGTATGCCCTTGGATTTCAAGAGAACAAACTCGGAGTGCAACGCAGCATTGCTACCTCAGGGTCAAAACCAAAATACCAAAAGGGTAAAAAGGCCTGCTGAAAAGATCACAATTACCCCTAGCCCATTAAAGAATCGAAAAACAAAAAAAATCTGAAGTTTAATTAACTTGGTGCAGTAGCATCAAGCTTTCTATTGTATTACCTATTGGCTAAGACTTAGTATAATTCTTGTGCAACTTAAGAATTCTTAGGAATACTATCACTTTGTTAAAAAATTTGCCAAACAACACAATATACATAATCTGTTGAGCTAAGGAAGAACTACTGTATACTGTAGAGACCCTTTTAGACGGCAGAAGAATCAGTTTTACAATTTGCAAACTACCCAGGCCTTAGTATTAATTGACAGAACTGATTGATTATAAAGCAAGGATAAATATTGTAGATTTACTCTAGGCTTTCAGGTCTGTGACCAAAGGGTTTAAGGAGGGCTGTTTTCCAATTGATCGAAAGAAAACTTTACTTGGCTTTATGGCTAGTTTAAAAATAGTTAACTGTATTTCAGTTTTATTTCACCTCTTTTGTATCATAACTGGTGATTTGCTTTTCAGTCAGATGCAGAAGAAAATATTTAGCAGATTGGCTGTGTTACTCTTCTACCAAATATCCAAATTTTGAACAAGGCAAATTCGATCTACTTCAGGTGTGGACACCCCGTCTGGTACACTTTTCAATAAGACAAATTTTTCCCACTTTTTCCCCATTTTATCATATTTAATGGATGGTCTTTTAGATATTTTGTTGAAAGGGAATCTAAGCAAATAAAAAACCCTTGATAAAAATAGCTGTGCAAAGACAATATAGGCTCAGGCACCGCAGAGGGGCTAAAACCGTATAAAAAGAGGATTTTCTGGTAGTTTGCTACTTAATTTTTCACATTTCAGGCTAAAGCCCCCCCCCTCAGCCCCCTGCTCCACGGTGCATGAGGCTATAACATGTGCAGCACCATATCTGGGTAACTGATCTTCAGGAAATAACAATATCTGATTAAGGGTAGAATTTGACCATAAATGGTTTTAGCCAGATTTAAATGCTCGATTTCCCTTTAAGTCGCATTTTAGAAGCTCTTGAAGTGGAATTCATATTCTCTTTTTGTATAAAGATGTTGTACAGTTCTCAAGACTTGCTTTGCTTTTCTTTGTCATGGATTTTGTTGATGCGTCTGATTTTTTTTGCATATCTCCTCAAGTCCAAATGACCTTATTTTAATGTACAAGTCAATGCAGCTTTTTAATAGTTCACATTTGTGCTCATCAGTTTCTGCTACAGATTCTGTCATTGAAAAAATTGATCAGAGATTGAGGTACCTTCAAAACCTTGGGTCACAATTTCTTCCTTGTTGATAGACTTTGAAATGTTGGAAGGACGACCACGGAAGATGCTCTCCACTTTTAAAAATATTTCAACAAATTGCTTCTTGGGATACACGAGGCCTCCCCTGCTAAGAGTTTCATTCAATTTGTTATTACTGTTGATCTAAACAGCACCAGCCACTTTTTTGCATTCTTTGCATTGTATCAATTTGCTTTTGCAAAAATGGATGGACTTCGGCTTTTCTTTTTCGTTTAAGATAAAAACATTTTGTGATAAGTTTCTTTAGAATGCTCTCACATATATACGTGACAGTGTGTTTTTCATGAGCGCTGATTTCTGTGATAGTATCATTTGGTTTTCTATCAGTAAACAATCTTTTTGTAATGGTCTGCTAGAGTGTGAATAAAAAAAACAGCAAACATCTTTGGTGATGTAGAAAAAGTTCTGAACAGATTCAGTAAAGGCTTCATCTTTCCATATTTGATCAAATTTGCTCACGTGGTTCTTTGGTCTTTGGGTAAAAAGCTGAGGTGGTAGCCATACCCTTCCAAGTTTCAAAAAATTTTGATTTAATAAGTTCCTGTCGAGGGTCTTGAGTTTTTGTATATCACTTTGGTACATGTGATAAATCATCTCATCAGCCTTCATACTACAAATAGTCTCCTTAATCAAAGATTCAATTTCGTTGAAAATTGGCATCTGTATCCCATTCTTTGATTGTTTTGTTTTCTGCTGCTTTGGCATCGAATTTTTGCTCTCTCCTCCTCGTGTCTTGTCAGACAAGGGTCGCTCCAAAGCAACTTCACTGCCATTTTCACTACAGAACGCAATTGAAATCTCCTCAAAGTAAAAGAAAATGAGAATTTTTACATGGAAAATAAGATGACAAGCCAAAAAGGACTTGTCAAATAAGAGTTAGCTTGAATTCTGGACTGGATATTTTGGCAAAACAGTTGTACTCTCTGAAGATATTCTTGGATTATTCTTATCTTTTTATACCTTTGCTGCCCCTGTTTCTGTCTGCTATTTCTGCCCTTTCTGCATCTCCAACTTGCTTCCTTTCATGAGTAAGAATTTGAATCTTTCTTTTCTTTGCTGCCTCAAAGGGATTACGCAAAGCACCCACAGCCTCATAAGGTATGTATTTACCAGCTTTAACAAGAGATAAGTTTTGTTGCTCATTGTGCTTCTTTTGAAAGTTGTAATTGAACTGTGATCCACATACTCTTCCTACCTAGACTCTCAATATTTTGAAGTTTTATTCTCAAGTTTTATTAAAAATGTCATGTTGACTTAACACAATGTTATGAACTATGGCCAAGTCACTGAAATGTTGTAACAAAGGTAACTATTTGTGGCATGCCTAACCACACAGCATGGGTCAGAAAACTATTGTTTGTTTATATTGACCGTAGGATCCCATGTTTTAATGTGCATGCTGCTTGTTTAGAAAAAGGTTCTTTAATCAAAAGCGATCTCATTTTATCCTGTTAGTTAATGATTGAAATATTGCACCATTATGTTGCATCATTATAGAGATTTCACTATGTGATTTATGACGGTAGAAATGTCAATAAAAAGTTTTTTAAAGAAAACCGGAATAAAAAATACCAGAAATTGGGGGTTTTATGGTATTTTTGTCGAATGTTGGACTCAAGGGGGGGGGCAACTGGGCAGACTTGAATTTTTGCCTTTCAGGATAAATCCCCTGCGCACTTCAACTGTGGTTGTGGCTGTGCAATTTCTATTAAAATTATTCATCCAGCTAAGCAGGATTCTTCCTCAACTGTAAAATTTATCTTGTATGTACTTAGGAATTCACGCTTTCAATGAAATTTGAATTTGGAGACCCGCAAAATTGCAGATCGTCTAGATCGTCATTACTTTTTGCTTGTGTATTCTTGATGTAATCCTGGAAGTTACATTTAAATATAATTTAATCTTTCTTTGCAGCTTTTTCACGCGTGATTAAAAGGACTTTTACAACAGATATATCTACAAGTGTAAAAAAAAGAGACAAAAGTGGACATGAGAAAACTGTGCTGGCATTTTGTTTATCATGCTACAAACCTGCTACAAATTTTTTACTGTTTCAGGTTCTGTAATGAGATTGTCAAAAGGGCATAAAACTGGAACTTTGTCATTGGGTCTGCATCTTGAAGTTCAAACATATAAATAAGCTTCTGATGGAAGGACACTGTGACAAGTGGTATCACCAGAAAGCAAAATTATTAGACCATGTTGCCTCTGAAACACACACAAAAGCAACACTCGGTGCAAGGTCAGTTGACAAAAAAATGAAGCAAGAAACTCTTGTTGTGAAAATTCTGCTAAGAACATCTGTTGGAGTTGTCAAAACCAAATCTGCTGCTATACAGTTTGAATCAAGAGTAGCCGAACTTTATGCAGGAGGAGCATATGTGGGTGATTATAGGCATTCCTGAAAATCATTTCCAGACATGATATATGTGGCATGTGCATATATTGATGAAAAAACATGTGCATATATGATTATTTGTCTTCTCCACTTCCTAACACAGGATCAAGACCCCATTTTTATTTCACAGCTGACAAATCAACAAAGCATAGTATCAAGCATGGTTGCGTTTTATTCGAATGCAAGGCCAAAAAAAAGAACATGCCTCAATTTTTTTCCAAAAATCAATTTTTTTCCAAATATTAACAAAAGAGAAGCCCAGCTCTTCGCTCTAGATACTCACTGGTAAACAACAATCTTTGCAAGCCACCTTAGATCCTCTTTTGTGCAAATGGGCGGGCAATGCTGCTTGTAATATTTCTTATTAGCTTTTTTCCAAATATGTGGAAATTTTGAAGATGAATGCCATATTTGACAAATAAACTGATTGCAACAAATCTGGATCTTCCTCCATTGGACAACTGGATAAATATGCTTAAGCATATGTGCAATATTCATTTTGATTGTAAGCATGCTCTAGAAAGTCTAGAAAGAGCACTGATTATGATTTTGCAACTGTACAGGAAATGGTGCTAGACAAAAACCTTTTGAAGAGCTTCTAGTACTACTCTAATTTTAGGTATGTATCTATATATATATACAAAAAATATAAATTTTAATCATCCACCCTGCCATTTGGATTCAAAATTACTAGACTAAAGGAAATGGGGGCTAGATGATTTAAATTTGCAAATATTTTACATAGATTGCTTTTTAAATTCAAATAATACTGGAACTTTGTCATTGGGTCTGCAGCTTGAAGTTATAATATATAATTCAAGAAGCCGTCTGACCTCGCTTTATTCATTAAATTGTATTGTAAAGTTCTTGGAATTTTTGTGCCAATTTTTAAGATTTTAATGCTAATTATGTATCAATTTTGGTTCATTGTACAATTTTAAGAATGTTTATCTCAAATTTTCATTTGAATCTCAAAGGCACACAGGAGAGTTGGAAGTCTTCCACAATCATCTCCTGATGTTTATACTAAAGAGAATCTTTCTCAAGTAGGCGATTGTTGCAAATATATTTCAAAGTAGATCTTGCCACTTTTTGGTACATGCAGCTTTATCTGGAGTGTAAATCATTGATTGATTGTATACATTTTTTTTTATTAGCATATCTTTAAAGGAGAATGGCGGAATATTCTTGTTTTTTTACAGGTAGTGGTACTTGTCGTGCTTAACACGATCGTGATGTTATTTTTGGTATTTCTATGATATTTTTCGAGGAATTGAGCTTATTGTTCAAATTTCCTCTGAGGGAAAATTATCGTTTTCCGTCGTTTCCGAGAATCCATCTGGCCATTGTGATGTCATATGTGATCACTGGTTTTCATGAACGCAATGTTGGCCTATATAATCCGCATAAATTGCGAGTAGGAATCAGTTGCAAATTTCAGAAAAATGGTACACTGCAATGCGTATAACTGTTTGGAGGACAGTAGGAAGACGTCTGACAAGGTAAATGCCTCTTCTTGTACCCAATCAGAAAGAAGAATAACGATTTTAGTTTTCCGAAAGACCCGGTGTATCGTCGATTGTGGGTTCAAAATATGCGCCTGGAAAACGTTGTTGTTAAAGATCATTCAAGGCTTTGCGAGAAACATTTCGCAGATGACCAATTTGAGGTAAGCCGACATGTTATAGAGTCTCTTGGTTTGGCTGGTAAAAAACAAATCAAACTGAAAAAAGATGCTGTTCCAACGATATTTGATCGAGGGTCGCCGAAATCGAGTGGTCAAGTCAAAGGAAAAAAAACATTCAAGAGAAAGAATATTGTCCTTCAGTCAAAGCTTCAGCCTGAGTTTGTTTGTAATGTCAGTCCCAAGAAGCGTAGCCCAAAGAAAAGATATGGGGCCTATACAAAACGTCAGAGATTAAAGGTAAATCAACTTTGTTTTATTAATTTTCATGGCTGTTGTAATGCTACGTATGGTCTGTACCATGCATGTGTAAAAAATTGCAAAAACAACAACAGAATGCTTCTTGCCAATCCATCATTAGTGTTTCATGAAAATTTGAGCTGTTTACATGAGAAATGCACCGTTGTTTAATTTTAGTTATTTTACCTGACGTGTCAGTGTCAAATGAAACGATACTCTTCCAGAGGCCTTGTGAGTTGATGTGAGAAAATATCATTCAAATAATAAATAGAAGCAATCTGGTGCAAAGGAGTTTCTTTTTAAGCACGTTTTCAGTTTATAAAATCGGGTTTTACATGTTATTACATTGTTTGTTTTTTCAAAATAATAATCTGCCTATTTTGAACAAGCAAGCTAATTTTTCCAAAGTTGGTATCTGATATGTTACAAACAACCACAGTCAATCGCTTAGTCAATCTTATGGAACAAAGTAACTGCCTATGCACAAGTTGGATCACAAATTTCAGAGAGTGAAATCGGTATTGACAGACAGATGTGTGATTCATCCACCCAATTACAGTCATTTCAAACCAGCTCTACCCTGCAACTAATCCGAGCACACAGACCCTGGTTTATTGGCAATTTAAAGGAACCAAAACAAATACTAGATCATGGTCAAAAGGTAAAACATAAATTTGAAATTATCTGAAATATCTTTTTTCTTATTGAAGGCTGTTTTTGAATACTTTTGGGGTCTTGGAAAATATTGAGAATAGAATTTGATCTACAGGCTAACAGAAAGCAGCAAAAATATCCAAAAATATCAAATGCTCTTAGTAAGTAGAACTGTATAAAGTGACCATTTTTAGAAACTTCAGCTACAATCAAAATTCTCTAGGTTTGATTCTAGGTACCCAGACAGAGTACAGGACAAGAGATGCATACATTCAGGTGAATGACAGCTTCCTGTCAGAGCTGCTACCAGTTTCTCAAGCTGTATCTGCTTTAAGTACCAATTTGAATCCAGAAGCAAGCCCTGAGAGAATGTCATCTTCAGATAGCAATGAGTGGGTACCAAATGAATCTTCAGCATCAGAAGAGGAAGAATATGTTGCCTCTATAAATACTACGCCAGTTGGATGGAATGAGCGAAAATTTCTAGTTTTTGAGTCATGCCTAATGCAGTTGTTTGCTATTTGTAGTTTGTGTCTTGCACCTGTTATTTCAATCAGAAAACGTTTATTTGGGTCCATGTTGCAAATTCATGGAGAGTGCCTAAATGGGCATGAAACAAAATGGATGTCTCAACCGCTTCATAATCAGATGGCTTTGGGTAATTTGTTTATTGCTGCTTTATGTCTCTTTTTGGGATCCCAGTGTTCCAAGCTGCTCTGTTTTTTTCCACCACCTAAACATGCCATCAATTGCAATCCGTACATACAGTGACATACAACGTGCCTACTTGATACCAACAGTAAATGCAGTATGGGCAAAGTGTCAACAAGAACTGTTTATGGCTAGGAAAAACATGCAACTTGTACTCGGAGGGGATGCAAGGATGGACTCTCCAGGACACTCCGCAAAATATGGGTCCTATTCTCTAATGGACCTTGGCACCAATAAGGTCATTGATTTGCAATTAGTTCAGGTAACTATACCTGTTAATTATATGAATACTTACTGTTAATTATTTTCAAAATTATAGGAAATGTCCAAAAGCAAGAGCAACATTCTTAATAAGCCTTGTTTCAAAGGCGTTATTATGTCATTATTATGCAATGTTCAATCTTACATCAAAATTTCAATATTGTTTTTCCATTTGCAATGGGCCAATACCAGCATAAGAAACTAAATGTAGAAAAATCTATCTTTTAAGAGTAATGAAGTTGGTGGTGCAAATCACATGGAACTTGAGGGTATAAAACGATGTTTACAGCTGTTAGAAAGTGAGCATTTGTTATACAGTACTTTGGTCACAAATCGTCATGGACCAGTCAGAAATTTATGCGAACAGAAAGAAAAGAAACAAAGCATCTCTTTGATGTATTCCATGTTGCAAAATGTAAGTAAAAAACTATGACTTTAACGTGAAACTAGATGCATATAGTTCCCATTTTGACTTTTCATTTAGCCCTTTTCTTTAGAAATTATTAGTGATTTTCCTTTGATTTATAACGACTATAATTTTGATACGCTTTTCCTGCCTAGTTGTTGGTGTCAACATTTTTTGGTGTTTTAATTCAAAATAATATCATCTAGGGCATAACTATTGTTAAGTACACTTTATATACCACATGGAAGGATTCATGTTTTGTTTGATACCTAAATGGCTATTGTAAGCAAGTTCTGAATGTTATCCTAAAATACTTTTTAGCAATTGCGAAAAAGTCGAAGCAATAGGCAAGAAAAAAGGGAATTGTATGCTTCTTCAAGGGTCCAAAGTATAAAAAACCATGTCTACTGGTGTGCTGCTTCATCAGGTGGTAATGCAACCTTAATAAAGGAAAAGTGGCTTTCTCTTTTCAATCACATTGTTGATATACACACCGGCCATGGCAATGAATATAAGGAATGCCCACATGACAGCATTGAACGTGATTGGTTGAAAAAAGGTAGGAACAAAACCTCTGTTACAACATATAAAGTATGGGATTGAGAGGCCGAGACTGCAATAATTCCAGGCAAAAATTCATTTCAGAGAATTGCATTAGTTTATCCACAAAGTGTTGTAAAAATCTCACATTCGCCAAATGTAAAATGCACCTAGCCTTTTGTTTCCCAAAATGTAAAATCTACCACACCCTCTTTCTATATAGATAGAAAGAAACCTATATAGATAGAAACCTATATAGTTTCTAGGTAAAGGGGATAGCAGTATTTTTTAAAGTTAATTACTTTTAATCATTGCAGGATCAAAAGGATACAAAGAATTAGTTGCAACATTAAATAAAACCAAACTGGTGAATGACATTACAAGGCTATCACCTTTAGAACAAACAAGTGCTTTGGAATCTTTCCACAATGTCATAATTCGATTTGCCCCAAAAAACACACATTTTTTCTACTTGGCCATGAAAGCACGGTAACCATATTTTATTTCTTTTTTCGAGTTTTACTTTGTTAATTTTGTCATGCAAAGATGAGGGTTAAAACACAAGTTTTATCTCTGAAACTGCCTTTTACATACTTGGTAGAAGTATTAACTAGTATGAATATTGTTTTTCCAGCTTGTTCCTTGCTGCTATGCATTTTAATGAAAACTCGCAACGAGCACAGCAAAGAAAGGAGACTGGGGAGAAAATGTGGAATGTATCATACCCAAAGTATAGGAGTGGAGATGGTGTTGTTCAAGAGGTGAAAGAGAAATGCACATAGGTGAGAAATAGTTCAACAATTGAATTAATCTCCCCATTGATTCAATTAAATTCATTTTAAATTAATTTTAGCTTAATTTTAGATAAATTAATTTAGATTAATCTTAGATTCATCAATTCTTACTATTCTTGGAGAAGTAATTTACTGTTTAGTTTAATTTTTTTATTTTTGCAGAGTAAATGAATGTTTATAGTTACTTTCCATTTTGCAATCATTTGAATATGAAATCCCCTTTGGGACTTTTTTTGAGTATGTCAACAAACTGATGGAAGAACTGGTCAAGCTTCGAAAACAAGCCCCAAGTATTTTAGTGGCAAAAGAGCAAGCTGCTGCTTTGCAGGAAATCCCTGACTTCCTGAGCTCAGTAGCAACCAGGAGACAAAAGAAGAGGCTCTTGCTGCAAAGCGGGAAAGGTTTGCCAGATTAACTAGAGATACAAATCACGAGACAGCAACAAGGAAGATTGACAAAATACCTCCAAGGAAAACTTTGATCAAAAAGGTGGCCTTGTCAATGTGAGAAAGTCCAAGGCCAAATAGTTTTATGCCATAGATAAATAATCTGAAATTGCTATTTCCCCTGAAATAAGAAAATAAATGCAAAAATATACATATTACTACTAGTTTGCAATTTTTAGGTATGATTAACAAAAAATCTTTGCAGTCTGGTATGATTATACGCCAAAAATTAACTATTTAATAGTCTAGTTTCGGATACTTGAACCCTGTGTATTTATCAGGGAGGAATTTGTTACCTATTGATGATACAACGCATGCTGGTAAAATCTCTCTCCTGTTCTTGCCAAGCTTGTGACATACCCAGCCAACAAACTGTCTGTAGCTCACGTACCTGAAAAGCCTAATGAAAAAGACTTGGGGTTAATATCATGAAATAGAGCAAAGTAAGTTCCAAACAGCTTGGGTTTAGAAAAAGGAAGCAATTTTTTACAAGCAAGTCAGTAATTTTGTTTCTGAAGGGCTACTAATTACCCATTTAACGGATTAATTGTTGCAGATTTTTCATGAAAATGTCAGACTTACTCAGAAGTAGAAGTATTATCCAGGAATTCCTCTTCCTCAATGAATTGATAAAATGCTGTCTCAACCACAGCTGTATTTAGGCAAACTGTCTTAAAGTCATCATCATCTGCGATGCAAAAAACATCCTGACTGTCAGCTTTCGTCCTTACTTTAAAAACTTCTCGGCAGCACAAGCTCTCTCGACCTGTCGGCATTGGGGAACAATGATTGCATTGGCACCTGTGACAAAATTAAAGTTCAATTTCAACTAGTTTATCTTGATTCGTCCTTCGCCTTAGCCATCGTAGGAACAAGGAAATTGTTTAATTGAGTAGGCCTTAATACATGTAATATTTTAATCTTTTTGCTAATTTAGTTAAGTGCTTAGTAAGCTCGTAAATATATTTACTCACCAAAATGTATTACCGATTCTTTCGGTGTTTGTATCCTCTGTCTCGCTTTCCTCTGAGGAAGACAACAATTCATTTGTCTCGTTGTAATCGTGTGATTCCGGCATAGGCTCGAACATGAACGGTTTAACATTTTTATCCTTAATATATATTCATAAATCTTCCATCGATTCTTCTTCGTATGTTTCAGTCATCTCGACAATCAAAATGCAATGTACAAAACTTGTCCTCTTTACTGCATGCGTAGGCCTAAATTGCTAAAACCACTAATCACATGTGACGTCACAAGGGCTGCCTGAACTAACGCGGGAGAAGACGCACTCAAAAACGCTCTTTTTCGTAAAGGGACGTCGCTGCTCACTTTCTCGGCCCCGCGCGTCAAAACGATAAGAGATACAGAAAAAAAATTTTCGGATCTTGAATCTACGTACATATATTTACTACAGAGAGTGGATTATCTAAAGTTCTGCCATTCTCCTTTAAGTTTGAGCTCTTCACACCTATTTGCAGATATCCGTCATACTGCACAAGAAGCAAACTAGAAGTCGTTGACCACAATCACCATTGCCAACGGTCACAAATGAGAAAATGCAAATGGGGAGCCTGTATGGTCAAGAAGATGGAGCAAAAAAGCTGGACTCTGGGTGGCCATGATTGTAAAAACAAGAAGAAATATGATTACATGTGTCACCTTACAGCCATGATTTTAAATGCAAGAAACAAGGACAGAGACTCAATGAAGCAGGTGATGGGTTATTATTTTTGAGGCAAAGCTATCAAGGTTTCATTAAAAAATGATCTTTCAGATGTCACTCACTTAAAAAACATTCTTTACACTTGTACATAACTGCATTCAAACTCTACTACATTTCTAAAGCTAGTTAGCTATATAAATTATAAAAATATCAACTGAAGAACGCAACAACAGCAATAACATTATTTAAAAGAGAAAATGAAGCAGATTTCTTAAGGAGAAGCCATCAAAGTATGTTAACTAACGAGATTAAGGCCCCCTTTTGTTTTAGCGATCTATATGTTCATCTATAATTATGTCTTGTTGGATTAAATTAAATTACTTTATGGACTAAACAAGAAATTTTGTAAAGCTCCCTGATTTTCAAATAGTTTCTAGAAGATAGTTTTTCAAATATTTTTTGAATAAGAACTTAGAAGAAGTATTTCTTATTTCTACAGGTAGATTGTTCCAGAATTTTTCCCCCATATATCGAGTTGATTTCCAGCCATATTATAAAGTATTTGCCATAGCGAGGAAGAGATCACCACGTGTTGATTGCCTTTATAATGTCTAGTGGTAATGAGCCTGAGGAAAAATGAAAAATTATTAAGTTAGTTTTACTTATATTCCAACAGAGTTTATTCGCATCAAGCCAATGTTTGACATATTCTAATTCTTTGTTTACCTTCTAAGTAAGCTTTTCAAGTGTTTCTGATTAAAGTAGATATTCGTGACATCAGCGAAGAGGAAGAATTTTAAATGTTTTGAAACTCTTGGTAAATCGTTGATGTATCAAAGAAATAGCAAGGGTCCTAGCAATGAGTCCTGGGGTACACCATATGTAAACTTCAGTTGCTCTGAATTTCTACCATTAACAAACTGTGCTCTATCTGTAAGATACGATTTGAACCACCCATTCGTGCATTCCCTCTAATTTTATATTGTTCGAGTTTGGAAAGCAAAATGTTATGATTTACAGTATCAAAGGCCTTTTGTAAGTCAATAAATATACCTCACTCATAATTGTTGTCAAGACTACTTATAATAGCTTCAGTCATACTAATTGATGCATGATCAATCGAATGATTTTTTTGAAAGGCAAACTGTAAAGTATATCTGATTTTATTAAGAGTAACAAAAGAGTATAGCCTTTTGTGCATTACTTTTTCATACAATTTACTAAAAATTGGCAACAACGAGATCGGCCTATAGTTGCATCTAACTTCAGGGTCTCCCTTTTTAAAAAGAGGGAATACTTTAGCCAACTTTAATTTACGTGGGAAAATTCTGTTTAGAAAAGATTGATTAATGAGCTCAGCAAGTGGATGGGAGATATGTTGTTTAAGAATTTTTATAAAATGTATTCATCATCATCATTACATTTACATTTAACAACCCTTTGGGTCATACAAATGTCTGCCCAGTCAACTACAACATTAAAATTTTAAAATTTACTGAGGTGATTTCAACATAGGTTGTAAAAGGTATCCGAATTTGCCTGCATCACATTACTGTCTGGCAGGCTATTCCATACAGAAACGATTGAATAAAAAAATGAAAACCTAACAGCAACAACCCTTCCGAATTAAGGCATGATCTTCAATGAGCTAGAGTTCCTTGTCATTGAACAAGTTGCAGGGGAAAAGAAAACGTTAGGGTCCAAAGCAACCTGATTTGTAAACATTTTATGAACATATTTCAGTTGAAATAGTAATCTACGTGATTCAAGTGAGTCCCATTTAATCTGTCACGCTAGATCTCTGACGGTACTCTCCCAAAACAAAACGTGCTCCGTTTCTTTGGACCTTTTCGATTCGTTGTTTCAGTTCATTAGTATGCGGTGACCACACTTCGCATGCATATTCAAGGTGAGATAAACCAGCGTGAAGTAAAGTTTTTCACACACCTGGCGTGGACTTCTAGAAAAGTTTCTCCAAATCAAACCAAGAGATCTATTCGCTTTTCCTACTATTTGATCAACAGTCTTATTCCAGCGTAAATCTTTGCTGATATAAATGCCTAAATATTTATAAGATTCAATTTTTTTCATCTAGTGTTTCGATCATTCTATAAAGAGCACAGTGGTCAGCAAAAAGACTTTTGTCAGAAGAAACATCGTTAACAATGTCATTTATGAATATTAGAAAAAGTATGGGGCCGACGACAGATCCTTGTGGAACACCCGAGAGCATGTGATAAGAGGACGATTTTTCTCCATCCATTACAACTCTTTGAGTTCTACCACTAAGAAAATCGTTAATCCACAGAAGAATTTGTCCTCGTATACCGTAACTTTGTAGTTTCAGTAATAATTTATCGTGAGAACATTTATCAAAAGCCTTAGAAAAGTCGAGGAATATAACATCGGTCTGGCCTCTCGAATTGATAGATTCTGCAAGTCTGTTTACAAGCATCAACAACTGGGAAGTAAACAAATATTTCTTTCGGAAACCATGCTGTTTGTCTGTTATTATTTGGAAGGTTTCCAAATGCGAGTATATTTCTGATTTTATTATATGCTCTAGAAGTTTACAAGTTATAGAAGTTATGGATACTGGTCTATAGTTACGAGGGTCAGATCTGTCCCCTTTTTTGAATATTGGGGTAATATTTGCAGTTTTCCAATCCTCTGGCACGCCTGTATTTCTCAATGAATTTTTAAAGATAATAGTTAAACACTGGCTCACTTCTGCGGGGGCTAACTTCAATAACTTGGCGCTGATGTTATCAGGACCAGTTGCCTTGCTATCATCAAGCCCGCCGTTTAATGCTTCAACACCTGTACACGATACTTTGACGTTAGGCATATCGGGAATGACAGGGAAGTTATGACCAGAGTTTTTGGTATCGCTAATGGCATAGTCGCTTTTGCTAAATGCCTCATAGAATGTCGTATTTAGAGTGTTAGGTATGTGTTTCGTTTTTGTAAAGGCTTGACCATTTTTTGTAAGGCATTTAATCGAACTACTGGAAAATTTTTTTGCTTTAATGTACTTCCAGAACTTTTTTGGTTTTTTATCTATGTCTTTTCGAATGCAATTGTTAACGTAATCATCATGAGCTACTTTCATTATTTGTTTTACTTTCTTTCTCTGAGTTTTAAATTTGGTGACATCATTTTGATTTCCAGACTTTTTTGCTTTTTTGAATAACCGTTCCGTCTTGCGGATTTCCCTACGGACACTTTTAGTTATCCAAGGAAGAAAGGAATTGTTTTTTGCATATTTGAATGGAACGAAATCCTCAGTCAGTTTACTAATAGAATTTTTGAAGAAACACCACAACCTATCAATCGATTCGTAATTTTGTCTGGAAATCATTTCATTGTGTATGAGAGTGAGGCCCTGTTTGAATTTTGATAGGTCTGCTTGGTGGTAAAGATAAATTTTTCTGGCACAATTGGATAATCTTTGAGTCTTTACATAAAAATGAAACATGAGCATGTCGAGATCACTAACCCCAGGACAGGATTTTATGTTGTTTATGCTGTGTTCTTTATTAGTTATAATGAGGTGTAAAGTAGAGGATTCTCTTGTCGGGAAGTTGACAAGTTGGGTTAGGCCATAGTCTGCAAAAATATCAAAGAGGAGCCTCGATTCACCTGGTCGGGTTGGGTTGTTGTTTTTCAAGCAGTTTTTGGTCCAATCAATATCTGGCAAATTAAAATCCCCACAAAGTAAAACATTACAATTGTGCAAGCATGTTAAGCTAAGTAAGCTTTGCTCAAGTTCCACTATATCCGAATTTGATGATGGTGGACGATAAAATGAGCTATTTATGACTGGGATTGTATTGTTTGATATTATTTTGCCAAAAACTAGTTCACAATTTGTATTTATATTTAGTTTTACTGATTTGATGTATTTTTAGCTGCGATCAGTGCCCCGCCTCTGTGTAGGTTTCTATCTTGGCGATAAATGTCAAAATCATCCAGACCTAATTCTGAATCAAGCATGTCGTTGTTAATTTTAGTTTCAGAGGCGATTAATATATCAATATCATTGTCTGTTATAAATTGCTTTAATTCTAATCCCTTTGAAAGCAGATGGTTTACATTAGCATTAAGAATTTTTAATGGAAGATTTGAAAGACTTTTCACATCTGAGTTAAAAGACTCACGACTCGCTATTGGGCTAAAGTGGGCTGCAGGCAAGCCTAGCTGATTTGAAAGAGGAGTAAAATAATTACTAGGTTTTATATCAGATATAGATAAGCGAAAACTACGAGAAAAGTTAGAGCTGTCACACCGATCGCAAATCCAGGCAACATTTGTATCTGCAAGGCAAGAATCGACCTGTTTGGCTCTCACGCAACTGATATGAGACCAAGCATCACAAACATCACAACAGATAATTCTTTTCTTTGTGTCAACATGCTCATTGCACAGTCTGCAGGTATGCTTCTGACATGAGGAAGGGCCAGGATTTGGATGAATATCCCCAGAGATTAATAAAAGTAACAGAATGGTTTTCCTGTATTCTCTCCCCTTGGAAACTATTGGTGAATGAATTGGGAATACTATATAAAAGCCAAAAAGATCATTTGAAAAGCTGCTTTTGGGAGGAATGAAAGTGTTTTCAATCATATAGAGATGCGACAAATAGGAGATTGACACTTGGCTTAGTTGTATGGTCTGAACTTTGATACAGAGCATCAAAACAATCTGAGCTTGGAGACATGATTGATGTGTATAATAGGACCCATTTTACACCTAAAAAGCCTAGTTTTAGATGCATTTTGTTTGTAAAACCATGAAAACTTATTTCGGTTCACCAGTGCATAAATTATCAGAATCATGTAGAATAAACTTATTGCGCCTAAGATTATAGTGTCGGAAATCACCTCAGTAAAAAAATAATGCAACATGAAATACAAAGGTGAGGTCCAATGGTATGCCAATGGCTGCCCTCAATATCAACGTTAGTGAATGGATTAGGCCAGGAAAAAATGTCAAATACTCATTGTTGTAATATATCCATTAGCTCTTTGGTGTTCTTGGGAAACTTTAGGTACCCACCCTTCAAATTTACTCCAATGCGACAGTTTACGTTGATAAAAAGGAAAGAAACTTTGTCGGGATATCGATCCGCAATAACTTTAATGGCCTTGAAGAATCTGTAGTTTTCTTGTGTCAAATCTAGGCTAACAGAGAAATTCCCTTTTTTCTGCCTAACTTTCTAGGTTAAATGCCTAGAAATAGATTAAACAGTTTGAATAGATTAAACATCTGTTTTTCCAGGAATTGAAACGTACATTTTTTGGTACTTTACCATCAACCACACGGCCTGTACGATGGGCACGCTCTATTGCATCATTCGGAAGCTCAACTTCAAGATCCTTCTCAAAATAATTTGTAACCCAACGCTCCACATTTAGGTCTTTGACTGAAGATATTGAGACTCCAAAGATCCGGAGATCAAGGCGCCTTATATATTGGGCCAAGTTATTAACTTCCCCATGAACCTGCTCCACTTTTGCTTCCACATGAGATAATTCCTTATGGAAGGCTTGTAACGAACTTTTGATGTCTTTCTTCGTTGGCAAAGCGTCAAGTTTGGAATTTATGGGTGCTAAGAGCCGAGTAATGACCTTTTCTACGTTATCTTGATCCATTTCTTTAAATAAAATGGCCTAATCCTTAAGATGTTTGAGCGAGAGCAAGCCAAGTCGCATCTTACCTCAAAGGTGACATTTGCAGAAAAAACATTATTGGGACACTGTGAGGACCTACAGATTTTGGAGAGTCAAAATTTGATATGTTATCTTCAATTCTGGGTTTATAAGATATTGAAGGGGAGACTTCAATGTTTTCGGGATGTTTTTAGTTATGTTTTCTGCGACATTAACATAAAGTATTCATTAAGTATATTCGACATTTGGGTAGGATCAGATATAAAGTCTCCATATTCATCTTCAATTTGAGAAATATTTGACTGAACAGAGCCTTTATTTGAGATTATTGACTTAATCCCATTCCAAAACTTCTTCATATTCCTACAATTTGTTGCAAAGAAGTCTTAAAAGTAATTGATTTTAGTTTTCTTCAGTTCACTTGCTCCGCAATTTCGAAATTTTTACAAATTTTCATCATTTTTTGTAATCTGCTGTTAATCCAAGTTTTGATTCTTTGTTAGTGCATTTTTTAATAGGTACATGCTTTTCGGCTAGTAAAGTAACGCCATTGAGAAATTGATCATTATCTTTATCAATATCAATATTTTGACATATAAACCAATACCTCCATTTTGGCTCTTTGATACTGTATCATAAAGCTTATAGCCATTTACATCAATTTTAGTAAGTATTTTGCTTTGTATATAGTTCAGCTTTCACACACAGAGTTATCAAATCATCGCAATGACCAGACAGACTTCTTATGGTGTATGTAGGATTGAGAGTTGGTTAGTATTAGAACTTGAAGGTACCAGTTCAGAAACAGTCAAGTACCTGGAGTTGATAGTTTGAGGAAGTTGTTCGTCAATATCGTATTCATTTAAATAAAGCAATCCCCTGACATCCGAATTCCATTGAAATTTTGGCAAATTGTCGATATATGTGGCCAATTGGAGACCTTCTGCTTTTAACATATAAATGTAATTTAATTTAATTCTACAAGCAAAGGTTAATATTTAACATTACACAATTTTAAGTTAGGAACCATTAAGAGAGAATGACACCCTAAGAAAAACTGTCATCCAAGCAGCAATTTTAGAATAACATTATGATCCGGGTTTGTTATAGATTGTTTACTATGCTTAGTCAATAATGTGGCCCTAAGTGACATTCGAAGGTTAACCCGCCTTTTGCATCAAGGAAGTCAAATTGCTTAGGATAGTTGGGAGTTTTTAAACGTATAATCTAGAAGTTTGTAATATACCAATGGCAGTGTGTGCAACAAACAGATAAATTTGAATACTCTTTTTACCTGCCTTTTTACTCTTAAGAATCAATTAAAAGTGCTGGGCAGGATGCTGTTTCTATCACCTTTGGACAAGGGCCTTTTTTCCCTCGAATGCTTGCAATTGAATAACAAATAATAAGCGAAATTTTAAACACGTATGCCTAAAGCCATCTGATCAACCATATGGTAGATGCCTCAATTTATAATAAACAACAACAATTCAATCAATTTGACACAAACCGAATTAATTCATGCATTCCTTAGTTTTTGAAGGTTCTCGAAATTATCAAAATACTCGTATGAGCCATGGTGGATCCGGCAAAGGCGACAGTTAATGTCGGCAAAGGCAAATGATTGCTTGCTTGATTCCAAATAATCGTACGCTTTTTTTAAGACCTCGCTTTGCTTTTTCGTTAAATCAAGCTTAACTCGATATTTAGTGGCGTTTTTCCTTGCCCTGTAAATCATGGGTCTGTGGCGCCATGTAGTTAGGCGTACAATCATCTGCCGGCCACTTTTCCCATTATGGTTCCTAACCTTGCCCACTCTGTGAGCTTGATCGATAACCTCTTCGGGAACTTTTACCCTAAGTTCAGCAAAAACAAGTTTGACCTTGTCAAGGCAATCGTCAACAGATTCATGCCATGAGGCGGCAGATCAATGCCACTAATACGCAAGCAAAGGAAGCATTGATATTGCTCCAAATTATCGTTTACTATTTGGAGCTGTTATATATGGCTCTCCAGGACTGCGACCTTATCTTCCATCATATTTTAATTTTCTTATTTTGATCTTCAATAATTTTCATAAAGTTACTAATACAATCCTTTGTCACTATTTTATTTTCTTTTCTGCTATTTTAACTTCTCAAACTGTTGTCTCATGAGGCCATGAAGAAGTTTAACCTGCAGGGAATGCATCTGATGAAGTGGGAGAGTCAGATTTACCTTGGCGTGGCTTCGTCATTTTGGGCATAGATACTACAATGATGTGGCTTAGCCATTAACTATTACTAAAACTTGGTAACGAAGGGAAGATGAAGAAAAAAGAACCCACAAAATCATACTAGCATGTCGCATGTAAATGTATTCCACCGCTTGTTGCAGCTTTCTAGAATACGTCGGCCATCTTGTATATACACCTCTGAAGGGATTTTCTATCAAATGCTGGAATATCTACCCTTATGTCACATCTTGAATTTATTGCAACCTTCAAAGTTGTTCCTTTCAGGCAAATTTCATAAAATGTCTGATCTGTTGTGTGGCAAACCTTCCTTTTGCAACATTTTTTCTTTTTTTGTAGGCATTTCTCTGCATTTGTCACAGAAAGAACACCAGTTTGGGCAAGAAGTATGTGTGGTTTGTGATGGAGTTCCCTTGTTGTTAATGATATCTATAAGGAGGGACTTTCTGTCCTCAAATACAGATACAGCAAGCTCAAACAATTCGTCAAATTGCAATGCTTCTAATGTTTCCTAAACCAAAAAAATATATAATGTATAACTTTAAGGATATTAGGTTTGTTATGTAATAAATGAATTCAATGTACTTATGAGCACCAAAACCAAATCTGCGAATTCTATCAACTAAATCGAACGGTGCCAGAGGAATACAGGATGAAAGAAGCAGAGGAATTTTGGCTTAATAAAAAGGTTCTGGACATTCTCTGAAGGTTGCCATCTTGATTCGTTGAAGGATGGTAAATTTGGAGGTGCATCCTTATTTGTTAAACACATCAAACTTTTATGTTGGGATTCACATTTAGTCTGCTTATTGTGTTAATTTGTGCAACAGTCTTGCTGCTTTGGGAGCCAAAACCAAAACACTTCCTACAGTATGATTTTAAATCAACATAAAATGAGTAGGGTATTAATATTATAACGAAATGTTGTGTGGTTACCTGATAGATAAAGATTCGGAATTTGAAACTTTTTCATCTTTGGCACCTTCTTTATTACTGTTGACGTCATATGGAAATGAATGGTGGCAATATAAGCCTGTATCTATGTCTCTTTTTTACACCTGATTGCAAAGCTATTTTCAGATGGGCACTATTAATTGCTGATGCTTGGGTAGCCATTACAGTGGATGAAGTGTTGAGAAAAAAGCGCAAAAACAAACATTATTACGGTACAAACATTGAAATTGATTGGGCAAGATTAAGATGCAATCAATGTTTGTTTTTCCCAATCAACTTGTCCCAATCTTTTTTATTAGAGCTGACGTCAGAGAAAGATCCTTGGCCAAAGTTGCATTAAAACGCTCGACAAGACCATCTGTCTGTGGATGGTAGGCAGTGGTGAGCTGACATCGTGTGTTCATAATTTTGCACACTTCTTTCACAATTGTTGCTAGAAAGTTAGGCCCTGGATCAGATAGTAGAACTCGAGGAGCACTGTGACAAGCAATAATTTCATCAGCGAGAATGGGATCCAGTATACTTCAACAGAAGGCAAGGCAAGGCAAATGCTTCCGGCCAACAAGTATAATAATCGGAAATAACGATAACATAACGATTTTCATCATGAGTTTCTGGAAATGGACCAAGAATATTCTATAGCCACTCTGTCTCCTTCCACTGGAATAGGTAGCAATGGAGCCTTTTGGTGTCAACAGGGTATCTTCTTCATTGCACAATCAAAACAACAGTTACACCAATGTTCAGTATCATTGAACATATTCGGCTAATAATAACGTGCGGGTATTTTGGCAAAAGCTTTTGTGATGCCAAGGTGACTGTGCAATAATCATGACTAAAACAACTAGAACTTAATGAAGGTATAATGAAGCTAGAATGACAACTTGTACATGCAATTGTTGAACTTGACGATTACCTGGACTCAAAAAATGGCAATGAATTCCATGTTCATTTAAGGGACTGGTCATTATTTATGGCCGGGGTTGGGGCAGAAGAGAAAATGGTTGGGTAATGAAAATATTGGACCAGCTTTTGATTGGGTAGTGGATAAATAATGCCTAATAATGGTTGGGTAAAGAAAAAGTGCTTGAGTACAATTATTTATTCAAAATGCACATTTTCGAAAAAAAAGAACTATCTACCTGACCTCAAATACATCAATGCAACAAAATTTTATTACCAACAAGACACTGAACATTTTCTCAGATGAAAAATATCTTTTATAATATTTCACAAATGTCTAGAAAATGTCTTGTTATCTGTTTGTCAAATGTTTATGCTACTCCATAATGTCATTTCATCACCACTTTCATCATCATCTTTAATTTTCTTCTGTTTCTTGGCCCTTTGTTCAATTGCTCGTCTAGCTTTTCTCTTTCTCTCGCTCTGCAAAACATCTCCCTCTCCAAACCTTTTTTTGCAGTTGATGAAGAACATACGCCATATCATTTAGTATTGACTGCATCTCTTTAATCATTGTTTCAACAACAGAAAGCTCCTCCTCTACAAATGTCAGCTCATTGCTACATATCATGGGGTAAATTGCCAAAAAGGGGCGCACCGAGCCAAACAATTTCTGGTTTCTGCTAAATATCTCCGCAACCGCTTGAGGTATCAAAACGAAACTTTTGGGGTGTCCTGCCCCCACCCAGGAGGATTTTAGAGAGGGGGAGGGGCTATTTGGGGAGGATACTATTTGACTAGATACAACACTGGCGGGTTCACACCACTCCCCCTCCCCCTCATTTACCCCCCTCTTTTCTCTCCAATTGGGGGTCATGTTGGGGTAGTGCTGAGAGTGGTGTGGTGTCATCTGGAAAAGGAAAATCATACTCATTTTTTTGAACCTTGGAAGTTGGAGAAAAATTTTTGGTTTCTGAACTCCCAGTTGTTGCTGCATCTTTTTCAACATTGCTATTGCTGTTGCTTCCAGTGACAAGAAACCGGGTCAATGGAGCTTTCCTGAACTTATACATATGACCTGGTTTTCCTGACAGTCTCACTTTAGCAAACATTTGGGGGCTTTTTTGAAGCTTGATATGAACTTCATCTTATTCAGCATATCGGATTGTGCACTTGTACCAAACTTCATGCTATTATCATAACATGCCCAATTCTACTGCTATGCGTCTGCACTATCAGGAAACTCGAGAAAGCAAGTTGTTTGACAAAACGAAAAGTTTCCACGCCCATAACTTTTTGCTTATAGCTCAGATCACATTTCTCTTTTTAAATCTTTTGCTTAGTTTTGCAAGTTTTTCCGATAGTATCATCAGATTTGAAAAATTCAAAAATTGACATTGTGCTGACCGTGCTTTTTTCGTGCTTCCATAAACGCAACTTCCGATCATTTGCCTGAATGTTCCCAGGGCTTAAAATGATCAGTGGACTTTACTCTTATGATTTTAACTTTAAAAACTTTGGTTACCCAGTTTGCTAGATTGTTATGCAAAATTCCCTGTCTATTTGGTTTCGGCAATCAGGGTCGTGTCTTCTGCATAATTAATTTATTAATGGTTTTACCATTTACTTTGATTCCGATGTTGTTTTCATATAGCCCTGCGTTTCTTATAATAATTTATCCATATAAGTTAAACAGGTATGGAGATAGAATACTGCCTGGTCTCACTCCTTTGCTGATTTCAAACAAATCTGTTGGCCCATACATTATTCGTACATGCGCTTCTTGTTTTATTCTAAGTAGAACAAGAACTTTATAAGCCATGCATTTTTAAAGTTGCGAAGAATAAAACAATTCAGGAAAGGTACAAATTTATTCTGCAGTCAGAAATACCGAATAATAAAAATAATAATAATAATAAATTTATTTAAAATTGGCGCTACATAGCAATTTACAGTGAAATGAGCTAATCCAAGCCAACTGTTAAAACTATTACATCAAATAAATACAAACGAGATTAAATACATCAAATTTTAAGTACATAATATTTCAATCGTAAGATTTTGCAGGTGCTTTACATGAATATTTACGGAGCCATAATTTTCTAGCAGAGTAATTTTCATATTCTTTGCATGCAATTCTCAAAGCTCTTTCGTGTATTCTATTAATCTCACTATTCAAGTGCCTGCTGTGGAACATCAAGACCAGTGGAAAATATTCAAATTGGCTAATTAAAAAAGGTCTCATTAAAATTTTACGTTTATTAGCGTCCATGTATCTAGATATGCGAGCAGGAGATGAATTTATCGAAGTAAATGATGTGAAAATTCCGCCTTTGGGCAATTGGACAAATGTAGGGAAGACAGTGAAAATACCAATCACTAATCACTCAGGTAATTCTGTCAAAGTGAACAAAGGGTAAAATATTGGGGCGCTGCAGGAAATCGAAAAAATGATACTACAGGATATTTACTAAAGCTGGATGAAATCGAAATTGGAGACCCATAAATGAAAGAAGAAGTACAAAACGTTGTGCAGAAATATGATGAAGTGATGCAGCAGAAACTCATGAAGCCAACAGATATCCCAATTGTTTATGAAATAGCACTTTCAGATGACAAACCAGTTTCTGCCATGGCAAGGCGCATACCGCACAGTCAACGTGAAGAAAATTGAGAGACAAATAGAAACGCTGAAAGACAAGGGTTACATAGAAAAATCATACTCGGCTTATGGACCACCAATTGTCCCAGTTGTCAAGAAAGATGGTACTTTGCTCATGTGTATAGACTACCGTCAACTCAATGCAAAAACCATACCGACTGTGTACCCTATTCCACGTACTGATGATATTTTGGATTCACTAAATGGAGCAAGTCTTCTCAGTTTTGGATTTAAAGGATGCATACCATCAGATCGCTATCAAAAAGGAAGATCAACACAAGACAGCATCTGTTGTTCCATGGGATTGTTCCATGTTCCATGTTCCATCTTGTAATCGCTGTGTTTTCTTTTGTGAGGCCAATGATAAATTAAATTAACTTGACCCTCGACTTCTCTAATGTGACCATCTTTCAAGTGGGCAAATTTTCTGCCCTTGTGAATGTTTTGGGCTGATTCAAAATAACGTTAGTTTTAAGATCCTCAGTCAGGCCGTTTATAAATATGTTCATTTTTTCCTTGTCTTGCAAGGCAAGGCTTGAATTTGTTGAGAATATCCTTGGTATAAACAGTGAGAGGCTCCGCAAGCCCCTGTTTCCGGGAGTAGAGTTCTTGCCTGAAGAGAAATTCTAATTTTTGTGCACCAAAACGATCTCTTAAGGCGGTGCAGAGGTTGGCAAAACTACCAGTTTTTTCATCCGGTAATGTTTGGTACCAGTCTAATGTGGGGCCTTCTAAAAGCAAGGTTAGTGCACCAAGTTTTCTGGCATTCGACCAATTATAAAATTTCGAAAAAATGTTCAAATTTTTCAAGCAATTCATTTACATCTTCGGAGGGAAGAGGGCTAGAAGAGCGAGGTTTGAATAGACTGGAATTCCCCTCTATACCAGCTTGAACTGCGGTCAACTGAGTTTGCAGTTCTTGAACCATTGCTTCCATTTCCATTGTTTACCAAAACACTTTTACACGAATAGGTCAGAATCCCGAAATAGAATGTTTAAATAAGTCTGAATGTTTAAATAAATAAGTTTCTTTTCAGCAAGTGAATAATTGCTGGTAAAATCTTTTCATCAGGCTGATCATTATGTGGTGCTATACCAAGGACAGCAAGAATTGCAGCAAGGATTCTGTCTTCAATTTCAAGGGTGAAAAACTATTTGCATGCTTTTACTTTCTGGCTCACATCGCTACGAACCTTTTTTTCTATTTATCAGTGATTTGTCACAAAACATAGTGCACTTGTCTTTTGTTGTTGACTCTAAAAAGTTATCAAATGCCAGCTAGAATGGAAAGAAAAGTGGGACTTTGACAGGCAAATAAATTATAAACTGCGATTAACTTTCAATTACATGGTTATGGGTCTGAGCACATTTAATTTTAATCTATGTTAAGGATGGAAAGAAAAAAACAACAATAAACATGTATAACAAGAAAAGGGGACTTTTTGGTATCTTTTTTGCTATGAAAAGTGTGGTTGAAAATTTTGAAAATGGAAAGCTTGCAACTAAAATGAGATACTGTGTTTGTGTTGTTACACTCGTTTAACAGACAATCATATTTGTATATATATATATATATATATATATATATATATATATATATATATATATAATAAAATAGAATATATACTAGAAATGAGACATGTTCTCTGTTACTCCGAGTTTCGTGCTTACGCACTCATCAGACAGACTATAATGAAGAATATTCCTGTTACCGCGGTATAAATATACAAAAGGTGTGATAAAGTTAGACAAAAGAAATTTTATTTAATACAGGTTAATTAGTTAGGTGGAGTTCTATTGTTCATGAGATAAAACTTGTTTTCGTGTCGGCATTTGGAGATTAATTCGGATCGTTTGTTTAGAAGGGTGTTGTTATTTGCTTTGATGATGTATAGTTTTTCTGTTAAGCATAGGTCACACCTTTTAGTAATGTTGTTGTATGGTTTGGCTGAGGTGATGATGGTCCATTGTATGTCATAATCCTTGTTTTTGTCTTTAAGTTCCCAGATGTATTTTGATAGTTCGGTACTGTTGGCGTATTTTCGGTTGCGGAATGAGAGTTTTTGTTGTGTAAATCGTTGTTTGAAGGTTCCTTCTGTTAGGCCAATGTAGTTTTTGCTGACAGTGTCTTCGGTTGTGGTGATATGTGCGTTGTAGATGATGCTGGAAGAGAGGCAGTTGTTGTCTAGTGGGCATTGGTCTTTTTTTCGGCAGTTGCATGTTTTCTCGTTGGTAGTGGTGGGATTGGTGTTGATAATTTTCTTGTTGTGTTTGTTGATGATAGTTTGCATATTATCCATACAGCTGTAGCTGACTTTAACGTTGTTCTTGTTGAAAATCTGATGGAATTTGTGATTCTTGGGGAAGTGTATGTGTATGAGCTTGAGGAAAGTTCTGCCGATGTTAGTTTGTACATTCTTGCTGTATGGTGGGTTGTACCAGATTATGTTGCGCTGTCTGTTTCTTCTTTTACCTGTGGGTGATGTGTGGTCGTTTTATTTTAGGGTGTCGAGGTATCCACTGGCTTTTAGGGCGTTTTCGTAGATGGGCTTGGCTTTGTCGAATTCACTTTCGTTGCATGATATGTCAGTTATTCTACGGTTGATTGCTCCAGGTAAGTGCTTTATGATGTTGGGGGGATGGTTGGACTTTGTATTGATGTATAGTGGCTGGTCGTTGGGCTGTCTGTATGGACAATACGATTGATTTGTTAGGTTTAGTGTTACGTCGAGGTAGTTCACAATTTTTAGGTTGGTCTGTATGGTGATGTTGAGGCCGTGAGTCTTGAAAAGTTTTGTAATGTCCTTCCTGATTCTCTCTGCTTGTGGACCAGGGGTGTTCTTAAAGATAGCGAGTCCGTCGTCTCTGTATAGACCTATGTTGCCTTTTCCGTATTTTGCACTCAGCTTATTGAGGATGAAAAGACCAACCAGTTCACAAATTTCCGCGCCGCCAAAGCTCCCCATAGTCACATCGAACATATGGCTGTCTTTTTTCGTCCATGTGTTTCCTTTGCTGAATAGGAGTGATTTGCGGGCATGCATTATGATGTTGGTATCCTTTTCGGTGATTTTGCAGTATTTCTTGGCGAAGGAGATAGAGTCTGTAAGGAGTTTTTTGGTTATTGAGGGGTAAAAGTTTTCAATGTCGAAGATAACAAATGTATGTTGATGCTTGTTTGGTATGCTGTTGAACCAGTTGATTACAGACGAAGTGTTTTTCCATTGGTTTAGGGTAGTTTGGTTTCTGATGGTCGTGTTGATTCTGTCAAGGATCTGTTTGCTGATACAGCCTATTTCACTTTTTGCGGGGTTGATTAGTCTGCAGGTGGGGTTGTTCTGGAAAATTTCTTTATGGTCTTTTAGAGTTATGAATGCTTGTCGTTCTGCCATACATTCTGTTCGGTCTTGGATGTTGAGTTCAGTGGCGATGTTCCGTGCTTCGTTGTTTATTGTGTGGATGGCGCTGTCGTTTGCTTTCTTGTAGGTTGTGGTTATGCTGTTAGTTAGTAGTTTGTCATGTAGTTCACTATTTAGTTTGTAGTAGTTGGTTGTTTTGTCAGCGGGGATGAAGGCTTTCGTGGAGGCGTTGATCTTTTTGATGTCTTCGCGTAGCTGGTCTTGAAATTGGTCGTGTGTTTTCCTGAATTGGATGTGCTTGATCATGTTGAGTAAATCAGACTCAAATGCATCTAGGTCTTCGTTTTGTGGTGGACATTTTCTAGACTTGAATCCGAATGTTTTGTTTTGGTCCTCGGTTTGTTGGTCGTCTTCCTTTGGCTTTTCGTGGAAGAAGGCTTTCTATCTCATACGCTTGATGACACTTTCAGTTTTCTCGATAAGTTTCTTTATGTAGCTGTTTCTTGGCGGTATCGGTATATTTTTCATTGAATAGTTGAACCTTGTCTGTTCCATTTCTTGCGTTTCAGTGTTCGACAAAAGTGCTCGACTTTGCAGGAGCGTTAATATTCCAGATTGCGTTGTCTATTCTGACGTGACAGTGCTCGATGTGCAAAAGCACAAAGCAATATATATAATAAAATAGAATATATACTAGAAATGAGACATGTTCTCCGTTACTCCGAGTTTCGTGCTTACGCACTCATCAGACAGACTATAATGAAGAATATTCCTGTTACCGCGGTATAAATATACTAAAGGTGTGATAAAGTTAGACAAAAGAAATTTTATTTAATACAGGTTAATTAGTTAGGTGGAGTTCTATTGTTCATGAGATAAAACTTGTTTTCGTGTCGGCATTTGGAGATTAATTCGGATCGTTTGTTTAGAAGGGTGTTGTTATTTGCTTTGATGATGTATAGTTTTTCTGTTAAGCATAGGTCACACCTTTTAGTAATGTTGTTGTATGGTTTGGCTGAGGTGATGATGGTCCATTGTATGTCATAATCCTTGTTTTTGTCTTTAAGTTCCCAGATGTATTTTGATAGTTCGGTACTGTTGGCGTATTTTCGGTTGCGGAATGAGAGTTTTTGTTGTGTAAATCGTTGTTTGAAGGTTCCTTCTGTTAGGCCAATGTAGTTTTTGCTGACAGTGTCTTCGGTTGTGGTGATATGTGCGTTGTAGATGATGCTGGAAGAGAGGCAGTTGTTGTCTAGTGGGCATTGGTCTTTTTTTCGGCAGTTGCATGTTTTCTCGTTGGTAGTGGTGGGATTGGTGTTGATAATTTTCTTGTTGTGTTTGTTGATGATAGTTTGCATATTATCCATACAGCTGTAGCTGACTTTAACGTTGTTCTTGTTGAAAATCTGGTGGAATTTGTGATTCTTGGGGAAGTATATGTGTATGAGCTTGAGGAAAGTTCTGCCGATGTTAGTTTGTACATTCTTGCTGTATGGTGGGTTGTACCAGATTATGTTGCGCTGTCTGTTTCTTCTTTTACGTGTGGGTGATGTGTGGTCGTTGTATTTTAGGGTGTCGGGGTATCCACTGGCTTTTAGGGCGTTTTCGTAGATGGGCTTGGCTTTGTTGAATTCACTTTCGTTGCATGATATGTCAGTTATTCTACGGTTGATTGCTCCAGGTAAGTGCTTTATGATGTTGGGGGGATGGTTGGACTTTGTATTGATGTATAGTGGCTGGTCGTTGGGCTTTCTGTATGGACAATACAATTGATTTGTTAGGTTTAGTGTTACGTCGAGGTAGTTCACAATTTTTAGGTTGGTCTGTATGGTGATGTTGAGGCCGTGAGTCTTGAAAAGTTTTTGTAATGTCCTTCCTGATTCTCTCTGCTTGTGGACCAGGGGTGTTCTTAAAGATAGCGAGTCCGTCGTCTCTGTATAGACCTATGTTGCCTTTTCCGTGTAAGAATGTAAGAATTCATGTTGAATGAGTTATAGGCTTGGTACGTCAGCAATTTCGAAATCCTCAGTGATATTCTTCATATTGAAGCATTGTATAGTCAACAATCCAGTCCCAAAATAAACAAATTAGAAGTGGTGTGCTGTGTACAAACCTTTGTGACTCTGTTGTTCCATTTAATTTGTTTTTCTTGTTGTATATATTTTCATTCTTAATTAGTTTCTTACTTTACAAGTTAACTTCTATTCATTGCCTAGGGTTGGAATTAAACCTGATTGAGGAGAACAAAAAAAATTTCAGAATAGCAAGACCACTCACAGCTGTTTTTTGATTGAGTTGTCATTGGAAAAAATGCAGAAGGAAAACTGCCTTATCTTATCTAGACAGAAATAGCTTTCTATTCACTTTGTGATTGTCACAGTCTGGCAAAATCTAACTGATAAAAACACATTTATCAATCATTGTTTCTACCTTAGATACATTTTAATATTATCTTGGTTGTTCTCTTATTATTTTTATTTAGAAAACTCTTTTGTTTGCACAAAAAATATTGTATGCCTTCCAATTTCATCTTAAAGCTTTTATTACCAAACATCTGATGGTTAATTTTCTTTTTTTATAAAAATTCACAGAGATAACTAAGATAAAAAAATTGTGTCTGATTTTGTTATTCTTTCATTTTTTTGTATAGTATTTTCCAAGTAGTTCTGGTAGGATGCATAGCTTGAAGAATTTTTCTGCTGTACTAACATTAACATCAAAAAGAGATTTGTTGGGATAGATTGTCTCAGTACATACTACTTTGGAGTTCATACTACAAAATGAGCATACTTTGCACCAGACATTGCTAGTTAGCATTGTACTTGAAAATAATAGCTTGAGTGCAAATGAATGCAAATATACATTCATGCTTGAATGCAAATGAGTGGTGTAAAGGCACTAGCATGGCATCATCTTTTTCTGCATATACATTTAATGAAATTTCTCTGGAGCTATAAGGACACTTGACCTCTAGAACACCTTCCCAACAGCACTTGCAAGATATCAAGCCATCTGGGGAAGCTCCTAAAATGGCCATTTATTGTTTAAAATTAACCCTGTCTTTAAGAAACTGGAATTCTCTGTGTTCTGCTTGTATAGCTTTTACATAGGCAGCTACTGCAATGCTCTCCATTTCCAAACCCCAAGCTACAGCTTCATTTGTAAATATGCACTCTGTTGGGTAACATATCTTTTTCATCCAGCACTTGCTTGGGTTGTAGACATCAGTACTGCAAGCTTGTTTGAATCTTGAAACAGCGATTGTGCCAGACCGGAGCCTAAACCAAAGCTTTGATTTTGATTGGCTTGCTGTCTCTTCTTGAATTCTCTGTAGATGGTTATGTGACAATACTGGTAGAACAACTTTATCACAGTTTTTTAATAATGTCAAAAGAGAAACCTGTGTTTGAAGGAGAATACAATTCTGGTAGGTACAGGTTCTTGATGGGTCCAAAAGGAACAAAACTTTCATAAAAAGGTTTGTTTTTGACAAAATTGCTGGTCTAGTACCACACAAACTAATCTTATTAAAAAATTATTTTTGCTTCTATCTTGATCAGTGTAGCAAGCATTTTCCATTTTCTTCTGGCCCATGACTTTCTTCTTTACCTTTACTGCCCAAATTGAAATCTTGCATCTTCCTAGTTGCTCCTTTAAAATCTATTTCTGCAACAGGTAAGTAAGGCACTGTTTTTACAGCTTTAGGCAGCACTCATTTGCACTGTTCTTGGGTACATGTTGTTGTTTTTTTTGAACGATTAAATGCCTCTACGTAAAATAGGAGTTATGCAACATATGAGCAAGCTTCACCCAGACCAGCCATACATGTGCAATGGGAGGTTTCTATTTCCCCATCTGCTTTCAAAAGAACCCATTTATAAAATCATTTTCTATAAGAAACTGGCTTTAAAAAAGGAGTACTGGAGAGTCAGAAAAATAAAGAAACTTCAGTACTTGAAGCAGAAAAATTAAGAAAATATTAAATCATGACAAAAATAAGAAGAAGAAAAAAATCCAAGAACATGATTGCCCTGTTGGCCTAGAACGTAAGACACAAAGCATAAAGATATACTTCCGGCATCTAAATACAGTATGAGAACGGAAGTGAATCTCTTGACGTACTAAAAAAGGACACAAACATTTCGTAACATAGCATAATTTCATAATAGTAGAAACATCGACAAGTCTAATTTTTTGTGAAAATCCCTCCATCTTCTGTATTATTTCCTAACATTCAATTAAATTTCTGCCATAAAAACTTAAAAATTAAATATAAGGAACCCAAATCTAAAATTTATGACATCATAATCAAGAAACTCTTTAGAAACAACGAGTATTGAAATTTCCAGAACATTAAGAAACTGGAGTACTCAACATTGACCTTTGTTTCTTTTAAAAAATGAGTGTATACA
Source organism: Rhopilema esculentum (assembly GCF_057945365.1). NCBI lineage: Eukaryota > Metazoa > Cnidaria > Scyphozoa > Rhizostomeae > Rhizostomatidae > Rhopilema > Rhopilema esculentum. The sequence continues at coordinate 13,184,662 of NC_142823.1, read as the reverse complement.
TATATACTCAGTGCCTATATCTATAGTATATTCAGGGTACAATTCATACGGGGGTCTTCAGATCATTACTGTCAGTACTTTCTAATTCAAAGGTACAATGGAAGAAATGCGATCTGCAAGAGACCACGCAATAATTTATGCTTACTCGGAATGTTTTTTCACCAAGGTAGGGTAAGGCATATTTTATTAATTGTTTCGGAAGTAAATTATGTTTTATATAGTTTTTAGTAAACAAAGAAGATGCATTTTGGACTTTAGATATTTTTTATTATTGTAAAGGATATAAATCTGTGGCTACTTGGTACCAAAAATTAATAAATGGATTGACACTAAATCGCTGGCTTCACATGGATTCAGAAAGGTAATCTTCCACCATTTCTCAGTTTGTTGGACCGTACATTGCCTTGAACTTCGCTTTGGCCCTCTGCCATATTGCCTCTACTCTGTTTGTAGTTACCCCTGTTAAGGGGGCAAGGAAATTCAAGGTTAACGGTGTTGTGTGCAAACCAAAGCTGTGGCAGGTCCGATATGCTGCCCACATATCCGTCCATATCGTTTTGTTGGGCTCCACCCATTGCTGGATGATCGGCAGTAATGTAGCTTGGTCCCTTGCAGGGACTGGTACCAGGAACCCTTAATTCGTCTCTGCTTTATACCTGCCCAGTATCCACTGCTCTCTCCCAAGGTGGCCACCCTCGTACTTTCGTCGCTCAAACAGACTTTTGTTGATTTCAACAATTGTCCATTTCCCCCTAGACGATCTGGGTGGTTAACAAAATGCTGGACAGCCACATCTTGACATAACAGATTCCAGTCGCTTATTTTCAGCTCGCTTATTTTCACTGCAACACAGACAGCCCCCTCGGGCAGCCCACACTTGTAGCCCACAGGTATGTCAAGCCGACAACCTGCAACAGCTTTAAATGCGAGCGCTTGAAAAAGCTACCTTTTCAAACGTTTATCGTTTTTCTACATTTTGGACATCTCCAATTGATGCCATCAATGGGTCGGCACTAGATCATAGTCAGCTAACGTACATGACATCATACATCTTTGAAACTGAGGACTAAGTGCAATGACGGAACTCGCCTGTGGTTTGCTGTGGCATTAACAGGGCCCATGTATCCCTACAGAACAGTTAAGTGTTTTAGGCAAATGTAGGAAAATGACCACAGGAGATCATTCAGTAGTTTGTTTAATCTACAGGGACGTGTATGTCAGGGGAACTTCGTTTCGGGGAATTTTCTTCTAAAGCTGGAATTTCGCTTTTTCTTCAAGAGTTTCAATTCATAGCACACACAAACAGAGAAACACGAAAAAAGTGACTATTCTACTCTAAAGCTTTAAATATGCCCTGTTTTGAAGCACTTTCTTACAGTTGAATCTAAAGGACTTGTCTTGGTGCGTGTGCAGCTAAAAAAACTCTCTCTTACGTTTTCCCCTGAGTCAGAGTATCTGCCATTGATAATTATGTATGAAGCCTTTGCTATAATTTCAGGTAACTAGTTTTTCTGCATAAGAACATTATCAAGCATTTAAAAGAGAGTTCCCTGACAAAATTTGGTGTAATCAAGCCTAAAGTCCCTTTTAAAAGCATTGCGTCAGTCTTCATTTTCCATAGTTTAGTGTTCAGAACATTGATTGACAGAGTTATTGGCAGTTGACATAGGAATTGAATTTCATGCTGCTTGCAATAAAGTCTTTCATCAAATGGTTGGAATGCGATGAGATCATACTACCACTTACGCACAAGGTTGCCATAGTTTGTATGACGTCGTGTACGTTAGCTGACTATGATCTAGTGCTGACCCCATCAATGCTGCGTCTGTACAGACCTTCTCATACATCGCACTCTTGTTCTGTGGAAAAGCAGCCCATGTTGCCTGCACCATGCAATTGTAGCCTTGTCATTGTCTTCAAATCGACGCCCAATTGCCATCAAGTTGAAAGACTTGAATTCTTGCATTGTCTGCAGTCATGGAACCTTAGCTTGAGCCATCATGATGTAAAAGCACTGAAGTATACTTGCAATGCACTTTATATAGTTAGGTGTCTCTATGAGTGGTCTCCAATCTAAGGAACACATTTAATGACATGGAGTGATGCCAAGGACGGTGGTGACTAACATTTTCTGTATGTTTCATTCAAATGAATTGAAACTGGGCTTATAAGGAAGTTTGACTTAATTGCTGACATACTTTTCTATCATAGTATGCGTGGTACCATACTAATAAATCTTACATTGGCAGTGTTAATAAAATTTCAGATATACCTCCATCCAATCTTCAATGGTTTAACTTACTTTTTCCGGGTAAAATAGGATAAATCTAGACAACACAGTAAGATTATAAGGTAGACACTCTTTAACAGGTTCGCCAATGGCGAGATTGTGCTTAAAGTAATATAATGAATGAATAAACGAATTTTGAGCTTCGCCAACTTCCGCCACCCTCCTCTTCGCCCTCTCGTGTAAATCACCACTGTATTTAGGCACATGAAAACCCCATGCAATGTTCCAAGCAGTCCAGAGGACACCCGATAGAACATTTCTTCAACTTTCCATTTTCAAAATTGATTTATCATATAAAAGTTGCCTCTCTATAATCCTAACGAGTTGGGATTGCGCAAGCTAATCGTGGAGGCGTGCCAATTTTGAGCTTCATGGCTGCAGCTTTGGAATATTTTTTGAAAATCACTCTAAACTGTAGGCGTGAATACTTTTCCAACAAGATATGAGCTGGTAATCAGCTTACTTTACGATATTGAATGAAAATGAAAAAGGGGTTAGTAAGGGAAGTTGCACAATAACCCCCAAATATGTTGGATACTTGGGAGGGAATGGACCGGAAAAGCCTTTTTTTCCCACTAAAAGCCGATGCATCAGTCCAACCTAATAGCATCAAAACCCAAATGATGTCTTCTTCCAAATGTCCTGACCTAAATCTCTAAAACAGTGCCTGCTGCAATCTACTCCCTAGAAACGATATTGTCTCTAAGCCATAGCACGTAGTGCGCGCTTGTGGCAGTAGTAGATTGTTGCAGCTTCTCAATCCATACTCACTGTGTTTTTCAATAAATATATCCTTCATGAAAGTAGGATCGAGCTCCCATTTTGTTTTATAAATTTCAATCATCAACACTTGTAAATTCCTGATGTGGATTGGGACCGCATTGTCTCTGTGTAACATTGTGCTAAAATCTCATTTCATATCTTTGTAAGTTGTCAAGAAAGTGAGAGGTTCTCGAGAGAGCATGTAGCTTTTGCCCAGCCTTTCTGCAAATGGACCTAAGTTGCTTTTTAAAGCATATGAAATTTCTAGCTAGTTTAATTTAATCCTTTTAGTTTGTATATTTCCTTACGCACAGGATCCTAATGATAACAGTATGCTTGGTTATTCCTGTATAAACATTCGTGTATTATTATTATTATTATTTTTTTTATTATTTTATGAATGTTTTGTCCAGAATCACTCGAAGCAGCTTTTCTTCCGTGCTCCCTTTTATCCTGACACTTCCGATATTCAATGGAAAATCATTACTTTTATTCCCAAAGTCCATTAGATGGCATTTGTTCTCATTCAACTTCATACAGTTGTTCGGAAACCATTCTGCAATTTTAAGGGCATCACTCACTAATGTTTTGTTGTCACAAGCATAGATAGCCGAAAGACTAGGAAAACCAGCCGCATTGCCAAAAAATTAGAAGAACAGATAGAAGAAAAACACAAGGAAGCGTGGCACAAGATACCATAACCAATAAGAAATAACAACAATTTCATGCGAATAAGTTAAAGCTTGAAGGCCCCTGTGAAATTAACTCTGACGAAATTTCATTTTATTATCATAACAAAATTCGACTGACTTCTTAGGTGTGCAAGTCTTTACATGGGCCGCATTTAATGCACACGATCTAATGAATCACTCCCAAGAAAGGTGTATGACATTTATAAATTTTGAAAAAATCTCATGCTGAGGCAGAAGATTTTGGTATTTTTTAGTAGATGTTGTTTTTCTTTAAAATCTGGCATTTCATTGTTAAATACAAGATCATAAATACTTGGTCTTTTAAATGAAAATGCTGAGTTTCAGGAAGTTGATTATGATAACAATAATCTTCAGATGACTGTTTGTTACCGAACAGTGCACTGTAAAAAGTTTGTTCTTCATGCAATCGGTTTTTTTGGACGTGTGCACCAAACAAAAACGAATTTCTAGCAAGGGCAAAACTTCTGCTTTGAAGTGGTTGCCGTCATAATTTGATTAAGCCCCCCCCCCCCTCCCAGGGACCTAAATCTATTTTTAAAACTTCTTAATTTAGAACGGCAAAAATACCTCTCAATATGCAAAATTATGTTCAAAATTGGCAAATTTGGCCAATCTGCAAACCGATTACTGTTAGTCTGGCCTGGTTCATAAAGTTATGAACCAAGACCAAATTGGAGAGGTTTGATTGAGAAGATCCTGTGCTGATGTGGCCATGTCTAATGGCGTGAATTGTCATGTCACATTCAACTGATTATGTACATTAAGAGGTATTTCATAATGCTTATTTACAGTGGTTATTTTAAGTGGGGTCTTATTTAAAGTTTTTGCTTGAAAGGGAGGGGTTTAAGTTAGGTTACTGGTCCAAATACTAGAAATTTTGTCTTTGAGGCTAGAGCTTTCAAAATTGCAGGCACAAGGTTATCAGGTATGCTGATTTGAAATATGATACTGAAATTTTAATCAAATAAATGGTTTCTATGGCAACAAAGAAAGAAAAGGTAAAAACATGCTTTGCTTCGTGTAGTAAAAAATTTCAATGAAAAAGAGTCAATGTAAAGCATCTTATCATACATAAAGTAGCTCCCTGAAAGTGTGAGAGTGCACTTTGGACATTTTTTTTCACTTTTAAACTCACAAAAATTGTTGCCCTTTTAATCAAAATTTTCTCTACAAGCTGATATGTTGTAGGTTTGTTCAAGGCCATGCAAAATTTTATAGGCACAGTGCATGGGAAAATTTAAGGTCTAAAGTGCACTGTCCATACCATAACAAATCTTTTGATGTATAGACATCAATCATTTGCACTCCACTGAATTTGCGTGCACTAAGTATCGTGAGCAGTGGAAAAATTGCTTCTGAGGAAAATTGTGTTTGAAAGTTTTTGATGTGTTTGTTCGCAAAAAGATAGATATATTACTTAATAAGGGACATATTTTCGTTTAATTCATTTGTCTCTTAATCAACAGTCAAATCCACTGGCAGACTATGTTTCTACTTCGAGAGATTTTTTTCTTTGGTCTTTTGATTGCATCTTGTATTTTAAAATCTTTCTTCTATTTTTTGCAACTCAAGAAGCTGCTTTTTATATTCTCTTGCAGTCCTTTGCCACTGCTGACTTCACCAAATTCCCTTCTGGACTCATGTTGAGGGTTTTGCATAGTGCAACACGAAATCTTGCCCACATACTTAACTTGGCTGATGTTGATATCAAAAGATGAATTTGGAGAACTGGAGCCTCCAACACCTTCACATAGGTATTCTTTCTTCACAAATGGTTCACATTTTGTACATGAAACAGTTGAATATACAGAGAATCCACTCTTACTGTCATTCGAGGCATGAAAAACCAGTCCTGATTGTTTACATTTAGGGCAAAGTAAAGAAGCGAACATGCTTGCAAGGACTGACTTTTTTACAAATATGTAGAACTCTTCTTGCGAAGAATCTGTTTTGCAATTGCTGCTTTAGCCAATCAGGTTTAAAAATTTCTCTTACTTCTATGGTAACGGATATCTTTTGTTCTAGGCCCAAAAGAGAAAACAAAGTCTACATGAGAATTCTGGAAGAAATGAGCTTTCATTTCATATATAGTCAACCTATGATCCGTAGAAGTAGGCCTCCTTCCTCTTATGATAAACTTTTGTGAAATAGCATTTCAAAATCAGCTGTTATAGATGCTTTTCAACATATGTACCTTCCTTAATTTCGCTAAATTCAAGACTATAGATCAATATTTAAGAAAAAGAACCGATGGAAACTGTTCTTAGATGGCTGTAGAAGCAAAAACAACAAAAATCTCAAATTCACTTTTTTGCTCCAAAATAAACATATTTGGGGCAGTGACCTACCTTAATAGAAAAAGAGGGCTTAGTAGAGCTTTTACGGTAACTTGGAACAGTAATATCACTTTTCCAAATTGTTCCTTTAAAAACCATTCCAAAACCAAACATTCTATCCGTTTTGTTTGTTTTGTAATATTTCACTTTTTGTTTCGTTTTGTTTCGTTTTGCCAAATGTTATCAGTTCAGTTCATATAATTTTAAATTCCAGTACATACAAATTTTGTCAAAACATTGAATACACTATAGGCTACAAGTTACAATGCAAGTTTAAAGACTAAACATATCTACAGAAAAATTAGAAAATTTGCATGAAGAGGAATTTTTTAAGGAGGAGGTCTCTCAGTAGCAAAGCTAATTGAGGAGAGGCCACCCCCTTATAGAAAAATTTTAATTGATGAATATAATTTAGAAACATTTTGAGGAAAATATTGACGATTGTTATCTATAATCTGCTACCATAATTATTTTCAAAAAGAAAGGCTTTGAGTCTCTGACGAAAGATATGAACAGATGGTGACCGTTTTACATCTAAAGGAATTTCATTCCAGCACTTTGATCCACGGTGATGGATAGATCTGAGACCATATTGATTGGTTATATAGTGTCCTTACGAGCCTGTCGTGTACCATATTGATGAATGGACGCCACAGATTTAAACAAGTTGTGGAAACAAGTAGGGGAGATTTTATTGACAGATTCATACACAAAAGTCAGAAGTTGAAAGAGATCATGCAGTTTTAATATTTTCAAACCAGAGAAGATAGGAGTTGAGTGCAAAGTAAAGTTCTCGAATGTAACTGCCCTTATAACCCGTTTCTGTAATAGGAATACTGGACTTGTATAAGTTTCATATGTAAGACCCCAAACTAAAATTCCCTATTGATTAAAAGGTGAAAATTAAAGAATTGTAAAGACATATCAAAACATTTATTGGTAAGTGTCTTACTTTGAAGAACATGCCACAAATTCTTGCCAGTTTTTTAGAAAGCTGAGTCAAATAATATTTACAAGAAAGATTTTCATCTAAGGGGACTCCAAGAAATATAACATAGCAAATATTTTTGATAGGAAAAGTTCCAATTTTGATATTGATTATTTGAAAGGAGGGGTTCTGAATAGACTTGAAGGTAATAAAAATTTTCTTATCAATATTAAATGATAAATTGTTAACATCAAGCCAAACTTTAATATTTTTGGATTCAATATTAACTGTTCTTTGAAGCAAATCAAGATCATCAGCTTTACTGTAGATATTGGTATCTGCAAATAAGTAGAAGGCTAGGTTTGAGGATCAGTATGGCAAATCGTTAATGTAAATTAGGAAAAGGAGAGGACCAAGGACTGAGCCCTGTGAAACTCCACAAGTAACATTGAGATAACTTGAGTTTGATCCATTTATTGATACATATTGTTTTCTTTCTGTGAGATAAGACTTGAACCAGTCTAAGACAGTTCCTTGAATTCCATAATGTTCAAGCTTTGTCAGAAGAATTTGATGATTTACTGTATCAAATGCTTTTTGTAGGTCAATAAAAATCCCACAACCGACTTTCTTATTATCTAATGAGTTCTTGTGGCTTCTGTTAAACTACCCAGGGCATGGTTAATTGAATTACTAGTGCGAAATCCAAATTGTAAAGCATAAAGTATTTCCTGTTTTTCTAGAAATTTATAAAGACATTTATACCTGACTTTTTCTATGATTTTGCTGAAGATAGAAAGTAGAGAAATAGGTCTTTAGTTGGATGCTTCTAGTGAACAACCTTTCTTAAACAATGGAATTATTTTGGCCAACTTCATTTTGTCTGGGAATATCCCAGATTGAAATGATTCATTTATGAGGTAAAGATACTAGTGGGGAAAGGGTTTTTAAGATTTTCATAGGAATGCTGTTTGGTCCTAGAGGTTTTCCAGTTTTAAGAAGAGAGATTATCTCAGATATTTCACAAGGAACAGAAGGTGCAGTAAAAAATGAATTTCCAATTCTGTCTCACATGAAGTTCACAGGTGAATTATTGGATCTTGGTATAGTTTTTAGTGATATTATAAGACACATTTTCAAAAAATTTATTGAAGATATTTGCAAAAACCACCGGATCTGATGAAATATTACCATTTGAGTCCTTAACTTCACTTTAATATTACTTGATTGTCTAATATTTATAACTGATTCAATGCCGGACCATAATTGTTTCATGTTATTACTGTTTTTATGAAAATAATTGTAAAAGTAGCTGTTTTTACTTTCTTGCAAGGAATCTGAAACTCGATTTCTAAACCATTTATCCATGGCTTGTTTCTAAAGTTAATTTCTCTCTTTGTTAGCTTTTTCAAAGGAGCATGAGTTTCAACTAGTTCATCAAGAATGGATAGAAATCTGTTGAACTTAGCATTCATGTCCAAATGTCCAAGCAACTGTCATTTAAAAATGCTTAATCAAGGTTTTCAAAATCATTTAGAAGATTTCCTTCATTAAACTTAGAAAAGTGATGTTGGTAATATGACAAATTTTTGTAGGATATGCCTGCATGCTTGACAATCAGAAATTGAGGAAAATGATCCGTTATATGTACCAAGATGTTGCCACTTATTGTCTCATTGTCAGATATGTTAGAAAAGATATTGTCAATAAGGGTAGAAGAATTCTCGGATACCCGAGATGGGTGAACAATAAAAGGAAGAAATTGGTTTGAGAAAAGGAAGTTAACATGATTGGTAGTTAGTGTGTGAGAGTTATATTTCAGAAGATTGACATTGAAGTCACCAAGGTTTCGATACAAACAAAAGAACAGATAATTTTTACCATTTTTATTTTCAACTTCAACCCAAACTGCCTCAAAATTAGTACTGTCCATACCTAAATCAGACTTCACATAAAGCGCAACACCACCAATTTGACTATGTGACTGGCATGGAAAGTAACTAAATCCAGGAATTTCAACATTCATTTTTATGGGATTTGTAAAAGAATTCCAAGTTTCAGACACGCCAATGACATAAAAGTTAATGTTCAAGGAAGCAAGAGTTGAAACAAGCTCATTTAAGTAAACTGAAAAACTTCTAACATTCATATGAAATAGTGCAAAATCGATTTTGAAGTGCTAAGACTAGATAGTTCTTGAAGAGTTTTATAACTTGAGTTGATATTAGAAGGTAGATGCTCATTAATATCGTAATCATACAGGCTAGGCAAGTTTGAGAGACCAGAGGTTATTTAAAATGATGGAAAATCATCGAATCAACAAATGAAGGAAAATCAAAATCATATAGATTTATAAGTTCATCATTATCCAGTTGACCAAAGGGAAACATGATTAGTACATTATAAGCAAAACCAAGGCACATCATCAGGTTCTTTTTGCAGTTCTTTATATTCAGAACTAGAAATTGCATTGCATTTTATATGAACCCAGAATTTGCAGTGATTACAGTAAACATATTTAGCTTGAGCAAGTATATCTTTGTGACAAATGCCACAAGGAAAGGTATCAGTTATAACCATTACATCCTAAAATGAACTTGAATAGCTTCAGATAGCAAATCAACTAAATTACCACTAAAGTAGGCAAGTGAAAAGACAACACAGAAACACAAATTCATAATGTCTTACTCATTACTTTCAAGAAGGGTTCAAGGAAGGTTGACAGAAACCTCACCATCATCATCAGCATCATCAGCATCATCAGGCCTGGCATTGGTGGCTGCAAATTTCCAGTCTGGTGGCTTGTCTTTCACAATCATTCATTCATTGGGTTCGGTGACAAGTTGTGATTTTTACAAAAATAAAAATAAAACTTCCGAAAAAGAAGAGAGAAGAAAAGAGAGTTAGTACATGAAGTCGGGATCTTTCTGCCTTTGGCCCTTTCTGCTACGGCTGGATCTTCGTGGCTCTTCTTTTTTGGCCTGCCTCCAGAGTGCCCGGTCCTGGGCGTCCTTCGCTGTGCAGTTTTTCTGCGCCATGTCTTTTGAGACGGTCTGCGCGATGTTGTGCGCGGGCCGCCCCCTTCGTCTTTTCTTGCCCTTGGCAGTTTCCTCGTACATCTCCATCGCCGCGCGGGCGGGGCCCCCGTGTCGCAGGGTATGCCCGACGAAAGCCCATCTTCGCCGGTCCACCTCTGTCGACACTTTCTCCACACCCGCGCGACGATACACTTCGTCGTTAGGCAGCTTTGCTGGGTAGAAAACACGTAGCACTCTCCGCAGGAGCCTTCTGTGGCAGGCGTCCAGCGCGTCGTGATCTGCCTCACCGAGGTCCCATGTTTGGCAATTGTACAGTAGGACCGGCTACTTTCACAATCAGTCTGTCCTTTATTAAATATGCTAACTTACCCTGCTTTCTCATCTTTTGCAACATAGGGATTTGTGCTTGTCTTCTAGCTAAGGTGTTAGCAGAGTAGTCATTATAGAACAATATACCATCAGGCTTTTCTTCCTTGCTTTAATTACTATCATCTTCTTCTGTTTCCAGTGTGTAAATTTAGCAACAATATGCCTGGGTTTATTCTCGTCATGCCCTGATGAGACAGGTTTATGGTTCACTCTGTGGCATCATTCAATTTGAATTACTTCTTGAATGCCAAGTTTTTTCCTTACCAAATCTTTGACAGTGCGCTTGGTATCATCCCAGGTCTTCTCTACTTGATTCTGGAATCAATCTAAGATTGTTATGTCTACTCTGATTCTCTGCATACTCTTGCTTATCCTCCAAGTCTTCAATCAACCATCGTCCCCTCAGTCATACTGAGTCTGATTTCAATGCCTTGTAACTGGCTCTGTTTTTCTTCGCATTTCACTTGAGAATATTCAAGACTGGCCTTCACTTCGGCTACATCTTTTTGAATTAATCTCATTTCCTGTTTCATATCACCAAACGTAAGTTTGAATGCGATAGTATAAGCAGAAGACTGTGTATGCAAAAGTTCGCGAATCCTGTAAGAGTCATCAATTGGAAATTTAGGCCTGTCAGGCCATGTATGTGCTGAAACGTCCCGAATAAAAACTGACGATAATTATGAAACTGAACTGATTTCTATTTGAAAAACAGTTGTATTGTTCCAGAAATAGCAGAATGGGGCTTAATAATAGAACATAGAGCAGTAGTTGATGAAGAAGGCACATCTATTCATTGCCATGAGCCTTTTCAAAGATCAAATCGACTAGATTTTCTATTGAAATTGAAAGGTTGCATTCTGTAAACTTTGTCAAATTATTTAAATAGTGAAAATCTATTTGGTGCAGCATGTCCGTTTTGCTTGTCTTGTAAATTTTTACTGGAATATAAAAAATGTCCGTTTTGATCAAATTTAGTATTTAAGCATTTTTCACCAATCAAGATTTTTTAAATGTAAATAATTGTATATTTTAAAGTTGAAAAAAAGATCCCTTACATTTTCGTTATCTGAGTATGCCTTCATTTTGTTTCATTAAAGGGAATTGAAGCATATTTAAGTGGCTCCGAGCCAGCAAGCTCAAACTGTCAATCAAACATCAACCAATCACAAGTGTCATCTACCATTTCACATGGTCACTTTTATTCTCTATGCCATAGCAACGCGTGGCGAGATAATTGATCGATAATAATGGCGGACGAATTTGTCTCTCCCCCTGTGAAAGTGCAAAAACGGAAACAAAACAGGAAGAAATATTCCCTTTTCATCGGCTATGGCGATGAAGCAAAGAAAGTTGCTGATGATCTCGATGTATTGAAGGATCGTCTCCATTGTGAATCAAATTTTGAACTGCTAAAATGGATTATAATGGAGATAAACAAAACTCATCTCATTGGGCCTATTTTAAACCCAGTTGATAGCCAACACGACGTCTGATGTCCAGGGATTTTGCAGAATTGCGGCAATACCATTTCTGAGCCAGAAGTACAGAAAACAACAACAACAAGTCCAAATGTAGACATCTTTTGATAGGGGTTATGTTGTTGCAAAAAGATATTTGTTTTTGATACATTTTGTTAGTACCATTTGCCACATGCCAAAAGGTTTTTGCAATGCCAAAATGTTTTTTTTGTTTCCCTGTTTAGCTTTGCAAATAACACTTGTAACAAAATCTGCTTGTTATTAAGATGGAATTGTGCACCCTGTCAAAGACCATGATTTGTTCATATAGCCATATGAAATGTACTTTCATCATATTGTAGAAGTTATTGTAGAAGGGTAGGTATTTATCTATTGAAAGTCTTAAAGCTAACAGGTGTAAATTCTTGAGTAAATTTTTCCCTCAGAACATCAGTGGACACGCTTTTAAGCCTGAAGGCCTATCTTTCTGCAAAACAAGCAGACATCAACCCAAGTGGAAACAATGAGTATTACATCATTAATCAATTATATATATGTTCCTAGTTCGTAGTGTACGCAGGTAGCTCTACTATTGGTGTAACAAAAAATACTCTACCCACCAACACAGGTGACCTGGGCCAATTTTGTGTTCTAGACCTTATGCTAAAATTCTACTCATCTCACAACAATATTTATGGTTTATGTAGCCCCTAAAAAGTGTATATAAAAGATGACTATTTCAAGCTCCTTCACCCATGTTGAACAGGTATACAGGGTTTAGCAAAGTTTTAGCACTTTTACCAACCTTCCTAATATTGCATGATAGAGTTTCTTATTCTAATTCATTCCTAAATTTATTTTATTTATTCTAGGCTAGAAATAGTAAAAAATGATGATGTGTTGAATGAAGAGGAGGATTCTCAAGATGATAATTTTCTGGAAGAGTAAGGCCTTACTGGGATTACTGTCACACTCCACTAAGATTATTGTATATATCTGATCTTTTGAGCTTCCCAGATCTGGGTTTCACCAAAGTATTATTTTTCTTGTCATACAGTGGTTTTTTCAATACAGTCCTCAAGAATACTTTCATTTGTCAAATGATTTAATAACTATGTTAATGTATGCAAACAATTGCAAAGTTAGCTGTATTCACCATTAACTCATTTTTTCAGCATGTTGACAAGTATCCCACAATTTGACATTGTGCAGTCAACACCAATAAGGACAGTTGAATTCAAGGCAGTTGATGACGACGAGCTTGTGCCTGAAGCAGATTTGATGTTGGAGGATGCTGAAGAGTCTTTTCTTCAAGAGGCTGTAGAAGAAGAAGATACAACCGAGAGTATGTCAAATTCAGCAGAGGATAACTTTACCAGCCATGATCATTTCCAATCTGTCTCATATGGTGATATTGGTGACGAAATTAAGGCTGTCGCAGAGCCTAAGTGCTTTGTAATAATGATGCAACTGAAAGTGCTCCTTGGTGACAAATGCCAAGTTCAACATTGCAGCAAAGCTATAACATCGATTGAAGACAAAATGTGTGGGTATTGTGTTAAGCTGGTTTGGTTTTGTGAAATGGGACTCAGAGGAGTATGGTATTCTAGTGGTTTCTATGCTGCTGGTCTTGCAATCAACTATGTCATTGAAGGTGCATTACTCTTGGTTGGTGGCTCCATCACACAATTCAAACGATTTTGCAAGTTCAGCAATCTTTTACACCTCCTTTTCACTACCTCCTTTTACACCAATCAATGTCTCTGTGTTTCGCCAACAGTAGATCAGGAATTCAATGAGGAACGAGACAGGATCATCAAGGAAGTTCAGTGTAGAAATTTAAAAGTTACCATCTGTGGTCTTTTTGCCTCGAAGGGAACATACACCTTGATGGATTATGAAAGTAAAAAGCACCTAACAATGGAATGTGTTGATAAGAGAGAAGTCAATCTAAAATCTACCCAGTTAACTTGGTTGGCTACCAATTGCAGAAAGACGGGAATTCAATCTATTAAAACTGACTTTCAAGGCAATTCACAACGCTTACTGGCCTACAGTTCATAAACTCGATCTGCAAACTTGTAACAGAGTACTGTGAAGTAGTAACAAAACTCGTATAAGGCCATCACTAATAGCAGATACTTTTGAAGATGCCGCTGCAAAGTCCTTTAATGCCTTACCTGAATCAATAAAATCTCAGTCTTGCTTTACGACATTTTGTTCCAACTTAAGAAGCATTTATTTGAAAAAGCGAGCAACAAATTGGACTAAAAAACATTATTTCTTCTTTTTTCTATAATTATGTAACTGTTGTTAACTTTTGAACCCGTAATTTGACTTTGCACGACACTTGTAGTGGATATGCTCGATTGTACCATTATTATTATTATTATTATTTTTATTATTAGTTAGAGGTTCATCTTCTTATGAAATGCATGCATTGAATTCTTGAAAAACTTGATGGGCTTGTGGATGAAGTTTGTACTGATGCAGACACTAGTATTTTATCTTTAATGAGTAAGTGGCAAATGCAAATATATTTTTAAAGAAACAAAAGTATACTGGCCAATCAACAAAACAATTTGTGTTTACAGTAGATCTCATTGCAAATAGTACTTATAATAGCATAGTAAAAAAAGAAGCTGAAACACAAAATGCTCCATTTTAATTAGATTTCCTAAAATACTTTCCTATTATAGGAAAGGTTTATCAACATGGCTTATAGTAGAAGTTTAGTTGAGTTGGTAACTGTAATATAGCATTGCTTAATTTCACACATGCTAATCAATATGGCTAACTGAAATAATCAATGTCACTATGGAAAAAAACAGCAACCTTGACCTGTGCTTGCTACCAAGCTACCACCTAGTTTTCATTCACTGACCTTAGAGGTGGATCTCTTTCATTTGACAGTGTCCTGCCAAGATATTCTAAAATTTTAAACAATACAATTTGTCAAGATGTCAAGATGTCTATGCCTAAATTGTGTTTCATATGTTCACATTTGCCATTGCTAGATTTTTTTGACCAAAGTAAGAGGCCTGTTTTATAAAAGTGTTTTGGATTTTTCTACAGGAAACATGACTTATTATCTCCATTGAAGCACAGTCTTGATGTTTGGCACAAAGCAACTAAACTTTCTTCAAAGCTTGGACAGGTATATTTATGATACTGTGCAGCTTCCTCTATAAAATTGTGTGACTTCAAGGCCATCTGCATTGTCAACAGCTGCCTTCCTCAGAGCATAGTTTGCACATCCTTAGAGTGAACATGGACCTGGTGGAACATGGATTCAACATCTGCCATCAGTGCCACTGATTCTTGACGGAATCGGAGTAGAACACCAACAAGTGAATTCGTGAAATCAGGGCCTTGCAGTACATTGTCACTCAGTGATTTCCCACGGTATGTTCCTGCACAGTCAAAAACTACTCTGACTTTCCCTGGCTTCTTCGGATTAATCACATTGTGATGTGGGAGATACCATACTGCTCCATCATTTCTACTGATCTGATCTTGAGGAACCTTTCTTGCGTGGTCTTTCACCATGAAGTCATCAATAAACTTGGTATACTTCTCACTGAGGCCAACATCCCTTGACAACTTCCTCTTCAGGTATTTCAGTCTGTGCTCCGCCACTGATTTGTTATTTGGCAGACATGGCTGGATATCTCTCCATGGTATAACAAGTTGATAATGCCCATCAACAAGTTTGGCTGTGTCATCAACTACTGCCACTGCCTTCTTATCTTCCATCAACATTGCTTTACAGTTGTCGGTAGCTGAGTGACAAAAATCAAGATTGATGTGCTGCTTGAAAGGTTTCTCTAATATGTCGTCATTTTTGCATGAAGAAATAAGATAGCATTGCTTACGTTCTTTACCATACCTCCAAAGTGGGCCATTAAGCGTCCATCCAAATTTCGTCTTCACTGCATAAGGACCACAATTTTGTGCTCTTCTAACTGTTGGGAAACTATGCCTACGTCTTTTGTTTTCTATTTAGTTGCTTTTAAGGTTTTTAACGGATTGTTGAACCATTTGTTAACGCTTAACGTATTTTAAATAGTGCTTTCAACGCCTTTTATTTTATTGAGTCACGCTGTTAGATGCTTTGTTAATTTGCCTTTTGTATTAGCATGGCATGATTCGAGTCGAGTGTATGATGTGATCAGACGTAAAATCTTACAAAACTCGCCTTTTTCTTCGGAGTGCTTCTTGATCAATGTAAGAAAAAGAATTTCAGCAAGAGTTTGAAAAAGAGTACCAACAGATGGTCCACCGGAGTCGGAGGTATTGAATCAAGATGGAAAGTTTGGAAAAAGCGAAGAAAAGGAGAAAAATATTCCGGACGAGTGTCACAAAGACCGCAAACAGAGTGAAAGAATTGGTAGAGGACAGCGAGTCTATCAAAGAGGGAACATTGGAATATTTAAAAGCCGAGCTTAAAGAGAAACAAACGGAGATAAAAAAGAGTGATGAAGAAATTTTGGAATTGCTTTTAGAGTATGTTGAAGAGGAAGAGCAATTGGATAAAGAAATGGACGAAGTTGGGGAATACAAGAAGAAGATTTTGAATGCTATTTATTTGATAAACTGCCTTTTGAATACCATGAAGAACCAAAGAACAGCATCGCGAGGAATGTATCGAAGGACAGTTTAAATTCGGAAGTATCAAGTTTGTCCCCAAGTTCGAGAAATGTCACAAGAAAAACCGTTGTGAAACTGCCTAAATTGGAATTACGGAAATTCACGGGGAAAATACACGAGTGGCCGGAATTCTGGGATGGTTTTCAAAGTGTACACGAGAATCCAGATTTGGCAGCGTGTGATAAGTTTAAATATTTGAAGAGTTTTTTAGAAGAATCTGCACGTAAAGTGGTAACAGGAATGCCCATGACAGACGAAAATTATGACATCGCTGTCAACCTTCTGAAGAAAAGATTTGGCAAACAGGAAGTAATACAGCAGGCCCACATTAGCCACCTCCTGGGGCTCCACCCTGTTTACAACGACAAAGCCGTCAGCCGATTGCGCAATCTGCACGACGAAATCGAGACACATTATCGCGGGCTCGAGGCTCTTGGTGTCAACACTTCCTCGTTTTCTGCAGTTGTCGTGCCATCGCTTCTTGAAAAGGTACCGGAAAATATCAGGGGTCAGATGATTAGGAGTTCGGACAAGAATTATTTGAAGTGGACGATAGATGAATTACTATGTGCCTTTGAAAAAGAAATCTCGATAAAAGAGTGCCAAATGCCTCTGGGAAGTTTGGGGGGCCGGAAAAGATTTGACAAGCCGAGCGAATAATAACAACATTAGGCCCAGAAGCAACTTCAACAAGGATGGAACTGCCTCGTCGCTACTGGTTGGTGAAAAGGCAAACAGTTGTGTTTTCTGTATAAGAGACCATGCTTCTGAAACATGCACCAATGTTTTGGGAGCGGAAAACCGGAAGAATGTGCTAAGAAGATATGCAAGATGCTTTATATGTTTGAAATCTGGTCATCGAGCATTCAGTTGCCGTCATAAGAATAACTGTAGAATATGCAATGGCCTACATCACGTATCAATTTGTCATAATGTTAGTAACATAGATAGGCCTAAGCAAAGTAGTCTGCAAGTTAACGCAGAAAAGCCCAATGCACCCCTGCTTAACCCCACTGCAGCATCTTGGGTGGGAAGTACCGGTAGCAGGGGGGATGTAGCCTTACAGAGAGCTTCAGCAAATGTGAATGGAGAGAGTGTTAGACTTTTGTATGACTCAGGTAGCCATAAATCCTTTATAACTGCAGAAGCTGTCAATAGGTTAGGATTAAGAGTGAGGAGAGAAGAGAAATTAGGATTTAAGCCATTTGGGACCGTGAGTGCAGAATTTGAGGTAAAAGATGTGGTGATTGTGGCTATGGTATCTTTTGATGGAAAGAGGAAGATTGATATTGAATGTTTTGTTGTAAGTAACATTTCTCACATTAAGAATGTTCACCCAGAAGTTGTAAAGAAATCTTATACCCATTTGCATAATATATGGTTTTCAGATATTTCTAGGTTGGAATCATTAACAGTTGATGTTTTAGTTGGCTCAGACTGGCTATGAAGTTTTATGGATGGTGAAGTTAAACGAGGGGGGCCAGGTGAACCTGTGGCCATCAAGACTGCAATGGGATGGGTGCTGTCAGGCCCATTACAAGGTAAGAAATCAGATTTTAATGAGTCAAATGTCAACTTTATATCTGAATCACCAATTTTGCTTTTGAAATGTGACAGATCTGCATTAGAAGATAAAATTCAGAAGTTGTGGGACCTTGAAACAATTGGAATTCGTGAAAGAAATGAAGTACATGAGACCCTGTTAGACAACATCACTTTCAATGGCGAACGATACTCCGTTGGTCTACCATGGAAGGCAGGTAATAAAGTTTTACCTACAAACTTTGACAATGCTTTAGCCAGATTTAACAGCCTTATTAGATAACTTAAGAAAGACCCTTCTACACTGCAAAAATATGATGATATAATAAAAGAGCAGGTTGAATTAGGTATTGTTGAACAAGTATCAGAAATCGATGTCACTGAAAAGGTACACTACCTTCCCCACATGGCTGTAGTGAGAGAAGAAGCAGAGACAACAAAAGTTAGGGTTGTTTATGACGCATCCTGCAAAGACAAAAAATTTGGTACCTCTTTAAATGATTGTCTGCATGTAGGCCTGTCTCTCTCACCTTTAATTTTTGACATTTTGCTTCGTTTTCTTGAAAGTAGGGTAGCTCTTGTAGGAGACATAGAGAAGGCTTTCCTCAACATCGAGATTAACCAAGAAGACAGAGATTGTTTGAGGTTTCTATGGTTAGATGGTATAAACAAAACAGAGCCTAAAATTTGCATCATGAGATTCAGACGTGTTGTTTTTGGTGTAAATTCATCGCCCTTTCTCCTGAACGCTGTTTTGCGACACCACATTGGTAAGTATCAAAATGTTGATTCAAATTTTGTATCAAAGTTGACAGAAAGCTTTTACGTTGATGACCTAGTTACAGGTACAAAGAATGTCAATGAAGCAAGATCGCTATATTTGAATGCAAAGGAAAGAATGCAAGCCGGGGGGTTCAGACTCCGAAAATGGAAAAGCAGTGATCCCACTCTAAACAGTGAGATTAAAGAAGAGAACAAATCAGAAGCAAAACACAGTGTAGCTGAAGATTCCACCTATGCAAAAGAAAGCCTTAGGGGTGCAAGTGCTGAAGGTAAGAAGAGTAAGGTTTTAGGGGTAATATGGGACAATATGGCTGATAGATTGGAATTTCACTTTACTAGGATGTGTGACAAGGTAAACAAATATCATCCTACAAAGAGAGGTGTTCTGAGTGTTTTAGCTTCTCTTTTTGATCCTCATGGTATTTTAAGTCCTGTTGGTGTAACTGCTAAGATTTTGTTTCAGGATCTGTGTAAGTTAAATGTAAGTTGGGATGAGTCTTTATGATGCTGATAGTGACAAAGTAAGATCTGTAGAAATTCATGCATTTGGTGATGCAAGCAGAAAAGCATACTGCGGGGTGGTATATCTGGTATATGAAACACCTGAAGGCATTAAAACAACATTGCTGTGTTCAAAAAGTAGAGTTGCTCCTTTGAAGGAAATAACAATTCCAAGGTTAGAATTGTTATCAGCCAAGTTCTTAGCCACTTTGGTAGACACTGTGGTGAAAGCTCTCAGTTCTCAATTGGAAATCACAAATATAAAGCTATGGCTAGACAGCAAAACAGCTTTAAGTTGGATCCAGGGTCAAGGTGAATGTAAGCAGTGGGTCCAATTTAGAGTTTCAGAAATTTTGAAGGTGACAAATGCAGATGATTGGGGACATGTGAAAGGATCAGAGAACCCCGCTGATATTGGTTCAAGGGGCACAAAAGTTAGCCAACTAATGAACAGCAAGTTGTGGTGGGAAGGTCCCCATTGGCTGAAAGAGAGAAGAGAAAACTGGCCTTCACAAGAGGAAATTGCTCCAAACTCTGAAGAGGTTAACTGTGAGAGAAAAAAGGTAAGAGTAATGGTAACAACTGTTGAACAACCTGCTGGGGTAAGTAGCTTAATTGATATCAGCAAGTACAGCACTCTCAAAAGATTGCTTAGAGTAACATCATTCGTTTTCAGATTTGTTGGAAATTTAAAGGCAAAGATAGAAGGAAAAGCTTTGCAGTTAGACAAATTGAGTGCAGAAGAAATTATAAGAGCTGAAAAAGAATGGATAAAAGATGCACAATCATTGGTGAAATGTAGTAAAGTATTTGAGAAAGTAAGAACGTCACTGGGAATTGAAGATGAGAATGGTTTGCTTGTTTGTAAAGGCAGGTTAGAAAACTCTGACTTGAGCCTGGAAGCAAAGCATCCAATTTTTCTGCCAAAAGAGCACAAGCTGACAGAATTGATAGTTAGAGATTGTCATGAGAGAGTCATGCATTGTTTAGTCAGAGGCACTTTAGCAGAACTCAGAGCCCGATTTTGGGTAACTAAGGCTAGGCAATTTGTAAAAAAGGTCTTACATTTATGTTTTGTTTGCAGGAAATTGGAAGGAAGACCATACCAACCACCACCAACAGCCCAAATGCCAGACTTCAGAATAAAAGAATCTATTCCATTTGCAAATGTTGGGATTGACTTTGCAGGCCCGTTATATGTGAAAAGTCAAAAACAAGCCACAAAGAAGGTATATATTTGTTTATTCTCATGTTGCGTGACTAGAGCCCTGCATCTAGAGTTAGTTGAAGATTTATCTACTCCTACATTCTTGAATTGTTTGAGGAGATTTTGTGCAAAAAGGGGCACACCAGAAGTAATTAACTCTGATAATGCCAAGACATTTAAATCAACTTCAAAGTTTTTGAAGAAACTTCATGGAGACAGGAATGTGCACACTTTTCTAGAATCAAAAAGAATTGACTGGAAATTCAACCTTGAGGTACGTCCTTGGCAAGGGGGGCACTTTGAAAGAATTATAAGAAGTGTTAAGAGATGTCTGCGTAAAGTACTTGGAAATGCTAGAGTGACTTCTGATGAATTACGTACGGTTTTGTCGGAGGTAGAATGTATTCTTAACAACAGACCTTTGACATATTTATATGATGAGGTGGATGGAGAAGTGTTAACTCCATCACATCTATTGGTAGGTAGAAGATTAAGCATGCTATCAACAGGTATTGGTTGTAAATTGAGATTTGATGAAGACGATCTTCATTCATCACATTGTAAGCGCTTTTCTTACTTAACCAGATTGTTGAATAGTTTTTGGACTAGGTGGAAGAAGGAATACCTCATAGATCTGAGAGAATCTCACAGAATGAACAAGAACAACCCAGCGAACATTAATGCAGGAGACATTGTAGTAGTGCAAGACGAAAATCTTAAGAGAGGTCAATGGAAAATTGCAATCGTCAAGGATGTAATTCGGGGTAAGGATGGTCACATACGTGGTGCCAAGGTATGCAAAGCTGGAAGAGGTAAGTATGAGCCTTTAACTAGACCCATTCAAAAACTGTATCCTTTAGTGAGTGGAAATGAAGCTATGAGTAAGGAGGATGGAGTGAAAAAAGAGAATTTCTCAGAGAATAAGGAGAATAAGAGGTCCGCAGGGGAGCGATCCATAAGAGCTGCGGCAAACAACGCGCGTCTTAAGATGCTACAGTTACTTGACGCATAGGAACATGCGCCAAGGAGGGGGGTGTGTTGGGAAACTATGCCTACGTCTTTTGTTTTCTATTTAGTTGCTTTTAGGGTTTTTAACAGATTGTTGAACCATTTCTTAACGCTTAACGTATTTTAAATAGTGCTTTCAACGCCTTTTATTTTATTGAGTCACGCTGTTAGATGCTTTGTTAATTTGCCTTTTGTATTAGCATGGCATGATTCGAGTCGAGTGTATGATGTGATCAGACGTAAAATCTTACAAAACTCGCCTTTTTCTTCGGAGTGCTTCTTGATCAATGTAAGAAAAAGAATTTCAGCAAGAGTTTGAAAAAGAGTACCAACACTAACCTCTACTGGTTCCAACGCCTCTGGCACATCAACACCAATGAGGAGACCAACATCTTGATTCGTAAGTGCCCTTGGGACTGTTATACCATGCAGGTAAGGCCAATTGTCTACATCTTTTTGCTTCGTGATTGATTCCAACGACACATTCAGTTTCTTCACAGAGAAGGCATTTGGGACATCAATCATGACATTCTTGTCCACGTCCATGACATCCAAGTTGACCATGACACATTTGTGTTGCTCTTCATTGTTGACCGTAGCCAATGACATTTTGCATCGCGTTCCAGAGATTCCAAGTTTCTTCAAGATGTCTTCTGTGCAGAATGAAGCAGTTGAGCCAGTGTCTAGCATAGCATATTTACATATCACCTTGCTCTGACAGCTTCCTTTGATCTTGACTGGCACAATCATTTTCTTGCTCTGCCAACCCTTTGCTACATCCGGCCCCAGTGTGCATATTCTCTCCAACGAACTGACTTTGATTTGTACTTCTGGACTGCTGCTGATCTGTAGTTGTTCCAGATGCTGTCTCACAACGTTTATTCTCAAAAACCATAACTCATGTAACGATGTCATGTGTTTTCTTCTCAAAAGAGAACCAGGTACTTTGCACTCATTTCGACGCTTGCAGCCAGCTGAGAAGTGACTCGAAGACAAACAGTTGTCACACAGTTTGCGACAACGAATGAATTTGAGTTGTTCCACACCAGTTTTGCCCTTGAAATCTCCATATACATCGAGTTTATGCTTCCCTTCACAAAGATAGCATCTTGCATTTCCTTCATTGTCACTTGGTTTCTGGTCTGCACTTGTCTGGATGTTGAAGTTCATGTGCCTGCTGTGACTTGACTTTTCACCCACCTGCCCAGGTCGTCCCTGTTGTAGTTTTAGAAAAGACGCTTTATTTAAAGGTGTTAATAAAATGCGTGAGTGAACACCATTTCTATAACCTAACATAATTTTTCAAAAGCATTGTTCTTTGAGTTGTTTTTGTACGGCTTTGTTGTTGAAAGTTTAATATTGGAAAACAGTTCTTATTTTTTTGTTCTTATATGTCTGTTTAGGCGAAAACACAACAGATTTTCGGCGACGAGAATTGTGGAAAACGATTTACTAATCAGTCCTAGGATTTGGCGACGATTATCGCATAGTACGACTCTTTTTACAAGGTTGTTTTGCAGTGAGGGTTCAACGAGCGTTTGAGATGGCGGCGCAATATTTAGTTCTGCTTTTTCAACAGCAAATTGACCAACAAAGAATAATGATGGAGAGACAGGATCAATGTCACCAGGAACAACTTCAGGCTATTTTAGCCATGGCTAGGAAATCTGAGGAAAATGAACCGATTAAAACGTTTACAGGTGGTATACAAAGTTTTTCTACCTTCGATTCAGCGACGGAATTGTGGGCGGATTACGTTTGTCACTTGTTGTCTGCATACTTCCATCCTTGGGAGGGGGCAAGCAAGGGCAATGAAACTTTCTGGGGGCCAGAAAAAAAGAAAGATCCCTAAAAAAGAAAAAAAAACGTTTGAACAGTTATGAAAGAAATCTTGAAGTTTTAATAGAATTGTTTTTTAAAAAACTGGGAGGGGCAAGCAAGGGCAAAGAAACTTTCTGGGGGCCATTGCATTTCTGGGGGCCAGAAAAAGAATAAAGATCCCAAAAAAGTCAAGAAACAATTGAACAGCTATGGAAGAAATCCTGATGTTTTACTAGAATTTTTTTAAAAAACTGGGAGGGGGCAAGCAAGGACAAAGAACCTTTCTAGGGGCCATTCCATTTTTGAGGGCCAGAAAAAAAGGAAGTTCCCTCAAAACGTCAAAAAACGATTGAACAGCTATGGAAGAAATCTTGATGTTTTAATAGAAATTTTTTTAAAAAACTGGAAGGGGCCAAGCACAGGCAAACAAAGTTTCTGGGGGCCATGCCATTTCTAGGAGCCAGAAAAAAATAAAGAAAACCTAATAAAGTCGAAAAACGATTGAGCAGCTATGGAAAAAATCTTGATGTTTTAATAGAAATTTTTTTTAAAAAACTGGGAGGGGCAAGCAAGGGCAAAGAAACTTTCTGAGGGCCATTGCATTTCTGGGGGCCAGAAAAAGAATAAAGATCCCAAAAAAGTCAAGAAACATTTGAACAGCTATGGAAGAAATCCTGATGTTTTACTAGAATTTTTTTAAAAAACTGGGAGGGAGCAAGCAAGGGCGAAGAAACGTTTTGGGGGCCATTCCATTTCTGGGGGCCAGAAAAAAAAGAATGATCCCTATCAAAGTGAAAAAACAATTGAACAGCTATGAAAGAAATCTTGAAGTTTTAATAGAAATTTTTTTTTTAAAACTGGGAGGGGACAAGCACAGGCAAAGAAACTTTCTTCGGGCCATTCCATTACTGGGGGCCAGAAAAAAGAAAGATCCCTAAAAAAGATCAAAAAACGTTTGAACAGTTATGAAAGAAATCTTGAAGTTTTAATAGAATTGTTTTTTAAAAAACTGGGAGGGGCAAGGAAGGGCAAAGAAACTTTCTGGGGGCCATTGCATTTCTGGGGGCCAGAAAAAGAATAAAGATCCCAAAAAAGTCAAGAAACAATTGAACCTGCTATGGAAGAAATCCTGATGTTTTACTAGAATTTTTTTAAAAAACTGGGAGGGGGCAAGCAAGGACAAAGAAGCTTTCTGGGGGCCATTCCATTTCTGGGGGCCAGAAAAAAAGGAAGTTCCCTCAAAACGTCAAAAAACGATTGAACAGCTATGGAAGAAATCTTGATGTTTTAATAGAAATTTTTTTAAAAAACTGGGAGGAGCCAAGCACAGGGAAATAAAGTTTCTGGGGGCCATGCCCTTTCTAGGAGCCAGAAAAAAAGAAGAAAACCTAATAAAGTCGAAAAACGAGTGAGCAGCTATGGAAAAAATGTTGATGTTTTAATAGAAATTTTTTTAATAAAACTGGGAGGGGGCAAGCAAGGGCAAAGAAACTTTCTGGGGGCCACAAAAGAAAAAAAGATCCCTAACAAAGTCAAAAAACGATTGAACAGCTATCGAAGAAATCTTCATGTTTCAATAGACATTTTTTTAAAAGAGTGGTAGGGGGCAGGCAAGGGCAAAGAAAATTTCTGGGGGCCATTCCATTTCTGGGGGCCAGAAAAAGAAAGATCCCCAACAAAGACAAAAAACGATTGAATGCTATGGAAGAAGTTTTGAAGTTTTCATAGAAATGTTTTTAAAAAACTGGGAGGGGGCAAGCAAGGGCAAAGAAACTTTCTGGGGGCAGAAAAAAGAAAGATCCCTACCAAAGTAAAAAAACAATTGAACAGCTATGAAAGAAATCTTGAAGTTTTAATAGAAATTTTTTTTTAAAACTGGGAGGGGACAAGCACAGGCAAAGAAACTTTCTGCGGGCCATTCCATTACTGGGGGCCAGAAAAAAGAAAGATCCCTAAAAAAGAAAAAAAAACGTTTGAACAGTTATGAAAGAAATCTTGAAGTTTTTATAGAATTGTTTTTTGATTAAAAAACTGGGAGGGGCAAGCAAGGGCAAAGAAACTTTCTGAGGGCCATTGCATTTCTGGGGGCCAGAAAAAGAATAAAGATCCCAAAAAAGTCAAGAAACAATTGAACAGCTATGGAAGAAATCCTGATGTTTTACTAGAATTTTTTTAAAAAACTGGGAGGGGGCAAGCAAGGACAAAGAACCTTTCTAGGGGCCATTCCATTTTTGGGGGCCAGAAAAAAAGGAAGTTCCCTCAAAACGTCAAAAAACGATTGAACAGCTATGGAAGAAATCTTGATGTTTTAATAGAAATTTTTTTAAAAAACTGGGAGGGGCCAAGCACAGGCAAACAAAGTTTCTGGGGGCCATGCCATTTCTAGGAGCCAGAAAAAAATAAAGAAAACCTAATAAAGTCGAAAAACGATTGAGCAGCTATGGAAAAAATCTTGATGTTTTAATAGAAATTTTTTTTAAAAAACTGGGAGGGGCAAGCAAGGGCAAAGAAACTTTCTGAGGGCCATTGCATTTCTGGGGGCCAGAAAAAGAATAAAGATCCCAAAAAAGTCAAGAAACAATTGAACAGCTATGGAAGAAATCCTGATGTTTTACTAGAATTTTTTTAAAAAACTGGGAGGGGGCAAGCAAGGTCAAAGAAGCTTTCTGGGAGCTATTCCATTTCTGGGGGCCAGAAAAAAAAGAAGGTCCCTAAAAACGTCAAAAAACGATTGAACAGCTATGGAAGAAATCTTGATGTTTTAATAGAAATTTTTTTAAAAAACTGGGAGGAGCCAAGCACAGGCAAATAAAGTTTCTGGGGGCCATGCCCTTTCTAGGAGCCAGAAAAAAAAGAAGAAAACCTAATAAAGTCGAAAAACGAGTGAGCAGCTATGGAAAAAATGTTGATGTTTTAATAGAAATTTTTTTAATAAAACTGGGAGGGGGCAAGCAAGGGCAAAGAAACTTTCTGGGGGCCACAAAAGAAAAAAAGATCCCTTACAAAGTCAAAAAACGATTGAACAGCTATCGAAGAAATCTTCATGTTTCAATAGACATTTTTTTAAAAGAGTGGTAGGGGGCAAGCAAGGGCAAAGAAAATTTCTGGGGGCCATTCCATTTCTGGTGGCCAGAAAAAGAAAGATCCCCAACAAAGACAAAAAACGATTGAATGCTATGGAAGAAGTTTTGAAGTTTTCATAGAAATGTTTTTAAAAAACTGGGAGGGGGCAAGCAAGGGCAAAGAAACTTTCTGGGGGCAGAAAAAAAGAAAGATCCCTACCAAAGTAAAAAAACAATTGAACAGCTATGAAAGAAATCTTGAAGTTTTAATAGAAATTTTTTTTAAAAAACTGGGAGGGGACAAGCAAAGGCAAAGAAACTTTCTGGGGGCCATTCCATTTCTGGGGGCCAGAAGAAAAAGAAAGATCCCTATTCAAGTCAAAAAAGGATTGAACAGCTATGGAAGAAATTTTGAAGTTTTTATAGAATTTTTTTTAAAAAACTGGGAGGGGGGAAGCAAGGGCAAAGAAACTTTCCTGGGGGCTAGAAAAAATAAAGATCCCTACCAAAGTCAAAAAACGATTGAGCAACTATGAAAGAAATCTTAATGTTTTGATAGAAATTTTTTTAAAAAAAACTGGGAGGGGCAAGCAAGGGTAAAGAAACTTTCTTGGGGCCATTCCATTCCTAGGGTCCAGAAAAAAAAGATCCCTAAAAAAGTCAAAAAATGATTAAAAAGCTATGAAAGAAATCTTGAAGTTTAAATGGAAATTTTTTTTTAAAAACTTGGAGGGGACAAGCGAAGGCAAAGAAACTTTCTGGGGGCCATTCCATTTCTGGGGGCCGGAAAAAAAGAAAGATCAAAAACAAGGTCAAAAAACGATTGAACAGCTATGGAAAAAAATCTTGATGTTTTAAAATAAAATTTTTTTAAAAAACTTGGAGGGGGCAAGCATGGGCAAAGAAACTTTCTGGGGGCCAGAAAAAAAGAAATATCCCTACCAAAGTCAAAAACGATTGAGCAACTATGGAAGAAATCTTAATGTTTTAATAGGAATTTTTTTAAAAAAACTGGTAGGGGGCAAGCAAGGGCAAAGAAACTTTCTTTGGGCCATTCCATACCTATGGGCCAGAAAAAAAGAAAGATCCCCAACAAAGTCAAAAAACGATTGAAAAGCTATGTGAGAAATCTTGAAGTTTCAATAGAAATTTTTTTAAAAAACTTGGAGGGGGCAGGCAAGGGCAAAGAAACTTTCTGGGGGCCATTCCATTCCTGGGGGCCAGAAAAGAAAGAAAGATTCCTAACAAAGTCACAAAACGATTGAACAGCTATGTAAGAAATCTTGAAGTTTTAAAAGAAAAATTTTTAAAAAACTTGGAGGGGGCAGTTAAGGGCAAAGAAACTTTCTGGGGGCCAGAAAAAAAGAAAGATCCCTACCAAAGTCAAAAAACGATTGAGGAACTATGGAAGAAATCTTAATGTTTTAAAAGAATTTTTTTTTAAAAAACTGGGAGGGGGCAAGCAAAGGCAAAGAAACTTTCTGGGGGCCAGAAAAAAAAAGATTCCCAACAAAGTCAAAAACGATTGAACAGCAATGGAAGAAATTTTGAAGTTTTTATAGAATTTTTTTTAAGAAAACTAGGAGGGGGCAAGCAAGGCAAAAGAAACTTTCTAGGGGCCAGAAAAAAAGAAAGATCCCTACCAAAGTCAAAAAACGATTGAGCAACTATGAAAGAAATCTTAATGTTTTGATAGAAATTTTTTTTAAAAAAAATGGGAGGGGCAAGCAAGGGTAAAGAAACTTTCTGGGGGCCATTCCATTCCTAGGGTCCAGAAAAAAAAGATCCCTAAAAAAGTCAAAAAACGATTGAGGAACTATTTAAAAAATCTTGATGTTTTACTAGAATTGTTTCTTTAAAAACTGGGAGGGGGGCAAGCAAGGGCAAAGAAACTTTCTTTGGACCATTCCATTTCTGGGGGCCAGAAAAAAAAGAAAGATCCCAAACAAAGTCAAAAAACGATTGAACAGCTATGTAAGAAATCTTGAAGTTTTAATAGAATTTTTTTTTTAAAAACTGGGAGGGGGCAAGCTAGGGCAAAGAAACGTTTTGGGGGCCATTCCATTTCTGGGGGACAGAAAAAAAAGAAAGACCCCTATCAAAGTGAAAAAACAATTGAAAAGCTATGAAAGAAATCTTGATGTTTTAATAGAAATTTTTTTTAAAAAACTTGGAGGGGACAAGCGAAGGCAAAGAAATTTTCTAGGGGCAATTCCATTCCTGGGGACCAGAAAAAAAGAAAGATCCCTATTAAAGTCAAAAAACGATTGAACAGCTATGGAAGAAATCTTGATGTTTAATAGAAATTTTTAAAAAAAACTGGGAGGGGGAAGCACAGGCAAACAAAGTTTCTTGAAGCCGTGCCATTTCTAGGAGCCAGAAAAAAAAGAAGTAAGCCTAATGAAATTGAAAAACGATTGAACAGCTATGGAAAAAATCTTGATGTTTTAATAGAAATTTTTTTTAAAAAACTGGGAGGGGGCAAGCAAGGCAAAAGAAACTTTCTAGGGGCCAGAAAAAAAGAAAGATCCCTACCAAAGTCAAAAAACGATTGAGCAACTATGAAAGAAATCTTAATGTTTTGATAGAAATTTTTTTTAAAAAAAATGGGAGGGGCAAGCAAGGGTAAAGAAACTTTCTGGGGGCCATTCCATTCCTAGGGTCCAGAAAAAAAAGATCCCTAAAAAAGTCAAAAAACGATTGAGGAACTATTTAAAAAATCTTGATGTTTTACTAGAATTGTTTCTTTAAAAACTGGGAGGGGGGCAAGCAAGGGCAAAGAAACTTTCTTTGGACCATTCCATTTCTGGGGGCCAGAAAAAAAAGAAAGATCCCAAACAAAGTCAAAAAACGATTGAACAGCTATGTAAGAAATCTTGAAGTTTTAATAGAATTTTTTTTTTAAAAACTGGGAGGGGGCAAGCTAGGGCAAAGAAACGTTTTGGGGGCCATTCCATTTCTGGGGGAAAGAAAAAATAGAAAGACCCCTATCAAAGTGAAAAAACAATTGAAAAGCTATGAAAGAAATCTTGATGTTTTAATAGAAATTTTTTTTAAAAAACTTGGAGGGGACAAGCGAAGGCAAAGAAATTTTCTAGGGGCAATTCCATTCCTGGGGACCAGAAAAAAAGAAAGATCCCTATTAAAGTCAAAAAACGATTGAACAGCTATGGAAGAAATCTTGATGTTTAATAGAAATTTTTAAAAAAAACTGGGAGGGGGAAGCACAGGCAAACAAAGTTTCTTGAAGCCGTGCCATTTCTAGGAGCCAGAAAAAAAAGAAGTAAGCCTAATGAAATTGAAAAACGATTGAACAGCTATGGAAAAAATCTTGATGTTTTAATAGAAATTTTTTTTAAAAAACTGGGAGGGGGCATGCAAGGGCAAAGAAACTTTCTGGGGGCCAGAAAAAAAAAGATTCCCAACAAAGTCAAAAAATGATTGAACAGCTATAGAAGAAATTTTGAAGTTTTTTCAAAATTTTTTTTAAGAAAACTAGGAGGGGGCAAGCAAGGCAAAAGAAACTTTCTAGGGGCCAGAAAAAAAGAAAGATCCCTACCAAAGTCAAAAAACGATTGAGGAACTATGGAAGAAATCTTAATGTTTTAATAGGAATTTTTTTTAAAAAAACTGGTAGGGGGCAAGCAAGGGCAAAGAAACTTTCTTTGGGCCATTCCATACCTATGGGCCAGAAAAAAAGAAAAATCCCCAACAAAGTCAAAAAACGATTGAAAAGCTATGTGAGAAATCTTGAAGTTTTAATAGAAAATTTTTTAAAAAACTTGGAGGGGGCAGGCAAGGGCAAAGAAACTTTCTGGGGGCCATTCCATTCCTGGGGGCCAGAAAAAAAGAAAGATTCCTAACAAAGTCACAAAACGATTGAACAGCTATGTAAGAAATCTTGAAGTTTTAAAAGAAAAATTTTTAAAAAACTTGGAGGGGGCAGTTAAGGGCAAAGAAACTTTCTGGGGGCCAGAAAAAAAGAAAGATCCCTACCAAAGTCAAAAAACGATTGAGGAACTATGGAAGAAATCTTAATGTTTTAAAAGAAATTTTTTTTAAAAAACTGGGAGGGGGCAAGCAAAGGCAAAGAAACTTTCTGGGGGCCAGAAAAAAAAAGATTCCCAAAAAAGTCAAAAAACGATTGAACAGCTATGGAAGAAATTTTGAAGTTTTTATAGAATTTTTTTTTAAAAACTGGGAGGGGGCAAGCAAAGGCAAAGAAACTTTCTGGGGGCCAGAAAAAAAAAGATTCCCAACAAAGTCAAAAACGATTGAACAGCTATGGAAGAAATTTTGAAGTTTTTATAGAATTTTTTTTAAAAAACTGGGAGGGGGCAAGCAAGGGCAAAGAAACTTTCCTGGGGGCTAGAAAAAAGAAAGATCCCTACCAAAGTCAAAAAACGATTGAGCAACTATGAAAGAAATCTTAATGTTTTGATAGAAATTTTTTTTAAAAAAAATGGGAGGGGCAAGCAAGGGTAAAGAAACTTTCTGGGGGCCATTCCATTCCTAGGGTCCAGAAAAAAAAGATCCCTAAAAAAGTCAAAAAACGATTGAGGAACTATTTAAAAAATCTTGATGTTTTACTAGAATTGTTTCTTTAAAAACTGGGAGGGGGGCAAGCAAGGGCAAAGAAACTTTCTTTGGACCATTCCATTTCTGGGGGCCAGAAAAAAAAGAAAGATCCCAAACAAAGTCAAAAAACGATTGAACAGCTATGTAAGAAATCTTGAAGTTTTAATAGAATTTTTTTTTTGAAAACTGGGAGGGGGCAAGCTAGGGCAAAGAAACGTTTTGGGGGCCATTCCATTTCTGGGGGGACAGAAAAAAAAGAAAGACCCCTATCAAAGTGAAAAAACAATTGAAAAGCTATGAAAGAAATCTTGATGTTTTAATAGAATTTTTTTTTAAAAAACTTGGAGGGGACAAGCGAAGGCAAAGAAATTTTCTAGGGGCCATTCCATTCCTGGGGACCAGAAAAAAAGAAAGATCCCTATTAAAGTCAAAAAACGATTGAACAGCTATGGAAGAAATCTTGATGTTTAATAGAAATTTTTTTTAAAAAACTGGGAGGGGGCATGCAAGGGCAAAGAAACTTTCTGGGGGCCAGAAAAAAATAGATTCCCAACAAAGTCAAAAAATGATTGAACAGCTATAGAAGAAATTTTGAAGTTTTTATAGAATTTTTTTTAAGAAAACTAGGAGGGGGCAAGCAAGGCAAAAGAAACTTTCTAGGGGCCAGAAAAAAAGAAAGATCCCTACCAAAGTCAAAAAACGATTGAGGAACTATGGAAGAAATCTTAATGTTTTAATAGGAATTTTCTTTAAAAAAACTGGTAGGGGGCAAGCAAGGGCAAAGAAACTTTCTTTGGGCCATTCCATACCTATGGGCCAGAAAAAAGAAAGATCCCCAACAAAGTCAAAAAACGATTGAAAAGCTATGTGAAAAATCTTGAAGTTTTAATAGAAAATTTTTTAAAAAACTTGGAGGGGGCAGGCAAGGGCAAAGAAATTTTCTGGGGGCCATTCCATACCTATGGGCCAGAAAAAAAGAAAGATCCCCAACAAAGTCAAAAAACGATTGAAAAGCTATGTGAGAAATCTTGAAGTTTTAATAGAAAATTTTTTAAAAAACTTGGAGGGGGCCGGCAAGGGCAAAGAAACTTTCTGGGGGCCATTCCATTCCTGGGGGCCAGAAAAAAAGAAAGATTCCTTACAAAGTCACAAAACGATTGAACAGCTATGTAAGAAATCTTGAAGTTTTAAAAGAAAAATTTTTAAAAAACTTGGAGGGGGCAGTTAAGGGCAAAGAAACTTTCTGGGGGCCAGAAAAAAAGAAAGATCCCTACCAATATCAAAAAACGATTGAGGAACTATGGAAGAAATCTTAATGTTTTAAAAGAAATTTTTTTTAAAAAACTGGGAGGGGGCAAGCAAAGGCAAAGAAACTTTCTGGGGGCCAGAAAAAAAAAGATTCCCAAAAAAGTCAAAAAACGATTGAACAGCTATGGAAGAAATTTTGAAGTTTTTATAGAATTTTTTTTTAAAAACTGGGAGGGGGCAACCAAAGGCAAAGAAACTTTCTGGGGGCCAGAAAAAAAAAGATTCCCAACAAAGTCAAAAACGATTGAACAGCTATGGAAGAAATTTTGAAGTTTTTATAGAATTTTTTTTAAAAAACTGGGAGGGGGCAAGCAAGGGCAAAGAAACTTTCCTGGGGGCTAGAAAAAAGAAAGATCCCTACCAAAGTCAAAAAACGATTGAGCAACTATGAAAGAAATCTTAATGTTTTGATAGAAATTTTTTTTAAAAAAAATGGGAGGGGCAAGCAAGGGTAAAGAAACTTTCTGGGGGCCATTCCATTCCTAGGGTCCAGAAAAAAAAGATCCCTAAAAAAGTCAAAAAACGATTGAGGAACTATTTAAAAAATCTTGATGTTTTACTAGAATTGTTTCTTTAAAAACTGGGAGGGGGGCAAGCAAGGGCAAAGAAACTTTCTTTGGACCATTCCATTTCTGGGGGCCAGAAAAAAAAGAAAGATCCCCAACAAAGTCAAAAAATGATTGAAAAGCTATGTGAAAAATCTTGAAGTTTTAATAGAAAATTTTTTAAAAAACTTGGAGGGGGCAGGCAAGGGCAAAGAAACTTTCTGGGGGCCATTCCATTCCTGGGGGCCAGAAAAAAAGAAAGATCCCCAACAAAGTCAAAAAACGATTGAAAAGCTATGAAAGAATCTTGAAGTTTTAATAGAAAATTTTTTAAAAAACTTGGAGGGGGCAGGCAAGGGCAAAGAAACTTTCTGGGGGCCATTCCATTCCTGGGGGCCAGAAAAAAAGAAAGATTCCTAACAAAGTCACAAAACGATTGAACAGCTATGTAAGAAATCTTGAAGTTTTAAAAGAAAAATTTTTAAAAAACTGGGAGGGGGCAAGCAAGGGCAAAGAAACTTTCCTGGGGGCTAGAAAAAAGAAAGATCCCTACCAAAGTCAAAAAACGATTGAGCAACTATGAAAGAAATCTTAATGTTTTGATAGAAATTTTTTTTAAAAAAAATGGGAGGGGCAAGCAAGGGTAAAGAAACTTTCTGGGGGCCATTCCATTCCTAGGGTCCAGAAAAAAAAGATCCCTAAAAAAGTCAAAAAACGATTGAGGAACTATTTAAAAAATCTTGATGTTTTACTAGAATTGTTTCTTTAAAAACTGGGAGGGGGGCAAGCAAGGGCAAAGAAACTTTCTTTGGACCATTCCATTTCTGGGGGCCAGAAAAAAAAGAAAGATCCCAAACAAAGTCAAAAAACGATTGAACAGCTATGTAAGAAATCTTGAAGTTTTAATAGAATTTTTTTTTTGAAAACTGGGAGGGGGCAAGCTAGGGCAAAGAAACGTTTTGGGGGCCATTCCATTTCTGGGGGACAGAAAAAAAAGAAAGACCCCTATCAAAGTGAAAAAACAATTGAAAAGCTATGAAAGAAATCTTGATGTTTTAATAGAATTTTTTTTTAAAAAACTTGGAGGGGACAAGCGAAGGCAAAGAAATTTTCTAGGGGCCATTCCATTCCTGGGGACCAGAAAAAAAGAAAGATCCCTATTAAAGTCAAAAAACGATTGAACAGCTATGGAAGAAATCTTGATGTTTAATAGAAATTTTTTTTAAAAAACTGGGAGGGGGCATGCAAGGGCAAAGAAACTTTCTGGGGGCCAGAAAAAAAAAGATTCCCAACAAAGTCAAAAAATGATTGAACAGCTATAGAAGAAATTTTGAAGTTTTTATAGAATTTTTTTTAAGAAAACTAGGAGGGGGCAAGCAAGGCAAAAGAAACTTTCTAGGGGCCAGAAAAAAAGAAAGATCCCTACCAAAGTCAAAAAACGATTGAGGAACTATGGAAGAAATCTTAATGTCTTAATAGGAATTTTCTTTAAAAAAACTGGTAGGGGGCAAGCAAGGGCAAAGAAACTTTCTTTGGGCCATTCCATACCTATGGGCCAGAAAAAAGAAAGATCCCCAACAAAGTCAAAAAACGATTGAAAAGCTATGTGAAAAATCTTGAAGTTTTAATAGAAAATTTTTTAAAAAACTTGGAGGGGGCAGGCAAGGGCAAAGAAACTTTCTGGGGGCCATTCCATTCCTGGGGGCCAGAAAAAAAGAAAGATTCGTAACAAAGTCACAAAACGATTGAACAGCTATGTAAGAAATCTTGAAGTTTTAAAAGAAAAATTTTTAAAAAACTGGGAGGGGGCAAGCAAGGGCAAAGAAACTTTCCTGGGGGCTAGAAAAAAGAAAGATCCCTACCAAAGTCAAAAAACGATTGAGCAACTATGAAAGAAATCTTAATGTTTTGATAGAAATTTTTTTTAAAAAAAATGGGAGGGGCAAGCAAGGGTAAAGAAACTTTCTGGGGGCCATTCCATTCCTAGGGTCCAGAAAAAAAAGATCCCTAAAAAAGTCAAAAAACGATTGAGGAACTATTTAAAAAATCTTGATGTTTTACTAGAATTGTTTCTTTAAAAACTGGGAGGGGGGCAAGCAAGGGCAAAGAAACTTTCTTTGGACCATTCCATTTCTGGGGGCCAGAAAAAAAAGAAAGATCCCAAACAAAGTCAAAAAACGATTGAACAGCTATGTAAGAAATCTTGAAGTTTTAATAGAATTTTTTTTTTGAAAACTGGGAGGGGGCAAGCTAGGGCAAAGAAACGTTTTGGGGGCCATTCCATTTCTGGGGGACAGAAAAAAAAGAAAGACCCCTATCAAAGTGAAAAAACAATTGAAAAGCTATGAAAGAAATCTTGATGTTTTAATAGAAATTTTTTTTAAAAAACTTGGAGGGGACAAGCGAAGGCAAAGAAATTTTCTAGGGGCCATTCCATTCCTGGGGACCAGAAAAAAAGAAAGATCCCTATTAAAGTCAAAAAACGATTGAACAGCTATGGAAGAAATCTTGATGTTTAATAGAAATGTTTTAAAAAAACTGGGAGGGGGAAGCACAGGCAAACAAAGTTTCTTGAAGCCGTGCCATTTCTAGGAGCCAGAAAAAAAAGAAGTAAACCAAATGAAATTGAAAAACGATTGAACAGCTATGGAAAAAATCTTGATGTTTTAATAGAAATTTTTTTTAAAAAACTGGGAGGGGGCATGCAAGGGCAAAGAAACTTTTTGGGGGACAGAAAAAAAAAGATTCCCAACAAAGTCAAAAAATGATTGAACAGCTATAGAAGAAATTTTGAAGTTTTTATAGAATTTTTTTTAAGAAAACTAGGAGGGGGCAAGCAAGGCAAAAGAAACTTTCTAGGGGCCAGAAAAAAAGAAAGATCCCTACCAAAGTCAAAAAACGATTGAGGAACTATGGAAGAAATCTTAATGTTTTAATAGGAATTTTCTTTAAAAAAACTGGTAGGGGGCAAGCAAGGGCAAAGAAACTTTCTTTGGGCCATTCCATACCTATGGGCCAGAAAAAAGAAAGATCCCCAACAAAGTCAAAAAACGATTGAAAAGCTATGTGAAAAATCTTGAAGTTTTAATAGAAAATTTTTTAAAAAACTTGGAGGGGGCAGGCAAGGGCAAAGAAACTTTCTGGGGGCCATTCCATTCCTGGGGGCCAGAAAAAAAGAAAGATTCCTAACAAAGTCACAAAACGATTGAACAGCTATGTAAGAAATCTTGAAGTTTTAAAAGAAAAATTTTTAAAAAACTTGGAGGGGGCAGTTAAGGGCAAAGAAACATTCTGGGGGCCAGAAAAAAAGAAAGATCCCTACCAAAGTCAAAAAACGATTGAGAAACTATGGAAGAAATCTTAATGTTTTAAAAGAAATTTTTTTTAAAAAACTGGGAGGGGGCAAGCAAAGGCAAAAAAACTTTCTGGGGGCCAGAAAAAAAAAGATTCCCAAAAAAGTCAAAAAACGATTGAACAGCTATGGAAGAAATTTTGAAGTTTTTATAGGATTTTTTTTTAAAAACTGGGAGGGGGCAAGCAAAGGCAAAGAAACTTTCTGGGGGCCAGAAAAAAAAAGATTCCCAACAAAGTCAAAAACGATTGAACAGCTATGGAAGAAATTTTGAAGTTTTTACAGAATTTTTTTTAAAAATCTGGGAGGGGGCAAGCAAGGGCAAAGAAACTTTCTGGGGGCCAGAAAAAAAAAGATTCCCAACAAAGTCAAAAAATGATTGAACAGCTATAGAAGAAATTTTGAAGTTTTTATAGAATTTTTTTTAAGAAAACTAGGAGGGGGCAAGCAAGGCAAAAGAAACTTTCTAGGGGCCAGAAAAAAAGAAAGATCCCTACCAAAGTCAAAAAACGATTGAGGAACTATGGAAGAAATCTTAATGTTTTAATAGGAATTTTCTTTAAAAAAACTGGTAGGGGGCAAGCAAGGGCAAAGAAACTTTCTTTGGGCCATTCCATACCTATGGGCCAGAAAAAAGAAAGATCCCCAACAAAGTCAAAAAACGATTGAAAAGCTATGTGAAAAATCTTGAAGTTTTAATAGAAAATTTTTTAAAAAACTTGGAGGGGGCAGGCAAGGGCAAAGAAACTTTCTGGGGGCCATTCCATTCCTGGGGGCCAGAAAAAAAGAAAGATTCCTAACAAAGTCACAAAACGATTGAACAGCTATGTAAGAAATCTTGAAGTTTTAAAAGAAAAATTTTTAAAAAACTGGGAGGGGGCAAGCAAGGGCAAAGAAACTTTCCTGGGGGCTAGAAAAAAGAAAGATCCCTACCAAAGTCAAAAAACGATTGAGCAACTATGAAAGAAATCTTAATGTTTTGATAGAAATTTTTTTTAAAAAAAATGGGAGGGGCAAGCAAGGGTAAAGAAACTTTCTGGGGGCCATTCCATTCCTAGGGTCCAGAAAAAAAAGATCCCTAAAAAAGTCAAAAAACGATTGAGGAACTATTTAAAAAATCTTGATGTTTTACTAGAATTGTTTCTTTAAAAACTGGGAGGGGGGCAAGCAAGGGCAAAGAAACTTTCTTTGGACCATTCCATTTCTGGGGGCCAGAAAAAAAAGAAAGATCCCAAACAAAGTCAAAAAACGATTGAACAGCTATGTAAGAAATCTTGAAGTTTTAATAGAATTTTTTTTTTGAAAACTGGGAGGGGGCAAGCTAGGGCAAAGAAACGTTTTGGGGGCCATTCCATTTCTGGGGGACAGAAAAAAAAGAAAGACCCCTATCAAAGTGAAAAAACAATTGAAAAGCTATGAAAGAAATCTTGATGTTTTAATAGAAATTTTTTTTAAAAAACTTGGAGGGGACAAGCGAAGGCAAAGAAATTTTCTAGGGGCCATTCCATTCCTGGGGACCAGAAAAAAAGAAAGATCCCTATTAAAGTCAAAAAACGATTGAACAGCTATGGAAGAAATCTTGATGTTTAATAGAAATGTTTTAAAAAAACTGGGAGGGGGAAGCACAGGCAAACAAAGTTTCTTGAAGCCGTGCCATTTCTAGGAGCCAGAAAAAAAAGAAGTAAACCTAATGAAATTGAAAAACGATTGAACAGCTATGGAAAAAATCTTGATGTTTTAATAGAAATTTTTTTTAAAAAACTGGGAGGGGGCATGCAAGGGCAAAGAAACTTTTTGGGGGCCAGAAAAAAAAAGATTCCCAACAAAGTCAAAAAATGATTGAACAGCTATAGAAGAAATTTTGAAGTTTTTATAGAATTTTTTT
Organism: Rhopilema esculentum; assembly: GCF_057945365.1. Classification (NCBI taxonomy): domain Eukaryota; kingdom Metazoa; phylum Cnidaria; class Scyphozoa; order Rhizostomeae; family Rhizostomatidae; genus Rhopilema; species Rhopilema esculentum. Next base: position 13,146,524 of record NC_142823.1, on the reverse strand, counting down.
TAAGAAAACTAGGAGGGGGCAAGCAAGGCAAAAGAAACTTTCTAGGGGCCAGAAAAAAAGAAAGATCCCTACCAAAGTCAAAAAACGATTGAGGAACTATGGAAGAAATCTTAATGTTTTAATAGGAATTTTCTTTAAAAAAACTGGTAGGGGGCAAGCAAGGGCAAAGAAACTTTCTTTGGGCCATTCCATACCTATGGGCCAGAAAAAAGAAAGATCCCCAACAAAGTCAAAAAACGATTGAAAAGCTATGTGAAAAATCTTGAAGTTTTAATAGAAAATTTTTTAAAAAACTTGGAGGGGGCAGGCAAGGGCAAAGAAACTTTCTGGGGGCCATTCCATTCCTGGGGGCCAGAAAAAAAGAAAGATTCCTAACAAAGTCACAAAACGATTGAACAGCTATGTAAGAAATCTTGAAGTTTTAAAAGAAAAATTTTTAAAAAACTTGGAGGGGGCAGTTAAGGGCAAAGAAACATTCTGGGGGCCAGAAAAAAAGAAAGATCAAAAAACGATTGAGGAACTATGGAAGAAATCTTAATGTTTTAAAAGAAATTTTTTTTAAAAAACTGGGAGGGGGCAAGCAAAGGCAAAAAAACTTTCTGGGGGCCAGAAAAAAAAAGATTCCCAAAAAAGTCAAAAAACGATTGAACAGCTATGGAAGAAATTTTGAAGTTTTTATAGGATTTTTTTTTAAAAACTGGGAGGGGGCAAGCAAAGGCAAAGAAACTTTCTGGGGGCCAGAAAAAAAAAGATTCCCAACAAAGTCAAAAACGATTGAACAGCTATGGAAGAAATTTTGAAGTTTTTACAGAATTTTTTTTAAAAATCTGGGAGGGGGCAAGCAAGGGCAAAGAAACTTTCCTGGGGGCTAGAAAAAAGAAAGATCCCTACCAAAGTCAAAAAACGATTGAGCAACTATAAAAGAAATCTTAATGTTTTGATAGAAATTTTTTTTAAAAAAAATGGGAGGGGCAAGCAAGGGTAAAGAAACTTTCTGGGGGCCATTCCATTCCTAGGGTTCAGAAAAAAAAGATCCCTAAAAAAATCAAAAAACGATTGAGGAACTATTTAAAAAATCTTGATGTTTTACTAGAATTGTTTCTTTAAAATCTGGGAGGGGGCAAGCAAGGGCAAAATAACTTTCTTTGGACCATTCCATTTCTGGGGGCCAGAAAAAAAAGAAAGATCCCAAACAAAGTCAAAAAAAGATTGAACAGCTATGGAAAAAATCTTGATGTTTTAATAGAAATTTTTTTTAAAAAACTGGGAGGGGCAAGCAAGGGCAAAGAAACTTTCTGGGGGCCATTGCATTTCTGGGGGCCAGAAAAAGAATAAAGATCCCAAAAAAGTCAAGAAACAATTGAACAGCTATGGAAGAAATCCTGATGTTTTACTAGAATTTTTTTAAAAAACTGGGAGGGAGCAAGCAAGGGCAAAGAAACGTTTTGGGGGCCATTTCATATCTGGGGGCCAGAAAAAAAAAGAAAGATCCCTATCAAAGTGAAAAAACAATTGAACAGCTATGAAAGAAATCTTGAAGATTTAATAGAAATTTTTTTTTTAAACTGGTAGGGGACAAACACAGGCAAAGAAACTTTCTGCGGGCCATTCCATTACTGGGGGCCAGAAAAAAGAAAGATCCCTAAAAAAGATCAAAAAACGTTTGAACAGTTATGAAAGAAATCTTGAAGTTTTAATAGAAATTTTTTTTAAAAAACTGGGAGGGGCAAGCAAGGGCAAAGAAACTTTCTGGGGGCCATTGCATTTCTGGGGGCCAGAAAAAGAATAAAGATCCCAAAAAAGTCAAGAAACAATTGAACAGCTATGGAAGAAATCCTGATGTTTTACTAGAATTTTTTTAAAAAACTGGGAGGGGGCAAGCAAGGTCAAAGAAGCTTTCTGGGAGCTATTCCACTTCTGGGGGCCAGAAAAAAAGGAAGGTCCCTAAAAACGTCAAAAAACGATTGAACAGCTATGGAAAAAAATCTTGATGTTTTAAAAGAAATTTTTTTTAAAAAACTTGGAGGGGGTAAGCAAGGGCAAAGAAACTTTCTGGGGGCCAGAAAAAAAGAAATATCCCTACCAAAATCAAAAAACGATTGAGCAACTATGGAAGAAATCTTAATGTTTTAATAGGAATTTTTTTTAAAAAAACTGGTAGGGGGCAAGCAAGGGCAAAGAAACTTTCTTTGGGCCATTCCATACCTATGGGCCAGAAAAAAGAAAGATCCCCAACAAAGTCAAAAAACGATTGAAAAGCTATGTGAGAAATCTTGAAGTTTTAATAGAAAATTTTTTAAAAAACTTGGAGGGGGCAGGCAAGGGCAAAGAAACTTTCTGGGGGCCATTCCATTCCTGGGGGCCAGAAAAAAAAGAAAGATTCCTAACAAAGTCACAAAACGATTGAACAGCTATGTAAGAAATCTTGAAGTTTTAAAAAAAAAATTTTTAAAAAACTTGGAGGGGGCAGTTAAGGGCAAAGAAACTTTCTGGGGGCCAGAAAAAAAGAAAGATCCCTACCAAAGTCAAAAAACGATTGAGGAACTATGGAAGAAATCTTAATGTTTTAAAAGAAATTTTTTTTAAAAAAACTGGGAGGGGGCAAGCAAAGGCAAAGAAACTTTCTGGGGGCCAGAAAAAAAAAGATTCCCAAAAAAGTCAAAAAACGATTGAACAGCTACGGAAGAAATTTAGAAGTTTTTATAGAATTTTTTTTTAAAAACTGGGAGGGGGCAAGCAAAGGCAAAGAAACTTTCTGGGGGCCAGAAAAAAAAAGATTCCCAACCAAGTCAAAAACGATTGAGCAACTATGGAAGAAATCTTAATGTTTTAATAGGAATTTTTTTTAAAAAAACTGGTAGGGGGCAAGCAAGGGCAAAGAAACTTTCTTTGGGCCATTCCATACCTATGGGCCAGAAAAAAGAAAGATCCCCAACAAAGTCAAAAAACGATTGAAAAGCTATGTGAGAAATCTTGAAGTTTTAATAGAAAATTTTTTAAAAAACTTGGAGGGGGCAGGCAAGGGCAAAGAAACTTTCTGGGGGCCATTCCATTCCTGGGGGCCAGAAAAAAAAGAAAGATTCCTAACAAAGTCACAAAACGATTGAACAGCTATGTAAGAAATCTTGAAGTTTTAAAAGAAAAATTGTTAAAAAACTTGGAGGGGGCAGTTAAGGGCAAAGAAACTTTCTGGGGGCCAGAAAAAAAGAAAGATCCCTACCAAAGTCAAAAAACGATTGAGGAACTATGGAAGAAATCTTAATGTTTTAAAAGAAATTTTTTTTAAAAAACTGGGAGGGGGCAAGCAAAGGCAAAGAAACTTTCTGGGGGCCAGAAAAAAAAAGATTCCCAAAAAGTCAAAAAACGATTGAACAGCTATGGAAGAAATTTTGAAGTTTTTATAGAATTTTTTTTTAAAAACTGGGAGGGGGCAAGCAAAGGCAAAGAAACTTTCTGGGGGCCAGAAAAAAAAAGATTCCCAACAAAGTCAAAAACGATTGAACAGCTATGGAAGAAATTTTGAAGTTTTTATAGAATTTTTTTTAAAAAACTGGCAGGGGGCAAGCAGGGGCAAAGAAACTTTCCTGGGGGCTAGAAAAAAAAGATTCCCAACAAAGTCAAAAACGATTGAGCAACTATGGAAGAAATCTTAATGTTTTAATAGGAATTTTTTTTAAAAAAACTGGTAGGGGGCAAGCAAGGGCAAAGAAACTTTCTTTGGGCCATTCCATACCTATGGGCCAGAAAAAAAGAAAGATCCCCAACAAAGTCAAAAAACGATTTAAAAGCTATGTGAGAAATCTTGAAGTTTTAATAGAAAATTTTTTAAAAAACTTGGAGGGGGCCGGCAAGGGCAAAGAAACTTTCTGGGGGCCATTCCATTCCTGGGGGCCAGAAAAAAAAGAAAGATTCCTAACAAAGTCACAAAACGATTGAACAGCTATGTAAGAAATCTTGAAGTTTTAAAAGAAAAATTTTTAAAAAACTTGGAGGGGGCAGTTAAGGGCAAAGAAACTTTCTGGGGGCCAGAAAAAAAGAAAGATCCCTACCAAAGTCAAAAAACGATTGAGGAACTATGGAAGAAATCTTAATGTTTTAATAGGAATTTTCTTTAAAAAAACTGGTAGGGGGCAAGCAAGGGCAAAGAAACTTTCTTTGGGCCATTCCATACCTATGGGCCAGAAAAAAGAAAGATCCCCAACAAAGTCAAAAAACGATTGAAAAGCTATGTGAAAAATCTTGAAGTTTTAATAGAAAATTTTTTAAAAAACTTGGAGGGGGCAGTTAAGGGCAAAGAAACATTCTGGGGGCCAGAAAAAAAGAAAGATCCCTATTAAAGTCAAAAAACGATTGAACAGCTATGGAAGAAATCTTGATGTTTAATAGAAATTTTTTAAAAAAACTGGGAGGGGGAAGCACAGGCAAACAAAGTTTCTTGAAGCCGTGCCATTTCTAGGAGCCAGAAAAAAAAGAAGTAAACCTAATGAAATTGAAAAACGATTGAACAGCTATGGAAAAAATCTTGATGTTTTAATAGAAATTTTTTTTAAAAAACTGGGAGGGGGCATGCAAGGGCAAAGAAACTTTTTGGGGGCCAGAAAAAAAAAGATTCCCAACAAAGTCAAAAAATGATTGAACAGCTATAGAAGAAGTTTTGAAGTTTTTATAGAATTTTTTTTAAGAAAACTAGGAGGGGGCAAGCAAGGCAAAAGAAACTTTCTAGGGGCCAGAAAAAAAGAAAGATCCCTACCAAAGTCAAAAAACGATTGAGGAACTATGGAAGAAATCTTAATGTTTTAATAGGAATTTTCTTTAAAAAAACTGGTAGGGGGCAAGCAAGGGCAAAGAAACTTTCTTTGGGCCATTCCATACCTATGGGCCAGAAAAAAGAAAGATCCCCAACAAAGTCAAAAAACGATTGAAAAGCTATGTGAAAAATCTTGAAGTTTTAATAGAAAATTTTTTAAAAAACTTGGAGGGGGCAGGCAAGGGCAAAGAAACTTTCTGGGGGCCATTCCATTCCTGGGGGCCAGAAAAAAAGAAAGATTCCTAACAAAGTCACAAAACGATTGAACAGCTATGTAAGAAATCTTGAAGTTTTAAAAGAAAAATTTTTAAAAAACTTGGAGGGGGCAGTTAAGGGCAGAGAAACATTCTGGGGGCCAGAAAAAAAGAAAGATCCCTACCAAAGTCAAAAAACGATTGAGGAACTATGGAAGAAATCTTAATGTTTTAAAAGAAATTTTTTTTAAAAAACTGGGAGGGGGCAAGCAAAGGCAAAAAAACTTTCTGGGGGCCAGAAAAAAAAAGATTCCCAAAAAAGTCAAAAAACGATTGAACAGCTATGGAAGAAATTTTGAAGTTTTTATAGGATTTTTTTTTAAAAACTGGGAGGGGGCAAGCAAAGGCAAAGAAACTTTCTGGGGGCCAGAAAAAAAAAGATTCCCAACAAAGTCAAAAACGATTGAACAGCTATGGAAGAAATTTTGAAGTTTTTACAGAATTTTTTTTAAAAAACTGGGAGGGGGCAAGCAAGGGCAAAGAAACTTTCCTGGGGGCTAGAAAAAAGAAAGATCCCTACCAAAGTCAAAAAACGATTGAGCAACTATAAAAGAAATCTTAATGTTTTGATAGAAATTTTTTTTAAAAAAAATGGGAGGGGCAAGCAAGGGTAAAGAAACTTTCTGGGGGCCATTCCATTCCTAGGGTTCAGAAAAAAAAGATCCCTAAAAAAATCAAAAAACGATTGAGGAACTATTTAAAAAATCTTGATGTTTTACTAGAATTGTTTCTTTAAAATCTGGGAGGGGGCAAGCAAGGGCAAAGAAACTTTCTTTGGACCATTCCATTTCTGGGGGCCAGAAAAAAAAGAAAGATCCCAAACAAAGTCAAAAAAAGATTGAACAGCTATGGAAAAAATCTTGATGTTTTAATAGAAATTTTTTTTAAAAAACTGGGAGGGGCAAGCAAGGGCAAAGAAACTTTCTGGGGGCCATTGCATTTCTGGGGGCCAGAAAAAGAATAAAGATCCCAAAAAAGTCAAGAAACAATTGAACAGCTATGGAAGAAATCCTGATGTTTTACTAGAATTTTTTTAAAAAACTGGGAGGGAGCAAGCAAGGGCAAAGAAACGTTTTGGGGGCCATTTCATATCTGGGGGCCAGAAAAAAAAAGAAAGATCCCTATCAAAGTGAAAAAACAATTGAACAGCTATGAAAGAAATCTTGAAGATTTAATAGAAATTTTTTTTTTAAACTGGTAGGGGACAAACACAGGCAAAGAAACTTTCTGCGGGCCATTCCATTACTGGGGGCCAGAAAAAAGAAAGATCCCTAAAAAAGATCAAAAAACGTTTGAACAGTTATGAAAGAAATCTTGAAGTTTTAATAGAATTGTTTTTTAAAAAACTGGGAGGGGCAAGCAAGGGCAAAGAAACTTTCTGGGGGCCATTGCATTTCTGGGGGCCAGAAAAAGAATAAAGATCCCAAAAAAGTCAAGAAACAATTGAACAGCTATGGAAGAAATCCTGATGTTTTACTAGAACTTTTTTAAAAAACTGGGAGGGGGCAAGCAAGGACAAAGAAGCTTTCTGGGGGCCATTCCATTTCTGGGGGCCAGAAAAAAAGGAAGTTCCCTCAAAACGTCAAAAAACGATTGAACAGCTATGGAAGAAATCTTGATGTTTTAATAGAAATTTTTTTAAAAAACTGGGAGGGGCCAAGCACAGGCAAACAAAGTTTCTGGGGGCAATGCCATTTCTAGGAGCCATAAAAAAATAAAGAAAACCTAATAAAGTCGAAAAACGATTGAGCAGCTATGGAAAAAATCTTGATGTTTTAATAGAAATTTTTTTTAAAAAACTGGGAGGGGCAAGCAAGGGCAAAGAAACTTTCTGGGGGCCATTGCATTTCTGGGGGCCAGAAAAAGAATAAAGATCCCAAAAAAGTCAAGAAACAATTGAACAGCTATGGAAGAAATCCTGATGTTTTACTAGAATTTTTTTAAAAAACTGGGAGGGGGCAAGCAAGGTCAAAGAAGCTTTCTGGGAGCTATTCCACTTCTGGGGGCCAGAAAAAAAGGAAGGTCCCTAAAAACGTCAAAAAACGATTGAACAGCTATGGAAAAAAATCTTGATGTTTTAAAAGAAATTTTTTTTAAAAAACTTGGAGGGGGTAAGCAAGGGCAAAGAAACTTTCTGGGGGCCAGAAAAAAAGAAATATCCCTACCAAAATCAAAAAACGATTGAGCAACTATGGAAGAAATCTTAATGTTTTAATAGGAATTTTTTTTAAAAAAACTGGTAGGGGGCAAGCAAGGGCAAAGAAACTTTCTTTGGGCCATTCCATACCTATGGGCCAGAAAAAAGAAAGATCCCCAACAAAGTCAAAAAACGATTGAAAAGCTATGTGAGAAATCTTGAAGTTTTAATAGAAAATTTTTTAAAAAACTTGGAGGGGGCAGGCAAGGGCAAAGAAACTTTCTGGGGGCCATTCCATTCCTGGGGGCCAGAAAAAAAAGAAAGATTCCTAACAAAGTCACAAAACGATTGAACAGCTATGTAAGAAATCTTGAAGTTTTAAAAAAAAAATTTTTAAAAAACTTGGAGGGGGCAGTTAAGGGCAAAGAAACTTTCTGGGGGCCAGAAAAAAAGAAAGATCCCTACCAAAGTCAAAAAACGATTGAGGAACTATGGAAGAAATCTTAATGTTTTAAAAGAAATTTTTTTTAAAAAAACTGGGAGGGGGCAAGCAAAGGCAAAGAAACTTTCTGGGGGCCAGAAAAAAAAAGATTCCCAAAAAAGTCAAAAAACGATTGAACAGCTATGGAAGAAATTTAGAAGTTTTTATAGAATTTTTTTTTAAAAACTGGGAGGGGGCAAGCAAAGGCAAAGAAACTTTCTGGGGGCCAGAAAAAAAAAGATTCCCAACCAAGTCAAAAACGATTGAGCAACTATGGAAGAAATCTTAATGTTTTAATAGGAATTTTTTTTAAAAAAACTGGTAGGGGGCAAGCAAGGGCAAAGAAACTTTCTTTGGGCCATTCCATACCTATGGGCCAGAAAAAAGAAAGATCCCCAACAAAGTCAAAAAACGATTGAAAAGCTATGTGAGAAATCTTGAAGTTTTTATAGAATTTTTTTTTAAAAACTGGGAGGGGGCAAGCAAAGGCAAAGAAACTTTCTGGGGGCCAGAAAAAAAAAGATTCCCAGCAGAGTCAAAAACGATTGAACAGCTATGGAAGAAATCCTGATGTTTTACTAGAACTTTTTTAAAAAACTGGGAGGGGGCAAGCAAGGACAAAGAAGCTTTCTGGGGGCCATTCCATTTCTGGGGGCCAGAAAAAAAGGAAGTTCCCTCAAAACGTCAAAAAACGATTGAACAGCTATGGAAGAAATCTTGATGTTTTAATAGAAATTTTTTTAAAAAACTGGGAGGGGCCAAGCACAGGCAAACAAAGTTTCTGGGGGCAATGCCATTTCTAGGAGCCAGAAAAAAATAAAGAAAACCTAATAAAGTCGAAAAACGATTGAGCAGCTATGGAAAAAATCTTGATGTTTTAATAGAAATTTTTTTTAAAAAACTGGGAGGGGCAAGCAAGGGCAAAGAAACTTTCTGGGGGCCATTGCATTTCTGGGGGCCAGAAAAAGAATAAAGATCCCAAAAAAGTCAAGAAACAATTGAACAGCTATGGAAGAAATCCTGATGTTTTACTAGAATTTTTTTAAAAAACTGGGAGGGGGCAAGCAAGGTCAAAGAAGCTTTCTGGGAGCTATTCCACTTCTGGGGGCCAGAAAAAAAGGAAGGTCCCTAAAAACGTCAAAAAACGATTGAACAGCTATGGAAAAAAATCTTGATGTTTTAAAAGAAATTTTTTTTAAAAAACTTGGAGGGGGTAAGCAAGGGCAAAGAAACTTTCTGGGGGCCAGAAAAAAAGAAATATCCCTACCAAAATCAAAAAACGATTGAGCAACTATGGAAGAAATCTTAATGTTTTAATAGGAATTTTTTTTAAAAAAACTGGTAGGGGGCAAGCAAGGGCAAAGAAACTTTCTTTGGGCCATTCCATACCTATGGGCCAGAAAAAAGAAAGATCCCCAACAAAGTCAAAAAACGATTGAAAAGCTATGTGAGAAATCTTGAAGTTTTAATAGAAAATTTTTTAAAAAACTTGGAGGGGGCAGGCAAGGGCAAAGAAACTTTCTGGGGGCCATTCCATTCCTGGGGGCCAGAAAAAAAAGAAAGATTCCTAACAAAGTCACAAAACGATTGAACAGCTATGTAAGAAATCTTGAAGTTTTAAAAAAAAAATTTTTAAAAAACTTGGAGGGGGCAGTTAAGGGCAAAGAAACTTTCTGGGGGCCAGAAAAAAAGAAAGATCCCTACCAAAGTCAAAAAACGATTGAGGAACTATGGAAGAAATCTTAATGTTTTAAAAGAAATTTTTTTTAAAAAAACTGGGAGGGGGCAAGCAAAGGCAAAGAAACTTTCTGGGGGCCAGAAAAAAAAGATTCCCAAAAAAGTCAAAAAACGATTGAACAGCTATGGAAGAAATTTAGAAGTTTTTATAGAATTTTTTTTTAAAAACTGGGAGGGGGCAAGCAAAGGCAAAGAAACTTTCTGGGGGCCAGAAAAAAAAAGATTCCCAACCAAGTCAAAAACGATTGAGCAACTATGGAAGAAATCTTAATGTTTTAATAGGAATTTTTTTTAAAAAAACTGGTAGGGGGCAAGCAAGGGCAAAGAAACTTTCTTTGGGCCATTCCATACCTATGGGCCAGAAAAAAGAAAGATCCCCAACAAAGTCAAAAAACGATTGAAAAGCTATGTGAGAAATCTTGAAGTTTTTATAGAATTTTTTTTTAAAAACTGGGAGGGGGCAAGCAAAGGCAAAGAAACTTTCTGGGGGCCAGAAAAAAAAAGATTCCCAGCAGAGTCAAAAACGATTGAACAGCTATGGAAGAAATTTTGAAGTTTTTATAGAATTTTTTTTAAAAAAATGGGAGGGGGCAAGCAAGGGCAAAGAAACTTTCCTGGGGGCTAGAAAAAAGAAAGATCCCTACCAAAGTCAAAAAACGATTGAGCAACTATGAAAGAAATCTTAATGTTTTGATAGAAATTTTTTTTAAAAAAAATGGGAGGGGCAAGCAAGGGTAAAAAAACTTTCTGGGGGCCATTCCATTCCTAGGGTCCAGAAAAAAAGATCCCTAAAAAAGTCAAAAAACGATTGAGGAACTATTTAAAAAATCTTGATGTTTTACTAGAATTGTTTCTTTAAAAACTGGGAGGGGGCAAGCAAGGGCAAAGAAACTTTCTTTGGACCATTCCATTTCTGGGGGCCAGAAAAAAAAGAAAGATCCCAAACAAAGTCAAAAAACGATTGAACAGCTATGTAAGAAATCTTGAAGTTTTAATAGAAATTTTTTTTAAAAAACTGGGAGGGGGCAAGCAAGGGCAAAGAAACGTTTTGGGGGCCATTCCATTCCTGGGGGACAGAAAAAAAAGAAAGACCCCTATCAAAGTGAAAAAACAATTGAAAAGCTATGAAAGAAATCTTGATGTTTTAATAGAAATTTTTTTTAAAAAACTTGGAGGGGACAAGCGAAGGCAAAGAAATTTTCTAGGGGCCATTCCATTCCTGGGGGCCAGAAAAAAAGAAAGATCCCTATTAAAGTCAAAAAACGATTGAACAGCTATGGAAGAAATCTTGATGTTTAATAGAAATTTTTTAAAAAAAACTGGGAGGGGGAAGCACAGGCAAACAAAGTTTCTTGAAGCCGTGCCATTTCTAGGAGCCAGAAAAAAAAGAAGTAAACCTAATGAAATTGAAAAACGATTGAACAGCTATGGAAAAAATCTTGATGTTTTAATGGAAATTTTTTTTAAAAAACTGGGAGGGGGCATGCAAGGGCAAAGAAACTTTCTGGGGGCCAGAAAAAAAAAGATTCCCAACAAAGTCAAAAAATGATTGAACAGCTATAGAAGAAATTTTGAAGTTTTTATAGAATTTGTTTTAAGAAAACTAGGAGGGGGCAAGCAAGGCAAAAGAAACTTTCTAGGGGCCAGAAAAAAAGAAAGATTCCTACCAAAGTCAAAAAACGATTGAGGAACTATGGAAGAAATCTTAATGTTTTAATAGGAATTTTTTTTAAAAAAACTGGTAGGGGGCAAGCAAGGGCAAAGAAACTTTCTTTGGGCCATTCCATACCTATGGGCCAGAAAAAAAGAAAGATCCCCAACAAAGTCAAAAAACGATTGAAAAGCTATGTGAGAAATCTTGAAGTTTTAATAGAAAATTTTTTAAAAAACTTGGAGGGGGCAGGCAAGGGCAAAGAAACTTTCTGGGGGCCAGAAAAAAAAAGATTCCCAACAAAGTCAAAAAATGATTGAACAGCTATAGAAGAAATTTTGAAGTTTTTATAGAATTTGTTTTAAGAAAACTAGGAGGGGGCAAGCAAGGCAAAAGAAACTTTCTAGGGGCCAGAAAAAAAGAAAGATTCCTACCAAAGTCAAAAAACGATTGAGGAACTATGGAAGAAATCTTAATGTTTTAATAGGAATTTTTTTTAAAAAAACTGGTAGGGGGCAAGCAAGGGCAAAGAAACTTTCTTTGGGCCATTCCATACCTATGGGCCAGAAAAAAAGAAAGATCCCCAACAAAGTCAAAAAACGATTGAAAAGCTATGTGAGAAATCTTGAAGTTTTAATAGAAAATTTTTTAAAAAACTTGGAGGGGGCAGGCAAGGGCAAAGAAACTTTCTGGGGGCCATTCCATTCCTTGGGGCCAGAAAAAAAAGAAAGATTCCTAACAAAGTCACAAAACGATTGAACAGCTATGTAAGAAATCTTGAAGTTTTAAAAGAAAAATTGTTAAAAAACTTGGAGGGGGCAGTTAAGGGCAAAGAAACTTTCTGGGGGCCAGAAAAAAAGAAAGATCCCTACCAAAGTCAAAAAACGATTGAGGAACTATGGAAGAAATCTTAATGTTTTAAAAGAAATTTTTTTTAAAAAACTGGGAGGGGGCAAGCAAAGGCAAAGAAACTTTCTGGGGGCCAGAAAAAAAAAGATTCCCAAAAAGTCAAAAAACGATTGAACAGCTATGGAAGAAATTTTGAAGTTTTTATAGAATTTTTTTTTAAAAACTGGGAGGGGGCAAGCAAAGGCAAAGAAACTTTCTGGGGGCCAGAAAAAAAAAGATTCCCAACAAAGTCAAAAACGATTGAACAGCTATGGAAGAAATTTTGAAGTTTTTATAGAATTTTTTTTAAAAAACTGGCAGGGGGCAAGCAGGGGCAAAGAAACTTTCCTGGGGGCTAGAAAAAAAAGATTCCCAACAAAGTCAAAAACGATTGAGCAACTATGGAAGAAATCTTAATGTTTTAATAGGAATTTTTTTTAAAAAAACTGGTAGGGGGCAAGCAAGGGCAAAGAAACTTTCTTTGGGCCATTCCATACCTATGGGCCAGAAAAAAAGAAAGATCCCCAACAAAGTCAAAAAACGATTTAAAAGCTATGTGAGAAATCTTGAAGTTTTAATAGAAAATTTTTTAAAAAACTTGGAGGGGGCCGGCAAGGGCAAAGAAACTTTCTGGGGGCCATTCCATTCCTGGGGGCCAGAAAAAAAAGAAAGATTCCTAACAAAGTCACAAAACGATTGAACAGCTATGTAAGAAATCTTGAAGTTTTAAAAGAAAAATTTTTAAAAAACTTGGAGGGGGCAGTTAAGGGCAAAGAAACTTTCTGGGGGCCAGAAAAAAAGAAAGATCCCTACCAAAGTCAAAAAACGATTGAGGAACTATGGAAGAAATCTTAATGTTTTAAAAGAAATTTTTTTAAAAAACTGGGAGGGGGCAAGCAAAGGCAAAGAAACTTTCTGGGGGCCAGAAAAAAAAAGATTCCCAAAAAAGTCAAAAAACGATTGAACAGCTATGGAAGAAATTTTGAAGTTTTTATAGAATTTTTTTTTAAAAACTGGGAGGGGGCAAGCAAAGGCAAAGAAACTTTCTGGGGGCCAGAAAAAAAAAGATTCCCAGCAGAGTCAAAAACGATTGAACAGCTATGGAAGAAATTTTGAAGTTTTTATAGAATTTTTTTTAAAAAACTGGGAGGGGGCAAGCAAGGGCAAAGAAACTTTCCTGGGGGCTAGAAAAAAGAAAGATCCCTACCAAAGTCAAAAAACGATTGAGCAACTATGAAAGAAATCTTAATGTTTTGATAGAAATTTTTTTTAAAAAAAATGGGAGGGGCAAGCAAGGGTAAAGAAACTTTCTGGGGGCCATTCCATTCCTAGGGTCAAGAAAAAAAAGATCCCTAAAAAAGTCAAAAAACGATTGAGGAACTATTTAAAAAATCTTGATGTTTTACTAGAATTGTTTCTTTAAAAACTGGGAGGGGGCAAGCAAGGGCAAAGAAACTTTCTTTGGACCATTCCATTTCTGGGGGCCAGAAAAAAAAGAAAGATCCCAAAAAAGTCAAAAAACGATTGAACAGCTATGTAAGAAATCTTGAAGTTTTAATAGAAATTTTTTTTAAAAAACTGGGAGGGGGCAAGCAAGGGCAAAGAAACGTTTTGGGGGCCATTCCATTTCTGGGGGACAGAAAAAAAAGAAAGACCCCTATCAAAGTGAAAAAACAATTGAAAAGCTATGAAAGAAATCTTGATGTTTTAATAGAAATTTTTTTTAAAAAACTTGGAGGGGACAAGCGAAGGCAAAGAAATTTTCTAGGGGCCATTCCATTCCTGGGGGCCAGAAAAAAAGAAAGATCCCTATTAAAGTCAAAAAACGATTGAACAGCTATGGAAGAAATCTTGATGTTTAATAGAAATTTTTTAAAAAAACTGGGAGGGGGAAGCACAGGCAAACAAAGTTTCTTGAAGCCGTGCCATTTCTAGGAGCCAGAAAAAAAAGAAGTAAACCTAATGAAATTGAAAAACGATTGAACAGCTATGGAAAAAATCTTGATGTTTTAATAGAAATTTTTTTTAAAAACTGGGAGGGGGCATGCAAGGGCAAAGAAACTTTCTGGGGGCCAGAAAAAAAGAGATTCCCAACAAAGTCAAAAAATGATTGAACAGCTATAGAAGAAATTTTGAAGTTTTTATAGAATTTTTTTAAGAAAACTAGGAGGGGGCAAGCAAGGCAAAAGAAACTTTCTAGGGGCCAGAAAAAAAGAAAGATTCCTACCAAAGTCAAAAAACGATTGAGGAACTATGGAAGAAATCTTAATGTTTTAATAGGAATTTTTTTTAAAAAAACTGGTAGGGGGCAAGCAAGGGCAAAGAAACTTTCTTTGGGCCATTCCATACCTATGGGCCAGAAAAAAAGTAAGATCCCCAACAAAGTCAAAAAACGATTGAAAAGCTATGTGAGAAATCTTGAAGTTTTAATAGAAAATTTTTTAAAAAACTTGGAGGGGGCAGGCAAGGGCAAAGAAACTTTCTGGGGGCCATTCCATTCCTGGGGGCCAGAAAAAAAAGAAAGATTCCTAACAAAGTCACAAAACGATTGAACAGCTATGTAAGAAATCTTGAAATTTTAAAAGAAAAATTTTTAAAAAACTTGGAGGGGGCAGTTAAGGGCAAAGAAACTTTCTGGGGGCCAGAAAAAAAGAAAGATCCCTACCAAAGTCAAAAAACGATTGAGGAACTATGGAAGAAATCTTAATGTTTTAAAAGAAATTTTTTTTAAAAAAACTGGGAGGGGGCAAGCAAAGGCAAAGAAACTTTCTGGGGGCCAGAAAAAAAAAGATTCCCAAAAAAGTCAAAAAACGATTGAACAGCTATGGAAGAAATTTTGAAGTTTTTATAGAATTTTTTTTTAAAAACTGGGAGGGGGCAACCAAAGGCAAAGAAACTTTCTGGGGGCAAGAAAAAAAAAGATTCCCAACAAAGTCAAAAACGATTGAACAGCTATGTAAGAAATCTTGAAGTTTTAATAGAATTTTTTTTTAAAAAACTGGGAGGGGGCAAGCAAGGGCAAAGAAACTTTCTTTGGACCATTCCATTTCTGGGGGCCAGAAAAAAAAGAAAGATCCCAAACAAAGTCAAAAAACGATTGAACAGCTATGTAAGAAATCTTGAAGTTTTAATAGAAATTTTTTTTAAAAAACTGGGAGGGGGCAAGCAAGGGCAAAGAAACGTTTTGGGGGCCATTCCATTTCTGGGGGACAGAAAAAAAAGAAAGACCCCTATCAAAGTAAAAAAACAATTGAAAAGCTATGAAAGAAATCTTGATGTTTCAATAAAAATTTGTTTTTAAAAAAATTGGAGGGGACAAGCAAAGGAAAAGAAACTTTCTGGGGGCCATTCCATTCCTAGGGTCCAGAAAAAAAGATCCCTATTAAAGTCAAAAAACGATTGAGCAACTATGGAAGAAATCTTAATGTTTTAATAGAAATTTTTTTAAAAAAAACTGGGAGGGGCAAGCAAGGGTAAAGAAACTTTCTGGGGGCCATTCCATTCCTAGGGTCCAGAAAAAAAAGATCCCTAAAAAAGTCAAAAAACGATTAAAAAGCTATGAAAGAAATCTTGAAGTTTTAATATAAATTTCTTTAAAAAAACTGGGAAGGGGCAAGCAAAGGCAAAGAATCTTTCTGGGGGCCATTCCATTTCTGGGGGCCAGAAAAAAAAGAAAGATCCCAAACAAAGTCAAAAAACGATTGAACAGCTATGTAAGAAATCTTGAAGTTTTAATAGAAATTTTTTTTAAAAAACTGGGAGGGGGCAAGCAAGGGCAAAGAAACGTTTTGGGGGCCATTCCAGTTCTGGGGGACAGAAAAAAAAGAAAGACCCCTATCAAAGTGAAAAAACAATTGAAAAGCTATGAAAGAAATCTTGATGTTTTAATAAAAATTTGTTTTTAAAAAAATTGGAGGGGACAAGCAAAGGAAAAGAAACTTTCTGGGGGCCATTCCATTCCTAGGGTCCAGAAAAAAAAGATCCCTATTAAAGTCAAAAAACGATTGGGCAACTATGGAAGAAATCTTAATGTTTTAATAGAATTTTTTTTTAAAAAACTGGGAGTGGGCAAGCAAAGGCAAAGAAACTTTCTGGGGGCCATTCCAGTTCTGGGGGACAGAAAAAAAAGAAAGACCCCTATCAAAGTGAAAAAACAATTGAAAAGCTATGAAAGAAATCTTGATGTTTTAATAAAAATTTGTTTTTAAAAAAATTGGAGGGGACAAGCAAAGGAAAAGAAACTTTCTGGGGGCCATTCCATTCCTAGGGTCCAGAAAAAAAAGATCCTTATTAAAGTCAAAAAACGATTGAGCAACTATGGAAGAAATCTTAATGTTTTAATAGAATTTTTTTTCAAAAAACTGGGAGTGGGCAAGCAAAGGCAAAGAAACTTTCTGGGGGCCATTTCATTTCTGATGGCCAGAAAAAAAGAAAGATCCCTTAAAAAAGATCAAAAAACGATTGAACAGCTATCAAAGAAATCTTGAAATTTTAAAAGAAATTTTTTTTAAAAAACTTGGAGGGGGGCAAGAAAGGGCAAAGAAACTTTCTAGGGACTATTCCATTCCTGGGGGCCAGAAAAAACGAAAGATCCCTAAGAAAGTTAAGAAAACGATTGAACAGGTATGAAAGAAATCTTGAAGTTTTAATAGAAATTTTTTTAAAAGAACTGCGAGGGGGCAAGCAAGGGCAAAGCAACTTTCTGGGGAGTATTCCATTCCTGAGGGCCAGAAAAAAGAGAGATCCCTATTAAAGACAAAAAACGTTTGAATAGCTATGGAAGATATCTTGATGTTTAATAGAAATTTTTTTAAGAAACTGGGAGGGAGCAATTAAGGGCAATGAAACTTTCTGGGGGCAATTCCATTTCTGAGGGCCAGAAAAAAAGAAAGATCCCTATCAAAGTCAAAAAACAATTGAACAGCTTTGAAAGAAATCTTAAAATTTTAATATAAATTTTTTTTAAAAAACTGGGAGGGGGCAAGCAAAGGCAAAGAAACTTTCTGGGGGCCATTCCATTTCTAGGGGCCAGAAAAAAAGAAAGATCCCTAAAAAAGATCAAAAAACGATTGAACAGCTATGGAAGAAAGCTTGATGATTTAATAGAATTGTTTTTTAAAAAACTGGGAAAGGGCAAGCAAAGGCAATGAAACTTTTTGGGGGCAATTCCATTTCTGGGGGCCAGAAAAAAAAGAAAGATCCCTATCAAAGTAAAAGAACAATTGAACAGCTTTGAAAGAAATCTTGAAGTTTTAATATAAATTTTTTTTCATAAAAACTTGGAGGGGGCAAGCAAAGGCAAAGAAACTTTCTGGGGGCCATTCCATTTCTAGGGGCCAGAAAAAAAGAAAGATCCCTTAAAAAGATCAAAAAACGATTGATCAGCTATGAAAGAAATCTTGAAGTTTTAAAAATTTTTTTTTTAAAAAGCTGAGAGGGAACAAGCAAAGGAAAAGAAACTTTCTTGGGGCCATTCCATTCCTGGGGACCAGAAAAAAAAGAAAAATCCCTGTTAAAGTCAAAAAACGTTTGAACAGCTATGGAAGGAATCTTGAACTTTAATAGAAATTTTTTTAAGAAACTGGGAGGGAGCTATTAAGTGCAAAGAAACTTTCTGGGGGCCATTCCATTTCTGGGGGCCGGAAAAAAAAGATCCCTATCATAGTCAAAAAACATTTGAACAGCTTTGAAAGAAATCTTGAAGTTTTAATATAAATTTTTTTTATAAAAACTGGGAGGGGGCAAGCAAGGCAAAGAAACTTTCTGGGGGCCATTCCATTTCTGGGGGCCAGAAAAAAAGAAAGGTCCTTTAAAAATGATCAAAAAACGATTGAACAGCTATCAAAGAAATCTTGAAGTTTTAATAGAAATATTTTTTAAAAAGCTTGGAGGGGGCAAGAAAGGGCAAAGAAACTTTCTGGGGACTATTCCATTTCTGGGGGCCACAAAAAAAGGAAGGTCTCTAAAAACGTCAAAAAACGATTGAACAGTTATGAAAGGAATCTTAAAGTTTAAATAGAAATTTTTTTTAAAAAACTAGGAGGGGGGCAAGAAAGGGCAAAGAAACTTTCTGGGGACTATTCCATTCCTGGGGGCCAGAAAAGAAGAAAGATCCCTAACGAAGTTAAAAAAGATTGAACAGCTATCGAAGAAATATTGAAGTTTTAATAGATAATGTTTTAAAAAAAACTGGAAGAGGGGAAGCAAGGGCAAAGAATCTTTCTGGGGGCAATTCCATTTCTGGGGGCCGGAAAAAAAGAAAGATCATAAACAAAGTCAAAAAACGATTGAACAGCTATGGAAAAAAATCTTGATGTTTTAAAAGTAAATTTTTTTAAAAAACTTGGAGGGGGCAAGCAAGGGCAAAGAAAATTTCTGGGGACTATTCCATTCCTGGGGGCCAGAAAAAAAGAAAGATCCCTAACAAAGTTAAGGAAACGATTGAACAGCTATCGAAGAAATCTTAAAGTTTTAATAGAAATTTTTTTTAAAAAAACTGGGAGGGAGCAAGCAAGGGCAAAGCAGCTTTGTGGGGGCCATTCCATTTTTGGGGGGCCACAAAAAAGGAAGGTCTATAAAAACGTCAAAAAACGATTGAACAGTTATGAAAGAAATCTTAAAGTTTAAATAGAAATTTTTTTAAAAAACTAGGAGGGGGGCAAGAAGGGGAAAGAAACTTTCTGGGGACTATTCCATTCCTGGGGGCCAGAAAAGAAGAAAGATCCCTAACGAAGTTAAAAAAGATTGAACAGCTATCGAAGAAATATTGAAGTTTTAATAGATAATGTTTTAGAAAAAACTGGGAGAGGGGAAGCAAGGGCAAAGAATCTTTCTGCGGGCAATTCCATTTCTGGGGGCCGGAAAAAAAAGAAAGATCATAAACAAGGTCAAAAAACGATTGAACAGCTATTGAAAAAAATCTTGATGTTTTAAAAGTAAATTTTTTTAAAAAAATTGGAGGGGGCAAGCAAGGGCAAAGAAAATTTCTGGGGACTATTCCATTCCTGGGGGCCAGAAAAAAAGAAAGATCCCTAACAAAGTTAAGGAAACGATTGAACAGCTATCGAAGAAATCTTGAAGTTTTAATAGAAATTTTTTTTAAAAAAACTGGGAGGGAGCAAGCAAGGGCAAAGCAGGTTTCTGGGGGCCATTCCATTTCTGGGGGCCACAAAAAAAGGAAGGTTCTAAAAACGTCAAAAAACGATTGAACAGTTATGAAAGAAATCTTAAAGTTTAAATAGAATTTTTTTTTAAAAAACTAGGAGGGGGGAAAGAAGGGGAAAGAAACTTTCTGGGGACTATTCCATTCCTGGGGGCCAGAAAAAAAGAAAGATCCCTAACGAAGTTAAAAAAGATTGAACAGCTATCGAAGAAATATTGAAGTTTTAATAGAAAATGTTTTAAAAAGACTGGGAGAGGGAAGCAAGGGCAAAGAATCTTTCTGGGGGGGATTCCATTTCTGGGGGCCGGAAAAAAAAGAAAGATCAAAAACAAAGTCAAAAAACGATTGAACAGCTATGGAAAAAAATTTGATGTTTTAAAAGTAAATTTTTTTAAAAAATTGGAGGGGGCAAGCAAGGGCAAAGAAAATTTCTGGGGACTATTCCATTCCTGGGGGCCAGAAAAAAAGAAAGATCCCTAACAAAGTTAAGGAAACGATTGAAAAGCTATCGAAGAAATCTTGAAATTTTAATAGAAATTTTTTTTAAAAAAACTGGGAGGGAGCAAGCAAGGGCAAAGCAGCTTTCTGGGGGCCATTCCATTTCTGGGGGCCACAAAAAAAGGAAGGTTCTAAAAACGTCAAAAAACGATTGAACAGTTATGAAAGAAATCTTAAAGTTTAAATAGAATTTTTTTTAAAAAAACTAGGAGGGGGGAAAGAAGGGGAAAGAAACTTTCTGGGGACTATTTCATTCCTGGGGGCCAGAAAAAAAGAAAGATCCCTAACGAAGTTAAAAAAGATTGAACAGCTATCAAGAAATATTGAAGTTTTAATAGAAAATGTTTTAAAAAGACTGGGAGAGGGGAAGCAAGGGCAAAGAATCTTTCTGGGGGGGGATTCCATTTCTGGGGGCCGGAAAAAAAAGAAAGATCAAAAACAAAGTCAAAAAACGATTGAACAGCTATGGAAAAAAATTTGATGTTTTAAAAGTAAATTTTTTTAAAAAAATTGGAGGGGGCAAGCAAGGGCAAAGAAAATTTTTGGGGACTATTCCATTCCTGGGGCCAGAAAAAAAGAAAGATCCCTAACAAAGTTAAGGAAACGATTGAACAGCTATCGAAGAAATCTTGAAGTTTTAATAGAAATTTTTTTTAAAAAAACTGGGAGGGAGCAAGCAAGGGCAAAGCAGCTTTCTGGGGGCCATTCCATTTCTGGGGGCCACAAAAAAAGGAAAGTTCTAAAAACGTCAAAAAACGATTGAACAGTTAAGAAAGAAATCTTAAAGTTTAAATAGAATTTTTTTTAAAAAAACTAGGAGGGGGGAAAGAAGGGGAAAGAAACTTTCTGGAGACTATTCCATTCCTGGGGGCCAGAAAAAAGAAAGATCCCTAACGAAGTTAAAAAAGATTGAACAGCTATCGAAGAAATATTGAAGTTTTAATAGAAAATGTTTTAAAAAGACTGGGAGAGGGGAAGCAAGGGCAAAGAATCTTTCTGGGGGGGGATTCCATTTCTGGGGGCCGGAAAAAAAGAAAGATCAAAAACAAAGTCAAAAAACGATTGAACAGCTATGGAAAAAAATTTGATGTTTTAAAAGTAAATTTTTTTAAAAAAATTGGAGGGGGCAAGCAAGGGCAAAGAAAATTTTTGGGGACTATTCCATTCCTGGGGCCAGAAAAAAAGAAAGATCCCTAACAAAGTTAAGGAAACGATTGAACAGCTATCGAAGAAATCTTGAAGTTTTAATAGAAATTTTTTTTAAAAAAACTGGGAGGGAGCAAGCAAGGGCAAAGCAGCTTTCTGGGGGCCATTCCATTTCTGGGGGCCACAAAAAAAGGAAAGTTCTAAAAACGTCAAAAAACGATTGAACAGTTAAGAAAGAAATCTTAAAGTTTAAATAGAATTTTTTTTAAAAAAACTAGGAGGGGGGAAAGAAGGGGAAAGAAACTTTCTGGAGACTATTCCATTCCTGGGGGCCAGAAAAAAGAAAGATCCCTAACGAAGTTAAAAAAGATTGAACAGCTATCGAAGAAATATTGAAGTTTTAATAGAAAATGTTTTAAAAAGACTGGGAGAGGGGAAGCAAGGGCAAAGAATCTTTCTGGGGGGGGATTCCATTTCTGGGGGCCGGAAAAAAAAGAAAGATCAAAAACAAAGTCAAAAAACGATTGAACAGCTATGGAAAAAAATTTGATGTTTTAAATGTAAATTTTTTTAAAAAACTTGGAGGGGGCAAGCAAGGGCAAAGAAAATTTCTGGGGGCCAGAAAAAAAGAAAGATTTCTACCAAAGTCAAAAAACGATTGAACAGCTATGAAAGAAATCTTGAAGTTAAAATAGAAAATTTTTGAAAAAAGACTGGGAGGAGGCAAGCAAGGGCAAAGAAACTTCTGGGGGCCATTCCACTCCTAGGGGCCAGAAAAAAAAGAAAGATCCCTAATAAAGTCAAAAAACCATTGAACAGCTATGAAAGAAATCTTGAAGTTTTAATAGAAATTTTTTTTAAAAAACTTGGAGGGGGCAAGCAAGGGCAAAGAAACTTTCTGGGGACTATTCCATTTCTGAGGGCCAGAAAAAAAGAAAGATCCCTAACAAAGCTAGAAAACGATTGAACAGCTATCGAAGAAATCTTGAAGTTTTAATAGAAATTTTTTTTATAAAAACTTGGAGGGGGGCAAGAAAGGGCAAAGAAACTTTCTGGGGACTATTCTATTCCTGGGGGCCAGAAAAAAGAAAGATCCCTAACAAAGTTAAGAAAACGATTGAACAGCTATCAAAGAAATCTTGAAGTTTTAATAGAATTTTTTTTAAAAAACTGGGAGGGGGCAAGCAAGGGCAAAGAAACGTTTGGGGACCATTCCATTTGTGGTGGCCAGAAAAAAAGAAAGATCCCTTTCAAAGTGAAAAAACAATTGAAAAGCTTTGAAAGAGATCTTGAAGTGTTAATAGAAAAATTTTTAAAAAAACTGAGAAGGGGCAAGCAAGGGCAAAGAAACTTTTTGGGGGCCATTCCATTCCTGGGGGCCAGAAAAAAAAAGATCCTTAAAGAAGATCAAAAAACGATTGAACAGCTATGAAGAAAATCTTGAAGTTTTTATAAAATTTTTTTTTAAAAAACTGTGAAGGGGCAAGCAAGGGCAATGAAACTTTCTGGGGGCCATTCCATTTCTGGGGGCCAGAAAAGAAGAAAGATCCCTAAAGAAGATCAAAAAACGATTGAACAGCTATGAAAGAAATCTTGAAGTTTTAATAGAAATTTTTTTTAAAAAACTGGCAGGGGGCAAGCAAGGGCAAATAAACTTTCTGGGGACTATTCCATTTCTGAGGGCCAGAAAAAAAGAAAGATCCCTAACAAAGTTAAAAAACGATTGAACAGCTATCAAAGAAATCTTGAAGTTTTAATAGAAATTTTTTTTATAAAAACTGGGAGGGGGCAGGCAAAGGCAAAGAAACTTTCTGGGGGCCATTCCATTTCTGGAGGCCAGAAAAAAAAGAAAGAACCCTTAAAAATGATCAAAAAACGATTGAACAGCTATCAAAGAAATCTTGAAATTTCTATAGAAATTTTTTTTAAAAAACTTGGAGGGGGGCAAGAAAGGGCAAAGAAACTTTCTGGGGACTATTCTATTCCTGGGGGCCAGAAAAAAAGAAAGATCCCTAACAAAGTTAAGAAAACGATTGAACAGCTATCGAAGAAATCTTGAAGTTTAAATAGAATTTTCTTTTTAAAAAACTGGGAGGGAGCAAGCAAGGGCAAAGCAGCTTTCCTGGGGGCCATTACATTTCTTGGGGCCAGAAAAAAATGAAGGTCTCTAAAAACGTCAAAAAACAATTGAACAGTTATGAAAGAAATCGTAAAGTTTAAATAGAATTTTTTTTTTAAAAACTGGGAGGGGGGCAAGAAAAGGCAAAGAAACTTTCTGGGGACTATTCCATTCCTGGGGGCCAGAAAAAAAGAAAGATCCCTAACAAAGTTAAGGAAACGATTGAACAGCTATCAAAGAAATCTTGAAGTTTTAAAAGAAATTTTTTTTAAAAAAACTGGGAGGGAGCAAGCAAGGGCAAAGCAGCTTTCTGGGGGCATTCCATTTCTGGGGGCCACAAAAAAAGGAAGGTCGCTAAAAACGTCAAAAAACGATTGAACAGTTATGAAAGAAATCTTAAAGTTTAAATAGAATTTTTTTTTAAAAAACTGGGAGGGGGCAAGAAAGGGCAAAGAAACTTTCTGGGGACTATTCCATTTCTGGGGGCCAGAAAAGAAGAAAGATCCCTAAAGAAGATCAAAAAACGATTGAACAGCTATGAAAGAAATCTTGAAGTTTTAATAGAAATTTTTTTTAAAAAACTGGCAGGGGGCAAGCAAGGGCAAAGAAACTTTCTGGGGACTATTCCAATTCTGAGGGCCAGAAAAAAAGAAAGATCCCAAACAAAGTCAAAAAACGATTGAACAGCTATGAAAGAAATCTTGAAGGTTTAATAGAAATTTTTTTAAGAAAAACTGGGAGGGGGCAAGCAAGGGCAAAGAAACTTTCTGGGGGCCATTCCATTCCTGGGGGCCAGAAAAAAAAGAAAGATCCCTATTAAAGTCAAAAAACGATTGAACAGCTATGGAAGAAATCTTGATGTTTTAAGAGAATTGTTTTTTAAGAGCTGGGAGGGGTCAAGCAAGGGCAATGGAACTTTCTGGGGGCCATTCCCTTTCTGGGGGCCAGAAAAAAAAGAAAGATCCCAAACAAAGTCAAAAAATGATTGAACAGCTATAGAAGAAATCTTGATGTTTTAATAGAAATTTTTTTTAAAAAAACTGGGAGGGGGCAAGCAAGGGCAAAGAAACTTTCTGTGGGCCGTTCCATTTCTGGGGGCCAGAAAATAAAGAAAGATCCCTATGAAAGTAAAAAAACAATTGAACAGCTAAAAAAGAAATCTTAAAGTTTTAAAAGAAATTTTTTTTATAAAACTGGGAGGGAGCAGGCAAGGGCAGTGAAACTTTCGGGGGGCCATTCCATTTCTGGGGGCCAGAAAAAAAGGAAGATTCCTAACAAAGTCAAAAAACGATTGAACAGCTATGGAAGAAATCTTGATCTTTAATAGAAATTTTTTTTAAGAAACTGGGAGGGACCAATTAAGGGCAAAGAAACGTTTTGGGGGCCATTCTATTTCTTGGGTCGGAAAAAAAAGAAAGATCAAAAACAAAGTCAAGAAACGATTGAACAGCTATGGAAAAAAATCTTGATGTAATAAAAGAAAAAATTTTTAAAAAACTTGGAGAGGGCAAGCAAAGGCAAAGAATCTTTCTGTGGGCGATTCCATTTCTGGGGGCCAGAAAATAAAGAAAGATCCCTAAGCTAAGAAAGAAATCTTAAAGTTTTAATAGAATTTTTTTTTTAAAAAACTGGGAGGGGGAAAGCAAAGGCAAAGAAACTTTCTGGGGACTATTCCATTCCTGGGGGCCAGAAAAAAAGAAAGATCCCCAACAAAGTTAAAAAACGATTGAACAGCTATCGAAGAAATCTTGAAGTTTTAACAGAAATTTTTTTTAAAAAACTGGGAGGGAGCAGGCAAAGGCAAAGAAACTTTCTGGGGGCCATTCCATTTCTGGGGGCCTGAAACAAAGAAAGATTGCTAACAAAGTAAAAAAACAATTGAACAGCTAAGAAAGAAATCTTAAAGTTTTAATAGAAATTTTTTTTATAAAAACTGGGAGGGGCAAGCAAAGGCAAAGAAACTTTCTGGGGACTATTCCATTCCTGGGGGCCAGAAAAAAAGAAAGATCCCCAACAAAGTTAAAAAACGATTGAACAGCTATCGAAGAAATCTTGAAGTTTTAAGAGAAATTGTTTTTAAAAAACTGGGAGGGAGCAGGCAAGGGCAGTGAAATTTTCTGGGGGCCATTCCGTTTCTGGTGGCCAGGATAAAAAGAAAGATTCCTAAGAAAGTCAAAAAACGATTGAACAGCTATGGAAGAAATCTTGTTCTTTAATAGAATTTTTTTTTAAGAAACTGAGAGGGAGCAATTAAGGGCAACGAAACTTTCTGGGGGCCAATCTATTTCTGGGGGCCGGAAAAAAAGAAAGATCAAAAACAAAGTCAAAAAACGATTGAACAGCTATGGAAAAAAATCTTGATGTTTTAAAAGAAAATTTTTTCCAAAAAACTTGGAGGAGGCAAGCAAGGGCAAAAAAATTTTTTGGGGGCCATTCCAGTTACGGGGGCCCGAACAAAAAGAAAAATCCCAAAAAAAGTCAAAAAACGATTGAACAGCTATGAAAGAAATTTTAAAGTTTTAATAGAAATTTTTTTTTATAAAAACTGGGAGGGCGCAATTAAGGGCAACGAAACTTTCTGGGTGCCATTCTCTTTCTGGGGGCCGGAAAAAAAAAGATCAAAAACATAGTCAAAAAACGATTGAACAGCTATGGAAAATAATCTTGATGTTTTAAAAGAAAATTTTTTTAAAAAACTTAGAGGGTCCAAGCAAGAGCAAAGAAATTTTTTGGGGGCCATTCCTTTCCTGGGGGCCAGAAAAAAAGAAAGATCCATAACAAAATAAAAAAAACGATTGAACAGCTATGAAAGAAATCTTAAAGTTTAAATAGAAATTTTTTTACAAAAACTGGGAGGGGGGCAAGCAAAGGCAAAGAAACTTTCTGGGGGCCATTCCATTTCTGGGGGCCAGAAAAAAAGAAAGATCCCAAACAAAGTCAAAAATCGATTGAATAGCTATGGAAGAAATCTTGATGTTTAATATAAATTTTTTTTAATAAACTGGGAGGGAGCAATTAAGGGCAACGAAACTTTCTAGGGGCCATTCCATTTCTGGGGGCCAGAAAAAATAAAAAAATCCCTATCAAAGTCAAAAAGCAATTGAACAGCTATGAAAGAAATTTTAAAGTTTTAATAGAAATTTTTTTTATAAAAACTGGGAGGGGGCAAGAAAAGGCAAAGAAACTTTCTGGGGACTATCCCATTCCTGGGGGCCAGAAAAAAAGAAAGATCCCTAACAAAGTCAAAAAACGATTGAACAGCTATGGAAGAAATCTTGATGTTTTTAAAGAAATGTTTTCTAAAAAACTTGGAGGGGGCAAGCTAGGGCAATGAAACTTTCTGGGGGCCATTCCAATCCTGGGGGCCAGAAAAAAAAGAAAGATTCCTAACAATGTCAAAAAACGATTGAACTGCTATGGAAGAAATCTTGATGTTTTAAAAGAATTGTTTTCTAAAAAACTGGGAGAGAGCAAGCAAGGGCAATGGAACTCTCTGGGGGCCATTCTATTTCT
This sequence comes from Rhopilema esculentum, assembly GCF_057945365.1. Taxonomy (NCBI): domain Eukaryota; kingdom Metazoa; phylum Cnidaria; class Scyphozoa; order Rhizostomeae; family Rhizostomatidae; genus Rhopilema; species Rhopilema esculentum. The sequence continues at coordinate 13,120,131 of NC_142823.1, read as the reverse complement.
TGGGGCCGGAAAAAAAGAAAGATCCCCAACAAAGTCAAAAAACGATTGAACAGCTATAGAAGAAATCTTAAAGTTTCAATAAAAATTTTTTATAAAAAACTGGGAGGGAGCAGGCAAGGGCAGTGAAACTTTCTGGGGGCCATTCCATTTCTGGGGGCCAGAAAAAAAGAAAGATCCCAAAGAAAGTCAAAAAACAATTGAACAGCTATGGAAAAAAATCTTGATGTTTTAAAAAAAATTTTTTTAAAAAACTTGGAGGGGGCAAGCAAGAGCAAAGGAATGTTTTGGGGGCCATTCCAGTTAGGGGGGCCAGAACAACAATAAAAATCCCAAAAAAGTCAAAAAAAGATTGAACAGCTATGGAAGAAATCTTGATGTTTTAAAAGAGTTGTTTTCTAAAAAACTTGGAGGGGGCAAGCTAGGGCAATGAAACTTTCTGGGGGCCATTCCGTTTCTGGGGGCCCGAACAAAAAGAAAGATTCCTAACAAAGTCAAAAAACGATTGAACACCTATGGAAGAAATCTTGATCTTTAATAGAATTTTTTTTTAAAAAACTGGGAGGGAGCAATTAAAGGCAACGAAACTGTCTGGGTGCCATTCTATTTCTTGGGGCCGGAAAAAAAGAAAGATCAAAAACAAAGTCAAAAAACGATTGAACAGCTATGGAAAAAAATCTTGATGTTTTAAAAGAAAATTTTTTAAAAAACTTGGGGGGGGGGCAAGCAAGAGCAAAGAAATTTTTGGGGGGCCATTCCATTCGTGGGGGCCAGAAAAAAAAGAAAGATTCCTAACAAAGTCAAAAAACGATTGAACAGCTATGGAAGAAATCTTGATGTTTTAAAAGAATTGTTTTCTAAAAAACTGGGAGGGGGCAAGCAAGGGCAATGAAACTTTCTTGGGGCCATTCCATTTCTGGGGGCCAGAAGAAAAAGAAAGATCCCAAACAAAGTCAAAAAACGATTGAACATTTATCAAAGAAATCTTGAAGTTTTAATAGAAATTTTTTTTAAAAACCTGGGAGGGAGCAAGCAAGGGCAAAGGAACTTTTTGGGGGCCATTCCATTCCTGGGGGCCAGAAAAAAAAAATTCCTTACAAAGTCAAAAAACGATTGAACAGCTATGGAAGAAATCTTGATGTTTTAAAAGAATTGTTTTCTAAAAAACTGGGAGGGAGCAAGCAAGGGCAATGAAACTTTCTGGGGGCCATTCCATTTCTGGGGGCCAGAAAAAAAAGAAAGATCCCAAACAAAGTCAAAAAACGATTGAACAGCTATGGAAGAAATCTTGATGTTTGATAGAAATTTTTTTAAAAAACTGCGAGGGAGCAATTAAGGGGAACGAAACTTTATGGGGGCCATTCTATTTCTGGGGGCCGGAAAAAAAGAAAGATCAAAAACAAAGTCAAAAAACAATTGAACAGCTATGGAAAAAAATCTTGATGTTTTAAAAGAAATTTTTTTTAAAAAACTTGGAGGGGGCAGGCAAAAGCAAAGGAATGTTTCGGGGGCCATTCCAGTTAGGGGGGCCAGAACAAAAAGAAAAATCCCAAAAAGGTCGAAAAACGATTGAACAGCTATGGAAGAAATCTTGATGTTTTAATAGAAATTTTTCTAAAAAATCTGGGAGGGAGCAAGCAAGGGCAAAGAAACTTTTTGGGGGCCATTCCATTCCTGGGGGCCAGAAAAAAAAGAAAGATTCCTAACAAAGTCAAAAGACGATTGAACAGCTATGGAAAAAAATCTTGATGTTTTAAAAGAAATTTTTTTTAAAAAACTTGGAGGGGGCAAGCAAGAGCAAAGAAATTTTTTGGGGGCCATTCCAGTTATGGGGGCCAGAACAAAAAGAAAAATCCCAAAAAAGTCAAAAAACGATTGAACAGCTATGGAAGAAATCTTGCTGTTTTAAAAGAATTGTTTTCTAAAAAACAGGGAGGGGGCAAGCAAGGGCAATGAAACTTTCTGGGGGCCATTCCATTCCTGGGGGCCAGAAAAAAAAGAAAGATTCCTAACAAAGTCAAAAAACGATTGAACAGCTATGGAAGAAATCTTGATGTTTTAAAAGAATTGTTTTCTAAAAAACTGGGAGGGGGCAAGCAAGGGCAATGAAACTTTCTGGGGGCGATTCCATTTCTGGGGGTCAGAAAAAAAAGAAAGATCCCAAACAAAGTCAAAAAACGATTGAACAGCTTTGGAAGAAATCTTGATGTTTGATAGAAATTTTTTCTAAAAAACTGGGAGGGGGCAAGCAAGGGCAAAGAAACTTTTTGGGGGCCATTCCATTCCTGGGGGCAAGAAAAAAAAAGATTCCTAACAAAGTCAAAAAACGATTGAACAGCTATGGAAGAAATCTTGAAGTTTTAATAGAAATTTTTCTAAAAAATCTGGGAGGGAGCAAGCAAGGGCAAAGAAACTTTTTGGGGGCCATTCCATTCCTGGGGGCCAGAAAAAAAAGAAAGATTCCTAACAAAGTCAAAAGACGATTGAACAGCTATGGAAAAAAATCTTGATGTTTTAAAAGAAATTTTTTTTAAAAAACTTGGAGGGGGCAAGCAAGAGCAAAGAAATTTTTTGGGGGCCATTCCAGTTATGGGGGCCAGAACAAAAAGAAAAATCCCAAAAAAGTCAAAAAACGATTGAACAGCTATGGAAGAAATCTTGCTGTTTTAAAAGAATTGTTTTCTAAAAAACAGGGAGGGGGCAAGCAAGGGCAATGAAACTTTCTGGGGGCCATTCCATTCCTGGGGGCCAGAAAAAAAAGAAAGATTCCTAACAAAGTCAAAAAACGATTGAACAGCTATGGAAGAAATCTTGATGTTTTAAAAGAATTGTTTTCTAAAAAACTGGGAGGGGGCAAGCAAGGGCAATGAAACTTTCTGGGGGCGATTCCATTTCTGGGGGTCAGAAAAAAAAGAAAGATCCCAAACAAAGTCAAAAAACGATTGAACAGCTATGGAAGAAATCTTGATGTTTGATAGAAATTTTTTCTAAAAAACTGGGAGGGGGCAAGCAAGGGCAATGAAACTTTCTGGGGGCCATTCCATTCCTGGGGGCCAGAAAAAAAAGAAAGATTCCTAACAAAGTCAAAAAACGATTGAACAGCTATGGAAGAAATCTTGATGTTTTAAAAGAATTGTTTTCTAAAAAACTGGGAGGGGGCAAGCAAGGGCAATGAAACTTTCTGGGGGCGATTCCATTTCTGGGGGCCAGAAAAAAAAGAAAGATACCAAACAAAGTCAAAAAACGATTGAACAGCTATGGAAGAAATCTTGAAGTTTAAATAGAATTTTTTTTAAAAAACTGGGACGGGGCAAGCAAGGGGAAACAATCTTTCTAGGGGCCATTCCATTTCTGGGGGCCGGAAAAAAAGAAAGATCCCTTTCAAAGTCAAAAAGCAATTGAACAGTTATGAAAGAAATTTTAAAGTTTTAATAGAAATTTTTTTTTATAAAAACTGGGAGGGGGCAATTAAGGGCAACGAAACTTTCTGGGTGCCATTCTATTTCTGGGGGCCGGAAAAAAAAAGATCAAAACAAAGTCAAAAAACGATTGAACAGCTATGGAAAATAATCTTGATGTTTTAAAAGAAAATTTTTTTAAAAAACTTAGAGGGTCCAAGCAAGAGCAAAGAAATTTTTTGGGGGCCATTCCTTTCCTGGGGGCCAGAAAAAAAGAAAGATCCATAATAAAATAAAAAAACGATTGAACAGCTATGAAAGAAATCTTAAAGTTTAAATAGAAATTTTTTTACAAAAACTGGGAGGGGGGAAAGCAAAGGCAAAGAAACTTTCTGGGGGCCATTCCATTTCTGGGGGCCAGAAAAAAAGAAAGATCCCAAACAAAGTCAAAAAACGATTGAACAGCTATGGAAGAAATCTTGATGTTTAATATAAATTTTTTTTAATAAACTGGGAGGGAGCAATTAAGGGCAACGAAACTTTCTAGGGGCCATTCCATTTCTGGGGGCCAGAAAAAATAAAAAAATCCCTATCAAAGTCAAAAAGCAAATGAACAGCTATGAAAGAAATTTTAAAGTTTTAATAGAAATTTTTTTTTATAAAAACTGGGAGGGGGCAAGAAAAGGCAAAGAAACTTTCTGGGGACTATCCCATTCCTGGGGGCCAGAAAAAAAGAAAGATCCCTAACAAAGTCAAAAAACGATTGAACAGCTATGGAAGAAATCTTGATGTTTTTAAAGAATTGTTTTCTAAAAAACTTGGAGGGGGCAAGCAAGGGCAGTGAAACTTTCTGGGGGCCATTCCATTTCTGGGGGCCAGAAAAAAAAAAGATCCCTAAAAAAGTTAAAAAACGGTTGAACAGCTATGAAAGAAATCTTGAAGTTCTAATAGAATTTTTTTTTAATAGGATTGGAGGGGGGCAAGAAAGGGGAAACAATCTTTCTAGGGGCTATTCCTTTTGATGAGGGGCAGTAAAAAAAGATCCCTAACAAAGTCAAAAAACGATTGAACAGCTATGGAAGAAATCTTGATGTTTTTTAAAAATTGTTTTCTAAAAAACTGGGAGGGGGCAAGCAAGGGCAATGAAACTTTCTGGGGGCCATTCCATTTCTGGTGGCCAGAAAAAAATGATCCCTAAAAAAGTTAAAAAACGGTTGAACAGCTATAAAAGAAATCTTGAAGTTTTAATAGAAATTTTTTTAAAAAGCTGGGAGGGGGGCAAGAAAGTGCAAAGAAACTTTCTGGGGACTATTCCATTCCTGGGGACAAGAAAAAAAGAAAGATCCCTAACAAAGTTAAAAAACGATTGAACAGCTATCGAAGAAATCTTGAAGTTTAAATAGAAATTTTTTTTAAAAAACTGGGAGGGAGCAAGGAAGGGCAAAGAAACTTTTTGGGGGCCATTCCATTCCTGGGGGCCAGAAAAAAAGAAAGATCCATAACAAAATCAAAAAAGGATTGAACAGCTATGGAAGAAATCTTGATGTTTTAATAGAATTGTTTTTAAAAAGTGGGAGGGTGCAAGAAAGGGCAATGAAACTTTCTGGGGGCCACTCCATTTCTGGGGGCCAGAAAAAAAAGAAAGATCCCTAAAAAAGTTAAAAAACGGTTGAACAGCTATGGAAGAAATCGTGATGTTTTAATAGAAGTGTTTTTAAAAAGTGGGAGGGGGCAAGCAAGGGCAATGAAACTTTCTGGGGGCCATTCCATTTCTGGGGGCCAGAAAAAAATGATCCCTAAAAAAGTTAAAAAACGGTTGAACAGCTATAAAAGAAATCTTGAAGTTTTAATCGAAATTTTTTTAAAAAACTGGGAGGGGGGCAAGAAAGTGCAAAGAAACTTTCTGGGGACTATTCCATTCCTGGGGACAAGAAAAAAAGAAAGATCCCTAACAAAGTTAAAAAACGATTGAACAGCTATCGAAGAAATCTTGAAGTTTAAATAGAAATTTTTTTTAAAAAACTGGGAGGGAGCAAGGAAGGGCAAAGAAACTTTTTGGGGGCCATTCCATTCCTGGGGGCCAGAAAAAAAGAAAGATCCATAACAAAATCAAAAAAGGATTGAACAGCTATGGAAGAAATCTTGATGTTTTAATAGAATTGTTTTTAAAAAGTGGGAGGGTGCAAGCAAGGGCAATGAAACTTTCTGGGGGCCACTCCATTTCTGGGGGCCAGAAAAAAAATGATCCCTAAAAAAGTTAAAAAACGGTTGAACAGCTATGAAAAAAATCTTGAAGTTTAAATAGAAATTTTTTTAAAAAACTGGGAGGGGGGCAAGAAAGGGAAAAGAAACTTTCTGGGGACTATTTCATTCCTGGGGGCCAGAACAAAAACAAAGATCCCTAAAAAAGTTAAAAAACGATTGAACAGCTATGGAAGAAATCTTGATGTTTTTAAAGAATTGTTTTCTAAAAAACTTGGAGGGGGCAAGCAAGGGCAGTGAAACTTTCTGGGGGCCATTCCATTTCTGGGGGCCAGAAAAAAAAAAGATCCCTAAAAAAGTTAAAAAACGGTTGAACAGCTATGAAAGAAATCTTGAAGTTCTAATAGAATTTTTTTTTAAAAAGACTTGGAGGGGGGAAAGAAAGGGGAAACAATCTTTCTAGGGGCTATTCCTTTTGATGAGGGGCAGTAAAAAAAGATCCCTAACAAAGTCAAAAAACGATTGAACAGCTATGGAAGAAATCTTGATGTTTTTTAAAAATTGTTTTCTAAAAAACTGGGAGGGGGCAAGCAAAGGCAGTGAAACTTTCTGGGGGCCATTCCATTTCTGGGGGCCAGAAAAAAAAGAAAGATCCCTAAAAAAGTTAAAAAACGGTTGAACAGCTATGGAAGAAATCGTGATGTTTTAATAGAAGTGTTTTTAAAGAGTGGGAGGGGGCAAGCAAGGGCAATGAAACTTTCTGGGGGCCATTCCATTCCTGGGGGCCAGAAAAAAAATGATCCCTAAAAAAGTTAAAAAACGGTTGAACAGCTATAACAGAAATCTTGAAGTTTTAATAGAAATTTTTTTAAAAAACTGGGAGGGGGGCAAGAAAGTGCAAAGAAACTTTCTGGGGACTATTCCATTCCTGGGGACAAGAAAAAAAGAAAGATCCCTAACAAAGTTAAAAAACGATTGAACAGCTATCGAAGAAATCTTGAAGTTTAAATAGAAATTTTTTTTAAAAAACTGGGAGGGAGCAAGGAAGGGCAAAGAAACTTTTTGGGGGCCATTCCATTCCTGGGGGCCAGAAAAAAAGAAAGATCCATAACAAAATCAAAAAAGGATTGAACAGCTATGGAAGAAATCTTGATGTTTTAATAGAATTGTTTTTAAAAAGTGGGAGGGTGCAAGCAAGGGCAATGAAACTTTCTGGGGGCCACTCCATTTCTGGGGGCCAGAAAAAAATGATCCCTAAAAAAGTTAAAAAACGGTTGAACAGCTATGAAAAAAATCTTGAAGTTTAAATAGAAATTTTTTTAAAAAACTGGGAGGGGGGCAAGAAAGGGCAAAGAAACTTTCTGGGGACTATTTCATTCCTGGGGGCCAGAACAAAAACAAAGATCCCTAAAAAAGTTAAAAAACGATTGAACAGCTATCAAAGAAATTTTCTGGTTTCAATAGAATTTTTTTTTAAAAATCTGGAAGGGAGCAAGCAAGGGGAAAGAAACTTTTTTGGGGCCATTGCATTTCTGGGGGACCGAAAAAAAGAAAGATCCATAACAAAATCAAAAAACGAATAAACAGCTATGGAAGAAATCTTGATGTTTTAATAGAATTGTTTTTTAAAAACTCGGAAGAGGCAAGCAAGGGCAAACAATTTTTTTGGGGCCATTCAAGTTCTGGGGGCCAGAACAAAAAGAAATATCCCAAACAAAGTCAAAAAACGATTGAATAGCTATGGAAGAAATCTTGAAGTTTAAATAGAATTTTTTTTAACAACTGGGAGGGGGCAAGCAAGGGCAAACAATCTTTCTAGGGGCTATTCCATTCCTGGGGGCCAGAACAAAAAGAAAAATCCCAAACAAAGTCAAAAAATGGTTGAACAGCTATGAAGGAAATCTTGAAGTTTTAATAGAAATTTTTTTTAAAAAAACTTGGAGGGGGGCAAGAAAGGGGAAACAATCCTTCTAGGGGCTATTCCTTTTGATGAGGGCCAGAAAAAAAAGATCCCTAACAAAGTCAAAAAACGATTGAACAGCTATGGAAGAAATCTTGATGTTTTTTAAAAATTGTTTTCTAAAAAACTGGGAGGGGGCAAGCAAGGGCAGTGAAACTTTCTGGGGGCCATTCCAATTCTGGGGGCCAGAAAAAAAAGAAAGATCCCTAAAAAAGTTAAAAACGGTTGAACAGCTATGGAAGAAATCGTGATGTTTTAATAGAATTGTTTTTAAAGAGTGGGAGGGGGCAAGCAAGGGCAATGAAACTTTCTGGGGGCCATTCCATTCCTGGGGGCCAGAAAAAAAATGATCCCTAAAAAAGTTAAAAAACGGTTGAACAGCTATAAAAGAAATCTTGAAGTTTTAATAGAAATTTTTTTGAAAATCTGGAAGGGAGCAAGCAAGGGCAAAGAAACTTTTTTGGGGCCATTGCATTTCTGGGGGACCGAAAAAAGAAAGATCCATAACAAAATCAAAAAACGATTGAACAGCTATGGAAGAAATCTTGATGTTTTCAAAGAATTGTTTTTTTGAAAAACTGGGAGGGGGCAAGCAAGGGCAATGAAACTTTCTGGGGGCCATTTCATTTCTGGGGGCCAGAAAAAAAAGAAAGATCCCAAACAAAGTAAAAAAACGATTGAACAGCTTTGGAAGAAATCTTGATGTTTAATAGAATTTTTTTTAAGAAACTGGGAGGGAGCAATTAAGGGCAACGAAACTTTCTGGGGGCCATTCCATTTCTGGGGGCCAGAAAAAAAGAAAGATCCCTAACAAAGTCAAAAAACAATTGAACAGCTATGAAAGAAATCTTGAGGTTTTCATATAATTGTTTTTTGAAAAACTGGGAGGTGGCAAGCAAGGGCAATGAGACTTTCTGGGGGCCATTTCATTTTTGGGGGCCAGAAAAAAAAAGATCCCAAACAAAGTCAAAAAACGATTGAACAGCTATGGAAGAAATTTTGAAGTTTTTATAGAATTTTTTTAAAAAACTGGGAAGGGGCAAGCAAGGGCAAAGAAACTTTCTTGGGGCCAGAAAAAAAAAAGATCCCTACCAAAGTTAAAAACGATTAAACAGGTATGGAAGAAATCTTGATGTTTCAATAGGATTGTTTTTAAAAAAACAGGGAGGGGGCAAGCAAGGGCAAAGAAACTTTTTGGGGGCCATTCCATTCCTGGGAGCCAGAAAAAAAAAGAACAAATCCCAAACAAAGTCAAAAAACGACTGAACAGCTATAGAAAAAAATCTCGATGTTTTAATAGAAAATTTTTTTTAAAAACTCGGAAGAGGCAAGCAAGGGCAAATAAATTTTTTGGGGCCATTCAAGTTCTGGGGGCCAGAACAAAAAGAAATTTCCCAAACAAAGTCAAAAAACGATTGAATAGCTATGGAAGAAATCTGAAAGTTTAAAAAGAATTTTTTTTTAAAAACTAGGAGGGGGCAAGCAAGGGCAAACAATCTTTCTAGGGGCTATTCCATTCCTGGGGGCCAGAAAAAAAAGAAAGATCCCTAACAAAGTCACAAAACAATTGAACAGCTATGGAAGAAATCTTGATGTTTTAAAAGAAAATTTTTTAAAAACTTGATAGGGGCAAGCAAGGGCAAAGAAATGTTTTGGGGGCCATTCCAGTTCGGGGGGTCAGAACATAAAGAAAAATCCCAAACAAAGTAAAAAACGATTGAACAGCTATGGAAGAAATCTTGAAGTCTAAATAGAAATTTTTTTTAAAAACTGGGAGGGGGCAAGCAAGGGAAAACAATCTTTCTAGGGGCTATTCCATTCCTGGGGGCCAGAAATTGAAGAAAGATCCCTAACAAAGTCAAAAAACGATTGAACAGCTATGAAAGAAAACTTGAAAGTTAAAAATTTTTTTTCTAAAAACTGGGAAGGGGCAAGCAAGGGCAAAGAAACTTTTTGGGGGCCATTCCATTTCTGGGGGCCTGAAAAAAAGAAAGACCCCAAACAAAGTCAAAAAACGATTGAACAGCTATGGAAGAAATCTTGATCTTTTAATAGAAATTTTTTTAAAAAATTTTGAGGGGGCAAGGAAGGGCAAAAAAACTTTGTGGGGGCCATTCCATTTCTGGGGGCTAGAAAAAAAGAGAGATCCCTAACATAGTCAGAAAACGATTGAACAGCTATGGGAGAAATCTTGATGTTTTAAAAGAAACTTTTTTTAAAAAACTGGGAGGAGGCAAGCACGGCAAAGAAACTTTCTGGCGGCCAAAAAAAAAGAAATATCCCTAACAATGTCGAAAAACGATTGAACAGCTATGAAAGAAATCTTGATGTTTTAATAGAAATGTTTTTGTAAAACTGGGAGGGGCAAGGAGGGGCAAAGAACCTTTCGGGGGTTTATTCTATTTCCGGTTGCCAGAAAAAAAAGAAAGATCTCTAAAAAAGTCAAAAAACGATTGAACAGCTATGTAAGAAATCTTGATGTTTTAATACAGAGTTTTTCTAAAAAACTGGGAGGGGGCAAGGAAGGGCAAAGAACATTTCCAGGGTCAATTCCATTTCTGGAGGCCAGAAAAAAAAAAGACCCCTAAAAAAGTCAAAAAACGATTGAATAGCTATGGAAGAAATCTTCATGTTTTAATAGAAATTTTTTTAAAAAACTTTGAGGGGGCAAAAAAAGGGCAAAAAAACTTTGTGGGGGCCATTGCATTTCTGGGGGCTAGAAAAAAAGAGAGATCCCTAACATAGTCAAAAAACGATTGAACAGCTAAGGGAGAAATCTTGATGTTTTAAAAGAAACTTTTTTTAAAAAACTGGGAGGAGGCAAGCACGGCAAAGAAACTTTCTGGCGGCCAAAAAAAAAGAAATATGCCTAACAAAGTCGAAAAACGATTGAACAGCTATGAAAGAAATCTTGATGTTTTAATAGAAATAATTTTGTAAAACTGGGAGGGGCAAGGAGGGGCAAAGAACTTTTCGGGGGGTTATTCTATTTCTGGTTGCCAGAAAAAAAAGAAAGATCTCTAAAATAGTCAAAAAACGAATGAACAGCTATGGAAGAAATCTTGATGTTTTCATACAGAATTTTTCTAAAAAACTGGGAGGGGGCAAGCAAGGGCAAAGAACATTTCCGGGGTCAATTCCATTTCTGGAGGCCAGAAAAAAAAAGATCCCTCAAAAAGTAAAAAAACGATTGAACAGCTATGGAAGAAATCTTGATGTTTTATTAGAAATTTTTTTAAAAAACTTTGAGGGGGCAAGAAAGGGCAAAGAAACTTTGTGGGAGCGATTCCATTTCTGGGGGCTAGAAAAAAAGAGAGATCCCTAACATAGTCAAAAAACGATTTAGACAGGTGCATGGCCAGAATCTTTCGAATATTAAAAACGGATATATGTGGCAATGTTTTTCCTACGTGAAATTTAATGCTCTTTCAGAATATGCTTGTCACCAATCGATTATGTGGTGGGTGTGGCAGGGCATGGTCATATTGCGTCACTCGCACTTTTCTAAGGCTAAATGCCTTTAAAGTGGCTAATATTAGCCAAATTGAAAGGCTTTTGAACTAATGTTGTCCTCTTTCTATGATTGCATGTCAAAATTGCATATTTTGGGGGGTGGGGCAGGGTGTGGCTAAATGACGTCATTCTTAGATAAAAAAATTATATGAAATTATCTTTAGAAGAATTTAAGTATATGTCTTCGATCTGGATTTGAGTAAATTCAAAGGATTAATACTTCATTACTCCTATGGCCGTACGTAGAAGACTTTGAGCTTTGCGAGGCTTGACATCAAAACGAGGATAGTTTCCATGTGTCTTCTGTACATTCTGATTGCGTTCTTTTGATCAACGGAGTTCAGCGCAAAAGGTGAGCAATTTTTATCTTTTCTTATCATTAACTTTTAAAATACGGCAAAGTGATAACATTCTCAAATAATCTCTTTGCAAACAAGCTTCTTAGATTATATTTTCATAGCTTTTGTTACTTTATTCAGAAATTGATGCCCTGGCCTAAATAAATGGTTAAGCTTATGTTAGACAACCATGCTGAGAAAAACATTTGTTGAAATATGAATACAAAGTTGACAGTTTGTTTTGATTTGTAGGATGACTGAGAAAAATAATGTGAAAATATCTTAATGGCTTCGCCTTCAGCAACACCGTTTGCCTCACTTCAGAATCGGGCGGAATTTCATTCAAATACATGCTGCTTATGCCAAGAAATAATAAAAAAGTCTGAAAAAAAAGATTATTAAAGAAAAAGGGTGTGTATACAAAGGTTATTTTGTTCTACTCTGGAATCTCGATATAACGAACTCCGGATTTAGCGAACTTCCTGGTATAATGCACTAAATGTCGGGTCCCTTTGATTCTGTCCTATATATGAAATAGTTTTCTCGGTATAATGAACTCTCTGTGTAACGAACAGTTTTTATGTTCCCTTCAGAGCTCTTTATAACGGGATTCCACTGTTGATAATTTAATTCATTTCCTTAAAATCTTCTTCATACTTACCACGAATATCTTGAAAATCAATGATTTCTTTCCAGGCTTGATTCAATCAAAGAAAAGGCATTACAATGGAAAGACGTGACAAACCCACGACAATATGCAGTCAAATTTCCTTATCTTTACGACGAATTGATGCGGTATCTTGACTCCGACGATTCAACAGTGTTAAAATGTCATACTCAGTGTCGCAAATACTTCGGGGATCAAAAGAAGCTAGAGGCAAATCTCAAGGATTCTGTCCTGGCTGAGAACGAATCTATGTCAAAATCTTTTGATGAGATGACGGAAACATCTGCCAGCACATCTGCAGCAAGTATCCCAATAACACGAAGTAAAGTCGTCCCGCTTCCATCACCAAGTGGCCACGAGAGGAAATGCTTTGTTTGTAACAGAAAGAGGAAAAAATACCGAGACCATGAAGAAAGTTTGCTGAAGTTGCAAGAAATAAGAGCTGAAGCAACGTTGCTTGGTGTCATGGACGCAAACGAAAATTCAGATGACCCTGTACTGCACAGAGCGGCAAAAAGATTAAGGATACACCAAGCAGCGGGTGATCTCCTCGCCAGGGAACTTGAGTATCACAAAAGCTGTTATGCGCTTCTCACAGTTCGCCCTACAAATTCTTAGTCAAATGTTCCATTAGATACCATAAATGGTCAATGCGCAGAGAAAGAGTTTCTTGAAATAATCGAGAAGAAAGTCATTATTGGGAAATCCTGTTACTTTCTTACTGATTTATTGGAGGATATGCAAAGCTTATACGTTTATCATTGGGTTCCAGTCAATTGCCGCAAAACCCTCACAAGCCAAATTAAAGATTTAATATCAGATAAATTTAAGGATAAAGTAGGATTCAAGAGAGCTTTGGGAATTCATGGAGCTGGTAATATTCTTCATTCTACTGATGTGAATCCTCTTGATTACTCTTTAGCAACTATCCGCGGTGACAGTCTAAGAGATGATGACATAACTAAAGCATTTGCGAAAATGATTCACTGTAAAATAGAACGCAAAAAGAGCTGTGATGATGACCAGCGCACTTCCCATGTTTCATTTGAGAACTTGGTTGATCAATTAGACGAATATGAGCCAATGAAAGAAATTTACAATGTAATTGCGATGTCCCTCAATCCTTCCTGTAAAAAAATGATCATGGCTTTGCCGTCATTCCTCCTCTGCAAGCAAATAAAGTTTGGTCGATTTCAGGATATTGGCAACAGCTTTTGACTGGAAATCCATCACCATCCGCACTTGCATCAGGAATGGTTATCCATAGAGTCACTGGAAGTAAAGAGGTAATAAATCTGCTAAGAAAATCTGGCGTCACGCCCAGTTACACCACAATACTTGAAACAGGCAAAAAGTGGGCCCAGGATACGACAAGAGAATTGAAAAGAAGGACAGCCCCACCATGCATGCAGCCATTAAAACCAACACATATAACTCTGGATAACAATGATGGAAGGCAGATGACCTTAACTGGCGTTGGTACGACCCATGATACAACGGGGACAATCAATCAGCAGACACTGCCTGGTGAAATAGAGTATCAGCCGTCTGAGCCCTCAGAAGTTCTATATGAAAGTATAAATGATGATGAATATGATCAAATTGACTATGGCGATTACAAAGTAGGAGTGAAAAAGAGTCCCCCCATTATTAAGAGCTATCAGGTAAACAGAGATATGAGAGAACTTGAGGGAAGACTTGACACAGATATTGCATGGGCTTTGGCCGCCTCTACATCAGACAATCGGAAAGAAGTACAAGAAGGTGATATGTTTGAATCGGATAACATTGAAGATAGACAGCTTCCAGATGAGTTTGTTGGTTCGTGGACCGCATTCAATAAGAAAGTAACATCAGTTGAGACCACGCAATCAAGAAATGAATACCTTTCCACTATTCCCCATCCTCCAGATGATAGCATATGCAAGTACTACCTTGATTACATCCTTGACTTAGCAGACAGTCTTCGCTTGGACCACATTTTCGTCCACTGTGACCAAGCTGTTTTCTGCAAAACGTCACAAATCATTTGGAAAGAGATGGATAAGTCAGATAAGTACAACAAAATAAAATGCCTGATGGGAGGTTTTCATACTCTTTTAGTGTGGTTCAAAGTTCTCAACAAGCAATTCGGAGCTCTAGGATTTCGTGATTGGTGGTGTCAAGCAAACGTCATTGCTGAAGGCTCAGTAGATCAAGCAGCTGAAGGTCGACACTATTCCCGATCTATGCGTCTTCACAAACAATTACTCCAGGCTCTTCTAAGGTTGAAAACGACCACAGTAAATATTTCCCAGACACTACACAAAGACCTGGAAGCGCTGAGGTCAGACCCATCTGCAGAGACATTAAAAAGAGTCACTTCTTGTCTTGAGTTTGACCGTTTAAAAGCTGAAATGCTGCAGAATAGTGGAACAATGGGTCAGCTAATTGGAAGTTACGTGGAAGATGCCAGTGCCATGCTTTCTTTTGTGGCAAGCTTCAGGGAAAGAAATATGAAGCTGCATCTTCAAGCTTTGCAACAATTAATTCCGATGCTTTTTGCCTTCAATCACCCTAACTATTCGCGATACTTAACACACAGTCACATTCTCTTGTCAAATTTGAAAACAGATGACCCAGATGCATACGAAGATCTTTCTCTTTATGGTCCTGGGGTGAGCCTCAGTGGAAATGTATTTTCGAGTATTCCGGGAGATTTGGTGACAGAAATCGGCCCAAACCGCGAGAGTAAAATACGTGGGGGACCAATGAGAGGTGGCTACAGTACATCTCCGGAAATGTTGATGAATTCTATAAAAACTCTCATAAACTGGCAAAGCTGAGGAGGCATGTGAAGGATCGGTTTCTCATCAAAACCTCAAGTGGTCACAATGAAACCTCCAGCGGAGCTAAAGCGCGGCACGAGAAACAAGTATCGAGCTTGATTGAAAAGTTGCAGACATATCATACCCCATTTGAAGGACCAGCACGCAATATATCAACAGGGATCGAGTTAGACCCAGCAATAGTGCAAGGGCTAATTGGAGCAAGGTCGGTTGGCGAAGAGATGCATTGCATTTTTTACACAGATCGTGTATTGTCAAATAAGGTAGACTTCTTTGCGCCAATAAAGAGGAGCATCATAAAGACAGGCCTTGAAAAGAAACAGAAAGCGGCCGCAAAAGCCTTATCTGTGCTGAGAGAAGATCGCCAGGCACTTGGTTTGATTGTAGCTAAGTGTCACGACAAACGAGAAGCATTTTCACATTGCCTAACGAAATATCCCCTTGCAATATCAACACCTGATGGGAAATTGTATCAGCCAGGATCCAAAGCAAAGTTTAGAAATTACCTAATTGAGCAAGCAGGAGCAGTAATAGAGAGTCCCCCTCGCGAGGCAACATGCATCTACGATGGGATGGCTATAATAAGAGCGTCAAGTCCTGCTGAAACATGGGGGCAATTTATGTCTGATCAGCTGAGAGCTTTTACTCCTCCGACAGCTTGGCACGCAAAAGAAATTGTGGTGGTATTCGACAACTACATCGACGATCAGGAATACTCCACTAAAGAAACAGCACGTCTCGAAAGAGGTAGCAGTCCCAGAGTTCATCTTGGTTCAAATGATCAAAAAATGTTGGGATGTAAGGAATTTCAGAGCTTTATGCACAACAAACAAAACAAAGACGAGTTGATAAAACGTTTTAATGACTTTGCCGAGCAACCAGAAGCCAGACGTCTTCTCGAGATTCCTCTTACAATAAACCATAGAAAAAGAACAGTAAAAATAACCTCAAATGACATTGATATCAAAGTCGAATGCAATCACGAGGAGGCGCATACTCGGGTAGTAATGCACGCTTTTAATTCTGAGGGTCCTGTTGTTCTTAAAGCCAAGGATACCGACGCTCTTATTCTGATGATATATGCATTCGCATTAAAGGGACAAGAAGCCATGTTGGTGTATGCAAATTGACCATAATAAGTATGTTAATATTGGTAAAATTGTCCAGTATCTCGGCGTATCAGTATGTCTACAGCTACCAGCTTTTCATTCTTTGACAGGCTGTGACACCACCAGCTACTTTTATCGTACTTCAAAAGCATCAATATTTGAAAAAGCACGAAAAAATAAGTCTCTACACCTCCTTGAGCCATTGGGCAGTGCAAAAAGTTTGAACGAAGAAGGGGCTGATAGTGTCATCAAATTTATTCACGAAACGATCTATAATGGAAAGCCGAATGACGACCTCGTTACAGCAAGAATAAAGCAGTATGACAAGTTACGAGTAAAGACAACGCAGAGTGTTATACCAGATCCGGAAAGCATAAGGCATCTTATCAAAAGAGCAAATATGGCTGCATATTATCTGAAAGCGTTTAGCTCTCCTGTTATCGACAAAATCAACCCATGTGAAAGTGGCTGGCAAATAGATGAATCAGGATGCTTAATTCCTCTCTGGTATCGTGGGCCACAAATACCCGCTGTAGTAAGGGCTGAACGGAGAGAAGTAGAGTATAGCCATCAAGTCATTACAGATGCAGAAGTTGCCGGTGGTGAAAATGAATTTGTTGATACGCTTTATACAAGCTCAGAAGAGGATTTTTGGGAAGAGTTTGACTCAGATTGCGATGGATATGACAGCAATGACCCAGAATATCTACCATAAATCTGAATATGCCACTCTTTCGGTTTTTGATATTTTAGCCAAATTTATTTAGGTACGATCTCATTTTAACAATATTAAATACTAAATATACCATTTTCACACTTTCATCAGTTCTTTTGAAATGGATCTTGGAACAACCGTTGCATGGGCATGATGTGTAGCAAAATCAAACATACATTGCTTTTAACTACGCACTAATGAAACTTTATGTGTTGACAGCACTGCACAATTCGCGATTCAGTTAAACAGCATTTCAAAGAGAACTTTGTTCCGAGATGCAATTCAAACGAACAGATTTAAATGCGGAAATAATCTTGTCCTAAGTAAACCAGTAATACGAGGTTTTTATTTGTCAGCAGTAACTCGGCCTTTGAGAAAACAATCATGCATTGCTATTCACAATCAAAAAAACATTTAAATTTAATATACTACTGCGAGTATCTGGTTCAATTTTCAAACATTAATCTTAGATATATGGGACTGACGTCATATAGCCACGCCCTGCCCCACCCCCCCCCCAAAATATGCAATTTTGACATGCAATCATAGAAAGAGGACAACATTAGTTCAAAAGCCTTTCAATTTGGCTAATATTAGCCACTTTAAAGGCATTTAGCCTTAGAAAAGTGCGAGTGACGTAATATGACCACGCCCTGTCACACCCACCAAATAATGGAATGGTGACAAGCATATTCTGAAAGAGCATTAAATTTCACGTAGGAGAAGCATTGCCACACATATCCGTTTTTAATATTCGAAAGATTCTGGCCATGCACCTGTCTAATTGAACAGCTATGAGAGAAATCTTGATGTTTTAAAAGAAACTTTTTTTAAAAAACTGGGAGGAGGCCAGCACGGCAAAGAAACTTTCTGGCGGCCAAAAAAAAAGAAATATCCCTAACAAAGTCGAAAAACGATTGAACAGCTATGAAAGAAATCTTGATGTTTTAATAGAAATATTTTTGTAAAACTGGGAGGGGTAAGGAGGGGCAAAGAACCTTTCGGGGGGTTATTCTATTTCTGGGGGCCAGAAAAATAGAAAGATCTCTAAAAAAGTCAAAAAACGATTGAACAGCTATGGAAGAAATCTTGATGTTTTAATACAGAATTTTTCTAAAAAACTGGGAGGGGGCAAGCAAGGGCAAAGAACATTTCCGGGGTCAATTCCATTTCTGGGGGCTAGAAAAAAAAAGATCCCTAAAAAAGTCAAAAAACGATTGAACAGCTATGGGAGAAATCTTGATGTTTTAATAGAAATTTTTTTAAAAAACTGGGAGGAGGCAAGCACGGCAAAGAAACTTTCTGGCGGCCAAAAAAAAAAGAAATATCCCTAACAAAGTCGAAAAACGATTGAACAGGTATGAAAGAAATCTGGATGTTTTAATAGAAATATTTTTGTAAAACTGGGAGGGGCAAGGAGGGGCAAAGAACCTTTCGGGGGGTTATTCTATTTCTGGGGGCTAGAAAAAAAAAGAGATCCCTAACATGGTCAAAAAACGATTGAACAGCTATGGGAGAAATCTTGATGTTTTAAAAGAAACTTTTTTTAAAAAACTGGGAGGAGGCAAGCACGGCAAAGAAACTTTCTGGCGGCCAAAAAAAAAAGAAATATCCCTAACAAAGTCGAAAAACGATTGAACAGGTATGAAAGAAATCTGGATGTTTTAATAGAAATATTTTTGTAAAACTGGGAGGGGCAAGGAGGGGCAAAGAACCTTTCGGGGGGTTATTCTATTTCTGGGGGCTAGAAAAAAAAAGAGATCCCTAACATGGTCAAAAAACGATTGAACAGCTATGGGAGAAATCTTAATGTTTTAAAAGAAACTTTTTTTAAAAAACTCGGAGGAGGCAAGCACGGCAAAGAAACTTTCTGGCGGCCAAAAAAAAAAGAAATATCCCTAACAAAGTCGAAAAACGATTGAACAGCTATGAAAGAAATCTTGATGTTTTAATAGAAATATTTTTGTAAAACTGGGAGGGGCAAGGAGGGGCAAAGAACCTTTTGGGGGGTTATTATATTTCTGGGGGCCAGAAAAAAGAAAGATCTCTAAAAAAGTCAAAAAACGATTGAACAGCTATGGGAGAAATCTTGATGTTTTAAAAGAAACTTTTTTTAAAAAACTCGGAGGAGGCAAGCACGGCAAAGAAACTTTCTGGCGGCCAAAAAAAAAGAAATATCCCTAACAAAGTCGAAAAACGATTGAACAGCTATGAAAGAAATCTTGATGTTTTAATAGAAATATTTTTGTAAAACTGGGAGGGGCAAGGAGGGGCAAAGAACCTTTCGGGGGGTTATTATATTTCTGGGGGCCAGAGAAAAAGAAAGATCTCTAAAAAAGTCAAAAAACGATTGAACAGCTATGGAAGAAATCTTGATGTTTTAATAGAAATTTTTTTTAAAAAAACTAGAAGGGGTCAAGCAAGGGCAAAAAGACTTTCTGGGGGCCATGGCATTTAAGGGGGCCTGAAAAAAAGAAAGATACCTATCAAAGTCAAAAACGATTGAACAGCTATGAAAAAAATTTTTGAAGTTTTAAAAGAAATTATTTTAAAAAACTGGGAGGGGGAAAGCAAGGGCAAAGAACCTTTTTGGGGGCTTGAAATAAAATTTTAGATATTGCTATGCTGAGTTTAACAGACTTGCTAATCATTAGACAACTAAATTGATGAAACACAAACATTCAAATTATTAATGTTGTATTCAATCGTTATAATATAAAATAAAAAATATAAAAAAAATAATCAAAAAAATTGTGATATAGCCTCTTTTACTTTGGTACTTTTTTCAGTCTTTGTAACTGTAAGAAGAATCGGTCATTTACCTTCCATAAGCCATTTCTAAGGTCCAAGTGTATCATGAGCACAGGCATTGAATATTGGATTATCAAAATTTTCATGCTTGTCCAGAATGTGATGCAGGAATGCTTTGAATTTTGCTAAAATGACCCTGCCATCACCATTGCTTGTTGTTGTTGATAACCAAAACAAGTGGTTTTCGCATGGCCTTATCCACTCTTTTACAATATCCATACCTTTCTCCTTTCCTATTTTGATTAGAACTTTGCGTATTTCTAGTGATAAAGGAAAGGCAATTTTATAATTGATGCAATAGGAAATACAGCAGTGGTTCACAGCTATATGTTTGAAGAACTTAAAATAAGAATTTGTCAAATTTATATTTGTTTTTTTAATGACATTTTTAGCTGTTAATAAATCTTTAAGGTGTCGTCCTCAGAAAAGCTCTTTTATATTTATATGGAGCTATGAATGCTAAATGAAACAAAATATTTGGTATTTTGACTTTATATTGAAAAGAATCCATACATACTTTTTTTATATGCCAAATGTCATAGTAATGCTTTACTTCCTTGAAGTTCTCTCTGACATATTTTGTAATTGCAACATGCCTGTCAGTCACCAATGTTTCAACAGCAAGCTTTTGATTATCAACAAGGTTTTCGAGGCACTTTTTAAAACCATACAGCTCCATAGCATTGCTCCTCCCTGCCTCATTTTTCTACAGTAAAATACAATAAAAATATATAAAGAAGCAATTGTGTTGCAATATTACCAGCATTGAGACAGTTTTATTTACAATTCAAAATTTAAACAAAACATTCAAAGCATGCTCATGTTTAACAGGGCATGTTTAATATAAAGTTGAGATCTTCTGGAGCTTCAAATTAGTACACTGGGAGAGTTTATTCAATAAAAAAATGTCTAAACAAAGTTCAATGAAAAAATTTTCAGAACACATATAAATTTGCATCATATATACCTGAAAAAGCTGAAAGTCGATCACTTTTAAAAGGTGACAGGAAAACATGGAATAAACTCCATTCTTGGCACTGTGTCCCATACTGTCATGCCTGGCATCACCTGCAATTGCTAGCTTTTTGTTTTTCAGGCTGGCATATATTTTATCTTGGTAATTTTTCCAATAAATGAATATGGCTGGAAATAGTCTAACCTGAAACAGGAAGAAGAGAAAAAATATATAGTTGTTAGGTATCATTTAGGTTACCCAATTCTGCAACCAGTACACTACTCAAAATTGTATAAACAGGATTTTCATTATTTTGAAAACCAAGTTTCAGGAGTAAATATTAAAGAAATTAAAATACAAGCCTTGTCTAAAGAACTAAAATCCTTGTCATTACTTTGAAAATGATATATATCAAAGATAACATTGATGCTGAATTACATTGAATCAAAGATTGGAGTCTGTGTCATCTTGAGTAAACTTCTACTATTTTGATTGCACTGTACATCACCTATGTCCTTTACCTTTACCTTTGGGCATCAAGTACTGTCATGCTAAACCAGGAAATGCTTACAAAGGTATGGAAAGAAGAAATACACGATCTGTAGGATTTAAAGGGGAATAACTTTTCAGATATACAAGAGAAATTAAAGAAAAAAAATATATTACCTTTTGGTGCTTAAAATATGTTTTAAGTGATACACATGCTAAACCCATTGCACCAAATATTTTTTTAACTTTCATTATTGATGCACCTGACAATAATGTCGCCACACATAAAAGGAAATTTCCTGCTGGTGTCTTCAACTTTGGCATTAATGGTTGACTCTTCCAGGTGAAATGCTTTCCACAATGACCACATATACTTGTAATAATCACCATTGTCCCAACTTCTTTGACCTCAACCATTAACTCATCGAAGCTGGCGTGGTTTATGACACCAAGAGTTGTTGGGTTGTTGAAGATACGGGCTCATATTTATACACTTATGGAATAGGGTGGGTTTAATGGAGATAGGAAATATCAAGTTCAATGTTGACATTAACTGCAAAAGATATTGAAATGTGCGATGTCTTTATGCTGTTGGTATAAGTGGAGGGGATGTTTTTGTGCTGCTAATGATGTTGAAAGATAATCTTATTAGTAACTTATATATTTATATTTTACTTTTTTATATTTGCTCTTGTATATAATTAATTGTATCTCGTTTTGTTGGCAGTTCAATGGTTTCCTCGGGATTTGAAAAGTTTAGCTTATTGTCTTCAGGTCATACACCCCAAACTTTGACAATAAGCAAAAAAATTAACAGGCCACCCTCTTGCGCAGAAGAAATTTGGCCTATTACCTTATGTAAATCAAAATTTAAACCACAATTTGCGAGTTTTAACCCATTAGTTATAACTGGGTATATTCAATGCAACTTTATTAACATAATTAAATCAAATCTTCGCGTTTTACTTTATTCATCTGTCGTTTGTGGTCTACTATCTTTGGAGCAGCTTTTTTGAAGCTCTCATCAGTACTAAGCTCTGTTGGCCGAAAAAGACGGAGTGATTTAGATATGGTGAGCAGAAACTGCGCTGTGGTTTGATGTATGAACAGTAACTACCGATTGAGAAAGTGGAAGAAAGAAGCTTGTGAGGAATACAATCGCCAGTCTCACGAAGAATGTCCCTGTGAACAACCCTTTTGGCTTCACAAGTTTCCAAGCGTTTTGAAAAATTTGGAAACCAGGAAGGTATGGATACGTTTGATGCAGAGAACAACAAAGAGGAACAAGGCATAGGTTCCTGGAGAAAGTGACATGGTATGTTCTGAACATATTGCCGATTGCATGAAATTGGTCTACAAACAACCACCCAAAAAAGCAAGAAGAGTTCTCCTTCGCAAAGATATACCACCTGCTAACCAAGTGGATGACAGTTGCTGTTATTGAAAAAAAGAGACAATGTCTCGTTAAAGGAAGAGCACAGCCATACCAAAGAAGAGCGTCCTGATTGTAAAAAGAAAAGTGCTCTAATAAGGTCTCTACTAAATGGCATTAAGCCCCTAACATAGAAAGGGATCAACTGAAAGAAAAAGTTGACCATTTCTCTTAAAAGATCGTGGGAGGTGTCAGTGAAGCAAGAGAAGAAGCAATTGTTTTTGTTGGGTAAATATAAAGTCAGATGGTAAAATAAAATTTTATACTGGCATTCAAACAGTAGCTTTATTCAATGTCCTATTTTTTGTTGATAAAGCCCTGTTTGCCAAATTTTGTGTATTGGAGAGGGAAGCACAAGATATGTCAACAAAGCACAAGAAAACAGCCATCAAAATATCACCCAAGCTTCATGAGAAAAAACAGTTTTCATTGGTTTTCATGCATTCGAGGTTAGACTGCTGAATAAGGACTTAGCTGACAGATTTGGTATTTCACAGGCGACATGATCCAGCATTTTCACAACCCGGATGAGACTTTTGTCTTCACTCCTTTGAGATGCCCTTGTGAGATGGTTACCAAGAGAAATTGTGAATTCAGATTTGCCAAATATGTTCAGAGAGAGGTATTGAAAGACAAGGTGCATTATAGAATGCTCTGAAGTGTACACTAAGCGACCAAAATCACTTGATAAACAAGCTGCAACGTGGTAAGACTACAAGAAGAATAACACCTTCACATTCCTGATAGAAATTTCACCAAATGGCTTTATCGTGATTTTGTCAGACTGTTATGGTGGCAGAACTACTGACCAGTTGATCTGCAAGGACAGACTTGTACAACTATATAATGTGTACAACTTATTGGAACTAGGTGATGAAATCATGGCAGACCTTGGCTTCCAAATTAAGGAAGACCTGCTTCTGTATTATTGCTCTCTAAGTGTGCCACCAGGGGCAAGGGTCAAGGCACAGATGACCAGTTTTTTCCCAGTAAGTGAAAAATTTCCTTTTATGGAGGATCAATTGATAACTGACTGTACAATTTATATCAGAACAGTCAGCTTGATAAAAGCATGATGAATCAGCGCGAAAATGACTCCAATGAAGCACAGGGTTTGGAAGAAGGGTTCGAAGAAAACACTGGACCTGTTTCTCGAATAAGATTCTTGATTTTGGACGCAATTTCGATTGTGAGTATATGGTTATTCCTGTTCTTTTTCTCTGTACCTTGGTCTTAGTTGACTGTCATTTTTCTAGCAAAACATCCTGCCCTTACTACAACATTGAATTTACAGCCTGTTTTCTTCCTATTTTTGCAGGGAAGTTTCGAAAAGCCTTGCCCACATGATTTGAAAACCTTTGCTCAACTGATTATTCATCAGGTTTTGTTTTCAGTGTTACTTTCAAGCCTTTTTATTTATCTACCTTTCAATATAGTGATATTTTATTATTTATCAACTTGAAGCACACATTCTCATGGAATTGCAACATTGAGATGCAAGAAATTCAAAATTTTTAGGACAGGTTTGCCTGAGTTGCAAACGGTGATGAAGCTACGCCCCCTTTGTGTTGTTACCCCATTGTCAGCAAGATTGTTGCTGTAGTCCAAACAAAGAAGTCACAAACTTTGGTCTTTGTGAGGGCCATCTGTGCTTGTACTTGATGGTAATATTGATGACTCCTTTTCAACTGTAGTCCCTCTTTTGTTACTTCTAGAAAAGAATCCTTGGGAGATCTTTCAAAGCGTCATTGCTAAGTTTGAACAAACATTTTATTTCCAGGCAACGTGGCAGACATCCATGACATGAGGATTCAACCAATCCATCAGGTGTAGCTGCTAGATAGGGGCTTTCACTGCTTAAAAAAAGACCACACTTTTTCAAAGCAAGGGAATCATGTTCTTTGGACTGCAGCTTTATAAATACTTTCTGAGCAGCTTCGTCATCAGGGCATTTCTTAAGAGTTTTTGAGTGGTGGGGCATTTCAGGCATAAGGGCCCACACTTATACAATACCAGAAATGACGTAGGAAATGACACTGAACACTTCGGATTGGCACTTCAGATTGTTATATATACTGAGCTATTTTAGGGTTGAGACTTTTGCCTCCAAGATATGACAGAACCGTAACACCTCGAATAAGCCCTGGGGTCTTATTGCGCAAAAAATATGTTAAGGGGCTTATGTGATGAGGGGGGAGGTGGCCTTACTCGAGGGTGGAGACTTATTTGTTGACAGCAAGAAACACTACCCGCTCTGATGGCTATTTTGCTAATAATACAAGAAAGTGACGGGATGTATTGATTTCAAGGCGATATCTCAGCCTGAGTATGGTTAAAAAATGCAAGGAAACACTAAGATTTTGTTAAATTGAGCAATGAGTCGAGTTACAAGGTGGATAAATGAGAAATATAATGATATAAAGATTGCTATCAGCATCGATTGAGTCTCTATAGGGGCTTATTTGAGGGTGGGGGCTTAATCAAGGACTTACAGTAATCATGAGGTCTCTTATATCTTTAAAATCTTCAAATATCTTTAAAAATTGGTTATAAACGTAAATGGAAATGTTTAATGAAATGTTTAGGACCAAAGTCAATGAATTTTTCATAAAATTCCAGATTCTTCAGTAAAAAACTTTTAAATAAAATCTCTTCTCTTGTACAGCTCCTGATCTGGTTGTTAATTTCGTCGGTCTTTCTTCTGCAAAAAGTCACATATGAATGGACAAGGATCAAAATTTGCAGTTCTTTTTCCATTTAACGATATGTGCATTATACTGTTGATCGTTTGTTGTTTTAAACTAGCTCATTGCAACGTTTTTTTGTCGTTGTAGTGTGACACTGCACGCTTTGTTGACATACTGTGAGGAAAAAGTGCCAAAAACATTATCAGGAGGCCAGTACTTGCCTGGGTCATCTTCCTTAGCTTGAGAGCATAGCTTGTTCCACAATTATTTACAGAAATGTGATCTATCTTTTTTAATTATTGCCCAGTTGACTGACAGCAAATACAAATTGACAAACAACTTGATATTCGCCAAATATTTGAGATCCCCAGCAGCTTTGATTAACTCTCTGATGGCACTATCTTTACCACTGATTATATCTGGGATTATCAAATTTTATTTTTGAAACAGCAACTTCAATCTTTTGAAGATGTTGCAAAGATCATACATGACAGCAGTAAGCCACAACTTTTCCCTTTTTCTAAGAAATCCTTGTGCCATTTGTTTCAGTTCTCTCCGTTGGAATTGTTCCATCACACATCTCTGTCCAAACATTTATTGCTGCTTCCAGTTTATGAAGGACAGCTTTAAGTACATTAAGGGTATGTTATGCAACCGAACTTCAAAGTGCTTTGGGAAAGTGAGACAGTTTTCGTTCTCTTTATGAAGTAGCTTTGTTCTTTGAGGAGATGAGCGAAAAAATTAAATGACAGCCAGGATATTTGTCATCCAGAGAGCAGGTTCAGGTACGTTGGACTGTACGGATTCTATGTCAGACATGTGGCAAACACACCACACAGTCACAATCCTTGCTTTTGCCAGTATTTGCAGCATCTCCATATGTTGTTACCCCAACCAACTTCTCTGTGCCGATACTTAGATCATTCATACACTGTACAAAGCAGTCCAGAAGACCATCTGCACCATCAAGTTCACTGCTGACAATGCCAAGGAAAATTGTTCTTACACTTACTTTATCTGTTCCAACAAATCATGCTGTAATGAACTTGGATTCAACTGGCTGTTTATCAGTACTTCTATCAATCTGTATACAAAAGCACAGACACTGCTTCAAAACTTGACTGATGTTTTGCTTTTCTGAAGATGCCACAAACTCTGTCAATTCTGCATAAACTAGAAGTTCTTTGTAATGAAAAGCAGATGCGCATGGGCTAAATGAAACAAATTCTCATTCCCATCCTTCTTTTTCAAACTGGCGAATCAAGCCATCACTGTGATAAAGTTGAAATGAATTGGATCGTGACAATGTCAAATCAGAAAACTGGATACCAGGAACCAGGGCTAGGTGGTTTTGTTTGAACAAAATGATAAAAAAGAGAATAATCTGTAATTATTCGTCAATTAATTTCTATATTGTGCACAGATTTTTTGGAAAACTGGTTACTTTTATCTCTAAGGGCCACAAAATGGCGGACATTTGGGGCAAATGTAGCATTTTTCTCTTCAGTGGTGGGGGAACTCGTAGGGCCTGGTTGGGTGATTCCCTCACCACTCAGTATGTTAAAAAAATGCCCTGTTCCTCATTGTCAATTCCCCATCTTGTTGCAGCAGTTTAAAAAACTTCATCATCTGCGGCTAACAAATTGCCTTAATTAGGCTGAGAAATGGTTTGTCACAAGGTGTTGGTTGATACAGCAGCTTTGATCTTTGATGCTGTAATCCTGCCAGCTCTGAAGGAAAACCAAGCTTTGAAAGCTGTCTGATTCCTTGTCTCTTTTTCCACTGCCTTTACTTGATCATATGTAACTCTGGTTCTATCAGCTTCAAGTTTACACCTCTGTAATAGATCTTCAAACAACAATGTTTCAGCATTGGGATCATAAAGCTCAGTAAGAAGAGATGGGAATGGCTTTCAACTGTTCCAGGAGTATACCCATCAGCAAAGAGTGAATGAACAGATAAAAATGCTTTGCTTTGGAAATTTCTTCCAGAAACTTTGAAAAATTTCCATTACTTGCTTTATAAATAGTTTTCAACTGACCTTTTGGTGCTTGATCTCGACCAGATGGTTCATTGCCATTTTCAATCTTTCTTTCAAGTCTTTTTTTCAAGCTGTTTGCAGATGTGAAATTGATTTTTTTGACAGGGGCATACTTAACTTGAGACTTAGCTGAAGGTAATTTCCAGTAAGCAGCTACTCCTGCCACTGTTTGCTTTTTATGAATGTGAGCAGCAGCTTACACGTAAAACATTGTAGAGGCAACGTGAGAACATGTTTCTTGCCATCTCTGTGTAAAATTCCTCCCTTTCGATGTCATACTTGTTGCTCACTTGATTCTTGATTGTTGTGACTACCAGTTGTTGTGGAGGTCTACCAACATGGCCACCACTACGACCGCAATGTATTGTTGTCCAAATCGCAAAAAGGTTTATAGAGGGAATTTGGTATCAACTCAATATGATATTTGAAATGGAAGAGAGCGTAGAATAAAATAATTTTTGTTGGGAAAAATATGGTAGAAATTTTCTAGTGTACCATCTGCTGGTTCAGAGATTTAATGTTAAAGTGCCAAGAGAACACTAAGGAAACACAACAGTTGTATCTAATTCTTCTTCTTTGTACACCGTACTGATTATCTATTTCTCTACCGCCTTTTCTGTTGTTTCTTACGTTACAATACGGCGTTTTATATACTTTAATCTACACAAACTAAATATGGCTATATTGCAGCCGCTTAGCAGTTGAATTGTGCATTTTATGATTGTTTGGGAACTTTGCGCTGCGCAGCCTCATATTCCCATGGGGCCTAAAGAACAAGTGGCAGTGAAGACGGTACTTGGATGGGTGTTGTCAGGACCAGTTTCAGGTAAGAGTGGCAATTTTGATTCTGATACTCTTGTTTCCCTTGTTATTGAGCCTACTCCTTTAAGTAGCAAGAACATATTAGATGTGAACAAAAGTATTCATAGATTTTGGGATTCGGAAACTGTTGGGGTAAGAATTGATGATGATGTACATCAGAAAGCTATAAATGACATACCCTTTAATGGGGAACGTTATTCTGTAGGCCATGTAGCAGGGCTAGAAAACCCTGCAGATTTAAGATCTAGAGGTGTTTTAGGTACTGAGTTGAAGAATGACAGACTTTAGTGGGAAGGTCCCAAATGGTTGATAGTTGGTGTAGAGAGTTCACCTAAAGTTTCCTATGTTGAAGAATCTTCAGAAGTGATTGAAGAAAGAAAGAGAATGTAGTTGTAATGTCTCTATCAGAAGTGCCTATGGGGTTGAGTGAAGTAATTTATATCAATCGGTATGGCACTTGCTGAGTGTCGCATCATAAATGTACAGGTTTATCAGCAATTTGAGGAGGAAAAAAGCCAGGAAAAAAATCATGAATGGAAAAGTAAGGAAAAGAAAATAATGAGAATGAAGTGAAAATTGAAGTACGGAGTAAGAGAGGGGCAAATATACGTCATCAGCCCACAGCAGCTAGCAATGCACGCACCAAGATCAAACTCATGCTTGATCCATAGTGGATCAAGGAGGGGGAATGTTGGGGAAATTTGCGCTGCGCAGCCTCATATTCCCACGAACGCATCACAATAGGTGATATTCTTGTTGTTGTTCTTTAGCACTAATGACTAATCTGTTAAGCTTGTCACTTCGTCTTGAGATTCTATATAATGGCGTCAGAGCAATTGTGCAAATCACATAATACTAATATTTAGCTTGTTAATACCTTTTATTGTTATGTTTTGTAATTGGGAGTGTCTTTAGAGTAATTATTTTTGCAGTAAACAGATTGGAAGTGTAGGGTGTAGACATAGAACGTAAAACAGAGATTGATTAATATGATGAGAAATTGAAGATTGATGTAATTTTTCTGTTCAATATTCTGGAGAACCAGCACTAGATTTAATGTTTTCATAACAATGATACAAGCATGAAATTTGGTACAACAACAAAGTTTGACATGCTGATTAAGATCAGATGCAGACCCACTTTAAAAATGCCCCCAAAAGCTATTTTTAGATTGGGGTACCTATACCCAGTCCTTTTTGGACTTTCTCCATATCTTTTAAACTATGCAAGATATAAATCTGAAATTTAGTTTTCTGACGTAAATTTACATGCTAAAAAATATGAAATGCAGGCCCCACTTCAAAATGCACTGAAAAGATTTTTTTAGGTTGGGGTTCCTGTAACCAGTCCTTTAAAAACTTCAGGACTCCAAGCAACATGCCAGTCTCTTGAAGAGTCGTTTATTTCACATGCTGCTAAGTTTCATAAATCATGTAGAAATAGTTGTGACAAGTATCACGTCGAAAAAGCAATAAAGAAAAGACAGCTTTCTGAAACAGAAAAGGACAATATAAACTCATCCAATGGAACAAGATCATTAGACCAAAGCGCTAACTTTTTGGAATCAGAGTGCTTCTTTTTTGTGATCAAGTTGATACGGATAAGAATCTCCGAACTGCTAGCACATTAGGGCTAGATCAGTGAATACGTGCTGCTGCAACTCAGCTTTGTGATGAAAAACTACTAGCAAAGCTAAGTCAAGGGGATATAGTTGCAATCGAGTCGAAATACCACATTAAATGCCTGGCAAAGTTGTGTAACAGATTGAGACAACTTAAGAATAGAGAGAGCAAAACTGACAAGTCAAAAGTGTTAGTTTTTTGGTATAGCATTATCCAAGATTGTTCATTACATAATTCAATGTAAATAACTGCCAGGAAGATCGCCAGTATTCAAGCTAAGTGACATCAAAAGCCAATTTATTCTGACCATTGTACTTTATGGCGGTGATCCAGTAAGTGTTCATAGCACTAGACTGGATGGGAAGCTCATGAATCACATTCCAGGACTTCAAGCTTTAAAAAAAAGCAGAGATCTTTTGTAAACCTTTGAAGAAAATAGTGGCAAAGCTTTTTAGATGCTTGCTCAAAGGACTCAGAAAAGGATTGCATGGTTCTTGCTAAGGCAGCAGATATAGTAAGGAAGGATATGTTCTCCAGCTTTCCATAATTTGAAGGACATTTTTATGCAGATTATGTGAAACCGTCGGTACCAGCTAGTCTAGTGTACATTGTTTGAGTGTTGCTTGAAGGGACAAACTGTCCTGCAGATAATGAAATGGTAGAAGACACAGATATCTTCGCCCAGGATATTACTCAGCTAATACGATACAATGCACCAAAACAGAAATTCAGTGGAGGAAACAAATTGGAGTGTGAAACCCTGCTTTCAGTGTATGTTGGTTTTTCGGTGTTATTGATAAGTTACCTCATTTTGCTTGAGTGTTTCCTCTGACAGGATAGACAACATTAAGTCATGAAGTACTATGTGATAGATACAAGAGACCTGATTTAGTCTGCCCACCTTGCTTGCAACATTGCTTTTTTACTACAGCAGTGATTGATAATATTGATCATATTGCGACATCAACAACTGCAAGACGGCATCTCCACGGTACCGGGATATCACTTTTCCAGCATCCAGATAAAGCAGCTCAGTACGAACTGTCTCAGTTTGACCTTGAAAGTGGAGGTCGTCATTCACAAAATGCTGAACTGCCAGAGTACTAGACTGACATTTGTCCAGTAGCTGAAGTGAAACAAAGCTGAAAGTTTCCTGGTCAGCACTTAATGAAAAGACTACAAATGCAAAGCCACGTCCAAAATGCTTGTCAGCATTAATGCCTCTGATCGATGAAAATATAAATTCTTTTCCTATGGTTAAGCATACCATCAAGATAATAAGGAAGGCTGTTGATCATCTCAACCCTGGCCAGAAACCAATAATTACTGCAGATCAACCTGTCTATGCACTTGGGAAACAAGTCCAATGGCAGTTTCCAGAGTTATTTGGTGAGGAAAAGGCATTCAAAAAGGCATTCAATAAGGAAATTGAAGAGAGAATTGACCTCAATTATGACAAATGGGTAATGTACAAAATAGATCAGTTAGTGCAATTTGAGCATTGGTATACAGCAGGGGCAGATCCAGAGAAAATTTGAGGGGCAGGCAGTTGATAATAGGGGCGCCGAAAAATTTTCAGAAACTTGTGATGAGAGTACTCTCTATACAACAATTTCCGACTCTAATTGCCGGCAGAGGGTTTTCTATTCACGTTTTATAAAAATTATTCCAAATCAATTAAGATAACTAAAGGCATCTATTTAAAGTTTCTCTTTTGATTGGAAAATTTGCTTGCTGAAATTTGATCTTGGATTTTTCTTGGCATAGCGCTCTAAAACTACATTTGTTGTTGGAAGCATGTTCCTGTAGACTTGTAGAAGTACAAGGCTTTCCATTCGCTGCTCCGACATTGTGGCTCGAACTGCTGTTAAGGTAATCTGTACTTGCGAAAAAAATCGCTCTGCTTCCATCGTAGTGACTGGCATTGTAGACAAGATTTGCAGGAGTTTCTTGATGTTTCCAAAAGAGTCACTCCATTTTTCAGCAGTCAAGCATAAACCGCCGACTTTCTTGCACATTGGCAAGAGCACACATTTTCAGTTCGGCGTTCGTTTCAGTGGAACTTTCAAAGGGGGGACAATAATCAAACCTTGAATTCATTAACTATGTAACAGAGCCAATGACTTGACGTTTGGAAGCAAATACCAAAATATATACTTACAGCATTTTCCACCTCTGAATTCTGCATTTAAAGTCACTTCATCTGACAAGAACATCTCGTATTTTCAATGGCAGGTAAGAGCTCCTCAAAGGTTACATTGGCAATGAAGGCAGGAATTAAAGTATACAATTTCATGGACAGCCTTTGTTGTCTTCCAAAGCGTGACTTCATGTCCTGCAAAACATGGTCTAGCATCGAAAAAAAAGGTTGACCTTGAAATAATCCTCAGCTCAACCATCAGCAAGTGCATTCTCTCTGTCTTGGGATCTTTTGGGTGCACATGGCTTAGCCTCTTGGATTCCGAGCAGTGCTACCCTTTCCAACACTTTCTCATAAAGAGATGAGGCTTCATGTACATTATCACTTTCTTCCTCTATGATCCTGACAACATTGTCGATTTCTTGAAGTGCTTTGGCTAGGTCTTTCCCTACTGATTGCAGGCTTTTGCTTAAAACAATTAAATGACCAGACATTCTTGCCAAAACTTCAAACGCAACAAGAAATTCAAACCCAGAGATACTTTTCTGAAGGATTATGGCAGCTATTACAGACGTTTTATCGTCCCAATCTTGAATAGCATCAAAAACAGCCAATCATTTCTTGGTCAGAGCTGTTTGCCTTTTCATGATCAGATAAGTTGACTGCAAGGTATGTTTTCTGACTTTGTTGCTCAATGGTGGGGCTACTCTCAAATTTAATAGCCTTTTTTGGGATTGTTTCTTCAAAAGCAGTTGTAAACTCATCACTGCCAATTTCAAAAAAATAATGAGAAAGAATAATCACTGCTACTACTCAAATATAGAGTTATTCTGTTGTATTCTTTGCGAATCTGTTCTTTGTAAATTAAAGATCTTTTTTGAGCCAGGCATGAACATTGCCTTTGACCAGTCTCATATAATAGTTCATAGCCTTCTTTTTCGTGTTATAAATTTTGATGAAATGCTTTCCACTTTTCTATACATTTGTCCTTTAAAATAAAATATGTTAATATGTTGTTTCCAATTTAAGTGTTTGTCAATGATTATGCCAAGATATTTAGTGTAGTCTTTTTGTACTAGCTTTTCGTCATCAATTTTGAAGGACAATAGGTTTATCAGGTCTTTTTTTATTCGGATTTATAATCAGAAAATTTGAATTTGATACATTTAGGGAAAGTTTATTGGCCAGTAGCCAATCGGAGATATTTGCTAATTCCGAGTTTAGTGTTTTAATGTAGAAATGAAATGCATTGTTGGGCAGTGGGTGAGTGTTGCTTTTTGGTAAATTGTATTTTTCTATTGAATCTAGACAGTACATATCCACCAAAGTACTGTAATGCGCATTTTCATTTTCAGTCAGAACCGTCTTTACAGGTATCTCTGATTTTTCTTTTTCCCTAGAGTATCCAACAATCTTATCTGCAATCCTTGTAGATAAAAGTGTTGATCCTTGGCTAGAAAATTCTGAAAACAGAATTCTAAAACGAGGGTTAACAACTGAATAAAAATTTGGCTAAAATTGTCCAGGCCTCCCTTTGGTAATTATTGACTTGAATAATTTTGGTAATTCACTAATTTTTTCAACTTTTCACCATCACTAGATGGAGGCACAAGTCGATTTTCTTCGAAAACAGCAATTGGGAAATGCAAATTAATATTGTCATTGGCTGACTCCTCACTGTCTTATGCTTTGCACTAGGGCTGTCCAAACCTTCGGATATTCCTATTCGGTTATTCGGCTTAAAATTTAACGAATATTCGGTTATTCAGCGAATATGGGTGTGGTAAAATGGGTGTGGCAGGGTGGTGGTAAAAAATTGCAATCTGAAAATTTCTTGAATTTAACCAACCTCTGAATATAGCTAATCAGTCATTACTATTCGATAAGTCAGAACCATTAATTTTTTTGTTTTCCTATTGATATTTCCTGTGTTTTGAGTAACTTCAAAGGGTGTGCTGCAAAGCAATTTTTAAAACGATTTTTCGTCAAAAATAAATGTTTTCTCGATCCTAGCATTAGTTGCCCCCTAATGGCCAGGAAGTCAGTATCAAATTAACGAGAAACCATAGTCATACGTTTTCAAAAAGGGTCGTTTTCCAACATTTTCAAAAGTGAAAAGCTTTCTAGCACGGGCTTCGACACAGGTTGGGAAGTGGAGGGGGGGGGAAGAAAATTTAACACTCACAACAAAAGATTTTGTGAAAAGTTATATTGTTCTGCAAAATAGTGTTAGAGCCATAGCCCCCCGGCCTCCCCTTCGTTGGAGGCCCTGTAGCACAAAAATTTCTCGAGGAAAAACCCCATGACCCCCACCCGCAACTCACGCTCCACTCCCCCTGCCCCCTTCAAATCTTGCTTTATTGGCTTTGTAACTATTTCTTGGGTTTGCGATTTTTGAAGAAGGCCCGTATCCATGAAACTCTCTCTAAGATTGAAGATAGGAAGTTGCCTTTCTCCTTTAGAACAATCCTTGCTATTCGACCAGTCAGTGCTATTCGGTTGGCAATTGCTATTCGATGAGTCACGGTTATTCGAATAGTCACAGCTATTCGATCAGTCACGGTTATTCAAATAGTCAACGCTATTCGATGAGTCACGGCTATTCAAACAACCATTGTGGACCTCCAACAGTGAGGTTATTCGCACTATTCGTCTCCAACCGAATAATCGTACTATTCGAACTATTCGTTTGTAACCGAATAATCGTACTATTCGAACTATTCGCTTGTAACCGAATATTCGCTTTGGGCTTCAGCTAACCGAATAGTGAAACAGGTAACCGAATACCGATTATTCGACCTTCGGTGGACAGGCCTACTTTGCACCAATGTGCCTTGTCAAGGCACCCTTTGTTTTGCATATAGTTGAGCAGAGGTTGCATGAAAATTTTCCAGCTTCAGCTTTTTCCTATATGATAGGAACAATATATTTATTTGAAATCATTTGCAGCTACAAACAAAGGGTCATTCAGAAATTATGCCAAATAAAATATAGAGATTTTATTATTAAGAAAGTTGCAGGATGTTCCATATTTTCAACAGTTCAAACCAGGATGTTCATTATAGTTCGCAGGAAAGCAAGTCTTCCATCCTATAAGTTTTCTCGGTATGATGACTTCATAAATTTATGAGAAGGTGACAGAAGCTTTTTATGAGAAGGTGACCATTTAAACAGTAAACAGAATTTCTAACATTCAAAAACTTGTAACATGAAGCGTGTCATTGTACAATGAAGTGGGTGAACCCCTTTTCATTTATTTCTGGCTCCTGGGCCTAAAGAACGTAAGCTAAAGCCCTTACCTCCTCTGCTTTTTCATCAAGTTCTGCTTGCAAATCCTCTTCGTAATAATCTCTCTCTAATCTTCTAATAAATCTAAAATAACATCCTAGTCTTTGCCACTTACTTCATCGACGGCCATAATTTTGTTATTGCGGATCGGGGTGCACATTAATTTGGGATAATTTGCGACGCAAAATTGAAATAGAGAACAATAGCTCTCAGGAGAAGTTTCCCAACCAGCGCTTCTATTGACTATGGTTTAATCAAGGACGGTTTCGCAAATCTTTCCCTTAACAGATCAATAGCTATCATGTAACTTCTTTCAGTTAGCTCTAACCCTGATTTTACTCTGCTAGGTGAATCTTCTAAATAAAACTTTAAATATGCAAACTTATCAATTGTTGACAGCTCATCATTCCTATGAATGGCACTAACAAAACAGCCCCAAAATTCTGACCTTTCTTGGGGCTTTCTGGAAAACTTCTTAAGTTTTAATTTTAGCCCTTATTTCCATGAAGACTCTTTCGAACTGAGGCTATCAACTAGAATATTCGAGTTCTTTGGTCCTGTTGATTCTTCAGGAAATGAACATTCTTGAATGTAAAGAATAGCAGAATTTACCTTTTCTTTGAAGCCTGCTGAATCCTTGATCTCTTTGCTGATAGCGTCAACATCTTCGGTTTCAGATTCAGTTACTTTGTCTGCTGTCAGTTCCAAAACCTTTTGATCCAAGACCTTTGATGTCTCTCTTTTCTCTTTATACTGAATTTCCATCTGCTTCAGCTCCTTTTCATCGCTCATGCGCTCGTCAATTTTTCCAACACATGCTTGATGACCTCTTCTTATTTTCTTCAGTTTTCCGATTTCAATTGTCTCTTCCTTTAACTATCCCTGGATTGGTTAACCACGATGTAGAAATTATCTAGTGCACCAACACCAGAACTAACTGCTGGTTCAGAGATTTAATGTTAAAGTGCCAAGAGAACACTAAAGGCACTGTCGATCAAAAATGGTCAAAAAAATTTGTTAAATAAAAGTTTTTGTAGTAAAATAAAATTAATGTGTACTGTATACATTAAAATTGAAAAGATAAATGTTTTGCAGTATAAGTAGTGGTATTCTTTTTGCGTCTTTTTCCAATAGCTCTGTATTGTTTACGTATTTTCCAACCATTTTCCAATAACAGAATATGATTGTAAAAAGGATTTCTTTTTAGGACATGCTCAGTAGTGTTTCCGACATTTAGACAATCAAAGGATTTGTCCATCGTTGAACAGAACTTGCCTGTTGCAGGAGCTTCAGGGGGGGGGGGGGTAAATTTATCCAAGCAGACTGCAACTGTATCACTTAAAACCTGAGCAGCAAGATGAACCCTCATGACATATGGTGTTAAATTAAAGTGATCACTGGTTGACTTGGAAAGCATCTTCAGGACACTGTCCAAGTCATCAAAATAGAACAGGGAATTATAAAAGCAAAGGATGTGCAAGGCATCATTCCATAAGAGATGCGTTGTATGACCAATTATGGACTGTTTTTGTCAAATTAAGAACATCAGCAAAGAAATGAATTCAGCGTTCATCTTTACTGAAAAGATTCTTGGTACGATAAATAACCTTGTTACATATGTCACCATTAAAAGAGTTTTTAATTTGAAGATGCTCCAGCAGCAGTGGCGGCTTTGACTTTCAAATTGATATTTTGAAGAATGTTTACTGCTTCCCAGGGGATGGGGCACCAGATTTGATAATGTGGGGCACCAGTGGTAGCTAATATTGCAAGACTGGAAGAAAGAGGATTGACAATAGTTTTGATGAGAAAGACAAGGACATGTGTGGCAAGCTGTTGAACATCTTGCAGAGTGGCAAAATTCATATCAATGTCACCAAGATCATCAAAGCCAATAACCTCACTAGTATCCTTGTCTCAAACCAAATCTTCTTGGATGTTCATTTCATCAAATAAAATACTGAAAATCTTTCAGCAGGAGAAAATTTCTTTGTATTTATAGACAAATCATTAATATTCTCAGGATTGAATCCTCTTCTTGGACTATTATAATTCTTTTAGTCTCTGAGTGATCTTAGATTTGGTAACACCAAAATTTCAGAAACAGTTTTGCTGTCATAGCGAAGATCAGAATAAGCAGAGTAAGATTTTGAGTCAAGAAAAAGACAAAACTTGCTGACCATTGGATGATATCTAATGCTGCTGGATTTGGACTCACCTATATGATTATGTAGTTCCTCCCAAAAAAGTTTCATGAAAATTAGCACAATTGTTTATCACAACCACTGAACAAGAAAATCAGATCTTTGCTGTTTTGAGGATCAGCCGGCTTGCTTTTATTTGCCAAGGGCTGTCTCGTGTCTTCAATTTGTTGCTCAAGTTGCTTGCATTCAGAACGGTTCTGTTGCAAAGTTAGCTTTATTCTTTCAGGGGCTATTATTTAATAGGAGCAAACAGCTTAGCAGGCTCATTTAATCGACTTTCTTTTCGTCTGCTTTCATAGATAAAATATGCACCCTGAACAAGGCAAGAAGAGCATTGATTTTTACCTAATAAAAGGAGAGAACAGTTTCCACATCGTAAAAATTCATCTTGAAGAAATCTTTTTTGGGGAGATCTTTGTTGATATTCAAGATATGAGATTTTTCTTGGGATCACATGCCATTGAATGCTTGCAGTGCCTTTATGATCAGGTACATAAATTCCTTTGCATTATAAAGATGGCTCAATTTCTTGAATAAGATTGGACATGGTGATATTTGTAAAGATCCTTCATATTCTCTATACAAATCATGGTCATCAGTTAGGATCCAGCCAAAAATTTCGCAAAAAACTCCACAAACATTTTTATATTTAGGAAGCAAATAACCTCAATGTTGGAAGAAATGGTTTCTGAGGACTTAGACCTATCAATGTGCCAAGAATCTCCGAGCTTTAGCTTTGAAAT
The DNA here is from genome assembly GCF_057945365.1 of Rhopilema esculentum. NCBI lineage: Eukaryota > Metazoa > Cnidaria > Scyphozoa > Rhizostomeae > Rhizostomatidae > Rhopilema > Rhopilema esculentum. The sequence continues at coordinate 13,082,170 of NC_142823.1, read as the reverse complement.
GCATGCCTGAAATTCGGGAAAGCTCTATTAAACCGCCATAGGAACTGAAAATGATGAGACTGCTGAAGATATGTTTTCTTCTTTTTTCTTGATAGCTGTTGTTGATAGCAATATCATTACCCCCATTGGAAAATTCCTTCAAAAGGTATGGTAAGAGAGGGTAGGCAGGATCTCCTAAAAGACACACAGGAACACTTTCTTCACCAACAACAATCACTTTTGGACAAGATGGAATGGTGCCATCTTGACAAAATCCTAGCATCATGCACAGATCATGGCCATTTAACCACAACATCTATAAAGCAATGGCGAAAGCCACATGTTGCCTGAACATTTATTGAATAGCGATTTTTTTTATGTAGTCAGTCGGATTTTGTGAAGGCTTTCTTGTGAAAATATGAGGTCCGTCAACAGCTCCAATGCATTGTGGAAAACCATGGTCCCTGTAAAAATTTTTGGTCAAGAATTCAACTTGATCAGTAGTTGTTGGCAACTTTATGTATTTTGGACCAAGTTGGTTTGTTATCACTGTGCACACCCTCCTCAAGACAACTGAAACTGTTGCTCTTGCAATTCCGAAAACATTGGCGACTTTCCTATACCTTCCTTTGTCTGCTAGATAGTAGAGGGCAACAGCAAGTTGTTCTTCAACTGATAAGGGTTTGCGCATATTAGTTCTCTGTTTCGTCAAGTAAGGTCTTATTTCATCGCACAATTGCATAAAGCTTTTTTTAGACATTCAAAAGTTCTCTCGCCATTCCTCTGGCACAAGAATGTTGTCAACGATATTTTGCCACCAAGCTGCAGTTCAACCAGGCCTTGTCCAAAATCTTTGTTGCTTTCTGGCAGGGCAACTCAATTTGGTTTTCATCAAAGGATTTGTGCCATCAAGATCGTAAGTATTAAATATCTGGGCCAATAGGCGACGCTGCCTCAATCTATGCCTTCAACAGCATACTGCCTTGTAACTTACAGATTTTCTGGAGAATTTCCTTAAGACATCTGCTGATTTTACATGGGTATGGGGTCTTTCATAGCGCTTTCAGATAATTTACTGTACATCAAATAAATGATGTCATAAAATTTTTGATGATTTCATAGCTCCAAATGCTGATATCAGCAAATATCTTTTTAGGCTAATTGCAAAAAATGCAAGTTTCATTAGATTATTTCATTTTCATCAAAAGTTATGACACTTTGAATGTTGAAATTTGAATGCAATTGCATCATCGTTCATGTGATAACAAGGAATTTTCTAAAAGGTACTGGACGGATTTTGAAAGTCCATAGCTTAATATATTAGATTACGTCAAGAAAACAAAGGTTAGCAAGTTTGTTAGATTGGTATACCATATGCTCTGTCTATCTAGATTATCTAGATTACAGAATATCTAGATTACTTTGTGCTGACTTTAAATTCCCTGGCTCCAAACATAGAAAGATAGCATCTGTTACACAGGCATGAATTGCTTGAGTAGTCTCAGCTAGCGTCAGTTTCCTTTCTGTAGAGACGGCTTGCCGGTTGACGTCATAAGGAAATGTAAACAAGCTGCGTGCGTATCCGTGTAGTCAGAAAAACATTGATTGAATTGAACGCGCTGTGAAAACAGGTAATGCACAGCTGATCATGTTTCGGGCACACTTATTCTGAGTTTGCAAACGTGTTAATTACAAGTGAACACCGTTTAAGTTAAACATGGTGACAGGTATTCAAAAGAACACGCAGTAAAACACGCTGTGGAACCAAAATCCTCACAGCTGATGTTGTTTTGAACCCGCCAATGTTAGGCCTATATAAAGAACTGTGTTTTCCCGTTAGCTTCAGTCTGGTGCCAAATTGATCGAAACATGGATTCTGTTTATTTAATGAGCCTCGAGCCAGAGGACAGAAATCACTATAAATGAAAGTTACGGCTTGAAACTGGCGAACAGCTCCCGGATCCTTTCCCAATGACTAGCGGCTGGAGCAACGACATCACATTATTACCAAGTTTGTCTTGGAGAGACGTGACTGAGTACCTTATCGACACTCCGAGCAAATTTACAAAAGAGGCACTAAAAGCGTACAAGTCTCTAGAAGCATACAACTACTTCATATGCAATCATGTGCATGACTGCTATTACCATGAAGTTTCAAAAGACAGCGAGTTATGTTTTATCAAATCGGAGGTAAGTTGAATCTGTATGATATTTTTTTGTATGAACAGGGTCGGGAATAGCCAGCCCCTTGCTACTTTTATAATATGAAGACAACATTGAAAATTATGCCGTTTAACCTCAATCTAATTGTCCTAGATGCATGTTTCTATAGGAAAAGTATATAAAATTGATTCTCAAACAGAACAAGATATTTAACGTGACAAGTTAGATTTCATTGACAGCAACAAAAAAGGCTGAGCTAAAGCTTTCCATTATCACTTGTATTTTAATAATTGAGAGAAAATACTTTTTAAAATATTTGAAAGCTTCAAGCATAATTCTCAATTGACTAAAACTTTGCTTTCTCATTTAGGTACTGCCAAGCCAACGCCAAGGAGAGAAAACCACTTTGTATAAAGTATGGGTGTGTTTGAACAAGAAATTTGGGTGGTTCCTTACTGGAAACTGCACCTGTATGGCTGGCTTAGGGTCTGCATGTAGCCATTTGGCTGCGCTCTTGTTCAAACTCGAGGCTGCAGTACACTACAACCTCAATGAGAAAACTGCATCTACAAGTCAGTTACGCTCTTGGAATGCAGCCAGAAAACATGTAACACCTGCCCCTGCATCTGTCATTGATTTTTCAAGGCCAAAGAAAAGAACATTGCCAAAATATCATGAAAAAATAAGGAGCAGTACAAATTTCAGTTGTGAAGATCCAACGATTGGAGAAGGGGCCATCCCTATTGAAAAATTTTCAGAACTATACAACATTTTTCCCAAGGCTGCTGTTTTTACAAGTTTGCCCATACATGAGTTTACAAATGTTGAAGAAAACAAAAGGGAGAACACAGCTGCTCAAGAAATGGATGGAAGTGACACTGATTCTGATATTGAGAGTGACCCAAGTATTATCCCTGAGCCTTTGACTTCTCTTTTTGATCCTACTGCTGTCAACATGGATGATTTTGCTTTGGATGAGCATGCCAAGAAACAATTTAATTTATATCGGGAAAATAACCTTAAAAGGGCTTTTGATAACCTTAGAAAATTGACGGAGAAGCAATCGTTAAATCCAGCTTGGATGATGCACAGAGCAGAAAGGATCACAGCATCAATCTGCTCCAAAGTTTCTCGTATGAAAGACAGTAAATCTTTGATTTCGAATATAATGCAATACAATGATGGTTTTACATCAAAATTCACAGATTTTGGAAAGACCATAGAACCCTTGGCAAGAAGCAGCTTTATCAAAACTGAGGAGGACAACCACGCCAATTTTAGTGTTATTTTATCAGGTCTAATTGTTAATGCAGAAGAACCATATCTTGGAGCTTCTCCAGATGGTATTGTTACATGCAGCTGCCATGGAAAAGGAGTGCTCGAAATAAAATGTCCCTTTAATTACAAAGATGGTTTTGATGGTTGGCAGCACGATAAGAACTTTCCACTTGCAAGCCTTGGTCCTGGCTTTATCATGAAAAAGAACCACCTTTACTACTACCAAATTCAGCTACAAATGGAACTATCTGGAGCAGAGTTTGGATATTTTTACATTTTTGTTGGCAATAAAAAGGAAGGGATGATTTGCCCTGTAGGTAAAAACAATGACTTCATAACTAAATTAAAGGAGACTCTTACAAGCAAATTTTTTACATCTATCCTTCCTGAAATTGTGTCTAGGAAGACAGAGCTTGGAACACCAACAAATCGTTCCTTATATTGTACATGTAGGAGACCAAAGTTTGGAAAAATGATCTTATGTGAAAACAAAGATTGTAAAATTAGATGGTACTACTATCCTTGTGTAGAAATGAAAGTTGGTACTGTAGAGATTGTAAATGAAAGTTGGTACTGTAGAGATTGTAAATTTTAGCCCTTATATGACCAAAAAGTCGTAAACCTTTTATTCATGTGATATTTTCAATTTGTGTCTTGTATTTTGGTGTCATATATACATACAGCACCCCTCCCCCCTCATAAACCTGTTTCAGCTTAACATGCATTTTGGGGGAGAAATGGATCAAAATTATAATGTTCATTAAACAGTACATGTAAATAAAATCAAAACATGTTCTATTTGTTAACAACACTTTGGTTTAAATTTACAATATCGGACACAACAACCATTATTTTATCAATTAAATCTACATGACTTATAGGTAAAGTGTGTTGTGAAATTTTAGATTTTTTCAATTGCCCAATGACCCTCTCCACATGAATTCGGACGTTTGATAGTTGCCTGGATTCATCTACATCCTTTGCTGACAACTGTGTCTTCCCACGTGTAAATTTTGGGATCTTTAGATATGCTCCATGTTTTGCCAATTCATCTTCAATTAGAAACCCTCTATCTGCTAGAACACAATCGCCAGGGTGTAGCTTCTTTAGGAAACCTGAATCAATGGTAATCTGCTTGTCAGAAACTCTGCCCCCCCAGCCTTCAGATAAAAATGTGACTGCACCTGCAGGACTGATTCCAATGAGATATTTAATTGTATTATTATGCTTATAATTTGACCAAGTCTGAGCCCTTGCTGTCAAATTCTTTGGTCTTTCAATAAATATCTCACTGCAATCAATAATGCAGATACAGTCTCTATATTTACCCTGAAGGACTGGGGAAGATTTTCCTTGATTTCTATTTTGCTAGGCCACACAATTGAGTTCTTGAGGGATGAAGAGAGTCCTGGAAGCCAGGTTCGAAAATTTTTTGAGATCATGGTATTTGTGCAACCAATTCTTTAAGCAATGTCTTCATTCATGAGGCCAAGCTTAAGCTTCATCAGCACAAATAGAACATGGTCCTCTTCCGACAGGACAGAACTGCACTTTTTCAAATTGCTTCTTACCAAAAAACAACCCATAAGAAAACAGCTACAGTTGGTAGCCCATTAAAAAATTTTAGATCTTTATTTGATTTCTTTAGTTTTTCAAAACCGAATCTCCCTTTTTTAAGTTTTTCATTTTCTTTTCTCAATTTGTATACCTCTGCATTCCTTTCCCTTAGTTCTTCCTCCAGCTGAGACACCTTGGTTGTTAGTCTTGCTATGGTAGATGTAGCCAAAACACTTTCATCATCTTCCTGGTTTTCCTCGTTACGTGGAGGCACGACACCATCATTTGATGAATCGGAATGCGGACTTGCTTCTTCCGATGACACCCTTCCAGTTGTTAAATTTATCCGAAGCTGTGACCAGGCACGAATACGAACAAACATGAAAATATATACGGCTAACATATTCGAGAGTAAAAGCAGCGTGGTGAGTGAGTTATCATAAGAGTTCATTGTCCAATAAGATTAAATATAACGTAACACGTGACTACAGCAAGCGTAAGATAATAATAATCATATATTCTAATACTCCCACTTGATGATTATAATCTATGAATATCAATGTCCAGATACGTAGCAAACATTAAGTAAATTACGAAATTTTTGAAAGGATACTTTAGGCAGTCCTTTAGTCATAATGTCAGCTACCATTTTGTTGGTTGGACAATACGTCACTGAAATAGCCTTTGACTCAATCTTTTCCCGGATGAAATGGTATGTAAAGCTGAATTCACACTGGACGCGTCACGGCGCGGCGCATCATGACGCTGACCAAATATGGTTAGCATTTTCGGCAGCTATGCGCACGCAGCGCGTTTTTTCAGCCACGCGTCACCGAGCGTCAAAGTTAAAAAAATTTAACTTTGACGCTCGGTGACGCTTCAGAACAATAGAAAACCTAGAGAATAAACAAGGAGCCAGACGACATGACAGCCAGAAACGTAAACAAGGAGCTTCTGAAATAGGCCATTATAAAACTGTATTGCTTGTATGGTAAAATATACTTTGATGAGTCTCTCTGGTTAAGGTATCGGGGGGCTAAATTCAGAAAGTAACAAAAACAAATCACATTTATTAGTTTATGATAAGTAACAGTATTATTCGTGTTTAGAGTCTCTTTGATGATATAAAGTTGCCTTGTCGATGTTCAATTCAACAATGATGTTGAATAATTGTATGTTCCGTTTTGGTAAAAAATTATTTCAATCACTCCCCGTTAAGCTTTCAATACCTTTCAAAGGTTTACTTCCGAGGGATTTAATATATGGAAATTTTGGGGAGTGTTGATAAAAATAAGGTGTTTAATTTTCCCTCGAATTTTGGCAGGAAAGGAAACCCCATGAATCCGTAAAGCCAAACATTTTGCTAATTGTAGTAGACCTTCAAAATCTTTAATATCAATAAATATTTCAGTTCTCTAATGAATGCTTAAAGAGAATCGTCTTCCTGTCAAAACATTGGCCAACCTCTCGAACCGAAATGTCGAAGAAACCACACGAGACTAATTGAAATACGTAGAATACCTCGATGGCAAGATGACGATTCAGGCCAAGATGCTGTTTTTGATATATTAGCTTTAGATTACCGTTTTATCCGTTTCTGTAGCAAACTTAAATGTCCGGCTTGATTTTACAATGCAAGAATACAGTACAACCTGTCAAGAATTTTGCAAGTTTGCTGTGAACAGCATTGGAAAACAGAAAACGCGCCGCTCGATGACGCATCGTGTGTGAATAGCATGAAAAAGTGCATGACGCGACGCTCGATGCGCCGCGACGCGTCCAGTGTGAATTCAGCGGCGCGTCATGACGCTGACCAAATATGGTTTGCATTAATTGCTGCTATGCGCACGCATCGCGTTTTTTCAGCCATGCGTCACGACGCTTGGTGACGCTCCAGAACAATAGTAAAGTCAAGAAAGATGGCAGCTAAAAACATAAACAAAGAACTTCTGATCGAAGCTGTTCGGAAATTACCGTGCTTGTACGATACTAGCAAAAAAGAGTACAAGGATGAGATTGTCCGAGAGAATGCCTGGAAGACTGTGTGCCAAGAAATTTTTAAAGAACGGTATGAAAGTGCAAAAGAACTCGGCGAAGGTTTGTATTTTCTTGATGTTCTTTTACTCAACAGAATTTTGATTACTTGAAAACCTGTTTTTTTAAACAAGTTCGTCGATTTTGAAAGTTAATGCTCATCTTTAAGCAATATTATATCTCAAACGAAGGAAAATATTTTTAATTTTGAGCGGCAATTTTAAAAAAAAGTTTTGCTTCAATCAAGTGATAGGATAGTTCTTATAAAATATATCTAGTTGAAAGTATCCATCATTGACACACTGTTTTTTCTTGGATATGAACCTTGCTCGGAAAACATTTAAAAGCTTAAGGGACAGATTTATGAAAGTGAGAAAGGAGTACAAGCCATCTGGGAGCGCTGGTGGGGAACCAATAGAACCAGCATGGCCATTCTTCAAGCAGTTGCTGTTCCTTGCCCCCTTCATGAGACATAGAGAAACAAGGGGAAATTTTGTTCTTCAAGAGCGGGAAGGCCACCAAGAATTATCAAAAATCAAAAGCACCATTGACACCGAATGTCTGCATGATTTGATTGGCGAAGCAAGAAAAGGTATCGAGCCAGCATTCCAAATTTCGGATAGTACCGTTACCCAAGATTGCACAGAGGATTCTTTTGTAGAATTACCAGCCACTCCGCTTTCCTACGAGAGTGCTGTGCCTAAAAATGATAGAGCTACAGCTGGATCTCCTTTGGCCCAGTTGGACTCTCTACGAGAAAGTACCCGACCAAAAAACCCCAAACGCCCCAGACAAGAAAAGACCCCTGACAACAGCCAGTTTTTGATGAAGGTGATTGAAAACACCAATCAGTTCATTTCATCGGCTAGCAAAAGAGAGGAGCCAGATGAAGACGATCTTTACGGTCAAAGTATTGGAAAAGAACTAAAAAAATTGTCGGCCTATCAAAAAAGGTTGGCGAATTGAAGATTCAACAAGTTTTGCATGAAGTACGGTGGAGCACTCAAGAATAGACTCCTGACTCATAGTAATCTGGCTGCTTGGTGTGGCAATTTTATAATCCTGATTTCCTTTGTATCAATCATTGTTGACAAATAATTAAATATTGACTCATGACTTCACGTTGTTCACATCTATTTTGAATACAGTATTGCGTCAATGTGCCTTCCGATAAGATTAAAGAAGCATACTTTGGTTCACAACTCACTTAATCAGTGACTAGACATAAATGTTTGTTTGTTTTCAATTTTCTTGCAAAGAAAGGGATTTTAAAAAATAGGATACGCAAATGTTCATTATAAAATCCTTGTCCTTCAAGCATAGAATGAACTTTTTTTAATTTGTTTGAAGTAGAAATACGATTTTTTAGTTTTTATCCTAGAGTTCTTTTAAGTTAAAAAAACATTTTATTTCCAAGTAGATTTTTTTAGCAAAATATGATGCACAAATGAAGCCTTGAAAATCAGCTACAGCAGTCTAACTTTTACGAAGTTTCTGCTTTTCTAACTCCTTGAAATACATAATTCTAGGATGGGGGCTACAAACCATCACTTTATGACCAAATAAATGATGCGAAACATACTATGCTGTTTAATGCTAAGTATGCTAAGTAAGTAAGTATGTTTAATCCCCTTTAAAATGCAAGAAAAAAAGAAAATGATGCCCATCACGGCTAGCCAATTGTTCTATCTAACAAATAGCTCTTTGGAAAAAGGGTCCCTAATCTGAAAGATGTCATAGGCCCCTCAACCCCGCTCTATATATGTTACACCCCTTCATCCGAAAAAGTAGAATTTTAAATTAAGAAGGCCCCTCATAACATAAAACGTTGCAGAACTTCTTTCAGAAAAATCGATTAATTTCTAGAAACTTGACCATGTTATCAAAATATTAAAAACATTAGAAATAATATTCTGTTAAGAAACTGGATCATAAGAAGTTCTGCGAATATAATCATATTGCCATGGGAGTTTACCTTGAGGAGAAAGAAAATAATCTGCAAGCAAAGATCTATAATACTCTGCAGCTTTTGAATAGTTATTTGTTCCCATTTTGCCAATATTCTGTAGAGCTCCAGATTCTGACACTTCATTTCGCCAAGTGCCCTTGTGAAGAATTCCATGTGAATCTTCGTAGTCAGTATAACCTACTGGGCAGTAAAAACGACCGTAAACTTGCTGCGTGTCTTCATGTTTCTTGAGCCAGTTGTGAAGAGCAACCGATGCCAAAACATTTTTAATGGCTTTTTCTGGGTGAGCCTGTATTGGTGATCTTAGGAATCGCCATCTTGCTGAAAGGATCCCAAAAGCGTTCTCGACCACTCTCCTAGCTCGAGAGAGTCGGTAGTTGAAGATGCGTAATTTCTCTTCAAGGTTTCTTCCAGGGTAAGGACGCAGTAAATTATCTTTGAGAGGAAAAGCTTCATCTCCTATAAAACAATACTTGGCTTTTGTATCAGTGTTTGGCAAGTGACCATGAACTGGAATATTCAAGCGTCCTTTATTCAAAGATTCACCAAAAGGAGAATTGTTGAAGACGCTAGAGTCACATTGACGTCCAAAGTCACCAATGTCAACAAATGTGAACATATAACTCGCATCAACCACTGCCATCAATACTATACTGAATGTACCTTTATAGTTAAAGAAAGCACTGCCTGAGTTTGGAGGACAGTTAATTCCGCAGTGCTTGCCATCTATAGCCCCCAAACACAAAGGAAAACCCCACAAATTCCAAAAGTCGTCAGCCAGCCGTTTCCAGTTTTCAGGAGTGTTTGGTTGGGCCACAGAAAGAGGGCTCACTGCTTTCCAAATTTTTTCTGGCACCTCGTCAAGTATTTGGCATACTGTAGACCTCCCGATTCTGTAATTGAATGAAAGTGAAGCTTGAGATTCTCCAGTTGCCAGGTATCGTAAAGCTACTGCCATTCTTAACTGTGGAGGCAACGGCTTCCGTAAGTTTCTTGTCTTTCTGACCAAAGATGGGCCTACAAGTCCAAGCAAATCATCGAATGTCGAAGGAAGCATTCGGAAATAATTGAAGTACATTGAATGGTCTTGTACCCTCATTTCTTGAATCAGGTTATCATAATGCCCCTGACGTTCACGCTCCTTCCATAATTTTCTAACCCAAACCGAACGCCGTTTCTTTCTTTCTCTTAATAACGTTAAAGCAATAGCTTGGTTTTGTAATGCAAGAGCAATAAGCACATCTTGCTGATAGGAAGCCATTTTATCTAACTAAAAACGCATGACGCGACGCTTCGTGACGCTTTGTGTGTGAATAGCATGAAAAAGTACTTGACGCGACGCTCGATGACGCTCAATGACGCGCCGCGCCGTGACGCGTCCAGTGTGAATTCAGCTTAACATCAACGTGCTTCGTTCTGCTGTGAAACTTTGGGTTCTTAGAGGGTTCAATTGCTCCTTGATTATCTTCCAATATACTTGTTGGTGAACTGAGATTGTGTCCAAGATCAGATAGCAGGCGACGCAACCATATAGCTTCTTGAGCAGCAAGTGAAAGGGCAACATACTCAGCTTCTGTTGTAGACTTTGCTACAGTGGCTTGTTTCTTACTGCACCAGCTGACTGTAGAGTTTCCAATTTGAAAAAAAATATCCTGAAGTTGAATGGCGAGTGTCAGGATCTCCAGCCCAATCCGCATCAGAGAATCCAAATATCTCAAGGTCTTCTCCAACTGCAGAAAGCTTTAAACCAAAATTTATGGTTCCCTTCAAATATCGTAAAATGCGTTTTATTCCCATCCAGTCGTCTTTACTTGGTTTAGACATGAATCTGGATAAAATGCTGACTGCAATAGCAATATCTGGTCTTGTAGCAGTAGATAGGTATGTCAAGCATCCAATAGCCTGTTGGTATAAAGATGGATTAAAGGGCTCATCATCTTCAGAAATTCTTTCAAATCTTTTCCCAGGCTCTATTGGGGTTGATACAGGTTTACAATCCTCCATCTTGAATCTCTTTAGAACATCATCTGTGTATCTTGGCTGGCTGACAAACATAGTTTGGTTTCTCTTGTCTCTTGTGATAGACATCCCTAGAATGTAGTGAACTTCACCTTGATCAACAATTTCGAATCTTTGACATAATAACTCTTTCTCTGACTTTACGAAATTGGTATCATTCGATATACACAGTATATCATCCACATAGATAGCTAGGATACAAAGGTTGACTTTTCCATCTGTGGTCTCAACTTTCTTGATGTATATACAGTTATCTGCTGTGTTCTTTTTGTATCCAGAGGAGATCAGGAAGCTGTCAAGAGTGTTGTTCCAACAGCGGGCAGACTGTTTAAGGCCATAAATACTACGTTTCAGCTTGCAAACATGATTTGGTTTGCTTTGATCAACGAAACCTTCAGGCTGAGACATGTAAATGTCACAGTCAATTGTGCCATTTAAAAAGGCAGTCTTGACATCCATTTGATGCACTTCAAAGTTGTGAGCATTGGCAAGAGTTAGCAATGTCCTTATTGCTGAATACTTTGCGACTGGCGCAAACATTTCTTCGTAGTCAATGCCATGGGTTTGTGAATAGCCTTGAGCAACAAGTCGGGCTTTAAATTTATCTAAACTTCCATCTTCATTTCTTTTCACTTTTACAACCCATTTTGAACCTAGAACTTTCTGGTTTGCAGGTGGTGGAACCAGATCCCAGGTATCATTCTTGATCAATGAATTGTATTCTGAATTTATTGCATCTTTCCATTGAGTTGAATGTTCACTGTTCAATGCCTCTTTTATTGTTCTTGGCTCATTATTTTCCCTTACAATTGGATCTGTCATAAGGCATTCATCAGTGCGAAATCTTGCAGGAACCTTTGTCTGTCTTTTAGGTTCCAGATTCCTAACTTGCTCCATAAAATGTTCCTCATACGTTGCTCCCACTGGTTGGACATTTCTTGCAAGTTCCTCAGCTAGTTCATGCTGATCTTCAGTAGTAGGTTCAGTAGTATCATCTGCGACTTCATCATCATCTTCAACATTGTTGAATTCTTAAAAAACAATTTCTTTGTCTTGTTTTGATTCATTGAAGTCATGGAATTTCTCTTCAAAAAATAATACATTTCGGCTTCTCATAAAACGCTTAGAGTTCAAATCAATTAGTTTGTAGCCTTTCGTTCCGTCTGGGTATCCGACAAAAATTGCCTGTAGAGCCTTCTGATCAAGTTTACGCCGCTGACTTTCAGGAACATGCACAAAAGTTAAGCAGCCAAAGACTCTTAGATTTGAGACATCTGGTTTCTTTTTGAACCAACATTCGTAAGGTGTTGTCTCCTTCAAAGCTGCAGTTGGACTTCTGTTGTGGAGATACACTGCTGTACTCACTGCTTCTGCCCAATATTGTTGTGGCAATTTAGCATGAGATAGCATTGAACGTGCAGCTTCAATAATAGTGCGGTTCAGTCTTTCTGCAACACCATTTTGCTGTGGACAGTATGGATTTGTCAGCTCGTGAATTATTCCTCTCTCCTTGCAAAATTCAGTAAAGGCCTTTGAAGTATATTCACCTCTATTGTCAGTCCTAAATGCTTTCACTTTACATCCTGTCTGATTTGCAACTAAAGTCACAAATTCTTTGAACTTGGTTAATACTTCATCTTTTGATTTGATGAAATATACAAATGCATATCTGGAGCAGTCATCGATGAATGTTAAAATATATCTGCTTCCCCCAAGTGATTCGACATTTATTGGTCCACAGACATCACTGTGAATTGTTTCCAATAGTTCTGTTGCTCTATGTGCACTCTTCTTTGGAAAAGGAATTCTTGACATTTTTCCTAATGCACATGCTTCACACTGACCATCAAACATTGTATCAGAATGTTCAAGTCCTTCTTCAAGCTGTTTATTTATCAATTGATTCAAGTATACATGGTTCAAATGTCCATATCTGCAGTGCCATCTTCTCATTGTTTCTTTATTGGGCACATCTGTAAGACTCGCAAATTCTGGAGAATTCACACGATAGAGCTTTCTATCAATAATATAGCCTAAAGTGAGCTTCAGGCCATCTTTCAACACAGTACATTTATCCTTGTCAAATGTAACTGTGGCACCCATCTGTGCCATTGCAGGCACTGAAATCGAATTCTTAGGCAATTCTGGAACATATAGAGTGTTGTGTAATACTAGCACTGCTGAATTATCTCCATCACAACAGGTAAGTTTCACTTTACCCTCGCCATATGCAAAAATAACTGTGTCATCACCAAGATGTATTTCCATTGGTTTCTTATATCCAACAAAACCAAGTAAAATGCCTTTCTCATATGTCATATGTTTGGATGCAGCACTATCAATATACCATCCATCAGATAGCTCACCTTTTGTAGAAGAAATAAGTCCCATTTCTTGAAAATCGATTGACTGGATCACTTTGGCATTATTTGCAGCCTCTTGTGGCTGCTTCTCTTCCACAATATGTGAATATGCTGTTTTTCTTTTATTTAGGGGACAATTCTTGACAATATGTCCGAATTCCTGGCATTTGAAACATCTAGGCCCTTTTAAGTCTTCGTGTCGGCCATGTTGATTTCGTTGTTGTTGTCGTGGTTCACGTGGTCCTCCTCTTCGCGAGTGAGAATCACCTCGAAATATAGCACCATTTCCACGAGAATATCTTTCACGGTTGGAAAGAAACAAAGCATCGTTCCCAGAATTATTTTGCTTCTCATTCTTATCGTTACGCTTCATAAATTCCTCAATAAGCGATCCTTTGATATTATCCCAGTCGAGATCCTCAATATTTCTTGCGTTAAGGCTTGAGATAAAATTGTCGTATGAATCTGGAAGGCTTCCGAGGACAACAGTGGCAAATTTTCTTGGTGAAATGTCCTCCTTTAATTCTCGTAATTGCTCAGCCAAGGACGTCATGTACGTAACATGTTCCATCAAATCTTCGCCTTCTTTCATACTTGCGGCATAAAATTTCTGATTTAGACGAACGACCTGCGCGACTGAAATAAATTCAAATTGCTGCTGTAAAGTGTTCCATGCAATGCTGGGGCTTGTTGTGGACATAATATGTACCTGCAGATTTTTAGAAACACTTGAAGCAATCAAGGAATATGCCTTGTCCGATTGAAGTCGAAAAGCATTCCTTACGGCAACAGATTCATCACTTCCTGGGATTTCCTCTGTGCCCAGGGCAAAACCCCATAATCCACATTCCATCAACACAAGTTTCATGTTATATTTCCAGCTTTGATAGTTTGCACCGTCAAGAGGTTCAATTTTCGTAATTTCGGCCATCTTTCCTTGATTCTTGACACGACCACGTTCCTTCTCGACAAAATATTCCAAAGTTAACCTACAGACAAACGAATGTCACATATCTACCGCCAATTTACACCGTTATTCCAGCAAATAACTAGGCCGAGAAGCGCTCGCTGGGTCCTTAACCTGTTAAATTTATCCGAAGCTGTGACCAGGCACGAATACGAACAAACATGAAAATACAACGTTAATTGAACAAAACCAGGCCTAATACAACGGCTAACATATTCGAGAGTAAAAGCAACGTGGTAAGTGAGTTATCATAAGAGTTCATTGTCCAATAAGATTAAACATAACGTAACACGTGACTACAGCAAGCATAAGATAATAATAATCATATATTCTAATACCAGTTACTTTCCAACTGACATGAAATCTCCCCCTTTTCTTTTTAAGTGTTTCATACCTTGCTTGTTTTGCAATTTTGTTGTCAACTTTTGCAATATCTCTCGCAGATGTGTGCTGGAATATTGTAGGAATCCAGTTGGGATCATCAGGGTGATCCGATCTTTTACCTGGTGAATTAAGACAATACTTCGTTTCATCTCAAAATTAAATTTTTTTGAACCTAGCACTGTCATCACTCGGGGTTGTCTCTAAGCATCAAACAGGGTAATAAACAGTGAAATTCTGTTCAAGGTTCTGAAGAAGCAAATTAGATTCAAAACTAAAAAACATGCAAAAAGTCACAACCATACAGTTTAACAAACAGCACAATCAACTAATACAGTTCCATGTTATATGAAGTTCAATGTTCTAATTTTCATAACGAAGAACAACCAACTTTCTTGCGGTTTGCAAAAGGTTTTTCTTTCGTAATATTACAGGGCTTTATTTGCTAATGTGGATATGATTAACCATATTCGCAATGCAGTTTTTCCAGAAGCACTAAATGCTCAAGAAAGCATTTACAGAGAGCATTTCGGAATCACCAATTTTGGCTGGCGTCTTAGGCCCATATGTCAACCACAACATTGATATAGTCCGAGCTATCAATTACATGTATTTACGCTGGTCACGAGGAAAACACATATAATGACTAGTAAATCAGAAAACTTGAAAACGAACCTGAAATGAAGTGCTCCCCGCAAATGAAAGCATTTGATATTTTCTCCTCGCTCCACAATTTCCAATCCGCCCGCCTTATCGCTGTCATCCTTTGACGTTTCTCAATTGGTGTCGATCCTTTAGGCATCTCATAAAAAGGAACATCTTTTTTTCTCCAATTTTTCTGTTCGTACAACCGACCGCACAACAAGTTCAAGGCATTTTGCTAAACGCGAGAGATAATTTTCGATGCAACAAGATATAAATCAAACCCGATTGTAAACATAAACAAGGTTCTTGACTACAAGGATGCGCGCGCATCAAAAGAGGCCACGGAAATAGTAAACAATGGGAAACCGTCTAGTCTCTCTTGGTATTGTGTGCATAAACACCCGGAGGAGACCCAATTCAAGCTGAAGTATGAACCCAGGCACTCATTGGATTTTTGATCAACAAAATCTTTTGTTTTTTCATATCTTTGGAAAATGCAACACCCTTGTTACTTTGCATCTTCCATTTCTCAATAAACTTGATGAACTGAGCTTCAATCTCACTAGACTTGGCAGAATCAATGATGTTTTTTTCTTTGATTCTTTATCTATGTAGCCAAATTGAAGCTGATGATATCGTTTTTGATGGTACCTTTAATGTCCAGTTCAGCCAGTTTAGACTCAATGTTATTGCGCATGTCACAAACCAAGTGGTAAAAGCTCCAAAACCTGATTGCAAAGCTTTGTGTACATTCACTTCTCATCAGTACGAAAACATTGTAGATGGAAAAAATCCTTAGGGAACCAGAAAATGCTAGATGGCAATTGAAAATATGAATCAAAGCCTTTTTTGCAATGTAGCAGCACTGGTCGAAACATGAAAGGGTGCACGAATCTGTTGATATGCAACATGAGTTGTCTGTATGTAGACACAGTCAAATAAAAATTCCCAATGTCATAAGTGGATCTACACAAATATGTTACCAGAAAAATTAAAAATGCTTTTTTTCCATTAATAACAAAATTATGTCTAAACAAAAATTTCCAGTTTTAATTTCTAGTCTTCCCAATGCTTATCAAGCCTGTTGAAATTTTGCACCTGGACTACCTTTTCTGTCAAACTATTCCAGGTAGTGATGCATCTTTCTGTTAGAAAGTTGCTTTGAAACTTTAATTGTACTAGTTTCAATTATTCTCAGAAATTCTCTTTGACCTATGCTGAATAACTTAGTGGTTTCAGCCCTTTCATTTAATTATTTGAATACTTGAATCATATCTCCTCTTTAGCGACAAAATGCTTTAGTTGGTAAATTGACAGCCTTAAAGAATGCATGTCATCCATCAGCCTTTGCGGCCCTAACAAGCGCGTCTCCTGTTTGCATTTCTCAATCATTTCGCACCAAAGCTGCGCAGCCTCAATTTACCACTAAGATTAGCTCCGTGTGTGTGAAGAATGAAGTGAAGAATTAATATTTATGGATCACCCATCGCTGGGTCGTCAGTTTCAGAGGAGATCATCACCTCTCAAACATTTTCAAATAGTGGGCTATCAGCGGCTGTGCCCGATCTTGCTGAACTTAGGCATCTATCTATGGTACGTAAACTTTCGTATCTTTTACTTTTATGTTTTATATATCAACACTTTCCCTTTGCATTTCAACAATTATATTCACAGTACAATAAAACTCAAAAGGGTTGGGTAACACTTGGCCAGTCGCGATTTTCTTCAATTTTTTCATCATGTTATATTGAAATTCACACAGGTTTTATCAGATCTAAAAATTGATGTGATATGGCAAAATAGCCTACCTTGGTTATATACATAATACCAATATTTTTCTCCAAGATAACCTGTGTCTGTGCCACCACAAGTTCCCGCAAAAGTGGCAAAAAGGAAGGATGCCCATGCAAGGATGCATCAAAGCTTTGTAATGACAAATTTCAAAAGTCAAAAAACAAATTTTATTTTAACCTAAATTTCCACTTATAACTTTCTTTCGAGCTCGGTGCTCTTTTCGTCTTTCATAGGTCGCAATCATAATATCGTAGTTTCGGTCGACCAACAAAACGAGTGCCTTTGTCGAGCTGACCATACATAAGAGCTTTAACGGGACGATTGTCGTTCATTCTTGACACATGACCAAGCCAACGTAGACGATTTTTAATGAGTGTTATTTCTATATCGTCAACATCTGCTCGACGTAGTACTTCTTCATTGCTTACAAAGTCACTCCATTTTATTCGGAGAATCTTCCTCAAATGCCGTTGCTGGACTGTGCGAAGCTGATTGATGTGATGTCGATACAGTGTCCAGGTTTCAGAACCATACGTGAGTAGTGGTGTTAAACACTGAGCATACACTTTCAGTTTTGTCGATATTGTAAGGTCATGTGAGTCGAATACACGTTCACAGAGCCTGCCATACGCAGAAGACAAAGCTTGTATACGTGTGATGAGCTCGGTGTTCATTGAACAATCGTTAGTAACAATGCTTCCAAGGTATTTGAAACGATTCACGCTTTTGATTGGTGTACCGTCAATGAAAAACTCCTCTTCCGGCCCAATGGACATTGTCTCGGTTTTCTCTATATTGATCAAAAGCCCCATTCGTTTAGCCATGTTATTATAGACGTTTAATAGAACCTGTAGTCCAAGTGCCGAGTCACTGAAGATTGCAATATCGTCAGCATATTGTGCTTCTCTGATGAAATCGATAAAGGTTTTCGTTTTGGCTTTCAATCTACTCAAATCGAAGAGATCACCGTCATACCGAAATCTGATTTTCACGCTGAATTGATGACCAATGGTTGCATAAGCGAGGAAGAGAAGTACAGCAGCGTAGATGCCATACAAGGTGGGCGCTAGCTTGCACCCTTGCTTTACACCACTATTGTATTCAAACGGTTCTGTTAGGACACCATCTACAATTAGACGAGCATTAACTTCGGAATAGAGGCTTTGAATAAGTCTGATGAATTTTGGAGGACAGCCGAGCTTTCCCAAGATTTTAAGTCGACAAAAACAATATACATATTTTGTCGTTGCTCTCTGGTTTTTTCCATCAGTTGTTTAAGAGTAAAGATTCCGTCGATGGTACTTCTGTTCTCACGGTAGCCGGATTGGGACTGGGGATACACTTTGTCAGCTATACGTTTAAGCCTTTGCAGGAGAATGTCAGCAAATAGCTTTCCTACAACACTTAGGAGGGAAATGCCACGGTAGTTTCCGCATTGACTTCGATCCCCTTTCTTAAAGAGAATAGTGATGTTTGGGTTAGTTACTTCGGATGGCATGTTCTCAGTAATCCAAAACATTGAGATTATGGCAAAGAGAAAAGCTTTCAGTGTATTTCCTCCGTGTACGAGAACTTCGGGAAGAACGCCGTCAGGACCAGGGCTTTTACCAAGCTTTGTGTTTTTTAGTGCAGTGTCAAGTTCCTCTTCTGTTAATGGGAGGTCGAGGGAGTTATCAATGGGAAGCTGCTCAATTTCGTCAATGAGGCTATCGTCAACATCAGTAGGTTGATTGAGGAGTTCGTCAAAGTGTTCCACCCATCTCTTTTTTAAATCGGTGGATGACGTGAGAAGGTCGCCATCTTTGGAACGAAAAGGATGAGTCGACTTGCTCCTAGGACCATAGACTTTGTTGACAGTTGCATAAAACTCTTGGTGATTCTTGGACTGGGCATAGCGTTCAGCTTCTACAGCTCTTTCGTAGAACCATTGATTTTTCAGTTGTCTTTTTCGTTCACGCAATTTGTTCCGATTCAAGCGTTTATCTTTCAGGAGTCGTTGTATCTCTTCGTCGTGTTCGTCAAACCAATCATTTGCTACTTTTTTCCAATCACCAATCACATCACAAAACATAAGGTGTGTTTTGCTGCTTCTTGTAAAATCGTTTTAAATTCTTCCCAGTCGTGTCTACAATTCGGTAGATTCTCATCAAGAAACGATTGCAGGTGTTGCTTCTTCTCTGGCGTCAATGTGATGTCGAACTTTTTAGGAGGCTTTGTCCCTTTCTCTCTATGATGAATTCGGAAGTTGCAGCTTGACGTTAACAACTTATGATCCGTGAGACAATCAGCATTTGGGTCGATTTTGGTGACATTGATGAATTGTTTTGCACGAGGATTGGCAAGTACATGATCGATTTGGTGGTAATGTTTCGATCGTGGATGCTGCCAAGTGGTTTTTAAAGAGTCTTTCAATTGAAACATGGTTCCCATGACAGAAAATTGGAGTCTGGCGCAAAATTCAAGCAACATTAGACCGTTGGAGTTCATATTTCCAATACCACGTTTACCGATTATGGAGGGCCAAGATGACCAATCTTTTCCAACACAGGCATTTAGATCACCAAGCACAATTATTCTGTCGTTTCTAGCATTCTCTAAGCAATCACCTAACTGTTCATAAAACTGTTCTTTTTCCTCTTGACTTCTTTGCATGGTGGGTCCATACACACTGATGAGCGTCAAATAATCGTTATCTTTTAACAATACTCGCAGTGTTGAGAGACGATCGTTTATAAGTATTGGGTTCAGATCGGATTGGATAAGAAGTTTGTTGCGTATCGCAAAGCCAACACCAGCTTCTTTCTTGTCACTCCCACTCCAAAAGATTGTATGACTTTTCTCCACAAGGTTCCCTGTTCCAGGTCGACAAACTTCACTTAGTGCACAAATATAGATTGACGACTTTTCGAGTTCTTTACATATAATGGTTCTTACATTCCATGCACCGAGCTTTAGATAGAGTGATTTGCACGGATTTTGCTTCTTTTTCACCACGGCAGTGACCTGTGGCGCATCGGTTGCCCCGGATGCGGTAGCTTGGTCGCTTAAATTCAAATCTGCTTCCATCATTTTATTTGAGTGAGGCTGCACCTACGATGACGACACTAAACGGTGCACGATAGTGTCCCTTGGCAGAAGATCACGTTGACCAGTGGCACAACAAAGTTGAGACGACTGCATGATGCTTCTGTTGCTTTTTTGCCATGGATGTTGCCGAGTTGACAGTGCATTCATGCCGGGTGCCAGCGATGTTGCCGAGTTGACGAAGACATCACTGCCGAGTGCCGGAGCTGGTGTCGAGTTGGTAGCCAGAACCGCCATTGTCGTACCCTGACACGGGGGGGCTACGGGTAGGATAGCAAATGCTATCAGAGTTCACAGCCCCAACTGTGAACACCCAGGCTAGTGGAGGGAAGGAGTCGCCCTACTTCTCCATTCTAAAGCCGGCCCTAGGCCCGACAATAGCCACTGCCCAATAAATGATGCAACGTAAATCGGTTAAATCTTTCCTTCTTTTCTTTCGATAAAATCATCCCAGCATAATAAAATCATAACATGCATACTAACAACAGCATAATAATTAACGCGAGACATGGACATAATCTTTCTCAAGAACTATCCCAGAGGTCTCTCAAAACTGATATATCTCAAAACGACTAAGAGCAAAACAAAAGTGACAAGATCTTTCACAAGCATCTTGCCCCTAAAACGGTGCATGCCTCAACTGCTTTCTCTTGCTGCTACTTTTCCATAATTCTTACTGCCTAGGATGGGGTACGGGGCTCCTATATATACTGAACTAAAAACAATAGACATACGTAAATGAAACGGTAAAAGGAAGTAATCTACTAAGTGATGAGCGGGGTAGGGTAGCGTGATATTCTTAAATACTGGGTTGCTATGGCGATCTACTTAAAATGCTGATAATTGACGTAGGTATGAAGCTTTTGATAATAATACAAAGATTATCCTAAAACACGTGATAGGAAAATGCGGAACGAGCAAGGAAAGTTACAGATAAACAATGTGATTGGGTAAGGAAAATCAAACGAATGGACTAGAGAGGAAGGCCTAAAATTAGCAGTCTTACAATTTCAATGTAAAAATGGAAAGGTAAACTTATGTCCTGTCCACATCATATCTTTAACATGCCCCCTTAGTAACCCTGGTTTTAGCATTTTGGTCTAGACAAGAAAACTAGTAGGCAAAATACTGGACTCTGATGAAGCCCTGTATGCTGGGGCATTTTTTAGTATTCGTTTAATTTAATTTGTACCCTACGTAGCTACTAAAATGAAAAGGAAGATCGTCAAAAGCACGAACTACATGGCTCTTGCAAACGAAATAAGAAACGGAGCTCAATCTTCAATCAATAAAAATCAGTTGATAAAAAAGCCAAGGAGACTCACCTGAGATCGAGAGCACCCACTACTGTAGCTGTAGCTGTAGCTGTAGCTGTAGCTGAAGCTGTAGCTGAAGCTGTAGCTGTAGCTGTAGCTGTAGCTGTAGCTGTAGCTGTAGCTGTAGCTGTAGCTGTAGCTGTAGCTGTAGCTGTAGCTGTAGCTGTAGCTGTAGCTGTAGCTGTAGCTGTAGCTGTAGCTGTAGCTGTAGCTGTAGCTGTAGCTGTAGCTGTAGCTGTAGCTGTAGCTGTAGCTGTAGCTGTAGCTGTAGCTGTAGCTGTAGCTGTAGCTGTAGCTGTAGCTGTAGCTGTAGCTGTAGCTGTAGCTGTAGCTGTAGCTGTAGCTGTAGCTGTAGCTGTAGCTGTAGCTGTAGCTGTAGCTGTAGCTGTAGCTGTAGCTGTAGCTGTAGCTGTAGTACAGAACATGACTGTCAAGGACCACTGTGCACGTAGATTTATCCAATTCCAAAGCACTGAAATCTTCGGCACACAGTAGATTCTTTGTGGAAAGCAAAACGAATTTGAAAAGCCTCCGTTCAAATTGAAGGATTGCTGGAGGAAGAAGTTTTGAAACCTTTTGTAGAGAGCAAGAAAAAAGAGAGAGAAAGAACCTTTAGAAAGGCGGAACAAAGACCGCGGAGAGCACTAATCGTGATCGAGAGGATTTCGAACGAACCCAGGAGAAAACCGTAAATATCTCAGGAACGAAAGCAAAAAGGAGAAAAAGGAGACCGTAGTATGGTGAACCAATGATCGAGGATGAAGGGGAAAAAGAAATTTTGAAAATCAGCCGAGCAGTTTTGGCTGGAATCCCTCTTTATCGCCGGGCGGTGGGGACCTTTTGTTCGGGGTTAATTTGCATATACGAATTTTAGTTATAGTGATAGAAGGGTATCACTTGATATCAAACAAATACATGCAAAAGAGCAATGGTTACTGCTAAAAACCAAAACAAGGAACTGATACAAATAAAACTGCAATCATACCTTATTCAAAGCTTTCGATAAGCTTTTAGATTTATGCCAAATGTCTAATGAGTGGAAGACTTTTTTTAGCTCCGGATTATCAAGCTTCAACTCTTTCATGCTTCAACTCTTTCATTATGGCACTTGAAGCATCTGTTGTCACTTCTGCAATGTCTAATTCTTTCATTAGTCTGACCTTTTCAATGTTAGTCTGAGTTCTTTTCAATCCTTCTCTTCCCATGTTTACAGAAACTCCTTTGGTTTCCCTTACATCCAACACTTCTATGTCCACCAAAACGTTCGAAAACTGCTCCATCATAACATAGCAACAATACCATGCACTGTGCCTGGGTGAATCGTTGCGACCATCACTACACAGGCAGTCATCATTATATTCCTTCAGAGTACCAGAAACAGCACTCTGGATGTTGTTCCACAAATTTGTTATTTCTGGTAAGCAATAAAGACGCTGTATTCTGCAAAATGTAGAATCACTTGGCATATGCAATTTCGAAAATTTGCAAAATAAATTAATTTTTGAAAAATTATTGCCAGATAGGAGGATGCAAGATGATAACATCATGTCATTCACATAAACTGGGCTGTAGCGGTTGTAGAACAAAACCTCTGATGATGTCTATGATCCAGCATGTCTATTGGTGCAACTCCAAGATAGAGTAAAGACAGATGCCCTTCGATTAGTAGTAAAATTAAGTTTTGCACCATATATATCATCTTCTGTTAAATGGACACAGTGAGCACCCTTCAATTCTTTCAATTTTTCAATTGATTTGATAAATCTGGAAAGGTTCACAACATCATTATCTTCTGTCAGGTCTTTACCAAATGTAGAGATACGATTGTCTATCTCTGATTCCAGTTTCCTTTTTACAGTCTCCAAATTACCTTGTACCGTCTGCTCAATGTTGGTAAACAATAAGCTTTCATTGGCAAGGTCCATTGAGTCATTAAAGTAAATGGTACACTTCTTATTTTGCTCATTCCGTTCTGTGTCATCAGGCAAAACAAAAGACCTTGTCACATCAATCTTCACGTCATCAATCTCTTTTATTTTCTCCTTTTTATCATCCAGATTGCCATCCAATAACATTTTCTTCAAATTTCCGCTAACGGTCTCAACATATTCATCACAACTGGAATAAGAAAATAAATGTTATGATGGACACTTTGGCAAAACCAGGCCTGCCATGAAAATTGCATAATCACCTGAAGAGCACCTTAAATTAGCCATGGAGATATTACCATGAAGCAAATAAACATTTTGAAACAATTTTGATCAAACTTATACCATCTTCTGAAGTGACCACAATATTAAAATTAATATGATTTCTCATTTCGAAACTTGATAAAAACTCTATCAGAAAACAGTGCTATCAGAATACAGTGCTATCAGAATACAGTGCTTACAAAGAATAGCTGATGTTCATTAAAATATAACGTTAATTGAACAAAACCAGGCCTAATACAACGGCTAACATATTCGAGAGTAAAAGCAACGTGGTAAGTGAGTTATCATAAGAGTTCATTGTCCAATAAGATTAAACATAACGTAACACGTGACTACAGCAAGCATAAGATAATAATAATCATATATTCTAATACCAGTTACTTTCCAACTGACATGAAATCTCCCCCTTTTCTTTTTAAGTGTTTCATACCTTGCTTGTTTTGCAATTTTGTTGTCAACTTTTGCAATATCTCTCGCAGATGTGTGCTGGAATATTGTAGGAATCCAGTTGGGATCATCAGGGTGATCCGATCTTTTACCTGGTGAATTAAGACAATACTTCGTTTCATCTCAAAATTAAATTTTTTTGAACCTAGCACTGTCATCACTCGGGGTTGTCTCTAAGCATCAAACAGGGTAATAAACAGTGAAATTCTGTTCAAGGTTCTGAAGAAGCAAATTAGATTCAAAACTAAAAAACATGCAAAAAGTCACAACCATACAGTTTAACAAACAGCACAATCAACTAATACAGTTCCATGTTATATGAAGTTCAATGTTCTAATTTTCATAACGAAGAACAACCAACTTTCTTGCGGTTTGCAAAAGGTTTTTCTTTCGTAATATTACAGGGCTTTATTTGCTAATGTGGATATGATTAACCATATTCGCAATGCAGTTTTTCCAGAAGCACTAAATGCTCAAGAAAGCATTTACAGAGAGCATTTCGGAATCACCAATTTTGGCTGGCGTCTTAGGCCCATATGTCAACCACAACATTGATATAGTCCGAGCTATCAATTACATGTATTTACGCTGGTCACGAGGAAAACACATATAATGACTAGTAAATCAGAAAACTTGAAAACGAACCTGAAATGAAGTGCTCCCCGCAAATGAAAGCATTTGATATTTTCTCCTCGCTCCACAATTTCCAATCAGCCCGCCTTATCGCTGTCATCCTTTGACGTTTCTCAATTGGTGTCGATCCTTTAGGCATCTCATAAAAAGGAACATCTTTTTTTCTCCAATTTTTCTGTTCGTACAACCGACCGCACAACAAGTTCAAGGCATTTTGCTAAACGCGAGAGATAATTTTCGATGCAACAAGATATAAATCAAACCCGATTGTAAACATAAACAAGGTTCTTGACTACAAGGATGCGCGCGCATCAAAAGAGGCCACGGAAATAGTAAACAATGGGAAACCGTCTAGTCTCTCTTGGTATTGTGTGCATAAACACCCGGAGGAGACCCAATTCAAGCTGAAGTATGAACCCAGGCACTCATTGGATTTTTGATCAACAAAATCTTTTGTTTTTTCATATCTTTGGAAAATGCAACACCCTTGTTACTTTGCATCTTCCATTTCTCAATAAACTTGATGAACTGAGCTTCAATCTCACTAGACTTGGCAGAATCAATGATGTTTTTTTCTTTGATTCTTTATCTATGTAGCCAAATTGAAGCTGATGATATCGTTTTTGATGGTACCTTTAATGTCCAGTTCAGCCAGTTTAGACTCAATGTTATTGCGCATGTCACAAACCAAGTGGTAAAAGCTCCAAAACCTGATTGCAAAGCTTTGTGTACATTCACTTCTCATCAGTACGAAAACATTGTAGATGGAAAAAATCCTTAGGGAACCAGAAAATGCTAGATGGCAATTGAAAATATGAATCAAAGCCTTTTTTGCAATGTAGCAGCACTGGTCGAAACATGAAAGGGTGCACGAATCTGTTGATATGCAACATGAGTTGTCTGTATGTAGACACAGTCAAATAAAAATTCCCAATGTCATAAGTGGATCTACACAAATATGTTACCAGAAAAATTAAAAATGCTTTTTTTCCATTAATAACAAAATTATGTCTAAACAAAAATTTCCAGTTTTAATTTCTAGTCTTCCCAATGCTTATCAAGCCTGTTGAAATTTTGCACCTGGACTACCTTTTCTGTCAAACTATTCCAGGTAGTGATGCATCTTTCTGTTAGAAAGTTGCTTTGAAACTTTAATTGTACTAGTTTCAATTATTCTCAGAAATTCTCTTTGACCTATGCTGAATAACTTAGTGGTTTCAGCCCTTTCATTTAATTATTTGAATACTTGAATCATATCTCCTCTTTAGCGACAAAATGCTTTAGTTGGTAAATTGACAGCCTTAAAGAATGCATGTCATCCATCAGCCTTTGCGGCCCTAACAAGCGCGTCTCCTGTTTGCATTTCTCAATCATTTCGCACCAAAGCTGCGCAGCCTCAATTTACCACTAAGATTAGCTCCGTGTGTGTGAAGAATGAAGTGAAGAATTAATATTTATGGATCACCCATCGCTGGGTCGTCAGTTTCAGAGGAGATCAGCACCTCTCAAACATTTTCAAATAGTGGGCTATCAGCGGCTGTGCCCGATCTTGCTGAACTTAGGCATCTATCTATGGTACGTAAACTTTCGTATCTTTTACTTTTATGTTTTATATATCAACACTTTCCCTTTGCATTTCAACAATTATATTCACAGTACAATAAAACTCAAAAGGGTTGGGTAACACTTGGCCAGTCGCGATTTTCTTCAATTTTTTCATCATGTTATATTGAAATTCACACAGGTTTTATCAGATCTAAAAATTGATGTGATATGGCAAAATAGCCTACCTTGGTTATATACATAATACCAATATTTTTCTCCAAGATAACCTGTGTCTGTGCCACCACAAGTTCCCGCAAAAGTGGCAAAAAGGAAGGATGCCCATGCAAGGATGCATCAAAGCTTTGTAATGACAAATTTCAAAAGTCAAAAAACAAATTTTATTTTAACCTAAATTTCCACTTATAACTTTCTTTCGAGCTCGGTGCTCTTTTCGTCTTTCATAGGTCGCAATCATAATATCGTAGTTTCGGTCGACCAACAAAACGAGTGCCTTTGTCGAGCTGACCATACATAAGAGCTTTAACGGGACGATTGTCGTTCATTCTTGACACATGACCAAGCCAACGTAGACGATTTTTAATGAGTGTTATTTCTATATCGTCAACATCTGCTCGACGTAGTACTTCTTCATTGCTTACAAAGTCACTCCATTTTATTCGGAGAATCTTCCTCAAATGCCGTTGCTGGACTGTGCGAAGCTGATTGATGTGATGTCGATACAGTGTCCAGGTTTCAGAACCATACGTGAGTAGTGGTGTTAAACACTGAGCATACACTTTCAGTTTTGTCGATATTGTAAGGTCATGTGAGTCGAATACACGTTCACAGAGCCTGCCATACGCAGAAGACAAAGCTTGTATACGTGTGATGAGCTCGGTGTTCATTGAACAATCGTTAGTAACAATGCTTCCAAGGTATTTGAAACGATTCACGCTTTTGATTGGTGTACCGTCAATGAAAAACTCCTCTTCCGGCCCAATGGACATTGTCTCGGTTTTCTCTATATTGATCAAAAGCCCCATTCGTTTAGCCATGTTATTATAGACGTTTAATAGAACCTGTAGTCCAAGTGCCGAGTCACTGAAGATTGCAATATCGTCAGCATATTGTGCTTCTCTGATGAAATCGATAAAGGTTTTCGTTTTGGCTTTCAATCTACTCAAATCGAAGAGATCACCGTCATACCGAAATCTGATTTTCACGCTGAATTGATGACCAATGGTTGCATAAGCGAGGAAGAGAAGTACAGCAGCGTAGATGCCATACAAGGTGGGCGCTAGCTTGCACCCTTGCTTTACACCACTATTGTATTCAAACGGTTCTGTTAGGACACCATCTACAATTAGACGAGCATTAACTTCGGAATAGAGGCTTTGAATAAGTCTGATGAATTTTGGAGGACAGCCGAGCTTTCCCAAGATTTTAAGTCGACAAAAACAATATACATATTTTGTCGTTGCTCTCTGGTTTTTTCCATCAGTTGTTTAAGAGTAAAGATTCCGTCGATGGTACTTCTGTTCTCACGGTAGCCGGATTGGGACTGGGGATACACTTTGTCAGCTATACGTTTAAGCCTTTGCAGGAGAATGTCAGCAAATAGCTTTCCTACAACACTTAGGAGGGAAATGCCACGGTAGTTTCCGCATTGACTTCGATCCCCTTTCTTAAAGAGAATAGTGATGTTTGGGTTAGTTACTTCGGATGGCATGTTCTCAGTAATCCAAAACATTGAGATTATGGCAAAGAGAAAAGCTTTCAGTGTATTTCCTCCGTGTACGAGAACTTCGGGAAGAACGCCGTCAGGACCAGGGCTTTTACCAAGCTTTGTGTTTTTTAGTGCAGTGTCAAGTTCCTCTTCTGTTAATGGGAGGTCGAGGGAGTTATCAATGGGAAGCTGCTCAATTTCGTCAATGAGGCTATCGTCAACATCAGTAGGTTGATTGAGGAGTTCGTCAAAGTGTTCCACCCATCTCTTTTTTAAATCAGTGGATGACGTGAGAAGGTCGCCATCTTTGGAACGAAAAGGATGAGTCGACTTGCTCCTAGGACCATAGACTTTGTTGACAGTTGCATAAAACTCTTGGTGATTCTTGGACTGGGCATAGCGTTCAGCTTCTACAGCTCTTTCGTAGAACCATTGATTTTTCAGTTGTCTTTTTCGTTCACGCAATTCGTTCCGATTCAAGCGTTTATCTTTCAGGAGTCGTTGTATCTCTTCGTCGTGTTCGTCAAACCAATCATTTGCTACTTTTTTCCAATCACCAATCACATCACAAAACATAAGGTGTGTTTTGCTGCTTCTTGTAAAATCGTTTTAAATTCTTCCCAGTCGTGTCTACAATTCGGTAGATTCTCATCAAGAAACGATTGCAGGCGTTGCTTCTTCTCTGGCATCAATGTGATGTCGAACTTTTTAGGAGGCTTTGTCCCTTTCTCTCTATGATGAATTCGGAAGTTGCAGCTTGACGTTAACAACTTATGATCCGTGAGACAATCAGCATTTGGGTCGATTTTGGTGACATTGATGAATTGTTTTGCACGAGGATTGGCAAGTACATGATCGATTTGGTGGTAATGTTTCGATCGTGGATGCTGCCAAGTGGTTTTTAAAGAGTCTTTCAATTGAAACATGGTTCCCATGACAGAAAATTGGAGTCTGGCGCAAAATTCAAGCAACATTAGACCGTTGGAGTTCATATTTCCAATACCACGTTTACCGATTATGGAGGGCCAAGATGACCAATCTTTTCCAACACAGGCATTTAGATCACCAAGCACAATTATTCTGTCGTTTCTAGCATTCTCTAAGCAATCACCTAACTGTTCATAAAACTGTTCTTTTTCCTCTTGACTTCTTTGCATGGTGGGTCCATACACACTGATGAGCGTCAAATAATCGTTATCTTTTAACAATACTCGCAGTGTTGAGAGACGATCGTTTATAAGTATTGGGTTCAGATCGGATTGGATAAGAAGTTTGTTGCGTATCGCAAAGCCAACACCAGCTTCTTTCTTGTCACTCCCACTCCAAAAGATTGTATGACTTTTCTCCACAAGGTTCCCTGTTCCAGGTCGACAAACTTCACTTAGTGCACAAATATAGATTGACGACTTTTCGAGTTCTTTACATATAATGGTTCTTACATTCCATGCACCGAGCTTTAGATAGAGTGATTTGCACGGATTTTGCTTCTTTTTCACCACGGCAGTGACCTGTGGCGCATCGGTTGCCCCGGATGCGGTAGCTTGGTCGCTTAAATTCAAATCTGCTTCCATCATTTTATTTGAGTGAGGCTGCACCTACGATGACGACACTAAACGGTGCACGATAGTGTCCCTTGGCAGAAGATCACGTTGACCAGTGGCACAACAAAGTTGAGACGACTGCATGATGCTTCTGTTGCTTTTTTGCCATGGATGTTGCCGAGTTGACAGTGCATTCATGCCGGGTGCCAGCGATGTTGCCGAGTTGACGAAGACATCACTGCCGAGTGCCGGAGCTGGTGTCGAGTTGGTAGCCAGAACCGCCATTGTCGTACCCTGACACGGGGGGGCTACGGGTAGGATAGCAAATGCTATCAGAGTTCACAGCCCCAACTGTGAACACCCAGGCTAGTGGAGGGAAGGAGTCGCCCTACTTCTCCATTCTAAAGCCGGCCCTAGGCCCGACAATAGCCACTGCCCAATAAATGATGCAACGTAAATCGGTTAAATCTTTCCTTCTTTTCTTTCGATAAAATCATCCCAGCATAATAAAATCATAACATGCATACTAACAACAGCATAATAATTAACGCGAGACATGGACATAATCTTTCTCAAGAACTATCCCAGAGGTCTCTCAAAACTGATATATCTCAAAACGACTAAGAGCAAAACAAAAGTGACAAGATCTTTCACAAGCATCTTGCCCCTAAAACGGTGCATGCCTCAACTGCTTTCTCTTGCTGCTACTTTTCCATAATTCTTACTGCCTAGGATGGGGTACGGGGCTCCTATATATACTGAACTAAAAACAATAGACATACGTAAATGAAACGGTAAAAGGAAGTAATCTACTAAGTGATGAGCGGGGTAGGGTAGCGTGATATTCTTAAATACTGGGTTGCTATGGCGATCTACTTAAAATGCTGATAATTGACGTAGGTATGAAGCTTTTGATAATAATACAAAGATTATCCTAAAACACGTGATAGGAAAATGCGGAACGAGCAAGGAAAGTTACAGATAAACAATGTGATTGGGTAAGGAAAATCAAACGAATGGACTAGAGAGGAAGGCCTAAAATTAGCAGTCTTACAATTTCAATGTAAAAATGGAAAGGTAAACTTATGTCCTGTCCACATCATATCTTTAACATGCCCCCTTAGTAACCCTGGTTTTAGCATTTTGGTCTAGACAAGAAAACTAGTAGGCAAAATACTGGACTCTGATGAAGCCCTGTATGCTGGGGCATTTTTTAGTATTCGTTTAATTTAATTTGTACCCTACGTAGCTACTAAAATGAAAAGGAAGATCGTCAAAAGCACGAACTACATGGCTCTTGCAAACGAAATAAGAAACGGAGCTCAATCTTCAATCAATAAAAATCAGTTGATAAAAAAGCCAAGGAGACTCACCTGAGATCGAGAGCACCCACTACTGTAGCTGTAGCTGTAGCTGTAGCTGTAGCTGAAGCTGTAGCTGAAGCTGTAGCTGTAGCTGTAGCTGTAGCTGTAGCTGTAGCTGTAGCTGTAGCTGTAGCTGTAGCTGTAGCTGTAGCTGTAGCTGTAGCTGTAGCTGTAGCTGTAGCTGTAGCTGTAGCTGTAGCTGTAGCTGTAGCTGTAGCTGTAGCTGTAGCTGTAGCTGTAGCTGTAGCTGTAGCTGTAGCTGTAGCTGTAGCTGTAGCTGTAGCTGTAGCTGTAGCTGTAGCTGTAGCTGTAGCTGTAGCTGTAGCTGTAGCTGTAGCTGTAGCTGTAGCTGTAGCTGTAGCTGTAGCTGTAGCTGTAGCTGTAGCTGTAGCTGTAGCTGTAGCTGTAGCTGTAGCTGTAGCTGTAGCTGTAGTACAGAACATGACTGTCAAGGACCACTGTGCACGTAGATTTATCCAATTCCAAAGCACTGAAATCTTCGGCACACAGTAGATTCTTTGTGGAAAGCAAAACGAATTTGAAAAGCCTCCGTTCAAATTGAAGGATTGCTGGAGGAAGAAGTTTTGAAACCTTTTGTAGAGAGCAAGAAAAAAGAGAGAGAAAGAACCTTTAGAAAGGCGGAACAAAGACCGCGGAGAGCACTAATCGTGATCGAGAGGATTTCGAACGAACCCAGGAGAAAACCGTAAATATCTCAGGAACGAAAGCAAAAAGGAGAAAAAGGAGACCGTAGTATGGTGAACCAATGATCGAGGATGAAGGGGAAAAAGAAATTTTGAAAATCAGCCGAGCAGTTTTGGCTGGAATCCCTCTTTATCGCCGGGCGGTGGGGACCTTTTGTTCGGGGTTAATTTGCATATACGAATTTTAGTTATAGTGATAGAAGGGTATCACTTGATATCAAACAAATACATGCAAAAGAGCAATGGTTACTGCTAAAAACCAAAACAAGGAACTGATACAAATAAAACTGCAATCATACCTTATTCAAAGCTTTCGATAAGCTTTTAGATTTATGCCAAATGTCTAATGAGTGGAAGACTTTTTTTAGCTCCGGATTATCAAGCTTCAACTCTTTCATGCTTCAACTCTTTCATTATGGCACTTGAAGCATCTGTTGTCACTTCTGCAATGTCTAATTCTTTCATTAGTCTGACCTTTTCAATGTTAGTCTGAGTTCTTTTCAATCCTTCTCTTCCCATGTTTACAGAAACTCCTTTGGTTTCCCTTACATCCAACACTTCTATGTCCACCAAAACGTTCGAAAACTGCTCCATCATAACATAGCAACAATACCATGCACTGTGCCTGGGTGAATCGTTGCGACCATCACTACACAGGCAGTCATCATTATATTCCTTCAGAGTACCAGAAACAGCACTCTGGATGTTGTTCCACAAATTTGTTATTTCTGGTAAGCAATAAAGACGCTGTATTCTGCAAAATGTAGAATCACTTGGCATATGCAATTTCGAAAATTTGCAAAATAAATTAATTTTTGAAAAATTATTGCCAGATAGGAGGATGCAAGATGATAACATCATGTCATTCACATAAACTGGGCTGTAGCGGTTGTAGAACAAAACCTCTGATGATGTCTATGATCCAGCATGTCTATTGGTGCAACTCCAAGATAGAGTAAAGACAGATGCCCTTCGATTAGTAGTAAAATTAAGTTTTGCACCATATATATCATCTTCTGTTAAATGGACACAGTGAGCACCCTTCAATTCTTTCAATTTTTCAATTGATTTGATAAATCTGGAAAGGTTCACAACATCATTATCTTCTGTCAGGTCTTTACCAAATGTAGAGATACGATTGTCTATCTCTGATTCCAGTTTCCTTTTTACAGTCTCCAAATTACCTTGTACCGTCTGCTCAATGTTGGTAAACAATAAGCTTTCATTGGCAAGGTCCATTGAGTCATTAAAGTAAATGGTACACTTCTTATTTTGCTCATTCCGTTCTGTGTCAACAGGCAAAACAAAAGACCTTGTCACATCAATCTTCACGTCATCAATCTCTTTTATTTTCTCCTTTTTATCATCCAGATTGCCATCCAATAACATTTTCTTCAAATTTCCGCTAACGGTCTCAACATATTCATCACAACTGGAATAAGAAAATAAATGTTATGATGGACACTTTGGCAAAACCAGGCCTGCCATGAAAATTGCATAATCACCTGAAGAGCACCTTAAATTAGCCATGGAGATATTACCATGAAGCAAATAAACATTTTGAAACAATTTTGATCAAACTTATACCATCTTCTGAAGTGACCACAATATTAAAATTAATATGATTTCTCATTTCGAAACTTGATAAAAACTCTATCAGAAAACAGTGCTATCAGAATACAGTGCTTACAAAGAATAGCTGATGTTCATTTTTTCTAACAGTTTAAAGGCTAAGACTATTGAGCTTATTGGAAGGTATGGTTGAATCTTTTCAAATTAACAATGTTTATTAACTATGTAACTCTCAGCTTCATCTTCAGTAGTTTCACCTCCACTTTTGTTCAGTTCCAAAATGATACTGTCTGTGTCACTTGTGGAAACTGACACTATGCTCTCACTGTCACTTTCTATGTCCTTGCTCTGAAAAGGATCTCCATCAATATTGCTCGTGATATTAAAAATAGACTGACCAAGTTTCTGTTGTGGGAGACTCTGAGATATGCTGAAGGATAAGATTGATGGCTCATTGACAATATCATCTTCAGTGGTGCCAAGAAAATCAACATCACTGTCTTCAATTGAACTATGATCATGGGCAAAGCCCTCAAAAAGCTGTGCAATAGGTCTTTTGGCATGTATGGGTCTGTGAGGTGTTGATGACTGGACAAGCATTTCAGTGTCAACATCAACTGGAAAAGAAGAGGAAAAGTTGCTTTGTTTCTAAATTTACTTTAAAATTATTTACTCCCCAACTGCTTGTCTACATTGTAAACATTTAGAAATAAAGGTGGATGATGGATATGGCAAGTAAAGTCACAAGTTTAATCTTAATTAACGCAAGTAAACGGTATGCTTCCCATTGGATAGAGTTTTCTGGTTTGATTATAATTCAAGTTGTGTGGTTAGCTGCATAATTCTATTATACCCCTTATTTCGATAGAAGAAATTAAAGCATGAAAGCAGGCCTAATCTTACCCTTTCCTTGTTCAGGACTGGTATCCTCTGAGCTTTGCCTAAAACTGCGTGTGCGAATTCGTTATTGGTTATGTACCCAATTGGTTATGTACACGCTTTGCTTGATCTTTGACCATCACTGGAAAGTTGATTGGTATACATAGATAACTTTCAACTTCTCACATCTTTGTGGTCTTCCAGTCTTCAGCGCAGACATTTTATGAACGAAATGAAAATAAAAACTTATGAAGTTGATGTTTTTCGAAGAAATCTAGATCTTTCCAAAAAATTGTTCGCAGCTCGATGTTTACAGACTGCCGATCACAGCTACATTTGTATCATACGAAAGTGGCGAAAACAACTTTGGCTTTCCGGTTGAGTGATCAATGCATGATGGTAGACATGCGTTCTTTAAGGCGTTGGAGATAACTTAGGTTCTTTGTTCCATGGATCATTTTTGTAGCTCATCTTTGCCCAGATTCAATTTGGCATCAATAGATTTAAAGCGTGGTTGCCAGATTGCTTGTTATATTTATGAAGTATCAGTCTTAGTAGTCAGGGGCGAAACTACTGGGGGGGGAAGGGGGGTGCTGCACCACCCAATCTTCAAAAAAGCAGATTTTGTCGTGCAAATTTATGGCTGCCAGTGTATCTGTTTGGGCAAATCTGGAGATTTTCTTTAGATCGCACTCTTATTGCTACTTTTTGCCGTAGCTTGGTTTTTTAATTCATGGTCTTTTCCCCTATCTTTTTTTCAATCTCCTCCCAGTTGGGAAAACAAAACAGAAACGAGGCTAGGAACAGCAACATATATACATTTCTGTCTTTTGTCCACCAATCAGCGCTTTTGTCTCGAGCTCGACACGCACATGTCTGAAGTATTGATCGACAGCGAAAGTATAGACAGAAAGTAAGGTGTGTTTGATGAAAATGAGCACTGTGCATACCCATTCCCCCTACTTTTTGCAAAACAAGAGAGCTTTTCACAAAATCTTTTGTTGTGATTTCTAAATTTTCCCTTGACAAGCTAACGCCCCCCCCCCCCCGCCTGTGTTTTGGTGTTCCACTTTGATAAAATTGAGACCCCACTTCAATCCCCTTTTTTGAATTGCTCTTAATAGCTGATGATTTAGAAATTGAAGACTTTTTTTCTTTTATAGAAAAGACAGGCCTTACAAATGCTTGCTTTTCGGAAACAAATGTTTATAGCCACAAGAAAAACTAAAGGCATACTTTTTGACTTTAAACAAACAGCCTGAGTCTAAAGACCCTCTCACGGGCTTCCTGATGACTTCAGCCCTTGAGGCGATGTGCTCTAAAAATGAAGCTCATGTATGACACGCCCTTTCATCAAGCATGCCACGCCCTTTCGTCGGGCATCTAAGCTTCATACCCCCCTAATGAAAATAGTGAAGTTTCACCCCTGTTAGTAGTATCTTGGACAACATTTAAGAAAGACTTGTCGATTTTTTTGGAGTTTTCTGCAGCAACCAACACACCAGCATCACAGGGCGTGCATACACAAGCTTCACAAGAAGCATTAAAGCCAGTCTCACAGGGGACAATTACAGCAGCTTCACAGGAAGCACCAACACCACCTTCACAGGAAGGGCCCCCCTCCTATAGTAGTGATGATATAATGCCATGAGTATTATATCATCACACTATTATATCACCATTTTGGAGGAGATGATTTCAAGTCATCTGATGATGGTGATGATGCTGACCACTTTCTTGAAACCATTGATTTGTCTCTCCGTCCTAATGAGGGCTATGGACCACCCATATTAGAGAAAATATCAAAAATCGTGAATGAAAAATTCACTACTGTTCTGGGAAATGATAAAAGAAAAGAAATCCTTGACAAATATAAAATCCCAGAATATTGTGAACAACTCTCTGTTCCAAAGGTCAATGGGCCTATTTGGAACAGGGTTAAGGGTTTCTACAAGAAACAAGATTTACGTATTGCCGTGTTGCAAGATACCATTGTTAGAGTATCTGGAGCTCTGTCTCAGACAATTGAGGAGCTATTAAAGGCCAGGGAAGCTAAAACAAACCCTGAAAGTAGGGTTATTACAACAAGACGTCTTGATTCTATTGCCTTGCTGGGTAGTGTGAGTACAGAAATCTCATAGAAAATGAGAGATGCCGCTCAGATAAACCCAAAAAAGTTTTTTTTGATGATGATTTGCCAAAAGCAATCACAGACTCTGTGTTAAAAAGTAAAATGATGACCAATAATAATATGTACCGCCAAGGTACTCCCCATATCCAAATTATCCCCAGCATAAGAGAAGTTGTTTTTATCCAACCGGGGGAGAGTAAGTTACTCTTTCCCAACCCGATTATTCCAGTTACCAAACCCAAAACTAACTTCAAATGTGTTCCCAACAGAACAGACAAGGCAAGAGCAGAGGCAGGAATTTTTGTCAATAACTTCTCATGTAAGCAAATCTCCCTCCAACGTCAATACGCTTGTTTACCCTACCTTGAGCCCAACTTCAAAAATTGTGTAGGTGGTTAGATAAGTAACTGTTTACCATACTGGAAAGCCCTAAGATCATATCAATCTACTCTACAAACTGCGAAAGGAGATAAAGTTGAATTCACTGAGCACCCCTATGAGAATTCCTGCATTCCAAAGAATTCAATCCCCAAAGAGCATGTTGAGTTGATTGAAACAGAACTGAGCATTCTACTTGAAAAAAGAGTAATTCGAATTCTGAATTTGAAAAGAATTGATAAGTACATTCAACATTTTCACTTCAAAATAGACTCTATTCATACTGCTTTTGAACTTATCACACCAGATTGCTGGATGGCATCCATTGATCTTTAAGATGCCTACTACATTGTGAAAAGACACGAAAATATCAGAAATATTTAAAATTTTCCTACAAAGATACAAACTGTCTACCCAAATGGCCTTTCCCATTGGCCCAGGAAAATAACCAAACTTTTGAAGCCACTTTTGTCAGCCTTAAGAACAAGAGGTTACAAACTTTGTGCCTTTATTGACGATTTGCTTATAATTGCTACATCATACCAAAAGCGTTGTGATACTATATTGGTGACAATTGAATTACTAGGTCCGTTGGGTTTTGCTGTTCATCCTGAAAATCAGTCTTCATGCCTCAGTAGCAAATAACCTTTCTTGGTTTTCTATAAATTCTACCTCAATAAAATTACTTTGACTAAGGAGAAGGTTGCAAAAATTGAAAATAGCGTCTCCACTTTGCTTAACGTAAAGAATCCTTCTATTTGAGAAGTAGCTCAAGTAATAGGTTACATTATATCTACATTATTAGAATATCATTAGAACATTATTAGAACAAAAAGATTTCTAGAGATACCTTTTCCAAACACAGGTATGGCTCCACATTTCTATCTGACAGCAGACAAATCAACAAATCATATAATTGTCAACCAAGTCACTATGGTGTTTCCAGCAGTAGGTAGAGCTCGCCAAGAATACCTATGAGCATGTCCCCAGTTTATTTTAACTCAGATGGAGACACTGGCTGTGGAAGCGATTTAGCTAAAGCCATCATTTATGATTTAAAGAAGAATGTTGATATAGAAGGAGATCAATGGATGCAGGTTCAAGGAAGAGTCACTGATGGACAGTATATCAATACTCCATTTGTTGCTGCACGAGTTGTTTACAGACGTACGAAGATGAAAATTCTGTCAACTTGACCCTCATTCAAGATGAATTCTAGTGGCCTAAAGTAAAGAAACCTGTCAATGTTGGTCCTTAACGTATAGGAAAAGCCTATAGCAAATGCATTATATATTGTTAACCCTATATACAGTATGTGTCTTTAAATAATTAAAGGGCAAATTTTGGAAAGTGTTTTTCGTGAATAACTTTTGAATGACACAAGGTAATCTAAAATTCTTCTTTTAGAAGCTGTATCTGTAAAGGGTCCTAGTCGAATACGAAATCTTGGAGTTGGGGTAACAGGGTAAGGTGGGGGTAAACCCCAAAAAACATGTGTCAAAGGCTTGGCAAAAAACTGCAAAAACAGGTTTTTCGTGAATAACTCGAAAACGAGAAGGGGTATCGAGACGGGGCTTGTGGGCAGTCATAGAGCTATTGGAGGCGCACCCTACGCAAAAAACGGCAATCAGATTGGGCGTGGCACTTACATCACAGTGACGTCAGAAGAGGCGATTTTGGCACTTTTTGACTGATTTTCGAACGTATGGGTTTCAAAAGTGACAAGAGGTATAGACGGCCGAATTGGCTGAAACTGTACCAAATTTAGCTGGCTAGCGGAGGACCTTGGTTTGCACGGAGGTACCACCTCTCTGTTCCGAGTTATTTGGCATAAACACAGTGGCACTGGTGCTGAAAAGTGTGAAAAACACACTTTCGACCGTAACTTTTGAACCACTAGAGGGACAAAACTGGACTATGGCTCAAACGAAAGATCTCTGGGAGGTCCACAAGTGACATGAATTTGGGTTTGGTTGGGGCAGTCATGATATTACAGAGGCAAGCGAAAGTGGGCCATATTCAGTGGCTCGTCACAGACAGACCAAAAGGGGTACCGAAGTGCAAACGGTGCCAAACTCTGGTCGCTTAATGGTGGATTGAAGAGGAATGGAACGGCGACGTGGTACTTTCTTCAGTTGCGCCACTGTGTGCCAAAAACCAAAACATAGGGTCAAAAATGGGGTGCCAAAAAAGTCTTTTGGCCATAACTTCTGAACCAGTGGAAGTACCAAAACGCCCCTCACACCAAAGGTTGTCCTTTTCAAGGGGCATGGATGTGTGTGGTCGGTTTAAAATTTGGATGTTGCAGTGACGTCAGAAAATTTAAAAATTTTTGAATTTGAGGCCAAATAACTTTTCTCACGTGAAAATGATAACAAATCCAAATGTGCCAAAAAAATTCCATTGAGATGGCAGTTCAAGCCTGAAATCAAAAATCGATTGTGGCGTTTCCTTTGTGCCAAAAAGTGCCAAAAGTTAAAAGAGCCAAACAAATTTTGGTTTTTTGTGAATAACTTTTTTCACAGACTTCTGCCACAGATGTTTTTTCACAAACAAAGCCCGGTACCTGTCACAGTTTTCTCAGAATTGGTCGGTAATCAAAAAATGTTTAGGTCCGTAACTTCTGCCACATATGAGGTACCTCTGATGTTAATGCACCAAACCAAAGATCTCATTGAGGCAAATCAATTGGTGGTATTGGCGTCACCCACAAATGACATCACTTTGATTGGTCGAAGTTTTGGCACTTGTCAGTACTGTATTCTATATAGCCACTGTACACTTCCCTCACAGTATATAGACCTTTTTCCGAATTGGACCACCATGCAATGTGCGCTTAGTTTCTGCCATGTTGGTGGAACTCTGGTAGCTGTGGTAGTCAAACAAAGCTAGTCTTCGTTCTCGCAAGACAGTTAATCAGTGAAAAGTTAGGTCATTCAAAAAAATTTACTCCTTATGCAATTCCTGAGAAGCAATGGAGTACTGATCCTGCGACATTGCCATCGCTAACTTACATAGAACTTGAATGCCCATGGTGAACTTGGAAGGAGTCGTTTCTATGAGATGAAGGATTTCAAGAACTATAACAGTTTGAAGGCCTATGACTGTTTTTTGGTTGGATGGGTACAGAAAATACAGTCTTTCAAATACAGATTTGTTGACAAAGAACAAGCTACATATTATGTGATCAGGGCATAGCTAGCGTCTAAGGGAAGCTCCAGTACAAGCTTGGTTTATTTGTCAGGAGGATGGCACAATCATAACTGCCCATTGTACCTGCATTTCTGGGATTGGAGAGACCTGCTCTCACGTTGCTTCGGTAATGTATTATGTTGAAGCTGCTGCAAGAATACGACAGAAAGCAACAGTGACACAGAAGGCAGCATTCTGGTAGCAGCCCTCATTTCGTTTTCATCTACAGAAACATTAAAAGGCAGCTTGCTGGGAGCATTGATAAATAATCCATTGAAACAGAGGAACCATTGCCAACGAAAACAATTCACCAAGAAATTTTTAAGCAATTTGATGGGTTTTTCGAGAAAGTGGCTATCGGTAAACCATCGTTTCTCTCAGTTTATCCTGGCCATGCCAAAAATTTTAAGCCAAAAGTTCTTCAAGACCCTTTTCCCCTTGGTTCTGACAGAACTTTATGATAAGAAATTTGAAAACTTAGACTATGAACAATTAATTAACTTGTGCATTGAGTTTGAAAAGAAAATAACATTTATGAAGACTCAGCAGGAAGTGGCTGAAAAGAAAACAAGAGCCCAGTCTGCCTCTCCATCTTGGAGCTATCGTGCAGGAAGAATTCCTGTCTCCAAGTTCAAATCTGCAGTTCGTACAAATATTTTAAAGCCATCAACAACTATAATAAAAGGAATCTGTTATCCAGGAACAATTGAGTTTTCAAGTGAAGCAACAAGATGGAGAGTAGACCATGAACAAAATTGCATGAGAAACCTAATTCAAAATGGAAGCTCCAAAGCGCAAGGCACTAGCAGTTAAAGTGTGTGGTCTTTTCATTGGGACTGTATACCATATGGAAGTGGTACACCAGATGGCATCAATAGCTATTCTTGCAAAGGATGTAAAACAAGATGCTTTGAAATTAAATGCCTATTCAAACTTCTCCATGTATATGTCACTGACCCACCTTCAGATTTCTGCCTTGAAACTGGACCAAATGGTCTAAATTGAAAAGAACTCATCAATATTATTTTCAAGTACAGGCTCAAATCGCAGTAATCAATATGCTACC
This sequence comes from Rhopilema esculentum, assembly GCF_057945365.1. NCBI lineage: Eukaryota > Metazoa > Cnidaria > Scyphozoa > Rhizostomeae > Rhizostomatidae > Rhopilema > Rhopilema esculentum. Next base: position 13,041,230 of record NC_142823.1, on the reverse strand, counting down.
AAAGTGGAAGTGCTTGATGATTGGATAACATGTGGCGGAACTAGCAATCGAGAGGCAACCATTTGATTACGTAGTTTGTGAACATGTTTGCGGGACGCTTGTCGAGATACTGCTGCATTTACAAGTGCAATTCTGATTCAGAGATAAACAAGGATCTTTCCTTTCATGAAATACCTTCAAACCAGATTCGTAAAAGGCTTGGCTCACAAGGATACGTCGCGCTGAATATACACCATCTCGCTACTTGTACGTGTGCAGTCGTCACTTTGAAAAGGTAGATTGAGGCAGATTTCCATTTGACATTTGACGCGGGTGTAGCGCCTAATTCTGAGCATGCATAGTTAAAACAAATGGTCTTGATTTTGCCTCCGCTTTGAGCACAAAAAATTTCAAATGGAAATCTGCCTTTAAGCTTCACCTAGACCCGATACACCATCTCAATTTCAAAAATTGAAGTTGAAGCGAAATGTTGTGCCAAGTTTGAATTTACGTGGTGGTGATGCAGACGAATGAGAGCCGAAAAGATCATCTAAGAGCTCACAGAGAGCTAGAGCAGCGTTAGATTTGCCGAAGTTTACCAGTTGAAGTGAGGAGACTACCAAAGGGAAGTGTGGAAATATTGAGGATATGGGCGAAACAAGTATGAGCAGGAAAGATGTTGGTTTTAAAGATATAGGGTTAATCAAAGATTCTACACAAGACAAGCTAGCAAAGACTGAGAGTTTAAAAGAGGAACTCCTAAGCCAAGCTAAGGCCAGTATTGAAGATCTCCAAAAATGAGTTTTCTCGTTCGATAACCTAACAGATCTAAATGCTGCTGCAATATCATACAGTAACTACAATCATAACGTTACTTGTGAAATCTTGATAGGAGTTATCAGAACTTCTCTTGTTCATGCTGGTTCTTTCTCAAATCTCAAAGATACCAGTTTAGTGAGGTTTTCAATTCTTCATTTCAATATATAACCTCTAAGCGAATCTATTACTCAACATCAACAAAACCAACAACTGAACCAAATTTTTACGAAATTACTTAGTGTTACACCCAATATTGAATTAGTCTACCAATCAGATACAAGAATTATGTAAATTATATATGCACACAGTTAATTATAAGAATATAAGCTTAAATACCAAAACAAAAAAAAGCTAAACAATAGAAAATGCACTGTGGAATTCCACAATTTACCCCCCTCCTTGATCCATTAGGGATCAAGCATGAGCCTGGATTTCCATTGTGTATCCCTAGCTGCTGCACGCTGGGGGCGAAAGGGTCGGGTTCCCCCTTCTTTCTGCTTTTCAACACAAATTTTCTCTCCAATCTCCTTTCTTTCACATTCTGTCATTTCCATTCCGTTTTCAACATTTGTACCTGTAATTCACGAGGATATAATTTTTGCAATGGCCTTGATAAAATTTGTGGCTTACCCTTACTGATTACCTGTACTCAGGCTCCTCTCACCTGTCCATCTCTCCCCATGATGAGATCTTTGATTACTCCAAGATTCCATTGCCCTCGTTTCATTTTCTCCTCATGGACTTGCACAATGTCTCCTTTTGCAATTTTATTTTCAGCTTGATTTGTTAGTTGATGGTGTTCTCTGAGATTAACCAACTATTCATGTCTCCATCTGTTCCAAAAATGGTTCAGCTTCTTACTAAGAAACAAAAACTTCTTGGATAAAGAATTAGTGTTCTCTGCTAGAAAATCATGGTTTAATATCAATAACATGAGAAAATGGTGACATTCTATAACCAAACATTAAGTGATTTGGAGTTAGCACTTCATCAGTTTCATACTGGTATGTTAGTGTTGCCTCAATTTCAGTAAGAACTATATTTAAATCATCAAAATTCAACCTTGGATTCTCTAAAACCTTTCTCAAGCATCTTTTCATACAACCGATCAACCTCTCGAATATTCCACCCATCTATGGTGGACGTTCCAAGTTGAATTCCCATACAATTCTCCTATCTTAAAGAAAATCATTAACAATATTGTTCATACAAAGTTTCTTCACTAAAGATGCTGTTGCTTTAAATGTTTTGCCATTATCAGACACAATAAGAGATGGTGTACCCCTTCTAAAGCAGAATCGTCTAAAACAGTTTGAAAAAGTTTGGGCAAACAAGTCCTCTACAAGCTCAAGGTGTACTGCCCTTGTCACACAACAAGTAAATAATGCTACATAATTTCCATCATCCCATTTTTTCTCCAATGCGCTGCATTCACACCATTCAACATCCACCAATCCGGCACCACCATCTCACATTTCAAATCCATTCACTCATTCGTTTCATTTACTCTGATAGAGCCCTGTATGCTGGGGCGAAATATTAGTATACTCTTTAAATTTAATTTATTTTAAAAATTTTATTTCGTGACATTGGATTCTCGTCATCGTATTGCTTTGTTCCTGTATATCTTTCATTTTAAAATCTCATTGCAAGATTCAAAGAATCTGGCGGACAGCCTATCCTGCGATTCTTCCTTCTCACACAATGCTACATAAGCCTTAACCATTTTACCTTGTGAATTTTTTTACAAAGAGGGGACCTGCAAAGTCCACACCTACTTTACTAAAGGGGACTGACTGTACTACCATAAATTCTGGCAGGGGTGCCATTGGTGGGGCATTAAATGGTCTACCCTCCAAGTTCTTACAAACTATGCATCTTTTCAAAACCTTTTTGACATATTGCCTGCCTTGAGTTATCCAAAATCTAGATCTTTCTTCTACTAGATTATTTCTTTCCTTATTATGATGAACCTTTGTGTGGCAATCAAAAACAATCATCTCAGTGAACTTATTATCCTTTGGTAAAATGATAGGACATTTTCCTCCATAATCAAGATCTGCTTGCTCTAATCTTCCCTTACAAATCAAAATTCCATCTTCAGACACAATACCTAATTGCTCCTCAAATTTCTTGAAATTTGGATTTGTCAAAAGATCTTTCTGAACATCCTTTACCCACGGTAGTTCAGCTGTGCGTATCTCATCAACTTCAAACCTTCCTAATTCCATTTCATCACCACTCTTTTTTCTTTATAAGTTATTAATGAATCGTTTCACCAGTACTGTTACTTTCAACAACCTTTTCAGATTACAATACCTCCCTATATCTACTACCCTTCCAATACCGACACTTTCTTCTGTGACTGAACATAAATTACAAGATTCCTTTCTTTCTTCTTGCACATCTTTTTGCTCATCTTTCATCTTCGAGCTCTGCTGAGACGGTAATTAAAATATTTCTGCTGAGGTGTGAGAACAGCCTGAGAATAAGGTTTCATTAACCAAATATGGAAAGGAAATGCACCATCTCCAAGAGGAATAGGAGGGATGTATACATCCCCTTCTCTGTGTGCCACATTTTGGAATTTATCTGAAAGAAGTTCTTTGTAAACATCTGTTGACTGAAAAACAACCGAGTCATGTGAATTACCAGGATACCCACAGCTAGCCCAAGTTATTCGGTATTTTGCATCTACAATGGCCATCAAAACAATAGAGTAAAAATTTTTGAAATTGTGGAATTCTTTTGCTGCCTCAGCACCTCCAGGTGGACAGCGTATTGAGATATGACAGCCATAAATGGCCCCATATGCACAAGGAAATTGCCACTCCTCATCCATTAATTCCATTGCCTTTCTTACCTCCTCATTGTTGGTTGGAAAAAGACTCAGCACTTCCTCTTCCCAGAAAACATTAACAATTACTTGGCATACCTCTATCACAATCAGGCAAATCGTCGCTTCACCAAGGCCTGCCATCTCCGCTATTGTATAATAGCAGTCTCCTCGACAAAGTCTGTAGAGGCAGACACCAAGCCTGCATTCAGGAGGTATGGCATCCTCTGTAATCCATTCCTTTTTCAAAACATTATAAATTCTGTCAAGAATGAATAAGAATGTATTCTTGGTGACACGAAATGTCTTTTTAAACTGGTCCTCTCAGCATGTTTCCCATACTAGTTTCCACCATCCTTCGTTTCTCTGAAAACGTCGAGCAGATCATGGTCGCGGTATATTTTAAATTTCTCTGTTCCATTCGAAAAAGTATAGAACCGCCAGCAATAATTTGTATAGTTTCATTAAATAAATGCGTCTCTGAATGAAATTCATTAGCACAGCAAACTGGGTCCCGTTTCGTCTTCGTCTGTTCTCAAGAATCTTGGTGCAAAGCAATATTTTAAGCCTTCTATCCATGGGAGCCATTTTGTTTTACTGAAAGGGGTGGAATATACACCGTGGTACTTCATGTATACCGCACTGAATGTTAATGAAGTGCTGCGCAAATGCGACGCATAAATTGGATTCGCTCTTGTGTCGATTTTGTGTTAGATTTAAGATAATAGGATTTAGCTCGATTGAAATGTGACGTCTAAACTGGGCCTAACTAACTTGTTTTCAGAACGATATTGACAGTTATAAGAGTTTCTATAGTTGCACTAATACATTTCATAGAAATACACTCATCTTTCTGTAACAGCTAAATATCATTAAACTTAGAAAACTACAGTACCTAAATGAAGATAGTGAAGAAACTTTTGTAACTGCACACAGAAATGTTTTGGCATGTACAATAATATCAAGCATCTGACACTGTTTAAGTGTAAATTATGCCATCACCTGTTTTGAGATTCTATAAAGTAATTTGGGAGCCTTTTCAACAAGAATGAGTTAACTCTACACTTATAGCTTTAAAAAATAAGAAATTCATTGAAAACTTTTGGTAGCAAAAGTTTCTTGAATTTAATAAACTAACCACCAGCCTCAAACCTCAGATTCTTGAAAAATGAGTGTATGTTGAAATGCCAGTTAACACAAGTTCATCACAGCAGTTAAAATATGCTCTTGTCTTGTATTGTGCAAAACAGTCTTTGCAATACATTTTAAAATTGATTTTCATTTTCTTGTTTTGCGCAAATAGTGTAAAGTAATTGCTAATATAATTGATTATACCATTCACAGTTTTTCTACCTTGTACATGCTATTTTTACTGTTAGAAGAAGCTGGTAAATATGGTATATTTTTCTGTGTAAATTTTTACAAACTTGGGAATGTTTTTGAATGGTGAATTTGGGGCAGGGGCTTGTTTCGATGCTAAGCTTATCAACAGTTTACAGTACTGATTTCAAATAGTCATTGAGTTGATTTCTTATTCATAAGCAAAAATGCATTCATTATTATCAACTGAGTTGTTTCTGACATGTTGTATTTGCCAACTTACTGCACCTTCTGTACTGTTAAAATAGTTTAAAAATTCATCTCTGGCTCTACTTGCTTCAAACCCATACCTGTTACTGCCAATGCGATTTAAACTGCCATCACTATCAACTATATTTTTCCAATCACCAGGAATTATGTCCCCACTATTACTCTCTCGATCTACAAATCCAGTTGGAATATAATTTGCATTTTCTGTCAGTCTCGAGTAGTTATGAAGGCACACAGTTGCTTTGACAATCCCTTCAACTGTGTTTGCAGCAGCACAAATTGGCCTTCGAAAGATGCGCCACTTGGCAGCCAAGATACCAAAAGAATTTTCAATTATTCTTTGGGCTCTTGACCGCCTATAATTGTAGATCCTGCTTTTTTCATCCAAATTCCTTCCAGGAAATGGTTTCATAAGCCATGGTTTTAGTAGGAAAATTTCATCCCCCACAAACTCTCTCTCTTCAAGTACTATGTCCGGCAATCATGGTTCTCAACAGCTTCCTATCCCTTGTTCTTCTCATCAGTTCTTGTTCTGACAACTTTGCTCTCTCCCTCTCAGGCAGTTGGGCTGGCCCCCACAAACACATAGGGTAAATCAAAAGATCCTACTTGTTCAGGTCCCGGAATACCCAACTTTCCCCTTCCACTTTCAAGTGCCTGTCCAAATGGAGATTGGCTCAGTAAGCCAGCATCATTTTCCCTTCCATAACCCCCAATGTCAACCAGTGTAAAGCAATACTTGGCATCACATATGGCCATTAAAACAATACTGTGGAAATTTTTGTAGTTGAAATATCCAGATCCACCACCATGAAGACATTCCATTGCAATGTGTTTCCCATCTAATGCTCCCAGGTAATGAGCAAAATTCCATTCTTCATTGAATTCATTTGAAATGGCTTTCCACTCATTTTCCGTTTGGGGTGCTTTGAGGTGAATTGGTTGAAGACATTTCCAAAGCATATTGCATGTTTCCCGGATGATTTTAGACACAGTTGCATGCCCAGTGCGGAAATAGAAGGATTGTGACTGCTGCGAGTCTCCTGTCGCTAAATATCATAATGTTAATGCCAAACGCTCACTTGCAGGAGTAGGAACTCTGAATCTAAATCCCTTTTTTGATATGTGGGGTCCAACGATTTACAACATTCGAATAAACCTACAGAATTGAGATAAATTAAATGAAGCATTTCTAATGACAAATGTGCATGCAGCTATTTTCAAAATGTAAAGGATAGTATAGACATCTTAGTAGTTGCCCCAAATCTATGTGAGATGCATCAGTGTTGCTATACACCCCTATAAGGTGCTTTTAATTGAAATATGCAAAATATTCAGAAATCTATTATCAGATTTCAAGATTAATTTTACCCATAAAATACTTGCACGTATTCACCTGAAAAAGTATTCATGATTGCCCAGTCGCAATTCCTGCATCAGAGTGTTAAACACACCATATTCGTTTCTTCTCTGAAAAATTTATCTGACCCAGAATCAATGCTGCCTTTGCTTATGCTGATCGATTTGCTTATTCAATAAAAGTAGCACAAAAATGCTTGCTTCCATCAGAAATCTTTCGTCTACATCCGCCATTTCAAGAAATCTGCAAAAAGCGCACCAGAAGCATCCAGAAAAGCAGGGATGCTCAGCAATCTTGAAAGATCGTGAGCGATCACAAGCGATCCAGATTGCTGCAAAACTCCAGCAATCCTCAGCGATCGTCAGTGATCGTAAACGATCAAATGGAAACCTGGCTTTACACCTCCAAGAAAACTATGATAGTCAGGAGGCAAAGGATTTCTTACCTAAAGAACAAAATTAAAATAGAAAAGGGCAAAAAGCTGAGAAAAAGGCTCTTGGACTTTGTAAGGGTACTATTTCACCTGAATTGCTTACTTTTGTTAAGAAGAGAGTTAAGCTCTCCTCTACCAAAGCAAGGTAGGAGGTATGATGATTCTTCTAAAGCATTGGCACTCAGTTTTTACCACATAAGTGAGAAGGCTTGAAAATTCATTTCCTACCAGATTTTTATTTGCCATCCAAAAGACCCTAACAAGCCTTGTATGCTTCTGGTTCTGGCTGTGGCTTTACAGAAAAATCACTTTTTGTCTTGAAGGAAAGAGTAGAGCAATTATCTCCTGGAGAAAAATCCTGCCCTCTGATTATGGATTATAGGTGTCTCTGAAATCTCAATTTTTATGACCAAACGAATGACTCCATTTTCGGCTCTGAGGATGTTGGTAATGGGTAACCATCTGGGTCAATTGCAAATTCAGAATTAATTTTGATGGCAAGAGGGATTATTCAAATATGGAAGCAGCCTATAACATACTGCCTTGCAATGGGTCTTGTGAAAAATTGCGGTTTAAGAAGATTGAGTCATGACCCATTCGGTAGCCATGGGCCTATCTGTTGTTTCTTTAGTGAGTGATAGGGGGCAAACTTCATGAGCTATTTTAAGTGTATGAAAGTCTCTGAAGATAAATCATTCTTTGAGCTAAATGGTAACAAATATTTTGCAATCTATGACATGGTAACAATCTGGCAACAAATATGAACTCAATTTAGTCAACCTCTGCATTTGCTTGAGTCTGTGAGAAACAATTTACTTAAATATGATTTTGAATTTGATGGCAGAGTAGCAAAGTGAGCACATAACGAGGACCTTTTGAGGAAAGATAAAAAACTTCCAACTAGGATGGCTGTCAGGTTAACAGAGAAGCGTCCCAATCCAAATTGTTTCACAAAATGATGGTGAAACTTTCCACAAAGACACGCACATTTTTCTGTTGGGTCTTCCAGCTGAGGTTATAGGTACAGCACAGTTGCTTAAAAGGTTTGAAACCATTTTTGACAGCTACAACTGATCGAGTTAAGATCGAAAAATGTGTAGAAGACCATTCACATCTGAGTCACTACATTTGGGAGTAACTTTGATTAGTGAATCAAAAACCAAATTTTATATTCAGATAACATTATTTATGACATATTATTTTTGACAGTTTCATATTATTTTTTTAGGTTTTTCTCACAAATTTCAACCCTGCAGTGATGAAAGGGAATGATCAAGCAGCAACCTATTTGACAGGGCTGTCATGGAATGTTTTCAAAATCACATGTGATTTTGTTACCCCATCACTAAAGGAACCAATCAAAAATTTGCCAGTGAGAAAGCAGATATTGATGATATTGGTCCGGTTGATATTGAATTTGCCCTTTGAATATTTAAGTTACCAGAATGGTTTATCACAAAGCACAGTCAATGCTACATTTCAAAAGATTGTTGATTTGATGTATGCAAAGCTTGGGTTTCTTGTTTGTTGGCCAGACAGAGATCATATTAGAAAAACTCTGCCTCCAGTTTTTAGGCAAAATTTTCCCAGGCTTACTAGCATTATAGATTGCTTTGAGATTTTCATCGATCGTCCAAAGAATTCAAAACAGCGTGCTCAGGTTTACTCTAATTATAAAAAACATAGTACAGTTAAGTACTTAATAAGCTGTAGCCCTCTTGGAGCAGTAACCTTTTTGTCTGATGGTTGGGTTGGGAGAGCCACTGATGTCCAGATTGTGCAATCATCTGGATTTATAAGCAGAAAGTATCACCTGCCTGGTGATCAAATACTTGCTGACAGAGGATTTCTTCTCAAGGATGACTTTACTGTCGCATGTAGTGCTGAGCTAATTACACCAGCATTCACAAAAAGCAAAACACAACTAAATGCTGAAGAGGTTGAATCTTCAAGAAGAATATCAAGCGTAAGGATTCATATTGAAAGAGTAGTTAGACAATTAAAAAACAGATTTACCATTAACTTTAATTGAATCTCCTGAAATATTAACTGAAACACCTAATATAATGATAAGCTTGTTGAAGTTTGCTCTGTCTTAATTAATTTTATCTACAGGAGTTGTATTTAAAGAAAAAGATAGTAAGTAAATTTACAAACGTAAAACATTACTGAGTGTTTCATGCTACTTTGTCTCACTCCTTTTCTTTTTCTTGCAATCTTCGCAATACCAAGCTCCTCCTGGTGGTCTCTTCAGCTTGGGCCTTGCACATTGAAAATGAATCCATTGGTACTGACATGACGGGTTGTCACATCGTACCATTGGCTCGGTATCGCCACAAGGCTTCTGACAGTAGCAGTAAACTGGGGCTATTTCTTGTTGATCGTTTGAAGCTGTTTTATTTTCAAGTGATCTGGTCACAAGCTCCTTACAAATAATTTTGTGATAGAAATCAACAAGGTGATTTACACATACACATGCATCTGCATCAGCACCTGTGTCATATATTTATGGTCACTCTTCAAAACCTGATTATCATCAAGGCAAAATTTTTTGTCTTTGCAACACTCCTCAATAGTTCCAGTGTCTTTGTGCTTAAAGGGGCACTTTACTTCTATTAAAAAACTTCCATGGCAATCGCCATGCCCAACTGCATCTGCTGATGCCCCAAGGAAATTGAATTCTGCATCTAATTTCAAGCCTGATTTTTCAATGATAACATTTTTATAGGGTGCTTTCAGTTGCCTTTCATACTCCTTCAGGGCCACATCTTTATTGTCTTGACCCCAGAGTACTTAGGGTACATTAAAAGGCTTTGGTTTGCAACATATCTTGCGGACAACAGTCTTTGATGGGTTATTCATATCGGTGTGCAGCACCTCTTGTGCAACTGAAGCAGTTATCCTCCCAATCCTCAGTTCCCTCCATGCAAGAGAATGTCTTTGTCCCCTTGTAGATTTTTCAACAAAATCTCTGTCTTGCTCATTTAATTAAATGGAAAAGATTTCTTCAATTTTAACATCAACCCCACTGCCATCTACAGAGAAATATTCTCTTGGTGGTCTGGGTATTCTTGGTTCTGCTGGTAAACTTTTCTTAAAATGAAATAAGCTGGAATTCCCTGCAAATAGGCTGTATGGCCTGCTGTTGCCGCAAAAAATGATTAATGAAGTTTTAAAAAAAAGTGCATGGAGTTTTGAAAAAGTGTAAATGCACATTCAAAAAATTGTGTATGCACAATGCAAATCACGGTCTCGACAACTACCCTTTCACAAAAGCATAACCACGGCTTGATTATCACATTAAAAACAATGCGCTGAGGGGACCATAAATTTCCCCAAATATGGGCTGCTGGAACTATGGGGAGAAGCTCCTTCACCACAATACTGAAGTTTTCAGTACCAGGAGGCCACTCCGCAGCAAGCCAAGACTGCCTATTGATTGCAGCAAAACCTACAGCCCCTGCTGCGTCTGACGATATAGAAGTGTCTGGGACTCGTTCCCACGTTGGAAAATAAAATAAGCTCTGGCCATTCCAAGAGTTCTTAGTTCGATCCACCAAGCAATGTCCTCCCTTTCCCATAGGGAGGGAGGAACATGAAGATGAAGCTCATCGACCAAACAAGACCTGTCAATAAGGCGACGCAGGAATGGCCTTCTTTGCACAATGGCTTAGCAACAATGTTGTGACGTATTGAAATGTATTGAAGAAGTTGGAGAGGCTACCTTTGATAACAATGACAATGTGATTCTAACTAAGTTACAGTTTGGAAATTTGATAGAGACGGCTAGAAACTACTGCAACATAAATTATGAAAGGAGAAAGGTCAGGGAACTATGCAAAGATAAATTTGTTAGTAGTGGAAACCCAATATCCGAGCCTGCAGAATTTAGAGAGTGTGCATGAAAGCAGTGGTAACAAAAATATTCCAAGCAATAATGGATGTTATGATAACTGAAAGGCAATCAAAGAAAATGAAATTACTTAATAAAAGAAGGACTGTTTCATATACACCCTTATGTATGGTCAGTCTCAACAGGCAAATTGGTTTCAAGTTGCTACTGCAAGAACACTTAAGGGTCTAGGGATTTCAAGTAGAAACGTTAAGAAATATGGGACTTGCAGCTCACCCAAACACAGTTTCCAGTGCAACTAAGAAAAACTTCTCAGAGCACTTTGAAATGGTACACCAGTTTTTTAAAGGAACTGTTGCAATTAAATTCCAAGCAATTAAATGACTCATGAATCTAAGTTAGAAAGATCTTCTTTGTAAAATAACATAAATTTTTTCCCAAGCAAAAATTAGGGGATATGTTTTTTCCATAGCAACATTGTTTTTGTTTCAATTATTGAAAAATCAAGCTCTAAATGAAGGCAGGTGATTGGCTAATGACATTTTTTACACAGACCTGTTGATTGGTCTAGAACGAAATGTGCTCTTGTAAGGAGGGGGGGGGGGGGGTTAAGAAATGTTTTTTTAGGACATCCAAAAAGTTGCCAAATGACCGTATGTTGCCCCCATGGAGAGTGCCTCATTGCAATTTTCTGTCAACAAGAATTTTGTCATTTAGCAAATTCCTTGAAAGGTCGTTTCAAGCTGAAGGCAAAATGTGGCTGAAAAGATCTATTTTCCATTAGGTTTATGAGAACAGTGCACACTCAGGCACATTAGGCACTTTGTGAAATGTCTTCTTTTACATCAATATTGTGGAGATCACAAATCATTCCATCTTTGATAGTTTCTTTATTTTAAGTTGTCAAAAACTAAAAAAAGTTTGTTTATTGCCAGTCATCAACAGAATTTGTACAAAGCATCTTCATGTAATGCTAAACCTTACAATGATTCATTTGTTTCAAATTCAAACATCCAGTGGTTCTTTCAACTTTTTAGCCTTTTATCCAAGTAAACTATCTAGTAATGATCTAAGTGATAACAGGCAGTCGAAGGCATACAGTCTCACAATGATGATTGTCACATTCAGTATTTCACTCTATTGATGATGAGAATAAAATGTGTTTACTTGGGTTCATTGGGCACATGGAGACAATCTCAACATATAGAAAATTCCAGTTGCAAACTGTTGATTTGTTCATCAAGAAAGAGTAGCAAAATATTTTCTGCCCACTACACTTGCATGACTGGATGATGACAAACTTGTAACCATGTTGCTGCTTGCTTTTTTAGAATTGAAGCTGTAACAAGAAAAGAATTCAAGAACGCCAACAAAAAGAGCTCATTGTGATGCAAAGGTAAAAACAAGATTTTACTTTGATCCTTGAACGAAGAATGTTACACACAAATTGAACTTTTAGGACAAACCCAGACCCCAAGATAAAGTTTGCAAACAATTTGATAGCATTCCTTTCACTGCATTGCCACAAATGATCTGACATGGGCAAGAGGTGAAAACAACTATGCCAAGGCAATGGCATATCATTTTTCAATGGTAAGGCCCTCATACTAAAAAAAGAGGTACATTTATATACAGTAGACCCCTGTTATAGTGACACATAATGTCATTTTTGTGACAATGAGGTCAAATGCTATTTGGGGAAGTTCCTGCATGCGGATTCCCCTGTATGGCATGAGGGGCAATATCTGTTAGGTAGAAATTGATGATATCCTTATTGACCCCTTCTGATTGGCTATTCACATACCCCTCCCCTTGCAAATGTCATGCTTTAGCTGATTCAAAAGTAGTGTATTTTTAAAAAACTTCAGTTTTCCTTAGACAGACAGTTTACAATGTTATTCCAAGTACATACCCTAGTAGCAAAAGTATTGCTGAGACAATGCGTAAAACAGATGTTTTATCATAAGCTGATTTCCTTGAAATGAGCACGGCTGAGATAAAGTTTTACTAGGCACAAAGAGGTTTATCTCAAGTTTGGAAATAAGATTTCAATTGCAGCAAAGGTATTGTGGAATTTGAACAGAACATACCTATCAGATCAGACATTGTAGAGCTTGAGAGGAAATTGCAAAACACATACCAACAGCTACTATCTGATCATTCAATACTTGATGCACTTACTATTGAAGATGAGAACGGGATTGAGAATGTTTCACTTTGGCCATGGGTGGACTTGGGAAAAATCTTCACATACATCATTAGCAAGAAGGCTTTTGATACTGAATATATTGACCAAAACAAAGCAAAAAAAGTGAGAAAGACGGCAATGTGCAATGTGCATATTGTACATGTACAGTTGGGATGGGTGAATGCTGCAGTCATGTTGTAGCTGCACTCTATAAAGTAGAGTATGCACCTGTGAAAGGGTTTGTTGATCCTGCATGTACTGATACTGCATGCGCATGGAACAGAACCACAAAAAAGGACATTGGGCCACAAAAAATCGAAGACTTATTTGTTAGAAAGCATGTTTTGGTTAGAGCTTTCATGGATAGATTATCCTTTAATGTGCTTCAACTGAAACAGCTTGAGAACCGTACGAGGACACAGAGCACCTCGCAGCTTTAGAAAGATCAACTATTAGGTTGCATTACAGAAACGAAAATTTTTACCAAAACAAACTCTTTAATGCGCTCTGGAGCTAGAAGAAAATTTCCCAAAGTCACTCCCCTCCTTGCCAGGTTGCTGGGGGATTTTGAAATCGGCCAATTACCAACTGTACGGTTTGGTCAAGATTACGAAGACGATGCACGAAAAGCCTTCAGTGAAACAGTTGTCAAAATCCTTAAAAACGGTAAACTTTTGCAGTCAGGCCTTCAAGTGCATAAGACTTTTCCTTGTTTAAGAGCCACGCCCGATAACATTTATGTATGCAGTTGCTGCCAAGAAACACATTTACCAGTGGAATACTATACGTGTGTGCGCATGCTATACGTGAAAAACTGTTGCAGAAGGGACCGATAGCTTATCGTATCACAAAAGGGGAGACGATCGCATGCTACATTTAAGCAAGGAGCATAAATATTTCAGCCAAATAAATGCACAAATGGTTATTTTTGGTGCAAAATATGCGTATTTTGTTGTTTGGACACCTAAAGGTGTAGAAAATTAGTTTCGACACTATCATTGGGAGGAATGCGGAAAAAGATTCTGTAATTTTCTTTAAATTGTATATCATAAGAGCATTATTAGGATTGAGGAAAGTTTGCTATTGTCCTATTTGCAGTAAAGTTTGCCTTGTATAGGATGAAATTGAATGCAATGACAAAAAAAGTGCAGTGTTGAGTGCAGTTCTTGCAAAGTCTGGCACCATTGGTTTAGCATAAAAGTGGATAAAGTGCCAAAGGGAGAATGGTTTTGCGAATCATGTATCAGAAACTTTTAATTTTTCTCTTCTATTGACATTTTCATAATTTCAGCGTTTATACAATTCACATTAGAAGCATGCAGTACTCTGTTCGGTAAATACAAAAAGACAGATCTATAAGCTTAGAATTTATTTCTTTCTATATTTGTATATATTTTCTTTCTGAAAGAACACAAATACTATTCTTTAACTGTTCACTTTTTTCATTTGTTAATACGATAGATTACAGACAATTACTTTAAAGGTGGTAAAGTTTCAGCTTCATTGTTCATGCAAGGGACTTTCCAGAGTTACTAAAGCTTCACAGATAGTGACAATGTCATTGGCAAATGGAAGCAGCAACACAAGCAGTTCTGTTTTTTAAAATTATAAATTCCTTTTGGTGGTACAAAACTTGTAAATAGCTTTGAAAAAAGCAAACATTTAGTAAACTAAAGCTTTTCGTCTGACACTCTTCAGAGTTTAAAACGTCAGAACATAGATTGAAAACTCTACGCTAAGAAATATATATACCCAGTTGTGGATCGAAATAGGCCAATCAGAAACACGAGCACATGACTGTAAAGGTTGACCAATCAGTGCCGCTTGCCTATTAGAATGTTACCAATGGAGTCCTAAGGTGAAAACGAACTCCTTTTGTCTACACAGTAGCGTAGAGTTTTCGATCTATGTTCTGACGTTTTAAACTCTGAAGAGTGTCAGACGAAAAGCTTTAGTTTACTAAATGTTTGCTTTTTTCAAAGCTATTTACAAGTTTTGTACCACCAAAAGATTGTTTGCATATTTCAAGCAGAGGTACACAAATGAGGAGATTGAGGATCTCAACACATTGGTTAAGCTTAGAGGTAAGCTGAGGTCGGCCAGGTTCTCTTTATCCTTTCTCAGTTTATGTTTCACTAATCGGGTTGCACCTAAATTCATCACCGCTCGTATTTCCAAGTCTGGTGTTAGACACAGCCCAACCATTGAGCGCGCTTTTCTACAAGATGAAATTCAGAAAACTAAAACTAGTATTCTGAATCTAAAACGTTTATACACACGCCAATGGTCTAAAACGCGTCCGTTTCTCACATTCTTTGATAATTTTCGACTTTGCCGCTACTTTTCTGAAATTGACCAGCGGAAGCTAAAACAGACTACAGAAAAACATGATAGGAACATTGGCATGCTAGTTAGGAAACGTTTTGGCGGCTTGATGAGCGATTCAAAAAAACATATTTTTAATTTGTCGGACTATTCTCTCTCTGAAACCGAAACATTTGTCTTAGGTAATGGTCTTGAATTTTGTATCCCACCACAACGAATAAACAGAGAGGAACTTTTTGCTGAATTCGAAATTTTACACGCTCAACTTGCCAGACACGATATTTCTGATGCTTTGGAATTTAACAAATTACGAGCACGACTAAGCGATTTGGCGTACGCTTACAGCGGCTCTCCCATTGACCACTCAGATTTTCTTTTGCATAGAGAACATTTTCAAGCATTAAAATCTCTACGGTCTAATAATGACATCTTTATTACAAAGCCTGATAAAGGGTCAGGAGTGGTTATTTTGAATAAAAAGGACTACATCCAAAAAATGGAGAGTATTCTCCTCGACAAAGAAAAGTTCGAAAAATTGGGTGACGTCCAAACACAGGATAAAACGGCCAAGTTAGAGCGGAAACTTCAAAAACGCCTTTTGGAGCTGGTTAACTCAAAAGTGTTGACCAACAAAGTTTATGATAGGATAAGACCCACAGGTTCACAACGTCCACAAATGTATGGCCTCCCTAAAATACACAAGCCGAATGTCCCACTTAGACCCATTTTGTCTATGATTGGTTCAGCACAACACGAACTGGCTAAGTGGCTTTCTGAAGTTTTGGACCCTGTTCTTCAAAAATATTCAAAACATTGTATCAAGGACTCTTTTACGTTCGCTGAGTTCATGCAAAACTTGAACATCGAAAACGAAACATCTTTCATGTGTTCTTTTGACATTAGCAGTCTTTTCACTAATGTCCCTTTGAATGAGACCATCAAAATATGTGCCGACGCTTTGTACCGGAGTGAGCTTAATAGCCCACCATTCCCAGAGGAAGTATTCATTGAACTGATGGAAACTGCAACACGTTCAGTTGAATTCAGCTTTAACAATGAAATGTACCAACAAAAGGATGGTGTCGCTATGGGTAGCCCTCTGGGACCTGCATTGGGTAATATCTTTGTTGGCTTTCATGAAGAGCGTTTGTTTGACTGCGACCAAAAGCCAGGTGTCTATTTTCGGTATGTGGATGACACATATACTATTTTCAAAACAGAGGCTGAGTGTGATATTTTCCTAAAACGCCTTAATGGTCTTCACACAGCCCTACATTTTACATTTGAAAAGGAAGAAAATAACTCCTTGCCATTTCTTGATGTTTTGGTTGAAAAATCTGACACTGGATTTCTCACCAGTGTATACCGTAAACCCACATTTTCGGGGTTATACACTCGATGGAGTTCGTTTTGCCCAAAACAAAGAAAAATCAGCCTCATCAAAACGCTCACACATAGGGCACTGATGATTTGTTCCAAGTCTAAACTCGACTCGGAACTTGAAAAACTAACAAAGATTTTTCTGGAGAACGGCTATCCAGAACATGTTATTTCAGTTTACATTAAGGAGAAGATAGGAAATTTCTCGGCTGACGTAAAATTTGGTCCTCAAAAGTGCCCGGTCTATCTAAAACTACCCTGGATCGGTAACAGCTCCCTACGTTTTGAAAGCCAAATAAAACAGGCCATAACAAATTGTTTCTTCGCGGTTAACCCACGTGTTGTTTACAGTACAAAAAAGGCCCTTCCGTCCATTCAAAAGGACTGCGTTCCTGCCACAAAAAAAAGTTCTGTTGTGTATGAATTCACGTGCCAGTGTGATTCTGGCTACGTAGGACGCACCACCCAAAGATTGGAGGATAGGATAAAACAACACGTTCCATCTTATATTAGAAACAAAACTCATCCCCAAAGAGAACAGCCACTTCGGTCTTGCAAATCCAAAATTACTAATAAAACCTGCGATTCTGCTATCGGGCAGCATTTGCTAGAAAACCCAGATTGTGCAAAAAACTATAATGGCGACATGTTTCGGATTATTGGTAAAGCCCGATCGTCGTTCCACCTAGCAGTTTTAGAATCTATCTACATAAGCACGAAAAAACCGCTACTGTGTAGACAAAAGGAGTTCGTTTTCACCTTAGGACTCCATTGGTAACATTCTAATAGGCAAGCGGCACTGATTGGTCAACCTTTACAGTCATGTGCTCGTGTTTCTGATTGGCCTATTTCGATCCACAACTGGGTATATATATTTCTTAGCGTAGAGTTTTCGATCTATGTTCTGACGTTTTAAACTCTGAAGAGTGTCAGACGAAAAGCTTTAGTTTACTAAATGTTTGCTTTTTTCAAAGCTAATTATAAATTCCGTAATTCTCATAATGGCCTTCTCTACAAAAATTCGCGCAAAAATAACCGTTGTTTTTTGGATATCTGTCTTGTCCATTTGCTTTGAGCCTGTTGTCGAGGGAGGAGTTGTTAACATGCACTGGTGGTATGACAAATAGTTCACAATCTTAAACCCCCTGTCAGCCATTACTTGATCACAAGGAAGCAGTTTTTTCTCCAAGCCACTTTCTTCAGAAATGTGGATTCCGAAGCTAGCCCACCATAGCATTTCGACAAGAAACTAATGGTACCATTTGGCGTAATACCAACTAAAAACTTACAAGTATGGTGATGCTTGTAATTGCTTCAGCATTGTGCTGCTATTTCAAGACTGGAGGGGGTTTCAGTAAATACCTCCGTGTAGTCAATTATGATACAGCATTTTGGATAATACTTGCAAAAACTATCCGGTTTCTCTCCTTCCAATTTCTCTCCTTCCAATATCCTATTTCTCTCCTTCCAACTTTCGGTAAAATTCTAGAGAAACTCATATGTGACTCGCTTTATCACCATAACCACCAAACAGTCTTTTAAACCAAAACCAGTAAGGTTTTCGTCCAGGAGACTCGACTGTTAATCAGTTACTATCAATTGTCAATTCCATTTTTTCAGCATTTGACTGCAATCTATTGATGTCCGTTCAGTTTATCTAGATATTTCAAAGGCTTTTGACAGGGTCTGGCACCAGGGTCTTATTTATAAACTAAGCCAAATTGGTGTCTCTGGTAAACTACTGATTTTAATACAAAGCTTTCTCAATGATAGAAAACAGCGTACAGTTTTGAATGGTAAAACATCTAGATGGGTTACCGTCTCAGCTGGTGTTCCTCAGGGTTCCATCCTGGGTCCTCTTCTGTTTCTCATTTATATTAATGACTTGACAGATGGTTTAAGGTGTAATGTGAAATTATTTGCCGACGACACATGGATCTTCACAGTTGTTCACGATCCACATTCAGCTGCCTTCCATATAAACCATGATCTGAATCTTATTGAGCTTTGGGCGCACAATTGGCGAATGTCCTTTTACCCTGACCCCAACAAGCAAGCAGTTGAAGTGACCTTTTCTAAAAAGAGAATTCCAATGAATCACCCGCCCATATTTTTTAATGATGTCCCTGTAAAGAACGTCCAGGAACAAAATCACCTTGGAATCATACTAGACTCTAAATTGTCCTTTACTAGTCACATCAAGTCAATTATTTCTAAATCTAGACAAGGAATAGGGATGTTGAGATACCTTGCAAAATACCTACCATGACACACCCTCAACGAAATATACAAACTGTATGTCTGGCCACACATGGTGACGTTATATATGATATCCCTCATAAAACATGTGAATTTAGTCATGGCTTTAAATTAACTAATAAAATGGAGAAACTTGAGGCTGTTCAATATTCTGCTGCATTAGCAGTAACTGTTGCTTGGAAGTGCACATCGAGTGAAAAAATGGCTTGCCTGGGAGTCTCTTGATCTTCGTTGATGGAGTAGACATCTTGTCCTCTTTTATAAGATTATGAAAAATTTAACTTCGCATTACACAAGAAATCCTATACCCCAACGCCAGGAGTCAAACAACAGTCTGCGCAGGCAAGCTACAATAGGGCAAATACGTGCAAGAACAAAGAGATTTAAATCAACTTTCTACCCAAACTGCTTGTCGGAATGTCGGAAAAACTTGACCCTGAAATTCGTGAATCCCGCTCAGTGAATGTTTTCAAGAAAACACTTCTAGGACTTATTCGTCCACTCTCTAAATCGGTCTACGGAATTCATGATCCAAAACTTTTATCTGTTTTAATGCAGCTACGCGTTGGACTAAGTAGGCTAAATTACCACAAATTTAAACATAATTTTATTTGATTCAAATACAAACATTCTTGATGCAACATTAAAATACATCCAGGCCACAGAACGGTTCCAGTAAGTTATCAACTTTCTCGTGAAAACCTCTCTCATGTAAATTATTTTCTCTTTTGTGTAAATTTTATTTTTTTTACGATTGGAGTGGTGTCGCTCATCATGTCTGGGCGCAAATTTGTTTGATTAGCAAGGAACATAGGTAGACTTGATATCTTCTTTTAAAATAGCTTTTTGTGAGTATTTGTCATATCTGCAACCCTATTGGAACAATCGACGACACCACTACAAACTATCAGGTAAATTTTCCCTCACTGCTACTCGTTCAGCCCATATGATAAGGCCTCAAAGTTATTTTTCATCAGTCATATTCATGGAAAAAACACTGAACTGAAGAGTGTATGCGAAACCTTAAATCTGAAGGCAATGTCATCAACTAGAAGGCCAACCCTCAGTTTCATCATCACAGCTAAAAACTCTTGCATAATTCTTGCAAGACTGTATGTACTCTGAATAAGTTTGTAAACTGTCTGACTAAGGAAAACTGAATTTTTTTAAAATACACTGTTTTGATTCAGCTAAAGCATGACATTTGCAAGGGAAGGGGTATGTGAATTACAATCAGAAGGGGTCAATAAGGATATCATCAATTTCTACCTAGCAGATATTGCCCCTCATGCCATACAGGGGAATCCTCCATCCAAAACAAGACACATGCAGGAACTTCCCCAAATAGCATTTGACTCAAACATGCGTCACAATCATAGAAGGGGTCACAATGTTTTGATGTCTTGTATAGGTTTTATACATTGAATCAATTTCAGAAGAGAGTCCGACTCAAGATGGTTCTAAACAGGCTAGAAATAACAAGATTTTCAATATTTGGGAAAGATTTCTCTTTTTGTTAGGAAAGAACTACAAATACTGTGCCTTTATTTGACATACTTTTATTCGATTTTAAGCCTTTTTTATTATTGCTAAACCTATTTGAAGACTTAAACTAAACATAAAGCTATTTTTATCACTTTTTAGATCATGTCTCCTGTACCAAGATTGAGCACAGAACATCGAATTAGGGCAGTAGTTTGGCACGAAGAAGAGTAACAAGATTGCCTTAAAATTGAAAGTAGCACGGTTCACAGCGCATCAAAAAATACAAAGAGACTGGTGGTGTAGAGGACAGAAAGGGCAGAGGTAGGAAGAGGGTCATAACATTGAGAGAAGACAGACTGATTGTTAAGCAATCTTTGAAAGATAAGAAAAAACATCAAGGCTTTTAGTAAATGAGCTAAGAAATGCTCATGATGTTAAAATTAGCACTAAAACTGTTAGAAGAAGACTAGTTGACAGTGGTCTCAAGTATTGCAGAGCAAAAAAGAAGCCCTTATTGAGTGAGAAAGCAAGAACAAAAAGGTTGGATCGGGGAAGGCAGCATCAAGACTATGACTGGAGCAAAGTTATTTTCAGTGATGAGAGCAGATTTTGCTTGATAAGTGACAGGCCAGTTTATGTGACAAGAAGGAGTAGAGAGGAGTACCTTCCACAATGCTTAAATCCAACTGTTAAACATGGAGGTAATGGGATAATGGTTTGTGGTTGTATCACAAGCAAGGGTGTTGGACGTCTACACAGAGTTGAGGGTACAATTAATGCAGCCCATTACATTAAAATTTTGCATTTCTATCATCAATTACACTGCACATAAATTAGACATCATTTTAAAGAGATACATTACCAACCTTTACAACAGCATAAAGAGGCATGTTCCAGCTACTGAAAACATATTTTGATTGGATTATGTTAAACTCCTAAGAAAATGCATGGAAAATATATCCAGAAACAACCAATGTTTTCTCTGTACTAAAAAACTTACACATAATGGTTCAAAATTTGATTTATGTAAGGCAATTGGCCAAATATCTTCCGAACTACAGGGTGGCCTGTTAATTTTGGCCAGTAGTGATTCTAAGTCATTTGAGACGGAACTAAGCGATCAAAAACATATTGTCTACACCAAATTGAAAAAAAAGTTAATTAAACTCCTTCCAAAAAGGTTACCTACAGAGGCTTACCAAAAAGGACTGGTCT
This sequence comes from Rhopilema esculentum, assembly GCF_057945365.1. Classification (NCBI taxonomy): domain Eukaryota; kingdom Metazoa; phylum Cnidaria; class Scyphozoa; order Rhizostomeae; family Rhizostomatidae; genus Rhopilema; species Rhopilema esculentum. The sequence goes on along the minus strand of NC_142823.1, from coordinate 13,019,508 downwards.
CAGTTGCTTTTGAAGATGAGTTAAGGCAAAATCCGATCTCAGCTCACCCATCTGATGTGGTAATTTTTAATCAATATTTTTGAAAACACTTGAAGCAAATGCCCTTCTAAAATTAAGCTAGTCAGGGCCAATGATATACCGCATGAAGATCTGCAGAAGGCTATGACGAAGAAATCGACTTTGAAAATATAGCAAACAATAGCAAGTGTGATGATGATGTAAGAAATACCAAGGATCAGAGAAACCTTGTCATGAAACTAAACATTCCGGCTAAAAGACAGCATTTTATGTCGATACACTGAAAACCATTCTGTGAAACCTTTGTTTTCAAATAAAAATCCTACGAGTGTAAGATCACTTTAATTGAACATGGTAGAATCCTCTCAAATAATGTGGAAGTTGCTGAATGCCTTAATGAGTTTTTTTTGTAATGTTATGGATAAACTTGATATTGACCCCCTTTTCCAGGTACAAGAACAAATGGTTTTCAGAGCAATGAATAGGTACAAAGATCGCTCACCTGTAAAGGTACATAGATAATTACCCTTGGATTCTCTAATGTAAGTCCAAATGAGGTCATGAAGCAGATAAATTTGCTTGACAAGAATAAATCCAGCAGTGGGAATATTTCCATTGGTTTGTTAAAGGCAATGAACAGACAGTATGCCACTATCTAACAGATTGTATCAATCTAGGATTGCAAGTTTCTCAACGAACTAAAACAAGCTAGTCTCAGCAATATATTAAAAAATGATTGAAAAGTGTCTTACTTGCAGCCTCTAAAGTAAACAAAAGAATTCTAAAATTTGCCCACACTTTCAAGACAAGCTCTCCATAATCCTGCATGGTTTCAGAGAAGGGTATAGTACGCAAAAAGCTTTGATAAGGTTGTTAGAAAAATGGAGGAAATGTCTTGAAGCATCAGGCATAGCAGGAGCAATTCTAATGGATTTATCTAAGGCCTACGACTGCCTGCCTCATGACCTCCTAGTCGCAAAACTGGAGACCCATGTATTTGATTTCAATAGTCTTTGTCTAAAGTAAAGCTATCTGGATTGCTGCCATCAAAGGTTAAAGATTGTTTGACATGAAAATGCTGCAAAAAGAATAAAAAGTGAAGTACCACAGGGGTCCATCGTAGGTCCTTTGCTCTTTAACATATTCATCAATGATCTATGTCTCATATCACTAGACTCAGTGATCTGTAATTTCACAGATGATAACACCATATACTCATGAGGGCTAGATCTACATGGAATTGTCATCAATTCGGAAAGTGAACTAAGAAGATTGCTAGAAAAGTTTACAAATAATGGCATGGTAGGAGGGCTATTGAACAATAGTATGCTGATAGCTGCTTTCTGGTTAATTTTAAAATTGCAGTCGCCTTGGACATTTTCTTTTGACAAGCTGATATTGTATTCTGGCATTTATTATGGTTCGATTATGTCATTTTTGTCAATTTGTTAATTGGAAGTAAGTCTGAAAGATGAGCACCAGCAGATCATATCCTAGCAATACAGCAAAGAAAATAAATGTGCTGCATATGGTTGTTATAACCGGAAATACGTGGTTGAAAATGGAGAGAAAGTAAAGAGAGATATTCACTTTTTGAATTTTTCAAAAGATCCAAAAGAGATAGCAATTTGATGTAACAAGATAAAAAGACAAAGATGGCTTCAAAGTTACAAGTAGTGTCTTATGTGATAAACATTTCCTACCTGAGCATTTGAAAAATGCTGCAGGAAGCAAAAGACTTTATTGGCAGAAAGGTATAATACCAGTTCTTTTTTCTTGGAATAACTGGAATCTTGGAGGTCCAGTGAGAAGGTCTGTTGTAAGAAAAGTTCACTGTGATATTAATGATCAAAACCCTGCATCTGTTGAAAAGTCGGCAGCTGTTCAAGAACCTGATGAGTCTTTGAAAGATTTTAAGAGGAATGAGCTAGAGTAACAAAACACAAAACTTAGAGAGGAAAGCAAAGAAATTCTGAAAACAAAGAATGAGCTTCGGTGTGAGAATGAAAACCTAAAGGATGAAATTGAAGATGTCAAGGTGCAGCTACAACTAATGACAGAAGACAGGGAGGTATGCGATTTGTTAATTGACAAGACTTAAAGAAATGGTAAACTATGCTGTCAATTTACTGGGTTTTCTACTTTGAAAAGAATGCAATCAACTTTTGATTATTGCATCGCGGGACAAGATAGGGAAAACTCGTGATGCACGCATCAAAGACAGCCAACATTAAAGCAGGATGACCAAGAGCATTGAGTCCTTTTGTAGGATACATGTTGACCCTTTTCAAGTTGTGGTAAAACTTTTCCTTTGAACATTTGTCATTCCTGTTTTAAATTGGAGTGTCTACCTGCAATAAAACATTTTTGATGTTGATTAGTTTTTTGTATTTAAGGCTTGGCATGATATGTATATGGCCATCTAGACAAATGTTGCAGCAAACTAGGGCTGAAACAAAGGAAGAAGAATTTCCCAACACAAAAGTCATAATGCTCAGAAATCTTTGTTGAATGCCCAAGTAGTCTCCGTCACCAGAAGATACTATATTTATCTTATAAAAGGCATGTTACGCTGAAGATTCTATTTGGTATTATTCCAGGTGGTGGCTTCTCATTTATAAGTGCATGCTGAGTAGGTAGCATATCAGACAGGGAAGCATGCATTAAAAGTGGTTTGCTTGTAAAAGAACTATGGGGACCAGGTGATGCTATAATGGCAGACAGAAAATTCACAATTTCAGACTTTTTGGAACCATTGATGTGGAATGATGAGAACAACTGTCTACTTCAGAGACAATAAAGAGCCAACAAATTGCAGCAGACCACATAGATGTGGAAAGAACAATTGAACGCTTTAATTATTTCATTGTTTTAGATTCAATTACACCAATAACAGTGTTTGGAAAAATAAATGAAATTGTAACTGTTTGTGGCCTACTTTGCAATTTTAAAGATCTTATAGTATCAAAATGATACATTCTTATAGTATTGTATCAGTTTTCTTACATTCTTTTTTTAAGAAAAAAGGAAATGCTGCAGAGATTAATATAACTTGAAACATACATATTTTCAAAAAACACATACCAGGCAATTGTTAAAATGAAGGCTGCCATTAGCTAATGAAAGTAATCATGCATAGTGAGAATTCAAAATGCCCACATCAAACGGAAGGCTTGCATATAAAGGAATCATGAGGTTAAAACTTGCATATAAAGAATGTTTCAGTTACAAATCTACAACATTAAGATTAAAATTAGACATTTGAAGCCAAGGGGAAGAAATACTTAAAACAAAATTCAGATACTCTTTCTAGCAGTACTTAAAATGATCCTTACCAAAGAAGACTCTGTCAATGGCTATCCCTTTAAAAGTATGTACAATAAAGTCACACCAAGGTGCCTCTGTTAGCCCCATCTGGAATTGAATTTTGTCAAAATATCTACATTCTTTGCGTAATTTGAAAGATTCCCCATACTTGACAACACAAAAATCTTTCACAGCTACTGCAGTGTCAGCAGAATCGCATTCCTTGTACTCTTAAGGGCATTTGACCTCAATTATTCCAAAATTATTACTCTTTCGGCTGTCAGAATCCTTACCATCAGGTGTGGCAGCAAATGTAAAATTTTCAGGAGATATCCAAAGTCGATAATTAGAAATAGTTACTGGTCTATTGCTTAGTTTCATGTAGTTCTCATAAACTGCTAGGGCGAATAGTTCAGTTTTGCACAATGCTGTTTATACTGACCAATGTAAAATGTGGCATAATTTTGTATCTGATAGACATTCTTCTATGGCCAAACACATGAGAGTGGTTTACACTGATAGACACCATTACTGATTTGGATGATCCCATTTTTGATAAATGTTCTCATAAGCTGCTAGGGCAAGTGGTTCATAATAAATTTCATGGTCAAGATTACTTTGAACATAATTGTTTGGCTGGTCAAAATTTTGCTGCAAAAGCTGTTCTGCAAGCCGTTGAAAAGATACAGATGTTTTGATTTCGATCAAATCATTACATTTGGACGCTGTAAATTGTAGCCCTCTCTCAGCCATCAAAATCCTATTTTTGCTCTGCTTAAAATTGGCTGCCTCAATTTCATTTGACTTCTCAATGTTGACTTTCAAAGAATCTAAGACAGCTACTGCTTCTCATCTGTAACATTGTGAACACATTCATCAATATAACTCGCAACAGGTATTGGCAGTAATGGGTAGCCAAAGGTTTTTACAGCAGTCTGAGGAATATCTTGAACATCAACTGTTGTGTAGACTTTAAACACATGTGGAAGATGGGCATAGTGGAAAGCAACAGGACTGTCTAATGGTATTGGACCATATTTTGTAGGCACTGAGCTGTTGTAATTATTAGCCTGTATCAGACTCAAAGCAGAAATTGCTGGATTTTCTGACCTCATATCATTTAAGAATTTTTCCAATCTTTCAGAGTCAACAACTCACACTGCTTCAGCTCTAGACTCATACATTTTAGAAGATATTCCTGATTAAAGACTCAGCACCATTCCTAATGCAAGAAGACAGTGGTTCATCTGAATACATTAGAATACATCAAACCACAATCTATCTATGTCTCAAACATCTCAAATGTAAATAGAATATAATCCTTATTTTTAAGCTAAAAAGCTAATTTAATGAGAAAAACCTAATTTGCAATCATTGAATCTTATTTTGAATCTTTATTCGGAATGAAATGGCAGTTCCTCCATTTTATAAAGCCAGGTTACTTAACTCATTCACTCCCATAGAAACTATAGTTGTCATCCCCTGCTAAACATTTGAGAACAATAGCGCCTGTAGTCATCACTCATTTTGTTCTGTTGTTTTACAGTAGAGACTACAGTTATTTAAAACAATGGTACTTTTACGAAAACCACATTTGATTGGCTGATACAAACTTTGTAGTCATTAAGGCACATGTTCAAGCATTAAAACAAAAAAAACAATATGTGCCCATGCTAACAAATCTTTAAAAGCATGTTCAAAGGTTTGACAGTTGACTTTTGCGTTTGCTGCCATACTATCCTTGAATAAACTATATATGAAGGAACTATGGCAGACTATTTTTCATTTCCTGTAGCGACGAAGAAGTTAGAGCCAGTGGAGAGACCAAAGAAGCCAAAGAAGATAAATTGATGCATTGATGCCAAAGAAGAGAGCAATATAGACATCGATGGTTCATCAGCTGATTTGCTAAGCCTAAGTAACATGGAAGACAGTGAGAGGGGAGAGATCGATGAAGAAATCATCACAGAAGAGGGCAATTGGACAAGGAATTTGAAAGACATTGACAATTTTGTTGAGTTTACTTCATCAGTTGGTCCAGCAAAATCCCTGGGTGAAAATGGAAGTGAGATTGACTTTTTTGAACTTCGCTCTCCGAAGGTACCACATCAGCATTGAAACGAACAAATATGCTCTCCCCAAACAGCATCCTCCAATGGTTCCAGACAGCGACTGGTATCCATCAACTGTCAAAGAAGTCCAACTTTATCTGGGAGTTAGAGTTTATATGAGCATTGTGAACTTTCCGTCATTTGGGCAATATTGGAGCAAAGATATAGTATTTGGAAATTCCTTTATTTCAAATGTGATGTCGAGGCATAGATTCCAAAAATTAATGAATACTTTCATGTTGCTGAAAGGACAACGATGCGACCTAAAAGTTTGCCAGACTTTGATAAACTCTTTTTAGTGAGACCTAGCCTTGATGCTTTTCACAAAAACTGTTTGAAAGCATATAACCCACATAAATGTTTTGCTGTTGATAAGGCCATGATAAAGTTTAGAGGGCGTTCCAGCTTTGAACAGTATTTGCCTGCCAAACCGACAAAATACAGCATCAGATTAGGAATGAGAGGAGACCAAGTGAATAGGTACTGCAATGATATTCGTGTTTATCCAGGAAAACCCACAGGCAAAGAGCCAGAAAAAAATCTTGGTCAGAAGGTGGTTAAGCAGCTTACAGAAAACATTGAAAACAAGGGACACCACAGTTGGACAAGGGACACCACACCACACTGACAACTATTTTACCACTGTTGCAGGGTTTGAGGAACAGTTTGATAACGGTGTTTATTTGTTTGACACAAAAAACAAATACAAAAGAGCTTCCAGAAGAAATGAAGGGGAAAAAATTTGCAAGGAAGCTGGATCTTACATCCAGTTTCAAAAAGGGGCATCACAGGTGCAGGAAACAGAACTGCTCAAAGAACCATCACCTAAATCAGGCTGAGTGGCAATCAGTTTTACATGAATTTGTGTTTGCTCTCAATACCATTGTCAAGGCTACTAAATGCGTACCTTCCTATTTTTGGCCACACCGCCGTACTCCCTCAAGATATTGTTTTTCAGGGAGTTACTATTGACGAACACAAACATTTAACAGTGAGAGATTATGGTGAAGAGGCTAGTTTTGTTTTAGCTGATGTTTCCAAACAGATCGTGAAGTCATTGGAATTAAAGAAACAAAAAATGCACCAATACCAAAAGGACAGCAGGTATGATTAAAGACAAAGTGGGTGAACATAAAAAATTACCTCCTTGTTGTACTGGTCCATGGACAATCATTAGCTTCCAAATTCAAAAGAAGCTCCCAAATGGTGTTGATTTTCAAATCAAAAGCATCACAAAGAAGCAAAATTAGTTCATCACGATAGACTCTCCCCAGTAAATTCCAACAAGTTACTGTCAGCAGACATTGTTCCAGTGTCACGCCATTCTGAAAGAGACGAAGACACTCTACCCTGCTCTTATGATTATTCTTCAGATAACAGCATGTTCTCAGATTCGGATTCCCCTTATTCAGCTTCTGAAGACGATGATGTTGATGTTAATAGAAGCCAAGATAACAATCTATGTTATCCTAAACGAATTTGGAGATCAAGACTGTTCCAAGGATGCCTTCCTTGGACTGTATTGACTCTATAATCAAATATAGCCTGTGTCGTTTTTAAATTTTCATTATGTTCATTGTTTTGTTAGAGAGGGGGAATGTTGGAGTCTGGTGTTACCCCCTGACGCCTATATGTATATTTTTTTAGGGCTAAAGCAGAAATCACTATCTCGTCCAGTTTTCTCACTTTATTCTCAATTCGTGACTTAAGGCGGCGAAATCACAAGCAATAAGTTTTTCCTGGTTCATCGTTTATAAAATCATTTATCAGAGACAGGGGTTGGAAAATTAGCGACTTGCCAAAGCCAATGACATATATTGAATATCCCATTAAGAATGCTGGTTCAGCATTACACAAATTTTTGATTTGATTCTCAACCTTTTTGTGAGATTCTTTCTTTGTTTATGTGTGAAGAGCCCCAACCTATCCGAAAAATACAAAACCAATATTTACACCTACAATAGATCAATTACAACATACCAAAAAAATTATCCCACATTAATGCCATCAAGTAACAAAAACTTAAAACTTAAACCAAAAACATAGTGTTCAATATTGAAAGGAATTATCGAATTTTTAGGCTCTATCTATTTGAAAGTAAATTTTCAGTATTTTCAGTCTATATATTTCAAAGCGGGTTTTCAGTTTCTATCTCTTCCAAAATTTAGCAAGATCAGAAATAAACAGCTATATTGTAATCTTTAGGCCAATTGAATTCTCTGAGATTATACACACTGCATGTGATTCTTCTGGTCAATTGAATGTGATTCTTCTGGTTGTGTGTTTCTGCGTTTGCTGAGAATTGAGTTTATCGCTGGCCATACTTTGTAAAGCTTGTCATATATGTTTCCTTTTTTTGGCTGTTATCATTGAAATGCAGGAATCTTCTCAAATTCTCAAATTTGTAGGTAGTTTATTACTCCCATCATGATCAGAATTACAAAAAACTGCTCAGTTTCTTTTTCATCTGTCTGGATTGATCTTCCCATACATTGAACAGAATATAGATTTGTTTGTTCAGCTACATGGCTTATCAACTTTCTTTCAAACAATGAGTAGAAATACTTTACAGAAGATGGAATCTCATCTGGTGGAGGTGGGAAGGCAGAACCGCTATATGGTGAATCTACAGTAACTGGTTTCATATGCCTCCATCTGACGCTATTTTTGCCATTGTCTTTTGCCTTTACTGTTTTTCTTGCAGCCAGTACATTTTGGGTCTCTTCAGGTTCTGATTCATCTTCACTAGCAGGATCAAGACATTCCTCATCAATTTGAAATAGAAGATCTTCTGGTTCAATGTCATCCTCGTTGTCATTATCAAAATCATCATCATCACATCAAGCAATAAATTTTGTTGTTTGGCAGCAAGCTTAAGAAGTGAAGGGTTAAAGGTAAAGTTGGTTTGGGAGTTACACTTCAACTTCAAATCAAACATAAAGAAACAAGCACAAATATATCTTACAAGTATACAATGTTTATTTTCTACCTGGTTTTGTGACCTGGGTTGATGTAGCAACTGGGGTAGCATGTTGCAACGCTTCAAATGAAATAACTACTGTTTTTCACTACAATTGGGAGAATATATAGGAGCGGAAATATAAGTTTATCAAAATTTGAAGATTATCAAAACTATATTTTCAAAACAAAAGACAAACCGAAGAAACTATTTTAACACATCTTCTACATGTACAAACTTTAATCAGATTTAAAGATAACATAAAGTAACAGAAAGGAAGAGAAAGGAAGATAAAATGCTAGAATCCAAAATTTGAAAGCAACCGAACAAATATTCAGAGCAAAAAATGAAAACAGCTAAGGAAAGAAAATTATCAATTAAAAGGTTCTTCTGATGTCTACATTGGATATGCAAGTAATACACAAAAATCCCAATCAATATGCTGCAAACAATTTTGAAATTTGTGTACTTTGTTAGAGGAACAGTTTCTGGGATTGAGACCTCATTCATAAACTACATCAAGGCAATTGCTGTCTTAAAGGATAGATTTGCAAATAAGCAACTCATCATTAACTCCCATATAGAGAACACCATATAAAACAACTTTGAGCGTGCGAAGTTTATAAACATTAGCATCAATTTTAGCACAATATGATGGGCCACTTGTACCCATGATAAGTTTCCAGAAGACTTGCTGTCACAAAATATGTTGACAATGAATGGGGCCTAGATACACTCTTGGCAGCTTTAAAAACTGAACCTAATGCAAAAGAACAATGAAAAGTAAAATTTAATGTAAAAAATCCTGGTGTTCCAATCGATAATGAACCCCATGTCCAACTGCCAATGACTGCAGCCTTGTGAAGTGATAATGGGAAAGTGACTTGTTAATCACCCATCCGCTAAATATAATAACATCATGGAGCCAACATTAAGGTAGTTGATTTTGCTAAGAAAAGGGCAAAGAAAACCACTCATCAAATAATTGTTCAAGCAGTCTTTTCAAGTAAGCAAAGGCATAATACAAGTATTAATCATCAGGTCAATTGCAATATATGCAATACAGAAATGCTTTTTCAGATCAATAATGAACCTCTGAATACTCAAGTAATTTTGAAGAGAAATGTAATTTTTGCTGGAAAACATTGGCCGCTATTCAAGTGGTTAGTAATTTGCCTTTATCTTCAGAAGAAAGGAATTCCATAAGCAATTCCCCTCATATCGTTTCAATGTTGGTTGATGACAAGAACTCTTTTCTTTTGCAAACAGGAATGGAGTATGTTTGTAGCTGGATGTGTTCATTTCCACTGTAGTTCTTCTCCATTTTCAGAGAAGTTTATCTCTGAAAATGAGAAAAAGGTTATTTGTGACCTAAATGGCTAACGGCAAAAGTTCAGTTTGTATAAACCATTCCCGGATAACGTCCGCCATTAAGTCTGGGTAGCAAACTGACCTTTGGACTCTATGGCCGTCAACCGTAGCAATGTTGATTTTCGATACATCAAAGCCGTAATTTCACAATCACGCTATTCTAACGTCATTTAATTCTCTTATCGATACTTAATTACACTGTCTTTTATCTTTTACATAATTATCCTTTGAATTTCGCCTATTATTTTCCATAAAGTCAGCAGTTGTAACGATAGGGTTCTTTTTATGACGGTGAAGTATCAGGTCGTTGGCTGAGCGATGGGCTAGGCCAACGGGCCTAGCCCCAAGTAGATAGCACACAAGAGATACTCGTTCTTTGATGTTATGTTTATTGTTAAAACAATAACACGCAACATAATCAAAGATCTAGCTAAACATAATAATAATAATTACTGAAGAATACAAGTCCTAAAACGTTACAGCAGTTAAATGGCAAGCAATTCAGAAACTTATCAGGATTTTTTGGATATGGTAGTTACAGGTTTTGAAGGATTATTTAACAGTAAGAATAGCGGTATCTGTAAGCAACTAAAATACGGTGGAACTTGTTGCCAGAGCGTCTTTAGCTGCTGATTTGGGTTTGCCTATCGTGATAGCTAGTCCCATAAAATAACAAGTTTCAGGGCCGTAAACCCCCCAAAAAATCGGGAGCAAAACGATTATTTTAGAGAAATTATCATAATTTTTCTTGAAAGAAAGAAATCCCTTGTAGCTGGGCTAGAACCAAACTACATTTTTCTGTGTTATTGCAACAAACCTCAGCCACTAAGTCATGGTGTCAAGTGCAAGTTGACTTTGATGCCCGTTATTTTTGAAAGCAGAATGGTTTTATCTTTTTTGCAAGAAAAAAATTTTTTGCTGTTTTTTACGGTTTTTACCATTTTATTTTTATTATCTAATGGCTTTAGCCCTTCCACTTTTTTGCAATAATAGGTTAGAAAACTTTTTGGAAAGTTTTCTCTTAACTATGCTTTACCACAACATTGGATTGTATACTCCTAAATAGTAGCAGTTCTTCTTCACTTGGAACATTTTTTGTCCATTTTCTAGGTGTTTTCTTGATGTTTAATTTATCCCAAGCTAATTTTGTCCATTTTTTAGCTATTGAAATCTTCTCTGAACCAGACTGTTTATAAAACTTCAGTAGCAATAAGCAAGTATTTTCTAAAAGGGGCGTTTTCCGGCTTTCTAGAGGGTGTGGCTTAAAAATCTTTTCGGTAACCCCCTTTCAGCCCTCCCACATTTAAACTGGTGCCCGGTACCTGAAGCTGCCCCACCTATCGTTGTTTGAAATGCCCTTTTTCTTGGTGAAGATCACATTTCCCAACAACACTCTGGTCTTGTTGATTATCCTGTGCAGTTAGCCAAAGAGTAGGATTTGGCTTTCTAGCCATAGGATTTCCATCAGAAGACATGTCCACCCCCAGCTTTCCCAGAAGTCAATTTTCTAACTTCTCAAAAAACATTGGGGGTGGAAGTTTTGCTGATCAGATCGACTTCAATTTTTGCGCTGTCAAAAAAGCCACCGTTACAAAAAATGCTGCTTGAAAATGTTGCTTTTCCAAATATTTCAAAATAGGTGAAAAATACTAAAAAAAGGACTTTCCAAGAGTCTGAAGGGGGTGGCCGAGAAAATTTGTTTTTGTCCATCCCAGTTTTTTCGAGCTGGCGACGCCACTGACAGTATCGATCGTGTCTTCCCATGCTACTGTATATTAGAGCTACACTAGGAATATATAACAGCTTGTATCTGTATGATAAAACTTAAAATGATGCAATATATTATAACTAACGGACAAAGTTTTTCTCTATAGAACAACAGCAGCGAGCTCTTCGAACATTTCACAACAACTAATCATTAATAAATAGCTATCGTGGCTAGACATTGGAGAATAATAGGTGAATTTCGATGAGTAATTATGTACAAGATAATAGACAGTGTAATTAAGTATCGATAAGTGACGTTAGAATAGTGTGATTGTGAAATTACAGCTTTGATGTATTGAAAATCACCAAGCTACGGTTGACGGCCATAGAGTCCAAAGGTCAGTTTGCTACCCAAACTCAATGGCGGACGTTACCCGGGAATGGTTTTTTCAAAGACTGAAAAACAGAGCCCTTTACACATGACAGAACAGAAACTTCTTAGCAACACAAGAATTTTAGTGTCAATCGCCAAAATTCAAGAGCTCAAGGGGGACATATGTTTAGAATCAGTAGGTAAAGGGGAATTTTGTATGCAGAAAAGCATATTTGAGTATGACACAGAGACACTGTTTTGGTATTGAGATGGTCATGCTGTGATAATCATGCAGGACTTTGGAAGTTCTCTGCAGAAGTTCTCGGCAGGTCAAGCACCACAGGCATTTATCTAAAAGATACTCTGGTTTTTGCATGCTTATTTTTATCTGGCAACAACTACTCAAAGATCGGCTTGTTTTGCAAGTTCTTAAATTTGAAGATACCAGATGCTACTTCATTTACGCGGTCCAACAATACTTCACAGTACCAGCCATTCTAGCCCTATAAAAAGAGATGGAAGAGAAAGTGTTCACAGTTTTGAATCCATACAAGGAGTAGTGCCCAATTGAAGATTGTCACAATGACTCACCTGGCTTCAGTGCAAGATTTTGTGTGTACTTATGGAGCAGTTCACAAATGTGTTAGTTAATTTGGAGTTCCTCAATTAATGTGAAACTAAAGGTATATTGCCAAATATGGAGTGCGAGGGCCTCAAAAGATCACTGTTACGGCTCATGAACAAAATCTCAATTTCAGAAATTGCAACTGATGCTTCTTCCTCGATAATAAAATGCATTGAAACATTGAAAGGTATGTTTAAAGAGAATTTATATCAGAGTTTCTTTAAATATCATGAATTCATCTTCAAAAAAGTTTTTTGATGCAACTGGTTGGTTTTTGCCAATTGATAATATAGTAAATCATAGATACAGCAGTAATGTACCATATATACTTTATTGAAACTTTTATCAAATAATAATAACAGTAACTTCTCTTTTGAGAAGATATTTTCAAATTTTTTTAAACCAGAAAGCCATTTTTTAATTTTGTACCACCAAAAGATTGTTTGCAAATTGTGTCCAGGAAAATAGAATTTTAAATATATCCAGTAGTGGATAGAGTCACAGATCAGATCACTTAGTCTTGTTTAGTTGAGTTCTTATTGCTCTTGATGCCATGTTTAAATATGTAATATACGCATTAAAAATTAGATTTACATTTATTCTAGGTGAAAATCCTAAGTTTAAGTCGCTGTTCCATAGTCTGGATATGTGCCATAAAGCCAAGTCATTAAGCAAGAGTCTCCATAAAGCTGCTGGGGTGAAAGGAAATGAGCCTTTAAAGATATCATTAACCATTTCTGGTATGCTTGCCAAGTCTCCAATGGTAGTTCAGATTACCTAAGAGATGTGTGGTTTGGGGTTGCTCATCTTGTCTGTGGTGAGCATGAATGGGCAGAATCAGCATGCAAGCATGGCCCTCTTTCTACATACAAACCAAAAACCACCCAGGACAAAAATTCACCTGCAGTAGAGGCAAGCTGTGTTTGATAAGAGGTTCACATCAAACCTCGATCACTATGTCCTTTTTCAACAAACAGGCTCTTTGGAGAATTTTAATAGTATGCTAACGAAATATGCACCAAAAAGCAAAGCATTTCAGTATGTTTATTTTCTAGCACGCATAATTCTTACAGCAATTGACTACAATATGCATCTGATGCGCTCCCAAGCCAAGAGTAAAGATCACTTTCATCAGTACAAGAAGAAGTACAACAGAAGAAACAGGAAATACCATGCTGAACCAATTAGAACAAATATCTTTACATTCCTTCTCTACTTGCAGCCATTTTGCATAACAGGGTGGAAAGAAAAGATACAGTCAAGAAAAATGTGGTTAGGAGAGGCAATGACCCAAAATTTATATCCACAACTATTGATTTGCAAAACCCTCCTCCTCCAGCACAAGAACTTATAGAAAATAGGATTTCTCGCATTAGCAAAAAAATTTTGTTCATTTTTATTGAGACTATGTAGACATTGAAAAAACAAAATTATGTTAACAAAATTTACCAGTGTTCCCAAAAACTAGATTAGGAATTTTTGCTGTAGGCAATTGTTTTGCTTGACAAATAATTTTTGAATAATTAAACAAGATAGGCAACGTTTTGTTTTTATAATCAAATAGTGGTAATCATTTGCATTGATAAAAACAAACCATCATTTAAAGAGTAATAAATTTTCTGGGCAAATGAGCTAGCAACTAAAAATGATGATTTTTCGTATTCCAGCTTTTTGAAAAACTTTGAACAAGTTCAACTCTGTTTTTGTCTTTTAATAATCAGTGATGCTTGTATCCCATATATGTTCCGTCTGGCGATGGATAGAAGTTTCTGATGACTGCGAGATACAGGAAGGCAGAATTATCCTGTTCCCTGACACCATCTTTCCATATTCCCATAGAGCAGTTGATATGCTGCTTTAGGTTACGAGTTATTAGAGAACTTAATTGGCCCTGCTCGCATATCAGATCTAGCTACTATCTGCATCCTGAACACATCCCTGTCTAGGCAAATCTTTTTAAACATATAATATGATGTGACACATATCCTTCTGCCACAACATTTTTTATCCTCCTTATTTTTCATAGATACACAGATTCCACATTTACACCAATGCTCTGAGGTCTCAAGAACTATTGGATCCTCTGGATTCCTGATTACAAATATTAAGTCTTTTACATATTCTAGGCTTCCTGCTCCACTTGCTGGCACCTCAAATACTAGTTCTTGCATCACTTCTGGTGCCAAGGCATTGATTATTTCCTGCAAAGAAACTACAGTATAGCTAAAAGACTTTTTTCATTGAACTTGTCAGAGCTATGTTTTTAAACTCCTGCTAATCATGGCATTCATTTATTTTCACATTTTATGCCTCCCTTTCCAAGACTTTAATCCAAACAAAGGATAAAAAGTATGTTTACAAATTTAAGAAATTTGTGTCCATTTCTGCAGAAAGGTACTGATACTAATTGATATAAGAGAATTGCTTCCTAAAGATAGAATTATGAGTGCAACTGCTTTGCATGTTGGACTTGAGCCTTAGATGTTTGTATATAAAGTTATATTTTATATGTGAGAAGGGTCTACTGATTTTGTTCATATGATAACCTTGCTCCTTGGGCTGTGATATTTCTGTTACATCCTGTCATGCCCACTGTCCTGATGAGGTTGTGGCTGTTGGTCAAGTACATCTTGTTCTGTTCTTGGCTATGAATTAATGATGAAGTTTTCTCTTAACCCTATCCAGACTAGGCTTTTTGAAACTTTCGGGAGACTAGGGGGGGCACAAAGTGCCCCCCCCTCCGTAATTTCTTTGTTCCTCTAGCTAGGACAATGAACTTTGTTTGGATGGTACTCTTATCTTTTCTCCACATTTTAGTATCATTGTTCAATTTTTAAGTCACGTGGTTTCACGATGATGTCATCATAATGATGGCCGGGTGAAGCAAAAATTTAGAAAATTTTTGAAAATCTTAAAATATTCATTAATTCCAAAGCATCGGGCTAAGATATTAAAATAAGCAAATTTGATGCATTTTCTAATAGAAACAAGAAGATTGACACAATTTTAATGTTACTTCTCAAAATTATTAACGTTCCTAACAAAAGAACTCAACATATTTTGTATTTGGCTATAGTTTTTTCTATATAACTAAATGATCGATACAACCAAATGTCATGTTTGAGTTCATTTTTAATGCCTTAGCAGACAAATTATTCTAAACTTGCAGTTTTATGAATGTAATACCTATAAATCTGTCAACAGATGTGTGCGCATGCGCAGCAGAAAAATCATAGAAAAGGATGTTTAATTTGAATTTTCTGGTCAGAATCATGAAAAGAGCACAAATTAATGCCTAGATACTAATTTTCATCAATATATCTACTTTTGTTGCGAATCCAAGGCCGATTGAACTATTTTTTACTTGACTAGTTTTGAAAATGCCCCTACACAACCCCCTGATTAATAATAAAAAAATTATCTTTTTATATGAACATGTGTCAGATAGGTTAAAACTAAAAGTCAGGAGGTCTGAGGGGTATTGCTTTCAAACTCCTGAAGTTATGAAAGAAAAACCAACTAGGGGGGCAGTTTGTGCCCCCCCCCCCTAGTCTGGATAGGGTTAAAAAGATCATATGCAATTGTACAAGTGCACGGAAAACCAAACATAGTTAATTTGAAATGCATTGTTTATACAGTTACGCTGGGTAAATTCCAAGACTCAATATTTTCTATGAAGCTTTTTGATCCAAAAACTTACTACTGTAGCAACTACTGTGGCAGGTTGATTTATAACTTTCAAATAATTACGCTACTTGCAAATCTGTTGATGACAATGTACCTCCAAAATCTCTTTGAACAGGGATCCATAGTAATTTGCCGCCATCGTTTCGCTGTTTTGATGTTCCCATGCTGCTTGGAGAACTCGCGATGCTTCTTGCTTAATTTGTTTCCTTCACGAAGCACTAATGTTGCACAGGCCCCTTTAACAAAAAGAAATGCACTTTTAACCAAATTTGCATGCCTACATATTTGGTTCCAGATTTTCAGGGAAAGGAATTCAGCAAATTAACGCTTAAAAATCTTGGATTTGCGATTTGGGGATAACCAATTACGTCTGAATGTTTTTCAAACAATTTGCTAAAATTGCCGCACCGCTTCAAAAATTAACAAGTTGGATATTGAATTATGAACATCAAAAAGCACTTGTCTCGCTAAAAAGCTGCCAATTTGCACTATGACCCATCAAAGGAAACCAAGTTAATACATAATCCTGTGATAGAGAGACCTGGTCTAGTCAGAAAGGGAGATTTGTAGAGCACCAGAAAAAGTGTAGGGAATGCAACAGATAGGAAAAATGTCTGCCGCTGGTCAGAGCGTCGCGGGCTTATGCGCACATTTGCGGGCTCTTCAATATCTGACATGTGCTCGGTAAAATCAGGGAGGCGAAGATGAAACTGTAAGTGCTTACAAAAAGAAACAGAGAAAACTCTGCAAACAATATCAACGAAATTTGCAAGGTGAGACTTGAATAATGCCAGAAATTCATCAACTAGCCATAACATTTTTGTCATACACGATGCAAAATTGAATTGTGCAAAGTTAGTATGGCGTTCTACGGCACTTGTAAACTCAACTGATTAGGAACTAAAACTGCAATTATATCTCAAAATCGGCACTTTGCAATGCTTAGATATTTGAACTAAGGCAATGTGAATTGCTGACGACGACAAGGGTTGTATGCTTGTAAGTGGGAAAATATTCCTCTGCAGGCTACAACATTTCTTTTACGGGGCTTGAAAAATTGAATTGTGCAAAGTTAGTATGGCGTTCTACGGCACTTGTAAACTCAACTGATTAGGAACTAAAACTGCAATTATATCTCAAAATCGGCACTTTGCAATGCTTAGATATTTGAACTAAGGCAATGTGAATTGCTGACGACGACAAGGGTTGTATGCTTGTAAGTGGGAAAATATTCCTCTGCAGGCTACAACATTTCTTTTACGGGGCTTGAAAAATTGAATTGTGCAAAGTTAGCATGGCGTTCTACGTCACTTGTAAACTCAACTGATTAGGAACTAAAACTGCAATTATATCTCAAAATCGGCACTTTGCAATGCTTAGATATTTGAACTAAGGCAATGTGAATTGCTGACGACGACAAGGGTTGTATGCTTGTAAGTGGGAAAATATTCCTCTGCAGGCTACAACATTTCTTTTACGGGGCTTGAAAAATTGAATTGTGCAAAGTTAGTATGGCGTTCTACGGCACTTGTAAACTCAACTGATTAGGAACTAAAACTGCAATTATATCTCAAAATCGGCACTTTGCAATGCTTAGATATTTGAACTAAGGCAATGTGAATTGCTGACGACGACAAGGGTTGTATGCTTGTAAGTGGGAAAATATTCCTCTGCAGGCTACAACATTTCTTTTACGGGGCTTGAAAAATTGAATTGTGCAAAGTTAGTATGGCGTTCTACGGCACTTGTAAACTCAACTGATTAGGAACTAAAACTGCAATTATATCTCAAAATCGGCACTTTGCAATGCTTAGATATTTGAACTAAGGCAATGTGAATTGCTGACGACGACAAGGGTTGTATGCTTGTAAGTGGGAAAATATTCCTCTGCAGGCTACAACATTTCTTTTACGGGGCTTGAAAAATTGAATTGTGCAAAGTTAGTATGGCGTTCTACGGCACTTGTAAACTCAACTGATTAGGAACTAAAACTGCAATTATATCTCAAAATCGGCACTTTGCAATGCTTAGATATTTGAACTAAGGCAATGTGAATTGCTGACGACGACAAGGGTTGTATGCTTGTAAGTGGGAAAATTTTCCTCTGCAGGCTACAACATTTCTTTTACGGGGCTTGAAAAATTGAATTGTGCAAAGTTAGCATGGCGTTCTACGTCACTTGTAAACTCAACTGATTAGGAACTAAAACTGCAATTATATCTCAAAATCGGCACTTTGCAATGCATAGATATTTGAACTAAGGCAATGTGAATAGCTGACGACGACAAGGGTTGTATGCTTGTAAGTGGGAAAATATTCCTCTGCAGGCTACAACATTTCTTTTACGGGGGTTGAAAAATTGAATTGTGCAAAGTTAGCATGGCGTTCTACGGCACTTGTAAACTCAACTGATTAGGAACTAAAACTGCAATTATATCTCAAAATCGGCACTTTGCAATGATTAGATATTTGAACTAAGGCAATGTGAATTGCTGACGACGACAAGGGTTGTATGCTTGTAAGTGGGAAAATATTCCTCTGCAGGCTACAACATTTCTTTTACGGGGGTTGAAAAATTGAATTGTGCAAAGTTAGCATGGCGTTCTACGGCACTTTAAACTCAACTGATTAGGAACTAAAACTGCAATTATATCTCAAAATCGGCACTTTGCAATGCCTAGATATTTGAACTGAGGCAATGTGAATTGCTGACGACGACAAGGCTTGTATGCTTGTAAGTGGGAAAATATTCCTCTGCAGGCTACAACATTTCTTTTACGGGGGTTGAAAAATTGAATTGTGCAAAGTTAGCATGGCGTTCTACGGCACTTGTAAACTCAACTGATTAGGAACTAAAACTATGATTATATCTCAAAATCGGCACTTTGCAATGCTTAGATATTTGAACTAAGGCAATGTGAATTGCTGACGACGACAAGGCTTGTATGCTTGTAAGTGAGAAAATATTCCTCGGCAGGCTACAACATTTCTTTTACGGGGGTTGAACAATTAAATCGTGCTAAGTTAGCACGGCGTTCCACGGCACTTTAAACTCAACTGATTAGGAACTAAAACTACGATTATATCTCAAAATCGGCACTTTGCAATGCTTAGATATTTGAACTAAGGCAATGTGAATTGCTGACGACGACAAGGCTTGTATGCTTGTAAGTGGGAAAATATTCCTCTGCAGGCTACAACATTTCTTTTACGGGGCTTGAAAAATTGAATTGTGCAAAGTTAGCATGGCGTTCCACGGCACTTTAAACTCAACTGATTAGGAACTGAACTTAAATCTATTTCTTATTTGGTTCTAAGTAAACTAAGTTACTTCCTTCTACTCCATAGCCATAAAAACGTTTGCAAACCGTGTCTAAATATTTACAGAAATCGTCGATGTAGTCCTGCGAGGTAAAGGCAATTAAAGCGCCTCTGTCTAAATGACGGTGGCTGTCAAATACCCAAATTCTGTCATTGTAAACGCATAATGACATAGCCTTGTCTGGATAAACGATGAGCACGCAACCAAGATTTGATGTCGTTTCCAACGGCGATTTCAAGTTCGTTTCGAGATGTTCCCTATTCAGAATTGGTATCATTGGTTGAGGCATATAAACTTTGACGTCGGAGTTTTCAAGTACCTCTTCAACCATCAAGTTTGGAGAATCATCTGAAGAATTAACGAACTCATAGAGGATGTTTCCCTCTGCTATTATACCACAGTAGCGGCCTATCAATTCGTCGACATCGTCAGTCACTGAAGGTGACAAGAAAGATTGCTTCAATGTTGCTTTGCATGTCAAAACAGAGATTGATGTGCAAGAATTTGACCCTGTTCCATAGCCTTTTACTCCAACTTGTGACGCTTCTGGTGGTAAAAGATGCTCAGTAATGTGTCCAAGCTTGGTCGTGGTACTTTTGCGATCTTTGTGGACATTCTTTCCTTTCCCCTCGAATTCTTTTAGTGGATCAGTATGCCAATCACAGTTGCAGGTAACGGTTTTGCCAGCAATGCTGCAGGTACCTCCTTGGCAGAAAAGGCAACACTCTAATCCTCCTTGGTTGGCCTTTTTGTGTCCCTTTTTCGCATGACCACATTTCTTACAGTGCGGAGGTTTTTTTTCTCTATGGAGTGGAGTAAAAACAGCAGCAGAATTGTCATGTGGGCTTTGTGGCTGAAAACTTTCGATCGATTCGGTAAGTTTATCTATATCATTGCTTAAAACTTCGCAAAACTGTATATCTTCTACATCCAAATCACTAGCATCATATCTTTCCTCCACTATTTCGGAAGCATTTAGCTGCACAGTTGGAAGATCTTTTCTTTGGTTACTATTTATTCCATTTATTATTGAAGTTGATAGTCTATCTATTTCCTTCTTTATACAGGCTCTACAAATCGGACAATATGTCACATCATTCAGGCATCTTATATGGTATGAATGGCCACACCCTTCAATCATCGCCCATTCCTCGTCTGCTTCTTGAAGATTGCAAGCAGGAAGGTCACAAAAGCGATTAGGATTTGGTTTCCATTCCGTGTGGTAACCAAAAGGAAAGGAATTTATTTTGGTGTCGGTTGAGTAGAATGCTTTCAGCATATTGTCTAAAGGATTGTCTTCAAAATTTGGTGAGGAACTTAGAGAAGATATTCTTGAAAACATTTTCGTGAGATGAGTTGCAGCTGATAGTTTGAGAGATTTTAACTGATTATGGCTAAATGACGATTTCTTTGGAGGGGTAAAGGAACTTCTAAAATTATGCTGTGACTTTTTAGACTGGAATACTGCCATAGCTTTTCTCTTTAGTGTTGACGGATCATCCCCATCTTTTGTTTGAGCGCGAATAATTGAATGAGCGTTTTCTACGCCATACTCGTCAGATATGTTCAAAAAGTTTCTAAAACAGTTGAACATATCGAAATTGTCATTTTTCCAATGAAGGATATTAGACAACCAAATCAATGTTGCTTTGTCATAGTGGCGTCGCTTGAAGCAATAGAACATGATCCACACAAACTTTATTGCAAGAAAATATTCAGCGAAATTATTAGAACGAAATGTAATGCTGTAAATAGAGAGAACCAAGGGAATATAACTGTCTAAAAGATTAAGAAATGTGGCATAAAGTGGGTGTTTGCACTTGGAGAATTTCGTCTTGATTTGTGAACGAATCAGTGTCCATCCACCATTTACTATTTCAAGGATCAGTGATGTTCTCCAAGGCTTAGGTTTTTCAGCGAGTTTACTGTGAGGAAAAACCAGTTCATAAATATACTTGAAAAATCAATGGAAATTAATCATCACATCCTCTCGGGCATTTAATGATACGTGCAGCGGTCCAAGCATCGGTACTGCAGATTGCAAAGGGTTGGTAAAAGCTGACCCGTGAACATCTTTATGGTTATGGTTAAATGCATAGTCATGGTGGACTGGAAACTGGTTTTGAATAAAGCTTTTTTCAACCTTGG
Source organism: Rhopilema esculentum (assembly GCF_057945365.1). Lineage (NCBI taxonomy): Eukaryota > Metazoa > Cnidaria > Scyphozoa > Rhizostomeae > Rhizostomatidae > Rhopilema > Rhopilema esculentum. The sequence goes on along the minus strand of NC_142823.1, from coordinate 12,997,881 downwards.
AACTATTTTTCGAATTCAGAGAAGAGTATACGGTCTGGCGGATGTAAAACTGCGCTGGCCAATCTCCTGGGACTACAACTGCATATCTAGACATGTACTCTTTAATGGCAGAGTTCATCACACTCTTAAGTGCCTCCTCGAAATTTTCTCTACTCTTCAATGGCTGTTCAAAAAAATCCAATAAATACAAATTGTCGAGGCATTGCATTTTTCTGACGTTCTCAGAACTATGGTATTGATGGACATTCAGTCGGTGGCGCTCGTGCTCTGGATCGAAGAAAGTGTTCTTTAGCCATTCTGGCATACAGCTCGCGTAAGTTTTTTGCTAAAGGCATGCATTGACGCAAGTGATGTCATGTTTTTTATCAAAACTTCAGTTCCAATACCGTCTGGGTGATGGAGTTCTTCGGTGGATTTTAAGGGAATGGCAGGGATATTCGGAAAAATTCTACAGACTATGGTGCACATATTAATAGAAGAAGATGTTTGCTGGTTTGTTGGACGACGGGTCGAATGAACACATGTATAATCGTCAATTATAAATATCAATAGCCACTTGTTTTCTATAGCGTTTTTAACAGCTGCATTAAAAGTTTCTCTATTAGTATTTGACAATCTTGAAATTTCGCTGGACAATGTTTTATGACAAACCGAATTCCCAAGATTAAACTCGGTATCTATACCCTCTTGAGTCAAATGGCTGAATTTAAAATATATTCCATGATCTTTTTGCATGTAATTACATTTTTGGCTTTTACAATAGCACATTTTTTATAAATTATATGTGCACCGTTATCTTTACAAAATCTTCTTAACGCTCTTGGGTCGTAAATAATTTGTTGCCGTTCTTTGCCGAATGTGCGATGCATTGCATGTTTTAGTTTATCGATTTAGATTTTCAGGTCTGTACCTAGAGCAAAATAAAACAAATTTAATATTGTTTTCAGTTTAGTGAATCGTTATAGTTTATTGAAATGCTTATTATCGTATTATTGCAGGGACGCTTAACTTTGCAGACGGAAACCCCCTTGTTGCTCAAAATATACGAAACCTTTAATGTGCCATTATGAATTTTACTGACTTTTAAAAAAATTAGCAACAATTGAAAAACAGTCTCCACCAATCAAACCTCTCCAATTTTTACAAGCTGTCGGTTGAGACCACGCTTTCAGTTCATAATCCATGCACAAGAAACAAACGTACATAAACGGAAGCTAAGGTGATGGTCAGGCTGAGTGAAGATTTGATGGACTCACTTTATCGTGTTTTTAAGCTGCTGAAGGCCTATAAACTAGTTGATACAAAAACATGTTGGATTCGAAACATTTCACTGCAGACAAAGAAATGCTTTGGTTCTGTGAGTTTTGAGCAGCATATATTCAAGCTAGTTTATCTAGATTCTTTTTGGAATCTGCCAAAATATTTGATGTTTTTTATTTTAGCTGATATTTACAAAGTAATCATTAACTCATTACGTACGTTTTGACATGTAATCAAATTTGGGTTCAAATTCATCCAAAGCACACTGTTCCAGAAGAACCTGACCAGATGGACCGACAAGTACATCTCCAAAAGGCCTGTGCTCCTTTTTCCAATTTGTTATGTCAATTAAAATAGATTTTTTGGTTTTCGTTTCATGGACTTGACGCTGTGTGCTTACTTCGTTTTCAACAGCGACGCCAAATGTGCGCTTTCTTTTCCTTCCTTTATTTCCTCCGCTCTGTACAACTTTCTGATTCATGGAAGAAATCAACATAGGCATTAGGATTGACACTTTGTATTTTGAATTTTTTTAAATACTGTGTAGGCATAGATACTCTATACATTAAGATACACAAAGCCTTTGAATATTGTAAATGTCAAAAATTAGTTTAACTGGAAATCGTTTTTGGAGATATGGAATACTGTTGTGTTTAATTCTTTTATGTATTTGCAGTTATATTGTACTCCTAGTGAAACATTTCGCCAGCAAAATGGAGGAAACTTGTTTGGTACTTACCAGTGAAACCTTTCCACTTTCACGCCATCGATAAACATCCCGAAAACAACTTGAACATAGATCACCTTGACTTATTTCTCTTCCAAAGCAGCTCCTTAACTCATTAACTGAAAAATTGCTTGTTTTCTTGAAATTTACGTCACGTTGCCATATTTTTCCACAACCAGCACAACCACAATCAGATTTAAAAATTTTTATATTAAAAACAAAAGGTAGAACTGAAAAAACAAACAAAACGAAGAAATGTACGAACTTTAAAGACATTTTCGATGCCTTTGAAACTATTAACAATTATCTAAAAATTATCTCCTTGTTTTACTCTCCTACACTTCCACCTTTGCTCAAAAGTAAACATAATAAAATTTTTCATGGTTTCATTGTTGCGTAGATACGATTTCATAATGGCGGCAACTTTTCATAATGCCGCATTTCGCAATAAACAAGGTCCCTGGGTCCGTGTCTCTCGGTGCCCTGCGGTTACTTTGCGCATGGCAAGTATATTTTTCCTATCTGTTAGGGAATGCATCTTTCATTTGTTGCAGAGGGTCCTTGTAGGGACTTTGTGAAATATCCTTTGGATCTCGAGGCTCCTTCCTTGCATTAGGTTCTGTTTCTGTTTCAGTTGGCGTCACCTTGTCTTATATTTCAGGTGCATCTGTGGCTATGTTCATGCTTTTGTGAAATCTACAATCATCTGAATCACTTTCACATTCCAGAAGAGAATCATCCAAAGCATACTAAGATCTCCTTCCAAATCACTCATTCTGTCATAATGATAGTTGTTATCATAAATAATAGCATCATTTAAACCTTCTTTAGCTGAGGACTAAGAGGAAGATGTTCAATCCTTATTCTTGTAGAATTATCATATTATATTGTGTAATGGCTAAATGATATTCTTACATTCTGGTTACCCTGCACACAAGGAGGGGGGGGGGGGGCAAGGTAGCAAATTCAGAAACTCACAGCTTGTTGTTAAGGCTGCCATATGCACACTTGGTTGGTAAGCTGCACATAAGCCTATGTCTGACATTGGTGGGAATGAGAATCAGGTCTCAAGCAAGACAATCTTTACAATAAAATATATGCTTTTGTATGCTATTTCAAAAAGTAAACTTTTTCAAAGTCAAAACATGAACATTCTTTGGGAAGTCAAGGCCAAAAGATGAACTTTCTAATGAACGTTCTATTATAAAATAGCAACTGATTTAGCAATTGTGTATTGTGTATTGGAACTGATTTAGCAGCTTGATTTAGCATTGATAACCTTTACGGACTTAAACAGATGTATTCCACTTATCATTACTTCCCTGTGTTGAGAGTCTTCTGTGAATGGCCTTCTGCAAAACTAGGAGTCTTTAAAGCTTAGGGAATTGCAGAAATCAAAAATTTGGTCAGCCTTTGCAATAAACTGTGCTGTGTCTAAAACATCACCAGATAGCCCATTTAACGCAACATAGGTGTTAAGAGCAGCAGCAACTGAGTGACTGAATACCTGGGATGCAAGCTTTACTTCCATCTTAGCAAAGCCATTTGGGTTAAGATGTTTTGCAGTCAATTTAGGTGCAATTCTAATCGCTTGTTGTTGATCTTCGGCAAAAAAGTCACGAACATTCTTCCATTTTGAAACTTTCTTGTTAAACTTAAATTTATATTTCATTAAATTATTTCTCAATGATTTCAAAAGATGTGGGGGGTTAAACATTGCAAAATATTTCTTTCTATAAAGGTTTCTCTACAGCAACACCCATATCATTAAAAAATTTAAGGAAATTTTATCCTTGATCAGAAACCAGTGCAAGTACCTCTAAGCCCATAGATTTCAGATGCCCAAGAGCTTCATTTATTATATCTTTCAACTTTAGAGAATCACAAGATTCATTAACAAGATAATATGCTAGAGGTTGCTTCCAATTGTGCACTATACCTCTCACCATCAATAGCAATGCAGAAGTAGCCAACTTTCCAGGGGAGATGCCTGTACCCAAATCTTCTAAGCCATCAAGTGTATCTTTTGATACATCATAAAATATATGTTTTTTCAAAGATATTCATCCATCAATAACTTGATATTCATTCAAACATCATACAAAACTCTCCAGCAGCAAGGAGAGACTTGACCCATTCTTCAATTACGAACAGTGACTTACTAGAAAACCCAATGTTTGAAGCAAATTTAGAAACCATTCTAGTTAAGGACTTTTTCGAAGGGCAGATTGAATGTTTTTGCTAAAAATCTATATGCACTTCCACTGATATGATATAAAGTTAAGCAACATGCCTTAAAACTTTGATCTTATCTATCACCTTTACATTTTTGATGCTGAAAAATGGATTTATTTTTTAATGAAAGTCAACATTGAAACAACACCCTCGAGTAGCTTCAAAGCCTGTTTGGCATTTTCAATTCTTTTTTTTTCTCAAATTTGGGCATTTTCAAATTTTTTCATTTTAACTATGGATAATTTTCCGTAATTTCTTTTTGCGTGGTGTGTTTGAAGTTGGAAGCAGATGTTTGGCAAGCCTCTGACACATCATATCCAATCGTTTCTGTGGTGTTTTTGCAACCCACCATATTTATTGATGAATCTGCAATACCTATATGTTTGTGATGAACAGAAAATAAATGTTCAGTTATTGTATTCTAAGTATGAATATGTCTTCATTAAATTTTGGTGCATAAAGGGCTAGCAAAAAATGAAAATATAAAAGACTTTTCTGCTCTAAAATTCCCTTAATAGGAGCAATCAATGATATTCAGTATTATCACTTGGTAGAATTAAGTGCCTTACATGTAGTCAAAGTATAATGTAATAATTTAAGCAGGTTGTTTATTATACAATTGAGTTTGATAATTTTTTCACATACATGGCTTAGTTGTTTTTATTGTTATCTCTTGTGGTTCCTTATCAAAAAGAATTTCTGCAAGAATAAGGATCAATGAAAAAATTAGTATAAGCCAGACAACAAATTGATACCAAAAATTACAATTTTCTTTTTCAAGACCATTCAGTTAGTGCTTGTAAACCTTGCCAATTAAAATAATTTTTGTTGGAAGGGAAAATACTTGACCTCACTTTAATGTTACCATAAAAATAGTTTACTATCCAAATATTTTCTTTGTTACCAAAATATAATGTTATTGGTGGACAATAATCACCTATATGTATGGTCTTCTGAACTAGAACTGTCCTGGTCCTTTTTGCTTTTCTTTTTGTTTGTTCATTAAAAGAGAAAAACGTTGAACTTGTTATGCATCTATTTGAAAATTGACTATTCATTTTATTTGTTATATTTTGTAAAAAATCATGAGGCAATCCGGACATTATGCAAAATAATAAACATTAGTCATTTGTTTGATGATGTAAGCCTTCTTGATGTGTGAAGAATGGTTATTTGAAAATTGATACAAACTCAACAAAACAACTCTACCTATGTTGAAAATTCATGTAAATTCACAGCAGAAAGAGCAATGCTGTTCGGACTCAACCAATATGAATGAAAATTCACCATTTCAAGGGCTTCTTAGATTACCTTCTTTTGAAAGCCGTGAATAGAAAACATTCTGGCAAGTCAGTTTTCTCTCTCCCTTACTTCGTTTCTGACTATGAACCTTTTGAAAGGCGAATATTTTGTAGAGGCGCTGTTTTTCCTCAGCTTAGCATTGTGATTGCCAGTCCATTTTTGTTTTTAATAGGGTATAGTACAAGGTCATACTTTTGTTATAAATCCCTTTCATGCCCATATTAGGTTTCAAATTAAGAGAAAAATCAAAACCAAAAATTGTTGTGTTAGTTTGTCCTAACAATTTGATTTTCCGTGTTAAATTTTGAATTGATGGTCATTTGGGGTAAATTTGGGGGCTGGGCCATATGGCCCTTGCGGGCACTCAGGGCAGCTAATAAGAACAACTAATAGAAACCAGCTGATAAGAAGAGACTTCTGTGAAGGAAAATGGCAATAATTTGAAAACACTAGTTATAAAAAACCACCAAGAACACCCTTTTCAGAAAGATTTCCACTTAAAATGTCTATTATTTCTTGTGAAAAGACAAAAAGCAGTTCCTTTTGTCAGTTAAACAAAAACCTTTCTCGCATTTTTGACATCACAGTCTTGTCTTCTCTCCACAAAGGAAACACCTGGCTCTATCCTGTCTGTAAACAGGACAGTGTTCTTTTCCATCGATCCGGTGGTTGCTCCAGGACCTTGCATTTCTGGTGCTTTTCTTTATTCGTTGCTATTTTCTCCATTACTTCCTTCACAAGTGCTTCTGCTACAAGTGAAGTCTTTTTGCTTTGTTTTTGGGACTTGTTTTTGCTTTGCAAGTCTCCTGTACAAAATCCGTGCATTTATAAGACATGTTCCAAGAATCCAAAAAAATCCTCATGTAGCCTTTCTGCTCCTGTGCTCCATCTTGTAAAGTGCTTGGAATATACCAAATAGCTTCACAAAGCCCATACTTCTGTTTTAGGCTTCAACAACTGCTGGTCTTGCTACCTCACTTGAAGACCATCTTCTGACTGAGTCAACTGGTTCTGTATATGCATAATTGGATGCAAATTGCACCATTTTGTTGTCGAACCAACAAACAAAAGTCAAACCTGAATTTAAATCAACAGAGCCATCAAAAGAGCCCCTGCCCTCTTTCTTCAATTCTTTTTCAGTTTTCAATTGGCATCCTCTCAATTTTCCTTGATGAAGTGTGCCAATTGCCCAAAACTTTGACTCCTTCAATCTGAGTAACAACTCAAGAAAGTTGAAATAATTATCAAAATACAGCTTGTAATTTTGACCCTCAGGCAGAGGTGCATGACTTGAGAACCATGTCACCAGCAACAGATCCACAGCTTTGCATTGGGATTAGGGGCTTCTTCCATATCAAAATTGCAGCAAAACCCACTCTGTCCATTTCGAGAAAACAGCTTAAATCCTCATTTCTTCGGCTTTTTGGGCGAATATCTTTTCAGGCTACTTTGTCGTTTGAAGGGAATCATCTGCTCATCAATAGGATTGTGTTCTTCAGGCTTTATTTGAAGGCAGTTCTTCCTGAGCTTTTAAAAATAAGGCCTGATTTCGAATAATTTGTCAGTACGTAGGCTTCCTTGTGGAGGTTGGGTTGAATTGTCGAAAAAATGAAGGAATCTTTTGATTTCATCAAACCTGTTTCAACTCGTCACTTTTGCAACATTATCATACATTTTGCAGTTCTCGCAATACATTATGTACCTGGGATTTGCACATTTTTAGCAGAATTTCAATGAAGTTTTTTATCTCTTGAGATGAAACCTCAATAGATTGTTTATTCAAATTGCATCAGTTGAGTTTTCTTTCTTGCTACATTAACTTTTAAAACTAGCTCTGATTGCATTATCCCTGTGTTGGCAAATCGAGTCAGTTGAAGATAAGTGTGTGGGATCATCAAAAACTTTATATCATAACCTAAAAATCTGAGAACATACTCACTTTTGAAACTGGTCATTTGGTTTTTTTTAAATCGATGATCACAAGGTTTGGCATAAAATCCTGGCTTGAAACATGCAAGCTAAAATATGCCAGCGAGTAGGCTGAGGTCAAGCAACGAATGGGAAGCTTTATAGGGAACTGACCCTTTTTAGGGAACTGCAGAGAAGTTGAGATAAAACATTCCAAGATACCTTTTGTCTCCTTCTTCCAGCTCTTGCAACCTTTCTTTGTGTGTAGGTTTCTTTGATTATTAAGCCACAGTTTCCCAGCACCCAAAAAACAGTGGAATTGGCGGCATGCCAATGTTGAATTGTTGACTGGCAGTTGGCATGGCAGCATGGCCTCAAGGAGCACTGCTCAATTTTTAAGCACTTAAAACAGAGATATTGTTAGTTAATTAGAACAAAAGTTCAAACCTGCATTCTAAATAATCAGATTGCTTTGTGTTTCGTTGGGGGCCTAAACTGAACTGAACTGAACTGAATTTTCATTGATTGTAGTTTATGGAACAACCACCTATTCCAACCATCCTGCAGTTTTCAGTCCCACTATCTTGCACCATAATCACAAGGGAGCACATACTATCATCCCCCTTCATGTACTGGATGCTCTAGATTTATCGCCTTACTGCAATACTGATGTGAACACAGACGTTTTCTTAATGTTAATTGATTGCTAAAGGCCATGCTTGGCAGTCACTAGGAGAAAAGAACTTTGATTTTGAAGTAAGTCTTGATAGCATTCATTATGTCTCCTGTATTCACCATCAACGAAATCAACCACAGTAAACAAATTAAGATGGGAGCTGTTTACCAGAGAAAACATTGAAGCAAAAAAGTCACCTCCAACTTTAAGAGCATTGATTCCTCACATACAAAGAGCGAATTTTATTGCTGGGATTTTTAAGGGATATAAAACTGCGATTAGTGAAATTTAACCCTCTTCTTGGAAACGGTTGGCAAATGCAGAGGTGGATGAGGGTATGGAAGTACCAATAAAGTGCCTTGAGCTGCCAGCCACACAATCAGTTCTTGAACTTGTCAAATGTGGATGCAAAGGTCGATGCAAGGGACGAGGGAAATGTTCGTGTTTGAAGAATGGGCTGTTATGCACTGAACTTTGCAAATGTGTAGATTGCGAAAATATTAAAGGCTGTGCCACAGCTGAAGAGACAGAGACTGATTCTGGAGAGGATTAAGTCACTGTCACCGTCTGCAACAAATGTTGCATAATTTAGGTTTCTTGTTGAAACTGACCGTAAAAATATTACTTTGGCACCTTCTGTCTCCATACTATCTGAGGACCCTGTATGATTAATACTGCAGTTTTGTTTATGGTAAATCATCTATTCTTTGTATACTTCTTGTGACATATTCGCAGCTCCATGTTTTATACACTCATGGCAAGTGATACTTTTGACCACAAAATCCAAAACTTCACCAGTTTTTACTGAAATGACAAAAACTACACCATTTTTGGAACCATGACCACCACGCTGCCATGTTCCATTCACTTTCACAGCAACTTTTGCTATAGGTGCACCATCCTCATCAGCTACTACATTTTCAGGCTCTTCCTACTGGGTAATCTTTATAAGCCTTTCAGCAGCCTGTTTAGTGCATTTAACAGCTTGTTGATGAGCAGTGTCAGAAAGATTTTTCAAAATTACATGAAAGGACTTTGCATTTGGTGGCTTTGGTAAATCTGCAGATGCACAAAACCTTGAGAGACCTTTAAGCCCCAATCCTTTTGAGGCAGCATGTACAGCTCTCAAATTAACATCAAAGGTTCCTTTGGCTTTCGTCTTGCGACTTGAGACAAGCTCTGTTGATGTCTTGCGGAGACTACATTTAAGAAAAAATTGTTGAGCAAGTACTTTTCTACCATTCTCATCTTCATAAAGAGTCAATTTGCATTTAGGATTTCTGCATTTTCCACGAATTGCAGCAGAACTTATGCAATCTTGGATTCTTTTGACTTCAATAAGAGCATAGCCTGAGCCTTCCACTAGCCCCACCTTTTTTATCCTTCCTGTCATAGCACTTCTTTTCCTGGTTACCCTTCCTGCAAAGTAAAGAGTTCTTCAGCCTTTCAGCACTTATATTTCTTACTTCTTTTAACGAGGTTTTCAGAGTACTTGAGCTTGGTTCACTGGCTATATTGGCATCTGCATTGCACAAACATTGTTGTTGGTTGGCAACACTGTTGTCGAAGAATGGCCTAGGTCTATCTGGGATGCACCTTTCACTATCATCTTGGGGCCTTTTGTTTGCATTACAAACCCGTCTTTTCCTTCCTTTCTGTCCAGCTAAAACTCGCGTTTCCATGTCATTTATGAACTAAGCAACAGTCAAAAAATGATTCTTCAATTTGAAGAGCGCAAGTAGGACACAACTGGGTACCATAAATTGCCTACTGGAAATTGAAGTTCACCATAAAGTACAGTCCAAGAGTAGCAAGAAGGCTTGGTTATAGCTTTTTTGAGCCTGCACTTAACCTACAAAGAAGCTTGGTTGAAATCCTTGACAAAAGGTTTACCCTTCATACGAAAATAGGGTAAATTAGTACCCTAGCAAATGAAATTTGCGTTGCTATGGAAAATTTGTGATACCTGACTCTGAAAATGCTAAATTTTTGACATTTTACTGTTGGAAGAATACAAAATCATATCACAGCCACATAAATCAAACGTTTTTGAAGCTTTTAGATAAAGAAAAAAGAATGACCAAATTTATCTGTATACGTCTACCTTAAAAGGAAAAAAGCCCCTGGCCATGATGATATCCCAACATGCATGATTAAAGATGGGGCAGATGAAATTTCTGCACCCATTTCCAAACTAATTAACCGGTGCTGTGGGAAATCTGTTTTTCCTTGAAGCGAAAAAATTGCCAAACTGATTCCAATTTTCAAGTCTTGTGAAAAATCTGCATTGAATAATTACAGGCCTATATCAATGCTTCCAGTTCTGTCAAAAGTCATTGAGTGCATAGTACATCAACAGCTTTATAAATACTTGGAAGAAAATAAATTGTTTTCGAGATGACTATCCTGTTTTAGAAATAAGTGTTACACCCAGCATGCTGTTACACTTTTCTCTGACTCAATAAGGAAACCATGGATAGGGGTCATGAATAAGTCTGTCAAAGCAATCTTCCAACTTATGGAGAGATGGGTGGAAACCTGATATGCATGGAGTTTTAAACATAGGTGTTTCCTTTGATGGGACATGGCAGAAAAGGGGTCATTCTTCCCATAATGGCGCGGGTGCTGTGATAGACCTTTTAACAGGTCTGCCCATTGACTCTGAAACACTGAGTAACTTCTGTTTAAAATGTACTGTCGGACCAAATAAAACAGATACTAATTATGCTTAATGGTTTGCAAAGCACAAGGAAAACTGCCAGAAGAATTATGATGGCTCTGCCAATTTGATGGAGATGGAATGTGCCAAAAGGATTTGGGGAAGGTCCATTAAGAAATATTCACTACGCTACATGACAATGCTGTCAGATGGACATTAGCAAAGCTCAAAAAGAATTTGTTCGTAGCAAAGTATATGGATATGAACATATTGCTGAAAAAGAAGAACTTGGGTGTGAATCATGTTGCCAAACGAATGGGAACAGCTTTAAACAATATAGTGGCAGAGGCAAAGTCACAAGGGTCATCTGTATCAGGAAAAGGGAAGTTCGCAAAGAAAAAAATTTTGAAGATTCAAAATTATTATGGAAAAGCAATTAAAGATAATGCTGGCAATATATAGTTAACAAAAAAAAGAATTTTTGCAATATTGTTCCACTTGACATCTGATGATGATAATCCAAGGCAAGGCAAGGAGAGGCACCTGAAAAACACAAGGAGCATACGACTTTGCCAGTTGAAATTGATAAGTATCTTGTATTCAACCGTCTTATTGACAACAATCTGTTAAAAAGATGCCAAAATAAAACTCAGAATCCAAACAAGTGCCTTCACAGCATAATTTGGAAAATTTGCCCCAAATCCACTTTTAGTGGTAAGAAAATGGTTCAGATTGGTGTCAACATGGCAATGTCTCAGTTTGCAATGGATTCTACAACTCAAGAGACACTATGTCCTACACTTGGCCTGTTACCGGGTACAGATTTGATGAAAAATGTAATCACAAAAGAGACAAGGAAAGAGTTATGAAGGCTGCAGTGGCACAAACAGGTGAGGAAAAACAAAAGAGAACGAGGAAGAAATATTAAAGAACCAAAAATGAGCAAGAGAAGAGAAAAAAGAAGGTGAAACTTACAAGGCCGGTAGTTTTGAGTAGGATGCTTATCCTTCATAAAACTTTTAGAAAAACACCAAAAATAAATTTTAACAGATAAAATCCAGTTTAAATCTGGCCCCCGTGGCTTTAGCATTCATGAAAAGCACTCCTAAATGGCAAAAACGTCTTGTTTTCTAGATGAAAATTTCTTCCCAATTACATTTCCAGTGCCGTCAGAACGAAATTCATATTAGGGGGTTGCCCATTGTATTGCCCCCAATTCAGTATACTTTTAGAAAGGAAATGTAATACAGTTTGACAATTATTGGGGGCCTTAGCCCCCCCAAGCCCCACACAGCTCAGCCTCAGGTTTTTCCTAATTTGCTCTTATTTTTTGACCGATTTTAAGGCTCGTATTCTTATAAAAATGTTTTTATAGAAATAAAAAAGCAGTTTTCTTTTCAATTTACATTTTTTCAAGATGCAATTCACTCAATTCATTCAAACAAGATGGAATATATGTCACAGAATATTTTCAAAACAAGCATTCTTACAGATTTTTGTTGGAGTTTTTCTTGCAAAAATATAATATTTTTTACAAAGGAGTACAAGATTTTTTATCAAAATTCCTTGCCACAAGTAGAACATGCTCCACTCGATTTGCAACTTCACAAAACAGTGAGAGTCTGAAACTTCTGGAGTCACTGCCTACATATCTGAAGGCATTTCATAGTTGCACAGTACTCAGAGATCACAGAAAACCGAATAGCTGGACAAGACTTTGTTTTTGACACGTATGGTGCAGTTGATGTTCTCAATCCAGTCATTTCCCTCCTCACGGAGCTTCGAAGACTGCAGCTTCCAATCTGGAATATCACAATTCGGCAGGGGGAACTAATTAAAGAGCTTGAAAGATTTCAGTAGTTTTCAAGAGACTGTATTCCACCAAGCATGGCTAGCCTGACATCACAAGCAACAGATATCGAAAACATGGTTTTCAAAGGAACATCATTTGTGCCTGGATGGATTGTTGTTGGTTAGAAAGAATGTGAAGATGGCCAGCCTGTTATGGAGTGGATCGCCAGAGAGTTAAATGATTGTGAAGAAGACCTCAAAAGGTTTGCCACTAATTTCTTGTCCATCAAGTTAAGATTGGCAAACACAAATTGTCTGAGATGCAACACAAATTGGCTTGTATGGACCTTGATCAATTGGTAGCTTGCATCACTGGAGAACGGAAGAAGCAAAGTGTGGTCAGGATTTTATTGTAAACATTTTATTGCTGGCCCTGCCTAGTGATTGGTCAACGGTAAGCGAATATTCTACTAGTATGTTTTAAATAATTTCACATGACCAGATTTATATTTTACTGTCAAAATATAATATAAGATTCAATAAGTAAATTAAATTAAATCAAATAGAATGGTATGCGAATTATTAATTAGGCTGGAGCTCTATAAACATATCTTGGTTGGTTTTCAAATAACATTGTACCAAAATTACGATCCAAGGTCATTTGACATTCACATAACAAGACCTCTCAGACAAATCATAACAAATCAGCCAGCGATTACCTTGCCCTTTTGGAGGCTAGAAGAATGGAGGCAGTGAAGGCCACGGAGGCAGTGAAGGCTGTGAAGGCCACGGAGGCCGTGAAGGCCACATGAAAAAGAGATGCAAACCCACGGCCTAATATCGAACGTAAACCGCTTATAATAAACTGAGCCCTGATATTGCAAAAATAATAAGAAACTCAAGTTCTAGGAAATATGACTTGGGAAGCTAAAGGGCAACATCTTGCCGTATATTTACTTTATTTTTATTACCTGTATTCTCGATTTACTTGTTATTGTCTTAAACTCTTAATTATTATTTTCTTAAAAAAATCATTTAAATTCTAGCTTTACTGATAAGTGTACATGAAAGATATGGTGAATGGCTTGTTGAATCCAGTATTATAATAATGGAAGAATTTTAATCAATTTTCCCTGCATTTCGTGCTTTGCTTGAATTATAAATACCTTTGAGATTAAAAAGCATTTTGAAACATGAATATACATCCTGTAAAGAGCAAATTTATGCCTATACTTGGAAGCATGTCCTTGCAAAAATTATCTGGTTCGAAATGTTTCTTGACTTTTACACATTTTAATAAGAACAAAGCTTATAAGAACATTCACCTAAAAATAGCAAAAGTTAAGAACATCTTAAGAACGGGAAGGCTTTAGTTGAAATAATACTAAGAGCATTTCATAGTCGGTTGTTATGTAAATACTGCAGTTAGTGGATTGAAATGGTGCTTGAATGTAATTCTGGAAGTCATATCACCATCCTTTTGAAAAGGTCATTTGGAATTTGTTTTAATTTTGGTTCTATGCATCTAACGTTGAATTTTATCTAATTCAATAGATGAATTAGATTCATTTGTGCAAGTGAACGGTTTCAAATCGACTGGAAGGAACCTTGTAAATGTTGCTGGCAGCCATCAATCATCAAAAAAGCATATGATGAACCACACATCATACAAGTTGTTTAGGAATGTTGATGTCGCTTGTGCTATAGATGAGGCCAGGCAAAGAGAGGTGACAAGACACAACAACATCGCATCACAGTATACAAAGATGCTGCACCACCACATTGATATTTCTGTGCTGTTGTCTGGCCAAGGGCTTGCATTTTGTGCTCACGACGAGTCTGAATGGTCAGCAATCCGGGGCAATTTCCTGGAGCTTATGGACCTTCTAGCATGCTATAGCCACGAACTGCGCTCTTTTTTAGACAAAAAACATGTGACGATTGCATCGCTGAAGAAGGCTGCAGTGAGATCCAAAATCAAATCCACACACTTCGAATTTTATTGCAATCATGATTGACGATACTAGTGATATCAGCAATGTCGAACAGTCAGCAGTTTCTGTCAGGCTCATTCACCAAGGACAAGTGAAGGAGCATTTATTGGGACTTATCAACGTGAGTGATGACCAATCAGCAGATGGCCTAACCACAGCCCTTCCAAATACCCTTGCAAAATACAAAATCGTCCCAGATGCTTTCTGTGAGAAGGTTATCGGCCAATCTTACACTGGAGGGGTGAGCTAAATGGTGTTCAGGAGCATATGCAAAGAAGATTTCCTGTAGCCTACTACAATCATTTTGTCGCTCACAGGATGTCATTGAGTACCTTCAATCCGCTACTAAAATTCCAAAAGTAGCCAAATTATTCGCCACAATTGACAGACTGATTAATTTCTTTCGTAGCAGTCCAAAATGTTATGAGGAAATCGGTGCTGCATTATATGAGTTTTCAAATGCTTCCAACGCAAAGGCAGAGACTCAGACAAAAGCTCGTGGAATAGGGACACTGCTTGTGCAGCAAGTTGAGTTTGTGTTTTTGCTCAACACGTACAGGAAGATATTCGAGCACTGTACTCCCATAATGGTCACAATGCAGAAAACAACCATGGATGCCATCCGATTGATTTTAAAGAAGTCTTGACCAATTTCGATTTTGATAGAGTTTGGGAAGATACTCTACTTACTGATCCTGAGCAAAGGGGAGGATGGAGAGCAATGGAGGAAGGAAATGATGGATCACAGTAGAGCTGGAGGTCAACTCTTACAAAACTCGGCAAAGAAATTGTTGCAAAGTTAACGGAGCAACTTGATTGGCGATTTGCAAACCTCTCAAAATTCCAATGGATGAATTTAGTGCATCCAAGCAAGTTTAACGAAAGAGAAGAAGCAACTGTGCAGGAGCAAAGACTGCTGATCAAGGAGCTTCGGAAACATTACAGATTTGCCAAGGATGATACGACAGCTAGCGTGTTGTACAACAATAACAAGATTTCCATTTTTGCTGAAAAAGTTGTTACGCGAGCATGATGCTTTGGTGGCTCAAAAGCAAGCTCGACAAGGAAAACGTGCTAGAAAAGAGGTGGAAGTTGGTGCAGATGCTGCAAGTGACACAGAAGATGTAGAAGAGCGAGATGTGTTGAAGTTGAAGAAGGCGGTAACCTCGAGATTGAATTGGTAAAGGAAGGCATGCCAACCATTCAAGATCTTCTTTTTGTAATGAACAGTGCTGACCTTTCTGAAGCCCTTCCACAAGTGGTAAAGTTGCTAGAGCTTGCTGTAACAATACCACTTACTAGTGTTCACTGTGAGAGAGTTTTCAGCAGAATGAAGTGTGTGGATTCCACTTTGAGATCAAAGATGCTCAAAACCAGAAAGGAAAATCTAGTTTTTCTTCAAGTGGAAAATCGTTGCTTAAGTTGCTTGCAGTCAGCCGTTTTAAAACAATCAGCCGACGTTGCTTTGAAAGATTTTCAAGGAAATAAGATTGGCTGTTTCAAATATCTGGCCAAAATTTTCTGACAAATGGCTGACAAAGAAGGTGGGAAATGGCAATTTTGAGCATTTGGAAAGCCCTTAGGTAAAAATCATGGTCATTTTATCACCTTGAGGCCCTTCACAACTAACCCTAATAGGTTGATAAAAATTCCAAAATTTAGTATTTTCATACAGGCTACCCAATTATTCTTTAGGTTTCTAGTTGAACTTCCAATGGGAAAAACACTTCATATAGACTATGTAATCAAGAAATATGCAGTTTCTGATGATCACAACATTTTTATCATTTTCATTTCATCAGAATACTAGATGGAAAATCATTTAGCACTGCACAGATATATTGTCTACTTTACATCTAAATTGATAAGCAGCGTTCTAAAGTACTACACTTTTTTGCATAATTTTGCTTAAGTAATGCTGTCACAATTTCGATTTAATATTGAGTTTGGTTGAAAGTTTCTTCATTATTCAAACAGATATAAAAAACAATATCACAATCCATTGCAATCAGAAGACAATCAAGAACAAATCATTTGAACGAGAGGAGCTCAAGTAAAAATCCATATTCATTCTTTCCAATTTGCAAGAGCCTATCGTAGAAATTTGAAGCTGTATGATCGTAAATTGTTTGTTTCTTACATAAAACAGAAAGGGCAGCTGTCCTGAAACAGGCTTCCTCTGTATATTAATCTGATGGCGATGGATATAGATAGTATCAGTGTGTACTTGTGAACAGCCTTTTTTTTTATTTGGAGCGTAGATGAAAAACTAATTTTTCAGATTTCAGTATGTCTGCTCGTTTTAATGAAAGTTTGTTATGTTTACTTAATGGTAAAGTTAATATAGTTGACATCAGGGTGTTATTTTCCCTGTGATCGTGTAACCATTGGTCATAAAAAGTATTTAGAATACAGAAAGAGAATTTTGTGTTTGAATGTATGATGAAAGTTCCATACCTTAAAAAAAGAAAGTTTTGCTTGATTTTTTTCAACAATTAATTATGAAATGGCACGTCCTTCATGCTTTGATTTGTTATTCTTCAAAATTGGTCTTGGTAAAGATGTTATGCATAAAACACACTTTACTCTCCATCTATACTTTGGCTGTCGATCCATACTTCAAACTCTTTTCAAAGATAAACATGTGCATGTCCAGCTTCTCATTGTTAACGAATTGCGTCAGCTTTTACTCGGCCGTAGCAGTGAACATCAGTGGATGTGAGCTCCCCATTGATCTTCCATTCTTTGAAATGAAAATACAAAGTACCTGAGCAAAAAAGGAAATTGCAGTTATTTTAACAGAAAGGTGGACTACATTTTCTTTCAGTGGAATTTAGCGATTCATTTTGTCGTTAACACAGTTCAGTTCAGTTTTCATTTTAAAATTTCACAACATACAAAAATCCATTAAACAAACTAACATGAAAGTAAAATTATAACAAGTTAAAAATAGGACAAAATAGTTAATATAAATAATTACCAGAAACTAGAAATTTGTATGGAGAGGAATTTCTGGAGGAGGAGCTCTCTCAATAGGTAAACTAATCGAGGAGAGAGCACCCCCTGTACTAAAATCCTATTAACTTTTGAAAATCTTCAAAGAATGTTTGGAGGTTGATATAACCAAAAAGCAAGTTATGAAAGAATTTGTTCTAAGTGATGAGACCAGTCCAAAGGCATGCCAAGGCCCCCACCAAATGCACACCAGAGCATGAAATGCCCAAGAGAACCCGAAAGGCAGCGCAAGAGTTCAACACCCAGCCACACCTCAAGACAAGCCAATCAGAGACACCAAAAGGCCAGATTGGTACTCCAATACAGCCTTAGATGCCCCCAACCAGCCCATCCCAAAGCACAGCCAAACACAAACATAAATGTGGACAAGAAAAGATCTTTACATCTCATCTCATCTCATCTAAATTGTTATTTTTCTGTATGTTATTATCAGTATGTTTATGTAATTTGTTGTCACTGTATGTAATTAGTCTTTTTATTAGGATATTGAATTTTAAAATTTATGACCTGAACTGAACCTGGAACTGAACCTGGAACTGAACCTGGAACTGAACCTGGAACTCAACCTGGAACTGAACCTGGAACCAAACCTGGAACCGAACCTGGAACCGAACCTGGAACAGCAGTACATTATAAAGATGATACAGACATGATGAGATATAGATTTATTTCATGCTGGATCCGAGATGATGCATCCCAAATCCCCCAGCAGTTTTGCCCCTGCTCTTGTTATTTGTCCCTTACACTTTTCTGGTCCCAGACTAAAAAAAAATTTGCTCGTAATTTTCTTCATCGGTTTTCTGTATGGGGCATCAGAAGTCAAAGTGTTTTTTTCTGTACTAATGTCTGTAATGTATTTTGCTGCCAAAATACTATCCCTCCTCCAAAATTTTCTCATCGAATTTTGACAAAAGACAAAATTGATCCTGCTGAAAACGAATGGAACACTTTGCAAAACCTTGGTCTTGCAGTTGTACTTTAAATTGGTATTTTAAATAAATCAGAAAACTGGGCCCAATGGGCCCTTATAGTCAGGCAAATTCGAGCCAACATTTTGACAAATTTAGCGTTTTGGCATAAAAGCAGTGGAATCGGTCTAACTATAGAATAGAAAAAGCTTATAATTTTATGATAGAGACAGTTTGAAATCATTGCCCAGAGGTCATAGTGATGTCGTCAATAAAGTGTCTTTGGTGTGACATTTCATCATGTTTATATTTTCTAAACGCAAAAGATTTTTACAGGGTCACATTATTGTTTCTTGAAAAAACTATGCTAGGTTTAAACCTTTGACATTTATTTCGTGGCATCAGGCAATTTGTTCCAGGTTTCCCATGAAATTTGCAAACAAAGACAGTGTCACAGCCGGTTAAAGCATGAAATAGAGGTAGGGCCATGGCTTTTTCAGGACCCAGGGCTCATGCGATTGCATAGACAGCAATATTTAGGAGATTTTTACCTGTCCCAAAAGCAATCCAAAATTTCAGCTGTTCCATCATTTGAAAGACAGAAATTGCAACTACCCCCACATCTCTATCAACTGTACACATCATGATTTCATCGAAAACATTTTCAAATATCTTAAAAATGCAATAACACCTACTCCTTCATGGGTGCAGGGGGAAATTTCTGTCAATCCTTTAGCTAATTACATATCACACATTTTCCCTTGGTTCTTGCAAGCGCAAATATATAATCTGCAAGGTATACAACTAGTTACGCTCAATTCTTGTTAATTTGTAAGAAGTCTTGCCAGTTACTTGGGAGATGACTACCCCTTTCTACTCTTTGTCGGATACTTTTCTGCCTTTTGCTTTTTCTTTCTGATTTTGAAGCAGTTTTCGATATATTTGTCCCATACAATATCAAGCCTCTCTGCCACTCATAGCTGGTCTTCGCTGTAAGGGGTAAATACCTTAATGGCATAATTTTTTAAGGTCTTTACGTGAACCGGTTGGAGGAGCTGCTCTATTTAGGATTACAACTTTCCACGTAGGGGCATCTGTATGACTTTCTACAGATTTTTCAAGACATTCAAGCAACTGGGTTTTTTTGTTGCAAGAGAGGCTGCTCGGTTTTCCTGCACAAGAATTTATCTTTAGTGCCATCTCGTACCTGGCAAGCGATTTACAATCTTGAGAACAAGTGGCAATTGCTTCTCAAAGAGGTTACTTTTAGCTTTGACTTGCATACTTCCTTGATTTAGTTTTATTGGGTCTTGATGATTTCCATTTAGTCTCTCTTTGAAAAAAGTGGAATACTGGTCTTTTTCAACTTATTTGACAAATTATCATGAGGTCAGTAGAGAAGATGATCCCCTTTTTTCAGCTCACTTAAATTTTGTGTCATTCAACTTTGCTATGCAAGAGAGTTGCCATTTTACTGCTCTTACCGCAATCTTAGCCTCAAGATATCTAATGCTCCTACTTCTACAAATCTAGTTTTGGTTTAAATGAGAGTATGCTGGGTATTTTAAAAGAAACTTCCTATCAGTGCTACTGAAATTACATGATACAACTGCCATGTGGCTAATTACATGATACAACTGCAAGGAAAAAAGCTCTTTATAACAGCTCATCAAAACTATTTATAACAGCTCTTCATAAACATGAAGACTGATGTAAGTATCTTTCTGTCAACTCCGACTTCCGACTTCTGCCAGAGTTTTTGGCAAGTAAGGTTGTAAATCATAGTTTAGCTTGCGAGAGACCATCCACTGGAATCAGGAAACCAAAGGCAACCATCAGCCTTGGTGCCGTCATCAGTTGTGAGAATTCAGAGGTGGGCGATAGGTACAACGATTCATTGCTCTTAGCGTCTTATTGAACTTTTCACTTTCTTCAACCTTGAATGCAATTATAAAGCTAATGGAACTCTACTGTATAGTTTCAGAATCTTGTGGAAGTTAATCACGATTTGCCTCTAAGGCTTTTATATGGAGAAACCTTAATTCATGTTGAGTGCCTTACTGGCCTAACCCAATCAACTATGTTAAATTCGCCACCAGCAACACCAGCTCATCGTATTTCAGAGTCTGGTTGGTATGATGAACATCAATGACTCGTCCAGACTATGCTTTTTGCTGGGACTGAAGTGACTTCATAATAAAACGCCTGTCAAGATACCAGGCAGTTTTGACTGAATTTTTCAAACTGCTCTGGGTCGTAATTGTGGAATTGTAGGCAACAGGACTCAGCACATGCTTTGGAGGATGAAAAATGGAGGTATCTCAAAGAGCACACAGATCTGCGTCATTGCAGGTTGACATTGCTGGTCCCCCTAATGTTATCAAAGTTTCAGAACCAGAGCCAATCTGAGTAGGGAGAGAGCTGAATCAATATATCTAGATAATTTTGCTGCTGAATGTTTAAAAGCAAAAATTATCTGATTTATGAAACGCTGCAAAGAAATTTGTCCAGAATGTCAAGTGTATTCAGCTAGATTTAAGAGTCTGTTGTTTAGTAATGAGGAGCCACTCAGCTGTCAATAGGTCAGGGTCGCTTTCATACAGATTCAAATGTCAGAATTTAAGATAATGGTATCATATGTGAGCCTGATACGTTATCAGCAAGCAGTTTTTCTATTGTAACAGAAATGGTTGATTCATTGGATTCTATTTCAAGATTCTTTTGTTAATTTATCTGTTTCTGACACTGACAATAATTCAATGGCATTCATCAATGATTATGATATATCCTGCTCAAATTTTAAAGATACGATGGACTACCATACCAAGATGTATGGCTTCATGTGATTTCAAGGGAAAACTTTGACAATCCAGGCTAAGGCCACAGGGTATTCTCAAACCACTTCATTGGTGGTAGGAAAACCTATATGAATAATATCCCTACGATAGTGCCAAAGAATAAAGACAAAAAAGAGCAGAGAATGAGAACAACTGTTAAAGCAAGGAGCAGGTCAAGTAATTTACAGAAGGCTACAATACTGGAAACATGAACTTGTCTACTGAACAAAGCCCAGACCATGTTCAGATTGATTCAGAACAAGCCTTAGTGAAGATCAATATCTTCAGGCCCTGATCAATATCAAATATCAAATTGTCTCAGATCAATATCAAATGACATTGAAAATGAACTGATAAAATATATTGCAGAATTGGAGTTGAAAAATAAACAACTTGAGGAGGCTAATAAGGACCTGAGACAACAAACAGGTTCTGAGGGTAAACCTAACAACTTCTCTGTTGATGGTTTGAAAGACAACCCAAAGCTATTTAGATTCTATACTGGACTTCCAGATTATGAAACTTTCAGAATAATTTTGGAATCCTTTGGTCCTGCTGTCAACAATTTAATTTATGTTGGCTCAGATACAAATGCCAGCAAAATTACATCAGCTGACTGCATCAACACCAACAAACAACTGCAACTTGATTTACCTCTCATCTCAGATGGTTCAGAAGGTTGCAATTTAAGGAAGTTGTTTGTTTTCATATTTTTGATAGGAATGACCACGTTATGATTCAAGAAATTGGTGTTTATGTGCAATGATGCATGAAAAGAATGATATTTGATTCTCAACTTTTAAGAAAATTAGACTATGAGACTTGAGAATTAGATTCTGAAGGTGTTGTAGGACAATGGGTAATCCTGTATCAATGCAGCCAGAACAGTTAGGCTGAGTGGGTTTGATACGTAGCATGACCTCAGTATCACGAGAAGAGGTCATGGATTCCATCAGGTCTGCTCTTTTTTATGATACCAGCAGTTGGCACTGAAAAACGCTAATTCACCTCAACCAGTCCAGGATAGTATTTCCCATAAAATGTAATTTGGTTGAATTGTATGATTCAGGAAGAACTGTCTTGTCATTGTTTTCCATTTAAATGGAATTTTATCTAAAAGAATCCTTCGTTCTTTTTGAGAAAAAGTAGGCTATACCTAACTGGAATTGTTTGCATAATGTGCATTGAAGTCTATTGTATCAAGTCAGGAACCAATTGGTTCCACTGTTATCCCTGAATTCTTCCACCATTAATTTCCCTTAATTTCCAGAACACAGATTCAAACCAGGTATAGTAAATGTATTGATTTTCTAATAAAATTAAATACATTTTCAATGATAATATATCAAATAATATATAATATATCTTTGCCAAAAGTCCAGTGATTGTTATCAGGCCTAAAGCAGACTGTAATACTAGCTCTGCAAGTCAACCACCTGGACAAGAAAAATCTCTTGAAGATGAAGAAATAAAAGAGCTTGACAAAGGTAATTCTCAACATTAGAAAATCATTTCTTAAAGTTTTGTTTTAGCGATTGTATCCAATAATTCTGTGCCTGTTTAATTGAAATATTGACTTGATCATAACTATTAGCAGATTGTTAAAGAAGCGTGCTACAAAGATTTACCCACAGAAAAATCCAGGGAATGCAAAGAAGCCCAGCTGGTTGAGATGGAAAATAATCTGGAAGTGGTACTTTCATGAAGCAGATTTTGATGTACCTCCTGCAACAAGAGGCGTATACTGTGAAGTAAATTTAATCTGTTCTGGATGTAAGAGAAGCAAGAAAAAAAGGATCCTGTTGTTCAGAAAATACAAAAGAATCGCCACACCTGTTGAAAAGCTGCTCAACAAAAACAAAGGATTGAAGAAGGTTCGTACACATTTTTATATGCCAGGAGTTTCTTGTAAATTCAGAACATGTTAGGAAAGAAGCTCGACAAGCAGGCACTTAGGAAAACTGTTATTTTCAAATAGTCAATATAACCATAAATAAAACTTTCTATGTAGAATAATTGAATCTATTCCGAAATTTTTTTAAAATTTTTTTATTCCTGAACAGAAGTATTGCTGAAAGCAAAAGACATAGAAAATGACGAAGTTGACTTTGGAACTGAAAAAGAAGAAACAGAAAGCATGCTTGAACCCGAAGAGCAAGACTATGAAGAATCGGATTTTGGCTTATCCGATGAATCTTCCGATGAATATGAGGGCATGGATGATGATGATGATTATGATATGGATGAAAAAAGTGGTGATTATGATTATGATGATTATGATGATGAAAGATAAAACATACAATCAAACCGCCTAAAGTATGTTATTGTTGCAAAAATATTTTGTACCTTTTCAACTTACTCAGTTCTTGTTGAAGAATTAGCGAAAGAAAAAATACAAAAAAGGCCATTTGCAGCACATAAAAAAAATTCCCAGAATGACAAATTGAATCGATCCTATTCTTATGCACCCAATTGAAGCCATAGATAAATAATCTAAAGATTGAAAATGTTAAAAACTGTCAAAAATTTAGAACCAGTTCATATTCTGCATCATTTTTTAGATTTGATCGGAAAACGCCAGTGGCAGAAGAGCCCGAGTTCATTGTGTTTTGCAGTATGCTGATGCAACTATTCTCAATGTTCTGCTTCAAGTGCAAAGTTGGAAACCTGATGTTGAATTGTTAAAAATGGCACCATGATTACTGTTAATCAAAATTGTGATCAATATGGAAAGAAATCCTTTACTTGGCAATCACAGACATTCATGCTTTGACATTATCCCGCAGGAAAGGTTCTGCTCAGTTTTGGCATACTAACTGCTGGTGCCTCGAGAAGCAAAATCCTTCTGTTATTTAAGCATAAAGGATTAGCAGCCTTCAAAGCAATCAGTGCATCAGTGCAAATTTCTGTTTCCTGCTGTCCTACATCATTGGGCAAATGACAAAACGTTCTTGACAGAAGAGATGAAATGCAAAAAGGAAGTGACAATTTGTGGTGATGCACATTTTGATTCAATGGGGCACTCGGCAAAATATAGTGCTCACACAATTTTCTGCAGGAATTTGAGAAAGATTGTTGAATTTGAACTTGTTCGGGTAAATTACTATGACTAACTCTTTTTTCAAGGTTATGTCAATAAATAAAACAAAAATCTATACAAACAGTGCAGGTTAGTTGAAGCTCTTCTCAGTAGATAAACCAAGTACACTACACCAATCAAACTTCAAGCTTACATTCTTCCCAACAAATGGAATTACTTGGACTTCAAAGGTCAATCCAGAAATGCATTGACTCTCAGGTTCCTGTTTCGCAGTTTGTGACAGATAGACAGAGGTGTTGCTAAATGGTTAAGAGAGGAACATCCAGCTATTAAGCATTTTTTTATATCTGGCATATTGCCAGGACTCTAACAAAAAAGTTAATAACGGCCGGTAATGAAAATAACTGACAAATTATCAACAAATCGACTGCAACCATTCGTAACCATTTATACTGGTGTGCAACATCATCAAAACAAGGTTTTGGCCAATTGATCATTGCAAAATGGAAATCGATAATTAACCACGTACAAGACATTCACACTCACGATGTTCCATTATTCAGTACCTGCATCCACCAAAGATTCAATCGAAAAAGGAAATAGATTTAAAATGTTATGTCATAGAAAACATAATGACTACCAGAAGTGTTTAGAATATCGGCAATCAAATAACTTTAATTTGGTAGTTAGATAGCTTACGTGTCAAGAAGGCCACAGAACCACCCCTCGCTCCAGATATAAATAGGTTTACGGTACCCTTAGTCAGTGTTGGATCCTCATACTAGCAAAGATTTTTTGTTCCAAGAGTTAATGCAAAGTACAGATTCTGCACAAGAATTAAAAGTCTGAAAACTTTCCTGAAGGAATTGTTTGCTTTTCTTATTTCAGGAACAACTAAATTTGACAAATTGACACTAGACTTCTAAATGATATAAGAAGTATTTCAAGTGATACCCAGACAAGTTGTTTTGAAGCCTTTCGTGCCACACTCAACCATCGGCATCCTAAAATGATTCATTACCATTGGCTTGGAACCAAATGCAGGTATTTACATTTAAAATTAGAGATGGTGCAGCTAATAGATAATTTTTGGGACTACCATTCTAATTTGTTTTGTTACTTGAGTGATTTAGAGTTGCTAGGTAGGTAAAAATGATTTCTAGACATTAAGCTGACAACATATGGAAATTAATGTTTTTTTCAATAAATGTTGCATTGCTGAATAATATAAAAGACATTCAATCACAGCTCTTATCCATTCCATTGCTGAAATGTTGTCTTTTTATTTGCTCAGTCACATACTCACAATTTGTCATTTTAACGAGAATCTCTCAAGAGAGACTATGAAAGCTAATGATGGTCAGGACATACTGGGAGTTTCGTTTCCAAAATACAAGCTTAGAGAAGAGGTTGTATAACCAGTCCTTGTTCCATCTATATATGGTAAGTTTTAATAAGGTTTAATCTTAGATCCTGAGAAAATGAAAGGCACTTTGCAAAAATCAGGTTTTAGATACTACAAATATATATTTTGTTTGATATTTACCGTAACACTTATTCCATTTACTTCAAGAGTAGGTCAGACCCTTTGCCAGATCCTGGTTTCAATTTCAAAAGAAGAAATGACCACTATCTTGGCACAACATACCGCAATTGCACCAAAGCAACTGAACTCCTAATTCAAGAGTCGTATTTCAAAGGAAGAAGCAAAGGAGAAGTTCAGGAAAAGATCCTTTGTGATCACAACATTGAATCCACCAGGTAATGTTATTTTGATAGTTTCTTCATCAAATACTTTTGCTAATTATTTGTACTTTGCTTATAAGCCCAATTATATAATAACTATTGGGGTAAGTGATGCAAGCTTTTTCTGTATTCGGAAATTTGATAAAAGTTTTGCCAAAAAGATTAAGGGTGTCCCTTGAATTTCATGAAAAAGTTATGCAAATTTAAAAAAATATAAAAACTAACATCATGACAATAATATTATCATTTTATAACTCAACAGCAAAAGACCATGATGGAGCAGGAGGCGAAAAAGGCCAGAGGAACAGAGAAGAAAAAAACCAGAAAAACTGGTCACTGTAGAACATGTGGAGAAACTATGCTGGGGCACTCTAAGCAAAAGTGTGTCAACAAATAATTTAGGCTTCATATTAATCCTTGTTCAGATTACATATTTAAATTTCGAGAAAATGAACATGCTAAGGGTAACATATTTTTAAACATAGTTATATAAGTGCTGATTACAAACTGTTACATATAGGCATAATACTACATCAATTTTCAATACATAAACACATTTATTTTATTCACAATATTTAGTAGAATTTTATAAGAAACCAGGCTATAACCTCCTTTGTTAAAAGGATGTAAAGAGATTCTAGAATACAGCAAAAAATACAAAGAAAACATTTTTGTTTGTAACAATTCAGTGGAAATTGCCTGTTAATAATCATACAAAAAATCTATTTCAAGCAGCTATTTTGAAAAACATCAAGGAAAGATTTCTTATAAGAATACCAGATTGAGTGCGGTACAATATAATTCTAATCAGATCAAGTGATATGGGCTATGCTCAAAACGTCATTATCATACAAAGGGAATTATTCTCTTTAGGCAGAATCTAGGTAGCCAGTTTTTTTATTGTTGGTGTTATATTTTTCCCTGATAAAATCGTATAGACATGCAGTTAACAGTCTTGCTGTGTCCCAGCCAAGATAACCAAAGATCCACATCACCAGATTTCAGTAAGCAACTGCACGCAAATATCTGCAAAAAGTGCACTTTGTTACTTAGCAGACAGCAAAATGTCTCTCAACTAGTTTTGAGTAATTCTTTTCTGGTAATTTTTAAAAATTTGAATATATAATGTGAAATTATCAGTTCTCTTTAAAAATAAAATGTGTAGGATGAAAAGATTTTGAATAGGTAAGTCTTGCTTTAACAAACTTTAACCCTATAAATTCAAAAATACTCACTCATTCTCAGATATACCAGCACGTGTTTTATATGGCATTCCATTTTTTTGCTTTGAAAGTGGACCAACAATTTTTAACACTTCTTTGCTAACAAGTGCCTTGAAGTCTTCCTGTTCTGTAATGCAGCTTAGACTGCCCAAAAGTCCATCAAAACCCACTTTTCCATAGGCTGTGTGGGCCTCTCGGCAACAACGATACTCCCTAGCACTAACTTGTCTTCCCACAACGCCATTTGCAAAGCACAAGACTGGTAATATGTTGTGAAATGTTCCTGAATTGCTCCATCTGCAACAGTGTATTTCTGTGAATGGTTGACTTTACCTGGTGATTTTTGAAGATCGATTTTGAGAATATTTGTATCAGTGCAGTGAATCACCGGTTTTCCTCTCCCCTGGTCCTTGGTGTCAGAAACATTTATTGGATCCTTCGTACATGTGCTAGTTTCAGCTCTTGAAAGAAGCTTTGTGTCACTCTGACTAAAACTCAATTTCATCTGTTTCAGTTTTAAATGCTCGGTTGCACGTGATCATCAAGTTTGATTTTTTTTGCAACGGGCACGCAAATCATTTCTTCTACTAGGTCTTTGTTCCCTCATTTTCGCTGCAGAATAAGATCTTCTTTCCCACCTGTCATTGTCTGTTTGCACGAAACCATTGGCACACAATGGTTTGCTTTAAATCCATGTACCTGAGAAAAGTCATTCCCTATTCTGGACCACATTATCTTAACATCAAACCCTGCCCTTTTTTATTCCCATTTCAAGGATTCACAACACAATGAAAAAGCCTGTTGATACCTTTGTCATCATCATTCAGGAATACTCTGTTTACTTTAATGCCAACAACAGACCCAAGAGGCACACAAGTGATGACCATTTTATGTCATCACAGTTTCCTTTCGCTACTTGTAGAATCCACCTACTTAAACTATCATGTTCTTTTATTTGAAATGCAAGAGATTGAGCATTGCTCATGCAAGCCGAGGCGAGGGTGCTTTTTGACGGAAATCTGTTTAGATCTCTTCATTTTGAGAAACAGCGGCTATACACGCTTTTTTTTATAAGGAACCTAGCTCGGGCCTAGTTCTTTAAATTCCTTATTTTGAGACCTGTTTTGACCACTTTGTAGTTCTAAAAGTTCCTTAATAGTTCCTTAATTTTAAGTTGGCATTTAGTGGACAATAATTAGTACAGACGCAAGAAAAACAATCAAATTCAGCGTTTTGCTATAAACTTAAGAAAAGATAACAAGTTAAAACACAAAGAAGCTTCATATAATATAAAATTAATAATAATAGTCATTAAAGAAGTTGCATATCCACTCCATTGATGTCGTCTGACACAATGTAGTCTTCAGTACCGTCTTCGAAAAGAACTCTAAACTCTCCCAGCTTGGTGTTGAACCACTTCACTTGTCCAGTGTGCCATTCGTCGTAGAATGCGCGTATTTTTTTATTAATCAACTCATGTTCGTAGACACGATCTTTTACATGGTCTACTCTTTCATGCTCAAGCTCGTCAGGCTCAAGTTCTTCATCCCCTTCATCTTCTTCATCACTTACATCTTCCTCACAGGCTGCTGAGGCCTCTGGTATTTGTACAGACAGTGGATTTTCGGGGCCAGTCACAGGCAATGGTGGTGGTATTGAGTACCCAATCAGACCTTCAGGCTGAATTTTCTTGTCCTCCGACCCATCAGCCGTTATTAAGCAGCCTGTCTTTTCAAAGCATCTGTACCGTGATGAGGCATAGCTCTCACTGGAAAGCCTATTGTATGCCTCACCAACCCAGTGTGTAATTAGAATTCTTCGCTTCTTGACATCCAGTTTTTCAACACTGTTCCCAAGCCAAAGATCTATATTTTCGTCACTTTGCAGCCACTCATCTTGGAGGGTTCGAACCAAAGACTTCAGCATGTTTCCAAAGCCACAATCTACAGGTTGCCAGATGTCTGTCGCACCGGCCAAACCGAACCAAACAACACCATTTAATTTTCTGACCTCACTCAGAAACAGATCATTAGTTTGCGCACTTAAGTTGTCGCAGAAAAGAACGAATTCTTCATTTTCACCTGTTTCGGAAGAATTTTGGACAGCTGGTTTCAGAGTTCTCTTCACCCAGTCGATGCTGAAATTGATGTCTGCCCAGGCGTTTGTCTGCCAGTAAAAATCCACGTCTTTGTGGTATGCCTGTATTTCATCCTGGCTGCTTCTTTTCCCTGTTCCACGGAAAATAATTGCAATTTTGACTGGCGGTCCTTCGGCTGCAAAGCAGATTTGTAACGTGTACTGCCGCTTATCAAGTCCCGGTCCCGGTGTGCTGAAAAAGAATTAAAGATAGCAATTTTAGAAGGAGTGGACAAATGAGCAGCCCCCTAATTTTTACAATATTTCCAAATTAATTTTTTAAAAGGCCCAGTCTGGAAAGAGTTTAAACAAAAAGCAGAAAGCGGTTTACCTGACCCAGGTTCGATGGTTTCTTTGTTCTCCGCGCGGAAAGTGTTTTTCGTATGTTGTTTTACAATCGACCGCAAACGGCATAGGAACTTGGTCAACGTTGAAGCGTTTAGATGGTCGGAATCTCCCCCATTTGCTGTCATAGGAAGGCTTTGGGTTTCCTGTCTTGATCAAGCCTTCGCGCAAAGTTGTGTGCCAACCAATCATGCCTGGCAAGAAGCTCGTTTTCTCAGCCCTTTTCTTACGCTGAATTCTCCTCAACTTGATTTTGTACTTCCTGATAAAGTTGAAGACTGCAGATTTCGGGATAGCTTTAATATCTGATTGGGCACTTTGGTCGAATTCGGGGTTAATCTTCCTAGCATTTGCGTACAGCCATGCAAAAGATATTCGCATCCTCTTTGATCTTGCTTGTAGGAACTTTTCGTGAAGCATCAGGAAGACTTGCTTGTGCCTTGTGCTGGGTCTGATCTTTTTCATCATTTTCCTGTGGCTATCGGCGGCTGCATCAGTAATTTTCTTCTCATTTTTAACCCAGGTCGATACCATCGATTTAGAGATGTTGTATTTGAATGCAACGTCATTCTTTTGGTTTTTCTTTGCTTCCTCGATAACTTTTAGCTTAAATTCGGTGTCATAAGATAGTCTGTTCTTCTTCTCTCGATGGTGCTGACTGCTTTCTCCTGCTTCTGACGCTCTAGCACTTTTCTCTATCTTTTGACATTCCTCTACAGTTTCTTCGATGTTCTCATCCACATCAATAGCAGTTGATTCTTTTTGTGGCTCAACAGCCTCGGCGCTACTTTCCAAGAACAATGGAATTTCATCGATTTTTTTAGTTGGTTGTTCTTTTTCTCTCTCACTGTCTTTTTTCGAAGTGCACCAAGACACGTGCATCGTAAGGCCAGACTTACTTTTGAAATGCTTGTTGCATGTGTCACAACGATACAAACTTACATCATCATCCTCAACAAACGAACGACCAGGGACTTCTTGTAACTCATTTCGATGAGGTATCTTTTTAGAAAAACCGAACTTGAACAACGTTGACTGCTTTTTCTTATCTCCCATATTGCAA
Organism: Rhopilema esculentum; assembly: GCF_057945365.1. Lineage (NCBI taxonomy): Eukaryota > Metazoa > Cnidaria > Scyphozoa > Rhizostomeae > Rhizostomatidae > Rhopilema > Rhopilema esculentum. The sequence goes on along the minus strand of NC_142823.1, from coordinate 12,967,016 downwards.
CTACTGTAATACTCAGCCACACACACAGAATAAGAATTCTATTTTGTTGTTACTAACCTATTTGACTAAAACTAAAACACCTAAAGTGTGAATTCACAACAAAGCACAGCTGCATGTGAGGTGAGTTAAAACGGAAATTTCTCATGTTGATTCTTGGCCTCATGAGCATGGCCGGTTTTACTGAAAATCAATGGAACCGGCTTCCTAATTGTAAATTGTGCGGAAATATAAATATATTCAAAATTAAAAAGTTCCTTAGGGATTTGGCCTTTAGTAGTAAAAGTTCCTTAAGTTTTTTGACCTTCTACATGTAGGTTCTCTATAGATGTAAGTATCTGAAGACATCTGCTCAAAGATTCATCTCCAATTAGCGCTATAGAGAACACATTGTACAAACAATTACTGTCAGCTGTTGCTCTAAGGATGAATTAAGAAGAAAATACCATTTTCTTTTTGCTTATTAGAATACAATTTGCAATTTGTATTTAAAAATAAATCTAGAAATATATGTTAATTTTACAACTAGTTTGTTATGACTAAAGCAGAACTTATGGAATTCTGATGAGCTTGCAGAAGATCAAATTATCAATGAAAAGAACATACATTTTATAAGCACCAGGTAAATTGCCTTGCCTTCAATTATGCTTGTAATTTTCAGAATTATAGCCTAAAAAGATGTTTGCTGTTTTTATACAATTCACTAATTGTGAATTGTATAAAATTATAGCTTATTTGTCTGCTTTCATATCTTTATGTTTGACAGTCACAGGATTCAAGCCCACGGAACAGTGGAATAGAGAACAATGCATTGGATTCCAATCAAAACATATTGTTGGCAAATTCGAGCCATTATGCTTATATAATTTATATTTTATTGTGAAAAAATATCCATTCTGCTTCCCGGTCGAGCGGTATATTACTCTATTTAGCATACCTCCAACTCTCCTCTTTCAATTTCAATTCTAATTTCCACAAATTATTTCGAAAAAAAATGTAAAAACCCTCAATACAAGACTTCAGATTTTCATTCTCCTCCATATTTCATTCTGTTTCATTTGCGACCTATCTCTATTCTGTGTCATTATTTGAACTTTGCATATCGATATTGAATATGCTTTTTAGCCACCGGTTTTTTTTTGCGCAAGGGAAACATATGGCCACCAGTTTTCACAGATTTTCAAGAAACAATAGCGACTGGTTTCAGAATTGGAGCACAGATAGCATACTGCAAACTGTCATTTGAAGTGGGGACTGATTTCCGCAATTTTGAATTGCTCGGATATTGACAGTCTGATTCAGATCACAACAGCAGATCAGTAACCCTAATTTACTCAAACAATTTAGAAACCAACGAGAACCGCTCTGCAATCCCAGGGGTATTTCAATATCTGTCTTATGGGGATGTGCCTCAACTTTTGTGAAATTTTTGTCCAAACTTTAAACAACTTTTGTGAAACTTTAAAAAGAATTATTACAAAAATGAAAGATGAGTAAATTTTTGGTGTAATTGAATAATAGGCAGGATTAGTTCATATTGATGGGCTGCCTGTTGTATTGCTTCCAGTTCCTATTCAGTACACTGTTAAAAAGGATAATTATTAAAAGGGCTATAATCTACATGTAGCTGAAAGGGTGACAACATTGCTTTATACTTTTCCCACTATATATCACAACAAAAATGTATTTTTGATACAGAACAATGAAATCTTAAAGCTGAAGTAGTTTAAGCAGAAATGATGGGAATATGTAAAAATATATTAAACAAAAAACACTCCACCCCTTTCATCCAAAATTCTAAAAATTGGAAGATATGAAAACTAATACCAACCTGCAGCTTTCAGTTTTCCTTCAACTATCTTAAATCAAATATTGTCTCTGTTCCAAACTTATCTCATTGTAAAATTACATCACCAGAACTGAACTATCCAATTGAATATGAATATCCAACCAGATGCCAGAGGAGGCAGAAAGTGCCTTTTGTTCATAGTGTCATAGAATTCCAGGTTCTAGCAAGTAGAGTGTGCTTCATGCCCACCCTTTACATAAGTTTCCTACATCTCATTCATGCCTATCAGAGCTTTAGATAACATTTCATTGATATTTGACGGAAAATCTTTCTCGCAACAAGGCTCAACTCTCTACTAGATTTGGGCCTGGTTAAAGGTGACAACAACATTTAGTTAATTCTGGGAACAACACTTCATAATTGGCACTTAATTCAAGATAGGCAAATACCAAAAATTTACTCTGGAGAATTAACAATAAGCTCCTCCCTTTGCCTTTATCACTTCGAACATTTCCTAATTGCAGCAAAATATACTATGATGTTGCTTAAAGCCACCAAACTGAGGTCAGGTCCGTGTGAACCGTGGGGGCTGGGCGGCTGTATCCCCCAGATAATTGTCAAACTTTGGTATAATTCCAGTACAGCAGTGTACTGAGTGCGAAGGAATACAAAGAGTAGCCAATCCCGCCCCTAATATGAAATTTCATTACAACGGCACTTGGGGTGTAGTAAAAAAAGGAAATTCCGGAGGAGAATCTCCGAACCTCCTCCTTTTTACTCGGCTCACTTACCCCACCTACATTTTCATGCCTTTGTTTAAAGTTTCTGCTAACTCCCCCTTTGCCTAGTCATACTTGCAGCATTCCTGTATCCAACGTTCTGACCCGCAATGTTTTACTTTATTCAAAGTACTACATCTTTCCCTAGAACTTCTATAACGCCTTTTAGGTTGGGAGCATCATTTGTTGTTCATTAGACTTAGTGGGAAACGAAGTTTCATAATTTTTCATCTTTTCTAGGGGCGGGAGGGGGGTGTACGAGTCCCTAAGAAAGTCATGGCCGCTGAGCCCCTGCATGAGATCTTCCAGTTTCCAAGGGGCCAAATTTTGGAAATTTGACGCCAATTCATTAAAAAAGTACAGTCCAAAATATGGACGCCTCTAATTGGTTTCAAAAACACGGAATCTTGACTTGAATCAGGGCCCTAGCAGCATCGAGCCTACCATAGAGCCCCACCGCCCTAGTGGTTCTGATTCACGCATTCACGCACAATTTTTTGACTTTTCACGCATTCATGCACTGCAAAATTGGTTTTTTACGTACCAAATTGAGGCAATTTTTTAAATTATCATTCAAAATTTCATTCAAGAATTCATGGATAGTTAAGGCCTTTTCACGACATAACCCAAGGAAAACCCACCCTTCACGTAGGAATCTTAATCCTGTTCTACCATTTCTCCCTCAGCACCAACACTGCCCCTTCTGCCTCAATCTTGTGCAGGCGTCCCTGGCAAAGATCATTTACCCTATTGTTTTCTCGACTATTAGTTATTCTCATTTCTTAATTTCAACCAGGGGCTTCATTTGACTTTAGGGTTAAAAGGGGGGCAGAGTCCAGAAGTTGTCAATCTTCCTCCGGCAAAAAAATCTAGATATTAAACCTTCCTCATTTTAAAGGGTTTAAAATTGGTGCGGTTAAGGAAATTGGGGGTACTTAACCAGTATTGATCCCTTGTTCTTGCAATTCTGTTTTTCAAAACATTTTTAATAAAATGTGGCATATTTTCAATTTTAGACTTTTTTGAACAGATGTAAAGCTATATGCTTTTATCAATTAACAACAATAGCGTGTCACAACTTAAATATATAAATTATGAAAAGTTAATGCCTTAATTTTACAATGCAAAGAATTAAAAAAACGTGAGGTTTAAAAATATTTATTGTTTTTTATTATTTGTCTAATTCTAATTTTTATAACATACTAATTTTTTATCTCTCAGAGGATTGTTTATTTATAATCAGTTGAGAAAAAATGATTCTGTAGCTTTACAAGTCTCCCTCATGCCACTGGATATTTTTGTATGGTTCTTCTGTTAATACTCTTATGTTCATGTTCTATTGTTAAACAAATTCCATTTTTTCCGCTTAAAGGTTTATTTTAAAACTATTGAAAGAATTTTACCGTCCTCATCCCAAAATCGAGACAGATAAATCTATAGGTATTTGACAGATATCGAGACAGGTAATCCATAGTAATAAAAAAGTATATAAGTATTTGAAGAGCTTCTAGAAACTTCATTCGGTCCCACACATTTGTGAGTATTTAAGATGCAGTTTCTGGCTATCTCTAGACTGCCATTTTCTCAAAAAAATCTTACGGAGAACAGTGACGTAGATAGGAAAATCCAAATAAGGAGCGAGAAAATTAGATTTGCCCACAAAAATCTAGCAATTTGAATATAATTATTAATTTGAACATAACATAACGACATTGATAATGAAATAAGACAGCAGATAAACTCTTATCATTCTTTCATAAGTCTAGTGTCATAAATTATAGTACTTGAATATTTTCTGGACTTCACCTATAGACAACCGTGTATAATTTTCGACAAAATCAGATGTTTAGCAACGAAATAAATGACAGAGAATAACCATAGATTTTTGGGTATAACGATAAAGTAAAAGCTTGCAAATATTTCATAAAATCTTTATCCATGGGCGTAGTGTGTGGGAGGATGTTGGGGGATTAGTTTCTGGCAATTATCCTAGCTGAAACTGATGAAGCAGAGACACAAGGTGAAGCCTCTGAGGTTCAAGTAAGTCTCATAGTTACATATAAAGATAAAAACTTATTATACTTTATTATACTTAATCACTTTATGATACTTAATCAAATTAATAATTGATTGTACATGAATAACACTTATAATTGACTTGCAAAATTTTAGAAAAATCTATTTACAAGATTTTCCAAGTTTGGAGATTCCAGATAACGTTCTTGTTCTTATTCTAAAGGATATTATGTCACCGTTTACCAAGTCGTCCTATGAGACCTGGACACCAAAACGACGAGCATGCTTTGAGAAGGTGAGATTCTTTCATTTTACTTTGAATATCTGGATATTAATATTTATGACATTAATTGATCAATATACTAAAATCTCTTGTTAAAAGCTGTTCTTGCAATCTAATAATTCTTGCAAATGCATCTTCATAATCTCATCCAAAAAGCAAGTCTATTGTGTCATTCTGCAAACCCCTTTATTGAAAATGTAGATCATTTTTTTGTAATTCTTAAATGTTTTATTTTGAAAAATATCATTCAATGTGATTGAAAGGGATTCAAATATGCATTCAAAAAAATGAAAGAAGCAGAGGAAGAGGGGAATCCTGGCGAGAAAGTAAATGATCCCAGTGATGAAGAAATTGAGCAGACCAGGAGGCAGCTGTTTCCAGAAGGAGTTTTTGGTGTCCTACCATGTTGTAAGTGTCAAGTTTGAAACATCTGTGATATTCTTATATAAACATTTAAAAACATATTAGCAAAATTTATTTCTCAGGTTACAGTCATTTGGGAAATCTTTTGATATGTGACAAATTTGATTAAAGGCCTCCCCATCACATAAAATGCTTCATTTGATTGCACTTTTGACTTCATGTACTTCCTGGCACCCTGGTCTACTGCATTAGATGATTTCATTAAGCATTTAATTAAATGAGAACATAAATCAGATAACTGATGAATGATGGGGGAAAATAGTAACAGACCTAATTGAATATAGCCACAATATTGTCTCTGATATAGAGGGACAAGAAGGACTGCCAATTATCATAACATCACTTTAATATAATGAATGTGATATACCCTCCCAAATGAATATCATTTGTCACATATTGCTTGCCTCCTTCTCTTAAATTAGCACACAACTGTATTCACTTGCCTACTTTAAAGGTTTTATATTGCTTTCAAACTAACAAATCAACATTGTTAAAAAAAAGTAATTTTTCAAGCTATGTCAACTCCAAAACAAAAAGAAGACATGCATGATCACATAAGTGTAACCACAGGTTAGATTCAAATTGTTCATGTACTGCAGATCTTGTAAATTTGTCTCAATTTATCATGCAAAGCTAGATTGTATAAATAACCAGGCAGAGGACAAGGTATATTCCTGTCAACTATACAGTTCACTGGCTGGTGTGCAAAATGCAGGTACTTATACAAATCTAAAGTATAACTTGTCTAAGAAAATTACAAACATTGGAATTTTCGAACACCTAAATTCATATTGGAAATTATTTTGCTTTTGTTTAGAAATGTTGCCAGATCAGCATTTACAGGGAGACTGCAGTTCACTGGCTGGTGTGCAAAAGGCAGGTACTACTAATACAATTATTTAGTATAATTTGTCTTACATTACAAGGTTATGAAGGAACTCATATATACAAACATTTTGGGTTTGATAAATTCTCAGTAGAGTTTCCTTTGCCAGCAATAGCTTCAAATATTGTAGCTAACTACACTTTATATATTATGCTTTCTGTCTAGAAACATCAGGTTACAAAAATTTCATTTTTCAATTTGCTTATATGCTCTATCATTTTTAATGAAACTATATTTTTTAGAAAAAATGTCATCAGATGAAAAACAAAAGAAAGAAAAAGAAAGCAAACTATATAAATTCTGCATTTGTCACAAGGTATTTTGATTAACATCAATTAGATCATACAAAGTTCAAGCCATTTTACAGCCATATGTCGATGATTGTGTAATTTAACTTTGACAAAATAGTCAATTTATATCTTTCATAATTGTAGAGGAGGTATGGGAGAAAATGGATCATGATCGAATGTTCAGGTGACGTAGCAAATGTAAGTCTCATTACATCTTGACATCATGACATATTGGCAACGTGTTCATGATTCACTATATCTGACTTTAACATGTATCAAATTCTATTACATGTTTAAAGATGTATCCTAGTAGCAAAAAATGCTTGTTATATTCATCAGGAAAGTGCAATTTTCTTTGTGCTTTATACTTCAGCAATTATCACGCAGCTGAATTCAGATTGAAACATAATTACTGTTACTCAAAAAACTATTTACCTTGCAGCCTGTGTTGTAAACTTCCTGGCCTCAAGGCAGCACCCTCCCCTAGTCCCCACAACTCGTAATGAACTCATATGCATTCATGTTTACCAATCAAAAATGTTTCTCACTACATTTCCAATCTTTTTTCTAGTGTCCAGGAAGCAAATGGTTCCATATGGAATGTGTTGGGATGTCTGAAAAGCCACCCAAAAGCGAAGACTGGTAAGTTTAAGTTTAAAGCCAAGCCAGTGTGACCAGCCCAGCCAGATTTGATTGAATTGAATTCCGCAAAAATTCTAAGTCAAGTTAAAAAAAATCCCAGAATTGAATGATTTTTCGATCGAACTTCCAAGGTCATCATAATATGGTTCAAGTATTACCTAACAAAAATCTAGTTTAAGAATGTGTGGATTAAGATCACATGGCCTAGAAGAACATCATAGAAAATACCTTATATATACAGTTTGCTAACAGATCTCTTTTTGTTTGGCTTGGTTCATAAAGTTCAGAGCCAAAACACTTAGCCGAAGTCAATTTTCTCACCCTTTGCTTTCAATATACGGTAGGAGTGGGGGTTTTGTTATTGGGTGCTCTTTATTTGAAACCGGTGCCGATTCTAGGCAATTTTATTGATATAAGGAAATACTCCTAGTTAGTAACTAAACTCTCCTTTAGTCAAATCAATAGTTCTATTATTTTATCTTGTTTATATATCTATACTGTTATTATCACATGATTGGCAGACGATTACGATTATTAAAGTAATTTTTTCATCTATCAGGTTCTGCATAGATTGCATGCGGGAGAGACAACAAAGGAGGCCTGTTGCATTCAGATGAAAAAGGCATTAAGAGGACATTATAGTATATTGTATTGTATTGTATTGTATTGTATTGTATTGTATCGTGTAGATTATTTGATTTTGGTTGAAGTGATAAATGAAAATAATATCGTCAAATCCTTGATTAATTTGGCTCCCTTCTGCATCGGTGTATGGTCCTAATGAGGACCGCAATTGCAAAATACCCGACGATCATGGCTTGAGCCAAAGTGCCTTTATAGCAAGAAGCACCCTGAGAAACCCATATTGCTCAGTGTCTGTTGAGTGTGGGTGAAACTATAAGACTTAACTACTGGAACCTAAATATCATTCTATAAGGCTTCAGTACTGGAACCCTCGGAACCCTTATTGCTCAGTGTCTGTTGAGTGTGGGTGAAACTATAAGACTTAACTACTGGAACCTAAATATCATTCTATAAGGCTTCAGTACTGGAACCCTCGGAACCCTTGGAACCCTTATTGCTCAGTGTCTGTTGAGTGTGGGTGAAACTATAAGACTTAACTACTGGAACCTAAATATCATTCAATAAGGCTTCAGTACTGGAACCCTCGAAACCCTTGGAACCCTTATTGCTCAGTGTCTGTTGAGTGTGGGTGAAACTATAAGACTTAACTACTGGAACCTTAATATCATTCTATAAGGCTTCAGTACTGGAACCCTCGGAACCCTTATTGCTCAGTGTCTGTTGAGTGTGGGTGAAACTATAAGACTTAACTACTGGAACCTAAATATCATTCTATAAGGCTTCAGTACTGGAACCCTCGAAACCCTTGGAACCCTTATTGCTCAGTGTCTGTTGAGTGTGGGTGAAACTATAAGACTTAACTACTGGAACCTTAATATCATTCTATAAGGCTTCAGTACTGGAACCCTTGGAACCCTTATTGCTCAGTGTCTGTTGAGTGTGGGTGAAACTATAAGACTTAACTACTGGAACCTAAATATCATTCTATAAGGCTTCAGTACTGGAACCCTCGGAACCCTTATTGCTCAGTGTCTGTTGAGTGTGGGTGAAACTATAAGACTTAACTACTGGAACCTAAATATCATTCAATAAGGCTTCAGTACTGGAACCCTCGAAACCCTTGGAACCCTTATTGCTCAGTGTCTGTTGAGTGTGGGTGAAACTATAAGACTTAACTACTGGAACCTTAATATCATTCTATAAGGCTTCAGTACTGGAACCCTCGGAACCCTTATTGCTCAGTGTCTGTTGAGTGTGGGTGAAACTATAAGACTTAACTACTGGAACCTAAATATGATTCTATAAGGCTTCAGTACTGGAACCCTCGGAACCCTCGGAACCCTTATTGCTCAGTGTCTGTTAAGTGTGGGTGAAACTATAAGACTTAACTACTGGAACCTTAATATCATTCTATAAGGCTTCAGTACTGGAACCCTCGGAACCCTTATTGCTCAGTGTCTGTTGAGTGTGGGTGAAACTATAAGACTTAACTTCTAGCTTCAGTACTGGAATCCTTTTCGAGCACCGTGTGTTGGATTGGATACAACCCAGAGACATTGCTTTTTAGCCTACTCTATACATAGTGCATATTCTTAGTACTACCTTTACTCTCCTATTGTCATGCAAATTAGAAATTTTCAAATCTACCAATGAAATCCAAGCTTCTCAAAACTTCAGCAAGACCCAATTAACAAGCTGTTATTTTGAAATTCTGGGGATTGTGCCTAGTTTCTATTGAATAGTCTATTAATGTTCATAATTCATGTTAATGATATTGTATTGCACTTTGATTAAAACGCAGCAATACCTTCAGGCTTTTTTGTAACAAGATAGGGTAGCCGATGAAAAGTGGCATAGATGGAAGCAAAGAGAGTCTCCCATTTCCATTCATGACTTATGAATTCTTGATAAATAATGTTAAAATGTATTGGCAAACAGTCAACTTACGGATAGGTCGAAAACCTAATTTCTTCACTGTTAAAGCTAGAAAGCTGAAACTTGGTACCATGATTAATGTTGATGTGCAGATTTCAAATCTGAAATTAGTTTCTAAAAATAGCTTTTAGTTGTCATGGAAACGTGGATACAATGCTAAAAAAAGGTTTTCTAAGGAAGAGTTAATATTTTTTCCCACTACAGAGACTTAGCTTTGCTAACATGCATGGTGGTTATCTAGGTTTTTGAACTTGAAAATCTGTTTTTCAAAAGTTTTGAGTTTTTTGCTTCAGAAGGTAAAAAAACTATCGAACTTTATTGTCACACTTTTATTTTGCCAGTTTCAACTCTTATTTAGCCATAAAATAAAATTTTGTTAGGGCATATGGAAATTTTTTTGCTTAGCAACCATGTTTAGTTGGTTGCTATGGGGTTTTCTTGACTGTCGAACCCCACATTATTTTTTCAAGCCACCCTTATATTACCTTGCGTTCATTGAACTGAATTCAATTGGTGCTAATTGTTAGTTCTGACATGAAGTAATTGTGAACACGAAATGTAAAACTGCGTGTATCCTGTAGAATCGGTTGAGAGAACAAGACTAAGGTTTAAACTTCAAATTACCAATATTGTTAAATATGGTTGGTAAGAAAAATAGCTCGAAGTACCGTAAAAAGCGAAGAGGATTTGGTGGTCAAAGAAGGCAAGAAATTGAAAGGGAAGATAATGGCGAGAACAGGAATGAAAGCATGACATCTGATGTAGGCCCATCCACTTCGACTCCCGTTAAGACAGCTGACGAAGCAAACCGATCTCTTGAAAAGATCTCAAGAAACTGTCCTATTCTTGAAAAAGAGAGAAGTCAGGTTTTAACGAGGAAAAGAGCAAAATCACTTGGGTTAGAATCGATAGCAATGAAAAGACGAAAAATGGTTCATGAGAAATCTTATATCCAAGACGCACATGGCTTCAAACTCACGAAAGCCAACAAGTTGCAACATGCTCTCTCCCAAGCAGCAATCTGTGGCTCTTGCAAAAGTCCCAAAGCCAAGCTTATTCTCTTACAAGCTGATGGCAAACGAGTAGGTCTGGATGAAGAGCTTATTCTTAAGTGTACAAATTGCCAAGAGACTACACTTTTTCACACAAGCCCAAGAATGAAAACTGCCATTGGAAATTCCTCAGAAGTAAACTTCAGGTGTGCTCAAGCTGGTATTGAGACTGGTCTTGGGCTGACAAATTTGCAAAAGCTTTGCACTGCTTTTGACCTTCCGTTACCACTTTCGCATGCAGCATATAATGACTTGATGAAAAAGTGTGAATGTTGCTACTCAAATGAGGCTGATGCATCACTCAAAAAAGCTGCACTGAATCTCAAGAATATGGTAAAAGAGAAAGATCCCAACTGCAAAGATTTGGACCCTCTTTCTGACATATTTGAGGTCAGTGTTTCTGTTGATGGCACTTGGCAAAAGCGATATGGATACTCATCACTTCATGGTGTTGTCTTTGTGGTAGCCATTGATACTGGGGAGGTACTAGATTATGAAATAAGGTCTAAAGTGTGCTTCCAATGCAAGTCAAAAGAGCACAAAAAAGTATCAGCAGAGTATCAAACATGGTGGGAAAGTCATAGGCCAGTTTGTGAGATAAACCATTACGGTTCTGCTGAATCAATGGAAAAGGATGCTGCAGTGAAAATGTTTCTACGGTCAATTGCAAAGCACAATTTGAAGTACACAACATATGTTGGAGATGGAGATTCATCTTCATATGGAGTTGTGGCTGATGCTGTGTTCCAAAAATATGGCCCTGAATATTTGGTTTTGAAGGAGGATTGCATTGGTCATATACAGAAAAGGATGGGGAATGGCTTGAGGTCATATAAGAAAGGTGCCAAAGGTTTGAAGCTGGCTGACGGTGGCAATGTTGGTGGGAGAGGGAGGCTGACTGATGTTGTCATTGATTCCTTTCAAAATTATTATGGTTATGCCATAAGAGCAAACACAAATAATTTAGAAAAAATGCAAAATTCAGTGTGGGCTATCTATTTTCACTCAATAGAAGGAAGTGGAGAAACCCTTGAAGAGCAGCACAAATATTGTCCAAAGGGAAGAGACAGCTGGTGCAAATATCAAAAGGACATTGTGCTGAACACAAAGAGCTATGACAGAGCTAAATGCCTACCCTCTGTTTTTAGAAAGGAATTGCATCCAATCTTCAAAAGATTATCAAGTAAAAGTCTGCTCTGCCGCTGCTTAAGAGGACTAACACAAAATCAAAATGAGTCTCTTAATAACGTGTTATGGCAGAAATGCCCAAAGAGAGTTTTTTGTGACAGAAGAAGGTTAGAGACAGCAACAGCAGCTGCTGTTTTACAATGGAACAAAGGTTCTGGTGCAGTTTCAGACATACTCAACAGATTTGGAATCAATGATGCAGGTGTCAACACACTAAGAGGTTGTCGCTGGCTCAATAACCAACGCTTGATCAATGCAGCGCAGAAGTGTAAAAGCAAATATCTGAATCAGAGAAGACTTTTAAGAAGAAAAAGAAAAGAATGTACAAAAACAGGGCAAGATTACTTGGCTGGTGGATTTAGCATCCACAAAGTTCCTGATTGTCCAGAAAACAAGAAAAAGGCCCCAAAGAACAAACTGGCATCAACTGGAGATACTGGCATAACGTTTGTCAATGAAAAAAATATCCCTTTGGTTGTTGAACATGCCAACAGGCCAAAAAAGGCCAAAAAGTAGGACAGCAGGTTTTAAATTGTCTTTTTTAGAAGTGGGGCACAATTTAAAGCATATCAGGTATGATAAAAAGCTAAGTTCTGTTGTTTAAATAACAATGATCATAAAATGTTGTTTATGAAACTTTCCATGCCGTTTTTGAAATTAGCCATTTTTGACTTTAAGAAAAGATATCTCTGTGACCATGTGAGATATTTGACTCAAATTTTCTATGATACATTATTTTTTGGTTACCATTAGAATAAGCAGACAAAATTCTGATATCACGTGTAACTCTTAATCTACCTGGAAAAAAGACTTTTTGGGGGTTTCCATGGCAACCGTTACCTGGAGGAGAAATTCCTCTGCTCATTCAGATAACATTATCTCGGCAAGTTGTTTGGTACCTTATTTGTTGAAATACAACATTCTGTTTGTTTCAAATCTTTTCTCAAAGTTAAAGCACTGTTCCGGCAAACTGGTCTGTAAAATATAGACTAGTCACGTGATTTTCAAATATATTTGGAAAAATTTTTTGTAGGTTGTTAACAAATGTTTTTGAAAAGTTTCAGACCTGTGCGCCTTGTCATTATTGAAATATTCAACTCTGTGTACAGGAGACATGATTTGTGATCAAAACCTAGATAACCACCTAGGGCATTTGTTGATCGATGCAGAGAAGTTTAAAGTTTTGCTCTAGCTACTATGATTTTCCTAAATTTTAATTTTAAATTTGTTCATCTTATTTTATTGTTTTTTTTTTCCAAAACATTTTTTTCAAAAAAGATTTCATTCAAAGAGTCCAGCCTTGTACGTTTTGCCTTCTTTCGTCATCTTGGCTTTTTCTTTGGACGTTTTTGCATATTTAATAGTTTTCCTTCTCTGCTTTGCTTTGGTAGAAGATGCTTTGGCAGCTTTTTTAAGTCTTTCAATTGACTTTTTTAATGTCCCCTCAGTCATGTGGTGGCCAGGCTCAATACCTAGAAATTTACAAAGAGTTAGACGAAAGGTTGCTCCCTTTGTAAATTGACACAATGCCATTCGTGCTGCAATTTCAACCATATGACGACCAGCAAATGTTATTTTTGGGCAAAATCTCCAAAGAAGACCGTGCAAACTCTCATTTGGATTTTGTGTTCTGCTTCTGATGCACCTTTTTAGCAAACGTTCATCAGTCAGTCGCTGAAATATTGGAACAAGCTTTTTGCCAACATCTTCTGGGATTGTTTCATGCTCTTTATGTGACCCAGAATTTTCATTTTTAGATACTGCTTGCTCGTTGCCAGAAACACCAAGAATTCTCTCCTGGTGGGCAGTGGACATGCTTAGGGTTTTCACCAGTGGATGTTAAATGAAATAAGATTGCAAAATAGTTTTGCCCGTCCATAATAGTTTTGAATTTTGAGCATCTTTGCTCTGGTCAACTTCCCCTTTCCTGATATGGAGTCCTTTTGAGCTTTGCATTCTTGCGGGAGGTTGTCTAAGGCAGTTCCCATTCTTTTTGATACATGGTTAATACATTCCTCTTTAACAATAGTAACACTATTGCCATATGGTTTAGCCTCAACAAACGAGTCAAATGCTTTAGACCTTTTAGACCAGGCGGAGAATGGGGGTAGGGTCCCCCCTCGGGAAGTAATTCTAATTAGGTGGGTTTGAGTAATTTTGGGGTGCTGATTACGAAAATCGATGTTATACGGGCAAGTTGGGGGGCCTTCAGCCTCTATTTCATCCAGTTTCCTCCAATCTATGTATAGAAAATCTATATTTTGTGGATTTATTATGATGATTCATTGTATAAATCAATGATATCTTCATTAAAATCGTTTTCTCTACAAATCATCTATCATCGGTAGACACAATTTCGTTATTCAGCAGCTCTGCGACATCAGCTGGGTAGCATACATCACTCCAAACAACTGATCAGCTTTCATCCCATCCATGATTAGCTGGGTTGTCCATATCCACCGTTAAGCGACTTGATCGCTGATTCTGAGCTTTAAATTCAAGGTGGCAGCAAGCTTAAATCGGTTATTTTCTTTTCATTTGTAAACTCTGCAAAAACATTTCTTCCTCACGTCGTTTACCGTTTGCATCCTTTCGTTTCCATAAAATACGTATAAAAACTTTTCCAATCCCCTCTCAACTTTTTAGGTACTTGAAGCGTGGTCCCCAGATTCGTAAATATATTTAGGTAATCTATCTTTTTGCCATTTGTCTCTAAAAAAGCTATTTTCCCTTTTCAAAAAAATAGAAACATAGTCTTTTCCTGAAAAAGCAAGAAGACCGATTAGTGCTCTCCTTGTTTCTTAATGTCACAGTGTTGAAGACGCTACAATTGCAATTTTCTTATTTAGACCTGTTCCGTTATCAATCAATACTTGAATTCCCGCAAAATCAAGGTCAACAAAGAGGGATAGGACATTGATATCCCCGGAAGGAAGGTGATCTGACAGAATCCCCATTCCTTAGGTTTGCTGCTTTCACTAAAGCAATCAGCTTTGTATATGCTTCTTTGTGATTGCTCTTCATTCTTTCATCTATGACAACTTCATCTTCCGTCACTTTAGTGCAATTGTTTTCGTTGGAAAAGAGGACGGTCTCTCCTTGTAAATAACTTTTGGCTTCTTTTATCGCTCTTTGAATTAATGTGCATGGTTCTGTTTTCTCCATTCTGTAGAAAATTAATAAAATTGCGAGGAACTATCATGTCTGGACTGCAACGTTATGCAATGGCTCAATCTGGCAAAAACTGTGATTGGCTGCTTTTGACCAGTAAGAATGTGAAGCATGCTTTGGAGTCAAGAACTTTCCCTTTGACACTGTATGCACAACATCTTGGTTAAGTGAACAAAAACCTTATTATCTCCATATAGCTTCGAAAGCTCTTTTAGCTTATATTGGGTCTGTTTGCTTTCCAATTGTTTGGAAGATTCATCATGCTGGCCCAGTCCTTTATTGCATTGTAGCCGCACCCAATACCCCTGAATGCAAACACTGATCGAACTTTAACTTCAAATGGTTTCTGTGTCGATTCTGATCGGTCCACTCTTTTGCTTAAGTACTCCTGGCTAATTTTTGACTGACAGAGACTACAGTAAGTGAAGGCCTTGCTACAAAATCCCATATCGTTTCCCCTTCACAGTGTCAAAGATTACGCCAGTCTGGTTACAGTTTGGGCAGCAAAGTTCAACAAATAACTTGTTCAAACATTGCTTATTAACAATCAGAAAGCAATTGTCCATTTGAATCTGACTCTCCATCCCAACTATTTCATCCTGCATACTTTCAAGTGTAAGGCCAAATGCTTCAAGCTTTTTTGCGCTCATTGTTGGCGTGGAAAATGAGGGTGTGATAGGTCTAAATTCATTCGTTGAAGTTGCCTCTTCGATGGCCTCTCGAATAACAATCTTTTTTATCTGTCTCCTTTTCCGAATGCCTTTGAAGCACTGGAAATTTATCTTGCCCATGACAAGGAATAAAAGGTATAATATCGAAGAAATAGTTGGAACACACTTGTTCGAAACCACAGACTTTAGTCGACTAAAACGACAGCTGAAATCAGCTGATCCAACGAACCAATCAATGACCACTATCTTTGGCCTTGGCCAATCAGATGCAATGTTCTCAGTCTCGTTTTGAAGTTGATTGTCTAAGTAGACTTTGACAAAGGCAAATTACAGGTTGATTGTTAGTTTGAATACTAATATAATGGGAAAATCAAACAAAGCAAAAAATGAGCTTTCGAATGATATCCGGGTATCAGGAAAAGTAGACCTAAATCTTTTGATAGGAAGTCACGAAACTGAAAGATTTTGATCGTAATTTGACGTCAAAATCACCAAACCAACTGATTAAAAAGTTTAAATAGACAGTCTTAAAGTAAAAAATAAGGTACTTTGTTGCTATTTTTCTATTCTCTGATAGTAAAACGTTAGAATCAAGGGAAAAACCGATTTTGCATTTTTTCAAAAAAATTTCAGATTTTCGACCTATCCTCCATCTTAAGGAGTGCAACACAAGAGTTTTAATGTGTGCACTCCATAGAGAACAAGCATGGAAACGATGCAAAAGAAGAAAGGAATCCAGTTTGTTGTGTATTAAACGTCGGAAGCTACTCAAACAGCTACATCTGATTGCCGATGCACCAAATAATTCGAATGGCCCTTCTTGCAAACTTTTTAACAGAGCACCAGAGGTGTGGAAATCTAATTTATTTGCTCAAAGATATAATAATCAATGGTGGCTTTCTTGTCAAGAGCCTTGGATGCATGCATTTAGAGAAAAGGAATTATGAAGAAATATCAATACGAACAATGGAGCGGAATCATTGAACAAGTTATTGAAATACAAATTTTTAAAGAAGTCAACGAAAAAGACTCTTTGTGGCATTACTGACTTGATAATTGAACGCTTCTTGCCATATCAGTATCGGGAGTATCTAACAGAAATTGTTAAGGCACAAAAATCTAATGGAATTAGATCCTATGGACAAAACATTCCATCATACTTGCAAAATCGTCCAAAAGCCTTTATTCAGCACTGTTTGGTTCCTGTAAGAAATGTCGTAACGGACTCTTTTAGGGATAGCAGCATTATATTGGCAGATAAGACTGATTTTTGAAATAAAATCTTTGTCGGGGTGTGAGACTTATTCATAATAAGTGCAGTTAAGGGATTCCCCAATGTGAGTGTTCGGACTGGTGCCAGAACAAATTGCCTTGCAAACACATGTTCTATCTACATATTGCAAACACATTGATTGGAGCAGCCTGCCTTAAAAATATCTTGATCAATCTTTCTTGAAGATCGACCAAAGTATCCTGCAAGTTGATAAAAAGACGACAGCCCTTATGAAGAGAAATTTTCAACAACATGAATGCCAACGGCGATAGATGAAGAAAGTACCAACTCTAGTGATGACCCTCATGCTAACTGACAAAAATGAAGCTCTATAAGTAGGGCATGCATCTCAAAGGTAGAAACTTTGCAAAATCAAATTCACCAGTGTCCCAACAAGGCCAAATTAATGGAACTTAATAACAATCTTGAGATTATTCTGAAGACAATGGATAGTTCGATGCGGAAGGATGAAACAAACTGCATTTTCCTAAGCACATCTGAACCAAAGCACTTGGTACAAAAGAACAGGCAACAAAAGCCATGCAGTCCACGATCAAATGAAGAAATTCAGCCACTCAGAACAAACAAATCGCGCAAGAGACCACTTGAAAGTTGGAGATCCCGAGGAAGTTATGGCCAAGCTGCAGAGGCTTTTCAAAAATAAAAAAAGACAAAGGTAGAAGTTGATGAAAAAACTGTAATGGAGACAACCCTCATTACTGAGGATAAAAAAGAGACTGACAATTTGGAGCAAATAACGAAAAGCAAAATAAAACTGGAAAATGTTATAGATACTTCAGTTTGAACTCTGCATATGCAAACTGCATTTCTGATTATGCACAAATATTGTCCTCTTGGAACGTACACATCAGACGCAAGAAAATTCAGGTTAATAAATACATGTCCAATTGATCACTAGCTGATGCTTTGTCAAGTTTGTAATGTTCGTTTTAGAGATATCTTGATTAATATGACGTCTGTCGAAATTAGAAATGTTTTGAAACATATCCCATTATGTAGGGATCTTGACGCAAAGTTGCAGCTGGCAAAAATGAATTGCATGGTTCCAATCACAGGTACATGCAATTTCTATGGCATTGAAACTGAAAGGTTTGTCCGTCACCTTTCATTTCCCTACAAGTACCAACAAGATTCTGAATGCTCAAACAAAGCTTGTCTAGACCAAAATAAACCCTTTATTTTGCAATGTTGTTCCTGAACAACAGAAGAAAAATTGCATAATTTGAAAATGAGATGATAATTTATGCTGATTAGTTTGTTAACCAATAGGGGGGTGCCTATTTCTATGACAACCACCCATCAGGAACAATTCTAGCCTCACTTTGAATAATGTGTGCATTTTCAAAAATGGTGGACACGATTTCAATTTGAAGCGACATCAAGTGACACATTGAACAAGGTCTCCATTGCAGGTATATGTTTCAGGGCTCTTAGAAAAATATGCCAGTGTTTCTTTATATTCAATTTAGACATTTATGTCCTCTTGTAATGTCTATAGGTATTTTTCCCCCGTTATTTCTGATTTCCGTTGTGTTGTTGTAGAACAACATCAAGAAGAGAGGGTGCAAAATATACCGAAATCGTCAAATATAAAGGTCAAGATTTACGAATAAAACGCAAGCTTTTAGTAGTTTTAGGAGCCAATATGTTTGGGTGGTGAACATTTAGCTTTATATAGACATATTGAACAGTCGAAAAGTGAAAATGAAATTGGAAAAGTAGAAATAAAATTTGTAATTTTTTTCAAAAGGCACAGGTAATAAGAAAATGAGCAAAGGTTTCTTACTCCTGTTAGATAATACAAAGTCATGAGATCATACCTTCTTCCTTCCCCCGTCGACAACTTCCACCTGCTGCTCTCTTTTCTTTTTACTTTTTTTTTCCACTTCCTAAAAGATATTCCAAAATTTGTAACGCAAACAGTCAACCTTTTTTAAGCTGCCTATCATCACGAAGGGTAACGATTGATAGGGTACAATTATTGTTGTCAAACTGACTAAATATCAAAACTGTTAAATGAAAAAATTAAAATCTTTTAATTTGCTAGTATAGTAGCACTGAAGATATTGAAATCTACTATTCAAAATCGTCTTGAAGACAACTTAAACCCTAAGATCAATTTAGAATGATCAAATTTGATGCAATATTCATTGAGTGCAACAGAGCGTGATGTTCAAAGAATATGGTGATAAGAAGTGAAATTGCAAACAAAGTAAAGTCCAGCCTAAAATTAACTCAAGTAGTACATCCAGTTACGACTGACGTACATTCTGGGCTGACTAAGAAGGATATTAACAAAATGAACAATTTGATTTTTTTTCATGCAAAATAGTACACAGGATTGCGATCATACCATCTCTTTCTCCGCGCAACTTTCTCCGTTTTCAACCTCCTGGAAGGTAAGGGAAAATTTATACCAAAAGACTATAAAAAATATTTTAAAAATATCTAATTATTTCTGAGACGTAGACAGTAACTGTTGGTTGGGTCAAATTATTGTCATCAAACTGACTAAATATCAAAGAGTCAGAAAACGATGCTTAAAATCACTGTTTTATTATTATTCATGCTAGGCAATTGAGAAAAGTGAAATAAAATCAAGCAAAATGGCGCTTGACTGTGCCAATCTGTTGCTGGTATGGTAGGTTCTATATTACGCTAAATGAAGATTTTAAAATGTGCAATTCTAATCCGTCTTAAACAAAATTCAAACCCAAATATCAATTTAGAATAATCAGTTTTGATATACTATCAATTGATTGCAACAAAGTTAAGTGTCCAAGCAATGGGGTGGAAAAAGTGAATTTAAGTAAAGTTAAGAAGTTGTGAGAATTGCTAAGGGAAACATGCCTCTCCGTGGAATAATTAAAAAAAAAAAAAATGTTCATAGTCAAGACTAAGGATATAATAAAACATGAGATCATACATCCATCTCCTCCACAACTCCTTTGTTTTTCTTTTCTGTATCCATTTTCTTAAAGATAAATGACAATTTACACCACCAAACTTTAGAGAAATTTATATACTCATTCCTTTTATTGACACGTAACTTAACGTTAATGTAAAACATTTTGGCTGCCTATCACGAGGAAGAAGATGAAACGGGGAAAATGTACATACTGCCAAGTTCAGTAGATATAAGAAAGGTTTACAGGATGCCAAAAATCTATTTTTTATTTAGTAGCCATTGCTACTCTTTGGTGCCTAACTGCCGGGGGGTAAGAATAAATGGGAGGGGACGGATTTTATGTTCAAAAATTAATTGAGAGGGGGGGGTTCCAATTACCGGAGGGGTCTAAATTATGAGTTACATATACTGAACACTCAAAATGCATTTAAAATAAGTAAGTACACTTATTTCACTATTATATAGCTATTATTTATCATCGACAATATTTAGCCTGTGTTACGCATATTTCACTATAATAATTAACACAAAGTGCCAAAATCAATTGGACAAATTTTCAATAATTAATTAGCGGATGGGGGGATGGCAATTAGGCACCTAATAGTAGGCAGTTAAACTATTTTTTCATAAGAATAATTTTCTAAGAGCACGAGCCTTAAAACCAGTAAAAAGTTAGAAACCAATTAAAAGAAATATGAAGAGGCTGAGCCAACCCCTTTCATCTCTAAAACGATAGATTTTGCAGTTCAGGGTTACGTTGGCGATTCATTTCCAAATATGTTTGCAAACGAAGAATAATAGACACTATGTTTGTGGGCAAACAAGGCGTGAACACCTGCACCTGCCTGGAAGGCAATAGCTAGCAATACCACTGCTTACACGCTAATAGTAATTTAAGAACAAATCAAGATCAATCTAGCCTCACAACAATTAAAGAAAGCCTGCCTTAATTTCAATTTATCTGGAGTTGAATTCTTGCATGGTCATTATCAGCATAATCAAAATTAAAAGGTTTGTTTGCACTTTTTCCAACATGTAATGCATCTCACTTTTACTTATTCTAAGATTACTGGCTCAGCTCAGAACAAAAAATTAAAGTACTCACCTAGCGTGTTCAAAATCTCCTTTGGCGGGAATAATTTTCAATTTAGTTTTTAAAGCAGATAAATCACATGATCAATCCACGATAGAGCAAGGACATGAAAGAGAACCGCATATCTCATGGGAAATGGCAATATATTTTAGTGATACAAACAAATTACACTAAGAATAAATTAAACCAATTTTGCAAAACTCAAAATTTTGAAATTCATTAAAGTTACAGTCATTGATAATCTGGAGCTATTGATGAAAGAAAAAAACAGTATGGCGAAAGGAACAATAATAGATCGATGGATGTTTATTAGGAAATGTGCCTTCTTTAAACCTATGCGAAAAGGGCTGCTCACAGGGAAACCACTAACTAATGCAAAAACATAATCAATTTCCAAGGAGATGAATCTCAACGGAATTAAATGATTGACAGATTAAATGATTGAAAGTGAAGTAAAGTATAAAGTAAAGCACGACATGCTTGCAGCACCCTCCTTGGCCAACTTTACAGTCGCATTTAGCATGAACCACATCACCATTGATTTGGTCTAAATGAACATATACAATGTACTGGGCACTCTTCATTGATGAAAATACTTTTGCCTTCACAAGGAATAACATACGTTTCCCGTTGATGTTAGGTATAACAAGTACAGATAAGATAACTTGCGTTTGGGACCAGATTTCCCATGTTCATCTGGCCTGTCCGGTTTGTCTTTAGATACATCATGTGACTTGGATCCCTGCCAATAAGAAATATTATCCAACTTTTGTGCTAAATAATCAAAAACAGATTCCAGAGAAGAGAAATTTGGAAACCAAGTATAAAATTTGAACATCTTCATCTTCATCGAAATCAGGAAAAGAACAGGTATCAGGAGCAGTTAAAGAGGAATGTTGAGAATAAACAGATGAAGTGTGATCTTTAGGTGTTTTTCGTGTTGTTAGTGTAGTGGTCGTCTTGGGATCAACAAACAGCTTGAGCAAATAAACAGCATCGGTCACTAACTTCCAGCGAAATTGGATTCCGCTTTATATCAGAACCAGTGATTTTTTTTTATGTCGGGGGGCTTATGACGTATAAACAAGAACTATGCCACAGCTAATTACATGCAAAAAGGAAAAATCTTAACAGCTAACTGTTGTTTTTTATTTCTGATGGCCTACCTCTTTCCTCTCTCCATTGTTCCCCATTCTTTCCTCAAACACTCCCCTACCTACACAAACACCCTATTTAAGATTTAGATGATCGGATCATTATACAACATTCAAAATTCAAATTGACGACGGCAGGCTCCATTAAGTTTTATGGTTCTATCAATATGTCTGAAATAAACGACCTCTCAGAAATTCTTCAAAACCCTGAAATGTTGGCTGTTTATTTGGCTGCTCAACAGCAACAGCTTCAGTCATCACAGACTCCTGATTTGGTTGATGGAGATGGTGAAGATGAAGAAAACACAGTGAGCTTATTTGTTTGCTTTCTTTTTCACAATGCACCCCTATCTAAAAACATAGAAATAATTGATGAGTATTTTCTTTTAAATATAAAGCTGCAGAGCCCCCTAAAATCGGAGAATCTCTTTTTTGTATTTTGTCTTGAATTCAGGGCTTGCAGAAAATTGATGTTATGATAGAAATGATCTAAATTTTTGATGGGAGTTCTGATGATGAAACTAATTATGGGGTATTTTTTATATCTTAGGATGAGATAACTGATAGTGTAGAGTGGGAAAGAGAAGCATTCATTAAAGCCATTAAAGAGTTGCGATGTCATTGGGATGTGAATCATCCAATGTATTAAGACAGAACAGCAAAGTAAAATTCGTGGAAAAAGCTATCAGCTATGTTCAACAAAAATAGTTAGTTTTAGTCTTTCAAACAACTAGATACTACAAACAGACTGCAAAAAGTGTACTGCGAACAGTGTCTTTGTCTAGAAAATTTTAGAACGCCCAGAGTAAATGCAGATTGCTCCATTTTTTCAGTTGACTTTCTTTAGAAACAATTAAAGAATCTGGAAGATACTTTGAAAAATGTTTGGACAAGCAAAATCGCATGACCCAGTCTGGTGCTGCAGCTGCAACGTTGCCAAAATGTTGATATTTTGAGCAAATTGCATTCTTGCATGAAAAAAGTGCAAATAAACTTATGGAGAGCAACCTTTCCCCAATGGAAGCTGGATTTGTTGTACAGGCAGAAGAGCTCCAGTTCTCCATGCCAAGTCCTAGCGGCAGTGCCGCAAGTAGCTGTTTCGCTACTGCAGCTTTGTCGAAGAAGATAAAGAGAAAAATAATGTCACACTTGAAGGCATGCACTGCCTTGAGCGAATCAGATTGGAGTAAGTCAATGGTCGACTGTGACAAACCACTCTAAAAATCTATAAGTGAAGATGAAGACTCTCTGTACTGTCGAAGTTTGATACAAAAAAACAGAAACGCCTTGCTAAGATTAAAATAAGCCAACTGCTCTTTGATCTTCAGTATAGTGAAGATGATTAAGAAGTTTATTATCACAAAGTCTGTGATATAAATCTAATTTTAAAAATACGAATGACAATTAATGCAAGACTGAAGTGTTGTTTCTACAAAATAAGAAAATCATTTTATACAAATTTTTATAATAATACCTTGATTTTTGTTGGGATTCAATATTCTAAAAAGACTTACATTTTAGGCCTTAAGATATTTTAAATTTATTCTGAAGTAACTGTTTCCATTCATTAAAACTTTGCAAAGAACTCACATAAAGTCACATTTGTTTCCAACCACCAGCAACAAAGCATAATGAACATGAAAATTTTTAAAAAAGTCAGACTGCTGTTGACTTTCGAGCCCCTTGTTTTCCTATTATAAACAATGTTCTTATAAAAAGACAAGCAATCTGGCTGTCTATAAAAGACTGTCTGGGAACTTCCAGCCTTTGTTGAACTGTCATTGACTAGGGAGTCTCTTGTTTATGTGCGATCAACAGATGGTGGGTATGGAGTTGTTGGAATAGACATGGGTGGTTTTAAGTGTCTTGATTCGAATAACCAGCGTTCTTGTAAACATGTGACCTGTTTCAATGTCACACTTACCATAGAAAAAGCTACCATCCCTGAATTTTCTAATTGATTTTCTACAGACATGTGAAAATTTGAAAACTTCCTTTTTAAAAAATTATGTACGAAAAGCAGTTTCAGAGAGAATAATTCCCATGGAGATATTATCATTCAAAAGAACCGTATTCAATGGATTGCTTGGTTCTAATGTTCAGCTTACAGACGAAAACATCTTTCAATTGGTTCCTGATTTAACTGATGTTGGACAGAATGCTTGTGGCGAAACATGTGGTGTTTTTTGAGAAAAGGATAAGAAGAGACTTTAATGCAGAATAAGATCATTGATGTTTATGGTAAGGACTGCATTAACTAAGAATATTGTGCTCTTGAATGATGGATAGTCTTTGTTAAATTAACTCATTTTAAATTAACAAGTGGAAGCTAAAAATGTTTTACATGGATCGAAATGCTAACTGAACTGTTGTTATACACTTTTGTCAAATTAGAAAAATTCTATTAATATTTGCTTAACTGATGCATTGTGAAATTCTTCTGTTTGTCTAAATCCAGACAAAGTTTTTAATTTTCCTTTTTCCTACGTTGTTGTGTCCAGTTATCTTCTTTGGTTTCCAATAATCTGCTTTGCTAGTTCCATATCTCAAATGTAACAAGGACATGCATCAGCACACAAAATTGTATGATGATTGACTGAAGGGGGTATGGAATATGGGAAGTTTTCTAACTGGTCATGATGTTCTCATGAACTACTTGCACCACTTCGTATCAGGAAACAGGTACCTTTTTTAGATAGCTTTTTGAATATAGCGTTTACAACTATAAAATGACAATTTTTCTGTGGTACTTATTTAAGGATGTTTGTGAGTTTTGTAGAACTTTATCTTTCCTTTCTCTTAACCAATCACTTTTGAATTACCTAATTGTATTGAAATGAACCTCGCAGCAGCTGGCTATAAAATAGAACATTGCCTTACTTACCATCAGTGGAGAGTGGCATGGTATTCATTTTTCAAGCTGCTTCAAGTTGACGTCTATGACAATTTCTTTTGTACCAGATGTGGTGGATTTCCACGTATCATCCTTTGCGATGCAACTTTCCTGAGTTTCCAATGTGTATGCATGAAAGGTTGATATAGAAGATGAGATGTCAACATTGCCAATATTGAAAGGCTGATAAGAACATTACATAGTTTTTATAAGTTTGATAAATGTTAAAATAATTAAGATGAAGGAATGATGGCATGGCCTTTTAGGTTTGTGAATATCATTTTAGTACATCCAATGGTTTGGGTATTCATTCAGTGAAAAAGGTTTGAAAATGTGAAGTTTCATGTCAGCAGTTAAATTTTGGTGCTGGTTATAGTAGTTAACAGTCACTGATTGACCTTATCTAATCTCTGTGCCTATAATTTTTTACCAGCTAGAAGAAAAGAGTTTTTATCGAGGGGGCCACAACAAGACAGGTTTTGATGAAATTCTGTTCCAAAAACAGCTTGAAAGATCTAAAGGCGGGTTTCCACTTCGGCGAATCTGGCGCGACTGTTGTTCTGGGCATGCGCATTTAACCCAATGGCAGTGATTCCCCTTTGCACTGGCGATCGCGCGACTGCTTTTGGCAGTTGAATAGATTTTAACTTTTCTGCGACCAGATTCTCACGAACCAATTAGATGCTTTGTTTTCTTGTCTGGTTTACATAAAATGCCTCATCACCCTGTCTTGTTTTCTTTAGCGCTTATCCGAAAAATCAACTCCACGCTCTTCTACGCTGAGAAAATCTTGTTCAAACGATGGAAAAAATAACAATAAGGCCAGAAGTCATGTCGATTTTATGCCAGTTTCAGCAAAGTCAATCCCCTACAGTAGATTCAAATTATCTTGTGTTTGAAAATGAAAGCACGGGCGATACAATGTCGAGGAAGAGACCGAATCCCAGACGGAATGGTCTGAAGAATTATTTGTTGAGGAACTTAAACAATATCGTTGTTTATGGGATACTTCATGCCGATCTTATAAAGATGGCCCTAAAAAGCAGCAATCTTGGTGGGAACTGAGTCAGAAATTTGAAAAAGAGGGTAACTTTTGTTTGATTTTTTCCTTCAATTTTCATGACGTGTTTAGGCCTACTCTACACAATGTAATATCGTACTTCCTCGTGCATTTCATAAATTTTTACAGCCTTTTGTCTCTGTTTCTTTGTCATCGTTTGTATTTCGTTTTCAATGTGTATTTCTTGCTCATTAACGTTGATTTTTAACAATAACTTGACAAAACATACTTTGCAGCATGGTATACCATATGTAAATATACCGTAAAAGCTCAAAGTCAAGGGAGCTCATTTACTTCTTAGTTCTAAAGTGGAGGCTTAAAAGAGAGGGGGGCTTATTTAAAATTTTTGCTTGATAAGAGGGGCTTAATAGAGCTTTTACTGTATGTATGATGTGGTATACAAATATTTATATAAATGTAATTTTAAAAAAAATTGTTAAGTAACACATTTCAACTAGATTTTTGTCACTAAAAGATCGAAAACGTCAATATTGAGTTCTATGAATTTGCATTTTCGAATTCTGATGAATTTGGAATTCTGATTTTCCAGAGGACACCTTAAAGAAAGTGCATCAAAAAAATATCAAAAAATATCAAATGCTCTTAGTAAGTAGAACTGTCAAAAGAAACCATTGTTAGGAACTTCAGCTACAATCAAAATTCTCTAGATTTGATCCACTGTATTTCTATTCTAGATACCAAGACAGAGCACAGGACAAAAGATGCATGCATTCAGTTGAACGGCAGCTTCCTGTCAGAGCTGTGATTACCAATTTGATTCCAGAAGCAAGCCCGGAGAGAATGTCATCTTCAGATAGCCATGAGTGGGTACCAAATGAATCTTCAGCATCAGAAGAATATGTTGAGTCTATAAATACTACGCCAGTTGGATGGAATGAGCGAACATTTCTAGTTTTTGAATCATGCCTAATGTGTCTGTACAAAAATCCATCTTTCAAGAGTAATGAAGTTGGTGGTTCAAATAAGATGGAACTTGAAGGTATAAAACGATGTTTACAGCTGTTAGATAGTGAGCATTTGTTGTACAATACTTTGGTCACAAATCGTCATGGACCAGTCGTAAAATTTATCCGGACAGAATAAAAAAATAAAACGTTACTTGGATGTGTTCCATGTTGCAAAAGTGAAAAACTACGACTTTAACTTGAAACTAGATGCACATAGTTGCCATTTTGACTTTTCATTTAGCCCTTTTCTAATAGAGCTTTTACGGCAGGTATGGTGTTGTAAACAAATATTCATATAAATATAATTCTAAAAACATTGTTAAGTAACACATTTCAACTAGACTCTCAGCTATTTTGTCGCTAAAAAATAAATTTGGAATTCTGATTTACCAGAGGATATCAAAAAAAGGAACTGATGACACGTTCTGGGGCTGCAGCCGGAAAACTACTGAAATGTAAAATGTTTGATCAGATGACTTTTATAAAAGATTCTGTCACAAACAGGCCAACTACCAGCAACCTCAATATTGAAGATTCCTCTGATATGATTCTTCCTGAGAGTCCTGCCAGCATTACACCCACCCCAGTAGGAGGTAGTAGACCCAAATCAAACACCGGAAAAAGGAAGTTGGAAAAACCTTCTATCGACTCAGTTGGAAAAACCTTCTATTAATTGAAGCCCTGAAGGATGATGGTGTACCAAAGGCAGAGGTGTTTGATGCAGACGTTAGCTTTGCGGAAAGTATTATACCAATTTTGAAGAAGCTCCCAGACAAGCAGAACAGAAAAGCAAAAATTAAAATACAACAAATTCTTTTTGAATGTGAATTTGATCAGCAGCAGAACAATTAGCATTTGTTTAAGCTCCCCTTTCAAGAAACCCCCCTCCCCCAATTAGCATCTAGTTTTTAATAAGCTTTTCTCTCAGATTTGGAAACAAGCAGCCATATTCTTTACATGTTTTTGCCTGAGTAGATGGATTGTTGTTGCATAAAATATATTCTGTGTGTCAAATAAAAAAGTCAAGCCCTTCCAATTTGAAGCTCTACAAAATACATGTGTGCAAATAAAACATTCATCAAATTTTATAGATTTCCTCCAGGGTGGAGCCAAAATTTTTTTACAGGGGTAAATAAGTAGTTTTTGCCAACAAAAAGGATGCGTCTCATGCATTAAGGGTGTGGTCAAAAGATAAATACTTCTATTTGCTGCTTTTATGTGTTTCTGTTTCAAAGTTCATACTTGTTTCAAAGTTCATACTTAAATGCCATACTTTGAAAGTTCAACTACTACATGTCAATGTTAATAAGTTACAATTGTTGCAAAAAGGTTACAGGAAGAGCACAAAATTGTTTCTTGTTTCCGGGAGGAGGTATGCCTTGTTGGGGGGAGGGGAGGGGGTCCCCCTATTTAAAAATTGTGTCCATTAACCAATTACTGAAAGAAGAAAATGGATCATTCCTTTTTTTGATATTCTGTTTCAATAACGCTAGTTTGTGGAAAACAGGTAGTTTTTTTCTCACTTTTCCATATATACTATACAGGTACAGTGCTATTTGATAAACTCAAGGCAATTGTATTTGATCCAAAACTTTGCGGTGCAGTTAAGATGCTATCATACAGTGACCAAACCAGTGGTCTTGAGAGTTTTCATTCAACTCTAAATCAATGGCACCCAAAAATGCTGCATTTCTCCTGGATGGGAACGGATGTAAGGTTAAAGTTTGGCACTGAGATTCTTGCAAAGAGCAAAGCTGGAATGTAATGGAATGGTATGATGTGAAAAAATAATGTGAAAAATTGAGCATGTTTTCCATATATAAATGTAATTTTGACTTTTTATTCAATTATCCAAAATACATGTTGCCCTCAATTACATTATCATAAGGGGAGTCAACAAGAATATTTAAATGGAGATTAGAGGTGCAAATTTCAAATATCATTTTTTCTTGACATGCATTGGCAACACTGCATTTTAGTGGAAACCTTAAAAAAAAAACAGATGACATCAAACACAGGAGACGAATACTTCAAAGTTTCTTATTCCAAATACAAACTAGGTGAAGAAATTGTGAGAAAGATACCTGTTATGGTGTGGTATACATTTTACACATTATTCAATTTAATTTGAATAGTTTTTCAAAATACCATAAAATGTTTTTGGTTTTTAACAGGATAAAGATGTGCTGCTGTTTGAAGCCAAGACTGACCTAGCAACCATCAGCAATAAATATGAAAGAAAGAATCCAGGCTCACTTTTGGATCAATTTCCAAATCGCAAAATAAAGCAGGAAGCCATTCAGTATTTCAAAAAGAGGCAGTCAAAAGACATGGTTCACTTTATCCCCTTCACATCACAAAATGCCTTGTGACTTTGTTTTCCATCTGTCAATGTCCAATGACTTTTGACTATGAAATTGAGCCTCTAACCCTGAGCTTATTTATGTAATCACCTTTTTGGTCCTGCAGTCCTAGATAGTTTGCAATAAAAAAACACACAAACAAATGGTTTCGATGTCAGCCAGAGACTACCATGCACCTTTGGGAACACTCTAACCATCATTGCATAAAATAGCTGCTGAAAAACGAGAGAAAGGCCAAAGACAAGCGTTCATTAATTTTTTTCGCTTGAATCTGTTTGTAGATTCTTATGAGCTGGTCTCAACCATGAAGCTGTATTATGAAAAACTGTTCTTTGTTTTATGATAAAATTATGAAAAACTAGTCTTTGATTTATTGTTAATTTGTAATGACCTTGAAATTCGCATCTTTCTGAGTATAATGCACATTTTTTGAAAATTTATTGCAAGAAGGCTACATATAGCACCTAGCATCATCGATATGTATTATTTTTATTTTTATTTAGCTTCATTTTATTATCTGAAAACCATTTGATGATGTTGATTGCATCTTTTTTAGTTTCTTTTTTTAAATGTTTTCCAAATCAACATGTGTTGCATAAAGGGAGGAATCATCGACAAAATTACAGATATCAGTGGAGCTAGGATTGAGCCTTGAGGCACCCTTCTTTTGATTTCACCCCAAGTGCTGAATAAGCCCAAAGGACCCCCTTCACAATTACGTCACGCGGTGTTTGAAAGAGAGAGGAGCGCTTGGAGTAGAGGCAACTGATATAGTCGGCTGTGCAAACGTTTGGGCCTCTTTGGACATCTACAGAGTTGATTATATATTTCTACATTTAAGAATTTTTTACGCCTGATTTTTCATTGAAATGGATGCATTCAAATTGTTGCTGCCAAAGGAAAAGAAAGTTGATTGTTTAGAAGATCTTGGCGCACTGACTATTAAAGAATTGAAGCATATTCTTGTACAATACAGGGAGAAAACTTCCGGTGTCAAAGCCGACCTTATTCTTCGTGCACATGCTGTCTTTTCTCATGCAAAGAATTTCAATTCTCAATCCAATGACATTTCAGATGAGTCCTCCTTACTTTGTCACGAAAATGATTTCACATTTGAGGCTATTTATGATCAGTGCAAGCATCTTCCTTGGACAGCTGACTTATGTGGAACACCCCATTTCACTTTTCTGCAGCTCTATGGATATTTGGTTATTCGAACATCAAAATTCAAGCACATCCTTCTTAAGAGTACTGCCTACAAGAAACTGAAAGCATTTCATTTTTTCTTTGAAGGCTTTATCACTAAGATTGATGTAGCTAAGAAAAAGGAGTTTACTTTCTTAAATGTTCCTGTCAAGGCATCTATGAAGAAGGTTCTCTATAAAGTAATTTAAAAGCTTTCAAATCTTTCTGGTGATGTTTGCTCTGCTGCCTGTTCTTGTCCTGCTGGCATTGGTTTTGGTGGCTTTGGAAGCTGCAACCATGTTGGTGGAGTTCTCTTTGCCCTGGAAGATTTTAACCGGCGTGGTCTTCAAGGATTTGAATCAGCGGTTTTCTGGACATCAAAATTAACCTCATGGAATGTGCCAATTGCCTCTGCCCTTCTGTCTTTTAATCCAGCTTTTAATCCAATTGATGGAGTTGTAATAAAGAAAATTAAGTTTGGAAGGAATTATGATGGTTATGATGGTCCAAAATCATTTGACCCTCGGATTACCAGCCATAGAACCGTGAAAATTAAAAATCTTGAAATTTTAAAATCAAAATTAACAAAATTCATGCCAAATAGCGGATTCTTTAGGTTTTTATCCAGCTTCAGAATCTGATCTTCCTTCTTCAAGTACAGTGCTTTCACCAGTGGAACTGATACTCAAGATCCATCTTTAGCCAAAGCAGTCTCTTTCAATCTTCTCCAAACAATCTTCTAAAGATATGATGAACATTTATTGTCATAGCCAATCTTTGTCTGCTGAAAAAAATTTCTGACATTGAGAAGGTGACCCTTGGTCAATTCTCCAACAGCAATTGGATATGTTTTTCAAGTGTTTCTCAACCTTAGCAACCAGCCATGGCAAGAAATTTGAAGGACATGCCATTGAGCTCTACACAATCTACATGAAAGAGCATGGCCTGAATGTCATTTTTCTGAAACTGGCCTCCAATTATCTTCTTCTTCTCCTTTTCTTGCTGCATTTTTGGATGGCATGGTTTCTTTTAACAATGAAAGATGGGGTTTGGAAATAAAATGTCCATTCTCCAAGTTCAAAATCTCTCTTCAGGATGCACTCAAAGATAAGAAGTTCTTCTTGGAGAATAATGGCCGCACTATCAAGCGCAAACATCAATACTATTATCAAGTTCAAGGCCAAATGTTTTGTGCTGTTTTTAAACGTATTGATTTTGTTGTTTGGTTTGCTTGTAGTGAATCATTGTTTGTGGAGTCAATACAAAATGATGAAGAATTTGTTTTATCGTACATGCTACCCTAGCTTCACTTCTTTTACTGGAGAGAAATTATTCCTGAATTTTTCACTAAGCGAGTGAAACGTGAATTCAAATTATATTTACATGGAAATTGGAAAAACTTTGATGAATTCAAATAATTTCTTGTTATTATTAAGATATACACACACAAAATAAATCCTGTTTGTAAAAATGTTCAGTATCGTTGGCTAAACATAATAATAATAATAAATAAAATAATTTCTTAAAGCCTTTTAAGAAGTTTTTATAAGTTAAATATGTATTCAAGTAAACATTGTGTATGCTCTAAAGAATTGGTATGTATTTAATCTTCACATAATATCACTGTATACTATACGTACATAGATGTAACATTGTGTATGCTTAAAAGTATTGGTATGTGTTTGATCTTTAGATAAAATCATTGTATACTATACATACATAGATGTAACATTTTGTATGCTTAAAAGTATTGGTATGTGTTTAATCTTTACAAAATATCATTGTATACTGTACATATAGAGGGTACAGAAGCAATGCGAGCAGTTTCTTCTGTCTCATTCGCTGTCAGTTGTGCTCATGTACCCTTGAAAGGTGGGATGTTTAGAGTCACTCCAGGAGGAAGAATATCTTTGACATCAAAGCCACGGTCAGCCATTAGGTTATCACCATCCTCAAGAAGTGCTAGAACACCTGACTTAAGAGTGATTTCTTTATCAGAGAACTTACCAGACCATAACTTTGAGGCAAAGGTAATTAGGCCAGAGGGTGATATGCCAATTAAAACTTTCCATGTATTATGATGCTTGTATTCGGACCATGTCTGTGAATGTGCTTTCATAGATGATTGAACCTCTGCAAATATTTCTGTGCAATCAATTATTAATCTCGTTGTTGGGAAATCTTTAAATTGAGCAGGCATGCCTTGACGAACAACCTCTTGAGAAGGGGGTTTGAAAAGCAGTTTGAGCTCGTGGTAAAGAAAACAAATCCATGTTGTAAAGATTTTTGAAACCTGACTGGAAAAAAATTCCAAAACGAGCAGCTAAATCATAAAAAAACAAACCAACTTTTAGACTCATCAGAACAAGAATGAATTCTTCCAGATGAGTGAGAGAGCGCTTGGGCCACGTGAACACTTGCTGTGATGATCGTCAGAGCTTTGTGAAGACTTGTTACCACGCCAATATTGCATTTGCAGGACTTTAGGCTCAAAGTACTCAAATGTTGACATCAGTGTTGGAAAGTTTGGAAAACCAGTGTAAAACTTTGTTGCAGAACCATCAGACTTTAACTTTTCAATGGAAAAAGAGACAGTTTAACTCGAGCTGCAACTCTAGCTGTTCCACTTGATTTTCTAATCCAATTACTTTGGCTAAGAGCTCTTGACTTTGAGATTGCAGAGTGTCACTTTTGATGAATGAATCCATTATATCATTTTCCATCTTCTCAAAATCAATTGGAAGGTATGTTGGGGAATTTACAAAAGAGAAATCAGTTTGTGTTGATATTGATACAGTTGATGTCGAAAGATCTTCAAACAGAGAGCCAAGTTCAGCATCAATTTCACCATCAAAGCTTGAAAACTGTGAAGATGTATCCTGAGATGAGCTGGGGAATATTTCAAAACGAGCTGATGGAGGTTTTCCTGCTTTGCATTTGCCTCCTGTTGAAAGGACAGTACCAGCCACAAGATTCAAAGAGGGTACAGCACCAGCAACAAGTCGCCAATGGTTCGGGTTTCAGCTGACGTAAAATTCTTTTCACACAAAAGGTCAAGCTGCTGACCTTAAAACCATCCATGCTGTCAATGCTTTTTATCAAAGAGCACCACCTATACCGCTGAAGTTACAAAATCTCTTGAACTGTGCGATTTCACCACCAGATAAAAGACTGCAGCATAAAAGGGACTCGAATACCCATTTGTGGCCTTTTTTACAAATGCATTCAAGCTTAATGCAGTACTGTATTACAAAATTCCATATTTCCTTGAAACTTTCACTGCAATTTTCTTGTCGACATTTTGTACCCAGAAGGGAAATTAGTTGTGACAAGGCTGCAACACATTTCACTTCATTCACCTTCATAATTTCCTCAGACAAATCTCCATAATCCTGCCTTGCAAAATTTTTTGAATAGGCTGCTGTAAACTCCTGTTCTTCATTTGCTAGAAGCTCGAGTTTATTTTCTTCATCAATCTGCTCCTGGATCATCATTTTTTGATAGCCTTGTCATGGCTGTCTTCTCTAGACATAGAAATTCATCAAGGTTTCTAGGAATATGCTTTCTGCGAATAAGGTAAAGATGGTCAATATTTTGTATAAGCAGCAGGAATATAAAATAAAAAAAGGGTTGATTCCAAAGCAATGGTGAAAGGCTGGCAAATGGAAAGATCTGTGGTGAGATATTTTTATGATTCCTTGGTGTTTTCAAAACATATACAAGTTGGTTTTTCGTGCATGTCGTGCTGGCATGCGGACGTGTTTTTCAACGCTCATAAAAATGTGAGAAACTCGTCGAAACCGTATATTTTAAATAAGATCTTTAACTTTTTAGCTATCTTTATTTACTGCTATTGTTATGTTTTAAACTATTTACAAGTAAATCAAGCTCAAAACGAGTCAAGTATGGAATCTGCTACTACCAACGAGAAAATAGACGAAATCCTTCTGATACTAAGAGGAGTTCAATCACAGACATCGCAACATACAGAGGATTTTGAAAAATTGGAAAAGCGATTGATGGTTTTTGAAAAGTCAATAGAGTTCATCAATACCCAGTATGAAAACCAAAGGAAAATAACCAATACCATCCTCAACAAAAACACAAAATTGGAAGCCGAAAATGAAGTGCTCAAAAAACAAGGTGGAAAGCTACAAGCAGAAATAAATAGAGTCCATAACGAAGTCAACGATCTAGAACAGTACGGCCGTAGAGACTGTGTCGAAATAAATGGAATTCCTATAGAAGAAAACGAGAAAACAGAGTCTTTGGTGATTAAGCTGGGTGAACAGCTTGGGGTGAAATGCGCTGCTACAGAAATTCAAGCCTGCCACCCTGTCGGACCAAAGAACGACACTACTATCATCTGCAAATTTGGAAATAGGAAATTGAGAGATGCTTTCATGCAAAAAAGAAAAGAGACAAGAAACATTTCAGGAAAAGATCTTGGGTTGAAAGCTGCTAACGTTAGAGTATTCATCAACGTATCTTTAACCAAAAAAATTAGTATCTTTTTAAACTGGCAAGAAATAAGAAAAAGGAAATTGGATGGGACTTCGTGTGGACCAGGAATGGGGTCATCTTTGCCAGAAAAAATAAGGATTCGGCATTTGTTACTATCAGAAATGAATTGGACATTACAAAAAAGATTGTTTGAAACTGAGGTGATGCCGTATAAACTTTACCCATGTTAACACTTCATGCCTTTCTTGTTGTTTCAGATTAGGCCCTTTACTATTACCATTATTATTTTTATCATTATTAAAATTAATATTTTTTTTATTATTAGCATTAATATTTTTATCATTATTAACATTAATATTTCATTTTTAGCATTTTATCACCAGTATCAAGGCAGGGCAAACAGATTTTCATAATTAACCCCCACAATCTAAATGAGTAGTTATTCATATTCATGCCCGAACTGCAAATTATTGGTTCTGGAGAGTCAGAATCCAATATATTGTGACGGATGTTGCAATTGGTATCACGTTAGGTGTAGCAAATTATCAATTCAAAGATTTAAAGAACTAGGAAATGACACCTCTATGACATGGTTTTGTAAAGACTGTGTTGCCGATGCGTTACATTTTCAAAAAATGAGAAATGTTCCATTCTTAAGAGCAATTTCCGCAGACAAGAAGCAACACTATTCGATTATTTACTTTAACAAATCCTGCTCTGTTTGCGATAAACGTGTTAATAATATTGAAAAAGCTATATTCACATCAGGAAATGCTCTGGTTTAACAGAACAAGATATTTTAAATCTAGGTGCTGACGCACAACAATGGCTTTGCACTAGCTGTCGCTACCATGTTTTTCCTTTCAATTCTGTTCACGCTCAGGATATTCTTTCCAGTAACTTCAATTTTAATGAGCTATGTCTTTGTAATGACGTAACAAAAGACCTGACAGACTACGAATGTTTAGAAACTATTACAGAATTGAATCTAGATAAACTTGATCTTAATCATTTTCATCCGAATACAGATAACGATATTGATCAAAACTTAAACCTAAATGCTAATTTCAAATTTTATACAACGCATGAATTTCATAAGTTAACTAGGAAACTAAATTCTGAACATTCACCCTTTTTTAGTCTGATGCACACAAATATTTGCTCTTTGAATAAAAACTTAGAGTTATTAACTACTTCATTAGAACATAAATTTGACATTATTGCTCTATCTGAAACATGGATAACCAATAACAATGAATCAAATACTGAAAATTTAACCTTACAAGGGTATCAAAAATACACAGGAACATCTGGTAAAAGCATGAAAGAGGGCTGCGGCTTTTTTGTATCTGAAGAACTATCTTTTCATCCTCGAGAGGACTTAAATATTTCTCACTCAGATAATAGTAGTGAGTTTGAAGCAAACTGGACCGAAATTAAATCTCAGAACAATAAGAACTTCTTGATTGCTATTATTTATCGTCACCCAGAGAAAAGAAATGATGTTGAGTTCCTAGAATATCTAACAAACATAATCTCTAGTAAACTTCGAGAGGAAAAGAAGACAGTCTTTATTACTGGAGATTTCAATATTAATCTTTTAAACATTGATTCAGATGAATATACCGAAAAGTTTATAAATCTCATGCTTTCAAACTTTTTCCAGCCACATATACTCCAGCCCACTAGAATTATCAATAGTAATAAACCATCATTGATTGACAATAATTTTTTAAATTCAATAGAACATGAAAAACTAAGTGGAAATTTAATAACAAAAATCTCTGATCATTTACCAAACTTTATATTTTGTAAAAGTATCAACCTAAAATCAAAAAGTAAAAACAGAGGTTTTTATCGCGACTATAGCAATTTTAACCTAGATTCATATATACATGACTTGCGCCAATCAAACTTGGATGAAAAATTAAACTTAATTCAAGGTGCAGACGAGCAATATAACATTTTTCATTATATACTAATTAATAATATGCAAAAACATGCTCCATTAAAACCGGTTTCACGAAAAATGTACAAACAAAGACTAAAACCCGGTATAACCAAAGGAATCTTGAAGTCAATCTAAATTGAAGTCAGTCGATTAAAAATAAACATAACAAAAAATTTCTTAAAACAAAAAAGTCAATCTGTAACGCATCTGCAACAGAGTCTTTACAAAACCATGTCAACATGCAACATGCGTCAACCTGAAGAAGTAAATGACATCATTGCCAATCTAGATGAAAACAAATCAAATGATTTGTATGATATTCCCTCTAAACTTATAAAATTGGTCCGTATGACTATTTCAGGGCCTTTTGCACTTATCGCCAATTCATCCTTTTCTCTTGGTGCCTTTCCAGAAAAATTAAAATTTGCAAAAGTTACGCCTATTCATAAAGGTAAATCCAAGTTAGAATAAGGAAACTATCGACCTATCTCAATTTTACCTAACTTCAGCAAAATACTTGAAAAGTTAATAAAAGTATGGTTATATTTCTGAATAAAAAAAATAATTTTTGAACAGCAATATGGATTTCAGGAAAACAAATCTACATCTTTAGCAATTTTAGACCTTCAATCACAACTAATCAATAATATTGAAAATAAAATGTTTTCTTGCAGCATATTTCTAGATTTTTCAAAGGCTTTCGATACAGTTAACCATGATATTTTGCTAGAAAAATTAGAACATTATGGTTTCAGAGGTATTACATACTTGTGGTTTAAATCATACTTAACTAAAAGAACCCAAAAAGTTGCAATTAATGGCGTTAATGCAAATGAGCTTACTATCAATTGTGGTGTCCCACAAGGTAGTGTACTTGGGCCACTATTGTTCTTGATTTATATAAATGACATCTATAAATCTTCTCAAATTCTTCAGTTTCGACTATTTGCAGATGACACCAGTATTTTATTGGCTAACAAAAATCTTGATATCCTAGAACAAACCACCAATTCGGAGTTACAAAGGGTATCTGTGTGGTTATTGGCTAATAAGCTATCGCTAAATGTATCTAAATCGAACTTCTTGCTGATAAGCTCTCGTAAAACTGATAGAAACATAAAATTAAAAATTAATAACAGAGATCTCAAACAAGAAAATTAGACTAAATATCTTGGAGTAATAGTTGATAATAAGCTTACCTGGAAATTGCATATAAAGCAAATAAATTTAAAATTATCAAAAGGAATCGGAGTGCTATATAAATTAAGACATCTGGTACCAAAACAATCTCTTAAGACTATACTCCTCACTCTTTCAATCACATGTACTATATGGTATATTAAATTGGTGTTGTGCTAATAAAACTACCCTGGAACCTTTAAAACGTAACTTACGAAAAGCAGTTAGAGTAATTGACTTTGCGAACTTCACTGCACATAGTGAACCTATATTTAAACGCCTTAAAATATTTAACTTTGATAAACTTTACCTGCTTGAGACAGCAAAAATGATATATCAGATTAGCTCTGACAAAACTTCTCTTGAAGGCGAGTTTGTAAAAACAAAAAATGTACACAGTTATAATACACGGCAATCTTCTTCTGAAGGTTTTTCTCTTCCATCCATTTCTACAAACTTTAAAAAAAACTTTCTCACTTTTGATGGTATTAAATTTTGGAACTCCCTACCTATAGAAATAAAAAAGATGGATAATAAACACCACTTTGTGAAACAGATGAAATATTTTCTTATAAACAAAATTTGACATCTGTAGGCTTGATTACTTTATGATTATTTTATAATTGCACTTAGCTGTTATTACAATATTACACATAGTCTTATTTTTATTTCGTTCTACTTTATTTTATTCTTGTTATATCTTACTGTTATTATTCAAACTTAAAAACGTCATTTTAAACACATCAATTTGGATACATGGCTCGATAGCTTGCCCAAAGTTCTTTCCATGTGTCCATCAGCCTAAAATTGTTTAATTCTCATTGCTGTTCTATAAAATATTGCGGTTGACCATTCATTGTTATTTAGCCAAATTAACTTGGATATTGTATATTTAGTATAATTATGTTAACCGGTATATTGTAATTAATCAATTTTATGTTGAAAAAAATATTTTGAGTTTGAGTTTGGGCATTCCTTTCTTTGATCCATTTGTTGAATCATATTGGTGGTTACTCTCTACAACACAGTAGACAAGCATTTTAGGGGGCTTTGTATGGATCTTATCAAAATATGATTGATTCATGTAGATAGATATGACAGAATGGAGTGTGAAATTTGAAATTTGGACACCCACATTTTTGTACCCTTCCACAGGAAGCAAAAAAAAATGGCTTT
The DNA here is from genome assembly GCF_057945365.1 of Rhopilema esculentum. NCBI lineage: Eukaryota > Metazoa > Cnidaria > Scyphozoa > Rhizostomeae > Rhizostomatidae > Rhopilema > Rhopilema esculentum. Next base: position 12,927,621 of record NC_142823.1, on the reverse strand, counting down.
TGGGTTCTGTAGTGCAATAGTGGCACGGGTCCCCTTTTTCTCAAAGGTAGAGAAATGTCTACAGCCAACTTTTTCACAATTTTGAACTGAATCTCGATTTTTGTAAAATTTATCTTTCCTGTGGACACCCACATTTTTTGTATCCTTCCACAGGAAGCAAAAACTTCGAACTGAATCTCGATTTTTAGTAAAATTTATCTTTCCTGTGGACACCCACATTTTTCGTACCCTCTCACAGAAAGCAAAAAACAAATGGCTTTTTGCCTCTGTAGTGCAATAGTGGCACGGGTCCCCTTTTTCTCAAAGGTAGAGAAATGTCTACAGCCAAGTTTTTCACAATTTAGAACTGAATCTCGATTTTTGTAAAATTTATCTTTCCTGTGGACACCCACATTTTTTGTATCCTTCCACAGGAAGCAAAAACTTTGAACTGAATCTCGATTTTTAGTGAAATTTATCTTTCCTGTGGACACCCACATTTTTCGTACCCTCTCACAGAAAGCAAAAAACAAATGGCTTTTTGCCTTTGTAGTGCAATAGTGATTTCGAAATGAATCTCGATTTTTGTAAAATTTATCTTTCCTGTGGACACCCACATTTTTCGTAACCTCTCACAGAAAGCAAAAAACAAATAGCTTTTTGCCTATGTAGTGCAATAGTGACAAAAGGAAACGATGAAAACAGATAATTTTTGATGAAATTTCTGTTTACGTGTTAGAATGTTTTGTGATATTGCAAATGTCTCTCAATATTTGTTTCCTTCCTTGTTCACCTATATTAAAGAAATTATCGATTTCCAAATAGACTTCCATCTTGTATTCCTGTTAGAAAAGAGATGATAGCATTACAGAAAAGTTTATTCTTAATGTTCGAATCATATTTTATCAAAGTGCGAAATTATTTACTCAATAGTATCATAACTGTACAATTCCTCAGTATTCTTTGCAATGAGCTCTTTTTGATATTTATTAGGCTACAGGTTTACTTGAAGCTTTCCAACACCCTTCTACATAGTTGCTGCCTTCCAATGTAGCATAAATTTTGCTGATTTTCAACATAATTTATTGGTGCAGTAAGAGAATACTCACTTCTTTCATTAACTTTTCTATGTAATATATCATATAAATGCCACAGTCATACGGCTGATGTTGCAAAGGTACCTAATAGAATATGGATTGCAAAATATAAATGACTGCGTAAGCTGATATTAATTTTACATATTTGTTTGTAACTTAAATTCATAGGAATACTATTTGCAGGTTTGATGATTCCTGTACAGTCGACTCTATTTACTCCGCACTAGAGTAGTTCGTTCTTTTGCTAATTCTAACTAATAGTCAAATTGTCACGTCCCCTCAAAATCTATCAAATAACCTCTATTTTTCAAACCTATATTATTCGAACTTGTTGTTATTTGACCAACTTTGTCTCGGTTCCCTGAGGTAAATAGTCCTTCTTATTCGAATACTCTACTAATTTTAAGAAATAAGCTTGGGATATAGACAAAAGCATTATTGTAATAGGAATATGAGATGAAATCTTGCAAGTCTTGGCCTGCCTCTTGTCAAACTCTGAAAGGCTAACAGCTTAGCCTATTTTTGTGTTGCATTTCCCCTATACAGACAGTTGAAATAACATAGAGTCGACGGTAATTATGGAAAATTTGAAACTATATAGAGGCGTCACCTTTGATCTAACCCTTCGAAAGGGCAATTTAGAGCTCCGTTCCTTGTCCAATTTGGAAAAAAAGCTCTTGATTCTTAACATTAGAATAAATATAAATGGTGTTTAATACAAGATGTGTGTTCCCAATATTATACTTTCTATAGACTTTCTAAACACATACTGAAACAAAAAAATGTACGCAAAATTGTACCTTATAACACAAGGAAAGATGACAAGATCATACTCTAGAATATTGTCTCTTTGAAAGACGGTTTCCGGCTGCTGCAAAGCACTGTTGCTGTGCAGTATTTTGACAGATGCCTCAGTAGTCGAAGCAAAAAAACAGTAGAAAGCAAATGATTGTAAACAAGGTTCCCAATTTTAGCCAGCTTACACAAGCTCGTTTGTTAAAGCAGCAATTTTTCATTGTCAATATTGTAAGGAAATATGGGTCGTAGAAATTGCAAAGTGCATTATCAAAAGTCTTTTTGAAAAAGTAAATATGTTGCTAAAATTCAAGTTCAGTAATGAAATGTTAATTGCTAAACTTAGAGGTATAGGAAAGAGCGAAGAGGGAACCTGCCTAGCTATATCAGGAAAATGGTGTCGTATTGTGTTAATGTCCCTCTCTATCTGCTCTTTTACCAGCAGGCCCAGGCAACAAACAAATTCTCCTCTTTCCTCCCAAGACGGCTGCAAGCTGAATGATATCTGAGCCCACAATTTCTGCAGCTCACCCATTCTTGGCACTCTTTAACGACAGCAATGCAGCCAAGTCTTTTCAATGCTGCACACATGTTCTCTTGGCTTGCAGCTGGAACCTCACATGCCATCTTCCTCTTCCCTATAATTTTCGATAAACATATATATGTCACACCGTTATCTACAATTAAATGTCACGCAAACAAATTTTAAATCCCTGGGAGAGTAAAATAGTATTTTTTCTAACTATTTTCTGGAATATTATACCCTATACTTTAATTGTACCTCTTGCTTATATTTTATTCTTTAAATGTAAAGTAAAGCCCGACATAAACTACTAATCTTTACCTGATTTCTGAATCAACAGAACATAGTGATTTGGGAAGAGTGAGCTTGCTGTTGACATGAACATAAGATTGACTGGGTTGAGTAGGTCTTGACACGCACAAAGACACCGGAGCCATCAATCCGTGATAAAATGGATGGTTGCAATAAAGATTTACCCCGCGAAACAATGCTGTTGCAAGGTATCGTTCTTGAAGAAGACCTAAATGATAAACACTGGCATAGACGCAAAGACTAGAATGGTTTTTTGAAGAAGAGTCAAACATTATTCCATTAAAGGTCTGTTATGGAGCACAAGGAGAAGATTCAATGTTGATTTCTCAATTGACTGTAGGAGAAAAACTGTAGACGCCATGCATAAGATAAACTGTAGGAGATTTAATGTTGATTTCTCAATTGATAACAATTTTTGAAGGGTTAAATCTACAAAAATAGCAGGGCCAATGGTTCTCTAAGTGTGCTACCAAAGCAAAATCATATAAATTAATAATGGTAATCTTCTTACCTGCATAGGCATCCTTTTTAGATAGCTGTGTAATCTCGCTAATGACAGCAAACCTGATTATGTCGGTCACACTGGTACTTTCCATGACAGGTCTTTTTTTGAAAACTTCCTGCGTTGACATTACAGCATAATTATTTGTGATGTAATGAGACCTGTACTAAATATAAAAAAACATAGGCCATGAAATCAGCGAGTTTCCAAATATTTTGGTATCATAAAACCTGCCAAACAACAGAATGACAAAACCTGCCAAACAAGTATCAACAATGAAATGAGGAGAAAGCAAAGGTGAATACATATATTGAAAGACGCTTAAGAATCAGACTCCCAGATTCTATTTATTTAATCTTGCATATTTAATCGCAAAGATGCCAAAAGATAGTGCAACATTTCATTACAAAACTTCTACACGAAAAACAACATACAAAACAGATTTCCAATCTAAGCAGCAAAGACTGTACCTCTTCTATATAATGATCTACGTGACCAATGGCACCAGTTTTGAACAAAAGCCTCAAAATTGGTGTAACTGCCTCTGTGCCAAACAGCAACTTTCCCACAGAATTAAAAAGGCAGTCTCCAATACCTGTTGCAAAAACAGGAATCATACCCGTCAGGGTAATCCATACTATTTGCACATCTAAACAGGAAGAGGGTACTTAGTTTAGTCAGATTTACTTTGCGTACATTGGAAACAAGCAATGTTTGCAAAAGCCTTGTGTAAACAGGTTCTTCCAAAAGATGGTTATCAACTGTGTGCTTTTATGATAAAAGTCAAATTAGATTTCAAATGAGAGAAGAATAAGAGAATACAAGGTAAAACGTAGTAACCACTGGTAATTTTCGTTGCAAAGGGCCCCAGACTCTGTTTCCGCGCATTTGCAATCATTTTGTGGTGACCATTTTCTGGCATTGAAAATTCTTCAAACAAAAGACTTAATTTTAGAGTTCAGCTATACTTATCAGGGGCGGATCCAGAGGGGTGCGAAGGGGGCTCGAGCACCCCTCAGATTTGAGGAAAAACTTTTTGGGGATTAAAGCTTATTCTATCGCAATTTTGTTTATAATTATTTAAACCATTTATTATCTCTTTTACCGAGAAGTATGCACATCTCCTGAAATTGTTATATCCGCTTCAATGCCTGTCTCACAATTGTTCAACATTGTTATTTCAGTCCATGCATTGAAGTGTTATCAAACTCCCCCTGGTTGTACTGTATAGCATTCTACAGACTCGGAAAGCATTGTCTCCTCTTATAACCAGCCACTTGAGGAACCCGTGGCCTGTAAATTATACGATTTTCTGCACCCATGGAAGTGAATCTAGCGCGAGAACCCATGGATTTCAAAATCCAAAACATCAAAGAATACCGACCAAACCAGGGGGAGTTTCTTCGCTTCAATCTACAGTCAAATGTATAGTGGTTTTATGAACAGGGGGAGTTGAGCTTGAACAGGGGGAGTTGAGGTTGACCAGGGGGAGTTGAATTATGATACAGCACGCGACGAATGCTTAGGTGAAGTGCAAATTTGCAATTTTCGTAGGTCTTTTGACGATCTTTACCTGGTGCTCGATGCTGTAACGGCAGAACTTGTAAACGCTTTGGTTTATATAACAGAACGGTTTCAAGTTTCAACTCCGTGTTTCACGTCTTATTCATAGACCATGAGGTATGATTTATATTCAGAGGATAAAGCTTGCCCGAGCCCTTGTTATTCTTTTGTTAATCATTCAAGAACTACATACAAAACATTTCAAAAACTTGCCCATACTATTCTTGACCAAAAGGGGTTTCCTTCTTATTCCTACTTATATTCCTACGAATACTTTTTTCTCTAAAGATTTCAAATTCATAAAAATACTCAAAACGGCAGGCCCAGGCGAAACGTTCAGGGCCTCATTTGTTTGGTTTGGTATCATATGTCGATGCATGCCATGCATGCTGTGTTCGAATCCCTGTGTTCAACTTTTGTCCGACTTTTTTCTATTGCTCTATTGTCTCTAATCACGTGCACTGCACTTCAAGTTCAAGGGCTTCATTCTACCTAGACCAGGCTACAGTGGCGGTAGGTGCCACCTCAGGGCGGAGAAATTCAAATGGATATTTTCAGGTAGCTATTGGTCTGGTTACTTGAAAAAGTGATGGTGAACGGGGAATCGTTGGGGTTTGTGGGGTAAATACGGGGGTTAAAGTTCGTCATATTAGCATATTACCTCTGCGGAGGAGCCACTGTTTTGTTAACGACTTCAGAGCATGACAAGTGCTTGTTATCATAAAAAAGTAATCTAGAGGGAGTCTTTTAGAGCCTCTTCTTTAAATTCCGACATATTGCTACAATTAGTGTCGTCACGTGACCAATTTTTACCCCTTACCATATTTGGAAGGTGCGCCTTTTCTAACAGAATACCTGAATTTTTTTTTTGTTTAATACTCTTAAATGTTACAATAATGTTCAAATCAGCAAGATTATTCTATAACCGAACTGTTGTTGATAGATACCCTGAATAACTTTGAGTTAATGACTGTTTTTAACTATGTATAGAATAATGGTTGCGAAGACATGATAATTTATTAGGTCCGTTTGATTTCATGCGCATTTGGTTATTACGTGATGACTCCACATCTCCTTCAGATGCTGGGCAACTTTTTTCGCAATTCATCGCTTTGAAAATATTTGTACAAATAGTAACACAAATATGTAACGCAATGAACTCAATAAATCACGGAAATACGTAGCAGAACAAAAAGACCTGTGTGCATCATTACCAAGAAAGAATTGTTTTGCTCTAAGCGTCATTTTCTTTATTTAAGTTGTTATTTTCGCTCTGAAAATTGTATACTCTGTGTACCTTTAAAGTATTGAGGAGGTCCTGTTTTATTTATATTTTCAAACATGCAAGGCCTAAGCTGTATTGTTCATTACTCGAGCAAAGATTGTCTGTACAGTAATATTAAAGATTTGTCTGACATAAATAAAGAAAAAATTGCAAAGGCTACTCGTTTACGACTTGGTGGCAAAAATCTCCACGAAGAACAATGCAGCTCCATTCCTGACGAGGTTGATCCAAATAAGCACGGAGTTCACTTAGAACCTTGTTATAAAAAATTTACAAAGATCCTGTCCCGTGAGAAATTCCTCGCAGAAACTAGCACTGAAGCTATTCAGCGTCCACAAACACTAAAGACTGCAGCTACTCAGAGACCAGATGTTTATCCCCAGGTGTGTAATTTTTGCCAAAAGTACCGGGTAAAGAGGCAACAGAAACATCATGTACCAATAACGATCACGACGAAGCAGGCCGAACTAACGTAAAAGAAGATGCCGAAGCCAATATCGATCAGAACATTTATTATGAAATTAAAGATGTTGATCTCATAGCTAAAGAATTTAAACACCATGAATTCTGCTACAAAGAGTTTACAAGGAAAAAGAAACGCTTTAACTCGGCATCCATCGAAAAAAGTTGTTGTACGCTCTCCATCCTCAGACATCGAAATTTATTTTTTGGTAATTTTATTAAGTATTATTAAAGAGCAAAGTCAAGTATATCTCGATTTTGGAGTTGGTTTGAATAGAAAAGGACTATTTTTGTCTGATATTGAGATGGAAGATGGGTTGAAGAAATGCCTGATAGGCTTTCATGCATTCACAGGGAATAACTATGTGTCTTTTTTTTCCGCAAAGGGAAATCAGAATGGTGGGAGGTTGTCCAGAAGAACAACAGATTTGTTAACACATTTTCCCTACTTGGGCAGGTATGGGAACTTGATGAGCAAATATTTGTTAACCTTGAAGAATATGTTTGCCATTTATATGGATATTGGCAAAAAATGTCAATGATGTGAGGAAAAAATTATTTGGCAAGAAGTATGTAAGGCAAGGCAAAGCCATAGACATTTCACTCTTGCCTCCATGCCAATCATCACTGAGGCTACACATATTGCGATCAAACATCATTGCAAAAATTTGGAAGTCATCGGGTGAAAGGTCCATAAATTTGACAGATCTTTCTACTTCGCGACCTTCGGAGATGATAAAGAAAGTGAAAATGAAACCTAAAATGGATAAACAATGACAAATGCAGATATCTTTGCCTTAACTTGCATCTTTTAACATTCAAGAGTATCAAACAAAAGAATACGTGGTACAAGAAAAAGAACAAAGGTTTTCTGTTAAAAAAGCTCACCTTCCAAATATGGTAAGGGGTAAAAATTGGTCACGTGACTACTCTTATTGTAGCAATATGTCGGAATTTAATACTTCACCAGGGAGGGACATAGATCAACATCAGGAAGTGGGCGAACAATGCATCAGCCCTTAAACTGCCTGAACAATTATACCTTTTATGGGCGGTGATTGTAACAGGGAAAATATTTCCGGCTAATGCACCTGTCCCACGGCAAAAGAACCGCGGGAAAAGAGAGAGAGGAAAAAAAAAATTAGGAAACATATGAAGGAAAGAAAGAAAATAGGGAAGGGGAGGAGGGCGGGTAATAAAAATCCAAGAAACAACTCTTGAAACTTTAATCTTGACTTTCTAGAGGTTAGATCACCATGTGACTGGAAGATCGTGCCACTCGGCACGACATGTCAAGTGACCCAAACCCATGCTCCTCCCTGGTGGCATTAACTGCTGTTAAACCTCTGCGCGTCTAACAGATATTTAAAGAAGAGGCTCTAAAAGACTCCCTCTAGATCATTTTTTATGGTAACAAGCACTTTCACTTATCTGAAGTCGTAAACAAAACAGTGGCTCCTCCGCAGAGGTAATATGCTAATATGACGAACTTTAACCCCCGTATTTACCCCATAAACCCCAACAATTTCCCGTTCATCATCACTTTTCAAAGTAACCAGACCCATAGCTACCTGAAAATATCCATTTGAATTTCTCCGCCCTGAGGTGGTACCTACCGCCACTGTAGCCTGGTCTAACCAGCCATGATCAAGTTCTAATAAATGGCTGCAAAGAGTCAAAAATTAAACTTTGTTTTGGAAATTTGTGGGCTCGGGCCTTTTGCCACTGTGGGCAATGATATCATATTTGGCTACAGTTTCTATACTTTTGTACCCTAAGTGAATATGAGGGGGAGAGCTTCAAATTGCGTTTGGCATAAAAGCTGAAGCCAAAGTTCCAAGTTCTGATCAAAGTGTAGCAAAAAATTACTATATCAATCACGGCATCCAGGCTTTTTAGTTTATGGAAGACTTTCATTTCATCATGGCTTATTAGCAGGGGACACGGAGTTTGTGCATAGCAACACCCTTGGTTACCAAGCCTTACGTTTTAGCACCCCTCAGAATAATTTCTAGATCCGCCCCTGCTTATCATGTGACAAAGAACAGTGTGGTTGGTGAATATTTTTTTTTCAAAGTTAGCACAATAAACATTACTTTGTTGCTCTAAGTTAAGTAGATCATTTCTTTCCATAATGCTACAAAGGTTGTTGAACAGCTTTATCAATAAGGTACTGACAGATGGACGGTGATTTACAAACCTCTTATCAATTGTAGCAACTTCTCTGGGCAAAGTAGGAATCTATCTTCTCTTTAGCTAAAAAATGTTTCCTCCTCTTCCTTGTTCTTTCATTGCCTTTCTTTCCATTGATTGAACTCTCGCCTTGTTGTTCTTATCAGAGCAATCCAGCATAAATACCCCAATGCCAATGCAATACTGCTTTAGTACCTCACTGATACCATATGCTCCTTTATTAAAATCTAATACTGCAGCCTTGCCACCTATCTCAAGAGCTCTTAACAAAAACTCTCTTTGGGCATTTAAGCCAAATCATATTGTTCAAAGACTGAATTGCATTCTGAGTCTGTCCGTTGAGACACTTTGACAACAGCTCATCTCTGCTTAGATCCTCAAAAATTGGTTTAATAATGTCGTGAATCCACTTTGGTAAATTGATTTTTGCTTTCTGTTTCTTTGCATCCTTGGCTGATTGATGTTTCCCCCATTTGCACCAGCTCTTATCTCCAGTAGGGCAGAATCTATGGCGGTATTCTTCATCAGCAAAGTCTGTACAATGCCATAGTATAGCTCCTACAGCTTTCTTCATGTGGTAAAGCTCTCCCCTGTGCTCACGAATAGCCATTCCATAGAAATTTTGCATGGAGTTGATGACTTTATGTGTCAGCTTTTCTCTTCCTGAAAGAAATGGTTTTGTTTCCTTAAAGACCTCCATAATATTTTGAAGTCTGGTGCCAAGGCGTTTTTGTACATGCCCAACACATTCCATTTTATAAACTTGCACACTGTAATCTTTGTATGAATTTGACTGGAACACTTCTTTAAATGTGGATGAATTACCATCTCCTAAAATTTTTTCATAAATCAATGAGTGTTTGTCCACTGATGTAGAAAATATTTCCATTGCACCTACAGCTTCTATTGCTCCTGAGGATTTGAAATGATTTGCTTGCAATTGTGGTTTTCTTTCCATTTCAAGTAAAGTGGACTATCTTTCCTCTGTTCCCATAGTGCACAGCCCTTGCAATACTTTGATAGAACTTTGAAGTCAATGCATTTTCCTTCAGCAACAACACCTTCAGAATTGTGTCCTATCTTTTGCCAGGTACCGACCAATGAGCATGGTGTTAGTCCTATTCTTCCATCATTGATCTTTTCTTTACATTTTGAAAACACTTCTTCACCTGCTTTTTTCTTGCTCTCTTGTGCTGCTGTTTCATAGGTCTCATACAATGAATCATTTATTCTGACAAAAGCCCCAACTGAAAATGACTGCATGTTCATAATCCTGCTGAAATTTTGAATGGCTTTGTGGCCACATCCAGTTCCAATTTCAAGAAATGCAACTAATGTTCGGACATTAATTTCAGACATCTGACGTCCTTAAGAGCCTCTGCCAGCTTGATAGAACTGTTTTGAAGGGGAAAATGCATATTTGTAAGTACATTGAGAGCAATGTACCTGCAAGGTGGACTGAAAACCCATTCGTAGGTTAAAAACATTTTCCATGTCAATGTTAGAACTCTTACATGGTGGACAGCAACCTATCATTGAAACAGGTCCTTTAAAACTTAAAACTTTATGATTTAGTTATAATCATCATCTTTTTCTGCCTGACATTCCAAGCTATGCTGCAACTTTTTACTATACAAACTACGAACAGTTTTCTCCACCTCTCCAGCTTCTTGCTGAGCAGGCCTATTTTTCTTTAAGGGTGGAGAATCAGGACTGTTTTCTTCATTGCTTTCATGAGTCTCCTCTCTTGCATTAATCGATAAAGATTTTTGCTTGTTTCAAACATTAATTACTCTTCCTTTTTGTTTTTTGGCGTGATCTGTTTCGTTTGTTTCCCATTTTCAAGTTGCCCCTAAGCCGTTGCTGTGCGGTTTCTAAGGGACAGAATCACAACCACCACCTAGAAATAGGTAAAATGCACACCTCTAGAGGCTGCGAAGCAACATATCAGTGTTGGTAGTTCATTCTCCAATCATCAAATGTTCTAAAAGTTATAGAATAAAAAATTGTCTAAAATACATTTTTTTCGTATAAAGCCACGTTTTTAATATCTTAGTTTTTAAGATTAAATCGATAGAGTTAGTTGGTAGTTAATCAAAAGAAGACCGGATTTACCTGCTTATTTCCAAGAGGATACTTAAAAATGAAAAATTCTGAAAGGGTATAAAAAGAAATTTGAAATTTAGGTGCGTTTTCTAGTTATAACAAGAAACCCCTGTTTATTAGCAATGCAAACATATTATACAAAATTTTGTAGCTTCATTTTACATTCATTTTACATTTGACATATAACATGTATTTTCATAACAACTTGCATTTCATGAAAGTATACGGTAAATTTTTGATGACACTTTATGATGGTGGTCTGTAACTCAACTTTTGATGCCATCATAAACTCAACTTTTGATGCTCTTTTCAACGCTTCATTGCATTTGTTTAAATGAATGAGATCAAAACTAAAATCTTTAAGGTTTTCCAGTCATCACCCGACCTCGAAAGAGGGGTATATTTTCCTCTTTGTGGATGCAATAAGCGATGAACTAAAAATAAACAACAAGATGGAAATATTTATTCAATACTTTGTTAAGGCGGGGTGGCATTATTTGCCCAAATTAGGTACTGAAATTCTCAAGTATGTGAAACACTGAAAAGGATAAAAATTGGCAATCAAAGCATCAGCGAGGCAGCTTTTTGGAATCAATAATCAGCTGGAATTCAAATTGTTAATGGAAACCATTCGCAGAACATTCAAAGCCATTATTAGCGCAAAATAATATAAAATTTGAGTTGGACAATACAAGTCTTTCTCATCTCCAAAATCAGAACATTTGTGTTCAGGGTAGTCCTGTCCGAAAAAGATAGGTTGGCATACTTGGAAAGCTTGCAGTTTCACGTACAGCATAGTCTCCTAAAACATCTTCCCGGAGGAGTGCTGTTATGGTCAGAGGTAGTCGTATGAAAAAAGTCACAAAGCCAGGAAGCCACAAAGAGTTCCCAAAATCTCTGGGAAAGAATATCCTCCCTTTTGTAATATCTGCTAAATATTTCTAGGATAAAATTAATTTATTTTAAAAAACATTTTCCAAAGGAATGGATGTTCCTGCTTGTAAAAGGCACTTAATTATTTCACAAAAGAGCAGAGGCACATTTTTTTCAATCTGACAACTAACTGCTCAAGATACAAGGGTTTTGATAAAAGACAAATTAACTGTGAAGCTATCAATTAACATCTTTATGGGGGACATTTATTTGTAAGTACATTGGCATCGACATTCCAATTAACGTATTGCATTGACATTCTTTCAATATTCATCACAATTCATTATTATTTTGTATCTATGTAGACCGCTTTAAGTTTATATAATTTGAATGGGACAGATTTTGCCTAAAAACTATGTTAGTTATTAGTAATGAACATTAGTTAGTTACCAAGATTCCTTTTTTGATTTCTCTACAAAAAATTGGCAATTCCCTCTTTGACCAAAAAGTGGACAAGCTAAAATTTCAAGAGGTAAATTCTGGATAATTCTCACATTTATTTAACTGCTTATCAAAGTTTCTGTAAATATCTAAATTATGTAAATTGTTGCGCTGCTTTCTTTGGGAGCCAGGAATAAAAATTTGCCTCAGATACAAAAAAGCTACACTCATTTCATTGATCGTAATTTTGATTGTTAACCTAGAGTTTGATTTTAACATAAAAAAGCACGAGAAGATGAGTGAAACATGTGAGGTCAAAACTATATTCAGTTAGCCTTAATTTATTGAATGACATATATTTACATCAACCAATTCTAGCATAGAGGTTTAGTGAGAATTCAAAGAATGCTTACCTGGACAGTGTTTCGGCTTTCAAATAGCAAAAGCACTCCTACCCAGTTGCATCCACTTCCAAATCTTCCAGACAATAGCTATGATGAAGCCAAATTTTTCACAACATTGGTCACCCAAGAAAACATCAAGAAACCTGAAGAATTGCTGCAATAACAATTACTAATCAAAAAAAGACCAATTGTTCCCTAGATTATAAGACAAGATTAAAATTAATTTGCCGAAAAGTTATTTTTTTATTACATTATTTAAATATGACAAACAAATACGAATAAAGAATGTCAATCAAATGTGAAATATTTGTCCTTTCTTGTTTTAACCAACACATGTTTAATGGTGACACAAAGGTGCTCTCTATCATCAGGTATGTTTTCACACATAGGTGCAAATCTTCAAATCTTCAATCGTTAACTCCTTAAGCCTATACAACCAATCTGGAGTAAAAAAAAATTGGAACATCATCAGTTGTGATCACGTAAGCCAAATTTGCTCTACTTTCATTAACTTTGTCAAACTGAAGAACAGGAAAGTCTTCATGGATTCAGCTTTTCTCAATTCTTAAAACTAATTTCAGATGCTAGATAGCAAAAAAAATAACAATTTACAAACAATGAACCTAAATATCTTTCTTTTCTATGTTCCCTTTTTTTAACTCCTGACTTCTTTCTTATTTGAAAAGTTCTCTTTTCATCATCTGAACAAAAACATGTAAACATGCATTTGATAGCAATTACCTCAATTAAGTGCCATACAATGAACAGTATACAGAACGATGAAGGCAATTGCCATCACCAGCAACACGTATACACCTGTGGTAGCAACCTCCAAGGGAATCAAATGACGAATGACCTGTTTGAAAAATATACATGCAGTGATTTATTTGTATCGATCAACCAAATTAAATAGTAGAATGCATTTAAACAAGAAATCAATTAAATTGTTCCATTCAGATTAATCTAAACAAGAAAGTTATCCAGTTGAATGAATTTAAACACGGATTCGAGTATATTGTTTCAATTGAATCATGCCAATGCTTTCAATTGGAATCCATCGCAACAAGGAATCTTCACTAAAATTTTATCATAATGAAGAATGAAAATTTTTTTTTTCAATTTAAAATCATTCAAAAAGAAAATAGAAAATTTCAATTGAACATCAAAGTTGAAATCTTTACTCACCATTCTTTAATGTTAGATGATCTGACACTATTCTCTTGTATCTCAAGAATATTGTCAGGGCAAATGTTCAAAGCATCTCTTCAAAACTTTTGAGGTGTGACACTGCCTTTAAGAAAGATTCTGCAGTGGCCAGATCTTATGTAATATTCTATACTCAAGTAAAAGAATTGAAAACAGAATAGCTTTTAGCATACTTTAATCAATTACAAGATCAGGAACCTAAGAGGGCTTCATAAAAATACTGAAGGTACTCAAAATGTAAACTTACCTGAAAGTCATCCTTAATCTTGCGCATATATGCAGAAACATTAGAGCCTGTTCTGTTCTTCTTTATTGTTCTGTACTTCATTGAACACCTCACTGTTGTGACCTTTATTCATGCGACCTTCATAGTCTTTTGAGCTTTTGTTCAACTCTCTCTGCATCTCCTTTGCCCCAACTTCACTTTCATCTATACCATCTTCCTGCTCTGATTTCAAAAACTTTTGCAGGAGTCTACAATTTTATCTAGTTCTTCTACTGAAAAGTGTGGTCTTTTGTTGGGGGATTTAAACACTAAGCTTTCAGGCCACCAAGGGAAAATTTCGAAGGGAAAATTTCTTACTTCGAAACATGCATCAGTAGGACTTGGCCTTCATAGTCTGACTGGTCAAAAACAACCGATAACTATACTAGCAAGATTGGGACATTGTATTACCTACAATGCCTGCCAAAAGTCTTGGAACACTTGCTACAATTTACGTTGTGCACGAGCTGCAACATCCCCTCCCCCCTTGTACAATGTTGTGCCACGGAAATATGAATAATCCTACATGTATAAGTGATACATTTTTACATAGCTATGGTTTTCAGCTAGCGAATCAACATTGTATGCGGGGGAAGGGGGGCAACACCCTCCTTGTTGACATGGAAATAGAAAGGAACACGCGAATTCAAAGAAACCTCAGGGTGTTCCAAGGACTTTTGGCAGGCATTGTCTGAATTTTATTTTTAAAGAGGGCAGATATAAATTTGGAAATAGTTTCTTGCCCTAGGTTTTCCAGGGCGCTGATTTCATTTTCAGAAGTTTCAAGGCCATATCTTCATTAATTGAATCGCTACAATGTTTGTTTGCATTTTCTGGTAACTATTATATTAATAATAAACCACTCAACGCCATTATTATGAAGGAGAGTGCCAAGTATGTCGAGAATTGCCCTAAAAACCTTCACTCTACACAAACCTAAGATATTTTCTACATATCAACAACATTGGATGTCATTAAATAGGAAAGGCAGGAACTAGATATGAAAGAGGACAATGTTTCCATAATAAAGGTGTATGCTATTATTTACCATTTTGGAAATTATTGCTGCAGGTATTAAATGTTTGTTAGTGATGAGAAATATAACTCAATCTTTATTCATAATTGGAATTTATAAGGATATATCATTTTTGTCTCATAACTTCATCAGTTTCTTTGAATTCAAAGGGAAAAAATGCCAGTTTTTAACAGTGCAACGTGATATGGAGGCAAATCTTTCTCACCTCCATGAGATGGAGGCCAGAAATGGGGCGGGTAAAGTTTCCAAATTCAAATTGTTAAGTATATTCCTTTTGGAAGAAGTTCGAAAATTTCGTTCAAAATTCAAATAACAAGATGTCAAGTTGCCAGGAAATGGAGAGCTCCTCAGAACTCCCTGTTAACAGCGTAAAAAAGGCATATTTAAGTACATACAGCAATGCTGATACGAAAGTATTTGACAGAGAAAAGTTCTCTTCGGCGATAGTTGAATCCTTTCAATCAGCTTCAACATCGTCAGTTATACAATGGGCCTGTTGCATGGAGCAGCACAAAAACGGGAGCTACCATTTCCATATGGCAGTGCTTCTGGACAAAGCCCAAAGGTGGATCAGAATTAAGCAGCATATCCAACAGCAACATGGTATTGTTGTGAATTTTTCTGACCATGCAGGCTATCATTCAGCTTACACATATGTGATGAAGGAAGATGTGGCTGTCCTTAAAAGTCAAAATCACCCCGCTGTTACAATTCAACCCAGAACTGCTAATGCCACAAGGGCAAGGGCAGGGAAGGGCCGTAAAAGTGTTAAAAAGGCTAAACGCCTTTCCAATATTGAAGTCGCAACAATTGTTTTGCGAAATAAAATCCGTGGCGAATTGATCTTCTGGCCCTTGCAAAACGTCAGTCACAACATGGGGTTACCTTGTTGTATGATTTTGTTTTGAACAGAAATGAAAAAAAGCTGAAGGAGCTTGTCGACACAGTTTGGGAGGTTGAGGCAGCTGCCGATAAAATTCAGCGTTCTAAATTGTCCAGACTACAAAACCTCCAACAGCAAATAACCACTCCATGTATTTGTAGCGGCGAATGGCTGCAATGTGCCCTCGAAATTTTGAACAAAAATTCAATCGAGAGAGCTGTATTCTCCGATGCCATTATCAAGCTCCTTGTAATGGGTCGTGGCAAGGGCCGTAATATTTACATTTGTGGCCCGGCCAACTGCGGGAAAACTTTTATCCTTGACCCCTTACGAGTCATTTTTGACACTTTTCTCTCGCCTGCAACTTGCTCCTATGCATGGCTTGGTGTTGAGAATAAAGAAGTGATCTTTTTAAATGACTTCAGGTGGTCGCCTGTCATACTGCCATGGCATGACATGTTGTTATTGTTGGAAGGCCATGTTGTCCATTTTGCTGCACCAAAAACAACATACAACCAGGACATCGAATTCTGCAGAGACACGCCAATCTTTGCAACAGCAAAAGCCCCAATATCTTTTGTCAAGGGTTCCATTATACACGACCGAGAAACAGAGATGATGAATGCTCGATGGCGTATTTTTTCTTTCAGGCATCAATTTGATTTGGAATGCCAGAAAACTGTTCCTTCCTGTGGACATTGTTTTGCAACAATGCTCCTTCATTGACACGTCGATCATCACATGACTATCCTTCGCTGTGCTCCGTAGAAAAACTTCGTAAATAATGACGACTCGCAACGATCTACACAACGGTCTACACTTTCTTTTATTCAGAATTCTCCATATTCTATGAAGCATTTTCCTAGTAAAGGTAACCAAAATTTGCGGAATGTTTGCCTATGTACGTTGGTTGTGCGTTTTCTGTCCAACAGCAAATATATTTAGCAAATTTAACAAATCTTTCCACGGTCTACACATTTTGAATTAGAAATATGAGCAAAGATCAAATCCTTTTCATAAACAGCGTAGATCGTGAACATTTTCCTTTATTTCCAGGCACTCGTCGCGTAAACGTTTTCGATTTTTTGCAGGCAAACTTCCTTTACAGAAATCTATCCTTTGTGTATTTATTATCTCCACATCATCTGAAATCAAATTATTTTGATTCCCTGAAAGTTTGTAGACTGTTGTGTAGACCGTCAATCCATCCGCCAAGATGTTGTCTTGTCTTTGTTGTAATTGGTAGCCTCGTTGCTAGGAAGAGGCATTCTTATTGCATAACCTTTTATACGAATAGCATATTTCTCCAATATAGCATGTAACAGTAGAATTATTAGGTACAAAGAAGACACATGTAAATTTATATTCATATGTAAATTTATATTTACTAATATACATAGCAAAAAATTTATTAACTATAACTACAAAATTGGGCACATAATTAAGTGAAAGTTATGGTAAAAAACAGCATAAAAAATAGTTTCTTTAATTACTAGTCAGTGTTACAGCAGTCAATACTTGGTTCGATACCCTCCATTTTTGGCTATAATTTTAAGACGATCATGCATCGTTGCTACCGTACGATCGATGATGGAGGAATCGAAATTGAAAAGTGACTGCAAAACCCTAACACGGAATTCTTCGAAACTCTCTTTTTCGATCTTTAAATATAATGCTTCTTTTACCAACTGAGATTTAACATTGTTGAAAATATTTTCAATCGGATTCAAATCGGGTGATCTTGGGGGTATTTCTATGAGCTCTGCCCCTACATCGTGTAACGCATCGGTAGCGAGTTTGCTCCTCTGACTTGGATCATTGTCCATTAAAAAAATTAGCTTCTCTTTCTCCTTTGATATGGCACAATCAATTAGTGTAGGATGTAAAGTTTTGTGAACAAATCTTGCAAACCATTCTGCATTGAATTTTTGATATTCTTCTGCAATGACAACGCCGTTTGTGAACCCAACATAAACTAGAAGATGGAGTCTCCGCCCTTCAGGCAAGCTTTTGGACCCCTTTGTGGTGTGCTTGAGACCTTCATTGGATCTTCTCCAAATTCTCCCTCTTGGCGTCAAAGCATCTCTATAGGGGTTACATTTGTCAACGAAAGAAACACCATCCAAAAAGAGAAGGATGCCGTCTGTCCAGAATTTCCGATCATATTTTTGAATTGCTTGCCTGGCATAACATTGCCTCCTCCTTCTGTCTTTTTCTGACAGCAAAGCTTTTTGTCGTGGTCGTAAGCATCCATATCCATTTTCGTTCATTAATCGCACCAGGGTTCTGTAACTGACTTTGGTTACACAGCATTCTTTTGCAACATCATGTACAGTTACGTTGGCATTTTCATTCCTTAGCTGCTGGAATGTCCTTATGAATCGCTGCTTTTCTCTTCTGCTCATAATTGGTGGTCGGCCCGTTATCTTTTTTTGCTTTTTTATGGCCAAAGCTTCCTTGCATATGCGAACAACACTTGACGCAGATATATGACATTTTTCGAAATTTCTTGATATGATAAAGAGCCCTCAACTCTCAAATAATATGCATAGGCTCTCGTTTTTTAGTTGATTTTGCCACGGAACACCATTGCACCTTCTCGATCTGCTAAGGTTGCAATTCGCATGGACTTGAATTTATATACATTTCATTTGAACACAATTGCTTATGAATGCACGTCACTCTTTTTTGTTTTCTAATCCATTTGTTACTGAAAAATCAATGGAAGCTAACTGTGAAGTATTTGACGTAAATGACGGTTTTGGCCCTTTACGTAGGGATGTGTCAATTGGAAGAAATAAACAAAGAGAAGGTGTAGCCTGTTTACTTATTGTTTATATGTGTTGCTAGAGAGTTCCATCTCCTGTTGAATCGCTTTAATAAATGCCATAAGAAACCGTAAACAAATACAAATTATAACATAAAGATAATGGAACCCCACTTGAAATAAAGAAAAATGCAACCCCCTACCATTATCACAATAAGGTGTTAAAAAACAGTTGTTTCGTCATCGGCAATGAAATCAGCGCCCTCGATTACCCTATGTTCGGACAAAGTTGCGGGTTTATATCTTTCAGTTTGATGTATAAAAATCAGACAATGCCTGCCAAAAGTCTTGGAACACTTGCTACAATTTACGTTGTGCGTGAGCTGCAACATCCCCTCCCCCCGTGTACAATGTTGTGCCACGGAAATATGAATAATCCTACATGTACAAGTGATACATTTTTACATAGCTATGGTTTTCAGCTAGCGAATCAACATTGTATGCGGGGGAAGGGGGGCAACACCCTCCTTGTTGACATGGAAATAGAAAGGAACACGCGAATTCACAGAAATCTCAGGGTGTTCCAAGGACTTTTGGCAGGCATTGTATGATGCGGTCAGTGAAATCGAGACTGCCCAGGATGAGTTAGCGGAGCAACACTTAATCAACTAGTCTTAGTTTACCTCTTCAACCTATGGCACAGGGTTCCAAAGTAGGCAATTGATTTCTGTTTTCTGAACCTTTTTGATCATCTATGTCAAAATTTATTAATGTCTCCAAAATCAAATTTTCAATGAAATATTTAATCTTTTCAGGTTTCGACAATATTTTGGTTGGATAATTCTGATCACAATATCGACGATCAATATCAACATCGGATACTGGCCCCAATCACAATACACCCAGTGGCGTAGCGAGCCAAATAGCAGTGGTCATGCCCTCCCCTCAAATTTGAAAAAAATATGGGTGTGGCCAAATTTTAACCACGCCCAAATTTTTAGTTGATCAATGAGTTCCTTTTGGAAATTTTAATTTTAAGGCTTGTGACTTATAAAAAATTGATTAACTTTTAGAATGAGCTTTTCTTATTTCATAGCAATCACCTTGTTACACCATGAAATGACCTTTAACTTAAAGCTGTGACACTGTTTTGGTTTGTTGGTAATTTATACAGACAGAGTTCTGACAATTTCCAAACAGAACTGTACAAAAGACATTAAAAAACATTAGTTTAGTATAGTAGATAAACTAAGCTTAAATCAAAAATTAAGTTGTTCTCCTTTTTT
Organism: Rhopilema esculentum; assembly: GCF_057945365.1. NCBI lineage: Eukaryota > Metazoa > Cnidaria > Scyphozoa > Rhizostomeae > Rhizostomatidae > Rhopilema > Rhopilema esculentum. The sequence continues at coordinate 12,907,643 of NC_142823.1, read as the reverse complement.
TCAATTTGCAGGCTAAAATACATTTGTAAATTTTAGAGATAAGCTAAAATTTGTAAATGAAACAATAAATCACATGAAACTGAATGGGAGCTTTTTGGTCATCTTTTCCACAAATAGACTTATTATCAATCTATTGAAGGTATTTTAAAGCCATCACGGTTAACTAACAACCCCAATAGAACTGATAGATGAATTAAACAAATTGGCAAATGAATATGCAATGTAAATATTGATTTGAAATATCGTAAGCTGGAATAATGGATAGGCCTAGTTGCAAAATGTTTTCTGCAAAGTTAAACTTAATAGAAAAATACCTTGCAAAAAAAGTTTAGCTTAACAAAAACATTGATGTTTCCACATATACTTGTGGTAAATATCCACATGATTGGATTGTCCTCACTAAATCTAGGAAACAAGGGTTGTAAATGAAATAATTTGATCTTGTAAATTTTCAAATACATCAAAAGTTGTAATAATGAAATAAAACTGTTTAACTAACAAGATCAGTGACATGCTTGACTTGTATCTGGTCATTTTATTTCAACAGCTATAAGTAGTAACAAGGTACTTTCAACTACAAGGTCAGTAGAGCTTTGGGTTTGACTTTGATTGTGTGTAAAAACAGTGATATTGCATGTGATAATAAACAAAAAATTGAAGAATAACTTTAAGCAAGTTTTGGCATTCCCTATCCATCAACTACAATCTTATTGTCCTAATCATAATATGGTAACAATGCTATTAAAGGGCTTAACAGTTTCTGAATATGCTGCTAAATGTCTGGAAAGTTTAAGCTCTCAAATCTGTTGGTTTGGAAAATAACACTGCTATCTCCTCCATCCATCTCCAGTGAACAGCACCAAGATTTGGCATTCATTAAATTAAGAAGATTCTCTGCAAATGTTCAACTAGTAACAATTGATTACTGAAAAGGCTGAAAGTTTGTTTGGTTGCATAAAATGATCCTGCTCGCTGATTTTATGTCCAAAAATGGCCTTTCGTGCCTGTCACTTCTCCACATAGTGCAACACCATTAAGGCTGAAAAACCCTGTCATTGCCATAAAATGTTCTGGAGATTAACATGAGTCGTGGCTGCTTGGCAATAAGCTTTTGCTTGCATTTTACTTACAGAGAATTACCTCCCAGCTCGTGGATCTAGGCTTAGCAGCGCCGCCATCTATGCCTTGCATTCGCGTTCACAAAATAACACAGGACGGTTCTAATGATTATAATGATCGTCATGCCCTCTCGAAATGGCATAACTAGCCTTTGTTCTCTCTTGCGTCACTCCTATTGTTAGGCATGACCAAACATAGGGAACCAGCGTTATGGGCATGACTAAAACACAGGGTTTGGTCATGCTCATAGTTATGGACATGACTAAATTGGAAACACTCTGTTTTAGTCATGCCCCACAATAGAAGAGCGCCTTCAGAGGGCTCCATATTCTTGCGTGGAACCATAGGGCTCCAACGGCGAATGGCCTGAGCTATTTCATCAGGAGAATAGGACTTTATTCTTACGAAAGAATAATTTTTTGAAAAATGTTATCTCTGGAAATAGATGGTCATGCCCAGCATGACAAGCATGACCCCTAGCTACGCCACTGAATACACCAGGCATAGCATATCAAGAGGACTTCCCTGCAGCAGTTATGAGACGAGAAAATATTAGCATTCCCAATACAAAGCAAAGGTCAATCCAGCTCCCGAAAAAGAACAATAAGTATAAATGGTGTTCAATAAAAGATGTGTGTTCCCAATATTATACCTTCTATAGACTTTCTAAACACATACTGAAACAAAAAAATGTACGCAAAATTGTACCTTATAACACAAGGAAAGATGACAAGATCATACTCTAGAATATTGTCTCTCGGAAAGACGGTTTCGGGCTGCTGCAAAGCACTGTTGCTGTGCAGTATTTTGACAGATGCCTCAGTAGTCGAAGCAAAAAAACAGTAGAAAGCAAATGATTGTAAACAAGGTTCCCAATTTTAACCAGCTTACACAAGCTCGTTTGTTAAAGCAGCAATTTTTCATTGTCAATATTGTAAGGAAATATGGGTCGTAGAAATTGCAAAGTGCATAATCAAAAGTCTACTTGAAAAAGTAAATATGTTGCTAAAATTCAACTTCAGTAATGAAATGTTAATTGCTAAACTTAGAGGTATAGGAAAGAGCGAAGAGGGAACCTGCCTAGCTATATCAGGAAAATGGTGTCGTATTGTGTTAATGTCCCTCTCTATCTGCTCTTTTACCAGCAGGCCCAGGAAACAAACAAATTCTCCACTTTCCTCCCAAGACGGCTGCAAGCTGAATGATATCTGAGCCCACAATTTCTGCAGCTCACCCATTCTTGGCACTCTTTAACGACAGCAATGCAGCCAAGTCTTTTCAATGCTGCACACATGTTCTCTTGGCTTGCAGCTGGAACCTCAAATGCCATCTTCCTCTTCCCTATAATTTTCGATAAACATATATATGTCACACCGTTATCTACAATTAAATGTCATTTTAAATCCCTGGGAAAATAAAATGAAATGTTTCTAACTATTTTCTGGAATATTATACCCTATACTTTAATTATACCTCTTGCTTATATTTTATTCTTTAAATGTAAAGTAAAGCCCGACATAAACTACTTATCTTTACCTGATTCCTGAATCAACAGAACATAGTGATTTGGGAAGAGTGAGCTTGCTGTTGACATGAACATAAGATTGACTGGGTTGAGTAGGTCTCGACACGCACAAAGACACGGAGCCATCAGTCCGTGATAAAATGGATGGTTGCAATAAAGATTTATCCCGCGAAACAATGCTGTTGCAAGGTATCGTATTTGAAGAAGACCCTAAATGATAAACACTGGCATAGACTCAAAGACTAGAATGGTTTTTTGAAGAAGAATCAAACATTTTTCTATTAAGGGTCTGCTATGGAGCACAAGGAGAAGATTCAATGTTGATTTCTCAATTAACTGTAGGAGATAAACTGTAGACGCCATACATAAGATAAACTGTAGGAGATTTAATGTTGATTTCTCAATTGATAACAATTTTTGAAGGGTTAAATCTACAAAAATAGCAGGGCCAATGGTTCTCTAATTGTGCTACCAAAGCAAAATCATATAAATTCATAATGGTAATCTTCTTACCTGCATAGGCACCCTTTTCAGATAGCTCTGTAATCTCGCTAATGACAGCAAACCTGATTATGTCGGTCACACTGGTACTTTCCATGACAGGTCTTTTTTCAAAAACTTCCTGCGTTGACATTACATACAGCATCTCGTCAGCATAATCTTTTGTGATGTAATGAGACCTGTACTAAATATAAAAAAACATAGGCGATGAAATCAGCGAGTTTCCAAATATTATGGTATGATAAAACCTGCCAAACAACAGAAGGACAAAACCTGGCAAACAAGTATCGACAATGAAATGCGAAGAAGCAAAGGTGAATACATATATTGAAAGACGCTTAAGAATCAGACTCCCAGATTCTATTTATTTAATCTTGCATATTTAATCGCAAAGATGCCAAAAGATAGTGCAACACTTCATTGCAAAACTTCTACACAAAAAACAACCCAGACGCAGGTTCCCGATGGTCTATGACAGTCTGCGATGGTTTATGACATATCAAAACCGGGTCATCGGGAACCATCTGCGATTATCCGCGATCATCGCAAAAGTCAAAATAATTTGACTTTCCTGACGCTTCCCGACGAACAATAGTAAAGAGTACAATGAATCAGGAATGTTCTGTCAAAAGTGAGTTCATTTTAACTGAAATTTACAATAAAAATTTACAAACAATGAACCTAAATATCTTTCTTTTCTATGTTCCCTTTTTTAACTCCTGACTTCTTTCTTCTTTGAAAAGTTCTCTTTTCATGATCTGAACAAAAAAATGTAAACATGCATTTTGATAGCATTTACCTCCTAAAGAACATTGTCTATATTCCTGATCCCATATTTCAAGGCTAAATTTTTTAGCCAAGACCAATTGTCCTAAGTGCCATACAATGAACAGTATACAGAACGATGAAGGCAATTGCCATCCCCAGCAACACGTATACACCTGTGGTAGCAACCTCCAATGGAATCAAATGACGAATGACCTGGTTGAAAAATATACATGCAGTGATTTATTTGTATAGATCAACCAAATTAAATAGTAGAATGCATTTAAACAAGAAATCAATTAAGTTGTTTCATTCAGAGTAATCTAAACAAGAAAGTTATCATCCAGTTGAATGAATTTAAACAAGGATTCGAGTATATTGTTTCAATTGAATCATGCCAATGCTTTCAATTGGAATCCATCGCAACAAGGAATCTTCACTAAAATTTTATCATAATGAAGAATGAAAAATATTTTTAAATTTAAAATCATTCAAAAAGAAAATAGAAAATTTCAATTGAACATCAAAGTTGAAATCTTTACTCACCATTCTTTAATGTTAGATGATCTGACACTATTCTCTTGTATCTCAAGAATATTGTCAGGGCAAATGTTCAAAGCATCTCTTCAAAACTTTTGAGGTGTGACACTGCCTTTAAGAAAGATTCTGCAGTGGCCAGATCTTATGTAATATTCTATACTCAAGTAAAAGAATTGAAAACAGAATAGCTTTTAGCATACTTTAATCAATTACAAGATCAGGAACCTAAGAGGGCTTCATAAAAATACTGAAGGTACTCAAAATGTAAACTTACCTGAAAGTCATCCTTAATCTTGCGCATATGTGCAGAAACATTAGAGCCTGTTCTGTTCTCCTTTATTGTTCTGTACTTCATTGAACACCTCACTGGTGTTACCTTCATTCATGCCACCTTCATAGTCTTTTGAGCTTTTGTTCAACTCTCTCTGCATCTCCTCTGCCCCAACTTCACTTTCAACTATACCATCTTCATGCTCTGATTTCAAAAACTTTTGCAGGAGTCTACAATTTTATCTAGTTCTTCTACTGAAAAGTGTGGTCTTTTGTTGGGGGATTTAAACACTAAGCTTTCAGGCCACCAAGGGAAAATTTCGAAGGGAAAATTTCTTACTTCGAAACATGCATCAGTAGGACTTGGCCTTCATAGTCTGACTGGTCAAGAACAACCGATAACTATACTAGCAAGATTGGGACATTGTATTACCTATGATGCAGTCAGTGAAATCGAGACTGCCCAGGATGAGTTAGCGGAGCAACACTTAATCAACTAGTCTTAGTTTACCTCTTCAACCTATGGCACAGGTTTCCAAAGTAGGCAATTGATTTCTGTTTTCTGGACCTTTTTGATCATCTGTGTCAAAATTTATTAATGTCTCAAAAATCAAATTTTCAATGAAATATTTAATCTTTTCAGGTTTCAACAATATTTTGGTTGGATAATTCTGATCGCAATATCGACACAACATCGGATACTGGCCCCATTCACAACATCAGATACTGGCCCTAAAAAGAATGCGCTGGAGCAAGTCAATGTCAACTCAAATGCAGAACCACTGTCATTTGTTGAAGCACAGGCCAGACCAGCTCCTTCCAATGCCGATATGTTATCTGCAAAGCTGCTGCTTTTATGGAAATCTATGCGATATATAAACTCGACCAACAAGACAAACTCTAGGTTTGTAGGTGGATCGTACAATTTTTTTTTTACAACGGGCTCATAGCAAAGCAACACTGCTGACATACTTGCCTCCGATTTCTACCCCAATTACTGAATACTCAACGATACTCGTAATATTTCATCAATCGAGACAACAGGCAAAGCAATCCAATGTCATACATACACGCACATCAAATTTGACGTTGGAGCTGCTATCAAGGCATTTCATCTGGTGTGGAATAATCCAAAAGCATGATCACATATCGTTATTCACCTCAGCGATTTTTGGAGTCATTGAACGTTTTGTTGAGGATCGCTAGTCAGGGGGTCACCTGAGATAGCGAAAGGCTAGAGGCTCCTCCTAGTGATAGTAACAGGAGTGCGAGTAATTTTTTATCACGTGACCTGTGCAGAGCCAAATTTTTTCGAATTGGGGTAATACACCTCTTGCCTTTTCAAAGGCTATTCTGCATACTCTACCGTAGGGCCACTGGCAAGCCCGCGTAGCAGTCTTCATTTGGGAGCTGGTCTTCCATTAATCAAAATTTGCATGCTATCAATTTGATACATTACTTTTGTCATGTAGAGGCAGGGTTGGAAGTTGCTTAAAAACATTTGCAAGCCCAGGTTCATTCAGGGTCCTTGGTTGGTTGCAATCTTCCTTGGTGACTAAATATTCACTGCCATATTTTTTCAACCAAGCATCTGCTACCTCACCATCAGACGAATTATCACCATCTGGAGTATGTTATATATTTCGACTTATGTTTCTCTATAGACCGAAGGAACATTGTCACTGCTGCACTCTTCTCCATTGCCTCTGATGATTTGCTGTGGTTGATTTATCCAGATGCTTTGCAAACCAAAAATCTTTGAGAATCTTTGTCCCAGTTTCCTTTTGACCTACATTTGAAACACATTTTTGACTTCCAAATCTAGCACCTTCTGTCTCAACTGCTAAAACGAAGACAACACCAAGTAAAGATGAATGACCATATCGTTTTTGCCATGTCCCATCTACAGAAACACTGGCTGGAAATAGGTCTTCATGTGAAGGAGACATCTTTTTCATTGCTCTTTTCAAATTTTTGGCAGCTTTCGCTAAGGAATTTTCTACAGCAGTACTCTAGCACTGCTCAATCTTGCTAATTGTGTCAGAGAAAGCATTTTTTGAAACTGGTGGTGGTAAGTTAAATAAAGAGCACAGTTTTTTAAACTTGTTTGTCCATTTTCTGTCTCTAGACCACCTTAAATAAGGCGAATATTCACCTCTGACCTTATACCACCATCTTCAACTTAACTGCTGGTATGAAAAATAGATGAATTCTGACATAAGTAACTTATGTGCACAGTAACATAAGTTCTTCATCAAGCCCTTTACGTGCCAAGTCATTTTGGAAAAGCTCCAATTTTTCTTTTGCTGATCTAAATGATGCACATACTGCAGCTGTAGTTAAAATTTTCTGCAAATTTTCAATGGTTACCAGTTTGTTACCATATGCTTTAATATATTTGCTGCTGTTGTGGACCTCCTTAGCACTACTTGTTGTTGTTTTGGACTTGTCAATTCTCAGCCCAATAAAGGACAGTTATTATCAATCTTCTCAAAAGAACTGCTCAACTTCTCTGGTGTATAAGAAATTGATGGGCCTAAATCTTCCAAATTTGACTTATGTTCCTGTTCTTGTTTCCGTTTACCACTGAACACTTTTTTCCGTTTTTTTTCTGTAGATAGAATTCTTATTTTTCCCAGGCGCAACAAACTGAAGAATTTCAACTAATTTCAAAAAACGCACAAATGTTATTTCAGCGAATAGTGGAAACGTAAAAGGTAAAGAATGTTTGTCAGTGTCCTCTCCAGGGAGTCGGCAATCTTTTCGACAAGTACTTCATGTTATAGCTACACAAACATAATTAAACTCAATTTAGAAACTTATAAAACCCAAAACGACAAATTTAGCCCTGGAAAGTCGGTTGAAATCATTTCCTTATCAACCACATTTCATGCCTTGCCAGGCAGGTTAGTTATAATGAAACATAATTTTATAGGTAAAGAGATATTTTTTGCAAAATAGATATCGAGAACTTGAAACCTAATACTTGAACTACAATTTTATACCCAGATTTGAAGAAAACTAATTTCTTTAACATATTTTACCTATTCATCGTCCTTAAAAAACCTTCATGTTTCCTAATTTTTTTGGGGGGAGGGTCATTTTTTGTATTTTTTATTAGATTTGCAATTTTTAATGTAAAGTTGAGTGCAACGTTTTGCTGCAAAACTGTTTTGGAGCTAGCTGGGCCTCTTTTTAAAACTAGATATGGTAGAAGTTATAGAGGCAAAGAGAATCAACCAGAAAATGAGTGTGTTTTGTAATCATATATATTGTTAGAAGCTTTATATTTCCGGAGAAGTAATAACAAGGAAGTTGTGTAAAATTTGTGGAAAATTGTTCAAAATTAATGGCATCACTGAGCCAAGGCAGCCAGAGTTTGTTTTTAACATTTAATGCTCATGCTAGTTGCTCGTTGCCTAAATACACTAGTTTCCTATTTGATGAATTCCTGTTGGCATAATTTTCATTTAAATCGTATGTAAGGAAACTAATGGATCACAGCCTTGACTTGTATAAGTTCTTTGAAACTTAATTCTTGTTTGAGATACATTTGAAAAATTAATCTTTTTTAGGTTCTTAAGAGCAGTTGCCTACAGATGGTTGATCAGATGGATATTTGGGATTCTGGAGTATGATGATGCAAGACCGTTACCAGCCTGCATTTATAACAAGATTCGTGAAGCATATAAGACAAGAACTGCAAAAGGCTTTAAATCAACCCAGGAACCGAGAGCAAAGATCATTAATCATTAAGTGAGTTGTGGCACACCAAGAGAAAAACCAAAATCATTAATCATTAAGGAGAGTTTTTCTTAAAATATCAAGGCCAAATTTAGAATTATCAGATTGGTACAGTAACTTATTATAGATATAGGTAAGTTACCAAGCAGGGACATATGGTGGGCAGTGTAGCAGTGACAGCCCTTTTATAACTTGGTGCTTTTTATAACACTGTTGCTGAAGTCTTCCATTACCGAATTCTCTTAATGTTAAAACGTCTTTTTCATGTTTCTGTTACTAAATTCATGATACAGTTATCATCAATATTTATAATAACAGGTTAGAGGGCTAAAGTTTACTGTAAGCACTTTTAGGGAGAACATAGAATTGCTTACTGATTTTTTGATATAATGCAGAAAACGATGCATGGAATCTTAATTTCAAGTTTTCGGTTAATTATCATTGTCCGTTTTGACACAATTCCGCTCTAAATGTCATGAAATTGTCGTTGAGTGTTCGACCATTGTCGGCATTTCATGTGACCCAGTGCGTGTGACGTCACAAACACCATGTTTTGATTCCTTGAATGGAAATCATGCATGGACTAGGCAGTTCAGTTCATCTTCTCCAGTTACTATTCGAGGAGATATACGTAGCCTTTGATCCAAGATGCATGAAAATTCGAGGCTAATGAAATGTACGAAGGATATGTGCTGGCTGGTACTGCGTTATATAAGGAGGGAATTTATGTTTGGAAGGAATAGGCACTTTTAGCTGCAAGAAGAAATTCTCAATTCTGAAGTCAATCATGCGGACGAATGTAAGAAATAATAAATTCAATATATTATTACTTTGATATACATCCATATAAATCATGAACGTTATTTTATTACTCATCGGTTCACTCGAGTTACAGGAGGGCAGCGGCCTGGGAGTTGAAAATTTTACTAAGTTGTTATCCTGCAAATAGCCAAGCGATCGTACCAGGTGCTTAACCCCTGAAAATCTTTCATGTGATTGAATAAAAAATATGCCTAAAATGAGTGACTTTAATTCAAAATCTTTACTGCGTGTATTGAAGCTAACCAGGATCAAAGATCGAGATTAACTTTTGGGGGGAGGGGGAAGCCCTGATAAATAAGCCAAACAGCAGTCATATTTAATAAAATATAAGTATTTTACTTAGGTTTCCAGAAAATAATAAATCCTGCCAATATTTTTATTGCTACCATTATTCGATGTGTTGGCCCGCCACACACTAGTTCCTGCAAGACGGAGGAAGGGTCTCAAACGCGTTGAATAATACAATATTCTTGCAAATCTTATTATGAACGGTTTGTAAAGGAGTCATGATCTGTTTTCCTATCAGATTGTCGAAATGGAGCCAAAACCTACTCAATTAATGTATCAAAGCTGAAAGTACCACCCTCCAGACTGCCGTGTTGTTCAAGTGATGTGAACATGGTGTTTGTGACGTCACGATTATGCGAAAGGCTCGGGCAAATGTGTCCGTTCTCGGGAAATGTTCGGTAGCTAACTTTGATGCTCAATAACTCGAAAACTGTGTTGAATATTAAAAAAATAATAATGTACCAGGTATTTTTGCTCGATATGCTTTCATTTGAAAAAGGAAAAGTTGTTCAGCTGTAGACTTTTACCTCGCATTTCTCATGGTCAAATATCAAGTATCACTGTTGAATTAAGACATGTAGTATAAATCTACATGGTATATCTATTAACAGCAAATTCTAGAAACTGAAAATGTCGATCAAGGTTTAAATTTAGGAGTCAAGAATTTCATACAGTGAGTTTAGAAAATTTTACATAGTGAAGGCTGTTTGTCAGTTTGGTGTGAATACAAGGGAGATATCAATTGTATTCTCATTCATTAAAGGGGAGAGATCGCTTTAATCACTGTTTCACCCATCTGGATAGCCTGTGGCTGTGTCGCACCGCACAACAAATTTGGTTCGAATGGCATGGTATGCACAGATAAGCCTGGTAAATGCACGAAAAGCTACAGCATGCAAAAACTTGTTTTCAGACCCCAGGCTTCAATATTCTTCTATTATATTTTTGCTCGATATGCTTTCATTTGAGGTCAAATTAATTTTGCGTGTCAGTTCACCTTTAAGTCTTGCTGGTAACCATTCCAAGGCTGGTTCCAGACTCAAAAGAAAATAGGCATTTTCTGAAAGCTTGTTGTTCACCTTTTCCACAATAGCTGCTTCATAGTTCATGGGAGGTTCAGCTATATTCCCAGCACCTTTTCTCCGCTTTTTTGCTGTAGATGGGCATGTAATAAAGGTTGTAACTTCAACAGGTGAAGGGATGAAAGACTGAGATGATCTACTGGCAGGTGAGGCAGCATCATCTAGGAGTGAGTCATCAGCTTGATTATCAAAATTATCAATATCTATAAAGAGCTTGCAAATTGGAAATTTTTTGACTTCCCCGCACCAGATCTTGTCATCTCTTCTCGCCTCTTTGTGCATTTGGTAAACCCATCCTTTAGATTTTTCCACAGCTTTCTTAACGTCTTTTCTAATTCAAAGAGGAAAATAAATTATACAATTACCACTTGGAAACATGCCTAATTTTAATATAAATTGAGACAAAATGCCCACAAATTGCAAACGTTTTTATGTTATGCAAATCTTTACAAGTATATGCTACATATGAACGTATCATCCTTTGAGTTCTCTAAGTCATAATGTGCAACAAAGAATTGTAATTCTCCAAAAATCTCAAGTCGTATGTCTTGAGGTGATTTTTATTTAAATAGAAAAATAGGTATCATTTAGCTACTGATCTGCCAGAAGTTTATACGAATATATTGGATTTGGTAATGGGGCTATATCGAAACCACTGTCAAAAGGCTACTTATGTTAATAACGAAAATGATGTTGAAAATTTGTTTTAAACATTTCCATATCAATAGATTCTCTTAAGTGTCTCCTCTGCTTTTGAATATATGGCCTTAATTAATCGCAAAGTTCACTGAATTCCTCCCTGGACATTCTGAAGTTATCCCTCCATTCTTCTTTCACCATCACATTTTCCTTGAAGTTATTCCACCAAACTTGCGTTCTGCCCGGCCTTACCCAGAAACTTTGTGGCTTTCTTTTCCGTTTGCATGTCTTGCTAGTCGTAGGTTTGCCAGTGTGACTGCTTGATAGTATCATTTTGTACGGTACTTTATTATTATCATTCGTTATGTTGATTAGTAGTGGACATTTTAGGACAGTTTAGGACAGTAGAGAACTGGGACCGAGTTTCAGTTATTTTTAGTTAGATCTTCGAGAGCACGAGACAAGATGGCAAATCTTAGAGTTTAGCGACTTGTGTGCGGCTCATTTCCGTAGATACGTGGCGACCCTGCCAGGACACATACCGGGAGAATCATGGCAAATCCATCAACAGAAACAGCAACAGGAGATGGGCAAAATTTAGGCCCAGAGATGGATATCGAGAAGGAAATAGCGAAGTTGAATTATTATACAGAGCAGACAGATGAGCTCATAGAAATTGGAGACACAGTAGAAGTGGAGATAGCAACAAATAGGGTGAAGGTAATCCACAATAAGATAATTGATTTGACAGGGAGAATTGAAGAGATGAAATTAGAACAAGGGGAATCATCTAGGTCAGTTAGGCAGTGGAAAAAGGATGTGAAAGATAAATATACAGGAATGTTAGAGCAAAATGAGAAAATGTTGAGAGCTTTAACACAAATAGAAACTCAAACAAGAGAGGAAGATCTGAGAAGGGAATTTGAAAGGAAGCAAATTGAGCAGCTAAGGGAAGATAAGAGAATGCTAGAAAGACAAAAGCAATTAGCAGACCATGAAGAGAAAATAAGAAGGGAGAGATACTTACAAGAGAAGTCTTTATGGGAGGAAAGAATGCATGCTGAAATTAAACTTGCAGAGAAAAAGCTAGAAATGGAATGTGGGGCTAAGGCAACCTTTTCAAAACTGCCAGAGCTGAGAGTCACACCATTTAAAGGCACAATAGCTGACTGGATAAGATTTGAAAACATGTTCACAAGTCAAGTTTTAAGTAAGGGGTTTAGTGATGAAGTTAAATTTGGATATTTGTTAGAGATGGTGAATCCCAGAGTAAGGGATAAAATTGCAAATCTGAAACCAGGAAAAGTTGGGCTTGAAACTGCCTGGGAAAGGCTCAAAAAGGAATATGGGCAAAGGAATGCTGTGATAAACACACACATTGATGAAATTGTGAATCTACCTACCATAAAGGGAGTAAATTATGAGAAAATTCAAGAATTTTATGACAAGCTCACAAAGAATTATGATGCCCTGCTGACACTTGATGAAGAAAACATGTTGAGAGGATTTGTGATGACAACATTAAACAAGCTGCCAAATGTCAAGTCTGATTTGGTAAAGCTGGATGATGATTGGGAAAGCTGGGGGATGTCAAAGCTTATTGATAATTTGCAGAAGTGGTTGAAAAGAAACAAAACAGAGGAAATAGGAAAGCCAGTGGAAAAAAGAGAAAAACACTGGTATACAGGTGAAACAAAGGAGAAACACTCAAGAAAATGTATTTATTGTGATCAAGATCATTGGAGTGATAAGTGCAAAACACAGGAAACTATAGAGAGTAGGAGGAGCTTCTTCAGAGCAGAGCTAGAATAAGCTATGCTTCAACTGTGGGAAAAAAGGACACAGAGGGGGATAAGTGTCTAAGTAGGGGGTGCTACTTTTGTAAGGCTAAACACCACAGCAGCCTATGTGAAAAGCAGAAAGGTGAAAGTGAAAAAGGTTCAATTTTAACAGGATTCACACCTTCTGTGGAGGAAACACTCCCACCAATTTTGCCTGTAAGAAATGATGGAAAGGTTATTTGGGCATTCCTTGACACAGGTTCAGGAAGGAATTTCATTTCTAAGGATGCGTTAATGATGCTCAAATCAAAACCTGAGAGATATGAAACAAAAGATGTAACAACTATCAATGGAACAGCAAGAAAAGCCATGCCAATCTTTCAGATGACCATAGAATCATTAGACAAGAAAGCCAGAGAACATATTGAGGTTGCAGGGGTAGAAATGCATGATTTCACAACAGTCAAAAGGCCAGATTTAAGGAAATTGAAACAGCAGTTTAGACACACCAAAGACAAAGAATTCTACATAACAGCATCAGGGGAACATAAAATTCACATGATTATTGGAGACAAAACATACAGCAAACTGAGAACAGAGACAGTTTTCAAGGGGAATGATGATGAACCAATTGTAGAAGGCACATCATTTGGTTGGATTATTCATGGAGGAGAATTTTCTAGCACAAATTGCATGTTCACCAGGGAGCTTGGAAATGAATATGAGAGATTATACAGCCTTGACATACTTGGGGTCGAAGACAGGGGAGAAGATGACCAATTAGATGTTTACAAAGAGTTCAAAGAGAACATTTCCAGACAAAATGATGGAAGGTATGAAGTTAATGTTCCATGGATACCAGGAAGCAATTTGGCAGAAACAAATGAGATGCAGAGCAGAAAGAGATTGAAAAATGTTGAGCGCAAACTGAGGCATGATGAAAAACTGCAGATAGAATACACAGAAATTGTTGAGAATCAGTTAAGAGAGGGAGTTGTGGAGAGAGTTCCAAGTGAACCATCTGGAACAAGAATATTTTACATGCCTCACAAATCAGTTGTAAGAGAGAGCGCTGCTACCACAAAGGTGAGAATGGTATTTGATGCTAGTGCACGCCCAACGCCAACAACAAACAGCATCAATGATTGCATGTACAAGGGACCTGCGTTGCAGCCAAATATTTGGGACATTATGGTCAGAGCAAGAATGACACCATATCTGCTGCTAGGAGACATACAAAAGGCATTTTTACAAATTGGAATTAAATCAGAGGATAGAGATGCATTCAGATTCTTATTCACACTGAGTGGGAAGGAAGAACACCTAAGATTTCTAAGGGTCCCTTTTGGGGGGGAAGCCAGCCCATTTATGTTGGGGGGAACCTTGCAGCACCATTATGAGGAATTTACTAACACAGAGCTAGCCAGTACCCTAGAAATGCTCAGAGAAAATACATATGTAGACAATCTGATGTGTACAGGAATGAGCATTGAAGAGCTTCAAAGATTTAAAGGAGAGGCATCTGAAGTACTAGAGGATGCAAAGTTTCAAATTCATAAATGGGAATCCAACATAGAAAGCCTAGAAAGTGAAAATATGGAGAATCCAAGCAAGATTTTGGGGCATGTTTGGAACAAGGAAGAAGATACTTTGATGGTACCCATAAACAAAGGGGAAGAGGATAAGGTCTCAAAGAACACTGTATTGAGTCAATTAGCCAGAATTTATGACCCCTTGGGAATCATTTCACCAACCCTAGTAGAAGGAAAGAGAATCTTCAGGGAGGCCTGTGATGTGAACAAGGGAGGGGATGCTGAAGTTTCTGAACCCCTTATGAAAGATTATTTGAGATGGATGAGACAGCTGAGAGAATTAAAGATACCAAGAACTTTAGTAAGAGAAATAAGAGCAGTTGATGCAGTGAATTTACACATATTTGCAGATGCAAGTGAAAAGGCATGCTGTGCTGTGACAATTGCAGTAGTGGAACAAGGATCAAGCAAAGTAAAGGGCTTACTCACTTCAAAGTCAAGAATTTCAAAGAGAAACACTTCGATAGCCAGACTTGAGTTGGTTGGGGGGCAAATGGCAGCAAACATGGCCAAGAACATTTGCAAAGCATTGAAGAATTGGCCAATAACATCAATCAATGTGTGGATGGATAGTATGGTGGCCTTATTTTGGATAAACAATCCAGGGAAACAATGGAAAGCATTTGTAGCGAACAGGGTGAGAAAGATTACAGAGATAGGGAATGAAATTGGAATAGAGTGGAAATACTGCCCATCAAGTGAAAATTTAGCAGACCTAGGCAGTCGGGGTGCGAACATAGAGAAAATGGTAGAAAAGAAGTGGTTTGAAGGGCCAGACTGGCTGCTTGAATGAAGAAGAATGGCCAGAACAACCAGTGCTGAAGAGTTCAACAAGAAACTTGGAAGAACAAAGACCAATTAAAGAGGCAATCTAATTCACAAACGAGACAGAGAGTGATGAATGGGATAAGCTTTTAGAGCGTCAAAGCTATTGGAGAACACTTAGAACCACATCATGGTGTTTGAGATTTATCAAAAATTGTCTTGCCAAGAAGAGAAAGGAGAAGGTAACAAGAGGACCTCTGACCACAGAGGAAATTGTGAGTGCAAGAGATCATTGGGTAGTAAGAGAACAAAAATACATTATAGAGATGAAAGAAACACCTGGATGGAAATTGATAAGAAAACGACGAGAAAACAGGTATGCTTCGATGCCAGGGAAGGATTCAAGGGTATCAACCAATCTATTTGGAGAAGAGTCTCTTTACTGAGAAACTGATTCGACACACACACACAGGAAAGTTATGCATATGGGAGTAGCAAATACAATGGGAGCACTGAGAGAGACATGGTGGATACCAAAGATGAGAACATTGGTCAAGAGAGAAATCAGGAATTGCAATGTGTGCAAAGTATTTTCTGCAAAACCATTTGAAGCACCAGCAACAGCTGCGCTCCCAATGTTTCGTACAGTTCAGAGCCTGCCATTCCAGAACACAGGTGTTGACTTTGCCGGGCCTCTCAAGTGCAGGGGGAGTACAAGCAAAGAAGAGATCAAAGTTTACGTGATTATTTTCACTTGTGCTGTGATGAGAGCAGTTCATTTAGAGGTAACAAGGTCACAAACTGCTGAAGAATTTCAGAGGAAGTTAAATGCGTTCATTACAAGGAAAATGAGACCAGAGGTCATAGTCTCTGACAACGCAAGTGTTTTCAAGACAACAGCTGAGTGGATAAAATTGATACGAAAAAGTGAAAAATTGCAAGACCATTTGGCAACTCTAGGCATCACTTGGAGGTTCAACTTGTCGAAAAGTCCCTGGTGGGGGGCGATGTATGAAAAATTAATTAAGGATTTAAAGAAGACATTGTACAAAACCCTTGGAAAAACGCATTTGCAATTTGAACAACTGGAAGCAGTCATCATGGACATAGAGAGGCATTTGAATAACAGGCCATTGACATATGTAGAAAGTGAAAGTGGGGAGGAGCAAGTGCTAACACCTAACATAATCATGTGGGGGAAGGATTCACATACATTTGAAGATGTGGAGGTAGACGAAGAAAGAGTGACCAAGATGTATAAGAGATTGAAGAATGCGAAAGAGCACGTGTGGTCACGTTGGAACAAAGAGTATATCAACAGTTTAATGGAAGTGCATCGTATTAACAGAAAGAAGAGTGCATGTCTGCCACGGATCGGAGAAGTAGTACTAGTTGTTGGTGATGAAAGAAATAAAGGGCAGTGGAAGAAAGCGAGAGTAGAAGAGCTTGTGAAAGGAAGAGACGACGTAGTCAGGGGAGTGCTTTTGAGACACAAAGGACATCTCATAGAGCGACCGGTTCAAGCTATCTGCCCATTGGAGATTGGTTGTCAAGCGAAGGAGTCACAGACAGTGGAAACAATCAAAGGAGCAACTGATGACAAAGTCAATGTGATAACAGTTGAAACAATCAACGGAGCAATCGATGCCAAGGCCAATGTGACAACAAGAGAGAAGAGAAGAGCTGCGGTGGATGCAGAAGTGAAGACGAGACTTTGTTTGGAAGAAGATTGAAGAGGACAACTGCGTACCGTAAAGGTTTGATAAAATTTGACTCAGGTATGTTACTTTACTCAAAT
Source organism: Rhopilema esculentum (assembly GCF_057945365.1). Lineage (NCBI taxonomy): Eukaryota > Metazoa > Cnidaria > Scyphozoa > Rhizostomeae > Rhizostomatidae > Rhopilema > Rhopilema esculentum. The sequence goes on along the minus strand of NC_142823.1, from coordinate 12,890,412 downwards.
TTTAGGGGAGTTTGTGTACGGTACTTTATTATTATCATTTGTTATGTTGATTAGTAGTGGACATTTTAGGACAGTTTAGGACAGTAGAGAACTGGGACCGAGTTTCAGTTATTTTTAGTTAGATCTTCGAGAGCACAAGACAAGATGGCGAATCTTAGAGTTTAGCGACTTGTGTGCGGCTCATTTCCGTACAATTTCACAAATCCTCTGCATATTCTGTGCATATAATATTAACTGACGATAGATTAAACCAAGATTTAAGATTTAATGTATGTGGAGATTTCAAAATGCTAGCATTCCTGTTTGGACTGCAGGGTCGTTATACAAAGTATTCTTGTTTTGTCTGTCTGTGGGACAGCAGAGCAGATGTTGAACACTATGGCAGAAGAGAATAGCCTGTCAGAAATGAATTAACTCCTGGTACACACAATGTACACTACAGTGCTCTGGTTCTTGTATCCTTGCAAATAGAATATTATCCTTGCAAATTGATGCATGCGAGTTGATGCAAATTGATACAGTGGATTTTGCCCAGTGGGAATGATATTTGAATGGACACATGGAAACACCCTATTGTTGCTCGCCTATTGTTGCTCGCCATCGTCATGTAGAAATCCTCTCTCTGGTCTTTAAGGGCAATAATTCACAATGTAACCACCATTAAAAATGCCTACAGAAGTTAACGGACAAAACCAATTAACGAAGAAGCAGAATTTGCCATTAAACTTAACAGGGGCCCAGCAATTTACATCCGTGAATGCAAATGAGTCGCTGTACTCCTTGAATAGGTCGTTAGCTGCGTTGATTAGGTTAAGCCTTGGTTTTGTCAAATGTAACAAATCTTGACTTTGCTGGACTTCTTTCATGCACAATAAACTGCAGTTCTATGTCGCCATGTTGTTAATCTAACAATGACTTGCTGTTTTGCTTTCCCATTTCTTGATGATTTTGGACCAATCCGATGGTTGCGGTCAATTACCGCGTCTGGTACGTCAACTCCAATTTCTGTAGAACGTGTTTAACTTTTTTCAAAACGACTTCATTTGTCTCTTGATCGCTATCTTCAGGGAATCCAATGCTGTCAATCCTTAAGGACAAGCTGCGGGAGTACTGTTCATGGCTTTCTTGGTTTGAATTCAAGTGAGCAATATGACTTTCCAAAAGCGTGTTTTTGGATTCCAAAACATTGATATTTGTCTCCAAGCTTGTTATTTTCTCCATCATGCCAGTGACTAAAGCCATTGTTTCATTTCAGTTATGTCTTTTTTGTCGGCAACATTATGGAACTGTTCATTTAAAGAGGAAATGAAACAAATTTTTTTATGCGTTTAATCGATTTCTCCATCCACAATTGTACAGGAAAAATAATTCGCATTAGCTATTTCAAGAAATAAGAATATTAAAAATAAACTTTAACACCGCTAAACTGACAATAATTTTTCAATAAAAAGAGGCATAGGGGGACAAGACACTAGAGAGCTGTGACGTAAAGTTATGGACACGAAGCGCGCATGTTCATGATTTGAGGACAAATTTTTTAGCTGAGTGGGCGATCGTATCTTGTTGAATTTCTATTTTCACCATGTCGGACGAAAGTGACACTAGTTTAAAAGTTTCCGAAGAAGAAGAGGGAGCAGTTGCTGTTTACGGTGTTCCTGTCAGGCCATACCAATTCGAACCCTTGGCAGACACAGAATCAAGTACCGACGAGGATGACCTAGGCCACGATCATGACGGCCTAACCTCGGCAGTTTTGCGAGAGCGATACGAACAAAATACAGAAGTTAGTTCATGGTAACTTTAATTCCATAAATGACGAATATATGTTTAAAACCCGTTTTCTTTAATTTCAATGATGTATAAATACTGTAGGCATCAACGGAAATAATTAGCACACGTCGCGATAGTGCCTAGGCCCGGAGGGTCGCACCATCGTAAACTTAACTGATGATGACTATGGCATTATGTCTTATTTTTTGCAGGTGTAGATGTGGAAAATGTAAAATTGAACATCTTGTTGGTGCTTTGGAGTACATATGCTGCTTTGAGGTCAAAGAAGCACAGGGTAAACTTGTATTTGACGGAAGCATTGAACAAATATCATGCATTACACAACATGATGATTTCATTGCCATGTCAAATACAACTGTGCTTCAGAATGTTGGCCCACTGCTTAGGGACAGACAAGGAAGGAAGTATCGCAGGAAGGCAGGCCTACACGAGTGAGTAACAAAATAAAATTATCTGAAAGAAATTAAGCATACCTTTTTATAAACATGAAATATATTATATATATACAATCTAGTGAAGCAAGTTATGTATACCATTGATAGTTTTAACAGGAAATAGTTTTGACAATTTTAACAAGTGCTTTCATTTTCATGAGATATTTGAGAGCAGTATCATATCGTTGGTTGGCACGATGGTTGTTTGGCTACATGGGCTGGGAAAATTCCAGACCCCTTCCTGCTTGCATCTATCATGCCATTCGTGAAAAGTTTGCTCGTGGAACTACTAAAGGCTATAAAGTTTCAGAAAAAAGAAATTAAAGGTTTGTTAAAACTATGTATTTTGATAAATCTTTCATACTTTTAGCAAAGTATAGGGTGTTCTTCAAAATGTGTTGAAATATCATTTGACTTGATTAATTTTTGAATTGCAAGGTGTATCCTTGTTGTCTTCGGAACAATAAAGTAGATATTTAGAAATCTATCAGAAGGCTTAAATAAAAAATCAATCCAAATCAGGGGCAGGAATTCTTAGGGTGACCTTTTCTTTGATTCCCACAATTTTTACATTTTGGTGTTTTTCTACCCACAACAGGGGTCATTGCTGCTGTTTTCTGCTCCTCCAACATTGCTTCTTGCTCCTCCGCTACAATGCATAAAAAGCTGAATTTAACATACATTGCAATCATTTGGTTTTTTAAATTATATTTTGGCATAAAAATATTACATAGACTATGCATGTGATGACAAGGTCATTATAAATCAATAATAAAACAAAGAATAGTTTTTCATAATTTTTTCATAAAACAAAGAACAGTTTTTCATAGTACAGCTACAGAGACTGCAGAAACAAAAAAGGTGATTACATAAATAGAGGTAGAGGCTCAGGGGTAGAGGCTCAATCTCATATCAGATGGAAAACAAAGTCAAAAGGCATTTTGTGATGTACCTTGGGGGTAAAGTGTAACCATGTCTTTTGACTGTCTCTCTTTGAAATGCTGAATGGCTTCCTGCTGTCTTTTGCGATTTGGAAATTGATCCAAAAGTGAGCCAGGATTCTTTCTTTCATATCTGTTGCTGATGGTTGCTAGGTCGGTCTTTGTTTCATACAGCAGCACATCCATGATATCCTGAACATATCCTGTTAAAAACCAAAAACATTTTATTTTTTTTTGAAAAACTAGTCAAATTAGATTGAATAATGTGTGAAATGTATACCACACTCACCATAAGTAGGCATAACAGGTATCTTTCTCACAATTTCTTCACCTAGTTTATATTTGGGATAAGAAACTTTGAAGTAGTCGTCTCCTGTGTTTGATGTCATCTGTTTTCTTTTAAGGTTTTCATGGAAATGCAGTGTTGCCAATGCATGTCTAGAAAAAATGATATTTAAATTTTGTTCAAACTTTGCACCTTTAATCTCTATTTAAATATTCTTGTTGACTCCCCTTATAATAACGTAATTGAGGGTAACATGTATTTTGGCTAACTGAATAAAAAGTCAAAATTATATTTATATATGGACAACATGTTTAACTTTTCACTACAGGCCTTTCCAAAATATTCCATTATTTTAATTATGTTTGAAAATAGGTGTAAATAGCTTTGCTCTTTGCAAGAATCTCAGTGCCAAACTTTTACCTTACATTCGTTCCCATCCAGGAGAAATGCAACATTTTTGGGTGCCATTGATTAAGAGTTGAATGAAAACTCTCAAGACAACTGGTTTGGTCATTGGATGATAGCATCTTAACTGCACCGCAAAGTTTTGGATCAGATACAATTGCCTTCAGTTTGTCAAATGGCGCTGTACCTGTAAAGTATATATGGAAAAGTGAGAAAGAAAATCTACCTGTTTTCCACAAACTAGTGTTATTGAAACAAAATGTCAACAAAAAGGAATGATGTATAATTACCTATTTTGATCCATTTTCTTCTTTCAGTAATTGGTTCATGGACACAATTTTTAAATAGGGGGTCTTCGTGATTCCTGTGCTTATTTGCAACATGGTTAGTAAATGATTTCCATTTTGCCAAAACAAGGTCTCCGAATCCAACTTGAGTTGAGGTTGCACACCAGTAAAGGTGATTTCGAATCCCTTTCATCCACAGAAGAAGTATCTCACATCCCTTCTCTTTCCCGCTACTTCTTACCCTTTTCATAATTGATTTCACCACATGCCATAAGTCGAAATAATGTTTTGTTATCATTTTTTATTTTCTATCCATATTTTATCATTTTTGATAAAATATGGAACCTTACCTGAACAATTTCAAAATGAACAATTTTCACCAATGTACAGCAAAGCATGGTATAGGCACCATATTTCGCACTATGGCCCATCGAGTCGAATCGACCATCACCACACCATACCAGATCCTCTCTATTGGCAAGCTCACTCACCAGTTTTGAACGATAGACTTCCCAATGTCTTAGAACAGATGGAAAAAGGAACTTCTGTTGATGATAGTAGTAGGTTCTAGCCGTATATGCTGATAATCCCATGTGCCGAAAAACCAGAAGTATCTTGCTTATGGAGGCACCTGCCATAAGGCTTCCAAAACTTAGCAACAAATTGCCTGCTGGAAAACCGCCCTTCATCGTTGGTTGGGACTTCCAGGTGAATGCATTTTCTCCACATGCCGTACAATCCTGCCTTACTGTCACCATGGTTCCATTCTTTTTCATTGATACAGATGGATGATCAGCTCTACATCGGAAACAGAACATACTAAACAGGTTGAATAGCAGCGAGTAAAATACAATGAACTTTGGTTCACTCCCGACAGTGTAGGTTGCATCAATAGCATTTGTCAGATGGGTGTGAAATTTCAGCAGGAGTAAATAACTTTTCTTTTACTAATATACTATTTCTTTCCAAAAAAGTTATTTTACTTGTTTTAATAAATGACATATGATAAATGAATGAATACACTATAAAGAGGGATCAATATTACACATATATTCCTTCCGTATGATTTTCTTTTGTTTACAAGTTCAACAAGTTGTCAAATTTCCCCAATCGAATATAACAGTATGGTGGAGAATTTTGTTCATACCTTTTCTGTCATATTATTTCACTTTCAATTAAAAATTTGATTATACAATGATGTCATCATGATAGTTTTACCTAATGTTCCCTCTTGTTTCATTGGTTACTTTTTCATCATCATCATTTTCATCACTGTCTATTTCTTCCTCATTTACAAATTCTTCGTCGCTGTCTTCAGATTCATCTTGAGCTCCTACTGGATTCCACTCATCATCATTTTTAGCGAAACTTTTGCAGGAATCAGAATCACTGTCTGTCTCTTCAACGTCCATGTTATTTACGAGCTTAGTTGGCTGTCCTTGTTTTGACTCTCTGAATTTCTTAACTTTGCGTTTTAGATAATTGATTGCCTACAAACAAAGCGTAAATGAGAATGGGTTACAAAAATAAATTTATATGGAAATGAGATGGAATTGAAATTTGGCATATCGGCAAATATTATTATGTACCATGAACTTACATTCTTTTGACTTGTTAATTTCCTTTTCTGTTTTATTATTTTCAGATTTTGGCGATTCACTCTTCGGTTCAAATTTTTCAATCTTGATGTTTTCACCTTGCAATCTTGACAGGATAGACTTGACACATCTACAAATGGAGTTGCTTCCATGCTGGTTTCTGTAAAGACTGTCTGCGATTTATCAGTTTTAGAAGATGTTGCTTCGTCGAATAATGGCTCTTCAAATAGGTCCGTTTGTGTATCCGCTACAGAAACTACATTCATTGCATCTCTTACACCCTGAAAAACAGAATGTGAATTTGAGCTACAAAATTTATGGAATCCAGAGGCGTTGCCAAGGGGGTTCGGTAGGTGTGGTACCCCCTCCCCCCCCCAACACTGAGGATTTTTGCCGGAAAAAGCAATTTTGTACTCTTCCTGTAACCTTTTTGCAACAATTGTAACTTATTCACATTTTTGTAGTAGTTGAACTTTCAAAGTATGGCATTAAAGTATGAACTTTGAAACAGAAAAACAACATATAAAGGTATTTATTTTTTTACCACAACCTGAATGAGTGAGATACGCCCTTTTTGTTGGCAAAAGTTACTTCTTTAACCCTCCAAAAAAAATTTTTGGCTCCGCCCCGGATGCAATCGATAAAATTTGATAAATGTTTTATATGCACACATATATTTTGTAAAGCTTCAAATTGGAAGGGCCCGACTTTTGTAGAAGATACAAAATATTGTTTTTTTAATTGCAATGCCAACATTCTAAAAAAAGTCGTCACAATTAACACCAATAGTTTGTTATGAAAACTTTAATCACGTGGCGATTTTGATAAAACCAATTGTTTTGTGTAAACGGACAAGAAGTGGCGAGTTCTGTTAACTTTTTATTCTGTTGTACCCAATCTACTAATTTTAAGGGGGAAGGTTTAAACGCGAGCTCCACGTTTAAACCAAGATATATACGTTTGAAAGGGGCCTCAACAAACAGAGATATATATTGTAGTTGACCTTGTCATTTTATGTATCGTATCTTTTGCTTTATATAAACGTTAATTAAAGGAATATATTGAAAAATGAAGTAGACAAAGAAAATGAAATCTTACCTTTCTTCTTTCCCGTTTAGACTGAGACGTTGAATTTCCTTCATTTCCGGTTGAAGCCACGTATACTGTCGGAACAGCATCTCGCTGTAAAAACCTATTTGTTTTTGAAGTGTCGTACCCCTCTAGTAGACTAGCTACGCTCCTTGTGTAGCAACCTGGTTCAAAATGATCTGAGCAGAGGACGGGGTTTGAAAATTCTCTTGGGTCAAAATTGGGCCTACGCTTTCTAACAAATTTAGTCCACTGCCGGCGTACAGCAGGGTCCTTTGGAAAACGATGGATTCTTATTCCCTTAGTATAACTGTCATTACAACAGCTTTTATTGTCTAAAGTGCTTGCAACACATCGTAGACCACCACGAACCTTAGTTTTGTTACCTGACTCCATAGCTAATCTAAAGTTTCAGTACATAGAAAAGGGATGTAAATATTGTGAAACACCGCACGTGTCCATAACTTTACGTCACAACATTCAAAACGAGACTAGTTAAACAGCGAGCGGTCGGTGACACTTTTTCGTTGAAAAACTGAAGTCAGTATCGCTCTCATAGTTTAGCCGAAAATTCTCTAAATACATTGAACTTTTGGATTATAAGGTAATTTATTCTGGGGATTCAGGATTTAACAAAAAAAAATTGGTTTCATTTCCTCTTTAAGTAAGATTTTAACCCTTCGGATACCACCATATTTTCATTTGCCATATTTAAACCATACTTCAAGATGTAACCCAGCTTAAAATTTGTCTTTTTACATCACGACGAAAAAGTGTGACTGTTCCATAGGATAAATAGCATGGATTTTGGCTTACTAAAGGATTGGCTTACCATAAAAACTTTTGGGAAAATATGTATACACACAGAATTTCAAGAAGTTACAGTGGTTTGTTGTCCAACTTTTGAATTTTGACCTTTTGTATTTTGTTCATTTTCCCTTTAATTTGTTCTACAAGCTTGTTCTGCTCTTATAATAGACACGGTGTGCCACCATTTGCGACAGTTCTGAAATTCAGATGTAGAAAGACTATTGTATCACCAAGGCCTCTCTGTGTTAAATTGACTTGGAAAAAGAAAAGGGTGTGCTTTTTGCATCTAAATTTCAGATTTGGGTAAATCACACTTCATTCTGTACTCCACAGACATGCTTTAGCTGCACTTCATTTCAACTACAACTTAAGAAGAGAAGTCAAAGTTTTGGAAGATGGCTCTTTGCAAGTAACCATCCATTACCCAAAGTTTAAAAATGGCCAAGCAAGAATAAAGGATGTGAGGGTATGCCAAAAGTTTTGTAAGAGCTGCTCAGCTCATTTTTGTTGCAATAGTATTTTGAAAATGATGTAACTTTAGGACCTTAGGAGATCCTAGAGAAAAGTTGTTAGAAAGAGAAAAAATCCTTTACTAGGATGATGAAAAGCCCTAAAGTTTGCACTTTTATACCATAGATTATGTAAGGGAGCTGGTTGCTACAACAGTTAGCAGCATCAGTGAGCTCATGTTGGAAGCAGCCTGTAAAGATTTAAAAAGAATGACTTCCCCACCCTTGTGTGCTGAATTCGTAAAAGAAAGCAAAGAGGATGCCTTAAAGAAAGACAGGACAGGAAAAAATTAGAAACTTAAAATGTTCCAGGAACATCTTCACGTATGTAATGTGGATGAGTATTTGTAACATTCTAGTCGATCTATCAGAGGTGGGTCACATATTTGCTGTCAAAAGAAAAGTTATTACATTGTGCGAGGTTTCTCTTGCAGAATTCACTGTGTTGTATGCTTTTACTCTAGGATCAAGGATTTAAATGGTATGCCTAATGACGATATCAGTGAGCTGTAATCAGTACACCTGTTTAAAATATGTCAAAGACATGCTTTAATAGGAATTTGATGAGCCCTTCTTATTAAGACAAGACTTCTTAAGCATTGGCGGATCTACAGGGGGGGCCGGGGGGGCCATGGCCCCCCCCAAACGATTCGACAACGAGAAACTTTGAATGAAAAGACAGTAAATACATTAACTAAACATGTAAATTGATAAGGTAAAAGTTTTTGCATAACAAGAAACTAGTTGTTTATATAACTAACAAACCAAAATTACTTATTACATTACATGAGAACACTAACTGCGAGCATAGAAACATGAGAGCTTTGATTGAGTAATTTTGTGGAAATCAGTGATCCCAACTGATGTCAATATATTCAGAAAAGAATTTGAAAAGGAAGTAGCTATATCGTAGCAAAAACGTTATCGGAGATTTTGCCTTTGAAACGAAAAGCTACATGCGAGCTCATTTTGCGCGAGAAGTGGTGTGTTTCAATGTTGAGTATTGCGATATAATAGCAACGTCATTTTGTCCATCTTTTAACTACTTACAGCTTTAATGGGATTCGTCTTGATTTTAATGCTGCGAATGAGTCAATGAGTTTATCGCTCGTTGGTGTTCTGTCACGGTGAACTTGCAGAAGAAGTAGGGATTCTAATCTCTCCTCAGACATTGTTGACCGAATTGCTGTCAGGGTACTATTCAGTTTAGAAAATAGTCGTTCGGGTTCTGCTGTTGTCACCGGTAGCACAGTGAGAATGTTGAGTAATGTATGCAAATTAGGAAATACATCACCTTGGCAGTCGCCTAAAGCGCCGATAGCGGTATTTGCTACTGTACTTGTTCCACGTGACAGCCATTGCTGCTTCCAAATTTCATACTCTCCTTCAACAATGGACAAGGGGTCTAAAAAGACTCCGTATTTTAGTGCTGCAGGCAAAATATCTTGCCAAGTTGATTCTTTGACGAAACAAGGCAGAATTCTTGTAAGCGTCGCAATCTTCTGCTGATGGGGACCAAATCTTGCTTTCATATCTCCAGCCACTTCATCAAGAAGAGGTAAAAACACATTGATACGATAATAATCAATGGCTTTTTGATTGGCTTCACCTGCATTTGATCTGAACCTGGATTGACTGACTGCTCGAGGAATTGCGTGCATCTCTTCTCTGGTCACTCCAATATTTTCGCCAAGAAGCATTGCCTCTTCAAACATCGAAGCAAACTCATTTTCTTCACCTTTACGCCACGTGTAAAGCTTTGACTGTGTCGCAGAAATCGTCGACATTGCTTTCACAAGATCGCTACCAATTTGTTGCAAAGAACGGGACACTGGGCGAAGTACAGCAGACACTTTCTCGGCCAATACTAGCGCTACAAGGAACTGAGGGTCTTGCAAACTTTTTAACAATCTCCTGGCATCTTTTCTTGTATCTAATGAGTCCCAAGCGAGCATTTCCTCCAAGCACACAACGATGTAAGGCAAAAGCTGTCGTGCAACCAAAACTGATTCATGTCTTTCGACAAATCTTGTTTCACAGAGGGTCACCAACTGCCGTCGCTGAAGCTCTTCAATTGATTCTCGTGCTATGACTGCTTGCAAATAGCTGTTTCTTTTCGCATGCTTGAAGAAATTGTTGATATCTTTGATGTCATCCATGCAATGTCTGATTGCTGGTATCTTTGCGGCTCGAGAACAACTTAGATTTAGCGCGTGCATGCAGCAGTGGAAGTAGTCAGCGAGTGGCGCAGCAGATTTGATAAAGGAGCAAACACCAACTCGCTCACTGGACATCGATGCAGCACCATCATATCCTTGACCAACGAGGTACTGCAAATCCAACCCAAGCTCACTTATATGGCGGAGTAGAGTCTCCCCTATTGCCTTGCCACATAGCTTAATTTCATTGTGCTCTGTTTCATCTGATTGGTCACTGCTTTTTATGTCTGCAATCAGGTCTAAAATTGCGACCGGTTCTTCTTTGATAATTTTTGGCACATTTTTTGTGTCAATGTAACGAATTGCAATGACCAACTGTTCTCGTTTCGCACAATCTTGGGTTTCGTCGGCCATTATTGTCCAGAATTTTGCATTTTTTACATCTCTTACTATGTCCTCTTTGACAATATTTCCTGCACAGGCAATTAGCTCGTTTTGTATCGTTTTGCTTACCAAAGAAGCATTGCGTTTGCAAGATTTCAAGTGATCTTTCAAGTTTGTATCTCCTCCCCGTACTCTCAATCGCAGCAATGCCCTGAAGTTTCCATCATTGTGCTTGGGTTCCATCCCAGTTGAATCTACTGGTCCATCATCACGATGGCCTCTAAGCGCAATATTTTGCCTGGCGCATGTTAGAAGGGTGTCGATGATGGGAACCAGCGCAGTCCTGTTTCTTTCAATCTCTTTCTGCCTTTCAATGTTCATTATTGATCGAACGTCCTTCTCACTCCCAGGTGTTGCACGGCTCAAGAACTCCGTGTACTTTATGGCACATGTCTTATGAAAAGATGTTTCTTGGTGACTTGTGAGGGCTCCATTTTTCCCTGTCAAGTCTGAAAAGTTTACAAGAGGCTTGTTAACAAGTTTGCCCATTGACTGGCCTGCTCCACCTCCGTATTGTGCACCTCTTCCACCTCCACTCTCGCACGTCTTGAATAAAACGCAATAAACACACCAAGCACCGCAACATTTTGGCTCTCTGCTGACAGCTAGCCAGGGGAAGGTTTTCAAGTGATTTTCACCCAGAAAACGCTTCGTTGTCGAGGACATACCAACCATGAGCTGATTCTTTGGTTTTTTCTTTTCAGAAAATGGATATTCATCCCTTCTCTGCGGCACCCACCTCTTCGATAAATATGCTTCCCTTTCGTTATCTGTCAGCTGTTCTCCTCGTTTTGTTTTCATTATAGCTCTACCAATGTCATATCTATCAGATATTGCAACATTTACTTGTGTCGCCATACAACAGAGGTCTGGGTGTGTTTCCTCTTCAGGACAATCCTGGACTACCGCAACTTGGCTTTGTGTGTCGAATTCTTCACCAGTAGATTTTGATTCAAATTCTTGGCAAGTGGTAGTTTCACATGTTTTAGAGATTTCAGGGTTATCTCCAACTGAACTGGTGCGGCTACTTTTTGAGAAGAATGAGTCAAGAGTTCTTGATTTCTTTGGTGGACCAGACATTTTAATCAAACCTCCAGTCGGCTTTATTCTCTCGCTTTCAGTGAGGCAATAAGTTGCAAGTGGATGTGTAACACAAGAATTATGATAAGCCTAAAACAATAGTTCAATGCAAAATTAGATGTGACCGGATCTCGCGGCTCATATGGACTATGGTTTAACACAAATCATGACTGCGATCATGAATGAATGACGTCTGCAAACGTTAATGGTTGAGAAAGTTATGGCTAAAATGGGTTACAGTTCAAACATTGTTCATCGTGTTATTGCGATTGTGATACCCAAAAAGCGTCACTATTTCCAACAAAAGCAAAACAGTACCTATAACTACTCAGCTTTGCCTGTTATGCTGCGATGAATTTTTGGTGACTACCCATTTTGAAAATTTACCATTCAAATTATACGCACCAAATACGTGGGGACTTTTGCTCATTTTCTAAATCTTTTTTTCATCTTAAGGGTACGTGTCTTATGCCGGCTTCTTGAACACAGGAATTATAATGTCATTCACGAACTCTGATGCGTCATAGTTCCCCTCCCAAGTCAAGCGCGAAAGCTGCTGACCAAATATTCAATATGAATATTTGTAAAGGCTGAAATACACGATCAGTTTTTTATGTCAGTTTTCCCCAAAGTTATTTCTATATCCGTTTTTCATCAGTTTAACTAAAGAAGCGCGTGTTTACACGATTAGCCAAAGTTCATCAATTTTTCATCATGTATTTTAGCCTTTACTTCGCTTGGAAGTTTCTCGCAGCAATGAAGTTTCTTAATTTTCAGTGTTCTGAGAGTGTACCTTCTTATGAAATTTTTTGATAGAAAGGGGCGTTTCCCGCGTTCGGTGAGACTTTGAAGGGCGTGTCTGTGAAATTTTCGCAGGCCTCCTCTTCTTTCATAAATGGCCCTCCCCAAACGCAGACGCTGGATCCGCCCCTGTTCTTAAGAACAACTCCCTGGAAGATCAGCTTCAGATATTCATAATAATTTAGTATAAAGGTTTCAAGTTAATGTCTAAGTTAGAATATTTTAATGGAGGACTGAAAAGATGTCATTTACAAATGAAAAAATTAATACAAATGAAAGTGTTACTCTTATTATTTGAATTTTCAAAAATTAATGAAGGAGGTTAAAATAAAAATAGGGGTTGGAAAAATTTCGAAAGTAGATAGGCAGATGGAGGAGGATTATTCAGTAGTTGAGGAACAATAAAGTGCCTTCAACCCTTTTAACAGAACTTGAATATTTATTGCTGTTTTGTTCTCATAAATGTTGCTTTTTTGAAGTTTAAGATTCAGTTGCTGATCTTTCAGTGGACGAGGAACTAAAGAAGAAACCCCATTGCACAGTTTGCAAAAAAACCAATGAAAGGCCATAGATTTGTTGCCAACTGTCAAAAAAATCAGGAATAGCAGCATGAAAGTTTCAGCCAGTTTCCAGTTCCTATTATTTAATATATATTGATAAGAGATGTGACCACAAAAGTTGTTCAGCTGTAGACTTTTACCTCGCATTTCTCATGGTCAAATATCAAGTATCACTGTTGAATTAAGACATGCAGTATAAATCTACATGGTATATCTAATAACAGCAAATTCTAGAAAGATCAAGGTTTAAATTTAGGGGTCAAGAATTTCATACAGTGAGTTTAGAAAATTTTACATAGTGAAGGCTGTTTGTCAATTTGGTGTGAATACAAGAGAGATATCAATTGTATTCTCATTCATTAAAGGGGAGAGATCGCTTTAATCACTGTTTCACCCATCTGGATAGCCTGTGGCTGTGTCGCACCGCACAACAAATTTGGTTCGAATGGCATGGTATGCACAGGTAAGCCTGGTAAATGCACGAAAAGCTACAGCATGCAAAAACTTGTTTTCAGACCCCAGGCTTCAATATCCTTCTATTTTGTCTTGTTTTGAATTGGTCAGTTAATGTATCAAGTGTCCGTCATGTGAGGCACATATGATTAAATCCTGGATGTAGGGTTAGCAGCACCAGCATTCTGGTGCCTGCCCAAGCTCCTCCACAACTTGAAATTCGCTCAGTGCCAACTTGCACATGTCTATTTCTTGACAGCACTGGCATTCTTTTGGGTTCACAAGGAGCTGTGTGTGACAGTTTCCACACACGCCTATAGATAAGACAAAGACATTTGGAAACTCCTCATAACCTAAAATTTTGAATCTATTGGGTATGTTCTGTTAATATCTTGTTGCCATTTTTTACATTTGCGATTATCTTCCCCGTATTTGTTGTAGACTATAGCACATCTTTAAAAACCTGATTGTAGATTATGGTACATCTTAAAAACCTGATTGTTGCGTATTAATATGTATACATTTCTCGAGTCAAGATTCATTTCCTGTCAAGTTTAAAACATAATGTTTTATGCAAAGAAAAGTTGTTAAAATGATAAAGATTTTTTTGCAGTTATGCTAGAGCTGTTGGATACAGATTGATTGTAAGATGGATTTTAGGATATATGGTCTGGGATAAAACCAGGCCCTTACAAGCTTGTGTATATCATCCAACTATTAATTCTACTGGCTACCAAACAACTCGGGAGCAGGAATAGGTAGAAACAACCTAATGCTGATTTCCATAAGGTGAAGTTGCTTCAAAAAAATGCAATATCATATTTTGATTTCAAAGAGACTGCTAATTTGATGTAAAATTATTTTTATTTCAGCCAGACTAAACTTTGATATTACATGCATTGCCAATGTTCATGGATTGTTTTCTTGGAAATCAAGCTATTCTACAATGCCCCCAACCAATCAGGTTATCAGTTTTTGCAAAATATTTTGCTGGGTAAAAATAGAACTCTATTGGAAGTCACTGTGAAATAAAAAAATAAAAACTGTGCATCTCCCAGTCACCTTATTTGCTTTTTTGCCACAAATCTTCCACATCTTGTTGAAATCAGCCTTGCAAGCATTATATTCGTAAAATTGTTTTTTCTATATTTGCTTGAAATCTGATTGTGACTTTTCTAGGAAGTGTATTTCTAGGAATTTTCAATGAAACAAGTTATAGCATAAAGAAATATAAAAATATGAAAATGAAAGTCAACGGGGAAACGTTAGTTGTCATGAGAAGAACCTCTTCTTAGATCCCCCTTCAAAAATCTGCCACATCTCCTTTATTTCCATGGTTGCTTTTTTGGGTTTGTGCTGCCCTGGCTTTGTCCTGTTGCTGTTGTTCCACCCATAATCTTTCTTGTTGCTCAGCTAAAAGCAGTGTTATAAGTAGTGAGGAGTTGAAAGTAACTGTTTTGTTCATAATAAACAGTACTTGGCACAATAGAGTTAATAATGCTTCTAATAATATCGTTTCTCATAATATTGAATACCAATATCTGACATTGATTTTGCTTCATCGAAAAAGCTCAAAGCTGAAATGGATAAGAAAGTTAATCTCAAAGCGAATTAGCAAACAGAGAACAAGGTACCAAATGCAACTAAGTTTCAACCTTTAGAATGGCCAACAAAAGAGGATCTATCCGCATTCGCCCTCAGCAGAGCAAATCAAAGGCTGTTCTACTCAGTATTATTGATGATCACAGTGATTATTTTGTATTCTAAAGTCATGAAATCCTGAAAATACCAGATCTTTTTCAAAAGACTTATATGAGGCTGTCCTATTCTGAACTGATACAAAAGTGCTATGAAACAACTATTAGCATAACAGAAGAGGAGATAAAGCCAATTGAAAAAGATGCTGTGTCACAATCTCAAAGAGCAGTTTTTTTATTCATACAGCTGGAATAATTGGTGCCTCACAAAGCAAAGCAGCCTGTCACACAAACCCAGCTCTGCCTTCACAATCCTTGATAAAAACAATTTGCTATCCCCAGCTATTTCAATTTACATCAAGGCAACAAGTCATGGTTGTGCACATGAGGCTAGTGCCATCCAGACATATGAAAGACACATGATGAAAAATCATTGTAACTTATGGATTGCTTGTAAATGACAACAAAAATTTGATTGCTTGTAAAAGAACAGCTTCCTTTTTTACATGCAACCTGTGACCTTTTTTGTTCTTGCGACTGTTGTCGTGAAGAATGTGGTGAGGTGTGTCCAAAACCCCCCAAAAGTGGTATTGTCCACACGGCAGAAAGTTACCCGAATTCAGCAAAGTTTTACAAAAAGTACAATTGCCAGAAGATTTTTAGCAAATGAGACCATTTGTATCTGCAAAAGCAAGCCTGTTGCAGGAGAAAATTGCTGCAATGTCACAACAATTTGTGGGAGCATAGAACTTATTTTCATCTTCCTTGCCTTCATTATAAAAGAATGCCAAACAATGCTCAAACCACATGGTTGTGTCAATTGTGCAAGTGCAATGGTTTGTCTGAAAAGCCTCAGCCAACATACTCGGATGAAGTAGATTTAATGGTTACCAAGATCACGACTGGACAAGTTGAGAAATATGCTAAAAGTGGAGAAGTGACTTAAAAAGATTTGGCATTGATTAAAGCTGAAGATGTTTGGAGGAATGATGTGATCATACATCAATCACAGTTTCTTTTGAAAGAGAAGAACCCAATGATTGAAGGATTTCAGTGGCCTACCCTTGGACCTGCAAGAAATTATGATGCTGTCTCATCAGAGTTTGTTCAAATAATGCATCCAGGCAATAATCACTGGGTTCGTGTGAGCTCCATTAGCTGGCAGAATGATGAAATTTTCTGATTGGCTGGCATACAAAAGCCTTTCCTGTGAGAAGCTCTTTGATGATTTTATATTTTGTCATGTTTCAAAGAGTGTCTGTAATTTTTTCCTGATCGCCCTATTATCTTGCACATGTTATCGCAACTATCTAAAAAGCTTTAAGTATATACAAGAGCTTTAACATAAAAGTCCATGATATTTGGATTGGTTTGGTTTGGACAGAGTTTTCTTTTAATAAGTTTGATAATTCCTAGATAGTGTTCCATTGCTAGATCAATGGGAATATTGTGTCCTGGACCAGACTTGGAATTGACACTTCAGTTCCAAACAAGGCGATAGGCTTCTTTTTCTGACAATGTGCAGAACACCTGTGACAGTAAATGCAGACCTTCTAGACGATATTTCCTACTTGCTGCTCCATCTGCTCTCAAATAAGGCATGAAAAATCGCCATCGCCATGTGAAATAGCATCCTTATAATTGTGAACAATCATCATATATTCCATGAACGCACATTGATAATGCAACATGTCATCCTTATGACCAATTGATTCATCCTCATTAGGAACTAAACCATGCATTTTTTCTTCATGGTCTTTCTTTCTCTTACCATGCACTTTAAAAATCTTTGTACATCCTTCACTTTTGCATTTAAATTTGCCATCTTTTAATGTCGCTGAAGTCAATTCTTCTTCTCTCTTAACCTTTTCGGAAGAGTATGAGCCACATAATCTTGTCTCGAGATAAATTTGTCAACAACCCCTGCCGCAATATTTGTTAAAAATTGCCTCTTGGTCTGCTTACTTGCATGCATTAGAAATTGGTCTTCTTGGCATGGCACATAGTGGAAGGACTGTTGATTGAGAACAGTTAGCGTTGCTGCCTCAATTCTACTGTCTAATGCAAGATCTAAAAAGCTTTGAAATGCTGCATAACGACGCTTAACCTCTGTCACAAAAAATTTTTGCATATTAACCAATACTTTATCCGACCATAAGGTGCACTTTTCAGTTATACCAGGTTTGTAAAAGTTGTCCGTGCATACCTATGATTAGAATGGAAATCACAACTGAACAAAGAAACATGCCATAACCACCAAGAGAAGAATTATGCAAAAGTGCCAGTTGATTAAAAATGGTGAGGGGGTAATATTTATAAATAGTTTTAACAAAAAACTATCCTGTAATCTAAAAATGAACAAGAAAAGCACATTGTTAAAGGGTATAAAGAATATTGAATGCAATCTCACTTGCACAGGGATCTATGCATGTTAACTGCTAAAATACTGTGATGCCATGATAATAAATGGGTAGCAAAGACTATAAACCTGTAAAAATTTCATCTCTGAATGGAAGTCTACTATTTAAAAACTGCATGTTACTAAAGCGTTTTTCTGGGGTAAAGCCATTTGCAACTTGGAACTGTGCATTCAAGGCATTGACCTGATTGTTCAATCAACATTTGACAGCCTTTCAGCCGGTTTTCCACTAGGCGGAATTTTCCGTGCGCAGCAGAGCGGCTATTGTTTTTGAAACAATGCACGCCTACGGATGAGGACTTCAATTTCCACTGGAAGAAATAATAGTCCAATACTTTCCCTGAATATTGACAGACGCCGCAGGTTACTCTTGATGAAAAAGCTTCAATTTCTAAAGCTTATGGTTTTTCAAAGATCAAAAGACAAGTAACAAGAAACAAAAAAAATTCTGGGGTTGTGAGCTTTATCAAGCGAGAAAAGAAAAAGGGGAATTTAATTTGCTGGTTAACGACTTGAGGCTCTTTGACCAAGAACTGTTTTTTAGATATTTTTGAATGTAGCCATCAGATTTTGATATGATCCTTGATTTTCCTCTTCTGTCATGTGTCAAAGCATTGAATGATTTGATTGGTTGGCACCATTGGACGCGGTGGAAAAGTTGAAGTAAATCCGACTTTCAAATACACGCGCAGCAGAGCGACAAGAAACAGCTATTGTTGAAATAAACAATGCAAATACAATGGCCGCTCCGCTGCGCGGGGAAAATTCAGCCTAGTGGAAAACCAGCTTTAGACCATTTGCCAAAGTGGTGTTGCAGTGGCAAATTGTGGAAAGGAATGAAACACAATGCTCAATTATTTCAATGACTCAATTTGTTGCTATTTTACAGCTAATTCCTTCGCAGATACCATATGCTCCAGTTCAGTCAGAAATATAGGCAATGAGATATGCTGTAAGGATCTTTCTTCCTTGTATATCTTGTGGTTGATAGGAAGAACCCACCCTTGTATATGTAAGGAAAACACAAAACATATGTCAATGTACAAAGTACACAGCGTGCATGAACATTGTCCTCTCTTCTCAATTTGACAAATTCTGGTAAATGCTCTCCAAAATTCCATTTTTTCCAATTCAGCTCTCAATTTTTTTGACCATTTCTTCTAATTTTGACCATTTCTTCTAAACTCTTATAAACAGGTTTAGATTCTTGGAGGATAGCATTTTTTTCAATAGAAGCAGCCTTCTTTTTTGCTATGATTTCTGCCCACTCTCTTGGTTCTGGTCTGAAATAAAAAATTGACACTAAATCAACAAATTTCACAAAACACCTTATAGGCAACATAAATAGCTTTACATTTCAGTAGCAGAAACCAAAATAAAAGTAATTTATGTAAGAAAGATTGTGGGTTACACCAAAGAGGGACTGAACAGAGAAAAACCCAGTTTTTGAAGTTGCATAAATCTGCAATACTATAAACTCTATTGGAGGGCACTTTTACCTTTGAGATAAATTTCTTTCCAAAAAATAACAACTGATTTGTTCTTATGATTGGATTCGCTCCTTAATATATTATAAACAAGGCCTGTCGGTTTCAATACTCTTCGTTGGCAGATGATGGAATTGCTCCAGGTTTGAGATCTTACAGTAAAAGTAAAACTGCTGTCTAGAAGTAAAACTGCTGTCTAGAAGTAAAACTGCTGTCTATAAGTAAAAATTAAGGAACTGAATTGAACTGAAATGAACTGAACTGAATTGAACAGAAGTAATGTAAGGTTATAGAAAAATAATGACTTTAGATTAAAGTTTCCACTTTGCATCTAAAAGGCAGTCATACGATCATAGCAAAGAGGAAGAAATTGAAGAAGGAATAAAGTTGAAGAAACTCACTTGGGTCTCTGTTAGCATTTATTTGGTCATCTGTAAAATGTCTTTGGCAAATAAATATCTGTTTGGCTTTGATCTGCGACCGAAGATTAGCGTCAATTACTCGATTTTTTGTCACAACATGGATAAGTTGCTCTCTCAATTTTGTGTTGAAGGGGTCTTCACCAGAGGGAACCGTGAAAATTCCAACTCCCTTGTACTTTTTAGACCTAGAGGTTCCACAGCCATAGATTGAGCAGTTATCTCCAGGCATTATAATAAACAAAGGTTCCCAAATCAAATAAAACCATATACTTCATTTATCATGTTTTCCTTAGTGACTGCGACATTGACTTGCTATGGTTGTTTCTGCTATGCGTGGAAGAGAATGGGTACTAGCCGCCAAGACAGAACAACAAGTTTAAAAATAGGCTATTGTTAGTTTCCAGACTATTCTCCTTCTTTTATCTATGTTAAAATGCATCATATAAAAAAGTCTACAGATTCTCTCAAAAACTTTTTCAGCACTATCTATATGATCAAGCTACATTGCTTAGATTTTGACATTGTAAAATCTGTTTACTCTAGGTAATACGCAACCTGCTGCAACAGAACTGTCCCTGTGAAACTCGTAAAACTCAACCACCTGAAGATCAGATGTTACAGTTGACAATACATCCAGCAACTATAAAGACTCTGTCATTCAAACATCATCTTCACAACCCATAGTTACTGATGGATTGGTCCAGACAACAGGCTTTTCTTTGTCAAAGCAATGTCAAACTGTCCCTTCCCAGATATCAAATGTATGTTTTCAACATTTCCAAAGTACACAAGACTTTTAGCCAGATACCAGAGCCTTCCTAATAAAATAAACGTACTACAAGCACATTCTTCGCTGTATAATCTACATGCTTGTGTAAAGACAGTCTTATCAGCTTTTCTCTCTTTCTGCACAAGCAACATTACTACAGGCTACTTTTCTTGGTGAAAAACTTAGGCCATTACCCCTTTTGGAACGACTCAAATTTAGGCATGCAGAAACGCGCACAATGTAGAAAAACCAGGAATTATTATCTGCCTTCTTTCCTTCTACCTTTATCATTCGTCAGTATCAAATCAGACTTTGGTTGAGCCATTTGTTTTCAAATTAAGAGTAAAGGAAACAAGTTATCCCCCAGTTTGGTTTTCTTACTTGAATTAGACTTTATCACGTGTCATACGTTCAGCGACTCATGAATTGTTGAGAATCACAACGGGAAGCCTGCCGTTCCATCGAAGAAGCCACTTCTGTGCTTCTAATACCACCTCTCAGCCTACCAAACAGCAAAGTTCAAGATGCCCCAGGTCCTCCATTTAAAAGGAGAAAACAGTCAACCCTGGAGAACTTCAAAGTAAAAGGTCTATCAGCTGATTTCCCTTCAGAATTAGTTAGACCTCAGCAAGAGTATTCGTCCTCAGACACTTTTGTTTCTCAAACTTCTCTTGACACGCCCCCAGAGAAGGATCAAATAACATTGAACTCTTTTACTGTTCCTTTTCAAGTTGATGTTGGTGAATGCTTCAAATATTGTAAAAGTTTGAATAATGAGCAGAAAGATGAGGTCCTTCAAAATCACTGGAAACCTGAGCCTGGCTATCTATTTCCTGTCAATTCTATACATCGTAAGTTTCAACACAAATGGCTTGCAGAGTTTCCGTGGCTTGCTTACTCCAAACATGTTGATGGTGCCTTTTGCATCAACTGCTTAGTTTTTGGCATTCCTGAGAAAAGTCAGCATGGGGAAAACAAGCTTGACCACTTATTTACATCACCACTCACTGCGTGGTCAAAAGCTTTGCAAAAGTTCCGCGACCATGCTGCAAAATCAAATGTTCACCGTTCTGCCACACTCAGAGCAACTCAATTTTGTCTCGTTATGGAGCAAAAATGCAAGCCCATTGATCAACAACTCAATGCTTTAGTTGATGAACAAATAAGAAAGAATCGGGCCAAGCTATTTCCGATTGTGGAAGGTATTATGCTTTTTGGACGTCAAAATATTTCGTTTCGGGGTCACAGGGGCGATTCTGCTCATTACGATGACAATTCACATAATCCTGGTATTTTGCAAGAATTGTTGAAATTTCTCGTCCGCTGTGGTAACAATGAAGCATTTAACGAGCAAATGACGAATGCCCCCAAAAACATGACATACAGATCTAAAACTACTCAAAACGAGCTAATCAACATCTGTGGCGAGTTTATCATTTCTAAGCTTCGGTCAGAGGTTCATGAAGCTAGGTTCTTTTCGGTTCTTGCTGATGAGGCAGCAGATATTAGTAATATTGAACAGATGCCCCTCGTCATCCGGTTTGTTGACAATCAGGCAAAAATTCGCGAAGAGTTTATGGGCTTTATTCTCTGTTTTGGAGGCATGAAAGGCAAAGATATAGCCAATACAATTCTTCAGGCTGTTGAAGGTTTTGGTTTAGACATGAACCTTTGTCGTGGCCAGGGGTATGACGGTGCTGGCTACATGGCAGGCAAATGCTCTGGAGCTGCTGCTAGGATATGCCAGTCATATCCTAATGCTCCTTACACTCATTGTGGATCGCATGTGCTAAATCTTTGCGTAGCCTCCGCTTGTAAGATTCAGGTTGTCAGAAACATGATGGGGCATGTGCGTGTTGTCACAGAATTTTTCAATTCAAGCACTACACGATTTGAAATCCTGAAGAAAGTCATCAGAGAGGTGCTTCCTACTTCGCGTCGCAGCCACCTCATCGATGTTTGCCGGACAAGGTGGGTCGAGAGAATTGATGGGCTAGATGTATTTCTGGAGCTCTATGATGCCGTTGTAAGGTCTCTCGAAACTATCATGCTAAATTTAGACAAATCGTGGAATTCTGATTTGGTCCGTGACGCGAGTGGTTTGTTCTATTCAACAACATCTTTTCAGTTCATATTGTTACTTGTCGTTGTTTCACGCTGTCTTGAAATTACCAGGCCTCTCACTAAACAATTTCAAAAGGTCTCGTTTGATGTTGTTGCTGCAAAAGAGAAGATTTCGTTGACGTGTACCTCTCTACATCGCTTACGATCTGAAATTGATGATATTTATCTAGGCTGGTATGACGAGGCAGCATCTATTGCTGAATCAAACTCCATTTTTACTGCGATGCCTTGCACTGTTCTAACGCAAGTTAACCGGTCTAATGCTCCTTCTGAATCAGTCTCTCAATATTATAAACGAAATGTCTCAATCCCTTTCTTGGATCACTTGTCAGGCCAAATGGAAGCTCGTTTCTCTGATAGAAACATGTCGGTTTTAGACGGATTTTATGGTATGCCGAATATGATTGCAGCTTCTCCTGAGTGGGAAAACAGATTCGGCTCTTTTCTCGATCTTTATATCAGTGATCTTCCTGAGCCAAGATATATCAAGACCGAACTGATGATGTGGAAAGACCATTGGCAATCCTCAAAAAACATCCCATCAACATTATCTGCACTTCTTTCGAAAATTGACAAATTAACATTCCCAAATATATATGCTTGTTTCCAGATCCTAGCGACATTGCCAGTAACAACATGCACTTGCGAGAGGTCTATTTCTGTTCTTCGCAGGCTAAAGACATACCTTCGAAACACCATGTTGCAACAAAGATGCAATGGGCTAGCTCTGCTATGCGTTCATAGAGGAGTCAGGATCAATACTGATGAGATAATTGATTGTTTTGCAAGAAGGCATCCTAGACGGATGAAGTTGATTGACATATTAAACACAGATCCTGACTGTGAATAAGTACCAGCAAAGTACATACTGCAAGCTACTGGCTCTGACCTATCTAAGGCTGTTTCTGCTTTCAACATCAGTTGCTGTTTTCTTTACTTTGGCTTTAACTCACCTAACTGGTCTACATTAGTTTCTAGTTCAATTTTTGTGCTTTTGGGGCATTCAAAATCTGAATCGTTGCTGACCAGCCATATGGTCTGCGTTGTTTTTCATCGAGCTATTATGACTTCCATTCATCGTGGTGGTCTTCGATTGTTGCTCATCTATTCATTTGAGTTTTCGTTGTTTAAGATACCCAGAATTTGACCCATCAATGTGGTCTGCGTTTGTTGCTCAAATAAACATTTTAGTTGTCGTTGATTGAGATACCCTGATTATTACCCATCAAAGTCGTCTGCGCTTGTTGCTCATTTAAACATTTTAGTTGTCGTTGTTTGAGATACCCTGAATTTGACCCATCAAAGTGGCGTTCGTTCGTTGCTCATTAAACATTTAGGTTTTCATTGTTTCAGAAATCCTAAGTTTGACTCGTCAAAGTTGTATGCGATAGTTGCTCATTAAATCGTTAATAATTTGATGAAGATATTTTGTGTTTGATAAATTGGTTTTTATGATATCAGAATGTAAATGGATTTCTATGTAGTTTTCTTGGTAGTTATTGAGACTTCAACCGATCGAGTAAAATTTCTTAAGTAAGGCCATAGGGCGTTACCTGGCAACTGAAAAGGGCGTTACCTGGCAACTGAAAAGGGCGTGGCGTCTTGCCTCAACTGCAAAAAACTTAAGCACCCCTCAAAATTTGAGCTGGATCCGCCCCTGGCTTTATAGAGTTATCATTAGTAGGCCCTACAACCATATTCATGTAATGCGAGGCGAAGTATCTTCTGTTCTTCTTGGTTACTGCAATATCAAAATATATTTTCATTGTTCTGTTCTAGGAAGCAAGGGTTACAAAGAGCTAAAGGCTGTCATTTGCAAAAAGCAACTTGTTAATGATATAAAGAAGCTGTCACCACTGCAACAGACAAGTGCCTTGTAGTCATTCCACAACGCTGTCATACAATTTCCACCAAAAAGCACACATTTTTCATATTTGGCAATGAAAGCAAGGTAGCACTGTAACAATAATATTCCTACTTAATTATTACTTGCAATATAGCCTTATATTTGCTAAATCTATTAACAGTTTATATTAGAACCTTTGATGCAATAAAAAACAAATAGAAAAACATATTTCACACCAAAAAGCACGCACACATTTTTCATATTTGGCAATGAAAGCAAGGTAGCACTGTAACAATAATATTCCTACTTAATTATTACTTGCAATATAGCCTTATATTTGCTAAATCTATTAACAGTTTATATTAGAACCTTTGATGCAATAAAAAACAAATAGAAAAACATATTTCACACCAAAAAGCACGCACACATTTTTCATATTTGGCAATGAAAGCAAGGTAGCACTCTAGCAATAATATTCCTACTTAATTATTACTTGCAATATAGCCTTATATTTGCTAAATCTATTAACAGTTTATATTAGAACCTTTGATGCAATAAAAAAACAAATAGAAAAATATGCTTTTTTGTGACCGGAATCTTCACCTTCTCTTCCCATAAAAATTATTCTCGGCAGCCTTACATTTGAATGAAAATGCAATTAAAACGCAAGCTATGACAAAGCAGGGTAAGGAGAGATGGAAGATTTCCTATCCCAAATACAAGAAAGGAGCTGTAGCCAAACCTGTGAAGACAAAGCCAACATATGATCAGAACTTTCGTATCTAAGTCCATCAATATTTGTGAAACTGTTCAGGTCTAAAGCCACTTATCAGCATTGATTTCATGATCCAAGTAAATATAATTCTTTGATTTTTTTAAGGATATGTCACTGAACTACTGCACATGAGTGTAAGGAGGCGCTTGAAAGTCAGCAGTTATTCAGAATCTTTGACAAAAGTTGCACAACTTTCTGTATCTACACCAGGGCATTTGACAGAGAATATTGAGAAAGAGGGTAAGGACGAAGTTGTGAAACAACATAAAACCGGATTCATGAAAGTATCTGACAATAAATCAGTTTTGGGAATATCTGAAAAAGATGACAGCTATGAGGGGCCACAACAGATGAGACGCAAGAAGAGAATAGAAAAAATTTCTGAGCAGAAACAAGAAACAAAGAGACCAAGAAAATAATTGGATGGAAAGCTGATTAATATTTTTACACATTTTCTGTTGATATTAAGCGGATGAAATGCCATGACAAATTTTTTTATATCTATATATCAATAAGGATTATAAAAACAATTCAAGATATTTCAGGATATTTGAAACCAGTAAATTCATCAGAAGGAAAGGCACAGCGAATCTTGTTGACAACACAGGGTGGTAGTATCCTCCTCTGATGTTTCCCTAAAAGATGCCACAACCATCTAACAAATTGTCTGTAGCTTATGTAACTGAACAGCCTAGGAAAATAAAAAACTCTATTATTTGCCATTCTGCAAGTGAAAAAACCAAACAAGGTTCCTGAGGAGGAAATTGTACTTTCCCGGTCTTTGCTGGTCTCCTTTAACCCCTATTGATTCGTGCAACTTCATTTTTGTTTGTTGGCAGTCCCATAAACTTTTTTTCGACTGTCAGAAGGATTTCGCAAAGAGAGCATAACAAATATGGCAGTGTAGGGAATTTAGAAAAAAAGCACCGGACACTAAAGTATCATTTACCCAAATGCAAGTCTACTAAAATCGAAATAATACTGGAATTGTCTACAGCAGAAAAACTGCTTTTGCTTCAAAAAGAGTCTGTCCTGAAACGAGAGTTTCCAATATTTTTACACCGAGTAGAAATCAGTGTTAGCTAGGTCTAAGTTTATTTTTGTGAAAGACAACTTCTACGTTTTCAACTCCTTGATCCCCCCTCACTCTAGACAGCCATCCTTATTTATCACCTGCACCAAGAAAAAGCTCCAATACTGTTTCTGCACAGTTATTAGTTGAATACTGGAGAAACATCATCTTGCTCGAAAAACTATCTACACAGCCATGAACTACAAACCTCCATCGAATTAGCTTGTGGTTCCCATCTATGTGCCACAGAGCAAGAGAATTGTGGACCTAGTAACATCTCCTGCTTACAACGTTTAGCTGAGTTTTTCGTAGCAACATTCTTTTGGTGTCCACAGACCACATAGCATAGCGAATTCTCCGCCACTGTACTTTATACCTTTTTGCAGTTAAAAATCCTTTCATTCATCTTATTCCACAATTCGGAAGCTCTTTTAAAAGCCTCACAAGAGAATTGTGGACCTAGTAACATCTCCTGCTTACAACGTTTAGCTGAGTTTTTCGTAGCAACATTCTTTTGGTGTCCACAGACCACATAGCATAGCGAATTCTCCGCCACTGTACTTTATACCTTTTTGCAGTTAAAAATCCTTTCATTCATCTTATTCCACAATTCGGAAGCTCTTTTAAAAGCCTCACAAGAGAATTGTGGACCTAGTAACATCTCCTGCTTACAACGTTTAGCTGAGTTTTTCATAGCAACATTCTTTTGGTGTCCACAGACCACATAGCATAGGGAATTCTCCGCCACTGTACTTTATACCTTTTTGCAGTTAAAAATCCTTTCATTCATCTTATTCCACAATTCGGAAGCTCTTTTAAAAGCCTCATAACCAACTCAGAATTATTTTTAATTTCAATGTGTTCATCTCTTAAAATATCATGTGCAGAAACTAAAGCCGAAATGCAACTGTCTGGAATGAAATATCCAAAGTTTCATTACTCTGAAGGCAAGTAGCAATGACTTGTTCCAGTTGGTAACAGACGTAATCAAAAATATTACTGTCGATTGAGGAAGTGTCCTCCAAATCTCTCAAGGGTTTTTGTAACTGAGACGAAATATAAGTAAACACATTTTCTCTGGAACTTACATCTGCTGAAACATTTGGAGCCATTTTGAAAGAAAACAGTTCCTGTGGAGAGCAGTGCAAAGCATACAATCTCTGCAATAAGCACTTCCGTTTGTTTCTAACCTGAAACCATAAAAGCAGGTGATGACCCCTGGTTTAATAGACGATTGTTGATTTGACGGGACAGTCTACAAATCACATTATCAATCATGTTATGATTTGTAGATCGTGGGATGATGCCATAAATTGACTCATCAAACTTTTCAAGCTGTGCCGTGACGTAACAGAATGAATCACAGGTATCTGACAGTATGATCCACGTATCATGATACAATCTATTGTTTGTTATTTTGTCCATGATGTGACTCCATAACATTCCAAGGCTAGAGCTGCTAGCTGGTCTACCTCTTGCACGATCAATCGATTCTGTGAAAAAATCACTAAATCCTATTGTTTAAACTAAAGTTGTCAAATGTTGGACGGATTTCACTTCAGCACGCTATTGGATACAGGGAAAAGGAAAGGAAGCGAAGATATTTGTTGAAAACCGTGCGCAAGAAATTATAAAATTTGTCAATACTTACCTCTGGTCATACTGCCCCGGGAAGGAGAATCCTGCAGATGTTCCTATTCGCAAATATGATGTCAGAAAATTGCAAATGAATGATCTCTGGCATTCAGGTCGCAAATTGTTTAAAGACGATCTCTAAAATTGGCCTAACATTGATCATCAAGATGAAATGCCGCAGGAATGTCAAGAAGAAATCCGCAAACATTGTCTGGCAGAAATTTCACCTTTTTGACACATTTCACAACATCGTAATCAGTAGCTTGTAGTTGTTTGGTTAATGGTCTTGTAAGTGCAAGACAATGATAGACAACAACGAGTGTTACAATAAACTGGAATGAAATAGATCCTTAAAAAAACCCCTACATGAATCTTAGCTCCACGTTCCTTCGAAGTTATCTTTAACTTCAGCCAGTGCCTCAACAATTGCCCAGAAAAGCTCAACAAAAACCTCAAGACCATCAATTCATGCAACCCACCTTGTGCGGCATTCATCAATCAGATGGCTATGGTGAGATTGAGGAAACAAAGATTTTATTTTGTCGCAAAGCAATGTATATCCTTTTTGGTTTACATTAAAAAATTCAGACACGACTCGTACGTACCCCATCATATTTTTAACCATTTGAATTTGACAAGCTCACTCTATACATAGATTCAAAACATGTGATCGACAATGGACATAGATAGCTTTGGGTTAATCTTGTTGTATGTTAACTGTTGCACCAGAGCATTTTCCTGACATGTTTGCTGCGCCATCATATCCCTGCCCTCTACAGTTAGCAATAGGCAAGCCAAGCTCCTCTAACTTCTCTTTGATTTTCTTTGCTATTGCCTGGCCAGTTAGACCTTCATTACACTCTGTAAATCCTAAAAATTTCTCTTGAATTGTAGATGTACCATCAACAAAACGAACATGTTTAGACATTTGCTCCACATTGCTGACATGAGCTGCCTCGTCAGCTAGTACTGAAAAATACTTTGCCTGCTGTATTTCGTTCACCAAAGACTTTTGTACAGCACCACCACAAATTGCTATAATTCATTTTGGGGTAGTTTTGGACCGATAGGTTGTGTTCCCAGGAGCATTCAAAAAGTGGTCCTGAAAATTAAGTTGAAAAACGACAAAATTTCTTGCAAGTTTCCAGGATTGTTTGAATCCACTTCATAGAAATCAGAATCATTCCTGTGTCCTCTTAAAGCCATGGCCTGCCTTACCAATAAGAGAATTGCTCCAACTATTGGCTTGGGTTTTTCCCAATTTTTTTAAACCTGCTTGGAAACAGCATGATTCAGCTGGACGTCAACAGAGCTCATTTTATTTTGCATTCTTAAACGAAATTATGTTGTTGTCTTATGAATAGGGGACTTTTCATCATGGTCATTAAGCTTCTTCAAGGCCTTCGACCAGTTCTTAAAAGGCTTTTCAAAAGAATGCCTAAGCTTTGAAGCGTTGTGTGTGTTTTGACCACCAAACATAACACAATTAATGCAAAATGCCCCATCTAACATGTAGGAATACGCAAGCCATGGATACTGTTGCAACCAAAAATGCTGAAATCGACACCCCAAGGAATTGACAGGGAAATGAAAGTCCTTTCCAGGTTTTCAAATATTGTTCAGAAGATCATACTTCACTTGATCCCAAAGGAAAAAGCACGATTGGTAAAAATTTCCGATGTCATTTTGAGGACAGGAAGAGGCGGAGAAAGCTTCTGGAAGTGAAGGAAGACGTCAAACGTCCATTTTTGAGCTGTCAACCATCTTGCTTTCGGAAGAAACCCTTGTGAAAGCCTGGGAAGAAGATGCCAAATCATCAAGTTTAGTTTTTTTAAAGGCAATGGCATCTATTTTCATCTGCGTGCGCTTGGAAGCTCTTACAGGCTCTTGTCTATTGTAATCGTTTGCTCAACATTTTGATTTACCTGGCTTGATCCTTCCAGTTTTTAAAGCATCTTCTGACATTTGTAGTAAAGGAACGTAATAGTCTTTGTTTTCTGGAAATTTACTTTAAGAGGAGGTGCAACAAAAAATATGGATCTTTGTATTGTTTGAAGAGGAAGAGCCTCTTGGCAAAATGGTGCCCTTAAAGGAGAATGGCGGAATATTTTTATTTTTTGTACAGGTACTGGTACTTGTTGTCCTTAACACGATCGTGATGTTATTTTTTGTATTTCTATGATATTTTCCGAGTAATTGAGCTGATAATTCAAATTTCTTCTGCAGGACAATTATCGTTTTCCATCGTTTTCGAGAATCCATGTGGCCATTGTGATGTCATATGTCATCACTGGTTTTCCTGCACGCAATGTGGGCCTATATAATCTGCATAAATTGCAGGTAGCAATCAGCTGCAAATTTCAGCAAAATACTACACTGCAATGCGTATAACTGTTTCGAGGACAGTATAAAAAGGTCTGACAAGGTAAATGCCTCTTCTTGTACCCATCCAGAAAGAAGAATAAGGTTTTTTAGTTTTCTAAAAGACCTGGTGTACCGTCCATTGTGGGTGCAAAATATGCGCCTGGAAAACTTTGTTGTTAAGGATCATTCAAGGCTTTGCGAGAAACATTTCGAGGATGACCAATTTGAGGTAAGCTGACATGTTGTAGAGTCTCTTGATTTGGCTGGTGAGAAACAAATCAAACTGAAAAAAGATGCTGTTCCAACGATATTTGATAGAGGGTTGCTGAAATCGAGTGGTCAAGTCAAAGGAAACAAACATTCAAGAGAAAGAATACTGTCTTTCAGTCAAAGCTTTAGTCTAAGTTTGTTTGCAATATCAGTCCCAAGAAGCGTAGCTCAAAGAAAAGATATGGGGCCTATAAAAAACGTCGGAGATTAGAGGTAAATCAATTTTGTTTTTTTTATTTTCATGACTGTTGTAATGCAATGTATCTGTACCATGCATGTGTAAAAAAACGTAGCAACAATAACAGAGTGCTTCTTGCCAATCCATCATTAGTGTTTCATGAAAATTTGAGCTGTTTACATGAGAAATGCACCATTGTTTAAATTTAGTTATTTTACCTGACTTGTCAGTGTCAAATGAAACGATTCTCTTCCAGAGGCCTTGTGAGTTGCTGTTAGCAAAATATCATTCAAATAATTAATAGGAGAAATCTAGTGCAAAGGGATTACTTTTTAAGCACGTTTTCAGTTTATAAAATCAGGTCTTACATGTTTAACATTGTTTGTTTTTTCAAAATAATAATCTGTCTATTTTAAATATGCAAGCTAATTTTTCCATAGTTGGTATCTGATATGTTACAAACAACCACAGTCAATCGCTTGGTCAATCTTATGGAACAAAGTCAACTGCCGATGCACAAGTTGGATCACAAATTTCAGAGAGTGAAATCGGTATTGACAGACAGATGTGTGATTCATCCACCCAATTACAGTCATTTCAAACGAGCCCTACCCTGCAGCTAATCTGAGCACACAGACCCTGGTTTATTGGCACTTTAAAGGAACCCAAACAAATACTAGATCATGGTCAAAAGGTAAAACATAAATTTGAAATTATCTGAAATATCTTTTTTCTTATTGAAGGCTGTTTTTGAATACTTTTGGGGTCTTGGAAAATATTGAAAATAAAATTTGATCCACAGGCTAAACGGAAAGCAGCAAAAATATCAAAAAATATCAAATGCTCTTAGTAAGTAGAACTGTCAAAAGAAACCATTGTTAGGAACTTCAGCTACAATCAAAATTCTCTAGATTTGATCCACTGTATTTCTATTCTAGATACCAAGACAGAGCACAGGACAAAAGATGCATGCATTCAGTTGAACGGCAGCTTCCTGTCAGAGCTGTGATTACCAATTTGAGTCCAGAAGCAAGCCCGGAGAGAATGTCATCTTCAGATAGCCATGAGTGGGTACCAAATGAATCTTCAGCATCAGAAGAATATGTTGAGTCTATAAATACTACGCCAGTTGGATGGAATGAGCGAACATTTCTAGTTTTTGAATCATGCCTAATGTGTCTGTACAAAAATCCATCTTTCAAGAGTAATGAAGTTGGTGGTGCAAATAACATGGAACTTGAAGGTATAAAACAATGTTTCCAGCTGTTAGATAGTGATCATTTGTTGTACAATACTTTGGTCACAAATCGTCATGGACCAGTCGTTAAATTTATCCGGACAGAAAGAAAAAAACAAAGCATCACTTGGATGTGTTCCATGTTGCAAAAGTGAAAAACTACGACTTTAACTTGAAACTAGATGCACATAGTTGCCATTTTGACTTTTCATTTAGCCCTTTTCTAATAGAGCTTTTACGGCAGGTATGGTGTTGTAAACAAATATTCATATAAATATAATTCTAAAAACATTGTTAAGTAACACATTTCAACTAGACTCTCAGCTATTTTGTCGCTAAAAAATAAATTTGGAATTCTGATTTACCAGAGGATATCAAAAAAAGGAACTGATGACACGTTCTGGAGCTGCAGCCAGAAAACTACTGAAATGTAAAATGTTTGATCAGTTGACTTTCATAAAAGATAAACACAAATAGGCCAACTACCAGCAACCTCAAAATTGAAGAGTCCTGCCAGCATTACAGCCACGCCAGTAGGAGGTAGCAGACCCAAATCAAACTCCAGAAAAAGGAAATTGGAAAAACCTTCTATTGACTCCTATGATGCTTATCTAGCAGAATACCATGATTGACTGTATCAAAGGCTTTAGAGAAGTCTAGAAAGATACAACATGAAAAACGTTTTCCTTCAATGTTTTCAACTGGCTTTGTGCAGAGATCTAAGATTGCCAATGTTGTTGATTTATTTTTTTGAAATCCAAATTGATGCCTGAAAATTATTCTGTACTTGTCTAAAAAGTTAACCAAACAAGAGTGCATTGCCTTCTCTAGAAGTTTACTAAAGAATGGTAGGATTGAGATAGGTCTATAGTTAGTAAGTTCAAGTTTTGATTTCCCCTTGTGTATTGGTGTCACTTTCGCAAATTTCAATTTCTCTGGAAAAATTACTTTTTCAAATGTTGAGTTAGCTATTAAAGAGAAAGGCAATGAAATTGTGTACCTTACTAGTCTAATGAGTTTTACGGGTAGATCATATGAGTCATTGGCTTTAGTTTTGTCTAAGTTGGCAACTAAGTCATTAATTTCTTGACGTGTAACGGGTTGAATAAAAAAGCTTCTTGGGTTTAGTGTTTTAAGATAATCTTTAAACTTCTTGGTGGGGGGTTACATTTTGTCAACTATTCTTTGTGCAACAGTTGTAAAATATTCGTTGAAACAGTTTGCTATGATTTTATGATTAGTGGTCAATTTACCATTAATTGAAAGGCAAAGGTCATTGGAGTGCTTTTTCTGTTTTTGAATGATATCATTAATGCCAGACCAAACCTTTTTTGAACTTTTTTTGAATTTGTCAAAATAGGAAATGTAATAGATTTTTTTGCTTTTTGTTATCAGATGATTTGCTATATCCTTTATATTTTTGGTAGCATGAGGGATCTTTCGTTTTCAAAAATTTTGAGTAATATCTATTTTTCACTGAGATTGATTTAAGAATACGAGTTGTAATCCAGGGTTTATTTCTCATTTTATGCATTTTCTTAGGGATCTCTTTAAGGGGGCGTGTTTATTGATAATATTTAACAGTGTATCCTGAAAGACATTAAATTTTGCATTTGGATTATTTTCAGCATTTATTAATTTTACAAGGTCCACCTGTCTTAGGTCTGATATGTATGAGTCAGCATCAAAGTTATTGTAATCACGATAAAAACTTTTCCTACCCTTAGAGAATTTAACATTTAGGTTTTGACAGAATATGAAGTTAGGCATATGATCTGTTATTTTAGAGATCAGATTACCGCTAAAGGTCTCAAATTCTAATGGGTTCAGAAAAATATTATCGATCAGAGTAGGTCTTTGATTACCAGCAATTTTAGACGGCTGAATTATGTGAGGTTGGAAAAAATTTGATAGTAAGAGATTCAAGAAGTTGTCTGTATATGCTTCTGTATCATACCGAAGCAGGTCTATATTAAAGTCACCAGTAATAAATGCGATTTTGTTTTCCTTTATGATCTTGCATAATACTGTGTTTGTTAAGTATTCAATGAATTTATCCTGTTGTTTTTTTCTTGGGTGACGATATATAACGCCAATCACGTAATTTGACTTTGGTGAGTTGGTAATTTCTATCCAGTTTGCTTCAAATTCGCAATCTTTTCCTATAAAAGAGTAGTCTAGGTCCTCCCTGGGTAAAAATGTAATACCTTCGGTAACAAAGAAGCCACAGCCACCCTTTAGACTATTGCCAGGAGTACCATGAAATTTTTGATAGCCATTTAAGTGTAGGTTTTCAATTGTACTTTCGTTTTCTTTGGAGATCCAAGCTTCTGAAAGGGCTATAATATCAAAGCTATGTCCTAGTGTTGTTTGAAGAATTTATAAGTTGTTGATATTTTCATTCAACGAGCGAATGTTTGTATGCATCATACTAAAAGGCATGTTTCTAAATGCTTTTAGCTTTCGTTGTAACTTATGAAATTCATGTGTGGAGTAGTATTGAAAGTTACATTTGAGATTTATGTTTTCATCGATATCATTGTTTGAATTAGGATGAGCAGTGTTTAACTTAAGTCTGTTGAAGTCAAGTTCTGTAACTGTTTCGGTAAGTTCTAGTTCAGTTAGCTCTTGCATGATAGTAGCACATGGACAAGTTTCATTGGAGTTGAATCCTTCAGCAATTATTTCAAAAATATTTAAAGAGTAAAAAGGAAATATTTTTTCACAGCAAGATGAGCAGTGCCAATTTTCTAAAATCGCTCGGATGTCGTGAAGTTGCCAGTTTGGAAGGCGTCCACACTTTTTGTGTATAAAACTTTGACAATGGCGACACGGAAGGCTTTTAGACAAATTAGTTACTTGTCGTGAGCAAACAGAGCAACTTGTTTTGAACGATAGTTGTTTGTGGAAATCCACAAAAGGCTCCTTGCATTCCACTTGTGATTCACAAATGAAATCACGGAATTGTTTATTGTCGAGTCCGTGGAAGGGATATGTTTCTTTAGCGCATTGTTTACAAAACCACAGGGAGTTATTGTTTCCAAGTAATAGAAACTGTTTTTTGGACAATCCGCTGTATTTAAAGTGAATCCAAAAATTACACAGGTCGCAGCATATCGAGTTATCAAAAGTGTCCAAAATAATTTTGTCACAGGTTGGACATGAAATGCAACTTGTCATGCTGTCAGGTTGATTTTTTGCGAAAATTTGATTTGATTTTTTTTGAGAAAATGTCTTGTTCTTCTTTAATTCGCACAAAGTTTATGTCTTTTTCTTTCCTTGCGTAAATGGTCCCGTTTCTTGTCCAAACATTTTTCCAACCTAATTCTTTTTTCCGGTCCCGAGCTTTCTTCAAAAGGAGTTTGTTTCTTGGTGTCAACGGCTCATTGTCAGTGTCAACGGCGCAATGGTGTCAACGGCACTTGGTGTCAACGACTCATTGATGAAGACTTCGACCTTTTTGTCTTTGTTGGATTTAAAACCCAGATCTTTTTTTTCGAATGGCGCGTCTGTCTGTTTCTTTCTGTTGCTCATAAAGTTTACTTTCATTTTTCTCGAGGCAAATCTGCAAATTATTGCTGTGTCTTCCCTTGAGCTGATACGATGGCATGCCTGGTTCGTCTACCGAGATGCCCAATGCCTTGCCAACTTCTAGGACCAGGTCTATAGTGTCTTTGTCCTTTTCCCTAGGAATTCCTCCGATTTTGATTGTTTCGCGGCGTCCATACTGTTCAAGGTCATTATGATCTTGACGAAGAGATTGTATTTGCCCATTAAGGTCGTTGACTTGTTTTGTGAGGTTAGCGTTGCACTCTTCTAATTTAGTGTTGCGCTTGATGAGTGACTCTGTGATGGCCTTGTGATTCTCAAACTGTTTGTTAATAAACTCAATCAATTTTTCAAATTTGTCTAACCATTTCTCTTTTTTCTGGAAAATTTCTTTGTTTTCAACTTTTATATCATTTATAAGGCTGATAACCATATCAAGCCAATCGTCAGTTGATTTTCCAGTTTCTTCCAGTTTATAGTAACATCCATGTTCTTGGTTTTCTTTGCTACTTTGCTAGCCATAATGCGTTGTGGTATAATTTCAAAAAAAGTCGAATATATTTCCTTTAAAGTTTACCATGCCTCAGTGTGTTATTAATTAAACGGATAAGTAATATAGATAAATTTGATTTAAATGAGATCATATGATCAAATTTTGCGGAGCTCTCAGAAACACATCCGCTCTCCAGAAACACGAGCTCTCATAATGTCACACAAAGTCTATCACTAGGACCAATTGGCTTTCTTCTGGGTGAAAACTTTGTTATTTCAGGGGCAACATACTTCAAAAGTTCCTCAAAACGATCAGGGCTCATCCCAAAATGTTGCAAGAAATATTCCTTGTCGAAAGGTTTCATCTCTCTGACAAGCTGATGATACTCTCCCTTTTCACATCTCTCTGCTTATATTTTCCTTACCCAAAATCTAATTTGCTTACGAGTCTTCATTCCTTTTTTTTAACCATCGCTTAATAAAAATGGGAATCAAAATTTGTAGCCTTGTCATCGCCATATTGTTTACGAGCCTAAAACTACTGAGGCACTGACAGCCATCACTTGACCAAATCTCAAGAAAGGAAATCAATTTGCCAAACCTGCCTTAACACCTTTCTCGTTCGTCAAGATCTAAAACCAGGTCTAAAAGCAAAAGTAGATCGCCTTCAATCTATTGAGCCAACATACGACAATAAAATATATATGAAATAATTTTCTTTAGGAATGAGACTACTGCTAGCTAATAGAAGGAAAGTTTTCTTTTTTGGTCAATTCTCTTGCTTAGCAAATAGTCCATTAGCACCTTCTTTAGTTAATTTAGGTGCATAAAATATATGTCCACCAACAATTGCAGCGACGATACTGTGTCCTTATCTGGTCATTGCGAACTACAGCATTCAAAATTGGTTATAGTTCTAAACTTGGATTGAACACATAACTGCAACTCTTGTTCCATCCTTCTTTCGAATGACATATGAAATTTTGGCAGACCGGTAAACATTGCCTGAGAGAATCCTCACTGGCTTTTGTGACTTTTTCTCTCGCCATGCCACGGCTGATAAAGCCGATCCCCTTTTCTGAAATTGAATGTAAGATCAAGCTTCCTTGCAGATTTTCTTTCCCTTAACTTCTTGGAGAAGTCCTTTGGCATTTGACTTCATCGTGCCACACAAATAAACTCCCTTTTCAAAACGTTCCTCCACACCTGCAACCTCAACTCTCCAGTGGTAAAATAGTTATTGGTGTAACCATGATGTCCCTTTTTTCCATATTTTCGGTCAGCTGCTTCACCACTTTTTGACCAAGATTTTTCTCTGACTCTTTGCCTGTGGGTTTTCCTGTATAAACAAAATATTTGTTACAGAACCAATTCAGTGAGTCTGCCCTAATCCACACTTTGATGTGGTATTTTGTTGGTTTGGCAGGCAAATACTGATTCAAGCTGGAACGCCCACTAAACTTTATCATTGCCTCATCAATAGCAAAACATTTATGTGGGTTATATGCTTTCAAACAATTTTTGCGAACAGCTTCAAGGCAGGTCCAACTAAAGAGTTTATCAAAGTCTGGCAAATTTTTGGGTGGCATCGTTGTCCTATCAGCAACATGAAAGTATTCATTAATTTTTTGAGATCTATTGCTCGAGATCAGATTTGAAATAAAGGAATTTCCAAATACTGATTCTTTCCTCCAATATTGCCCAAATGACGGAGTTCACAATGCTCATATAAACTCTGAATCCCAGATAAAGTTTGACTTCTTCGATAGTTGATGGATACCAATCGTTGTCTGGAAATCAATCTCACTTGCATCTTCACCAAGGGATTTCGCTGGACTAACTGGTGAAGCAAACTAAACAAAATTGTCTCTTCAATATAAAAAAATCAAACATCTACTTTGAACATGTTTTAAAGTTTTTTAAGTATGGGCACCTAATGTTTTCATTGTTTTCAAACAATGCTTTATCATGTGCCTAACTGACTATCAAATTTGAATTGGCCAATCAAAAATGGTTTTCGTCAAAATACCATTGTTTTGCAATGTCGACTGTAGTTGCTATTGTAGTACTACTGAAGAAAATGTGTGACAACTACAGGCGCTATTGTTTGCAAATCGTTAGCAGACGATGACTATAGTGGGAGTGAATGAGTTAATATATATTTTATTTAATATATATATATATATATATATATATATATTATATATATCATAATTTGAAGTAACAGTAATCAAGTTATCACTTCTAAATGTCTCCTTGGGGCTAATTAGATCCTCAGTACAATTGATGGTGACAGGACGCATAATCAGACACCTTGATATTACATATCAAAATTTTTGTTTTCCATCAAAGTGTTGGCAAATTCTTTTCCAATTAAATCCTGAGGACAAGTAACTACAGGTAACAAACTGATGGAATGTTAATTATTAAGCTTTTGCCTCTTACACTGCCTGATGTTATCCTATATTTTTCATTTCTTTTCCTTCTTTTGAGCTTGTTTGGCTACAGTTTGTTCTGAATTCTGTCGCAATTTTTCTTTTTTTCCTCAAAATTCAAGCAAAAAATTGAAACAAAATGAGAGGAATACCAATAAAGGAAAAATGTTTTTACGCCTTGTTCAACAAAGACACGCCTCTCACTCAATAGTTGAACAAACGCAAGTCTGCTTCAAACATGTTTAGTCTTAAACTTTCAACAGCAACAGATTCCGTTTCGATATTGTCTATGGCCAATTTTCACACAAAAGTTAAATTTGTTATGTTTGAATTTAAGATATTCAGTAGCAAGGTGTCTGTATCCTTCAGTGTAGTTTGCAATACCATAACCAGGACTTAAACATTTTGAGTAACCACAAAGTTCCCCTCCTTTGTTATTTTGGTCAGTCAAAATTTAGATTTATTATAAACTCTTTGCCTATCTTGGAAAGCGAGATTTAAAATAATTTTTGCAATTTCAGCTCAATATCTCAAGTACGAGGAAAGTTATGAAATTTCAAAAAGTCTAGTTTTTGTGCTTTAGTTGGAAAAGAAAATTTTGGTATTACTTAAGGAAAGGCAGAATTGTGTGGGCATCACAGGGATAGGAATATAAAAACGCTAGAGTGTGCACTCATATTGTTTTACTTGCTGGAGGTAAGTTTTGGAGGGAAAACACTGGAGGAAGACCGGTTGAAATTCTTTCGGTGAGAGACTGGTGTCAATTTACCACAATAAAATTTCCTTTTGAGCGACTTTTTGGGTATCTATAAAATAATGTCAAATGACTGCATTGTTGCAAATTGTACACCTTAAACGAGTAAGTAACACGAAGAAAGAACAGGGGAAACTATTTCATTTCGAAGGTTTGCTTTATTTATGAAACCATATTTAACAGCGTGAAGAAAATTGACAAGAAGAAGTTTTGTGAGCAAGAAATGGACCATCCTCAAGATGTTTACTTCGCATTGCGGTAGCCAGACTTGAATTGCCTACATGAATGAGGTTTATATTTCTCATTCCTGCCGAGCTTCATACATACCAGCCATTATTTGACAAATGAAAGGAAACAAACAAGAAAATTTTTAAACAAAGTGCATTAAAATAAAACTCAGAAAATCCAAGAATCATTGCTAGATATTAACCGTTTGATGTATTTACTTGACATGTCCAGGAAAGGTTAGGACAATTTTAGACAGATCATATGCAGAGCCCACGCAACTGGGATGAGGGCAGGGAGGCCATGACCTCCCCACTTTTAACTAAATAAAAGATTGTGAATTACAACAAATACATTGAACTGAAATCCACGATTGAAACAGTTGCGAAATTGTTGCATACTTGACCTTGAAGGTGCTACAACTCGCTTCATTCGACTAAAAATCCTCTCGCAATGGACACTGGTAAGTGGAGTTGTAGCTGCAAGCTCTAGCAGTGCCATTGCCCGAGGAAGAGCCTCCTCAAGTGTTGCCTTCTTGATAACAGATAAGAGATCTTGAATACTTGGTGAGCCCTCTTTTACAGAATCAATTTCTATGTCCAAATTTGGTTCCAATTCAAATTCGTCACTTTCCTCTACATCAATTGCATCAATGGATTCACCCACGTTAACTGTTTTTTCGACTGTTTTGTTGCTAGCCTCTTCAACTTTTTGTTGAAGCCGTGCTTGGCGTTCCTTTCTGGCTGCATGGATTGTATCCCGTTCTCGAACAACTTTCTGCAAAAGGAGTGATATCTCACTGCTATTATAAAGGACAGACAGATTATTTTCTGTTGCTATCACATCTTGAACTGCAAATGGGTACAATTTGTGCGGCTCTACAATCAAAGCTTTTTGCTCATTAGCTGTCGCGTTTCTTCTTTCGTTGAATTTTGTTGGATGGATGAGATCCATCCATCTGGATTTTTCAAGGTTTCCAGAACGCCAGCTCAGCTGCTCCGAAAACTTTGCTGTGATGGTCAATGCAAGTGTTTGTAATGAAGCCTTCCAGCTTTCTTGCAAGCCATCATTTCCATTCTTGCAAGCCACCCAGTTCTTTGACGCATAACTGGAAAATAAGTAAAGGTGCAAAGACAACCCTATTTCCGTACACATGATGTTTTAATTATTAGACAGCAATAGCATTTTATAATTTTTCCTGCAGACACGCAAAAGCCTTCCATGGTGGTCATGGAAAACACTGTCTTTGAGAGACAACGTTACACAAAATTTTATTGTTTGGCTTCTATAACCAATCAAGCTGGGAAGTTCCTTAGTGAAATTTTTTGTAAGCATTAACAACCCTTGTTTGTGTCACTGGGAAAATATATAATGAGTCACTGTCTATTATCATGCACTGTCTGCTATTCTTTTATTCGTAAATAATAGAAAGTATGTGTACACCCTACCCCTCAACAACTTTTCTTCAATTTTAAAAAAAGTTATGTTGACCATATGTATTTTTGCAAAATTGAGGGGTGGATAATTACAACCCCCATTTACAGTAGAGAACAGTGGTGTCCTACATACTTTTCTCTTGAGGTGCCTTTGCTGACGCTTTGAGGGAAGTGATTCAGGGGGGCTTCCTGCCGCATCAATTGAAGGAACAGCACCAATTTCAAGTCTGCGCTGTCTGGTAATGCCAGTAGAAGTACTTTCCAAAGTGATGTCTACGCGTCTTACAAAATTAATAGGTTTGAAACGAATAGAACACAGAGCGGACGAAGACGACGGAGTGAAACCAGCCCTGTGTCTTCTTACAAATTGCACCCATAATCGACGCTGTTTTTCATCTTTCGGGAACACATGCATAGAAATTCCAGGAGTATGGCTATTATTCTTACAGCTAGTATCGTTCGGTGCACCAGCACAGCAATATTTGCCCCCTTTAGGTCGTTTTTTTTCTATCCTCCATGTCTGCCACCTTTCAAATGCAGGCGATAATCTGACATCGTTGTTGCACTAACACACCAGAATACGTCATGAATTCCTGAAATTCCTCTTTGGTTGCGTTTTTTTATTCGAACAAAAACTAACGAAAATCCGTACTTTGGAGCTTGAAATAAGTGCATTAAAGAAAAGATATGCAAGAAAAAACTATAGCATTCGATTCAGCGCTCTTAGCTTGATAGGATTAGGCAATAAAAATGTTTTTTTATTTTTTTTCATTTTTCATGTCAGTAGCACTTTAAGCCTTGTGTTTCCTCATTCAAAGTGAATTCTGCATCTTGCATTTGTTTTTGTGAGCTTTATTTCACTTGAATGAAACTTTCCATTATATAAGAATGGGGGAAGTTCACGGAAACACCTGGCAGAAGAATATCTGATATTAAAAACCCCTTATCTGCTAGTATA
This sequence comes from Rhopilema esculentum, assembly GCF_057945365.1. Classification (NCBI taxonomy): domain Eukaryota; kingdom Metazoa; phylum Cnidaria; class Scyphozoa; order Rhizostomeae; family Rhizostomatidae; genus Rhopilema; species Rhopilema esculentum. Next base: position 12,848,621 of record NC_142823.1, on the reverse strand, counting down.
ATATCTCCTGCTTCAAAATGATGTAGCACTCCAGATTTCTCAACAATGGCTTCATCAGTTGTTGAGCCAGGAAACAGTGTGCTTACATAAGTAATGACAGCATTTGATGCAACCCCAATGAGTTCATTCCTCTGTATCTTGAACAGATCAGTTTCTGTCCACTCATCGAGCCAGGGGCAGCAACCTCAATATCTGTGCAGTCAATTATCATTTTACAATGGCCAAAAAATGAAAATGATTCAGGCATAGAGGATCTGTTCTTTTCCCTTGATGGCACAGTTTTTCAACAGCCCTAATAAAATCATAAAGCAGCTTGCAGCGTACATGAACAAGTGTCAGTATTATATTACTGATCGTTGAAGTGCTACAGTGAAAAAGCTGTTGTACTTTCATTAGGGTTATAAAAACCTGATCCTTCAACCAAACTTTGTCATCTTTCAGCCATCACGTGCAAACCGTCTTACATAATTTACAATGATAAAGAATATATCCTAATTTGTTAGGCCAGTGTCAACGCAAATTACCTCATCTTTTAATGATAATACAGAGTAAACTTCCCTCTGTTGATTTATAATCTTATTAATGTTTCTTATAATATGACGATAATGACAAAAACGAGCTTCCCTGAGTGTGAAACTGAATCAAACTTAAAGAACCTAACCTGTTGATGCAAAACATGGCTTAACTTTTCAATCTTTTATAGCTCTACAGTCGCATTGCATCAAAGCTGAAAAAAAGCAATGCCCTGACTTTGCCCAACCTTATGGTACTGATCAAGCACACATACACTGCCGCATAAAGTGGAAGTGCTTCAGTACATCTTTGCAATTAGGAGTTGGCTTACGCCACATATCTTGAAAATTCAGCAGCATAGTAGACTGCATGCCTTTAAATTTTAAAACTGTGACAATTCTATAGAACAATGTTTGACAGTTATTTTTGAAAATATTTGAAAACAGACATCTTCATTGCATTAATCAGCTTATAGTGAGTAAATTGATATATAGACTAAATAGGTGAAACTGTCATGAAATGAAGAAGTGACCTAGTCAGACAGTTACGCATAAAACAGATCCTGACAAAATGACTATTTAAAAAATCTGAATGCAAAAAACAAAGCAAAACTAGTAACAAGTTGTCAAAAGTTCATTTTCTTTAAGATTTCTGAACTGTTAAGATATTTCAGTTTTTGTTCAAGCTTCTTGCTACATTTTTTGATCTAGATCACTATCATTGCAGCAGCAAAAACATGAAAAAATAATAAATGGTTGCCATTGTTCATAAAAAGTCACTGGCAGAATGTGTCTCCCTCTTGCTTTTTCTTCTAAACCTTTTTTGCGGTTACTTTTTATTCCAATCAACTTCTTCTTGTTTTAGCTATATCATTGGAAGTTTTTCTTGCTATTTCCAACCTTTGCACTAATTTAATGGCTGATGATTTTCTTGTATGCACTCCAGCCTTTATGCCTAACTGTTTTAAATGTTGCTCGTATTGAAAACTTGCAAGCTGCCATTGATACAGCTGTTTCCAGCATATGCCTTCCAACATAAATAATTTTAGAGCAAATTCTTCAAACAACACTGTGAAAAGATTCATTGCTATTTTGCTTTGATTCACAGGAAGATCTTTTCAGTAAATCTTCATTAGCAAGGCGTTGAAAAACTGGAACCATTTTCTTTACTACATCTGATGACAATGTAGCATGACCTTGTGACTTCCAGGGCTGTTGCATTTTGCAAGGTCTCTCTGCCAGAAACACCAAGATGTAGCACCAGGGGGACAATGATTATGCTTTGGGTTTGCATACAAAGAATTGCAAAAATCCGTTTCTTCAGAAGTGGCACATGATTTGAGTGTTCCTTGGCAGTTTTGCCATAACAATTTTGTATTCTTAGCACCATGTCCTTTGGCACCTTTCCTTTGCCAGAGATTCGACTGCCCTCTCTCTGCCTTTAAAGTATCACTTTCTTAGAGCAGTGCCCATCCTTTTAGAGACATGGTTTATACACTCCTCCTTTGTTATCTGCTTTTCCTTTCCATACACATGCAAATCTGATACAGCCTTGAATGATTTGCTGTTCCCATCACAGAGCATGGTAACACAGCGCAATTTGTCTTTCTCTATTGACCTTCTCCACAGTCTCTTTGCACATTCCATCTTTATTGCATTTGAAGATCCATTGAAGTTTTTTGAGCAATTTGTTCCATACTTTTCTGCCTACTCTTTAATTTGCTCTGCATCTTCTGCGATCTTGCATTTTATACAAAAATTTGACAGGACCACGAAATCAATAAGAAGGCCAGTTTCTAAATCAATAACTGAAGCCAGCCATTTTAGACATAGATGATATCATTTTGTCATTTAATAAGGGTTATTGAGGAGGTGTGACACCTCCACACACACACCGGTCGCGACACTGATTGTCTAATAAAACCGCGATTGTACGAAACCAATGCTACAGAACTACGGATCTTGTTACAATTCTTAGGTGCGGGGTAGTTCTTAATGTAATAGCGATCTTATCCGGTTTAGGTTTAATGCCATCCTTACCCACATCATGACCTAAATAATGTACTTCTCGCAGAAATGACATTTCTGTGGTTTAAGTTTGAGACCTTCAGTACAAAAACGGTCAAAAACAGATCGCAAATTTCTAACATGTTGTTCAAATGACTTTGAATAAACTATAACATCGTCTGAAAAGACCATACAACGTTGCCACGGGAACCAACTTAGAACCAGTTGCATCATTTTCTGAAAAGTAAAGCTTGTTAAACAAGACTCATAGGCATAACCTTAAATTCAAAAATAACCCTGTCTAGTACAGAAGGCAGTTTTTTCCATGTCATTAGGATCCATTTGAGTTTGCCAGTATCCTGAAGCAAGATCAAACGTTGTAAAATAGCAAGGGTCACCTAAAGGATCAAGTACTTCGTCAATATGTGGCATAAGAAATATCTGTTTCTTAGTTATTAAAGTTAATTTTTTAAAATCAATACAAAAGCAAGAAGAGCCATCTTTTTTGGTAACAATTACTAACGGATGTGACCATGACCATGGACATATTCAATTTTTGGATTATACCTTTATTAAGCATATCCTGTATATGTTTATCAACAATATGAAGTTCTCTGAGGGATCCTATAAGGTCGTTGCCGGAATAGAGGGTGTTCAACTGCATCGATCTTGTGAGTAAAACAATGAGCTCTACCGAAGTCAGACTCAGATTAGTTGTAAATATGAGTTGAGATTAGTTGTTAATCCAAGCAACGATTTAATCAAAGATACCATCTCGTATTCTGATAAACTACAATTTGATAAATCAATGTTATCAATCCAAGAAGTAGAAGAATTAGAATTCAACTCACTCTTGACTTTTTCAATGTTTCCTTTGTCAATCATTTCTGCCATCCCTAGACAAGTTCCTGCAAATATTTTGACTGGGAAACTGTTAGTATGTGCAATTCTAACAGAGATTTGAACGTCATCAACATTTGCACTACAACAAGCAGGAAAAAGTAAAGATTCTTTGCTAGCTAGCTCCTGTTTTGGTTCAACGAGGATGGTGCACTTACAAGAACAGCTTCACTACGCGCAGGCAGTTCCAAAGATTCAAAGACACACACAGGAACTTGGTGAGGGCCCTTAAGGACACTTACAAGGACATACTGCTGTCCTATCTTAATTTGTATGTTTCCTAAATCTAACTTTGCGCTTCACTTTTTGAGAAAGTTTGTTCCTAGCAAGAGCAAATACTTGAAATCACAGACAACGTAAAAATCAACGTACTATGCTATCACCCAAGTCTTACTCACCCAAGTCTTACTCTACAGAGGTTGTACCTAGAACGTGAAGATCTTTGCCAGTAGGCGTTGTAGCTCCAATATTACATGGTTGCAACTCTAATACTGTTTTAGAATGTTTGTTTACAAGATTAAACAATTCTGAACTTAATATTGTAATGCCTGATCCAGAATCGATAAAAATATCTGTTTGATAATTTGTGACATTAGCATTGAAGGTGACACATCGGTATAGATTGGTTTGATCTACATTGTTACATTGAGTGTTCATATGGGGATTTTTGAATTTACCATTAGCTACATCACACCCCATTGGTGACAAGTGAGCAGCGTTACCTAGTTCTTTGACTTCTTTAGACCAAACTTCTTAGTAGTACAGCTCGAGGCTCGATGTGTCCCAGTCTCCTTCAAAAATTACATATTGCTCGCCCATCATTGCTTTTGAGGTTACGATTGCTTGTCCAGTTTTGCCTTCTCCCAAAATTTGGTAGTGCTGATGGGGGCTTGGATTTAGCTAGAGCAAAAGTTAGCTTTTCCACCGCGCTTTCTAACCTGTCTAATCAATCTGTCAACTTTGTGTTATCACTAACGATTGTTGCTACAGGTGTGGCACTTTGACTCGGGGTAGAAAAATGTTGTTCCATTGGGGCAGTTCCTTTTTCGCCACCTCAATAGCTTTGTCAAAACAAGCTAGGTCGGATATCAAAACCATTCGTTTTAAAGAGGGGCGGAGGCCGTTTTGGTGTTTTGATGTTCTACTGGCATCACAGCGTAGGCGCGGCGCATCCATCGACAGGGTTGCCATTTGGCCGTTTTGACAGCCAAATTTTTCGATTTTGGCCGTTTTGTAAAGACCTTGGCCGTCAAAAAAATTTTTGGCCGATACGAAAAAAGTTGGCCGAATTTTGGCCGTAAGTAGAAAACTTGCAAAAAAGAAAAAAAACACCTAATTTCTGCGCAGAACGTGAAAAAATATCCAAGTCTTTCTTTTCAACAAAACATCAAATCATTCAAACATATTTTAAAAGCGTTAGTTCGTCATCTTCTCTCATTAAGTCCTCATTTTGCTCATCATCTGCATTTGAGTACATGTTCTGTGAAGTGAAGCGTTCAAACATGTTCTTTGTAACTGTGAAATCTTTGCAGCACTTTCCTTGGAACTGTAGATGAGTGCGAATCCGAATAATTGCATCAAGCATCTTAGAACCAAGACGATTTCGCACTTTGGTTACAGTGGAAAAAACTCTTTCAACCACAGCATTGCTGACTGGTGTCGAAAAACAGGACAATGTGTAAATTGCCAATTCACGGAAGGGGACACATCCAGATAAAGTCTTATACTGCAATACTCCCGACCAGAATTTAACTGTGTCTGTTGGGATCCTACCATCAAATACAGACTCCTCGACCCAGGCAACATGTAATATTTTTCTAAACTGTTGCTCAATGTCATCTTGATTGACAGCTCGAAGGTGCAGCATTGGAAGATCATTGAAGGCAACTTGTGACGTTGGGCTCAGGATCGTGCCTGGTGAAAGGCTGCTGAGACCTTTAAAGACAGCAGTGGGCTTTGGCAGACGTTTCTCAACTTGATTCAAAGCCTCTGCAAGCATCTCGCTACATCTTTGTCACATTTCATTTACTTTGCTGTCGATTCCCTTGAACTGGCGTCTGCATATGAATTCAACTCATGAACTTTGCTCCAAGATCGACTTTGTCGATTGGCAGCCTTCCTCCCTGTCTGTCAAAGAGTCTATCTTGCAAGCTTTTATGATGCAATGTAAGCTCCTGGACCATTTCCTCTGGATCGGCATCTGTGGCTTGAAAAAACGAGTTTACTCGCTCGAACTCTTTTACGATTGGGGAGATGAAATGAAAGTAAAGCAAGTTCATAGGGTTGGACATATCCAGTATCTCCCTTGCTTTGTAGCGACTCGAAGCATTTGTGGTTGGCAAGGCGCATGCAAAGTAGGCCTTTCATTCTTGCCAATTAACCAGGATGTTGTATATAACTTTGCCTCTAACCAGCTACCTCGTCGTAGAGGTTTTCTGGAATGGAAGAGGTGTGCCTTTGCGCTCTTCATTAGGGTCCATCGCCTTGAACAGATCTTTAAATGCCTTCCTCAGTATTCTACTCTTGCTGAACCACTTAGGAATCTCAGCTAGGATGTATCCAAGATTTGACGGCAGTTTCTGGAAGGCTTTCTCTTTGCACAAGGCAAGAGAGTAGTAGATGCATCTGTTTAGCTGGCAGCCAGGAGCCTCAGCCCTCACTCTCGACCACACCGATTCATGTTCTCCGATCATAGCAGATGCTCCATCACCCCCGAAACCAATGCAGTTTGACATCTCGAGACCCATTGTCACCAACTATGCTTTTAGATGTGCAAAAAGCCCTCGTCTCTTTGTCCCAACCACTGGAAGAAAGCCACCATTATCAGTCACAATCGTGGCTCTGGACTTGTTGAAATAGCGAATCACCACACAGAGATGTTTGTCAGCAAAGACATCAGTGGACTCATCGATCAAGATCGCATACTTTTTTCTGATACCTCAAATTTTAGGTTTTCGTGCAGGGCTGGAGAGATAACCTTTGTTATCAGCTTGCTGCATTTTGTTCGATGGAGCTTCAAGTGTTCAAGGTTACAACCTTTTCCATTCTTCTTCATAAACTCTCCCAGATATTGTGGAGCAATGGCACGAAATAGCAACAGCAAGTTCTATCTCAAGCTTCTGTGTTTTTTCTCCCGGTTTTTGAGTTTTTGCAAATGGCATGGGTAAAGTATTTTTTGCTGAATTGACTCTGTTGACATGTGCTTTCGACTTCTCGTGATCAGTCAAACGGGATGCTCTCGGTGCAACTTAAGTTCTACAGAGCTTACAAAATGGATTTTCAGTGCCGTCGGCTGCTTTTGACACCCAAAAAAATTATCTTCCCATGACTTATTATATTTACGTCCACTATCGTAACTCCCTTTCCACTTTCTAGACATGATGCTACTCTCACTTCTCCAGCTCCAACTAACAAACTACTGAACAAAAAGTACTTTTTCAAAACACAAAACTAAAGAAGAAAAATGTGAACTTTACAATGACTTCAAACACCTTTTATTGGTTTCACCATCTGCTCTATTATTCTAGTCACCTTTGGAAAACTGCTTTGCAATTTCAACTTAAAACACCTGGTCAAAATTCTCTGGTTGAAAAGTTTCGTAAAAAGATTATAATCTCATTTTATTACACCGATGAAAAATAGAAATGTAGTAAATTTGGCTGAAATTTGGCTGTTTGAACGATTTTTTTGGTTGAATTTGGCCGAAAATAGAGCGAGAATATTTGGCCGGAAACTACGAAACTTTTGGTCACAGACTGTTTCAGCAATCTGGCAACCCTGCCCATTGGTGGATTGCGTGGCCAAAACCTTCGGCAGATTCGGTTGTCCCTTGTTTCCATGAGTAAAGGTCTGCATAATAGAAGCATCGGGCTTGTTTTGGTATATAATGATTTACGAGGGCCCCTTTTTATTGGTCCCAATCAGTTTTTTGTTTTAGGGGAAGCTCATCATAACACTTGAATTTTTTCCGTTTTCAAGTATAAACCCATTCCTTTGTTTCTGTGCACGATTCTAGTAATGGCGTTATGTGCCATGTATGGTTTTCTTTGAGAGTCTTTATCTTGTTATCCATGGCAGCTTTCCATTTTTGTGCATCTTGTGAATGAATCGCTTCTTCATACATTTTAAGAATTGATGGTACAACAGTATTGGCATAATAAATATTTGTAGTGAGTTGATAGTCGGATAGGTACTTCTGTTGTCAGATTTTGCATCTTGGCATTTTCACCGCTGTCATCTGTACATTACTCGGAACCCTCTTCCACAAACAATGGCTTTTCTGCTTGCTCATCTTTAGAATTTTCAGGAATTGTTTGAGGTTTTATGTCTCGCAGATTGATTTCTTTTAATGCTTTTTGTTGAGCATAGACGTTCCATGATGTAATGACTCTTCCAGTTGTTGTATTTAGAACATAGTAACCTACATTTATATGGTTGATACCTAAATAGATACCTAAAAAGTTGCAACATGTTACAAAATTGCATACAAAATTAGGTCCTTTGCAGTAGGAAAAACGTGCCTCAAAGACTTTTGACAAATGCTTTGATAACAGTAACAAAATTAACAGTTTTAGGCAACCAAGCAGAAAGTAAGTGTCTAGGAGTTCGCTTTGAGGAAATCTTACAGGTTTTTTCAAAGAAAACCCCTTTTTGCAAATATAGTACAGGTAATCTCATTATCATAGCTCAGTTTTCGTATTTTGCAGTGGTCAATATAGCTGAAAAAGAAACAAAGAATACTTTTGAATTTTTCAGTTTCATTACTATACCTTGATAAATTTTCCATTATTTGCCACTCTAACAGACTTTATTTGACACTGTTGCAGATTTGCAACAAATTATTTTCTGTGCATTTTTCTCAAGCCTCGTTTTGATTCTCTTTTTCTGCTTCTTGATCGAATTGTTTGAGGCCTCAACAGCATGTTGCTATGCTTTGTTCTATAGTTAGCTTCGCTGCCAAAAGTTTTTCTATGATCGAAGAGTGAGCATTTCAGGTATGTTTGACTGGCCTTTTTGATTTCATTTATTTTACACCTTTCAAATCACGTAAAATATTAGCGGAATCATTGATTCTATCAACAATTAATTCCAACGACTATGTTTATTCTCCTTTGAGCCAACAGCAGTTGAAAAAACTGCAGCAACTACAGAAGGCTGTGGCAAGCTTCGTACTTAAATGTTATGCCCATAAAGAAGATATCTTGAAACTTGGTTGGCTACCAATTGCAGAAAGACGGGAATTCAACCTATTAAAACTGACTTTCAAGGCAATTCACAACACTAACTGGCCTACAATTAATAAACTCGAGCTGCAAACTTGTAACAGAGTACTGCGAAGTAGTAACAAAACTCGTATAAGGCCTCCTGTATAAGGCCATCACTAATAGCAGATACTTTTGAAGATGCCGCTGCAAAGTGCTTTAATGCCTTACCTGGATCAATAAAATCTTAGTCTAGCTTTACGACATTTTTTTCCAACTTAAAGAAGCATTTATTTGAAAAAGCGAGCAACAAATTGGACTAAAAAACATTATTTTTTCTTTTTTTTTATAATTATGTAACTGTTGTTAACTTTTGAACCTGTAATTTGGCTTTGCTATTAATGTTAGAGTTGAAGAGCCACACTTGTAGATCACACTATGATCGATTGTACCATTATTATTATTATTGTTATTATTATTATTTATTTACGCAAATTCCTAATATATATCATGATGATGAAATTTATCTGCAGTTATACTCCTTGTACAGATGTTCTGTTATTTTTTCTCAGCACTAGGCCGGTTTTTATGTTCTGAGCTTCCGAGGTTATTTGTTGCAAATATGCAACATTCCCAAATAAGGGTCAGAAATATCAGGTTTTATCATTTATGCTCCAATGTTATTCTTTTTTAGTTTTTCAACTATGCTGCACCCAAAAACTGTATGTTTTTGCCAGATTTACCCGCAATAAACTTGATTCACTTCAACTGAATGTTATGCTTATGGTAGGCCCATTTCCATCAAGTGTAGCCATACAAATTTTTCTCCTTGCAGAAACATGTCCAGACATGAAGGTAAAAAGATTTGTGTTCAAGATGTTGAAAGATTCTGATGTTGAAGAGCTTAGCTTTTACGAAGAAGAAAACGGTCCTGAATTTGCTCATGGACGGAGAGGGGATTATTGAACCAAATACGCCTCTGGAATACTTCAAAATTTTCTGGACTGATGAATTGACAGAACTGGTCACAGAGCAAACAAACCTATACAGCACCCAAAGGTCAGGATGTTCCATCAACACAACAAAAATTAAATAGAGCAGCTGAATGGGATGCAAATGAAAATGGGAATCATTCAGTTGCCCTCTTACCTTTTGTATTGGTCACAAAATCTGCGGTACGCTCCCATTGCTGATGTTATGCCATTGAAAAGGTATCAAAAGCTTAGGCAATATCTGCATTTTGTTGACAATATGACATATGAGGACAGAGTCCATGACAAACTTTTACAAATTAAGCCAGTTCTGGAAAGTGTTAGAGAGCAATGCACCAAAATTCAACCGGAGCTATCAGTGTTGTGTTATCAACTACACTACCGATTGAAGGAGAGATGCAGATCCTTCTGGCAGATATCATTGGTATTCCTTCAACCAGATGGACTAATAGTGATGTTACCTACAGAAGAAAAGCTGCGTTGAAAAAGGTAACTCGATCATCATTGAAAGACAAAACAGAACTGATAATAAACAGTAATACCCCGCCACTAGGAAACTGTCTTATAAAAAACTACAGCCTGCCAGATGGCACCACATCTACCCTGATATAAAAGAAACTAATCAGTCTGAAACCCAATCAGGTTGGCTTGCATCTGGGGTAGTTAATATTATTGGCTTTTTTATCTTTACATAGGAGAGCATTATGAAATCAAAGCCTAAAAATCTGTCCAAAAATTGGTTTAATATAACCCATTTAGGCTTTAAATATGAAAATCTAATAAAATTTGGTTAATATAAAAGTAGATTTCATGGTTTTTATTCAAACATGCATGCACATTTGATGAGATTCTTGCTGTAATTATAAGAAATCATTCAGCCTTTTTTGTTCTTCTATGACAAAACCAACCAGACTGTATTTACAAAACGAGTTTCTTAGTAGCAGGGTAGTACTGGAGTCAAATTTTTGTAGATAACATCACCCTTGAAATAAGACTCTTAAACCCAGTAAAGTCAAATTATAGCTTTGAAAAAAGCAAACATTTAGTAAACTAAAGCTTTTCGTCTGACACTCTTCAGAGTTTAAAACGTCAGAACATAGATCGAAAACTCTACGCTAAGAAATATATATACCCAGTTGTGGATCGAAATAGGCCAATCAGAAACACGAGCACATGACTGTAAAGGTTGACCAATCAGTGCCGCTTGCCTATTAGAATGTTACCAATGGAGTCCTAAGGTGAAAACGAACTCCTTTTGTCTACACAGTAGCGGTTTTTTCGTGCTTATGTAGATAGATTCTAAAACTGCTAGGTGGAACGACGATCGGGCTTTACCAATAATCCGAAACATGTCGCCATTATAGTTTTTTGCACAAACTGGGTTTTCTAGCAAATGCTGCCCGATAGCAGAATCGCAGGTCTTATTAGTAATTTTGGATTTGCAAGACCGAGGTGGCTGTTCTCTTTGGGGATGTGTTTTGTTTCTAATATTAGATGGAACGTGTTGTTTTATCCTATCCTCCAATCTTTGGGTGGTGCGTCCTACGTAGCCAGAATCACACTGGCACGTGAATTCATACACAACAGAACTTTTTTTTGTGGCAGGAACGCAGTCCTTTTGAATGGACGGAAGGGCCTTTTTTGTACTGTAAACAACACGTGGGTTAACCGCGAAGAAACAATTTGTTATGGCCTGTTTTATTTGGCTTTCAAAACGTAGGGAGCTGTTACCCATCCAGGGTAGTTTTAGATAGACCGGGCACTTTTGAGGACCAAATTTTACGTCAGCCGAGAAATTTCCTATCTTCTCCTTAATGTAAACTGAAATAACATGTTCTGGATAGCCGTTCTCCAGAAAAAGTCAAATTGTATTCATGAGTTTGTTGATAAAAAGTTGAAAATATGATGTAATTTGCTTGTATTAAACAAAAGTATTGTAGTAAACGAGTGTTTAAACACATCTAAGAGTTAATAGGCTGCATATAGAACACCTAATAGAGCCTTACCTCGGGTAAAAAAACATCCATTTGCAAGCAAACTAGATTTCGTTCTCGGATGTCTAGGAAAAGTCTCCCCTTCGTCACTCTTTCACAGTATTGAAGGAGAACATCGATCTAATTTAAAGGAAAACGATGAAAGAAAACTAAAAACTAATCGAAAAAACTGAAGTTGGCTGTATGCTATGGCACAATCAAAGAATAAGCAAATCCATTCTCAAATACTCTTTTGTTGAAAAAACTGTATAAAAAAGCAAATACGTACAGTGTCACTATTTAAAAGCCTGCCTTGATCTGGTTCTTTTCGGAGCTTATTGATGCCTCCTTTTCTTAATAGTTCCATTCGCTTGCAGAAAATGGTCCCATCACTCATTTCAGTCAAGTAGCGCTGCATAAAAAAGGATTGTCAGAATTAAGATAAATATTTTGTAAATTTAGAGGACTTTCAAATAAACATGTTCAAAGTGATTTGAAGCACAATTGACATGAATACGTTATGGTGACTGATTTTTAACTATTGGGGTGCTCTTAAGAAGGAAGGTAAATTTAGACACAAAGTGCTCTGAGCAAAACCTGCTGGTCTTCAATACGGGAAACAAATTTTGAAGCAATTTGGCATTCAGATATTAACAGAGTTTTTTCAATGCCAGGGTGAACTGCAGCAGACAAGTGGTTTCGTGGTTTCTGTTGAGGCTTTTTGTGGCTTCTAAAAGTTTATCACCGCTCAGATTATGACAAAATAATGACATACTGACATAAGTCTGTAAAATTTTCAAGAAAAGGTCGCACCAATTTGATACCAGTGATACTTTTGACTTTAAAATATTCAAGGTTATAATGCTTGGGAGGTATACAGCTTTACCTGTACATCGTTGTCTAATGTATTGAGCAATTTTCTGACCTCTCTGACAGAGGAAAATTTCTGCAAGCCATAAAATGTTTAAAAATATGTGCCAAAAATTCAAACTTATCATAGATAGTTCTATAGTTAAAGGCATAAATATCATATGTAAATCCTCCCACGATGAGGAGACCCTAGTAATTGAATACATTCAACTGTATGTAATTCCAAATGTCTAAGGAATCGTCAAAATGTTCAAATTATACATGGATTGAAAAGCCCTGGTTTTTGCCTCAGTTATCTCTATATGTGTAAGAATCTTAAGGAAATCTTGGTTAGGCCTAGGCTCACAAGTGGGAGGGAGAAGAGACACAATAACAGGGGAAGTTCGTGTTGTAAGAAGTCCAGATGTCAAGTGTGTAAAGTCATGTCTAACAGCGATACTTTTAAGATGGTCATTAACAGTAAAAAATACTGGTCTTGGTGAGAAACTGCTAATCTGGGATTTTTATGTCAAGTAGTACTTTAATGCTTCAAAATTTGTATGAAAAGAATTTTTTCAAATTATCCTAATCATAAAGGGTGAAAAAGCCCCAAACAATTAGTTAGTGTGCTTAGCAACCGAAAAGTTTGGTTGCTAGGGTGACAATTTCGGAAGTTCTCAGGCACCCCACAAGGTATTTCGGAAAAAATCCACTCTCCAGTATTCCAAAGGTCCAGTCCGTTTCTACCCACAATTCAGTTCAATTCAATTCAATTGAAAGAATGGAAGAAAAAGCCGAAGCTATTCCAACAGTCCTACATGGTGAGAAAAAAGTTTAGATCTGTAACTCGAAAGAAAAGAAAGAAAGTTTTTTATAGAAAAGGAAATAAAGAATCAGAAAATAGTTTAAATTCACAGCTAGAGTTGGAAAGTTTCACCATTAGCAGTTCGTTGGCTGAGGATGAAGCAGCGGGTGAGCCACGGCCGGGGCCTAGCCATCAACGAAGTGAAATAGAGCTAGCACTTCACCATCATAGCACCCCAGATGACAAAAAAACGAGCAGAAGCCAACATAAACTTGACAATTCATCGTTTTTCGAATTTGAAAACAGTATACCACAGCTTACAAGAAGTGCTCGGGTAAATCTTGGACTGAAAACCCCAACAATTGAGGAAGCCCATGGCTATAAATTACAGGACTTCACACTGCTGCAGCAATTTTTGAACGAAGCAACAGTTTGTAGAAAATGTTGTAAATCAAAGTCTGAGCTTGTTATAAAACAAATAAATAGTCAAAGAGATGGACTTATTGAAAAATGTGTTGTTACTTGTAAAAATTGCAACTTTTCTTACGACCTTGAAACAAGCAAACAGATTGGTGGAAAAGGAGGTGGATCATATGAAGTAAACAGAAGATCAGTGATAGCCACAATGTCCAGTGGGGGAGGACGGTCAAGCCTACAGAACTTTTGCACACAAATGAACCTTCCTGCTCCAATTTCTCAACCAGCATTTGCTGCCCAAGTGAAGTTTATAGAGTCTGCATCAGTGACACATGCAGAGGAAGTGATGCGTGCTGCCGCACAACGTCTTAGAGATTTGATCTCTTCTGAGAATCCAGAACTCATCGATGAAGATTCTGATGGAGCACTACCATGTAGTGTGACAGTGGATGGCACATGGCAACAAAGAGGACATGCATCAAAGATTGGCATAGTTTTTGTCATGTCTGCTAGAACTGGAGATATATTAGACTAGGAAGTTAAGTCATTGGTGTGTCACCAATGCAGCAAAGCCACTAAGAAACTTGGAAATGATACAGATGAGATGAATCAATGGCAGGAGACACATAAACCATTTTGTAACATAAATCATAAGGGAACCTCCGATGCTATGGAATCATCTGCAGCAGTTGATATATTCTCCAGATCAATCGAAAAGAGACATCTCAAGTATACCACATATGTAGGTGATGGTGATTCAAATTCATTTGGTAAAGTGAAAGCTGCCATACAAGACAAGTATGGAGACAGATATCCAATTGTAAAAGAGGACTGTGTGGGCCACATACAAAAAAGGATGGGAACAGCTCTTAAAAGTTACAAGAAAGGGAAGAAAGGAATGAAACTTTCTGATGGAAAAACTGTTGGTGGTAAAGCAAGGCTCACAGATCTTGTAAATGATAAAATTCAAGGGTATTATGGAAAGGCAATCAGGAGCAATAAAAATAATTTGGAAGGAATGCATAGAGCTGTTTGGGCAATATTTTGCCACACTATTGCCAACTCAAATGAAAGCCTTGAGCAACAACATCGTTATTGTCCCCAAGCCAGCGACACTTGGTGCAAATTTGTGAAAGATAAAATTCATAATACAAAATCATATTATGAAGAAGGCAGACTACCAGAGGTGTTTCATGATGAATTAAAGCCCATTTTCACAAGACTTTCTGATAGAGTTCTCCTTCAGAGATGTCTTGCCGGCATGACACAAAATCAGAATGAGTGTGTCAATGGACAAGTCTGGGCAAGGTGTTCCAAGACCAGATTTTGTGGCAAGAGAAGAGTCGTGGTTGCAGTGTGTGAAACAATTGCTGTTTCAAATACAACCTGTTTGAGAAGTCAGGGGTACACATTGGAAAAAACACATTTAGAGGGCTCAGATTTCAAGATAAAACTAGGCTACAATCAGCAGCTCAAAAGATCTCTGAGAAATACATCAGAACAAGAACAAAAAAGAGACAAGCATCAAAAAACAAATGTGACATGAGTTATTTACCAGGGGGCTTTGGCACTAACCCTGAGCCAGACTTTCCAGTTGCTAAAAAAAGAAAACCATCCATAGGAAGCAAGACTTTGGGAAAAAATCAGAGAAAAGGAAATACTGGAAAACATAAAACAACGCAAGATGAAGAGTTATCAGAGGACAGCATTACAGAGGAACCTAAAATTCTATTTAGAGAACCTATCTTTGAAAGGATTCTTGGTAACTCTTCTGGCTTATGAGCTGGAAGTGTTATTGATGTTTTAAAACTGATTTTAGATGATATAACCCGCTCCATCAACTTGACAATTATATGAAAACTTTAACAGCCGTTTTCTCAAAATAGGAGATTTTAGTACCACACCATATTTGAGACTAAGTGTACTCCAAATCTTTTACTGTACACTCATGAAATTTTGCAGTGGCATAGAATGAGTGGAAAAAAATAGTTTTTGTTTCCCATGGCAACCGTTGCTATGGAGAACATCCTTATTTGGAATAGAAAGCATTATGAATCATTTTTTTAAAAAGTGTTACACTCATTGCATAGAGGTTCAATAGTTTAAGCTACATGCAAGATTTCATAAGTGCATGATTAACAGTCTCTTAATAAATACATCTCCAAGTTTTACCCTTGCGTGCGCATTTCGCTAATTTGCATATTCTATTTATAGAATAAACAAATAAAAAATCCGTCAGAATGATAGTCCATTCTATGCATTCACATCAGCTAAGTTTATTTTGTCCTGCATCATAGAGCCTTTTTGGAAATTGATTGTGTTTAATGTTAGTGCTTCTAAGAAATTTAGTGTTAATTACCATCTTAAGTCTTGCACTACAGCTAAAGAATATAAGATAAACTATTTGTTTAACTGTGACTCGTCAAATGTTGTGTACTTGATTGAGTGCAATGTCTGTGGTGTCCAGTATGTAGGTTGCACATGCACGCCTTTTAGGCTTAGGTTTAATAATTACAAAGCGTGTAGTTTAATTTAGGGTCTTCAGTGCCCCAGATGGAATTTTTCAGACATTTTTCTGAGGAAGGACATCGGGGGTTCCTGAATGAAGTGTTAAGGTAATCGATAAGTTAACAGGTAATGATAGGAGGAGGGAAAGTTTTTGGTATATTGCTTAAATTCTTTCTTTCTCTCCAATGGGTCTTAATACTAGGCATTTAGATGAAGGTTTTTTTTAATTTTATGGCTTTCATCTCTTATGAGACAGCCAACACCAGCATCTCCATCGCATTCTTCTTTTTTCTACCTTTCTAATCACTTCTCTCCCATTTCTCGAACTTGGCCTTTTCATTTCCGCAACAAATATCGAAGAAAATTTGCTTAAATAGCAACAAGCAATTGAAAAAACGTAAATCTTAAGATAATTTTATGAAATGAAGTACTTATATCATAAGCTCATATCTTAAAATTGGCAAAAACTTAGAACTAGAAAGCTTTTTTTTCTAAGAGGACCAAAAAATAGGTCGGATTAGGACAAGTTCGAATCATTGAGATTCCAATTTTTAAAGGGTCTTTTAGGAGGTTTTCAAGGCACCTGAAAATTGTCTTCGAATGAGTAAAAGTTGGTATTACACTGATACCAACGTAGTTGATACGCTGAACATTGTTTTGAATAATAAATCTGAGTCAATTTAACATACTGGTTCAAATCCTTTGCCTCATATGCGCAGCCACAGAACCACAGATCAGTATCTCCCGCAACTTCTGCATTTAAACAACCCGTGTGGAACCTTCTTAGGCAATGGCGGCAGTGCAGTTGTTCCTGAGTTGGATTCACACCAACTGCAAGCGCACACTGGTCGTTTGCTGCACAGCGACTATATGCCCGTGTTCTCTCAAAATGTTGCTGCAGTAAAGGTGCATGCAACTCCTTGTTATTAACGAGTAGAACTAAATGATGACATGTGCTTCCTAGCCGCGACGGAATCCATATAAACCTATAAGCAACATGGCCATTCGTAAAAGAATAATTATCTTCAGCTTTTGTGCCAGTGACATGAATATTTAGGGACAAGGCTTCACTAGCAAGTAGCAAATGTAATAGGCCTGAAAAAGATAAGAATGTTTCAAATTTTTCATTTCATCTATGATCATCAAAGGATGGAATCACAAAATCAACAAACAAACAAACAAACAAATGCAAACAAATAGAAAACTTTGAGACTTTACTAGAGAACCGGCACCGCGGAGCGTTGAGAAAAGTGGGGGGTCTAAAAAAGTGAGGAAGGGGGGCTAAAACCGTATAAAAAGAGGCTTTTCTGGTAGTTTGATACTTCATATTTGGCATTTTTTGCAAAAAGTGCCAAATATTAAGCTCCGTGGTGCCTGGAAAAGGAAACACTTTGGTTGGCTCTAACATATGTGGTATATTTGGGGGCCCATAGGTGTAGACTACATAGCTTGGTATTCCTGCATCAAGTGTAAATTTATGCACTTGAGGCTGTGCATATCTTATTCAAACAATGGTGCTGAGTTCTTACAGTATCTTACATAAGTATGTAATATATTTTTCTAATAAAATCAATCCATTGGTTGGAAAGCAAAAACTAACAACACGAGTTTCAATTGAAAACGATCACACTGCATTTGCCTTGAAAACGATCATTGTTTGTCGCAAAACAATTTCATTTCATATTTGCACTTATTTTCAAAGAAGTAAAGCAATCAAAGCTCACTACATTCATGGTTTGGCTGGAATGAATCCAAAACCTCTCTTCTGAAGGCTCCTTCTATTTTTTCCGACGGCATTTTGAATAATCAAGCCTGATGACTCTGCTGTTGCAACTGAGGAGACACAACATGAAAAATGTTGTTCCAAAATGAAACAATTCAACATTTCGATTAAAAAACATTTCAATTAAAAAGCAACACAACTTTAAAAAGTCACCCCACTTCGAAAAACACAATGTATCTTAAAGAAATATGCCATGTATTTCATAGCCATTGTTGGAATGGTGGTACCAAAATTGACGAAAAACAGAGTAAACTTACTTTTAATGAGATAGCTACTTTCTCTTTGTTCAGCTACCTTGACATTTAGCATTTACATCTTCAGACATGCAATCGACAGTACGCAATAACGATCTTGTACTGTATATACCTGATTTTAAATGGAAAAATACGAGGAAGTACATGACTTATTTGATGAAATACCTTTGAAAGGATTTCTGCTTCATTTGTTATTGCATATTTTAGTGACTATAGTTTTAAAACTGGCCATGCATCTTCTGTTTTATACAACTGCTTTGAAAGGCAGCAGTAAATATCTTGCCCATCTCGTGAAACTTTCAATGGTACAAGGCCCTGAAAACCACCATCCTCAGGAACTAAGTGGCGTACCCTAAAACACAAAATTCGTGTTATTAACGCCATCTACAGTATCCCTAGAATGAAATGCAGACGCCATAAAAAATACTAATACCTTGCAGTTTTCTTTATAATTATTGTAACAAAAATTACTAATCAGATTAAATGGCATCGTACCAATTACATTAAATTAATTAAAGAAATCATACCAAAAGTCGAAGTCATCATTATTAAAGGCTTGCATTGGCATGAGGCATTTCCTCCAGAAACGAGGCGAATCGTGCAGCAGCTAGCCAGCTCTCTAGCTTCAAAACTCCCATCAGCTCCTTGCAAGACCATGGAAAATCCTGAAAAGCACATTTTAAAAGAATGATAATGAGTAATAATGAGGAGTATTGATGCCTTTTATCCTCGTTTTTGCTTAATTTCGTACAAGGGCATTCAAACTAGTCTCTGTCATCATCAAAGGTCAGCTTTTCAAGCAAAAAATCTTGAAATTCAAAATGACAAAATTTTGGAATCTGTTAAAGCTTTTGATTTTTTTACATACTTTGGTACCCAAAAGGTTTGATCATTACTTTTTAAATATTTTACAGAAGGAATGCATCCTATGGTAGTTACAAAAAATTTTCCTTTCCATAATTTCTTTTAAGAGAAAAACAAAACAGATAATCGTGTGCTGTGTGAAAGAAAAGGAAAACTTGCTATTCTTGGTAGCTTTTAAAAAAAGTTTTTTAGATCTTTTTTCCGTTGCTGCCGAGTGACGCCGGCACGGGTCGTCCGATCCTGATGTCATGAAGAAGAGAAAGAAAGAGACTCGCGACCCTAAACCTCGTGACTCTGAATGTCAGGGGATGTGCCTCCCAAATCAAAAGGAACCACCTCTTCAAGGTTATGGAAAATAGAAATCTGGCATGCCTCGGTATAACAGAAACAAAGATGAAGGAATCCCTGATTGAAGATGAAGGACCATTCAAACTAATAATCATGTCATCTACCTCGATTCACCATGGGGTAGGATTTGGTGTCCGTAAAGAACTGGCAGGCCCCTGGAGAAGCATTTCGAACAGGGTGGGAGCACTGAATCTGAAGATGCCAAATCTCGAGGCTAACGTTATAGTAGTCTATGCTCCATCATCACCAGTCTGTGAAAAGCATCCGGAAAAAAGAGAAAAGTTCTACAAGGACATAGAAGAAGCTTGGGCAAAAGACAAAGTCAACATCCTGCTAGGAGACTTCAACTCCAAGATTGGAAGACGATGTGATGATTACCCAAAAAATGCTGGTTCCTTCTCGATGGGCACTAGAAATGAAGGAGGGGCCTCTCTCCTAAGTTTTGCCCAAAGAAAAGACATGATCTTGACTAACACCTTGTTCAAGAAGAAGTTTGGAATGAGAGCTACCTGGTGTGGGCAAGCAGGGGCCAAAAGGATATACAATCAAATAGACTACATCTTGGTCCCCAACAAATGCAGACACCGGATCACAAACAGTGAAAGTTACAACACCCGAGATGTTGAAACAGATCACAGACTGGTAGTTACAAGCCTGCAGATGAAAAACACACCAGGTAAAAAGAATAGATGGTTCCAGACTAGCTCGAAACCAGACCTGGATGCACTTCAAGATCCATCAGTGTGTGAAAACCTGAAGGAGAGGGTCTTTGATTACAAGGAAGGTCACGAGGAAGAGGGTCTGTCAAATCTAAGGATGGCCTTGAAGGAAGGAATGAAAACCCTGTCAAAAAGAAAGCCAATCCAAAGACTCCAGGAGACCCCCATGTGCTCTGAGATCGAGAAGCTGTATCAAGAAAAGAATGAGATCCACAGAAGGATAAAGCAGCACAACACCAAAGCTGAAACAAAATCGAACTTGAGAACAGAAAGAAACCTGATGAACAAGAGACTAAAACATCTAACCCGAGAGCGAGCGATATGGAGAATTGAACAAAAAATCAAAGTTCTCAAGGAAAGGTCGGATGAAGGCCTTGCTTTCGAAGTGATATAAATGCTCAAGAGAAGAGAAAAAATCACCAAAACCATCAAACTCCACTCAGGGGAAGAAACGGATCACCAACAAGCAATGGAGAAAGAACTAAGAAGACATTTCAACGAGGTCTTCTACAAGGATAATGAGGAGGAAGATGATGAAGAAATGCCTGAACCACTAAGCAAGCCCATCACAGCAGCCGAAGTGGAGGCAGCCATCACAAAGCTCAAAAACGGAAAGGCTAGCGGCCCAGATGAAATACCGGCCGAGATTCTAAAGGCTCTCAAGCATCAGATTGTGGAAGAACTGGCGGTCATCATGAATAAGCTGGGGCCGATTTCGAAATTGGAGATGGAATGCTGGTACCCCTACGGAAGCCAGGAAAATCAAACGAGGCGGCAAACTTCCGGCCAGTGATTCTCCTGGACACGGTGTGGAAGGTGTTTGCGAACGTTGTACTGGCCCGGATAGGACCCAAGATTGAAAACTTCCTCCCGTCGAGCGAAACTGCCTACCGATCAAATCACTCAACTGCCGAGAACGTCTTCGCTACCAAATACATTCACTCTATATGCCAGCATTTCGGCGAGGAGTATGAGATGTTGGCACTGGATTTGCCAAAGGCGTTCAAGACAAATGGCACGCTCGAAATTGCTGAACGTCATGGCCGGACTGGTGGACGTCGACGACCTGAGACTGATTTGCAAACACCTGAGGAATAAGAGGCTAAAGGTGAAGATCGGGAAAGACTCCGCATGGTTCAGCACGAACACAGGAACTCCCCAAGGAGATGCCCTATCACTGACGCTTTTCACCGTATACCTTGAGGCGGCCCTCTCAGAGCTGCGCAATGCGGTTCCCAAGTTCGAAGAGGTTGTCGAGATGTGTTACAGTGACGACACAAACTTCATTTTGAAAGACCCGCGAATCATTGACGACATCGAAACGAAGGCGGCCCAGGTTCTCGGACGTTTCAACTTGGTGGTCAACACGCAGAAGACGGAGAGACACAGGATAGACAAGGAAAGAAATGATCAAATCACGATCCTCGGTTCCTTCACTGATATCAAGAAAGAGATGAAGAACAGAAAACAAATGGCACAAGCCGCTTTCTCGCATCACCACCACGTGCTGACAAATGGAAAGCTCGCTGCGAGCACAAGAATCCGAGCCTTCAACATGTACGTGAAGCCGGTCCTACTGTACAACTGCCAAACATTGCCAAACGATTTCTTTTGAAATTTTCAAAACAAAATAAATAAAAGCGTGTGTAATGAGGTGAGGCCTATATTTCATTTCTTAAGCTTGATGCAAGAGATCAAGTTATGGGCGTGACATCAGCCCCACCCAAAAATGAGCCCCCCTCAAATGTTTTTCTGGATCCGCCCCTGAAGAGAGCTGTTTAAGAACACCATTGTAAATTCCAGTGTTCACACTTGCTACATCAGATGTTGCTGAGACCATTTTTGTTACAAGCCTTGGCTTCAAGCTTGATCACCCCATTTTTTTCATCAAACATGCTATCAATACCTGTTTAAATGGAATCTGCACCAACACCTCCATATCTACTCATTTCTAAAAATGATACTACGAGGTAGCAGTTTATTCCATTTGTTTCAACATGTAGTGAAATCATTTCCTTTTCCGACCCTATTTTTCTAGCTTGTGAACCATCAGACATTGAAGACATAAAATTTTGGCTGGCAATAATTGCTGCACACTTGTCTTGAACAACAGTTGCAATGTAATGAATGTTCTCTGCGGCTGCTTTATTGTCTTCTCTCCCTTGAACCAGAACAACCTCATCTTCTCTCTGGCATTTTACAAGGACTTTAAAATGTTTTAGAGGCATTGTTTGGTTTCTGTCTTAACACATTAAGACTGGTGGGTCGCCTTCTTCACGAAATTCCGATTGGACTCTGTTTCCTGACATTTGCTGCTGGACTATTATGGCCATCAAAATATTGATTCTTATCCTCGTTATTGGCACCATCACCATCATCTATTTCCTCTCTAATGTTATTTTGTAAACTGTGATCACTCTCATCAAACAAATCTTCCAGGTCAGAATATCTTTGTGTGTCCTGAGGGTTGCAAAATTGATTAAATAATATTTGAAATGTACCAAAATATCTTACTGGAAAATCAAAATATTATATCAACATTATTAAATGCTTTTTACGGTTATGGTCTAAAATTTGCCTCTGGTTGATGAGAAATCTTCTTTTTCAGTACTTCAATTTTCTAAATCAATCTTCGGTCTTTTCATTTGAGGTTTTCGTTTTGTTGTGATGTTAGTTTGAACCTCTGGCAGCAAAGAGACACTTGGGTTCCTCTAGGTTCCTCTTTTTCTTTAATTTGATCGATGAAATTGCCAGTAGTTTGGTCTGCTGCGCATTCTAGGCAATCTGCCATTGGGGCACTACCATTGGCAAGGACAACCTTTTTTCGCTTGTTCAGAGGCTCTATATTCCCATGGAACAATTAGCTGTTCATCACTTACAGTTTCTTTTGTATTATCTTTATTGATAGATGTTAACAACTAACAATAACGGAAAATGTATCACAAACCCTAGTTTATTTGCATAACAATTTTGAATACAATTTTGCGTAACATCAATCTTTTTCAAAATAAAACTTCAAATGGCTTACAAAAATGTCAATACTAGTTACTCTTGTAAGTTTTAGGCATCCAAAAATCAAATGCATAGTTCAAGCTCATTTTTTTATTGTTAGGGGCTAATCCCTCATGCCCCCGCATTTGCGGTTTTTAGCTGGCACCATAAAAAAATAGCTGTGTACACTCATTTCACTCTTAAAATAGCCCGTGTACACAGCAGTTTCTTAATGCTTTGGGGAATTTTATTACTGGATGTTTTTTTAAAGTTCTTTTCTTGTGATGTCGTGAATTTAACAATAGATAATTTTTGTGTTTTGGCTTCAATTCAATGGTTCTTAGTTTTTGCTTCAACTACTGAAGTTTACTAATTTTTTATAGTCATTTAAAAATGCATGTTCAGAAAATTCCTAAAAATTTCAATTCTTTCTTTCGTTCAGTTTTTGTATATGTAATAAATAAGATATCACATGCAAATAACTAATAAAAAGATTCACCTTCCTTCTCTCTCTTTCGAAATATGATTTGTTTTTTGATGTGGAATGTCTTTCCGTGTCAGCGTTCTCCATTTTAGGAGGGTCAAATATTGTAGGGACTGCTTGTCTTTTCAAGAATGTTTTCATGTGACGAGTATCATAGACTTGTAAACCTTGAGCCAAAGCCTTGGTGTAACTGTAAAGTGGAGTGATCTGAGCAAATATGTAGATGAGTGGAATATGAATTGGGGTTGAAGTTAGCTTGATGTCGTTTCACGAAATGTGTCCACTGCCTGCCAATAGCAGGATCTTTAGGAAAGTGATTTAAATCCACAGATGGCATTCGGCATGTGTTTTTGCAGCTTTCCCCGTTAGGTAATCAAGCAGCACAGAACCTCACCCCTCGTTTTTGAAATTTATTTTTATTTTGAACCCTTTTCTGTGATTTTTGTTGCCTGCTCTAAAGACATTTTGTTGCTTACGCCCACTTAGTAGAAGTTATGTTAGATATCTTCGCTCATTATTATTAAATGAAATACCTTTTGTTATTGTATTTATAGTGTCCTATCAATACAATAAAAGTTCCACTTCCTTTTATCTGACGATAACATTTTTGCATTACAAAAGTCCAAAAAGAAACACACCTCATAAAAGACATTTTCAATCGCTCAAAAGTTATCACATTCTCTTATAAAAGATTATTGTGAAATCAAATTAAACAATTTACGTTAACTTTAAAAAAGCAGTTGATTGATTATTTAATTATAGTGAGAAACGCAAGGAATATCAGAGAGACACAATGCAAAGCCTTTCTCAAAGGTCGGCTAAAGGATAAAACCGAGCCTATAAAGGATACCATTAAGAAAAATAAGTGGGTATGACGTGACTTTGGCACCAATTCTTTGATTTTGTCCACAAGTGAGCCAGATCGTTTTGGAGAACTATTGTAGAATTCTGCTGTTGCTCGAAACTTATCCATCATGTTGTTCATCAATTTGATCTGACATGAGGAAACCACACAGCAGCACCAAAGGTTTTGCCTGCAATAATACTGACAATATTTCAACCTTGCTCTCTCCAGTGATCCATGGCAATAACAAAACTTTTAAAATGCAAGCAACAATCTATTCAAAGCAAGGTCAGCAGTCAGGTTCAACTGGAACTGTTTTTTTTTATGTTTTCTTTGCACCACATTCTCGGCTTTCCTTGCTTGTGCTTGC
This sequence comes from Rhopilema esculentum, assembly GCF_057945365.1. Taxonomy (NCBI): domain Eukaryota; kingdom Metazoa; phylum Cnidaria; class Scyphozoa; order Rhizostomeae; family Rhizostomatidae; genus Rhopilema; species Rhopilema esculentum. The sequence goes on along the minus strand of NC_142823.1, from coordinate 12,823,800 downwards.
CTTCCACAGTCATGCCTTCCATTGGCTGGATTGATTCTCTTCACATGTCTCGACCCCTCCCACATGTCTCTCCACATAATCAATGGAATTGTGCTTGTTGTACGGAAAGTAATGAGCACAAACTTATACAATAAAATAACGCCTTTGTACAAAAATACAAAAATCAATAAGGGGACAGACTGCCTTTAAACATAAACTTGCCCCCTTGGCGTTAATTTGAAATTAAAGCATAGTAAAATTGAAGGCAGGTGTTAATTCTAGGTCTGGTATTAAAAAAATCAACTGCACAAAATCAAAATTTTTAGAGTTCATGATAGAAAATCTGACCCATGGGGCAGTTTTGATGCTGCGGGTTGTCATCTGTTGATGTAGAATGATAAAGGCCTGCCCATACCTCATTCTTCATGGCATCAACATTGTTCTTATGGCGACGAATAGCAAGCCCATAGTATACCTGCAGCTTATCAACTCTTGCAGCTGTAAGTCTGCTAACTCCTCCAATTGATTTGCCATCTGTTAGTTTTGCCTTTCTGTACCTTCAGCTTCCTGAGGGCAGTTCCCATCAGCTTTTGAACATCCCCAACATATTCAATTTTTGCAATAACTTTATCACCATAAGGCCACAGAATAGAAATAAGGGCAGAAGGGTCACTCCCTTCAAAAAAGCCTGACTCCAAAAATCTTATACGTCTAGCGTGGAAACGAGGTTACGCAACCCAAAGGAGCTCCTTCCTTGTGATGCCCTTAACGGCAGTGCCATGGCTCCGCGGAAATCTAGTTTTAAATTTGCCATTTTGATAATCTTTGTGTACATGAAAACAAAATATATCATTATTACGAAAGAAGTCAACTTAGTTGTGGTCATAACGTGCCAAAACAGCAGAGAAGTGAGCCAAATGCTCCGTTTTCATCTTTTTCCGAAAGATCAGTGAGGTGAGTACGGCCTAATTTGTTTATCTTTGTTTTGCCATTGCTATCGTATCTACAACCGCAACGCTGTTTGTTTTGATATCTAACAAGGCAAAACCGGTTTCGCCCAATGTCAGGGCTCGTCAGTGCAGCTAGATAGTTTGGAAAAACTTCGTGAAAGATAGCTTCTTTATTCCCTATCAGCTGCAGACCGGATGTTTGAATTTATTGCACAAAATGCCGATTTTCACATTGAGAAAGACTAAGAATGTGAAGCAAGTGAAATTCCTGGTCGTAACCCTGGCCAAGGGGGGCCAAAGAGGCAGTTGAATATTAGGAAATTACAGATGCAAAGGAAATCAAATATTTTTAGGCCTACTAACCGCACTGGATCTTTTGGAAAACGATGAAAACTGACATCTGGATTTGACCTTCTACTGTTTTGACAATTTAATGCCGAGCAGTAACTTCCTTTCTCTTCCTTTCTTGACATGCTCGCGGATATTTGTTGAATGCTAAAATCGCGAAGTTGACAGTGGCGTTGCAGCTTTCCCGGGCAGAAAATTTTTTCGGGTTGTGTAACCTCATTTCCAAGCTAGACGTATAAGATTTTTGGAGTCAGGCTTTTTTGAAGGGAGTGACCCTTCTGCCCTATTTCTATTCTGTGATAAGGCTTACTGACCTTTATAGAGGAATATGACTTTGAATCTCCATCCCCTATATAGCAAGTATATTGGAGATTCCTTGTCTCCGCTGAGCAGGCAAATAATACAGCTCACTCCCTCAGGTTCCATTGCAGGTGCTGAGCCGACAAAATTTATTTGGCATATATGATTGGCTTTCCAATTGTCCTTTTCAGGACCATCTGGGTTTTTTTGCCATCTTGCACAGCCAAAACAAACCTTGTTCAGGGCCTCATAATCAAGGCATTTTCCACTAACAGCAGAAATTGCAGTTACTGCTTCTTGCAGGGAAGAATACCCTCTTTTGCGTCATGTTCCATCAAACATGGCCTTGCATTCTATCACTTGATCTTCTGGAGTATCCAAAGCATCATGTTTTTCCTTAGCTGCTTTTTTCATGCTCAATGATGCTTCCAGTTCTAGTGCATTCTTTATTTTGGCTACACTATGACTGAAAGCATCATTGGACATTGCTTTCGGCATATTCAAAACAGAGCAAAGCTTTTCTAAGGAAGACTTCCCTACACCAATTCAAGAAGCCCAAGTATCATCCTGTAATTTATCTCATAGGCTCTTGAACCTTCACAACGTGGAGAGGTGAGCATTTCGAGCCAGTGGCACATGTTCTGCATTCGAATGTAAAGAAGGATGCTAGACCCATCTTTTTTGACTGCAGTTCTTTCAATACTAGCTTGCCAGCCTTACATCTTGAGCAAACAACATATTCAAGTAATTTTTTCAAGAAAACTTATATGTATTAGATGGAAGCCATCCAGCTCTGGCTGAACATTGATGTCTGGTATTTACCAATCTTCTTATGACTGGCACCAGATGTTGACGATGCCTGAGGATGTTGACGATGCCTGAGCGATACTATCCTGAAACAAAATTATATGTTGTTGTCGTTTAGGCTTTCATTTATTATAAGATAAGATATATTCCATAGGATCATATCGGAAAAGCTAGGGGCACATATCAAATTTACGTACAACTAGAAAACTGAACTATCTACGCCCATTTTTTAAAGACTCCTTTATATGATCCTAGGAACATATTTTCAAACCGGGCTCACATTTACGTGTGCTTAGTCTATTCCTAGAAAAAACGAAGTCTCTTCCTTCTTCGCAAATACTAATTGTAATTTTTTGCACATGTAGGGGAAAGATTTTTTTATTGTTTCACTTTGCTATTTCAAAGATCCATCTTAGGCCATCTTGATAAATTTTGTTGTAGTTTGCTGTTGACTCGGAGAATATAACAAGAAGCTTTTAATAGCCAGGGGTGGTCAAATATATGAAATCAGGTTTCTTGTTAAAAAATGGTGTATTTCAATCTGTAAAAGGGGTTTAGCCTAGAATCAAGAACCAAAGGGAGATGTTTGTCTTACCTCTTCATGTTGATGAGCAGGCAATAACTGAGTTTCTTTTTCACCGTTCGCGTATACAGGAGCATCTTTCTTTGAACTGACAAACCGATTGCCGTAAAACTTTCTCTTTTTTGTCCTTTTACTTCTAGTTTTTTTTATTTTTGTTGAAAATACTTTCATCACTAGTTTGTTTTCCCAACATTTTGTAACGAACATATGGACCGTTACCATGCACAGGACCGTTACCATGGCAAGGATCCAAATGCTGCCCGCTCATTGGTTAAAAAAAGCTACCCCGCAAGGTAAACAACAAAAGACGCTAGAAGATAGCTCAGTAATCAATTTCTATTGGTTACTAGGATTTTACATGCATCCAATTGGTCAAAACCATGCAAATTACAATCGTGATTTTAGATACAAAGCATAAAAATTCCCTCAAAACAAAAAAATCAGGGGGAATCAGCCTACAAAGCGAAACAAGATGCATTTTCAAGCTTGCAGCTAGGCCATGTGTGCGAGGAGATATGGTAAAAGGAAATATGGTCAATTTCACTTCAAAACCTCAGAGAATTTCTCAGCACTAAGGGTGAAAAGAAGCCCCGTAACCCCCTAAAGTTGATTTGAAAGCGTTCCAAAGTCCCAACAGTCGAAAGTGCATAAAATTTTGAGTGCATTGATGAAATAAAAAGAAATTCTGAAAAATATCAAATTTTCGATTTTTTAGCCCAGAGTTACCTTAACTTTAACCTTCTCTGCCAAGCTGGGATCACAGTGACAAAAATTTTCTTTCCATGTTTGCAATTTGGGTGCCCAATTCCTTCGAAATTTGGTTCAAAGTTCCGTTTTTCTGTCTTTATCGTGGTATTCCTTTTCCACAGACAAGTATTTCTTCATATAAATATTTCAAAGCCACATGGTTTACCATTGCAATTTGTAAAATTCGACCTCAGCTCTTTGTATTGAAACCTATTTCATTCTTTGGCATGCAGCAACCAAGTCTAGTGCACTTGCGACAACTGAGCATTGTTGGATTGGGTGTTAAAATGCTCTCTATATCTCCCAACAACACCTTGGACAATAGAAATGTTGAGTCAACCTGCTGAAAATTTTTCAATATGTTCAAACCCGGCTGAACACCGCTCAACATCACTGAACATCACTGAACAAGTTGTTAAAATGCTCTCAAAAGTTGCAGTGTACAAATGTTGAGCAATGGTCAATGAAATGTTGAGAGCGTGGGCTATAGAAGGCCACAACTTGATTAAGATTGCAAAGTATCTTGTTCGAAAATGCCATCCCCTCTGTGAAATTCTTAAGGTATTTTTCTTTAAGGCCTTAGATGCACTGATTTCTGACATAAAACTCATTATCTTTGTCAAAGTGGAAAGTCGAGGATACTTTTTCAAGTTTGACATAGATCATCTGAATTCTGCTTAAAATTTCGAGAGCCCTGCAGTTCGTGTGTGGAGTGGTTGTTTGCTGTTAGGCTAATGTGATGTGGTTTAAAACAAAGAACGATTTGACTTTGGGTATTTTGTGGCACCAGAAAAATGCATTAATTGCTAATCATTTCCGATCATTTGTTTCAGTGGCAATTTGGGTGAGCGCAATGGAAAATCATTTGTTTACGAACAGGCTGAATGCGAGTGCTCTAAGCACCCCCTGGTTTTCCCCCCTCCCTAAATTTTTATAAGAAGTCAGGACAATAAAGGGACGAGACCCAGAGATATGCAAGAGGAAAGGAGAAAAATGATCGTAAAAAGGAGTGGGGAGAAAACAAGGGTTATGTTATGGCTTTCTTAGACCAGTAAAAAACATTTATATTTTGTTTTTACCGAATTAGCAATACAGTTGTGAAGCAGAGATCAATCCGGCCTTCTTTTTTGTGGATTTCTCCTAAAGGACTTCGAATATTGCTGCGCGTTTGTCACATTAATCCTTTTCCTCTATGAACAATAGAGATTAAGTGTGTCAGAAGTTCTTCCAGAAACCTTGTCTGGTGCGTCTAGGGCCTAAGTGCCTCTCCTCCTAAAACCTTTATGACATTTATCGTTTGGATATTACAAGCACATTATGTAAAAACAATCTATTTCGCAATTGGACCTATAGTTTTTGTTTTCTAATCCATCAAAGTTGTTAATGTGGACCAGTACATAATCAGTATGGATTCAGCGATAGGCTGGGAATGAATGGGAAGTGACCTGGGTCAAATGTGTCTGATATCATACAGAGAAACAAAAAATTGTTTATAAGGCCAGCATCCGAGGAAGGCTATGAAAAAACTAAATTGATAGGTCGGCAAGACGAATTTTACCAACTTACAGTAACATATCTCATAAGAATCGCACTTCTACAATGATCCATGCTGGAAATTTTGCTTTTTGTACGCCATAGATTTTATGCCAGTTGTCTTGGTGTCTCATTCTACCTACAAAATCTACGACATAAAACAAAGACTGGACTGCAACTCTAAACGTTATTTACGCATTACAGTGCAAACGCTGTTTAACTAACAGACACAAGAACTGCCAATACATTGGACAAACAAGCCTTTGAGAAATTATCAACAAAAAAGTAGACAAGTCTGGTGTTGCAGAACACTTTTGCAGCCCAGAACATATTATCAATGACCTTACAATACCACCATTACTGCAACTTAATAACAAACGAGAGAGTGTTCAACGAGCCAAACAGCATACCTCATTGGCTTGGCAAACACTCTCACACCAAACGGCATGAACCACTGACTGTTAATCTTACAGCAACATACCATCATCACCCACATTGTCACTTTTTGAACTGCCCATACAGACCTTTTTAAAAAAAAATTGTTCGGGTGTGTGCTGTACTGGTAAATTTTCAGTCTCCAGTTATATCTGGAATTCTAGGTGAATACATAAAATCAACCCCCTCTACATAGAATAAATGATTTATTTGCTGTTTTACCTTCCTGACAGTGTATATACATGTTATATTTTTAAATATTCATATTTGAATTAATAAAGGTAATGATGTAACAAATTTGCAAACAATATTATAATTTGATTGGGCAGTAAATAGAAGGGGAATTGAACAGCCAGGGTTGCTGATTGCTGATTGTTGAATAAATAGTGGGCAGGAGGGAATCAGAAATTTATGCACTTAAATTAACCTTGTTTATGGTAGTAACGAAGCTCAAAACAGTAAGAACAAGATGTAGCATTAAATGAAAAGAAAAACATTGCAATGTATGTTGGTGTCAACTAGCAAAACTTTTGATAACAGAATCAAATGGACTAGATTGCTGTTCTTTGGAAAATCAATTAGGATTTTTCATTAACAAATGGTGCCAGTAATATATGAATAACCATGATAATATTATAGTATACTTAGTTATATTGTATACATTAATCATTTTTAGAAATGTTAGTCTTCTTTTGTGTAGAAATTTGGTCAGTAGAAAATTTGGTGTGTAGAAAATGTAGAAGTCTTTCAACATTGGAAGATACAGTTCTTTCCATTCACTATCTTGCTCCACTTTAAAAATTTGGATGTCCTTTGTTGTCCAGATAACAAAATGTGCCCATTTTACTCCAACAGCCTGTATTTCCCCCTGCACTTGGTGCCAGTAATTGTGATGTTTGTTCATTTTTCTACTACCAGTAAGATAAAACCCCTTCTTGGCATCCTCTCCTTTTAATTAAGCTGCAAAGATATCTGCAACTGTTGGGCATTTCATCTCTAGAGCCCCCTTCTCGCCTGAAGACATTTCTTCAATGATTCCATCTGGGCTGCATCCAAGAAATCCAATAGAAAAAGATACAGCCTAGCTGGCTTCACTGTATTCCCTGTAACCTCCATGTATGCTTTAATTGCAACGTCCTCATGCATTTGTCCCCACATGATAGATTCCTTGGTTCTCAAAGCAGACTCTCCTCTTAACCTCTTAAACAGTGATGGGGGCAACTGGGAATTATGTTTTATGTGCTGCTCACAAGCCTTAATTACTTCCCCAAAATTGCTTCCTGTAAGGCGAAGTCTTCGATATTGCCCCAATAAATGTGATTTGAGCTGTTCAGTTGTTCTTTCTGCAAGCCACATTTTCTTACTGGGGGTGACTTTACATTTTGCAAGAAAGGAGCCTTTATCTTCTATGAAGTCACCAATCAAATCGTCAATAAGCCTAGGAGCATTTAACATAGGCAGTGCTGTTATTAGTTCTGGTCCAACAATCCACTGAAAAGGGCAAGGAGGACCTGTTTCTACCAATTTAGCATGAAGAAATTGTTTGTCTGACTCATCAACATTTCTTGATAGTGAATTATATCCTGGTTTTGGCTCTGGAAACAGGTCAGAAAACGTTTTATTACATTGACGTTTATGACATTGTCTTGCAGATTTCTTTGGCTTTGAGATCCAGGAGTTTGGAATATCTGTCTTTGCCAAACCATGTTTGTTTGCATAGATCGCCGACGCCGCCATTTGGCTGCAAAGCCAGTTTCCACGAGGGCATTCGCATTTCCTTTCAGATCTGCCCCCATCACCGTCAACAATCAATGTTACAGCATACGATCTGTCTTTCATAGATGCTCAAACTTTCGCGTGAATTTGGTGTTCAATGATTCGTAATTCAAGTACAAAGTCGGCTGTGAACTTCAATTCACCTTTATTAATACAGTTGAGATCGTCTTTAAAAAACTGTGTCATTCCTCCAAGCGTAACAATTTCGTTTGCCATGACAAGTCGTCCAGGCCTGAGTAGTTGCCCGATCCTCCAATAATTAGCAAAGAGGTGCAAGTAAAAACAAAAATTTATGTAGAAACAATAGTTATGGAAGCCCTATATGTATATATTTACACAAGATCGCTGAAAACTTGCAAGAAGATTGCGATATAACTGACGGAGAGCCTTGAATATGCAAAAAACGGTATTTTCCCCGTGAGTTGAACTTGAACAGAACCGTTGCTACGACCTCACTAGGCAAAATCGCGTCAGCCAATCAACGCTGGTTTCCAGTTTAACAGCGTATAACTGTTAATAAACTCTTCATCTTTGCTTTCATCACTGCTCTCGATATTGCTTTCTTCTCCAGCCAAAATTTGCTCTACCTCTTCAGGGAAAGCAGCATCTATCCAGACTCTTTGCTGCCTCTGCAGACCATCTGGACAAACACACTTCTGCAATGTAGTTTGATCGCTGGCAATGCAAATGTACTAATTATTGACATTGAGGCAGCAAAGACAAATCTTGAATCTTTCCTTTATTTTCATAAATAATCTTCAAAATCTTTTAACGAATTGCATTTACGTCTTTAGTTCTCTTTCCAAAAATGCTACAGACATATTCGGCTAATTTTGAAAGCAGATCTTCATCAATACTCCACTCAGCCCCTACCCGCGAAAAAACATGAACAAATCTGTTATTCTTTTAAAAGACTTGCCAACAGAGACTTTTTGACTTGCTAAAGAACAAAGAGACATAGTCATTTCCTGTGTAGGAGTGGAAGCCCATCAGAGCCTTTTTGTGTCCATCGCTCATATCAGTGGAACTTAGCTGCAGAATCTTCCAAAAATTTCCTCTGCCATATTCATTTATTACCTTCTCGGGACTCTCTAAGAACCCACTAAGAAACAATATATTTATATCAACATCCCCTCACAGTGAAGAACGAACAACCACAGATGCATCTGCATTCTCGGAGAGCGAGTGTACAGGCTGCAGTAACAATTTGGTGTCTGCTTCTTCTTGATTGCTGCTTAATTGCTCAACAACAAAAACATCCGAGGTTGTGATCTGGTAGCATAATTGATCCATCAAGAACATTCTTCGTGGGCACTGTAATTTCTAATGCAATGACTCTTTATTTGCAGTAAGTTCTTCCTTCACGATTTCTATCAGCCGTGTCTTATTTTCTCCGCTTTTTAGGAATTGACAAATTTTTAAGCAAGTTTCAATTGAGGTGATGTTACAATGACTCTGTCAGCAATACCACTCTTTTCACGCTCTGGATCTTTTGGAGATATTTCCCTGTATGTATCTGCCACAATGTCAACACAATTGTAACCAACTGGTAGCATATCAAAAATGCTCATTGCCAGGTGGTGTCAATATCACAGGGTTACAAAATTATATGACCCAGTTCTCCTAACAACAACAAATATTGGCCATAATTAAAAAATTAACGTTCAATACTTAACACCCCCTCTTAATCTTATGTAGTAATTATATAATTATATATTAAGTATATGAAGAAAAACAAAACGCAATGTTCTCAAATAGTTCAAGTTTAAATTCTCATCAATACTGCAATAAATTTCTTGAGCTTGAAACTGTCAATTTGATTTGTAAAGACAACAGCAATTTTCTTAGCTGTTGGAACATAAATCAGATCCATAATACCTTCTGAAACAATTGATCGAAAAAAAAGATATTTAATGTCTCTATGTTTTGATCTTTGATTTACCATAGCATTTTTAGCTAGAGCTATTACATTTTGGTTATTACAATGCAGTACAAACTTGTCATATGAAGTAAAGTTTGTCATGCCTTTCAATAAATGCATCAAGAATATTGCTTCCGAATTCTTTTAGAAACCACAAGAACTACTACAAAGCCTGCAGGTATGTCACCAAAGAAGGCAGAAACTATGAGAAGAGCACAAAACAACCGGATATGGGTGATGGCTTACGAAGACAAGCAGCAACAAACATTCGAACTATCAACCCGATAGATGAGACTTACAATCGCTCTTCTGTAGAGGAGGGGGCAAGAAAGAAAAGCAATTGTCAAATGATAAAGTTGGGGAAATGGTAATAAGTAGAGACACACACCAGAGTAGAGTTAATGGTGTTATCAAAGCAGCAGAAATTTGAAGGAAATGACACCTTGTTTCATTTTATCATGAACAGAAGAAAGTAGACAAGCTCATTTTGACTGCATGGGAAAAGGCAAACGTTGAAAAAATTATTGCTAGAGCCAAAATGAGTAGAATGGATGTTCCAGATTTCAAGAATGGCAATTTTCCAGATTTCTCAAAATGCTAAAATATTACTGAAACACGTGTGATAAATCTTAAAGATTGCAATGTGCTTGTAAACTTGCTCTAACATGCTCATTGAGTCCTAAAACAGCCCCCTCCCTCCAAACAAGGCCTATATCAGGTGGCCTCTCACTGAAAATCCCCCATTGGAATGAAATGCAAAGTCTTGGGAAATCCACTTGAGCGATGACTTCCATTGATATCAAAGAGCTTCCATTGTCAAAGAGAGATAAGGAGATTCCTTAATGTATGGGATGTGTTTGCATTACTGAGTGTGCAAAATGTGTGCGAACTTGTGCAAAATATGATATCTAGCTTGGCTCCCTCAATAGAAAAATTTTAACGGGGAGTCAATCAGCGGTATCTGATTTGCCAAGAATGCAACCATGGAAATATCAATGCGAATGATGCCATATAGATTATACCAAAACAAAGGATTATCGGTGCATGGTATGGTTTTTGCTCTACCTTTGCTTAGATCTTTGGAAAGTTGTCCTAAATTCCAGTAAAATTTCACGTGGGAAGCGCTCATTCTGCAATCAAAAGATTTGAAAATGGAAATTAATATTGAGGAGATCAAGAATCTTATTGATGACTTTGATAATGGGGGAATAGAGAGGTCTGTAGCTAAAAATATCGATGTTGAACCACTGCCTCAGCACACAAACAAAGAATTGCTGCTAAAGGACAGTCATTTTGTTGAATTGCTGCGTTTGGAGAAGGATGAAATGGTTTACCTTGCAAGGTATGATAACCCTTATAATTTTCGATTGTGTGTAATGTGTTGTTCATTTACTAACCCATCTTAACCCTGTTAACAGTGAAATATGAATTGACCACAATTTTAAAAATGTCATATCTTTCTTTAGTCTTTTTCACACTACACAAACTAGCCTGGGCCTGGCCCAGGCTAGGCCTACCATCTGTTCACACTGCAGCGGCTTTTTTCAAAGTGTGAACGCGAAGTTGGGCCGACCCAAACACTAATCATTGTTCTGGCCTCCTCTGTACTTCATGTTAATCCTCATTCAGTCGATGAGCTCACTTTTGAAGGAAAGAACTCATAAAACTTGAAGCCTATGCCTGCCTTTTAGGTGACCATGGATCTGATTATTAGTTAGTTAGCCTTTCGAGATGTATGACAAATACTACAACCAACATAATGTTATTATCAGGCTGTTTAGACCTAATTTAAAGTTTTGGCTGGCATGCTAAATCTCAAAATTGAAGTCGTTTTTACAACAAGATACTCTAAACTATGTCATTCTTTAATCTATGTCGTTAGAGGTCAATCAAGACCTACTTTGCACTACTAAATAATTACTATTGTAGAAAATTATTTTGATTATGGATAATAATTATAAATATCTATTAAACATATTTTGATTTAGTTGTAGTCTTTAAACAATGCTAGGGCATGCACTAAAAAATTCATATGTTAGAAGCATGTGTATTATTACAATGAGATTTCTTATTTTGAGTTTGTTCTTAAGATAATTGCTATCTCCCAAAACATTTGTGCATGAAACAAATGTGCAGTAGAAATAGATATGCTCAAACCCCTACTAATTTGCTGTCATTCACATTGACACAGAATCTATGAGGAAAGTTCAATCGATACTGTTCAGTTATGCTAATTACTTGAAAGTGCTATTGGAATTTCAATAACTGAATGGCAGAAAATTAGTAACAGTTTATCTTGTCATTATGTGATGTGTATATTCAAATGTTTATGTATATTTGTTCTATCTAACGACTTTCTATTCAATATTTATTAATTCTGAATTAACTGGTTTTGCACAGGTCTTCTGAGGATGGAAACTGCCTTGACAATGCATGTTCTTTGGCTATTTCATGCAGTGAAACATTGGCACATCTACTGCAAGCTTTAACATCTGCAGAGCTTTTCTTATTTCCTGACTTCTATGCGTCTCATATTGCTAATTATTTGGGACCTTTCAACCAAAATAGTGTGATGGAGGCATTTTTTCCAAAATCTTTTGCCTCTATTTCTGTAATAGACAGGACACTCTTTATTGATGCAGTTAGGTCTGAAGCATCTTTGGACTGCTTGAAGAATCGAAAAAGCTCTATTATTTGTTTGATAGCTTTGGCGAGTATTCTAGGGGTACCAGTTCTCTCTTTCGTACTACATGAAGATTCAGATCTCAGTGGCATTTTCAACAACACGGTACATTTCCAAGGGTAAAGCCAAGGCATGACTACACCAATTCATTGTTACTGTTGATTGATACTTCAGAGGAAAATGATTTTAACACGATGTATCAAGAAAATGTACCATCATACCATGTTTCCTCTTTCTGCTGGATCAAGCTATGTGTTAGGAGATCTATTTTTCTCACTATCCCAACCCAAAAAAGATGAAACAGACAAAGATATTTGTTCCACCAACTCTGAGACAGTAGGACACAAACTCTGTCATTCCAAGTGAAACCACTTCAAGTGAAACCACTTCAAGTGTTCAAGTGAAACCGCTTCAAGTGTTCAAGTGAAACCGCTTCAAGTGTTCAAGCGAAACCGCTTCAAGTGTTCAAGCGAAACTGCTTCAAGTGTTCAAGCGAAACCGCTTCAAGTGTTCAAGCGAAACCGTTTCAAGCGAAACCGCTTCAAGCGAAACTGCTTCAAGCGAAACCGCTTCAAGCGAAACCGCTTCAAGCGAAACCGCTTCAAGCGAAACCGCTTCAAGCCAAACCGCTTCAAGCCAAACCGCTTCAAGCCAAACCGCTTCAAGCCAAACCGCTTCAAGCCAAACCGCTTCAAGCGAAACCGCTTCTAGCGAAACCGCTTCAAGCGAAACCGCTTCAAGCGAAACCGCTTCAAGCGAAACCGCTTCAAGCGAAACCGCTTCAAGCGAAACCGCTTCAAGCGAAACCGCTTCAAGTGAAACCATAGAGCCACAAATGGAGCAATTTCGTGAGCCCCCAGAGGCCGATCCAGCGAAAAATCTAAGGGTTGCTTAAGGGCGTTGCCTTAATAGCCATAGTAATGCTACACCCCACTTTTACTCACGGTTAAATGAAGGCAACACCCATCTTGATGAATTAATCTTTTTTAAATTAAGGTACTTAAGCATAACTATATAGAAAATTATCCCTTTTGTTAGAAGCCTATTTGCTAGCATTGCTATTTAAAAATAACACTGCTACCTCTGCAGTTTGTACATCACATTAATCAATGAATGACATTTTAGGTCGTTAGTCAATATTTGATTGCTCTGCAATATTCAGACGCTGGTTCATTTTTGTAAAAAGGCAGCTAAAATGTTTCAAACAAAAAAAAAGCAAAATGAATCATTGCTATTTTAACTGACCATTACTATACGAAAATTGAGTTAAATATCATTGAGTCATGATAAAATGGATTGGGTATACCCTAAGTGCCAGAATCCGCTGTGTCATGATTTTCATGAATGCCATGTTATTGGTTGACCTTGAACTGGTCACATGAACTCACCTCGTACTGATTGACAAAACAATTTCCATCAATAGCAAGTTGTCAACAACAGATGCAACGGATAGCAAGTTGTCAACAACGGATGCAAGTATCACATGAAACAGCAGCGATCACGCCGAATCCAAATGACCCCCTATAGAGAAGGCCTATTTACCATGACTCAATGCCTTTAAATCAATACTTGTAAGAATTTGTTGATAAAAATTGATTGTTTTAATATGTACCTTGTGTTGAAGTAGTACGTTTTTGGGGTCATCTGCATTTGGCAAGAAATGGGTATCAAATTCATTCTGGTAGTAATTACCATACCACCCCAACAACCAAAAATCCTTGGCACCACTTTTTTGGGGGTGCGAATTTTTCTCTGTAAAATTCGATATTTTTGTCGAATTAATCCAAGAAATATTCTGTTAAAACGTTTTGCATTTAAAGCATGGTAAAGGAAACTGAAGGCCGAAGGTCAGAACTTCAACGGGACAGTACTTGAACGTTTGGCATTAGCAGTTCAGCGAACTCATCGATCTGTGTATTTCCACAAGTCACGACACCATTCACCACGCTCTTATCAAAAACTTCTCTCACGATTGACTGAATACTCAAAAGCTCGTTTTCCGTTTCAATTTCTTCAGTCGAATGGCAACCAATAATCGAGAACACCTGCAACAGCAATGACTTTATGTCCGCCATTGCTGCTACACGAACAGGTTTAGTCGCTTCAGTGACAGTTATATTAAATGATTGATAGGGGTGCCCGACATTGCGGAAAACATATCACAGCGTGATGTGATTGGCTCAGTTGCAACTTTGACCTTAGAGGTTGGTTAATAAGGGTGCTCAAGCACCCATAGAATTGAAGTAGCTCATTGGCCGAGAGTGTGGTTTGATGGACAAGTAAAAAAATTGGTTCCAGGGCAGCTCAACATGAAATTTCTAGCTATTTATAGTTTAAAGCAGTAACAGGTTATGCTAACTAACGTATGAACGTATGTCATCAGTTATCTGGAGAATGCATTTACATCATCTAAAAGGATTCAAGACTTTTTCAGAGATTAGAGAAAATGCATTGAATGGTATATCTCCGAAAATTCTGACCGGTGCTCAAGCACCCATAGCACCCCCTAGATCTGCCTCTGGCCCCCTGTGTCTTTCATTCATATACAATGACATTGGACATATCATAACAACCCTATCAACCCTTAATGACGACCAGAGATAATGAAAATTTTGCCTTTTCTGTGCGCATTATTTTTGGTAGGAAAAGAAAATTTGTTTATTCTTGGTTGCAGCACTTTTCATAGCTGGCCTACTCCAACATCTTGATGGTGCTTTTTGTATTCCTTCTATTTTGTTTGTTGTAATGCATATCTCATTTCAAATAGATAAATAATCTCAAAACGGCAAGTACCACCCAAGCCAGGAGAAATTTTGATGTGCATTTTCAGTTAGCTAGAGACCTGGGTGTTCAGAATCGCAAAAGTCAACGGGGATCTGCTGATGCGCCTCGGTACAGGGGGCTTTTCTTCTTGGTATCTTGTGCCTAATGCCTCTACGGAAGAGATTTTTGAATAATTTGTTGTTTTGAACGACCAAAGCATAATCTAACTGAAGATTTTATTTAAAATATATTGGCAATCATAAAGAACAAATTTGGGCATCCTTGGGGGGTGATTTTTCTGGTCAAGTGACTCATTTTACCCTTTACCAAATACGGAAAAACAATTTTCTTAATGTATATTCTTGAAGATTGGTAATTGAAGCATTAGGTGAAAGAAGGGTTATTGATGTGATTTGTGAAACCGCTATTTTCATTTAAAGGATAATTCCAGGCTAAATTTTTTTTGAAGAAACCTATGAATTTTAATGCTCTAAATTCAAATATCAAATTGGTTTTTCAAAATTGCAAAACATTTTTTGGTAATATGGTCTTGAAGGTTGTTTCCGATCAATTCTGAGAAAAGGACGGGACTGGCTGCGCATTATCCCGTGGGTAACGAGTTTGTTCGTTGTTGCCAGTGGGGGAAATTAAGGCAGGGGTAAGCATTACAGGGAAATGAATGCTTCTAATTTTGAACAATGAAGATAATTTTTGTTAATAAAACATCTGAAGAATTTTGTCTTATGCTCTACCCTGCCCCTAAAGTATATCTTGTTGTATCTGTTTTATCAAATAAATAATGGGTTTAGTTTGCCCCCTCCTCCAGAATAAAATTTTGAATTTCCACCATCACTAACATTATAAAATTATTAAAATTGACTTTCTATTTTGTTTTCTTAGCACCTGTCGAAATTACTGAATTGAATTGTTTTATGTTATCTCTTCTTTGAATCCTTGCTAAGCGTGCTTTATGTTTTGAAACCACCTCTGCTTTTGCCATTCTGAAGACTGCTGAAGACAAGAACGTGGGTGTCTGGGCCTCTGCTGGTGCAGCAACAAGTCTTGTTGCTTCCATAAGACTAGGATGCTTTTTTCAAAGCTCAGTAGCCTTTTCCTTGAGTTTATCAACATAATCTATGAAAAAACAAATTTTTATCTTAAATATATATATATGTAGGTTAGCAATTCAAAGTAATGTATGAACAAAATCTAGTGGGGCATGGAACAGAAAAACAAATTAAGATGTTTTCAACATACTTGATCACAAAAACATGAATAAAATTCATATTAAGGAAGCTAGTTCTGAACATCATACATACTGTAAGTAGCTTTCTCCTTGATTGCCCGAACAGTGTCCTCTCCACCCTTAAATTTCCAGGACGAAACTCTCCATCTCTTTTCTCCTGTCCATTTTGTTGCTTGAAGTCTATCAGTGTTTTCATTGAAATGAAGAGCAGCAAGTAGAATCCTGAAAACAGGGGCAAATAAAACTATATAAGAATCATTTATATGCTAATAAAGAATACTGTTTAATTTCAATAAAAAGTTTAAGGCAAATTAAGCTGCAAAGTGCACTGGAGTCCAACTGATCACAATAATATATCCAGCTAAAATAGAATGTCAAATTTACAAGCCTTGTTTTTAAAACAAAAGTTTCAGGTAGGGGAATCATTTGACATGAAGAACCTCATTTATACTGAAATGCCCCCTTTCCTTTGGAGTGCCTGATAGACTGAATTCACAATTTGGGAAATTCCATGAAAATTTTTACCATATTTTGACTGAAACGTTAAGTTTATTTCTGAAAGTAGACCTCCAAGCTTCTACACCTTTAAATTTATACCTATGCCCTAGGAAAATCCTTTGTCAAAAGTTTGCCTGTACCATTTGTTACCTTATATTGTCAGAAATTATTAAGATAAAATAAGTTGTGTTTTCTTTACTGTAACAGTCTTTTCAAACTTTGCTAGAAAGCAAAAGAAAAAATAGCTTCATAGGTTCCAAAACTCTCAGGTTGTTTTCCCCTCTTACTTTTACTAGATTCAATCTCAATTATGATTTTGTCACAAACAAGAACTTACCGACATTTCATGAAACCATAGAAGAAGTGGCTACTCTTAGGAGCAATACGAATGACAACGTTGTGGAAAGATTCCAGTGCACTTGTTTGCTCCAGAGGCGAAAGCCGGGCAATATCATTGACAAGTCTTGTTTTTGTAAGAACAGCCTTAAGCTCTTTGTATCCTTTTTGTCCTACAAATTAAAATAATTTCGGTTACTTGTCTTAATGCTGCATATGGATGAATAAAATAAAGAAATAAAAATGAATGATTTGTCAATGTTTGAAATGGCATACTCACATACTTTGGACGTTTAAAACAACAAATTATTCAAAAACTCGTCCGCAGAGGCATTAGGCCCAAGATACCAAGAAGAAATGTCCCCTCTGCCCTCAGATGCACCAGCAGATCCTTGTTTACCTTCACGATTCTGAACACCCAGGTCTATAGCCCATCAACTGAAAATGCCCATCACAATTCCTTCGGGCTCGGGTGGTACTTTCCTTAGCAACAGCCTGGTCTAATTTGAGGCCCTGGCAGAATTCTTGTCTCTACCAAGGCTAGTTTTCCTCAAATTCATTGGGGGCTTCGAGATAATTCTGGTCTTTACCAAAGCTAATCTATGTACAATACCGTAGGGCTACTGGCAAGCCCACATAGCGGGCTTCATGAGGGAGCTAGTCTTCTGCTATTTAGAAGATTGTCATCAAACATGGGTGGGGGCCTATCACAGACCCACTCCTTTCACGAGAGTTATTTCTAATGTTGTTCTAATTTCTAATGTACTCAGACTGACAGAGAATATGTTACCTTCTCTTCCAGATGCAAAAACATCTATTCTTGCACTGTAACTTACCAAATTGATTCCCGTGGTAAGAACATGTGACAGAATTAGCAGATTTCAGAACCAACGGAAGTTGGCTGTTTGAATGCTGTGGCGTTTCAACAACTTAGTTGACAGATTTTGTACTCATTGATAATGTATTACAAATTTATCTGTTGTCTGTGGTCAATGTATTTGGCATGCTGATAATGTGTTCTTCGGCTACCTGCTGTTCAATTTTGATAAGATATATAGCGTACTGGTATTACAGGAAACCTGGAAAAGGGCAAAAAAGGCTATATTTAAAGAATAGGAAAAACAAATGTCCAAACAACTTTTAAACAGGCTAGAATTATGATATTTTGCCTGAAAAAGCTGGCAAGCCTGGACACAATAAGTTATTTTCAATTGTATATAGTTTGCTTTTCAATATTTTCTTAGAAAAAGCGTTTGCCTTTCAACCCGCTTGAAAAATTGTGCACAAAAGTCTCCATGATGATGTTTCGATGTTACTAAATTTAGGCATTGTTGATAAATGTTTCAGTTTTAAGCAACGGTCCTGCAAGAAGTAGTTATGATAAAATTTCATCATTACTAAATGTTAAATTTTCCACTCATGATTCGATGTTATCTAAAGATAAAAATATTACATGAAGGAGATCGACCAGAAAAGTTTTTGTAAATGTTTTATTGGTTGCCATGCGCTAAATCTACGGAAAGGATATTGCCTTTCAAGAACTTAAATAGTGTGTAGAAGTGTCACCATGTTTGAACTCGGCTTTTCAATTTCAGTATTGTTACTATCTGCTAAATTTTCCATTGTGAGCTTCAAAAGTGGATCTACCTAAGAAACATGTCGAAAAATTTGGAAATTTTTTGTTTCAATGTTTAGATATTTCAATATTGTTGATTATTGTTGTTTTCTAGAGACGGTTTGTTAAATTGTGCACCAAAGTCATCATGTTGATGTCTTTGCGTTGAATTTAAAGTAATAACTCCTTAGTTAGTGAGGTTGGGTTTCATTGTTTTACTTTTTTTTCATACTAGTGCCCAACATTTAAAGTAATATTATACTTTGGAAGCTAAAATTTGGTATAATACATTGTTTTGATAGATGTGAAACCCCCTGAATGTCTTGTAGCAGAAGTGGTTGATACAGAGACAAAACATTCAGGTTTATTTCAATTCTTTTTTCTATATAAATGAAAACAATTTCAACTGTCATAAAAACATAATATCCAACAAACAACTAGTTTTTAAATGATATAAAGTTATTTGACCATGGTATATTTATTGTGAGATTAATGGAAAATTCTGGGTAATATGTTCTAATAATGTAGGTGTAACAATTATGCGCACACATACCTTTTCATAGATGACAACCTTTCATAGATAAAGGTTTTGAGAAGTTGTTCACCATCAAAAGCTAAACACTACCAGTTGAATAGCTTCAATGAGATCTTTCAGTTGGTATCATTCAGTTCTATGTAGACAATGTTTTTTAGAGCAAAATCATCAAAATAATGAACAATGTCGCCACTATACATCACAGCCATGCCTAATTTCAATCAAAACCACACCAGTATATGCCCCTGTATAGACCCTTGAAAATAACCCTTTAGCCCTTAATTCTATCCACAGTAAATGTGAGTTATGATATTAAAGCCCAGAAATAAAAATGCACCATGGATGATAATGATTTCTGAAGCAAGCCACTTTTCTATTGCAAACCTCAACTAATCTTCCATTTTACAATATTTGTTAATTAAAATCGAAAATTTGTTCATAGATAAGCAACTGCAAGAAGAAGTAAACTTTAATCAGGTCCCAAAGTTGTCTAGATTATTTGGTTGGAAATAAAATTGTGTCTAAGAAGTTAGATACAGAAAGAGCCAAAAAGTTTTTTTAAAATCCTGTTATTATTTAAAACGACATTAGTAAAAATTTTAAAATGTCAAAATTAAAAGACAAAAAAACCTAAATATGGACACTATGTTGAGACTGGTATAGGCAACTGGGAAACATTTTTGTAGAAAGAATTATAATTTCAGCGAAAACAGTTAGGTATTTATTTTGTTTTCCCATTCTATCAACATATCAGACAACCAAAAATAAGAATTTAATTCAAGCAAATATACAACTAGGAACATTGAATAAACTAACAAACAGAAATTGATGAAATTTTTGTTGTGTGTAAATAATTATAGAGAATTTTAAAACAATCCTTTTTTGCTCTTTCTGTATCTAACTTCTTACACACAATATAATTCTCTAACTGAATTATCTAGAAAACTTTGGGTCCTGATTAGAATTCATTTCTTCTTGCAGCTATTTATAAAGGCAATTATATTCAATTTTAAGTTACACATATAATGAAATAGAAGATTGGTCAAGGTTCCCAACACAGAGGTAGCTGTCTAAAAAGGCATTGCTGTCCATCTTGAGATTTAGACCCTGTTTACACTGTCCCGTGCAAGTTTGGAACCGTGACAAAACTGTTGCGGTTCGCCCTTCCGTTTACACTAGCACTGTGGAACCGTGACGATTTTGCTCTGCTATCCGGAACAGTTTGGACCCTGCTTTGAAAGCGAACAAATTTTGTACCATCGCGGTTCAGTGTATTTTGAACGGGTCAGTGTAAACACCTATCCGAGATGATTTTGTCACGGATTCACAAAGAGGTCTTTTGAATGGCTGTTTGAGATAATCGAGGCTTTGATTGTGGCGTAATTATGTTGTCAAATTCTGAAGAAAAGGAAATTCTGAAGAAAAGACGACCACAGAAAAGGCTTGTATTGTTTCCCAGTCCAAGCCTTGATTGGACTTTGAAGTTTTGTAGTCTAAAATAACACTGAAAAATTAAAGCCACCTTGTTGTTCGTCCAAGTAAAGTTTTATCGGCCTTCCACTGCATTTTAACTCTCAATAAAAATTCGATTGTTGACTTCGGCGGGAAAATAAAAGCCTTGGTTGACTAAATACAGCTACTTCTAAACAATGTTCTGCCATTAAATTCTGAAGCCATTACACTGTACTGGTACAGTGTAAACAGAACGGCTAAATGAAACAATTTGGAACCGTGACAGTGTAAACACAATTGGTACAAAATTGTCCCGGGACAGTGTAAACGGGGTCTTAGTTTCTAAGCTTTATTGTCATAACTGACAAATACAATGATTAGTACATTGGTGTTTGAGACAAGTTTATACTCAATTGTACCTGTCTCCAAACGGCTTTTTTGATTCAATGTTCATTTTAAAGAAGTGATGCACCGTTTCTCCTCCAATAAGGTAGGCTGCTGCACCTGTTGTTGCCAACTTCCTAGCATTCAGATGAAGCACATTGGTAGCATGTTCCATTATACCCTTCAGAAGGTATGACTTGCCAGTACCAGCTTCTCCCACAATGGTAGTCAACAATTGTTTACCTGTCGAGAGGAACTGTGTAATAAAATAGTAAGCAAGCCTCTGTGAAAGTGACAGAGTCTGCTCAAATTCTGGCAGGTCAATGCGATTGTCATTGACCCTTAAGTTACCTAGATCTGCATGATCTAGATTGAAGTCAGCATCAGTGTCTTCTTCTTCATCTTCGAGTGCATCGGCTCGATGGGCAGTTGTTACCTCATCAATGAACGTATTGAATTCGTCTTCACTGATCCAGTCCATGTCCCGTAAGGATTGTGCCATCTTGCGCAGACGAGCGAGTGAGAACCCTCTTTGCCTGGCATCCTGGAGAGCATGTCATGGCATCGTCTTGCTCTTCAATCAGGTTACGAATGGCACATTCTTCCAGGTGCGTTTTTGACACGTTGTTTGGAGAAATGACAGGCGTTTCTTTCCTCAAAGGCAGATTTAACACCAGCTTCTGCATGTAGTAGTTTTCCTGGTTTTCACCATTCGGAAGGTAGAATCTCCACCGGGCAACAGCTTCAACCTTGCGCTGTTTCCATCTTCTACCCATTCGGTCAACGAGGACTGCCGGACGTGCGTCTGATGTGTCTTCCTCATCATCCTGTAGTAAATTAGAACGACGATTATTATTAGATCTGTCTAATAAATATTTTTCAGCCCAGTCAACGTATAAAACGTTTTCGAGCTGTTGAGGGTGTTCCATGTACTTATCCAAAAGATTAGAATAAAAAATATCATCACTGTCTGGATTTCAAGGAAGGTCCTTCTTACGCTTGACAAAGCCGTATGCAGGTTCAAGGTCTGTAGGAAGATAAATAACCTCCCTATTTGAAGAGCATAGAAAATTACCGAGGTTGTTATGGTCAACTTCCAATCGACCTACCACCCTGGTTCGTATATACTTCTCTGTGTCATAGGCATCCTTTGATACTTCCAGCTGAAAGGAAGGCTCACTTTTAGCAACATGACTTTCTGCTGTGACTTCCTGGATGTTCATGTGTGCTCCACACAGGTAAAGTATTTCCTGATTGTAGGAAACAACCAAAATGTCTTCATGGCATCTGCGACGGGGTAGAAATCTGTTGCCAGCATTGTTCAACCTCTCCTCCTCCTGAACTGGGTATGGAAAACCATACTTACATTTCCTGAGGGGCTTGTCATGAGAACTGGTGAAGCACTTGTCCTTGCGACATCTGTATACCTGTAGACATCAAACAAAAGATTTAAGTGAATTAACAGTAGGGTTTAATTCACTACCCCTGGGCATTTCAGCACAAACCATGTGGTCAGGGATTGTTTTTTCCTCGCACCACACAAGCATATGGTTGTGAATGGCTCCCCTGCCCTGGAACTCCTTACAATCCCACCAGTTGATGACTGTTCCTAGTGGGCCATTAGAGTTGTTGATAACCTTCTCCTTGCACAACTTAAACCTATTGCTGTATGCAGTCACGGTTTCAATTGAATACTCCCTGCTTGGATGGATATCCCGCAGTTCGTACTCACTGTCAACGTCAATCATAGGCTGTACATGACCTGGACCATTAATGATATGGTTCTGTATTTCAGGCCAGTTGTCGTTTTGTGTCAAAGTCACAAAGAAGGTCTGTTGTCCAAGTTTTCTGCTCAAAGCAAGCAGGTGCAACGTTTTACTTTTCCAGTAACTTCTTGAACCAGTTATTGTCGCTGGAACAATTTGTCCAAGTTTGTCATAGAACGTTGACTCGTGTAGCTGTTAGCTAGTAAGTGCCTCTACTCTGTTGACATGCTTGGCCTTTGGAGCTTTTGCAATGTAGAAAAGCTTCATCTTAATCTGCCTGTCATACCAGTGAAAGGAGAAGCTTGGGTCCTTCCGCCATCTGACATTGCCATCTGACATCATCCGGAAATTGGATGCTGGATTGAGATGGATCACAAAACATCTCTTACACTTTTTCAGGAGTAATATGCCCCTCGCCTTTTATTATAAATTCCAAAGTTTCAGTTGTTTTTTCAATACATGCTTTGCCAAAACAAATGAACAAGCTGTTTCTTATTCAGAATATTGAGTGGGAACTGTTTAAATTTAGAATGAAGTTTCCAATAGAGATACTACAATTTTGCTACAGAAGATTTAAGATAATTAAAAAAATTTGCGAAATTTGCGGTACAATATCAAACGGTAAGTGCTCATCCAAGTTTTTCATCAAAGTTTTCAGAGTTTGTAGAAACCTCTAGTTTTATCTCTCAGTATTACCTAATTTCATATTTACGGCTTTGAAATTACTTAAAATGCCCAAAATTGAGTTGTAATCCCCATATGGTTTAGGCCCATCTTACGAATTTGGCCAAATGCATGTTTTCTTGGGCCGTGTATTTCCTTTCTTTTGTTGGGACAGATTCATTTTATGTGTAGATTAGGTCAATACAAGTCTGATGATGTTAAAATTTCTATTAGTCCCAATTGGTCCCCACAGCTAATGGGTGAAATGACCTTTTAAAAATTGTAAATTTTGGCGGGGTTTAACGAACCCGCCATTTAAAATTCCGAATGTTTACATATGTTGCATGTAGGAATGTTAAGTTAAAGTTGTCTTTCAATATTGGTCTTACACTTATTTGCCTAAAACGTGTTTTATTTTCTATGGAGACATATTATTGAGTGCTAGTGTTAAGTAAATCTAGAATTTAGGCTAAAACTCTCCTACCAGTTTGTAAACTTGCACACATAAAGTTAAATGCAAGTTTAGGGGTCATCCAAAAATATTTTCTGTCCCAGTTAAAGCAATTTTGCAGTTAAAGGAGGGGGGGAGGTATGAGTTCAGCTGGAACTTTTAAGAATTCTGCATTTTGCAGAATGGTTTGGTTTTTGCCTGCAATGACCATAGCTAGTTTCTAGCTGTTTCCGAATTTTCACCACACAAATATTTTTCTTTGAAGGCCTGGGGCAAAAATGAATATATATCCTAATGGTGCAAAATGAATCAAGACATGAGAAAACACAGGCACTCTAAAAAAGGAGAGAATTTCCTTTCCTACGTTTAAAACCCATTTCAGAAGCACTCATCACAGCAGATAAAGCATGTCCAGCAAGCAAGACCCTCCAGACCAGGCAAAAAATACTTAGAGAAAACAACTTATATAATTAGAAAAAGCTGGTCGAGCTCCTATTATACCTATGCCTTGCAGTGATACACTGTTTGATGTAATTGCTCACTGGCCTCAGACAGCAGAGAAGAAACATGGATGTTGCTGTCATTGTGCTAATGGATATTCAAAGATATATTGCAGCAAGTGTCAAGTTTGCCTATGTCTGAGATGTTGGAGAATTGCTTTGCTAACTATTATGCAAATAAAACTTTTATAATGAAGCATATATATACTTCTTTTCAAATAATATGCAAAGCACTTTATTATAAACAGAACAAAATGCAACTAATAAAATATGAAAGTTTTCAATTTATGTTAATGTCACAAGTGTAGATACATGTATTCCTACTGTTGATTTTTGATTGATGGAATGTCTTCCAGTGTTAATGTGTATGTATCACAGTTATCTTCCTATAAAGATTAGAATCAATAGATTCAAAGTTTACTTATATTAAACCATCTTTTTTTCACAGTATGGAATTGCTTTTGCTAGGACTGTGAAAAATTTTTTGTGGACTTATTTTGACATACTTGATATGAAGAAATTGCAAAAATTTCATATGATCACATTTAGTTGAAAATGTGCAATATTATGAAAATATATTTTTCATTAATTGAAAAGGCTGGATCACATCAAGAATCTCAATATTGCAAAAGAAAAATATCACCTTTATTCAGAAAACATCAATTTCAGGAAAGAAGTACTAGGTACTTCTGATAATCATATACCTTTTGGTGCCATTAAGACCCAATTCAGCATATTTTCAATAAACTAAACCATAAAAAATAACAAGGAAAACAACAATTGTCTGTAAACCTCTATGTTTCTGAATTGTTTTATGGAATTGTCAACGATTTTCTACCATATTACACAAATTTTGGTGTGCTTATCTTGCATCAAGGGATTAAACTAAAGGTTAGTAAAATGTCCCATGTATAATGGTTTTGTATACATCGAGGAAGGGGATTTAACAAAGTAACATTGGTCAATAAAGACTTTCACTTGGGGAACTTCCTTTAAAATCTCTTTCTCAATCCAGGTCCTTTAACTATTTAAGTGATCTTAACAGGTTTTGAGACAGAGTGAAAAGAATTTTAAATCTGATCTTTTTATGTTTGAAAAAACCTTAGTCATATGCAAAAAAACATAGACAAACACGATGAAGAAAAAGTTCAATAGATAGGAATTATAATCATAATGAAATAGATTTTGGCTTCTTGGTTAGTTTAGTTGTTTATTTCTTTCACTGTAACTCTTTCTAAAAGAACAATTTTATAAACATGAGCCTCAAAGCCAGTTAAAAATAAGAACAAAGTTTTCAAAATAAGAAAAGCCAGCCTTAACCTCAATTTCCTGGCTCATATAAAACAGAATGTAAGGCCTAAATCAATCAAGGTACAAGGGGTTAAATCTTCAAGAATAACATATGAATTTGATATTTCTTGCTCATTGAGCCATTTTTGTATCTTCTGTCAAATTTGGGCTTCTGTGCTCTGTTGTACATGTATACATATATACAGTTTGGCAATGAGATCTAAAAGCTATATATAATCAGTTCAGAGGTAAATGATATATTGTTTTTTAAGTTCTCTGTTTGTCAAGCCCATTAGTTTAGCGTTCTCTTCTATCCGCGAGGTCCCAAGAATTTGAATTTGAATTGAATTGGTGTAAATGCCCTACGCTTGCAATAATCTTTGCTTCGGAGTTGATCGCAATGATAAGCAGCATCCATACAGATGTTATAGCGACTGGATCCAGGGAACCTCTATCCTTAAACCATTGTTCTGACGCCTTTTTGGATGTTAGGTTTTTCAAATGATCGGTATTTCTTGAGATAACAAGTATCTTCTCTGCATGATTTCGTTTGTCGCTAAGCAGAGACAAGTTAACCAGTGCTCTGAAAAAAAAATTCCTCATTGCTACAACCAAATATTGTTGACAACCATCCTAGTACAGAACCCTGTTTTTGGTGTTTGAACAATTCATGTTTTTGATGCCTAGGCCAGGAGAGGTCTGCACGCCAGCTGAGCAACAACGATACTGCATTAAAAAAATTGAAACTAATTGTAAAAATTTAATTTCCAAAAAAAATGTTCCAATTATGTACTTCAGTTCTTTCAATCTGTAAAAGAAGTAAATTTTTATCAAATTTTCTGCGCATGAAGCAAGATACAATACAAAATGAGGCAATTCATGGTTAGGTGGAAGATGCTTTATTTTTTCAGTAGTTGCTCTATTTTTGGTAGACTTATTACAGATGACGATATAGACTTGAGGCAACTCTAATTTGTGGTTAGAAACAAAAATCTGCCTTGCTTTAAACCAATCTGAAGGGTCGTGGGAAAAATTTTCTCCCGCGGTGTACCCCTGGACCCCCGTAAAAAGCTCCAGTTCGCTTTACTTGCCTACCAATTTGCCGCCCTAACAAAAAGATGTATCTCGGTCCTTGCTCGTAGTGTGACCTCAGATTTCTTGTAACCTTTCGTAATTCTCTCTCCGCATGGAAGCCCGCTACTACTCTCGCCAGGCCAAAGTAATGTTTGAAGATCTGGAAACATCTTTCTGTGCTACTTTCCATGATTGACTACTTAAAAGTATATTTATTAAAACAAATGCCTTTGGGCTTTTGACTATGCAAATGTGGGCTTTGGACCGGGACCGGGACCGGGTGCAAGGGTAGCCTGGGCTAGGTAGAGCATTTTTAATCAAGGACTTAGATATAGGGGGGCCGGGGGAGGGCCCTGGCCCTCCCAAAAAATTCAGTACCATAAGTAAAATACTTTTGTATTACTATTTAGTACTTTGAGAAATAGTTAAGATTTAAGTTCATTTTTCACCTCTATACAAGCTTGACCCTATCTAAGCAGGTCCTCCTTTAGTGTACCTGCGTCTCTGACACTTTAAACTCTGCCGGATGATTGTCAACACGTATTACTTGGCCCTGCATGAACTAAAGTTTTTTCTTGCTGTTGCTATTTACCGTATTTTGGCAGGAAATCACTTCCCTTTCCAAGTCTTTGCCTAAATGTCCACCACATCAAAGTTAGGGAAAAGAACTTTGAACTATTTTTTCGAAAAGCAGCAAGAAAGAACTGCTTTTCCAACAAGTTATCTACTAATCAAGATTGCAATGGACTGAACGAATCTAGTAAGGATCCGGGAGATGGGAATATGATTGCAGTTTCTAAACGCAATAGCGTCTTAGGCCTTGGCCTAGTGAACAAGAGAATTGAGAAAAATCAAACTTGAGTTGATGGTTACATCCTAGAAAAATCAAAACATAACGATACTCTCTCCTTTTCAGAAATAGGAGAACGAGCGAATAAACCAGGCACAGATTATGTTTTCCCAAAATGTAACATTGCAGGTCGCCAGAAGTCTTTTCAACACACCCTTCACGCCCCCTTACATGCCGGCTCTGCTGGCCCCCCCGAACAAAAAGTTTTATCTCGGTCCTTGTTTTTAATAATATGACTATAGGGAAATTGGTCCCTACCAACCAAACGCTTTCCATCGTAGTGGGGTAAAAATTCCAAAGTAGTTAAAGGACCTATTCTACTCCTTTGGTGTGTGAACCGTCGAATCAATAGATGGAAGAAGGTATCAATTTGAAATTTGTTTCAGTCAATATACCAAAGCCTACACAAACACGTATTGAATGTTCTTGCAAAATTATTTTTAGCTTGAAAGTTCGGAAAGTTCGAAATATTGATGTTTTCTTCCAGAAAACCTTTACCGTAACGTGAAGATCTGTCAATATCTCGTGTCGTCTGGTAAATAACTTTGCTTTTGTATAGAGGGTCCACGGACTCCGTGATCTTCTCCAAAACGTCTCTAAATTTAGCTCTTCGGGCTTAAAACCTACCAGAGCAACATCTTTAGACCACCAACGGGGCTCCCAAGTCTGTAGAATTCTCCATTTGCATTTTGTGCTTACCCCCACCAAAACACCCAATCTCTTACCCTTTGTCCAATCAAGTCCAGCCAATTTTGATGAAGATATCTGTCTAGAACACCTTGCCTCTTTTAAAAGAAAGGCATCCGAGTTAAGAAAGGGAATGACAGAACGGATATTTTGAATTTTATATTCCCTCGTAAAAACTTTTTTTAGAAAATTAAGGGCAAGGGTGGATGGGCCTGGGATACGATACATTCCGTGCCAGTCCGCCACTGATACTGACCTTGCCTGTCTGACCTGCACTGCTGAGAAATTTTTTTCAGGTCTAAAAGCTGGGTTACACAATCACTTTTTACCATCACTTTGTTCGATATTGGACCAACATGCTAGAATGTGATCGTGTAACATACTAAAATTGTCAATTTTCTCTGCAGAATTAATGCGCCAGGTGCAGAATAAAATCGAGTTCATCACTTTTTTTGAAAGGCGCCGACAAATTCTTACGTCACATAATGTTTTGATGAGAAGGAAACGGCCTAGAGTTTCGAGAAAAGAAGAAAAAGACGTGTATTGTACTCAGAAACATAATTATTAGCAGAAAACGAATAGGAATCATGATTTTGAGTAGATCGAAGAGCAGCACCTTGCAGAAAAATAAATGCAGTTTAATAAAATGCACTCATTGTTTATAAGAAACCCACTATAAGAAACCATTACTTGAAAATGAGAGGCATATCACTGAAAAAAATCTCGTTTGTGATAAAATCACAGAAAGTCTCAAATAAATCAGTAAAATCACGCAAAAACTCGCAAAAATCACTCGAAATCACACAAAATCACAGAAATATTGAGATGGATCACAAAAAATCTCTTACACTTTTTCAGGAGTAATATGCCCCTCGCCTTTTGTCTATAAATTCCAAAGTTTCAGTTGTTTTTTCAAGACATGCTTTGCCAAAACAAATGAACAAGTTGTTTCTTATTCAGAATATTGAGTGGGAACTGTTTAAATTTAGAATGAAGTTTCCAATAGAGATACTACAATTTTGCTACAGAAGATTAAAGATAATTAAAAAAATTAAAACTAATTGTAAAAATATAATTTCCAAAAAAAAATGTTCCAATCATGTACAGCAGTTCTTTCAATCTGTAAAAGAAGTAAATTTTTATCAAATTTTCTGCGCAGGAAGCAAGATACAACACAAAATGAGGCAATTCATGCTTAGGTGGAAGATGCAGAAGAGAAAGGGGAGTACCACACAAAAGCTTCAATTGTAGCAGGCAAGAGGAAAATCTTTTTGTAGAAAAGCTCCTGCTCTCCTTTGGCAATACATAAATCGCTGATATCAAGCAAAACAGATCAAATATCAATTTACAGATTCTCACTTATCATTGACAAGGGGTCTTACTTTGATATATATTACCAATATTCTGTACAGACAGCAGGAACAACAGGAAATGTTGATATATGAAAAAGGTGATAAACTAAAAAGAATATTAGTTTTCAAAAAGAGCCAATCAAGGAAATTACCAATCTTTGGTGCCTCATACTATTTAAATTCAAAAAAGTTGGATCAATATTTATATTAAGTTGGATCAATACATATAAATGAATGTTTCTAACCTCGATTATTTCAAAATTGACCTGAATTTCTTCAGGGAGGGCGGCAAACATGACTTGACTATCATCATTGATGATAGTGCCATCCTCAAGAGCCATGTCTACCACGGCTCCCTGAAGTCTAAGCGCTTTTTTTTCTAGAGAAAAATGAAAATGTCGAGTTTATGCCTAATTTCTGCTGCTTAACATGAGAGGCATACCACTTTTCTTAAAAATTTTACGAGATTTCATAAAGCAATAGGATTATTGGGGATTATTCACGGGTTTTTCTTGATAACCAACCAAAGGATTTCTCCCAAAGGTTTAAAAAATTTCTACGGAGTGATATGCCCCTTGGCTTACCATGCATTCTGCAAAAAGGGCCTTTAACTTATTCCAACAAACTATAATACAAATTGAATAAACTAACACGTTTGTCAAACATTTGGATGCATTTTCTATCTTATTGACTGACAGTGAAAAAACGTAGGTAAAATGGAAAAAATGCTCTGTTAACTGCCAACTGGAACCAAGGCCCTGAGGTTATTATATTTTCCTTGCTTAATCCTTCTGAATTAAATCCTAGTCAGATGGGGATGAGTGTCAATATACTCATTTTTATAAGAAACGGTAGGCTCAATTTTGCGAAAGTTGAGAAACAACCCTACCCAAATTGAAAAAAGCTAAGAAACTTTGATGATTAGCATTTTTTTCAAGTTGACACTCGAAACAGTCTTGAAATTGAACATCACTGTATATTGCAATTCTACACTTGACATGAAGTTTGCATTCATTCTCAGCAAATTGCAAACTTTAGAAGTTTCCATTAAAAAATTTGTTTTCACTTCAACTTGACAGCGATGCTTCAATGAGCTTAACTGTTTACAGATCTCAACAGAGTTAGTGATGCTAGGAAAAAAAATTCTTTGGTCATTTTTTCTTAGTTTATCTTGAATGTGAGTGAACTATTACTTTGGAAGCACGTTTACTTTACTTTGGAAGCACGCTTAAAAAATTCATTACCCATGAAATTTAAGAATCAAGTAAGAAACTTTTGATAGCAAAATAGCCAGAAAATTTAAGAAACTGCCTAAGAGCACGGTACCTTTGTTTCATATAAAAAATACGTGCACCTAGGTATGAAAGTTTTTCTTAAATTTTCCTGTTTTCAACTTGAATCAGATTAATAAACATATCAATCCATTAATGTTATGTACCAGATCAAAATCAATAATCCAAGTTCATATAGCGGGTAAAAGAATACTTCATATAGTTCAACAGCTCTCACCTTTCTCCCTTAGCTCCTCTACACTGTCTGCCTCCACCAGGGCAGTGACCCTCCTACTTCCTCCCTCGTTTGAGAAGCATGCCCAAATCCAAGTCATCTGAGAAAAAAGAGGCTCATCATTCACAAGCAACGAAATTATAGAAAGAAGGTATAGCAAACATGAAATTAACCCAGAATAGTAATCTTTTGCAATGAAGAGCGATTCAGCAGTTTTTTGTGGCAGTAAACGTCTTACCTCTATCACGTTTAGTTCGAACTAAAGCAAATTTCGATTCGACCACCTCCACAGTCTTAACAAATGAAGTGTCAATTAACCTGTTGTTTTTTGAGCGCCAAAAGCTAAGACTCAAGCAAAGACACGTGAATGAGTCTACATCCTGTCGACTTTGTCACACCTCATCAGAATGACCTGATGGCTGTTTCAATTCAATGTAAATTTGTAGAATTTGCACTGAAATTACGCTTCCACTTATAGTATAGTCACAACTTTGCTATAAACTTGCATGTTTGCCACCCACAATAGTGAGAGTTACAAATTTCCTGCTCTTCCCAATAATTATGAACTTGTTCCCTAATAAATAAGGCTGGGCGATGGTCAGTGGCGAAGACAACAGCCAATGCTTCTTCTCTGTGGCCAGGAAAATGCCGGTTGGGGGGGGGGGGGTTGTTTGCAGATGTTTGCAAACTTCAAGGAAGTTGGTCACAGAGCATTAATTAGAAAGTTTGACCAAATCTCAACCTATAATTCATTTATTTTATTGGTCATGGTTGGTCATAGTCAATTTTCTTATAAACCCAATAAATATATTGTAAAGAATCAGCTTTTGCTACTTATGATTTATTTATTGAAGAATTTGCCCAATTAGGACATGCTACTTGCACAATGAAGGCAATTTCTATTTTTGCCAGCCACAAGGTGCCAATCCCAGCAAAGTACCACGCCAAATTTTTATAAAAAATGTTCAAATTTCTTATCAAAAATCTGTAAAAATTTCTTATTTTAGCCCTGTTGATACATTAACAATGGTGATAGGGATCAAAGCCACAAAAAGGAAAACACAAAAAATTGATTAATCAGTTCTTTTCATTTTTGGCCCCCAAGTGACTCAATAATTTTATTTAAATGATTTTTTACTTGTTCCCTCTTTTGAGGGCAGACAGTCCTACCATTCCTTAGCTGCAGTTCATGGTCTTCCTTTCCACAAAAACTACATCTCGTCATGGCTGCTGCTGGTACCTGTAGGAATTATTTTAAATATCAATCATAATGACAACAATAATCAAAATTCTGAAAACTCTGATAAGCATTCACAATATTGTGACCAACTAGAGTTTTTGTAACCAACTATAAAGAAACCCCTCTCTAACTCAGATTGGCAGGGGCTATGCCTCTTCCCCTAGTGCTACCCTCTTGTTTCCCTAATGCTCCCTACATGGTGCTACCACGTTTTTCCTTCCTCTTATGAAAGATGGAATCCTAGTTGTCCATTAACCCCCCCCCCCCTCTCGTCTCTAATGGCTGCCACCGCCCATGCGTATACATGGGGTATTAGTCAAATAATTCTGTTATCTCAATTCCCCAACCTTGAATTTCGTTGCACTGCACCTGTAAATAGTGTTCTAAGTGTTCTGAGAGTATATATTGGAGCCTCTTAATGCTTTAGCGACAAGGGCATAGGAAGCATCTCAAAAGTTAGAGGGCCAGATCATAAGGAGGCAAATGACCACACCCATAGGTGGCCAAAGTTCCAAAAGGTTCCGGGCACTTTTAGATTTGGAAATGCATTTTGGCACTGTGTACCAAAACGTGGAGGGGCATGTGATCATTTGTTGCCTCCATATTATACTGCAGCTAAAATCTTAAAAGTTTTAACATTGACACCTAACAATTTGTTTTTAATGATCTTTGGAAATAGCTTTTTGAATACATTGAATTTTCAAACGAAGATTCATTAGGCAATCATCTGTTTGTGTACATTAAGCTATGCATAGAGGAAGGCATTACCCCAAAAGTTTGAACATGAAGAAGGTATTTTCTTAATACATCTGTTGCCCCAATAACGCCAATATTTATTAAAATAGGTTCTAAAGACTCCATTTGGTAAAATTCACTTTAAATGCAACGTTCCCCATAGCAGGTGTAACTGAGAGTGGCAACTGGCATTCGTAGTGGTAACAACCAGGTGCCTTTTGACATGTGTCTCTTTCGAGGGAAAATAGTTCCTTACTCAAAGTCCCTACTTTCAGACGGCACTTTCAATAAACATATTTATTTAAATTAAATGTATTTTCTTATATGTATGTAAAAAGCAGTTTAAAGGATTTAACTCTAAATAACCTAG
Organism: Rhopilema esculentum; assembly: GCF_057945365.1. Lineage (NCBI taxonomy): Eukaryota > Metazoa > Cnidaria > Scyphozoa > Rhizostomeae > Rhizostomatidae > Rhopilema > Rhopilema esculentum. The sequence continues at coordinate 12,790,425 of NC_142823.1, read as the reverse complement.
TTGGATAAACACCACAGTAAAAGTTTAATTGACTCATGAAGAAAAGATAAGAACTTTCAAATCGTAAATAAAATTTTGCTTTTTGTAAAGAAAAGAAAATTGACAAATTTACCTGTTGCTTTTCTTGGCTCTTGGCTTGGCCAATTTCTTCATGATCTGCTTTTAGGGTCTTTTTTCGTTTTCCTTTAGCAACCCCTTCCTACAATAAAAAGTTAATTTGATTTCGCACGATATTAAAATATACAAAACAACAACTAATTCAAAAGGTTCCTGCATGTACTGATTTCTGCAATATTGATAAGTGCATATAAATATTATGAACATTGCTTAACAAAAAGAATGAGACAGCGGTTTGTCATATATTTGAAACTTGTTTCGAGAATACGATGTTTTGAGGCACCAGTAGACTTTGAAAATATGTCATCTCTTAATTTTGACCATCTCTTGTCACCTCTTACTTACATATGATCGGAAGATGTTGTTGAGCAAAGACTTTAATAGGGACATGATTGAAATCGAGACTTTGTCAAGTTTAAGAAGTATATTCAAAACTTAAATATGATCCCCCTATAGCAAATGTATCTACAGGTCTAAAGCCTTTTTTTTAACTTAACCCAATTGACCAAAATTTCTCAAAAATACAAATTATTCAGGGCCTCATAATTCAAACAATACCTTCCGTTGAACATGAAGAAGGTATTTTCTTAATACATCTGTTGCCCCAATAACGCCAATATTTATTAAAATAGGTTCTAAAGACTCTATTTGGTAAAAGTCACTTTAAAAAAGGTTTCCCCATAGCAGGTGTAACTAAAAGTGGCAACTGGCATTCGTATTGGTAACAACCAGGTGCCTCTTGACATGCGTCTCTTTCGAGGGAAAATAGTTCCTTACTCAAAGTCCCTACTTTCATACGGCACTTTCGATAAACATATTTATTTAAATTTAAATGTATTTTTTTATATGTATATAAAAGGCAGTTTAAAGGATTTAACTCCAAATAACCTAGTTTGATAAACACCACAGTAAATGTTTAATTGACTCATGAAGAAAAGATAAGAACTTGCAAATCGTAGATAAGATTTTGTTTCTGTAAATAAAAGAAAATTGACAAATTTACCTGTTGCTTTTCTTGGGTCTTGGCTTGGCCAATTTCTTCATGATCTGCTTTTAGGGTCTTTTTTCGTTTTCCTTTAGCAACCCCTTCCTACAATAAAAAGTTAATTTGATTTCGCACGATATTAAAATATACAAAACAACAACTAATTCAAAAGGTTCCTGCATGTCACAGTGTATTTCGTTAGTCTCGCCTCAAATTCGTCGGCGATTCGCAAATTGAACACTACAATTGTTGGTGCTCTCTGTTCTGTTCCACCGGCTTTTAGTTTGAGCATTTCAGATATCAATTCTGAAGCCTTTAGTTGTTCATCGTTTCTGGAAAACAACTTAAAGTGTCAATTTCGATTAATTATACGCGAGGGAAGAGCTGGAACAGGAAGCCGTAGCTTTGTAGGCCTACACAGGTGATCAAAACAAAGTCGTCACACAGCATGGACACATTCCGACCCGCAAACTTACAATAATTGTAAACATTTAATATTTTTCGATCCTGAAAAGCACCTGCTGTAGATTTAGATGCAGTTATCAACGCGTGACCATGACTCCTTCACGATTCGGTGGAAGATATAAGGAATTCATGACGAACGAGAGCCGCACAATATGACGTCAGAATGTCACATAACTGATTCGGCTTTTGTTCTCGGAAAGGTGCAATTTTAAAGCCTTATAACTTCTAAACTAATTGAAACTTTGCAAAAACGACAACTTTGCCATAATACATGCACCAGATGCTAACTTTTTAGTCAATAAAAAAAATTTTTTTTTTGGCTGGAGAGGCCCTTTAAATAACATCGGTCGTTTTTTATGTAAACTTTTGAGGAAAATTTGAAATACTTTGACAACTTTGAAATACTTTGAAAAAGTTAGATTCCATGAGCCCTCCCCTCGAAGAAGCCCAAAACAAAAAATTAATTTTTGCAAATAAGCCCCCGGGAGCTTATTATAGGATTTATGGTGTGTCTATATTCAGAAAGGGTGTTTTTCTAAAATCTAACTAACTTTTACCAGGGCATTTGCACCCAGAATCCCATTCTTATTTTCCTCTGTTTTATAACAACCTGTGCTGCCTAAAGGTAATGTGTCTATATAAAAGGACTGCATATACCCAACTTGTCAAGCCACTCATCAAAATAACAGTTTGCTATTGGTTAGTATTCTTGCGATGCAAAACTGCTCACATGAAAAGCTAACTTCGCAGCAGGATAGATAAACAGAACAACTGTCCTCTACGTGCATATCCTCGTAACGTAAACTTTCCAGCTCGTCATCATTTTTTTATCTGTTTATCTTTGTATTAGCTGTTTGCTGTTTTCTGAGATTTATTGTTAATTTGTAATTATGTTAACTTGTAAGTTACAAACCTACAAGCCTTATATATATATATATATATAAAAGTAATGGCTGGGAATGTTTCTAAAAGCCCCCGCAGAGTCGCTTGCTTAAGCTGGAGATATTACCTTTAATATTCAAAAGTATTACACTATTCTTGACTTTAAAAAGAGATCGCCATGTTTCGGGCTTGGAATAGGAGCTAGAATGGGCATGACAAAGACATACCCCTAAGCAATCGTGTTAGATCTGTCCGGGTCCTCCACCGGTCCTCTGTTCCACGATGGTTGACTGAACCCAGCCCTTTAGAACATCAAACTCTACTGGTACAATACACTGGCATGTTATCTATATTTTAAACTGTACATCAACCATTTCCATAGATATAGGGAGTAGATCAACAACATTTAAGGTTGGGTACTAAGAAAACGACAAAATGTGGCAATGTTCCACCTCTTCATGGTGGCCTTGATTATGAGTGAAAGTCAATTGACAAGGTGATAGATTGCCCTGACTACAGCTAGTGGGATGGCAATTAAGTAAATATGACAGAACGCACAAATCAATGAACATAATATTATTGTACACATGAAGTTGAAGCTAACAAATTAAATACCGAAATAGCGAGGATTTAAGACCCAATAAACATGTGGTGAGACTACCTGTGCTGGTGCTCACCTTTGGCGCCCACTTTTTCTGGTGTTTACACTATACCCACTGTTTCGGCAATTTGACTTTCCATTGATGCTGATTTGGGCTTCTATATTTCATTACTTTTTGGTTTTGGTGCTAACAAGTGACCTTGTTATAGAAATTTCATGCCTCGTTTCCGATCTGTACCTGTTTGGGTCATTGTTTTGGATCGGCTCCTGCCATTTATGTGAGTGACAGGAATTATGTAAAATAGATATTCAGTTACACGTTTCCTCTGTCCAAGTGGATGGAACTTTAGAAACAACCCAATTTATCTTTAGTAGTTACAAAATCGTATGGAGAGAGAGTAGGAGCTACATTATTTTAATGCAGAAATAAGTTTTCTTTTTGTGAAATGAACGAATTGCTTTTGTTTTGGTGATGATTTACATTACCTGCCCACTTACCTTTTTAAGCCAAATTTCAGAAATTTGCCTTTCCAGGACGAGCTTGGCTTCAAAAAATGATATGGATTAGATCTAAAATTTGGCTTTGTAAAAAATACTTGTCCCGCAAAATGTTGATTTTAGTTTATATTTAGTAAATTTAATTGATACGGGCTGCTTTGCCAGCTTGCTTCCCATTAGAGTGCTTTTCCGTCCGTGTGTTGATATTAGTGTTTCAATGGTTGGAGGTTACATAGCCAAAGGCAAAAGTAAAGGCAAAATACAGAATTTAATTTTAAGGGCACTAAATGTGCAGTGAAAATTAAGGAACTGTTGAGAAACTTCTAGATCTACAATTTGATGATTGGAGGTCCAAAAATAAATAACTTCTTGGGCTTTTGGAACTAGGCCTTGAGCTAAGTTTCTAATAAATAAGGCATGTTAGCGTAATATAATGATAGATACTTCAATAAATACAACGCTATTTGCACTTTTGGACCATTTTTGTGACAATTATGGGCAAAATAACGCTCAAACAAGTAACATTTTCGGACAAAAATACAACTTGTTAGGAATGCTAAAAATGCAAAAGAAGTAAAATACAACAAAGAAGATTTAGCTTATAATAAATGGAATGTCTAAACTAGATCTTCAAGAGGGTCCTCTTGCTCCAGTTCAGTGGTCAATGCACCATCGATCCCTGCCAATTAAAAGCCTTCCTTGATCATTTCAGGGTTGTTTCTCATATGGTCATACACCCCAATTACTTGAACCTCAACAGAATACACACTAATTCCACGGTTGATTTGTGCTTCGATATTCTTGGCATACCAATCCTCAAAATTAGATTTCAGGAACCTCTTTGCTAGGCCGTTGACTGTAAGAAACAATGGCCGAAAATGGTGTTTTTACAATTTTCTTTTTGAGCAAAGTAACTTTGTTATAGCGACAATTTGCATCAGGAGCCTTTCCCAATTTTCACTCAAAGTTACGAAAGTGAAATGTCTCTCCAAACTCTTAAAGGGGCCCCTTGCGGTCTCAAAAGACATCCTGGCTTAAGGTATAAAATTTGTTTCTTGTATAAAGCTTTTGTGTTAAGGTAAATATCAGTAATTGGTACAATATTATCCAACTTGGTTTAAAATAGAGTAATGCAAAATAATACAGAATTATAAAAAGTAAAGTTAAGTTAAACGATATCGAAAAGTTTTCTAAGCTTCACAGGCATGACTGCAAGGTTAAAGGTAATTTTTGTTGTGGGTAGTTGAGCTAGGCTGAAACAACATCCCTACATTTTCATAGCAGTTGGTCACAAAAGTGGCGTATACCCCAAACACCCTCACTGCTATGGAGTTTTTAAATAACCCCCAATCCGACAAAAGTGTTCACTAGCTTTTGAAGAGAGGTTAGCATACTCAGGCTATGTTCTCATTGCTCCGTATTCATTTTAATCCGTTTTCGTATCGATCCGTTTTACCTGCTCTCACTGCTCCGGATACATTTGAAAACAGTATGAAAACGATGAAGCGTTCACATTGCTCTGCTCTGGATAAAAAGGAAAACGCTACCAACTGGTTTACTGACCTTGCCAAGAACATTTTGAAGAAAAATTTTTATTAGAACATTTTCCTTTTGCTTGCATTTTGTTCAATACTTAGTTTCCCAGGCGTGCAAATATATAAGCTCAAATGACATTATTGAGTTGCCGAATAACACAAAGGTCAAAAAACTTCAAAATCGAGGTAAAGGAACCTAAATTATGACCATGAGCCTTTGAATTCCACGTGCTTGAAAACTGCAAAACCGCCATTTTGATGACGTCATGCAAACTTTGAATAGCAATAACTCGTTGTCTGCAGGTCTGATAGAGTTTATTCTTTAGAACTTTTTGCTCCTATTACAATGCCAAACAAGATGGTTGGAGCGATTTTTCAAAAAAGAGAATTAAAAATTTTGATGACCGGGGAAAATGACGTCATCAATCATGTGATTTCTATTGTGTTACAAAAATGTATCCAAACTGTAAAATATAAAGCAAGGCTTAAAGTAACCAAATCAAGAGCAAAAACTAAGGTTAGGCACTTTGCTCGATTGTTGTTAAAAATTCCCTGTCTATGGAAGCCTGCATCACATTACTGTTGTGATCGCACATGCAAGAAAATATTTCAACTGTCAAGGGGCTTTCTCACCTTCGACAATACTTATCAACCAATCTCAACTAATAAAATGGCTGAAATCAATAAATTTCCCGGCAAGCTATAAGAGAATCTAATCTTTTACAGTAGTAGAGAGCACTGACATTGAAAATTCGGTAACTGTTGTGTTGAGTTTGGATTATTGTTCGAATTTCTGTCATTGCTATGCATTTACTGAAAAATTTTGTCCTAAATAGTTAGAAGACCTTAAAGCGTGCGAAATTGCACCATCCAAAATGTTTGGGATTAATGTAACAACTAAAAAATTTTATATAGCATTAATGCACATAGCAGGCGCAACTTTTAAAAGGTTTGATCACCCTCCCCTTGTACAAAGAATAATCAAAATCTTCAAATTTAAAGGCATTCATAATTCCCAAATGTTGGCAGCTGAAGTGAAGACTAGGAGCGAAAGAAACCATAATGTGGTGTTAAGTGTTTTGGTGCCTTCACATTGCACACTTTCATGATGAAGGGAACTCCTCCCCTTGTACCAAAAGCACCTCTTTCCCTTTTTGTGTGCCTACTATGAAGATGGCTCCAAATTCAAATCCTGATGTTAAATACAAAAAATCCTTGAATTATCCCCCTGGGGGCTTACTGAACTTTTGGACTTTTGCATGGAACTTTTTCAAAAGGGGCTATTCAACATATTTCTTGTAGTTGGTTTCTTGTATTCCAGTTAAAATCCTTATACCAATAAACTATTTTTTTAGGAAAGGATGTTGTTAAAGGAGATATAATTTTTCGATATTTAGTGGTTATTAAATCAACAAAAAGTAGCATGTCCTTTAAAAATATCCCATTGTTTATGCATGTTCCACCAAAGAAATGGTTTATTGGTGATGAATAGAATATGACCAACCACAAGCTTTTTCTTTCGTAACTCTTTAAAGGAGACCAGCAAAGACCGGACAAGTTAGGGCAGATCGATCACGTCTCCCATGAAACTTAAGAAATTAAGCTGAAAATCTTGATACATGCACGAGTCTTCGTGTAACGAGCGCTCAAAAATGCGAATTCTGAACCTCCAGCGGCCATTTTTTAAAAAGAACGGGGACGCCCGCGCTAATGTCTGCGGGCTGCTATTACGTCAGAGGTGAATATTGATTCAGCTCAGCCTCATCCATGCGATCATCCAAGTGAGAATTTTATTACATCTGCTGGGATTTCGTGATTATGGCAAGCAACGAAGATGACAAAATATGGAATTATGTTACCGTTGATACTTCAACCTAGAGATTCAGCCTTTTCAATTCGAGCCACTGCCGGGCGAAAGGAGAAGACAAGGAAGGCCTTCTAGTCCAAGCGGGCAAGATGACGATGTTGACGAAAGTGGTGACGCCACTGATACGAATGTGGAAAGAATTGGTAACATTAATTGGTAGGTATCATGATATTTTATGCTAGTTTTGTGTAATGAAATCTTTCCTTCTTGTATGATTTACACCAGCCATGTTTCTGCTGTAATTGGTAGATTTTAAGCAGACTTGCTGGCTTGAAACATGTCTTACCCTTGCTTGGTAATTGATTCAAACCTGTTTATTGTATAGGTGCAAATTCAATCATTGTTTGCCAATGCGGACTGGGAGAGAGAGTCTGTGCTGCATAGAGATCCCGAAAGTGAGTAGCAAGGCTATTGATGCAAACTGCCTGTGCATCACAGAGCTAGGTGGCTTCAATTCAGTTTGTCTGGACATAGATGTTGTGATAACAGCCATCTATCAGTATATTGAAGATGAGGAATACATTTATGATCAACCAACAAGCGAGTATGCTTCATTGCAAATTATTCATATTGCCTACAAATTAGCATCATAATCTTCTATATAATTAGTTTTGAATCTTTTTCAAATATAAGTATATACTTTATGTATATTCTGTAGAGGTTATGTCAGAAATAAAAATGCAGCTATTTAGGCAAATAGATTTCCTCCTCAGGAACCTTGTTTGGTTTTTTCACCTGCAGAATGGCAAATAATAGAGTTTTTTTCCTACGCTGTTCAGATACATAAGCTACAGACAATTTGTTAGATGGGTGTGGCATCATTTAGGGAAACATCAGAGGAGGATACTACCATCCTGTGTCGTCAACAAGATTCGCTATGCCTTTCCTTCTGATGAATATACTGGTTTCAAATATCCTGAAATAGACTTGTTATTTTTTTTTAATAATTCTTATTGATGTATAGATATAAATTAATTTGGCATTTCATCCGCTTAATATCAACAGAAAATGTGTAAAAATATTAATCAGCTTTCCATTCTATTTTTTTCTTGGTCTCTTTGTTTCTTGTTTCTATTTAGCAATTTCTTCTGTTCTCTTCTTGCGTCTCATCTGTTGTGGCCCCTCATAGCTGTCATCTTTTTCAGATATTCCCAAAACTGATTTATTGTCAGATAGTTTCAAGAATCTGGTTTTATGTTGTTTCACAACTTCTTCCTCATCCACTTTCTCAATATTCTCTGTCAAATGCCCTGGTGTAGATACAGAAAGTTGTGCAGCTTCCGTCAAAGATTCTGAATAACTGCTGAGTTCCAAGCGCCTCTTTACACTCATGTGCAGTAGTTCAGTGACATATCCTTAAAAAAATTTAAAGAATTATATTTACTTGAACCATGAAATCAATGCTGATAAATGGCTTTAGACCTCAACAATTTCACAAATATTGAGGACTTAACTAAGAAAGTTCTTACCATAGGTTGGCTTTGTCTTCACAGGTTTGGCTACAGCTCCTTTCTTATATTTGGGATAGGAAATCTTCCATCTCTCCTTACCCTGCTTTGTCATAGCTTGCTTTCTATTGGCATTCTCATTGAAATGTGAGGCTGCCGAGAATAATCTTTATGGGAAGAGAAGGTGAAGATTCCGGTCACAAAAAAGCATATGAAATATGTTTTTCTATTTGTTTTTTTATTGCATCAAAGGTTCTAATATAAACTGTTAATAGATTTAGCAAATATAAGGCTATATTGCAAGTAATAATTAAGTAGGAATATTATTGCTAGAGTGCTACCTTGCTTTCATTGCCAAATATGAAAAATGTGTGCTTTTTGGTGCAAATTGTATGACAACGTTGTGGTATGACTACAAGGCACTTGTCTGTTGCAGTGGTGACAGCTTCTTTATATCATTAACAAGTTGCTTTTTGCAAATGACAGCCTTTAGCTCTTTGTAACCCTTGCTTCCTAGAACAGAACAATGAAAATAGATTTTGATATTGCAGTAACCAAGAAGAACAGAAGATACTTCGACTTGCATTACATGAATATGGTTGTAGGGCCTACTAATGATAACTCTATAAAGCTATGTGGAAAGTAGAGTGAATCTACTGGCTGTTAAGGTGCAGGCGGACGCAAAGTAATAATGCGTATACCAGCCTTTAACCATTCTTTTTCAATCTGCCCATGTGGGCAAAATTAATATTTCTGGCCGTGCTCTTCATGAACATCAACCAAATGATTGAACAGTGACATCCACTTTTCTTCAACTAGCTGGCCATCTCCCATGCTAGATGATGCACACCAGTAAACATGGTTCTTGATGCTCTTTAACCAGTACAGAATATCCTCACAGTGCTTCTTTTTCCCTATCTTTTCAACTTTTTTCCCAATACCTTTAAGATTCAAGAGAAGAAAATATTATATGCTAAGACATGGCAATTTAATTTTTTGTATTTGAAATTTCTTTTGGCATTTCCCATCTTTTTCATTTAAGTTATAAAAGAATGTAGTGCACATTGATTATTTCAAAGCTATAACTGATTTAAGAGAATAATAGAATAACACATACTTTTTGCAACATGAAAGACATCAAAGAAGTGATTTTTTGCCGGATGTTTTGTTCTCATGTATTTCTTTATTTGAACGTGGCGATCTGTTACAAGTGTATAAAAGGTAATGTTGTTGGATTGTAGCTGGTCAATGCATCTCATCAATCCTTCTAGCTCCATATATGAGGAGCCACTACATTCACTACTCTAAAAGAAAAATTAATGTTTTTATATAACCTTTTTTCCAAGAGATAAAATTGTAGAATTAACAGAAGTGAATGTTAAGAAGATTTCTGCTGGTTCTCATTTCTGGACATGAGAAAAGTTGACTACCATGAGGATTGGATTCGTAGCGCTTCCCTCTTTTCACCTCTAATATGCAAAAAAAAAGAATACAGTATAAATAAGCAACACTAAAATTAACAAGTCTTGCCGAGGGCCTTTAATTGAGAAGTAGTGCACAATCAATGAATTTTCTAGGAATCTTAATTCCTATTAGATCAAAAGCAGCAAAATGCAACATAAAAAACACTGGAACAATAAAAAGAGGTCTTAAACGAACTAAGTTTTTTCTTTCTTTTCTAGAGGTTCATTCGGTTCCTGAAAAGCTTCTTTTGTATTTCGTGTAGGCCCGTCAACTCGACTTCCGTCCTCCCCAACTGGCCGACCGCGTTTCTTGCATCGCGCAACATTTTTGTTCTTGATAAGCTTTTGCTGTACCAAGACGTTGATCAAATTATCTTGTGACCATGGCCACCTCGGATCAATTGTAGATGAGTCCGTTCTCCTAAGTTTTGGTAGTTCGTTGTCCATTGCTTAAACTCTTATCAAAATTATTATGTAGCAGACTAATTGAACTGAATTAGGTTTTGGAACGCTATTCACCCCTTAACTACTTTTTGTGCCGACAAGTACCACTGTACAATCTCGTTTTTATGTTTAACAGTTTATTTTCAATATGGAACCACTTCAAACCGAAATTACGTTTGAAAACATACAAAACTGAAAACTAAAATCCTCAACCAACGTTTATCGTTAATGTTTTCGCCGCTGCAGTTTTTGGGGCACTAGAGACTTTTTTTGTTTAGATTTGCAATTTAGATTTAATCGCAGAAATAACACATTTTTGGTACCGATTTCATCTGATCGTGCAGAATCTTCAGCCACTCCAACTGTTTTCTTTCAAACTCGATGAAAGTTTAAATCATAAAAATTAAGGTTCAAATCTAAGGTTCAAATATGTTTTAAAATACGGTCCTATATATATGTTTTAAAATACTCTCAGCCGCTTTTTAATGCTTCCGAAATCATGCTTTTGGAATAGGGCCGTATTTGTATCATTAGATTTTACATTTTGATATCACATTTGTTGTTCTGTATGTTCTTGTTGAAATTTATGATGAAGCAACATATTTTAAAAGATTTAATATTTTTCTTTGATCTTAAGGCGAATTTACACTTTGTGTTGGGCAAAAATAATTTAAGAATAATCTTAGGCTCAAAACCTGAAGTTTTTAAGAATATTGAGGCTCGGCAAAAAATAGGTATTCTTATTCTTATTAGCTTGTACATTATTTCTACATTATTACCTTGCTCAGTGTGTCCACAAGATCACCGATGTCTTTGCATAGCCTTGGGGAGACGAGGAAGAGAAAGTTTTTTAAGGAGTGAGGCAACCCTCTATCCTGGATTCAAAGCGCATGCGCTCATTTTGTACAACACACTTTCAATATACACACCAGCATTTCACAAGATTAAGGTATCAAAGCTTCTTTCAGTGCCATCAAAAATCGTTATGGGGAAACTACCCTGCTGCATATAAAATACAACAGATGGTGATTTTTATTCTCAAATATAATTATATTTTCTTTACACTCTCTTTTTATAAGAAGAATTTTACAAGGAAACGAGCTTCAAAATTGGTGGAAAGTTTAGAACAAATTTAGAACAAGTTGATGCTGAGCTACTGTAAAATTTAACCTTGAACAATGTTTCATCTCAAAAGCAAGGAGTTTTTTGCCAACTTGGGATGCTTCTTCGGTGAATATTCAATCATTGCGGTAAATGAAGGTTTTCTAACGCACTTTGTTGGCAAATGAGGCCTGGACAACTCCCTAGAGCGAAAAGCTAGCAATCGCACTGCTTATACCTTATACGTTTATTAACAAATTAAGAACAATTTCAGTCAGCTTCAGATTTTGGAAAAAATTAAGACAACCAGCCTGAACTTCATTTAACTGGCTCTTATAAAGAAGAGTGTAATGGTAAATTTTATCAACCTCCCTTAAGTCATCAATATTAACCAAGGGTGTGACCATAGAAATGGGTGTAACAGTTAAGGTAAAAGGAAATCAGAATCAATTTAAGAAATCTATTCCGTCCAGCCCAAGACCACTCTTGCAATTTCTACTTCGTGTCACTGGTAGTCTGTATTATTCAACTTTTGGAGTAGACATATTACAAGCAAAACCTACTTTCTTGTTACAGTTAGGTAAGAAGATCTGTTGGTAGAAAATACTTTACACCAGCATCCGTGGTTTCATTTTTGGAGTAAATTGTGACTTTCCACCTTCAGGACTCTGCAAGTTGTTTGGAATAGTTGGCATTCACATATTTTGTGGTTGGCAGCCAAATGCAGCCAGCTTGACGCAGTATACAAAAAGCTAAATTTTTGCTAATTATTGGGATTGATACCGTAATCAAAATTTGCTTTGTAGGTTACAAAAGTTTTCACTTACCTTCATCTCAAACTGTCTGTTATCGTTCAATTTGTTGCATCATTCAGCATTTTTAATTTTGAAATTATTTTAAAAATCTTTGAACATTATCTCTTTCTTGAGCAGGGTTGCCTTGATTTGAAATCTTGCATAATTTTTTCAAATCTAGCACAATCTTATGAACAATCTGTCATAATTCCAAAATTGAGATCTGGTGCATGGTGCATTACAAACAAGATGGGGGTAAAGATCATGATTCCAAATTGCGTGAAAAGAGAATAAGAAGAAACAATCACAATTTGTACATCAGTGGGAGAAGAATTTATTTGCCATCTGTAACGAGGTTCTCCTTTATAGGGTCTTTGGGGGTATCAAATACCGTGTTTCCTCAAGAAAATTTCCCTATTACCATAATTACGCAAGAATATTTTAATATTATCGAAGTACCGAGTTTTCAAACTGAAAATTATCAAAAAGATTGCAGTTTGAATTTGTCTACAAATCTCAATTAGGTGTCCAGTATTTTCTGGGAAAATCGTCAGATTTAAGCACGTAATATATTCCCATTCATCAGCGGAAAGTTTAAAATATGATGTTGTGTCATCAAACTTTCTAATATAGATTCTGAAAATTTCATGATATTTAGCTGAATTTCCACTCTGACAATTTACCCTTTCACTTTCAGAATCTTCTTGATGGATACAACTATTTTTTCCCTTAGTGCTTTGAAGCTTAGTAGTTTTTTTCGGTTGTGAAACTGTTTAGTGTATGAAATTTCACTAAATTTGTTTATAATAGCATATTTTCTTACTATATGTGGAATCCCACTTTGTCTATGAAGCCCAGGGGTGTAATGTTAGGGGAAGGAGATCTATAGGAACCTGAGACATGAGCTAACGAAAGATCAAATAATCCTTCAAAAATTATAGTAATCCTCGACGGCTAATTATTTTTTGATCTCCCATCTTATCTTTGCACATATACTCAAATAACCCCGTACAAAAAGTTAATTTTTGACTCCGCCCCCGGCCTATTCAAGCATAATTTTTAATGGAAATTAATTCCATCGCGGGGGGCGCTCAGTTATGATAAAGAACACCCTAATCTCAGGAAAAACATGTTGGGCTTTTGGTGCATCAGCCCTTGTCTTGCCTGAGCAATGACGCAATTTTATGGTCGGTGTTTGATTCCAGGGAAAAAACTGCCTCAGTCTTTTACCTCGATAATCAGACTGAAACACACCTGTCATACAATCGAATGACTGTGTGAGAAGAAGTGAGACAGGAGAAGGCAGAACGAAGTATGTAACGGGATATAAGCAGGAGGAGAATTGAGTACAAAGGGACAGGGATGGGAAGGGAAAACGCGTACAAACATGGCATGAGTCTTAAATTTAACCTGGGGCGAACCCTGTTTTGTCCACACTTGATTTTCATGTTTTGTAATGTGGACACAAAGTCGGGGCCAACCCAGGTTAGCTGACGCTACGCATGCGTAGTTAAATTACAACAACAACAACAAAACAACGACACAAAGCAAATTTTCCATAAACACAATCAAGATGGAACTTGCCGAAGTCGCAGTTTACTCAAATGTTTTCCTCCCTCTTCCTGACAAGTTGTCTTTACCTTTCTTATAAGACTGTTTTAGTTGTTTTTTTCACTTATCTGGATGTAGTTTCGCTCGTAGCCACTTTCTTTTTCTAGGCGCTGTGCCATCTTTTCGTAAACATGTTTTTTCCTTGTACAGTTATCCAACAGTTTTTGAATCTTTTCGTCTCTCCAGATACTTATGAAGCTGAGAACTTCTTTGCGGCTCCATAGTGATCCACGATCTTTTTTGCAAGTTTCTATATCTTGCCTGGTGTTTGCATGTAACGTATTTTTATTTTTCGGTGCGCAAAATGAAAACATATTCAAATATGCACATGCGTTAAAAAAACTAACCCAGGTTCGCCCCAGGTTTTGTGTCCACACTAGAAATTGAGAACACTAACCTGGGTTCGACCTAGGTCGAACCCACCTCTGGAGATTGGTTAAACTAACTCAGGGCGAACCCAGGTTAGTTGTGTCCACACTGCAAAATCTAACCTGGGTTAGCTAAAACCTGGGGCGAACCTGGGCTAGTTTGTGTAGTGTGGACAGGGCTTATGATATCCACAGCCTACTAAGGATATACGTGTGGGACCACCCTACTAGAAAAGGGGGCATACCGGAAAACAAGGACCCAGGACCTTAAGGCAGGACCCAGTACCAGGACCCAGGACCAGGACCCAGTACCAGGACCAGGACCCAGTACCAGGACCCAGTACCAGGACCCAGTACCAGGACCCAGGACCAAGACCCAGGACCAGGACCAGGACCCAGGACCGTATATGTTTTCGACGATGCACTCGCAGTTTTCTTTATAAGAATACCAAGTTATAACATTGCATACCATGAACAATTGTCCATAAAATCCAAAACTGCACATCGAACAAAAGACTGCACATCATTTTAGGGGGGAAAAGAATCTGATTTTATTTCTGACTTTGTGTGAAAAACGAAAACTCGGGTAACTAGGGAATATGTAAATGTACGATTAAACGAAAGCAACGCCTTGAAATGTGAAATACTCTTATTGGCCATGCAAACCTGACGTGGTTGTTTTAGCATAGATGGCTATAGCTATTTTTTAGTAGGATCGGGGTATATTTTATGCACACTGCAAACCTTATATCTTTAGTAAGCCTACATCATTAAAAAACCACCAAAGCGTAAGTAGTCTCAAAATGTTTAAATAGCAAGACATTAGAAGGTTTCTATGCTCTAGAAGCAGGAATGGCTGCACTCCCTTTGGTATGTTTTTCATGAACCGCGGAGCATATTAAAGAGTGAGGGGGCTAAAACGTTTTTTTGGGGTGAGGCGCTAAGAATGCTCATAATCAAGAACAAGGCGATTTTGTATGGTTTTAGGAAAAGCCCCCTTCCGCGGTGCCAGTATGTTTATCATTTCAGATTGAACTATTGTGTCAAAAGTCCTGATCTGGATTTGAAAAAGGTTTACTATTCCATAAAATGTTTCTACTCTGAAAAATACCACTACATCTTTCTGAAAGCGGTCTCCTTTTAAAATAAAAGGAAACTAATGCATCTGAAAAAGAGCAGAAAGGAAATTTCTTTGGAATCTTATCGTGACACCCATAAAGCGGTGTCCCGAGACAGTTCGTCTAATTTGAATCTTCTATTGAACATTTGCAGTACATAATGACTTGGCAAGGTTTCTGATGACCCAGACAGCCAATGTGTGCCAAGAAAGGAGTGCCATTTTTCAAGTGACAGAAGAGGAGACCTAGGACTCATAACCCAGGACTCAGAACCTAAGGCATGCCTAGGAACTAAAATGACCAAACAACCTGCATCGTGCAAAAAATATTCTTGAAAATTTTGAAAACATTTAAAAATTTTCTAACCCTAGAAAAAGTGGAAAGGTTAAAAATTGATATTGAGGAGCCATGCAAACGAAAACAACTGAAACGTTCATTTTGTATACAATATTGAGAAAGCTTTATGGCCCCCGTCTCCCTTTTTTTTAGCTCTACACTACTGCTTGCAACGTTTACTCACACTCAAAATACTCTTATTAGCCGTGCGAATCTGACGTGGTTGTTTCAGCATAGTTAGCTAGCACAGCAATAAGTATTCTAAAGTAGGATGGGGGTATCTTTGATGCACACAGCAAACCTTATATCTTTAGTAAGCCCTCATAATTAACAAGCCATCAAAGCGTAAATAGTCTTTATTTATTTAAAAAGTGTTTAGACATTAAAGATGTAAAAGACAGAAATGGTTTGACAGCAAAACGTTTCTGTGCTTTCTGTGCTCTAGAAGTAGGGATGGCTTCTTTTTTGTTATGCTTGTAATTGCCGGCTGTAACATGCATCAAAAGTCATGATCTTGATTTAAAAAAGTTTTAAAAATTTTGTATTCCGGAAAGCGTTTCTGCTCTGAAAGAGAAAAGTGGCGACAATCCACCTAATTTCACTTTTGAGCACTTATAGCAGCAATGACTTGGCAAAGTTTCTGATCACCTAGACAGCAAATGAGTGTCATTAGAGGTACACGCATGATCTGTCACGCGACAGACATGATTTGTCGATATGCACAGTGCCAATTGTAGACAAGCAAAATCACTCGTCAGGATCACAGAATAGAGATCGTGGTTGAATTCTGTGTCGCGATCGACGGTTCTAATGTCTTGCTATTTAAACATATTAAGACTACTTATGCTTTGGTGGCTTTTTGATGATGTGGGCCTACTAAAGTTTGCAGTGTGCATCAAATATACCCCGATTCTACTAAATAATAGCAATTGCTGTGCTAGCCATCTATGCTCAAACAACCACGTCAGGTTTGCATGGCTAATAACAGTGCCGTTGGAATGAAATTCATATTGGGGGGGGGGGGGCTGTCAATTGTTTTCTTTCTCATTTAGTACACTGTTATGAAGGAAACATACTACAGTTTGACAATTATTGGGGGGCTCCAGCCGCCCAGCCCCCCCCCCGGTTCTGACGGGCCTGAATAAGAGTATTTCACATTTCAAGGCGTTGCTGCACGTTCTTATCAAAAATCTGTAAAAATTTCTTATTTTAGCCCCTGTTGATACATTAACAATGGTGATAGGGATCAAAGCCACAAAAAGGAAAACACAAAAAATTGATTAATCAGTTCTTGTCATTTTTGGCTCCCAAGTGACTCAATAATTTTATTTAAATGATTTTTTACTTCTTCCCTCTTTTGAGGGCAGAGAGTCCTACCATTCCTTAGCTGCAGTTCATGGTCTGCCTTTCCACAAAAACTGCATCTCGTCATGGCTGCTGCTGGTACCTGTAGGAATTATTTTAAATATCAATCATAATGACAACAATAATCAAAATTCTGAAAACTCTGATAAGCATTTACAATATTGTGACCAACTAGAGTTTTTGTAACCAACTATAAACAAACCCCTCTCTAACTCAGATTGGCAGGGGCTATGCCTCTTCCCCTAGTGCTACCCTCTTGTTTCCCTAATGCTCCCTACATGGTGCTACCACGTTTTTCCTTCCTCTTATGAAAGATGGAATCCTAGTTGTCCATTAACCCCCCCCCCCCCCCTCTCGTCTCTAATGGCTGCCACCGCCCATGCGTATACATGGGGTATTACTCAAATAATTCTGTTATCTCAATTCCCCAACCTTGAATTTCGTTGCACTGCACCTGTAAATAGTGTTCTAAGTGTTCTGAGAGTATATATTGGAGCCTCTTAATGCTTTAGCGACAAGGGCATAGGAAGCATCTCAAAAGTTAGAGGGCCAGATCAAAAGGAGGCAAATGACCACACCCATAGGTGGCCAAAGTTCCAAAAGGTTCCGGGCACTTTTAGATTTTGGAAATGCATTTTCGCACTGTGTACCAAAACGTGGAGGGGCATGTGATCATTTCTTGCCTCCATATTATACTGCAGCTAAAATCTTAAAAGTTTCAACATTGACACCTAACCATTTGTTTTTAATGATCTTTGGAAATAGCTTTTTGAATACATTGAATTTTCAAACGAAGATTCATTAGGCAATCATCTGTTTGTGTACATTAAGGTATGCATAGAGGAAGGCATTACCCCAAAAGTAAAAGAGATATATATATATATACGTGACATCTAGACATATAGACATGTATAACTAAACTTTTGTTTCACAAAAAGCAGCAGTGTTATAAAGAAAAATGTTTTAGAAAAACAATGAAAAAATAGCACTTTTGCATAGAATGATATCTTAGTTTTGTGCTTTATCTCTACAGGCCTGTTTCGTGAATAACTCACTCTTCAGGAGATTTTTGAGGTCCTGCAGGGGTTTATCATTCCAGAGAAAGCAGTGTTTTCTCACTAATTCCTGTCATCAGGAATTAGAATTAGCATATATCAGCTTCTAATGATATCAGCCAAGAGCATAGGCAATATGGGGGCACAGATGGCGCTTGTGCCCAAATTTTCACAGTGTTGCCACTTTTTACTTGTGAGTATGCCCCCTGAATTTATGTGCTCCTTCCTCTAGAATGTTTCCTACGTCCCTTGTGTCATCTTTATCTCAGATTAGCCACAAGCACAATGGCATATTTCTCTTGAACTTTTGTGATCTCTTCAAAAAGTCCACACTCAATGGCGTAACAGAAAAGTGTGGGGCTCTTAATGAAAGTAGTATTTTGGGTACACTAAATTTGAGTCAAGTTTTAGAGTCATAACTTGACTCATAGAGTTTTAGAGTCATGCTATTAAGAAACATATGCTGTCATCCAAGAGCCCACCTTTTCCAGAAATTTCTTGGGGCCCCTTAGGGACAATTGTATTTGGGGGCCCATAGTTTTGTGCCACTGCCCACATTCTGCAGTTCCAGGGGCAGATCCATGGGGGTGCTAGAAGGGCGATCTACTCTTGCAAATAGCGTACGGGATTGTGCCTAAAACTGAAGGATTTCTGGGGATTTTCGGGTAAAGCAATAGGATTTTCAAAAAAAGTGTACGAGATTCCCAATTTCATTCCTTTATCTCTAGATAAGATGTTCTATGGGTGCTCCCGCCAAATCTTATCGCCCATTAGCTTTCTAGTGGTGTTACGAGCTGCGAGAGGCCTACAAGTCACCGACACCAACTTCACTGAAGTAACGCCAAACCGGAGGTAGAACAGATAAGGAAAATGAAATCTAATCAGAAGGTTAATGTCAAATCGCATAGGTATGTACAGTTATCTCTTTGTCTATTCTTTATATAATAGACAATCTTCGATTTAGAAATCCCCGTTTCAATTCGAATTATTGATTGAATGCACCCTGCGTCTGTTGTGATTCCTGTTTCCTATGTATAAAACGTCCTTCCATGATTGAGATAGTACACGATTGTCTTATTTTACATGCAGAGAAGGCAGAGCCGGAAGTAGACTCAGACTAGGTCTCAGGTCGTAGAAGATGAACTGACACAAACTTGTCTAATTTTAATTGAACAGTAACCCATAGCTTATCTACATATTTACAAGAACTATTTTAGTTATTACGAATTACGTGAAACGAAAGATTATTAGGTTTGTTGACATATGTGAATAGCGTAGAAGTGGAGAAATGGATATTTTTATGAGAATAAAGTCGAATATTAAGGCTCAAAATTGCTAATATTTCAGAAGAATTTAAGAATAACGCCAGGCTCAACTTTCATCAAGACTAACAATTTTACGAAAATGGATGTTTCATGATCGTATTTGTATCATTAGATTTTCCTTTTAAATATCATATTTGTTGTTCTGTTTGTTCTTGTTGAAATTTACAATGAAGCAACACATCACAAAAGATTTAAAATTTTTCTTTGATCTTAAGGCGAATTTACTTACAGCTTTTATTTGCAAGAATAACTGAAGGATTAACTTAGGCTCAAAATCGAAATTTTTTAAGAGTATCGGGGCTTGGCAAAAAATTAGGTATTCATATAAAAAAGGTGTGTATATTTAAACAATATTAGAGGAATTACCTGTTATGTTGACAGGGAGTGACATGGTGATGCCCTCTGCCAAGGTGTAACAGGGGCATTTTTAGAGGAATACGAGCGATTCTCATCTCCCTTTTTGGCTGCAAGGCCTTGCCTGAAAGGCTTTGCCTGAAAGGGGCCTGGTCATCAAATTTTCTAGGACCCATAAAAATTTTCGCTAGATCTGCCTCTGCCGGTATAGTTGGATTTTTATCTTTCTAAAACTAGTGGCGAAGGATTTTGGAGTGGTGGTGCAGCAACAGAAATGTACTTACGGGCTGCTAAATCTCCGAGGATTACCAGTAAGTATTAATCGCAACCTCACCTTTCCCCGGCAAGCCAAAAGAGCCCTACAACCCTACTTTGATACACCCCTGTCTACTGTGGAAGCTCTCTCTTAACTAAGAGATATCTCAGAAGTAATGTGTTCGCTCCAGTTCACTTCGCTCTGTTGTCATGTTTCTAATGTTTGCTGCGCAATTCGCTTGCAGTCAAGAACCGAGATATAGGGGGCCGGTGGGACTCGGCCCCCAACAAATTTTCAGTAGTTGCCCTATTTTTGGTAGACTTATTACAGATGACGATATAGACTTGAGGCAACTCTAATTTGTGGTTAGAAACAAAAATCTGCTTTGCTTTAAGCCAATCTGAAGGGTCGTGGGAAAAATTTTCTCCCGCGGTGTACCCCTGGACCCCCGTAAAAAGCTCCAGTTCGCTTTACTTGCCTACCAATTTGCCGCCCTAACAAAAAGATGTATCTCGGTCCTTGCTCGTAGTGTGACCTCAGATTTCTTGTAACCTTTCGTAATTCTCTCTCCACATGGAAGCCCGCTATTACTCTCGCCAGGCCAAAGTAATCTTTGAAGATCTGGAAACATCTTTCTGTGCTACTTTCCATGATTGACTACTTAAAAGTATATTTATTAAAACAAATGCCTTTGGGCTTTTGACTATGCAAATGTGGGCTTTTGACTAAAATGAGCATGCGCAAAACCGGACAGGGACCGGGTGCAAGTGTAGCCTGGGCTAGGTAGAGCATTTTTAATCAAGGACCGAGATATAGGGGGGGCCGGGGGGGCCCTGGCCCTCCCAAAAAATTCAGTACCATAAGTAAAATACTTTTGTATTACTATTTAGTACTTTGAGAAATAGTTAAGATTTAAGTTCATTTTTCACCTCTATACAAGCTTGACCCTATCTAAGCAGGTCCTCCTTTAGTTTACCTGCGTCTCTGACACTTTAAACTCTGCAGGATGATTGTCAACACGTATTACTTGGCCCTGCATGAACTAGAGTTTTCTTGCTGTTGCTATTTACCGTATTTTGGCAGGAAATCACTTCCCTTTCCAAGTCTTTGCCTAAATGTCCACCACGTCAAAGTTAGGGAAAAGAACTTTGAACTATTTTTTCGAAAAGCAGCGAGAAAGAACTGCTTTTCCAGCAAGTTATCAAATAATCAAGATAACAATGGACTGAACGAATCTAGTAAGGATCCGGGAGATGGGAATATGATTGCAGTTTCTAAACGCAATAGCGTCTTAGGCCTTGGCCTAGTGAACAAGAGAATTGAGAAAAATCAAACTTGAGTTGATGGTTACATCCTAGAAAAATCAAAACATAACGATACTCTCTCCTTTTCGGAATTAGGAAAACGAGCGAATCAACCAGGCACAGATTATGTTTTCCCAAAATGTAACATGGCAGGTCGCCAAAAAAAACACACCCTTCACGCCCCCTTTCATGCCGGTGTAATATGCGTTTCGGTCCCCCCATGCGAAAGTGTCCGGGGGAACCGAAATGCATAGCAAAACGACACTATGCAAAAGTGTCCCCTCTACAAAACAATAGGGGGACACTTTTGCATAATAAAACTGTATGTGAAAGTGTCCGAGGGGACCGAAATGCATAGCAAAACGACACTATGCAAAAGTGTCCCCTCTATAAAACAATCTGGGGACACTTTTGCATAACAAAACTGTATGCGAAAGTGTCCGGGGGGACCGAAATGCATAGCAAAACCACACTATGCAAAAGTGTCCCCTCTATAAAACAATATGGGGACACTTTTGCATAACAAAACTGTATGCGAAAGTGTCCGGGGGGACCGAAACGCATAGCAAAATGACACCATGCAAAAGTGTCCCTCTATTGTTTTATAGAGGGGACACTTTTGCATAACAAAACTGTACGCGAAAGTGCAAAACAGTTTTGTTATGCAAAAGTGTCCGGGGGGACCGAAACGCATAGCAAAACGACACTATGCAAAAGTGTCCCCTCTATAGAACACTATAAAACAATAGGGGGACATTTATCTAAAAACTGATTGCCCTATCCAAAACATCTATGTAAGAGGTCAATAATTGAAATATCGCTCTGGTTTAATTATTCATGAAAATGTCTTATTGATAGGATCAATAAAATATGATTGACTATCTTCAAATTTGTAATTGACTTTCTTCAAAGTAACATTTATTCATAACTGTATGGCGAAAATTTAAGGGAAACGTAGAAAACTTTATTTAGATCTTATAAAGAGAGGAAATTACAGTTGAAGAGGTAGGACTATTGACACATGAACATAGCATACAGTGGAATCCCGATACAATGAACCCCTGGTATAACGAACTCCCGATATAACAAACTATTTTCTGGTTCCCTTCAGAAATCATTGTATCGGGATTCCACTGTATTTGTTATGACAAACGAAATCAATAGGTAAAACCAATATATTGTTTCATATTCGTGTGAGACCATGCTATCCACTATCAACTTGCACATATTCATATGAAAGAAAAAGAAGAAATTTCACCATATCCAAGGATTACCAGACTTTACACCACAACCTGAACGTTGAGAAAAGTGCACTCAATAATGTCTCTTCAGCCATATAATAAACCAGCCAACATATCCCCACAACATTGAAGTAGCATGTATCAGTGTACATCCAACAATTTTTTCGATCAATTAGGAAAAGTAATAATTTCAAATCACATTGGAAGATAAACTTTTATAACAGTACTTAAAGCCTTGTATTAATGAAACAAGAAAATGAAATCTATATGAATGGAAACAATTCCATAAAATAATAGCACAGGTATATGAGAATAATAGGAAATGACCTCAGAATGTCTAGGTACTCGTTAATTGTGTACCAGCATGGACAACAACGATGAAAAATGTTTTGAGCCAATCAGACTGTTTGTTTACAATTTTAACCAGCCAATGGTATAGCGTCAAAGACAATAGAAATCTGAAGAGAAAATAGCATCGAATCAGCCGCAACAGTAACGCTCGCACCTCCTATCCAAAGCTGTGGGAAAAACCGGCGCCACAAAAAGTTAACGCTGAACGCGAAAATTGTCATTATTGAAGTGCTTCATACAATTATGCATAGCAAAGGAGTATATCTAAAACTTTGCCGTCCCCATTTTTGAAATTCGGTCGTTAACCAGAGATAAGCGATGAAACGTTTAGCCCATTATTGCCCTGATTGAATCTGCTTACGTTGGTTATGGTTGGTTGTACTCCAAGAAAGCGGCATCATGTCATTTTATTGAAAAACACGTCATTTTTTACTTACAAAGTATGTACGTCGTATATTTTAAAGTAAGACGGAGAGATGATTATCAAACTCGGGTTTTTTCCCTTCATTCTGCCTTTTTCTTGCATGTTCTTAACCCTAAGACAGTCCGTCAACTTTCTTTCATAGAGTGCGTTCTAGAGTGTTGCGTACAGAAGAAATGCATATCTTGAGAAAATAGCGGCATTGTTGCAAATATTTATTCCAAAATCATATGCCTATTCCTGATTTTGGTATTTTTGTAGGTGCAAGCAATGGTTCTTCTCATGGCAAAGTTTTTCAGGCGATTTGTCAACGAATTTTGTGGACACGAATTGTTATAAAGGCTTCAAAACGTTAGACAGTAAACGATAAAATGTTTTACCTAAGCACGCAACGGTCCACGCTATCTGTCTCCACTGAAATAAATCCCCTGGTTTTTTTAGTGACTTAAGTACGGATTCATTTAAGAAAAAACTCAGAAGTACTTACGAAGTGCTTGAGGGTTCAAGAATTGTATTCTTCTTTACTGTAAAATGTAGAGCGTCTTTGTTGAGTGAAAGGTTCAAGGTTTCCCAACTTTGCATGTCAATATATTCAAATATTTTTGCAAAGTTTCATCAAAAAGAGTTGGAGAATGTACCACTTTACAAAATATAAGCTCAATAATGACCCTGATCGTTGTATTCCAATAAGATAATGAGAACTCAAAAAATGTAGCTTGTTATATCTCAATAGCTTTTTCAGTTGAAGGTTTGATTCAAACTTTTGCAGGTCATGCAGAGGTTTCAAATTTTACTTTACAAATTTTTAAACAAGCAATTTTTGAAATAACAAGTAAAATGTGCACAATTTTTCAAGGTTTATTTTTTGCTTAAATTTTATCAGCGACCTGTAAAAAGATTTCAAAATGACCTGTTTTTCAATAAAATGACATGATGCCGCTTTCTTGGAGTACAACCAACCATAACCAACGTAAGCAGATTCAATCAGGGCAATAATGGGCTAAACGTTTCATCGCTTATCTCTGGTTAACGACCGAATTTCAAAAATGGGGACGGCAAAGTTTTAGATATACTCCTTTGCTATGCATAATTGTATGAAGCACTTCAATAATGACAATTTTCGCGTTCAGCGTTAACTTTTTGTGGCGCCGGTTTTTCCCCACAGCTTTGGATAGGAGGTGCGAGCGTTACTGTTGCGGCTGATTCAATGCTATTTTCTCTTCAGATTTCTATTGTCTTTGACTCTATACCATTGGCTGGTTCAAATTGTAAACAAACAGTCTGATTGGCTCAAAACATTTTTCATCCTTGTTAGCATGGACAAAAACGAATATCTTATGATATGAAACAACCAACTTGCACATATTCACAGGAAAGTGGAAGGAAGTAATTTCACCATATCCAAGGATTACCAGACTTTACAGCACAACCTGAACGTTGAGAAAAGTGCACTCAATAATGTCTCTTCAGCCATATAATAAACCAGCCAACATATCCCCACAACATTGAAGTAGCATGTATCAGTGTACATCCAACAATTTTTTCGATCGATAAGGAAAAGTAATAATTTCAAATCACATTGGAAGATACTTTTATAACAGTACTTAAAGCCTCGCATTAATGAAACAAGAAATGGAAATCTGTATGAATGGAAACAATTCCATCAAATAATAGCACGGGTATATGAGAATAATATGAAATGACCTCACAATATCTAGGTACTCGTTAATTGTGTACCAGCATGGACGCAAACGTATATCTTATGATATGAAACAACCAACTTGCACATATTCACATGAAAGTTTTTTCTCACAAGTTACGTCATCGCTATATGTTCCTAATTTTCTTATAAACCCAATCAATATATTGTAAAGAATCAGCTTTTGCTACATATGATTTATTTATTTAAGAAGTTGCCCAATTAGGACATGCTATTTGCACAATGATGGCAATTTCTATATTTGCCAGCCAGAAGGTGCCAATCCCAGCAAAGTACCACGCCCAATTTCTTATTTTAGCCCCTGTTGATACATTAACAATGGTGATAGGGATCAAAGCCAAAAAAAGGAAAACACAAAAAATTGATTTATCCGTTCATGCAGCTCACCTTATTCCATTTGAATACATACCAGAATTGATTAAATCAGAATTGCCATCTTGTTTTGGTGTTTGATGTGCAATCTAGCAGGAAAGAACAATGTTAAATGAGGAAGGGGAATGACAAATGGAAGTGTGCAATGTCTTACGTCTTTTTCACTTGACATTGTTTGAAAATCCCTGAAATAAAATAATTAAAGCTATTATATATACCATGTCCTCTGCAATGTGAAGATGCTGTTGCAGATGTAGCTACTTCTGGAGCAGTCTCATTCTTAAGCAAAAAGTGGATCTGATGGTTTTGTGGCATCAATGCTAAAAATTTTAACACAAGACAAAAATCATTCATTAAAGGGCATTAAAGGGCTTTTTTCATCCATTTTCAAAATATTAAAATTTAATTATGGATTTCTTTAAAGCTAATGTGTAGAAAAACTGTAATTTCATTCCACACCAAGTGATGGCCAATAATTAATACAATAGAAGTTATACAAGGATAAACAGTGTGACAACAGGGAGTAAGGTCGATTTTTGTATCCAAGTTACCATCAAAGAAGTTTTAATTAATTGCAAAAGGAATATCAGTTTAGAATAAATAGAAGATAATAAAAGACATAAAAAAATATATTTATTAAATATTACACACCATAAATCTTGGCCTTTGGGTTTAAAATAAAACATATAGCTGCCACATCCAGTCTGATTATATTTAATTTCTCTTCTATCTGCTTCTTCCTTCGACAATAGTTCTCCGGCATATTCCAGCACAAAAAGACCTTTAGGGATATATTTATAACTTGCATTTATCACACCCCAACCTGCAATGAAAGAGGAGATAGTATCATCAATTAATTCCTTTTTAATTTTATATCTGAAAGATTAAGAATATTTACAACCTTGAAGAAACAACGAAAGTTTATGAACGAAAGGAATGTATTCTTTCATTCCATGTATCAAACAGTTGGTTAGGGATGTCTTACCAACATAATCACCAAGATATGTCTTGCAGAGTCCTGTAAGATATTTTCCTTGTTTAATCATGTACTCAGCATCATTTACAACTCCCTCGCTTTTCATCTTTCTTGTTTTCCTCTGAAAAGAAAAAAATGATTATACTTTTGTGACATGATTGTGAACACCTATAATATGACATTTTATGATTTAATTCTGAACCCCTGAATGAACACAATTGCTAAGCACAAGAGTACAATGCTGGGAATAGAAAGCTATAAAGATCCAAAAGTTGAATAAGGTGCTATATGGATAACAGAAAAGGTAGCATCGAGATGAACTTGATATGTAATGCATTAGAAGTATATTAATAGTTTTAACTACAAAAAACACACAGGTTACTTTCTTCAAAGATGAGAACAAGCCATAATCATAAGCTGAAACTTGTAACTTTCTACAAAAATTGTTCTTACTATTTATTTAGCTTGATTTTACTGTCATGATAGCACAAACTTACCCTTGTGTTGACTGTATGGCTTGTTGCCATTTTACCTAAAATGAATCAATAAGCAACTTCAGCAGAAAGTGATAGTCTTGCGCAAGTTAAATACCTGGCCCTCGAGTGGTTTTAGTAATTTGCTAATCTCAAGACATTTGCTAATCAGCGCCTAAATAGACGGGGAGTTCTGTATGGTGATCTTGCGTTCGTCATGGCCATTGATTTATGCTTTTTCTGAAGAATCGGCCGAGGAAATTGGGGATTTGTCCGGTGCCTTTCTTGATGGGGATTGCCAGGTGGAATCTTGGTCTTCTTGTTTTGATTTAGTGGGGCGCAGGGTCAGGGGTTTGCGTGATTGTTTGATTGTGTGGCGGCATTCCCTATCTAAAAAACTTCCTACTTCGAGGGGTAGATCATATCACTATTGCTTTCCTTTATTTTCTATTGTTTTCTTTTTATATGTAAAAACATTCAACTTGTTGAAGTTTGCATTACATGGTAGATAGGTTAAAGGGGAACTGAAGTGAAAAATGAAAATCATTTAATTAGTAGTTTTCATCGTGCTGATTTCGAATATCGACACAAAATTAGTGTTTTTCTTTTCCTACATTTAATGCGCAAAGTGTGAAATTTCTCCATTTCCGTGGCGGAGAGGTCTGGAGACAAGTTTCAGGCGCTGATGTAAAGTCGTGGACACGTGCCCCGAACCTAACGAAAACAACATTGTAGTAGAGTGAATTAGAGGGAGGGAATTTGGTTAGTAGTTAAAATTTCATATCGCAATTTTCACGACAGCTCTTCAGGAATGACAACAGACTTAAGATCGAGCGACGATGAAGTGTTTGGAGCATGTGGTGGTGAAGTACTTGCCCTACCAAGGGCGAACGGGACCTGCAAAAGTGGCGATGAAGATTAGCCTAGGCCCGATGAGATCCCAGAGGATGAGGATGAATTATCTTCCGCGACGTGCTCGTTTTGTTGGTAGAAATGAGGAAGTAAATAAATGGTACGTCGATCCTTGTTTCTTTTCTTGCAATGAAGGCAAGAAATACTCAAACTCTATTTCCTTATAAAAAGTAAGATACAACAGAGAATGAGTAGGCTTCCTATTATAATCTTTCCATTTCTAAAATCTGAAATATTAAGGATTATTACATGTTACAATTTAATAAATATTTGCTTTGATATAAAAACGTTTATACATAGTTTGATGTGTGTGCTACAACAGGTCGACCTAATCCACTTTTGGTTTAAAAACTGGTTTGTTTTGTGTACATTGACAAGTATTAATAAATCTTCCTGCAATTAAGATTTTTGGACTGATAATTCGAAAATGTCAAATATTTAATAGAATTGCATAAATATGCCTAAAATAGAATAATACCTAAAATTATATCCACTTTGCTAGGTATCTACAAACAGTGGCCAATCAATGTATGGTTTGCTGGTTTTTGGGTATTTGTCCTGGAATAACTGGACAACTTTAAGTATGCATTTATCACAAATGTAAAGAAAAAAAGTTTAGTCAAAGAAGACAAGGGTTTCAAAATTCTGCAGAGAGACAATGAAAATGCAAAAATCAGCTACCTACTACGTATACAGTGGAGAACAGGGTTATATACACGGGGTTATTCAAAAGGACCAGACTTTTAGTTCATATTAGCAAGAAGAGAAATTTGTTGAAACTAGTGGGACAATGGCCAAATCTTGTCAGCCCTAGGCCAAATCACTAGATTAGTCACATCAAGGGGGGGGGGGGGGTTGAGTAAGGCTTGATATTTTGAAGATTCCTAAGGTGTACTTTTCAACATAATTCACTCACATCAAAATGTGTAGAATAGTTTGAATTTGATCAAGATTTTTTCTTACAATATAATGGTCCTGTACCACCTGCTTGGTAACATTTTTTATAAATAATCAGAGGAAAATGTTTTACCTTCAGGGTAAAATGTTCTTTTAATGTATTCTGTCACTGCCTGTTGTTTAGATACACTGTTTTTAAATTTTTAGAATGAAGTTTTTTTGTGCCCAATGGTTGTATTTTTCTGAAATTCGCTCCAACTCAACATTTAATAAACTTGGAAACATATACATCATTTAAGGGTTGTGCTTTAAATCCTCCCCCTTTATGTACATCCTGGTCTGAATTGTTTTTTATGCCTGGAGTTAAATCAGAAAATGCTTTGATATCATGTTCTGTAGACAAAGTATGAGAAATCATGTTTGAAGGGGTATTTCTGAAGTGGGGGACCACTTTTATCATTTTCTGCAAGTAAATTGTGTGGGTTTGCCAAGTTTCATGGCTGTATAGTTAACATACTACCGTATTCTGAGTACTGGGCAGAAGTGCCCAGTCTAAAAATAGTACAAGGGGTAGTTCTGAGGATGGGGACCATTTTTATCTTTTTCAGCAAGTCAAATTGTGTAGATTTCCCAAGTTTCATGGCTGTATGGTTAACAGAAATATATTTACCATACTATTGTATTCTGAGTACTGGGCACAAGTACCCCAGTCCAAAAATAGCACAAGGGGCATTTCTGAGGGTGGGGACCATTCTTATCATTTTCAGCAAGCCAAATTGTGTCGGTTTGCCAAGTTTCGTGGCTGTATAGTTAACAGAAATAGATTGACCATACTGACGTATTTTGAGTCCTGGGCACAAGTACCCCAGTCTAAAAATAGCACAAGGGGCATTTCTGAGGGTGGGGACCATTCTTATCATTTTCAGCAAGTCAAATTGTGTCGGTTTGCCAAGTTCATGGCTGTATAGTTCACAGAAATAGATTGACCATGCCAACATATTCTGAGTACTGGGCGCAAGTACCCCAGGCTAAAAATAGCACAAGGGTTTTTTTCCCAAAATGGGTCTATATTCTATCTTGTTACGCTTATCAAATTCTGTATTTTCACTAAGTTTCATGCTTTTATCACAATTTTCACGATTGTTACCTGTCATGAACCTTATCAGACTCACTACTACATTTCATCAAAACATCTCTTCGTGTCCACCACTTTACGTCACAAGGTCACGTGACACAGTGGTCTGACCGCGGTCTCCCTCTGCCATCAATGAGAGCAAATTTTGACTTCAAAAACTTAATAACTTAAAAACTACATAACGTATTTAAAAAATCCAAACGGTTTTTGAATCAGCACGGGAACCTTTATCAGTGGTACAAAAATCGTTTTTCACTTCAGTTCCCCTTTAAGAGGCTAGGCCAATCAAAGAACACAGTGCTGATGAATGATGATTCTTTAGCATAATATTAAGGTCAAATGCTAAACTGGTATAGTTTAAATACACTGTTTTAATAACTTGTTTTCTTTTCGATGTATCCCTATCACTATAGTTTCTATCGTGCATGCACACATGGAGCTTCGTTTTCGGTCAGAGCGACATGTTTCTCTAGCTCTGATCTAGCAGTGGGAACATATGGCATAATTGTTGATGGATAGTGGTGACATGATATGAGCTTGGACGAAAGGTATCAGGTTTAACTTTGGAAGCTTCTTTGGGTATCTTGTGGTGTTTATCGCTATAAATAAACGATTTAAAAGTCACTTGACCGCTTTACTGTTAGGCCACGCCACGCCTACATCCAGATGAAGTCGGCTGGTGCTCGTGCAGGCGCACGTCAGAATCAAAATTCTGAAGCTTATCAGGCGTATTTTGATGAAAAGTTTGCCGAATTAAGGAAAGAAATGGCAACGAAGAAATGCATTGATCATTTACATGCAACTATAAAGAAACAGAATGACAAAATCGAAATGTTAGAGTCAAAAATCGTGATGATGGAACGGCATATTGCTCAACTTCAAAATAATCTGGATGATAATGAGCAGTACAACCAACGATTGTGTCTCAGAATCAACGGCTTACCTCCAGTGGCTGAAGGAGAAAGTGAAACAAGTGAAATGTGCTTAGAGAAGGTGAAGAATGTATTCAAAGAATTAGAGGTCGATGTCCCTGATGCAGTGATAGACCGTGCACATAGGATTGGCTCACCAAGGATCGTCAAAGGAAAGAAAATACATCAGGTCATTGTGCGTTTTACAACATGGAGACATAGAACTTTGGTATAACGAGCAAGGAAAAAATGCCCCAAATACAGGATAAAGCTGGACTTAACCAAGCGTAGAATAGACATAATCCAGAAGGTAACGTCTTCCCTCAAGGATTTTAACAGTGAAGAGGACTTGATGGACATAGTTCAAAGATATGATGAGAAAAGTGAGTCTGAGAGCCATCCTAAACAGAGCAATGATGCCACTGCAGATAATGATTTTACGGGTGATGATGCTGCTGCAGAAACTACTGCAGTCTCAGAGTCGTAAGGACCTCTTACATTAACCCATATATCTGTCATCTTTTGTCATTTTTCTGTATAAACCGTTATGCATCGAATAACCCTTATTTCTGTATGGTCGCAATCCGGTATTAAAAGCAACCTCATCTATTATATAAAATTTGTAGATATTCTGCTTTACTGTGGGCATTTGATCCATTTTGTTGTTCCCTTTTTTAATGAGGTGAGTTTGTAAAATCCGGACGACTGTACGGAAGTATTGCTCTTTTGTAGTTAAGGTTTTCCCCTCGGTGGGTTTTAAGGGTGGGTGATGATTTGGATAAATCCCTTTTCGATGCTTGAGTTTCGCCCGCTCGGAAGATTCCCACGAGTTAAAATCAGACTTGGGGTGGCTCTGCTTTCCGCTCTGGTGCGCGGCGAGGCGCCGTTTCGCAGGACTCTCCTCGCAAGGCTTTTAATGAGAGGAGTGGTTTTTGCGGGACGGCGTCTCGCTGTTCGCTGGGGCGGAGAGCGGAGTCACCTAAACTTGGGTTTCTTGAATTAGTTCGGGTCCGTCGCCCTGATCCACCGCTGCAGGTAACTATTTTGCCGACCGTAAACTGCCATATCCGTTGACTATGCGCTTTGGGGCGATGGTACCCAAGCTTGTTTTTGTTTTTACAAGTAACCGTCATCACAATTGATTCTACTTCTTTGCTCAAACTGCCTAAAACAGTCCCCTACTGCAGCTTCGATTGTGAAAAGTTCAACATATTTTTTATTACTTTTTTTCTTTTGTGCATACAATATGTTTTTTTGTTTCTCCCTTTGTTTCAGCTGCTGTAAATTGACTAGATACCCCTATTGTTTGGCAAGCCCCTTTTCAAATTCAAAGGAATCTGAGAATGATCAAAGAGATACAGCGAGCGTTAAATGCCCATAGGAACCAGTGAGTGGCGTGCGGGAATTGCGCTTTGCAGGTGTAGGCACACAATAATTGTTTCTCATACTATTCCTTGTGCAGAATTGATCCAGACAAGTCTTTGCTCATTTGTCTACTTGTACCTCTTTATGTGGATATCAGTGTTCACTCTGTTGCCATCCATCTTGATCTCATCGTTCTTTTCTCTTCTTCCCCCTGACATGGTTAAACACGAATTTCATGATTTTATATTCGTTTATACGAAAACGACATCCTATGCAATGGTTACATTTTATTTTGTCTTTTATTTTTTGTTTGGCCTTGTGAAAAGTGATTTTTGTTCGGCATTGAAAACTAGGTATTACTGCAAAAAACTTTTGGATGTCTTGCAAAATGTATTGTACGCCGTAATCATATGCAGGTTCCTGGAATCCATTTATCTTGGAGACCGCTTCCCATGGGACTTTCTTTTATTGCTTTCTGGTGATATAGAAACAAATCCTGGCCCTCAAATCTACAAGTGTCTGAAGTTTTTTCATTGGAACTTGAACAGTATTTGTGCTAGAGGTAACGTTAAAATTCCACTAATCGAGGCCTATGATTCAATTTACAAAAATGATATAATTGCGATCTCAGAATCCATGTTAGACTCTACTATTGATAATAAAGAAATCTGTATTGAGGGCTATAGTAAAGAAATTTATCGTAATGATCACCCAAGCAATACCAAAACTGGGGGAGTGTGCTTGTATTTTCGAGAGAGTTTGCCAATCAGACGCAGAACTGATCTCGAATTACTGCAAGAAATGATCGTTGCTGAAATAACTTTAGCGCGAAAGAAAATATTCTTCATTACAATATACCGTAGTCC
The DNA here is from genome assembly GCF_057945365.1 of Rhopilema esculentum. Classification (NCBI taxonomy): domain Eukaryota; kingdom Metazoa; phylum Cnidaria; class Scyphozoa; order Rhizostomeae; family Rhizostomatidae; genus Rhopilema; species Rhopilema esculentum. The sequence goes on along the minus strand of NC_142823.1, from coordinate 12,757,493 downwards.
TAGCCAAAACAGTGATCAATTTGAGGAGTTTATCAATCAACTGCAGGTGACTCTCGATCAGCTTCGAAGAGAAAGATATCATTCTCTGGTCTTGACTGGAGATTTTAATTGTAGGTCATCTTGGTGGTAAGACATGGATGTTGAAAACCCCGAGGGAACTGCTTTGGATGAGCTGATGGAAATGAATAACCTTTACCAGTTGATCGATGAACCTACCAATATTCGAGGCGAAGGAAGGTCCTGTATTGACCTCATTATAACCGACCAACCAAACATGTTTGTGGAATCCGGGGTTCATCCTTCCTTAGATGAACACTGCCAGCATCAACTGATTTATGGTAAACTAAATTATTCTTTACCCTCTCCACCTCCATACAAAAGAACGATCTGGGATTACTCAAAAGCCGACACCAGCAAAATCAGAGATTTACTCAACTGCGTTGACTGGAATTCGCGATTTAATGGCCTAGGGTCCGAAGAAATGTCGGAGGTTTTCACCAGTGCCCTGCTTTCTATTCTTTCGTCGTGTATACCTAACAAAGTCATAAAATGTAATGATAAAAACACCATGGATAACACCAGAGCTAAAATCTGCGATCAAGCGTAAACACAGAATTTATAGAAAGTTTTTACAGCGTGGAAGAAGGCAAGAGGACTGGAACCTAGTTAAGGAAACACGAAATAGAACATCAAAAATTATTATTCATCAAAAAGAAAGCTATTACTTGCAGCTTGGAAGAAATTTATCTGACCCTAACCAATGCTTTAAAACCTATTGGACCATCCTAAATAGGTTAATCAATAAGAAAAAAGTATCAAATATCCCTCCTTTGCTGGAAAATGGACTTTTTGTGATGAACGTTCAAACCAAAGCTAATATTTTAAACGACTACTTTGTAAAACAATGCTGTATAATAGCAACGGGAAGTTCTCTTCCTAATTTCCGGCCAAGATGTAACTCTGTCTTAGAAAACATGAATATTGAAAGGGAAAAAGTTCTCCAACTGATTCGCGCTCTAGATCCTAAAAAAGCAAGTGGATGTGACAATATCTCTGTTTTCATGATAAAGATATGCGATAATTCAATTGTTGAGCCCCTGTGCCTGATCTTTGAAAAATGCCTTGAGACAGGAATCTATCCATCTGTCTGGAAGAAAGCCAATATTATTCCAGTGCACAAAAAAGAAAGCAGGCAAAACAAAAAAAATTATCGACCCATCTCACTGTTGCCAATTTTCGGAAAAGTTTTTGAAAAAATATCATTTGATGGAATATACGGACATCTTAACGAAAATGGACTTATAACTTCAAGACAGTCTGGCTTTCGACCAGGTGACTCGACAATTAATCAGTTACTATCTATAACTCACAAGATCTACAGTGCGTTTGAAGAAATTCCCAGCCATGAAACTAGAGCTGTCTTTCTTGACTTGTCGAAGGCATTTGATAGGGTCTGGCATGAGGGTCTACTATACAAATTGCAATGCAGTGGCATAGATGGAAAATTCTCTCGTTGATTCGGAATTATTTGGCAAATCGAAAACAGCGTCTAGTGCTGAATGGCAAAAGCTCACAATGGACATCAATATCTGCAGGAGTGCCACAAGGCTCAGTATTAGGACCCTTGTTTTTTCTAGTGTACATAAATGACCTTGTTGATAATGTTCACTGCGATGTTAGAATGTTTGCGGATGACACATCTCTTTTTTCTGTTGTAAACGAAGTCAATAGAACTGCAGAGGACTTAAATAGGGACCTTGAGACGGTACGTTTGTGGGCATGGCAATGGAAAATGCAGTTCAATGCGGATAAAACTGAAGAAATTATTTTTTCTTGCAAGAGACGTAAGCCCTTCCATCCTCCCCTGTCTTTGGGATCCAACGAGATAAATACAAAATCTGAGCACAAACACCTGGGACTAACTCTTGACTCTAAATTAAATTTTGAAAGCCATATTCGAGAAGCTAGAAAAAAGCAAGAAGGGGTATCGGTATGATAAAATACCTTTCCAAATATGTTTCTAGGAATGTGCTCGATCAGATATATAAGCTCTATGTGAGGCCCCACCTAGATTATGGAGACATCATATATCATAGATATGATCCTGAAATGCAATCTGCTTTCACACAAAGACTGGAGCATATTCAATATTCAGCTGCCCTTGCAGTCACTGGAGCATGGAGAGGTACGAGTAGACAAAGACTCTACGAGGAATTAGGTTGGGAAAACTTGCATCAGAGAAGATGGTATCGACATTTGTGTCATTTTTTCAACGTGAAAAAGTCACAATCCCCTCATTACTTGTTTGCGGAAATTCCAGATGAACGCGAACTTACCTACAATCTCAGAGCAACACGCGCTTACAACCAAAATTTTGGGCGAACTGTCAGTTTTTCGAATACGTATTTCCAAAATACTCTTTTGGAATTGAATCTTCTTTGTGATGATATAAAACATTCTGTAAGCATTGCTGAATTCAAACGTAAACTTCTTGCAATCATTCGACCATTAGGAAACTCTACATATAACATTCATGACATTGACGGTGTTAGATCTTTAACAAAACTTTGATTGAATTTTAGTGCATTAAACGAACATAGATTCTGGCATAACTTTGACTGCCTAAATCCGATTTGTAGTTGTGGAACGGGAAAAGAGGACAATGAACACTATCTCCTGCACTGCCCACAGTTTGATTTGATGCGTACAGATCTCTTTGGTCAGCTTTCAGAAATCCCTGCCCTTGACATTAATGATATGGATACAACAGCCTTGTGCAATCTCCTTTTATATGGCAGTTCACGATTGAATATAATTAGCAATAGGATGATCATGGATGCCACTATATCATACATTAAGACTACTCAACGCTTTAAGTGAAACCCCAAACAGCAGTTACCACCCCCCCCCCCTTTTAGTTTTGTTGTATATATTCTTTGTAAGGGATTGTTTATTGTAAGTGTCGCTCGTAGTGGGAACACAATGACCTTGGGTCTTTTCCCGCTATGAGGGGCACAGTTGAATGTAAATATTAGAGTTGTAGTTGTTTTAAATTGATAAAAAAAAACACATGGCTGATGAAAAGCAGTTCTCTAACTTTCCACGATTGATGGTACCCTAACTTCTACACCTTGATTCTGTGAGACCCATAATTGCATTTAAACAGATAAACCCTGTATACAAGGCTTTACCTGTTAAAAAAGAATTGAAATTATCAAGGTTTGAAATCATACCTGGTTTGAATAATCCACAAGCTAATCGTGCTTTTTATCTGTAGATCCAAAGTAGTACGATGCAGTAAATGAGGACACCCTCCACACATGTTCAAAACGTCACCTTGCCTGTGAAGACCTGCGACAAATATTCTTTGCCCGCATGCAACTCGGTAAACAAATAACCTCTCTTTGATAATTTTGACGCCAATTTTTATACAAAAGCAGAGATGTTCTCGGCAAACAACTGTACGAAACAATATGAACAGAATCTGCAAGCCTTATTTCAGGGACAAATTTACTCCAAGATGCAATTAAGATGAAAACAATGACGTAGTTAAGGAAATTTTTCGGGAAGGTGGAAAGAGCCAATAAGGCAGGGGTTGAGAAGGGGTCCTATGGGTTGAGAAAATTTTGAAGACCTCAATTTTTACTGCAGCCCTAAAAAAAGATGAAGAATGCTCCTTTTTCAGCATTATGCTAAATGAAAATGGAAAGCGCTGAAGGTTTGATAAAGTTTGATAAGCTTAGTGAAACTCTATTTTTAATCATGGCTGAGCTGCATTGTTAATGTGGCAGACATGTCAAAATTCACTGTTAAATCTATTTGGATCGGGAATGGCGCTACAGGGTGTTAAAGGCAGCTGCTCCTTCAGAAATTCCTAATTACACCCCGTTGGCAGCCAAATGTAAAAATTAGAAAAAAATTGTCGGCACTTGGACTTGATAATGATAAAAAATAATTTTTTGAAGAATGTGTTGAAAAACTGTCACCAGTTCAAAGGTATTTGGGGATTCATAAGCATTAAGTAAAGGTCCTTGTTTGTCATTGGCAACAGAGAAGAGAGGCAAATTTGAAAAATTTAGGGGTCTGTGTATCAAAAGGAATGACTTGTTTCCAAAATGGACCGACTTTTGTGGAGCATGAAAATGATGTTGAGAATGTGTGTTAACAAGAAAATTATTGACACCTTGCAGCCTAAAGAGCAAAGATAATTTAGCAAATACTTTTGCTTTGACCATGTTGCTTCTATATAATCGTTGGTTGATGGTTCCTTTTTCTCCCTAACAGCAACTGCTCGTAATAGTTGAATTTTGTAACTTTCATTCAAGCTGATCCAGATCTAGATGCTTTTTTGGCAATCAATGAATTTTTTATAATTATCTTTAGGATGCTTCAACTGAGTTTTAAGAAATTTCACCAAAAAAATAAGATCAAAATAAATTTATGATAGGGACTGATCTCAGAATAGAAAATTAAATTTATGTAAAGGATTGTTTTTTAAACTTCAGAATATTTAAAACGTGCAAAATAAAACACTTCTTGGAACACTGCTGGGCCAAAGCCAAGCTTCCTTACCCTTGATTTGAAAAAGACTTACAGGAAAAACTGTTAGTTGTGATAGACTTGTTAACTGACAAATTTCCTTTTATGGTGTCAGTTCAGCTCCCCAGTCCTTTAGCAGCCAGTTTTTTTGTGCAAATTTCTCATTTGTCTGCAATTTCTGTGAATTCTTCATTTGTCTTCAACTTTTCTCTGTCATCATCAGTTTGCAGCCCTTTTTGTCTCTTTCTTGTTGCAAAGAAGTAACTCAATATTTTGCTGTTTCCTTTTATTTTCAGCTCAAGCTGCACCACATAGGCTGTTCCCTTTATAGAATCCCAGATGTTTTTAGGTGCCATGCATTCAAATATTGGATAGCATCTAAAGGGCTATTTTTACCATCCTCAACAGAAATCCTTTCATTCCTTGGAGTTTACCAATGTCTCTATTTGAACCATTTGAGTCAGCTCCACTATGCCCTGCTTTCCATGACTTCCTTTTATTTGTTCACCATATGCTGCCTTTGGTGATTACCAAATGATTGTGATTGAATGTTTTGCATTAAAAGGGGAAAATCAATACATGACCGTTTGTGGATGCATATTCTACTCAGCATACCTGGATATATAGATAGATTGATGAAAAGATAATTAAAACTTAATTTATAGAGGGTAAGCAAGGTTAGACTAACAAATACTCTACCTCTGCGTTCCTATCTTCCAGCTAAGAAATAATTGTAATTATAATTCCAAAATGTAACAAGTTATTTGTAACTGTGATTAAGTTACAAGCATAATTATAAAAATATAGCTAGCTATGGTGACCTTCAACCTCCCCTTGTCACCACCCACGCCACCAATGAACTGTACCTGACAGTTCCGTAGAAGTAGTAATAACAATTTACAACTACATTCGCTAGTCGTACAACAGTTATGTACAATAAACAAATAGATAAACGTTCACAGTAGAACAACTACTTATTATACACAGATGTATGGCACAAAATAAAGAAATTTAATTAGCAAGTGGCAAGATTTATAACATGTCTTCTGATGACAGTGGGGAAAAGAAAGATAGTGATTGTGACACTTTTTCAGAAGTTTTGGAATATCTTGCACAGTGTCATACTTTGAGCTGGGCAGACGCTGAATCGAGCGAGACACTTCCAGGGGCGTCAGCACGCTTACAGCATCCATCTGTTTTTGGTCCTGGACAAGTACCAATTCAACCCCGTGAAAAAGATATGCATGTTAGCAGTGTTGCCAATAAACAGAAGTTTACAATTTCAGAACATATCGTACGGGTGCCAAATGTTCTAACGGAGCTTTATCCAAAGATTCAGTTTTCAGGAAAAAGCTTCAAGAATCAGGCATGGAAAATGTGGTGAGTTGAATACATTATTCAAAGGGGTCCTTGTTTTTCGAGCCGTAAGAAGTAAAAATTGTAAAATACCGAAAATGACACCCTGTTTTGAAAAAAACTTTATCTTAGCGATATTAATCAAAAAATAGATAAACTTTGTGATTTTAAACTATTTAAAAAAAACCATACTAATATATTCTGATCTAGCAGTTTGAAGATCGATATATAGATTTTTCTATAATTAAGTTGAACATCCAGTTTTAATTCTAAAATTTAATTTTTTACAGAACTTTCAATACAAAGAAATCTGCAAGTTGGCTGCGGTAAGTCAGCGTTGCTTCGCACAAATTATGAAAATCAACAAACAAAAATTATCTATCCAGTTTTGATTTTCTCCAAGGAGAGAAAGAGGACAAGCAGTATCGTCTTTTGAGTGCAGTTGTGAATGGTGAGGCAAGGCTGAAGCACCTAAATGCAGAAAAAAGAAGCGGAGGTGAGGAGGAGCAACAGAACAGCCTTCAACAGCTGTAGGTTTTGCAAATATTTCATTATTTAAACTGATTATTACTGTTAGATGTACATAAGATAGTGTTGCAGCAAATTTTAGCTCATACGTTAAAAATATTTGTCAATCCTGGGTGTGCAGCACGTTTTTTTAGGTCGCACGCTCTTGGCCCCTTCCAATATATTCAGGGACTGCAGAACGGAGATTACTGAAAAGGTTTAGCCAAAAAGTTCCCAGATGTATGTAAAACCATAAAATTAATTGCTTTGCTTTCGGTTTTAAGCTTTTGGTTTTAGCCAGCCTTTATAAATACGTGTTAGTGACAAGAATTTCCTCAATACACTGTGAAATCAGCATCATGTCTTTCGAGGGGCAAGTCACTCCAAGAAAATCTCGTACATCTTTTGTGAAAATCCTATTGTTTTATTTGAAAAATCCTCGGAAATCCTTCTGCTTTAGGGAAAATCTTGTACGCTATTTGCATAGAAATAGTAGGGCTAGAATGAATGGTTGATCACGTGATATGGCACAACTATGGGGAACCATAATGGCTGCCGTTGGTTGGCAAAAGTCGTGGGAAATCTTTTGTAAACATTAAGGTCGTAAATGTATCATCACTGCCTTTTTTGTCAAAAATCGAAACTTTCGTGTGGTAAGATATTGGGAGAACAATGGTGGTATCGTGTGCTGCTTTTGGATGTGAGAATAGGTGGAAATTGAAGAAGGATCTTGCTCCTGGCGAAAAAAATATTGCTTTTCACCGGTAAGTTTTGCGTATCACCACATTAGGCCGCTTTATTTTCATTGCAGTGCTAGTTTTTTTCTTTTCGCCATTGCTTTGCATAGTCTTTACAGCAAATTATAACAAACAATTGCCTGAATAAGCTTATCCCAAGTAGAAAGAGAGAGACGGGAATTCTTGAAAGCTTGTGACTCACGCTTAGGCCATTAATCGTACACGCCCCTTAGAGTCATTTTAAAAGAAAAAAACAAGTGATATGTTCTTTTAGAAAATGAATCAGCGTGAAATTGCTATTCCTTGAAACTTTGGGCTATGTACATTCGAGAAAATAATTTTCTTATCGGAATTTTATCGATTTTATCCGGGAGCTTAAGATTTTTTATTGATATTTAATTGAAAAATAAATGGTTATAAAAATAAATGGCAAGCATATTAATCTGACTGTTATCGGGTCTCAGCTGTCAATGGTCTCATTCAAGGTTTCCTCATGAAAATGAAGAGCTACTTAAAAAATGGGTCCAGGCAATGCACCGGAAGGACTGGCAGCCAACACGTAATGAGAGAATTGGCGAAAAGCACTTCCTTCCAAGCGATTATCACTTTCCTCCCTCTTTGGTACCCTCTGAATCTATGGGCAAAAAATATCTGAAGAAGGATGCAATACCTTCAATTTTCAATTTCCCGGATCATCTACAAAAAACAGCATTTTCCAGGCCTCCACCTGCTAAGAGGCTAAATTTGCAACCTAATTCTTCATCAGTCTCCCAAAAAATAAAGAAACCTAATCCAACCCAAAGAACAACACTTGATCATACATATGCAAACAAAATTTCACCACGGAAATTGCAGGCAAAATACAAAATGAAACTTAAACAAAAAAATAACAAACTACGAAATTTGAAGAAGAAAAATCTGCGATTAGAAAAAATATCTGTGGTTTGATTTCAAAATTAAAGGCATCAAACTTACTAAAAATCATTAAATGAAAACTTTGGTCATATGGCCACTGCACTTTTTCAAAATGAAATAAAAAATTTTGACCGATCTGATGGATCCAGATATTCTGAGGAGATCAAAGAATTTGCATTGACTCTTCACTTCTATAGTCCAAAGGCTTATAGATTTGTCCGAAAGGCACTTCATTTGCCACATCCTGCAACCATAAGATCTTGGTGCAGTAACATACACTGTGAGCCCGGTTTTCTTCAAAAGCCATTTGATTACATTGGAAACAAAGTTAATGAGGGGCAAAAGGACTGTGTTATCTTATTGGATGAAATGGCCATAAGAAAGCAAGTTCAATGGGAGAAAAACTTCCAAGTTTATTGGTCATGTTGATTATGGCAGAATAAAGGCAGAAGAAATTGACACCGAGGCAACAAATGCACTTGTCATAATGGCATGTGGTCTTCAAAAGCCATGGTTTGTCCCAGTGGGATATTTTTTGACAAACTCACCAAATGGTGAGGTTTTAAAGCAATTGGTCTTTGAGGCCATAAATAAGTTGACTCAAATAGGGGCCGAGGTACATGCTGTGGTTTTTGATGGTGCCCCTAAAAACCTTAGTATGGCAGCTAAATTGGGATGCAACATAAAAAACTTAGATGGAGCCTTTGATCACCCATCTATAATAGGAAGAAAAATATATGCGATCTTAGATATTTGCCACATGCTAAAACTTGCAAGGATATATTTGCCATTGATATCAGGTCCAAGGAAAGCATTTGTTATTGGATTTTACATATCAGCCTCATCTATATTGAGCATAAGCAAAAAATTACTGCAAAGATCTGAATTCCAATTTGAATACGTTCTGACATATCGTTTTTCACAGGACCAATTGGAAATGTACTTTGCCAAAATTCAAAGTCGCTTTGGATGGAATAACAATCCAACTGCACTTCAGTTTAAATATGCCATACGGCAATTACTCTTGAAAAACAAGGTTGAATCTCCCTCCACTGCCAACTGTATCAATGTATCAAATAATGATGCACATGAAATATGTATAGTTGACCCAAGAGTATCACATCTTTTGCTTTCAACCACCATTTGGCGCTCTGATGCTTTATATTACATATCTGGATATATTGTCAAAAAATTGCTTGAGTTTATTGAATGCCCAGAGTGTGTTACAGCTTTACATGGCCACTCTGAGAGCACCTGTGTTTTTAATAATGGTCATCTTTCACTTCTTTCCTGCAAAAAGTATGGTGAATTGATTATACCATCAAGGTCTGTTTACAGAGTTGTAGACTGTGTCGATCGGAAGGCGCGTCTTGCCTTATGCAGGTGGGCATCCTTATCACCAGAAACTAATGCATACATCTTGTCAGATGTTTTATCTGAAACAAGGAACAACACCTTTCAATCCATAAGTGATCACAGCAAACAGTGTCATATTTTAGATCAGAACCTGAGAGATGATCATATCTCCATTATAATAAAGGGAATCATAAAAACTATTTAGTTATATTCTATCATCAATTTGGGCGTGTTTTCACTGAAAAAATTCTTAAAAAGAATAGATCATCAAGAAGACATAAGCTCACAAAGCTAGTTTTATTCCAGAATGAATGAGCATTTACTTATCCTTTTGAGGTAACGCCGAGTACCAGGCGGCGGTAAAGTACCCTGGAAAACAAGGGATGGAGGAAATGCCAACCCATGATAAGAAATTGTTCATTCTTCTATATTTATCATACAATTATATTTGTTAAGCAGTTCTAATGTAAGAAAAACTTGTTAAAATTAGTTAGTGATCATGATTGTGCTTGGGGGGTTCATCAGGTTTACAGTGAATATGCTTTTGTTTTGCTTGGGATTTGTCTCAATGACATCATGACATCTTTGCAGTTTCTAATATGGTGAGTTTAACCTTTACATCTTGATGTAGCTTCAAAGGAATTTCAAACTGTGTTTCTTTTACTTTCTAGTCAGGGTGGGTTGCAGATAGCTTGCGTTATTTTTTAAGGTTTGTCAAGTATGCTGTGGCGTCAGCCCCACCCAAAGATACCAAAGTCACATTAGGACTCAATGCAAAATGAAAAATATTAATGTATTATAAAAAAGCTCACCCTGTTACTTAAAACGAAACCAAAGTGATGTTTCAAACCAGCATCTAATACTATTAGACTATAAAAGTGAATTTTTATTTGGCGTTATTCGTCATCACAAGATTCGAAAGAAGAATATCTGATGAATCAGATGAAATCCTCTTCTTTCTTTATTGTTCTATCCTTCAACTATTCACACTCAATAGAGATAGAGAGACTTGTAACAAGTCCAGGTGAAACGCAACTTTATGCTTGCGATGAGACCACAGCTATATTGAACTCCCCCAAAACAAAAATTTAATAGGCCTAACTAACTAACTACTCACTATTAGTGCTACGATTAAAATGAAAACACTCAAAATAACTGTTAATTACCTTGATTGATCCTTGTTTTCAATTATCCGACGTTGCACTGCCGTCAAACCCTCAATTACTCTTAGTTTTATTACAAATTCTCAATTTCACGACACCTAACTGCCAACCACCACCACATCTTTTTGCCAACCAACGGCAGCCATTATGATTCCCCACGCTTGTGCCATTCAAAAACAGCGAAAACAAAAGACTGCGCATTCTAGCCCTATTATTTCTATGGCTATTTGCAAGAGTGAAATGCCCCTCGATGTCTTTAACCTTTTACTACTGATATACTTAGAAAATATCTTCACATTAAGACAACATCATCTGCCAAAGGTGATATGGACGCCCTGACTTTTTATTCAAAGTGCTGGAAAGCTTCCGAATTTTCTGAACTAAATGATCAGGTATGTTGTGATAATAAATTCCTCCTTAACTTTATTTCGTCGTTTATAGACTCTCAAAAACTCTATACGTGATTTAAAGTGGAATATAGGCTTTATTATATATTCAACTTCTTAGAAAATATTTGAACAGAAGAGTTAGTACCAATTGATCAAAAGGCACTTCTTTTAGGTCCGTTGATTAAAAGGATACATTAAGACAATCAAGGCTGAATGACGCAGAAGAAGAGATAAGAAGACGAGTGATCTGTTCATATATTTCAAGATAGCATAAGACTTCAAAAAATGAGTTACGTCGAGACAGGAATGTCAATACAATCTAGACAAAGGTTTCATATTATAGATAAAGTGACAGTGATGCCATCAAACAGCGCTTTTTTATTTTTTTGCTAGCAACTTAATTATGTTCTGCAATAATTTTCCTGTTCTAGAATCGTAACAGTGTTGTTGTACTGTTCAATCATCCACTGGCATTCTAATAAGTTGACGTATTATGCTGGAAGGAAGCATTGAATACCTGTTTGAAGTCTTCCCATTTTGAGTAGCATATTTAGGTTGGACCTGGATCAAAGATCTTTGATCTAGCAATATGTATCTTGGAGATTGTGAGTGGTGAATTAAAATAATTGTTTCGTATTTTTTCCTGTAGAATCAATGCACTATTTTCAATTTGGAGGAAAAGGTGAAAAATATTTATGATGCCCTCAAAAGTAGAAGGACTCATTTTGATGAGCTATGCTCTCTTTTTCGGACTGAACGCTACCTGTTCCGGAGGCCGTGCCAGCTACAAGGTTCTGGGGAACAAAAAAATTAGGCAGTACCGCCAAAAACGTACTTTTACCAAAAAGAACGCAAATTTTACCTGCATGAATGCCAATTAATAACTTTTGGTTACATAAGAGCTTTAAAATCGTAGGATTGCAACAAAAGAAGTAAATTGCTAAATATTACCCCTCCCTAACAAAACTCATCATATCAAGAACTGGGAGGCGTGTCCCCCCAGTTCTCACCTTCCCACATCCTTGGCACTGCTACTGGCGTCTTCAAAGTCTGATTTGTATAATTTTTAGTAGAATATGATGAAACCTAATTTCCATTATATTATACTTAAAAAGGCGTTTGCAAGTCAAAAACAAGACTATCACGGAATTCCAGTCTCAGCTCTCTAGCTTGAAAGAAGACTCCAATTCAAATCAGTTCAACAGCAGACTATTAGCGACAAATGAGGTTAAAAACAAGTCAATAATCTTACCTTGACCCAGAGGCGGCGGACAGTGCTATTTATGCTATTTCATTTATAGCAATTTTTTTCCAAAGAAATGTTCTGCTTTTGTATTAGACAAATTAATGTAACATAAATTATACGAGTAAAATCTTTTCTGGATCTTGATTTCCTTATCCAGTTCCTTCATTCCATGATTTATTTGACCCCTCTGTGCTTTTTGATATTGCGATTGCCCGACTTAATCTATTCAAAGAATGCCGCGTGTATACCTTTCTGATCCACGCTGTGGCCGTCGATGGCCATGCTATTACTTGGCCCTTCTGAATAGCAAACGGAGGAAACTAATAGGAGTTGCGCCATAGTGTGGCTATGGTGTGACGCAACGGGCTATTGTGAAATACGCATATCTGACAGCCTTGCTATTAAATTCTTGGAATGAATAGCAAGAGCTCACACGCGATCACGCATACAAATCGTCAGTTCGATAAACGTTGGGAAGAGAGTAGAGACCTTTTCAGATACAAAATGAATCAAGTAGCGTCAGGTGGTGTACGATGGGGTGTTTCAACTGTCTTTTCCCTCATATCTATGCAAGGAGGTAAATTAACTCATGAACAGCGCCTTCGTCTTAAAAAAGACGGACGCCCATGCCCCGATGTTAAAGTTAAAAGTCGTTCGTGTGAAGCTGTGTATAGAGGTTTTTCTTGGATATGTGGTGATTCAGAGAAGAATACATATTTCTGCTGGCCATGTTTAGTCATGGGAGATCATTTGAAGGTAAGAAGATTACTATTTTCTATTTACTATTTTCTCTCGTCGGAAAGTCTCGTTTATAGCGGCTTTGCTATTACAAATTGAAGATGAATAGCAGGGCTTTTAACGAGCGGCGGAGAGCCGCGGTAGTCTAAACAGCCCTGCATATGTAGCCACCTTTTACAAACGCAAGGAATTGTGGCATTTTCATGAACACACTTATTCACAAGACACCGATTGATCAGATGTCCCTGTCATAGTCCCTACAAGAAGCCATTTTAGTATTACTTATGCTCAAGTTTACGAAACTGACCATCTATAACTTAATGTTTAGGTTTAGGCATAGTTAACTATCGTTTAGACGTTTAGGTAAAGACTACATTTGCTGTAATTGTTTCCATTACTACCAAGATACCAAGGGGTGTATCACTCTTCCCAAAAGGCGTCCGAGATTTTTTAAAACATTAGTATTTTTGCCAAAGGTGTACGAAGGTGATACGCTCCTCGATTTCTACAAACAACTATTTGAAATTGAGAGCAGTTTGATGCTAAAATCGAGCTAAATATAAAAAACAAGGTTGCAACTCCACTGTAACTTTTATAAAAATGTGGGTGATAATAGAAGAATTTTTATCAATTTATTCACATAATTTATTTCAGATGAAGGCTTGCTTCGTGCAACCAACTGGATTTGCATCTGATGGCAGGAATTTGTCGAATGTTGCTAACAGGCACCAAGAATCAAAAAGTCACATGACATGTCACGCTTCGTACAAGCTTTTAGGGAATGTGGATGTGGCCAGTGCACTTGATGAAGCAAGACAGAGAGAAATTCTGAGACATAATGAAAATGCATCAAGATATTCAAAGATGATGAAGCACCATATTGATGTTGCAGTCTACTTGTCTGCCCAAGGACTCGCTTTCCGGGGGATTCTGAAGACAAATTCTCTCCAAACAGGGGAAATTTCATTGAATTGATGGACTTGTTAGGGAACTACAGTCAAGAGTTGCGAGTTTTCCTAGACAAGGAACGGATAAGTTACACCTCCCACGACCCACAAAACGAATTGATCAAATGCATTTTCCAAGAAGTCCAGAATGAAATTCGAAATCGAGTAAGTGCTTCCAGATGTTTATCCGTAATGATGGATGACACCAGTGACTTGAGCAACACGGAGCAGTCGGCTGTTTCAGTGAGACTTATTCATGATGGGAATGTCGAAGAACATTTGCTTGGCCTCACAGATGCATCTGACGATCAATCTGCTGATGGGCTTACAAAGATCATGATAAAAATATTAGGGAGCTACAATGTTACTCCTGAGACAGGAAAGAGAAAGCTGATTGGACAATCATATGATGGTGCGGTGACAATGAGTGGCGAGCTCAATGGTGTGCAAAAGAGAATGCGAGATTACTTTCCACTTGCCTACTACAACCATTGCGTTGCACACAGGATGTCACTTTGTGCGTCGCAGTCATCGATGAAAATCCCAGAAGTGGCTAAATTCTTTGGAATATTAGACAAGCTGATAACGTTTTTCCGAAGCAGTCCCAAGCGAACGCGATACCTTGGATATAATCTTCCAAAGCCTGGTGATACAAGGTGGCTTTCTCGAGACACGGCCATTACTGCAATCGATTCGTGCTACGAGACAATCTGCACAGTCTTATACCAGATGTCTTCGAATGGGAGAGAGAAAGTCGACACCCAAACGACAGCCAGAGGTCTTCTTGCCAACATCCAAAATGTTGACTTTCTATGTTTACTGAAGTTGTACAGGAAGATCTTTGAGCATTGCACGCCAATTATCACCGTTATGCAGAAGCCAACATTGGATGCTGTTCAGCTGAGATCTATGCTCGACGACTTCCAACGTTTTCTTGCTGCACTAAGCTTTGAAGACATTTGGCAAATTACACTCGATGCGGACCCAAGTTTCCCCGTAGAACGAGCCAGAGCAGGATGGAGAGGAAGGGAAACGCACAATAATGGATCCGAAGATGCTTGGAAAGAGAAGCTGTCGATTGTGGCATCAAAAGTATGCATCGAGTTTTCAGGGCAGATTTCATGGAGATTCGAGAACCTCAAAAAATTCAAGTGGATGGATCTGATTCACCCCGCCAAGTTTGCAGAGAATGTCAAAAGGCCTCCTAATGAGATAAAAGAGCTCATCAGAGAATTCGGAGATTTGTACCCATTTGCCGTTCATGACATAAATTCAGTGGAACACAATTTGGAAGTTTTATACAATAACCATGAGATCTCGCTGCTTCTTCGTAAATGTGCGAACGAAAGGAACAGAGCCATGAAGCAAAGGAGAGCAAGGCACAGAAGTAATAAAGCAAGCCATCGCGAGGAAAGTAGCTCTGGTGACCAGGTGATGGAAGAGGTGATAGACGTGGAAGAAATTGACGAATTTGAAATTAGAGAAAGTACGGGTCTTGAGGGAGACATTGCACACGGAGAAACATTGAGTATGCAAGACCTGCTCACTGTAATACATAGCACGGACCTTGCAGATGCTCTTCCGCAGGCAATGGTTCTCCTGGAAGTTGCAGCAGTGACCCCACTCACAAGCGTACACTGCGAAAGAGTGTTCAGCCGTATGAAAAGAGTGATTTCAGAATCGAGATCAAGAATGCTGCAAGAAAGAAAGGAACACCTTGTTTTCTTACAAGTTGAGCATGGTACATTGCGATCATTGGCAAAACAACCAACATTTTATCAGAATGTTGTTAGCAGGTTCAGAGAGAGCAATCAGCGACGGCTCGAACGATTTTCAAGAAAATAACTGCAATTTTTTTCATAGATGTGCTTGAAAAAATGATCAATTTGCGATACACGTTTGTTGTAAAAATAAAATAAAAACAACAATAATGTTTGAGCTTAGACGAAATGTTTTCTTTTTTTCAAAATATTTCGTATCTTAATAGAAATTTTTGTGGATTTTTCAGAAACGAGCGTAGTTTTGGAAAATAGACCATCATTTAGGAGCAGTGATAACTTTAAATCTGTATCCCTCTTGTAAAGGATGGGCGTTTCCGCCCTTTTAAAGGGCGTGGCCCCCGGACCCACGTTGTTCACTCGCTTCGCTCGCGATTAATAGCAATTTATTATTGCTCCCGGCCGCCCCTGCCTTGACCTACCCATAGGGGGAAGAAGGGAGCTGAATCAATGTGTGTAATACAAAGTTGCAGTACATTGTCAAATATGTTGAAGCTTCACAGTTGATTCCAATAAAATCAACTATCAGTTCTAAGGGATGCACGAAGTACAAGATACTTAGGATATTTTGTGTCTCAGGGCTTATCGAGAACCAAAATGTTGCCCAATGCAAGAAACCAGGTTGTCCACTTGGTGAGGACGGAAGACGAGTTTACGGGCCTACACCAAGTACAAAAGAAACTCTTCAAGAACAAGATGAACCTCTTGAAAAGAAAGAAAAAACTCAGTTTTAAAAGGTTCGTTAAAGACCTATTTTTATTGTTCCAATGTTTTTTTCTGTTGCATTTTGTTGCAGCCTAAAATTTCCAATATATTTTTGTATAGAGTTAATGTTGAAAGGCCTTTACAAGCCAAAGACAAGACTATCGCAGAATTCCAGTCTCAGCTCTCTAGCTTGACAGAAGACTCCATTTCAAACCTGTTCAACAGCAGACTATTAGAGACAAATCATGTTAGAAACAAGTCAACAATCTTACCTTGACCTGCCAATAAGGGGAGGGAGGGAGCTGAATCAATGTGTGTAAAACGAAGTTGTAATACATTATCAAATATGTTGAAGCTTCAAAGTTGATTCCAATTAAATCAACTATCAGTTCTACGGGATGCACAAAGTACAAGATACTTAGGATATTTTGTGTCTTAGGGCTTATGGAGAACCAAAATGTTGCGCAATGCAAGAAACAAAGTTGTCCACTTGGTGAGGACGGAAGGCCAGTTGACAGGCCTACACAAAGTACAATAGAAACTCTTCAAGAACGAGATGAACCTCTAGAAAAGAAAGAAAAAACTCAGATTTAAAACGTTCATTAAAGACCTCTTGTTATTGTACCAATGCTTTTGATCCTAAGATTATACTTAAATTATTCTTGCATTGTTGGGAATCCTCCATTTTGCATATAGCACGTGTATTTTTACAATTAGTTCATTGATTTCGTCGGGTTCTTTGTTAGTCATGCAAGTATTTTCTTCTTGTTGTTTTAGAGTAGCATTTGCGTCAAAACCTCGCTTTTAACTGAATCCGTCCGAGGTTATAGGAAATAGTTATACCACGCCCGCTGATTAAGTTATTATGCTTATCCTAAATAAACACCTGACTAACATATATGCAAGTTGATTGGTAGTTATAATTAAAAGTTCATGACTCAAAACTAATTAGCAACATAAGTAAACGTATATATTCCACAAATTTATTAGAAAAAGTAGAGGTTCGACGTAGGAGTTGTCGTAGTGTTGTAATCGTTTAAGATTTGAAAAAGACGGAGATGTAAAGCAAATAGTTGTATTTTCTTGGATTCATATTTCTGCTCTTGGGTTCTCTATTCTGATACCAGCGAGATTGGAGGTTTTCCTCAACATGCATAACACAAGATGTAAATTAGAAGCAAAAATGCAGCTGTCCTTACAATTATCAGTAAGATTTGATGTTGCTAAATAATACCAAAACTCTTTCAATTGCATCCATTAAAATTACTCTACTTTAAAATTTCAGTTCAAATTTACCTTTTTATGCTGAATGTGCAAATCAAGTTAGTATCTTAATTAAGAACAGGTTGTTGTAATCTCCTATATGAACGTTTTGATTCTCAGGCTCTACCTTTCACTGACTATCTGGAAGAGAATTCGGCATCAACGGATGCAAGTGAGATGTGAGCAGGGTACGCATTATTCCAGGGCTGCAGCCCTTTGATAATCAATCGTTTATTTGCCAGCATCCTCTTCCTACCAATCCCCTGAATAAATAAATTAGTTCCGTCAACACATGTTTTATATCTTATGTTTTTGAATTTTTAAACTTATTATAGAATTTGGCATTTCAGAAAAAGATATCTTTGGCTACTGTGTCTACGACAGCGATAGATGACGACTTCGAGGCTTACGTAGCTGGATTGGCGGAACTTGAAAGTTCATTCCCGGAGTCAGAAGCCGAAGGAGATTTGTGTGAAGAATCGGCTGCACAAGGTTTTGAGCACCTACAGTCCCTATCATTTGACTATGAAAGTGACTCAGAACTCTCAAATGACCAAAAAGACAAAGTACGATTTTTCGTTATCTTTCTTTCAAATTTGCAATATCTTCTTCCTGATGACTTAAAAATATTGCACTATGCAAGACAAATATGAATTTTTAATTTTCAAAAGATAAAGCACTGATGTACTTTACATTTAATCTACAGTCAAATAAAGTACATTTTTTCCAACTCTTACTGCAAAAACTACAGCATAAACATATATTAGAAAGTAAGTCACCCCAGTTATGTCTCTCATAGCGTTTAGAAAATTAACTGTTATATCTTTCGTAGATGATCCTAAAAGATTATGACTTTGTGGCTTACACCTGCCTTACAAACACATTTTACCTTGGCTGTTTCGTTCTTGGTGGGTCTGAAGTAGCCGAGGAACAAGTAGCCGTTATATATGCCACTGCAAGGCCCAACAATATGTTTGATTTCAACAAAAAGAAAACTGACGTTATCAAAAAACAACAAATTTTGCAGTGGGACTCTACACTAAAAACAGAGTTTGTCAAATGTAGAGTGTGGAGGGTGGACAAAGCATCACTTGAAAAGGAACATCAAATTGCGGGAAGATCCTTCGTCAAAAGGATGATTTTTCTCTAGATTGAGTTGTCGTTTACGATCATCAAACCCAAGGGTCAGTCAAATTTACAATAAAAATGTACGGAAAGGGTCATTCCAGCAAAGTTCGTCCCTACAATATAGGTTTCTTCGAGTTTCTATCTACCAAATGACAAAAATTATCTGATTAAATTCTTTAGCAAATTATCTTTATCTTTAAATGGTTTTATCCAGTTCGAGAATGAAGAAAAGATTAGAGTTTTCAACCTAGTACCTAACAGAATAAGATTAAATTTCTCAAAATTTATTTTATCACAATGTCTATCGCAGGTGAAAAAATTATGCAAAAAATTGCCAGTTGCAAACGCCATCAAATGATTTGACAGCAGCAATCGAGTTGATCCAAACCCTTAAAGATGAAGTTGTTGAATGTCCAAAAAGAGGCAAAATCCGGGAGTTTTGGGATTCTGCTGAAGAAGTTGCAGACAAATTAGATTTGCCAGACACCAAAGAAAAAAGAAGCCACCTGCTCCACTTGAAGATTTTGTAGGTTTCCTTCAAAAAAACTACCAGATAGCAGACAAAACTTTGACTGAACTTAGCAGAAGATTTAACGAGAACAACATTGCCATCATGCAAGGCATAACAGCGTTAGCTCCTGGGTCAAGCAGCTACTCTACAAAGATGATAAACTTTGGCCTACTGTTTCAGTTGAATACAAGTGTACTCCAAAGCGAGATTTGCACTTCAAAGCACATGATTGGGAGAACAGACAGAAAAGACAGTCCGAGCACACTTACACAAAGAAACTAAAAGCAGCTTTTTTGAATTGTATCGGTTGGTATCCATTGCTTGCACTTTGCCAGTTTCTTCAGGAGAATGTGAAAGAAGTTTCAGCTCAATGCGACTCATCAAAAATGTCCTTTGCTCTCTTATAAAAGATGAACATTTGTACAGCTTGATGATGCTTAGAAATCATCACGCACGTGAAAATACACTGGATATTGATTCAGTTGTCAGTATGTTTAAGGCGAAGTCCCAAAATTGTAGGATTGCCCTCTGATGCATTGTTCCAGCATAAAACTTAAGCTTGTCTACATGTGTATAACCATAATCATGGACAATTTCATTTTAAAAATAATTTAGATACTTGTGAATGAAACAGTACATCAACGGATGGATTAGCTAGCAGCCTAGTAACCTATGCGAAATCCATCAATGCCTTTTTTCACATGATTTTAGAACGAAGAGAATAAAGAAAAATCACCGAAAAAGATCTACAAAGAACAGCGAGTCTTCACAAAAATATTAATTCAGCTCAAATACAAATGTCTGGATACATGTAGATTTAATTGACAAAATAATGGTTGTTGTGTCCGGTATTCTAAATTTAAACCAAAGTATTGTGAACATGTTTTGATTCTATTTACATGTACTGTCTAATGAAATTAGAGTTTTGATCCATTTCTCCCAAAATTCATGTTATGCTGAAACAGGTTTATGTGGAGAGGGTGTTGTCTGGATATATGACACCAAAATACAAGACAAAATTTAAATATATTACATGAATAAAAAGTTTATGACTTTTTTATTTTAAAAGAGCTAAACTCTCTACAGTTCTAACTTTCCTTTGGACGCCTTTTCACTTCCACACAAGGACAGTGCTACCATCAAATTTTACAATCCTTGTTTTCACATAAGATCGTTTTCCCAAACTTTGGTCTCCTACATTATAATATGTATGGTATGAACGATTTGTTGGTGTTCCAAGCTCTGTCTTCCTGGACACAATTTCAGGAAGGATGGATGTAAAAAATTTGCTTGAAAGAGTCTCCTTTAGTTTAAGTATAATGTCATTGTTTTTACCTACAGGGCAAATCACCCCTTCCTTTTTATTGCCAACAAAAATGTAAAATATCCAAACTCCGCTCCAGATAGTTCCATTTTTAGCTGAATTTGGTAGTAGTAAGGATGGTTTCTTTTCATGATAAAGCCAGGCCCACGGCTTGCATGTGTAACGTTCTTATCATGCTACCAACTATCAAAACCATCTTTGTAATTAAAGGGACATTTTATTTTGAGCACTTTTTCCATGTAACAATACAATCTAGAAGAGCTCAGCATTAACAATCAGACATGATAAATAATACTAAAATTTGTGTGGTTGTCCTCCTCAGTTGTGATAAAGCTGCTTATTGCCAAGGGTTCCATGCTCTTTCCAAGATCTGTGAATTTTCATGTAAAACCATCGTTATACTGCATTATATTGGAAATCAAAGATTTTCTGTCTTTCATGCGAGAAACTTTGTAGCAGATTGATGCTGTGATCCTTCCTGCTCTGTGCATCATCTAAGCCGGATTTAAAGATTGCTTCTCTGTCAATTTTCTAAGGTTATCAAAAGCCCTTTGAAAGTTATTTTTCTGATATAAATTAAATTGTTTCCTGGCATGCTCCTCCAAAGTAAAATCATCCATCTTGACAGCAGTAGGATCAAGACCGTGAAGAAAAAGAGGAGTATCATTTACTTGTAAAGGAGTATTTCTTTCGATGCTTTTGAATGTCTCCTATTCTTTTTAAAGAAACTATTGACAATGATTGCACCTTATATCACAAAGCAACGAACTCAGTTCAGAGATCCAATATCACCTTATGAGCGTTTATGTGTCACTTTGAAATACTTGGTTACTGGGAATGCCCATGTGACTATTGGTGCAAGTTATCGCATGAGCCCTGCCATTACTGGAAAAATAATCCCTGAAACTTGTAATTCAATTTGAGAGGTACTACTGATGAATGATTTTATTAGAGTACCAAAATCTGAAGCAAATCTATGTGAATTAGCCAATGCCTTTTTTGAAAGATGGAATTTTCCTAACCTGGTTGGAGCTATTGATGGTAAACATGTTCTATTTCAAGCACCGGAGAGAACTCAATTGGAATAGCTGTTGCTTGATTAAGGATTTTTCATCAACCTATCTCAAGCAAAAGTCTCAACTGTCAAATCTGTCACTGGAGGTTTTTCATTCAGCGCATCATTGACATCTTTGAAGTGCTTCAATGTATCGTTTTCAACACCTTTGCTGAGCTTTTGTTCATCAATCTTTTGCGATTTTGCTGCAGGGATTCGATTGCCAGCTTGTTTCCATTGCTTTTTGGCACTTGGTTCAACCAGAACTAAACTTTGATTTGGTGAAGGGGAAGGGGGTTCTTCTACATTGTTTTGATGTTCTTCCACTAAACTCTCAACTTTGCTTTCTGTTGTGTAATTGCTGACTCCTTCAACCAAAAAAAGTATTTGTTCATAATAATTGCATGTCGGCAATGATGATGCAGCTGCTCCAGATTTTGTTAGCTTGGATCTTCTGTCCATGCATTTCTTCAACTTATCCCTCAAATACTTCAATGACTTTCGAAGGAACTCAACTAAACATATGAAATAGAATCAGGTGTCAAATTAGCATTAGTTGAAAAGGTTTTTTAAAAGGACATATTTTTTGGACCTACTAAAATAAACGAGGTTTTCTAAAAAATTTCAATTTTTATGTGGTAGGTTTCAGATTATTTTATAAGCCCCTTCGCATGAACCCTTCCCTCGATTATCCTCCATCCAAAAATATCAAAAGTAAATAAACCTGCAGAGAGGGCCAATTGCACTTCTTACACCCTATTGATTGAAGAACAAATTAAGAACTCAGCCTCATATTTTTGAAACAATTTAGAACAGACACCCTGAACTTAAATTTACTGGTTCTTATAAAAAAGAGTGTAAAGGCCTAAGTTGATATTTACCATTTTTGTAAAAACTTAATGCTAACTGTTTCCAAGCATTCGTTTTTACATTTCTTTGCTTGTATTCTGGGTGTTTTTTGTCCCAAATACTTAGGTACTCTCTAAGTTTCAGAAGGAATAATTTCTGTTAAACTTGATTGATTTGATGTTGTCAAATGCTTTGTTACTTGTAGCAGTAGAAACTCCCACAGATCCTTCTCCATCGACCATTTTTATAAAATCGGGACTAAGTTGTGACAGCAACGATGACAGTTGATCATTTCCCAATTTAGAACAGACACCCTGAACTTAAAATTACTGGTTCTTTTAAAAAAGAGTGTAAAGGCCTAAGTTGATATTTACCATTTTTGTAAAAACTTAATGCTAACTGTTTCCAAGCATTCGTTTTTACATTTCTTTGCTTGTATTCTGGGTGTTTTTTGTCCCAAATACTTAGGTACTCTCTAAGTTTCAGAAGGAATAATTTCTGTTAAACTTGATTGATTTGATGTTGTCAAATGCTTTGTTACTTGTAGCAGTAGAAACTCCCACAGATCCTTCTCCATCGACCATTTTTATAAAATCGGGACTAAGTTGTGACAGCAACGATGACAGTTGATCATTTCCCTCAACAGCAGCTACCTGTATTGCATTTAAAAAGGCGTTTCTTTACTGAAGATTGATGCTGATATCTGTTTTCATCGTGAACATACACAAAATGTTTTGATCCATTCAATAGTCACAAGGAAGAGGTGAAGGGTGGACTTTCCAAAGTTGTAATCTTGCTGGCAAAAGACGTAGTGACACTCGGTATTGATGTTGTTCCTGACCAAAAAATATGTCCTTCTTGTAGAATGAAGGTGAAAACCGAGATCGATTCTTTTGGAAAGGAGTTGGTGTAGTCTGCTGATGAGGAAGTGAATCTTGTCAAAACGTTTGTTAGTGAATCATTTTTTTCTTCAAACAAGGAATCAATTGACTCAGCGCTTAGTGAGATCAATGTGTCTCCCTTGAAGCTCCATTCTATCCACCCTCAAAATAATGCAGGGGAAGAGGAAATTGAAACAGGCAACACATGCATTTTCAAAAAAGGTAGCCACTGTGCTGGATATTGACACCTCAGACTTGATTGAAGAGAAGGACCAATCAGAAATTTGCAAGGCAGCTCCCTGGTAGAAAGGATTTTGATAGCATCAGCATAAATTTCTATGTTTCTACCAGACTGATGCTATGCAACAAGAAGGAGCTTTATACAGCTTTCAAGAATAGAAATCCGCAACTGAACATTGGTTTCTCAAAGTTTGCAAGTTTAGGACCAAAATGGTCAGTAGGGCCAAAAGGAACGCATTTCGTCTGTGTCTGCACGATTCATCAGAACTTGAAACTTATGTCAGGTGCAGTCAATTTTGAACTGCCACGAACTGATTGGTTTGATTGTTTGTCTTAGGCAATCAAATATGTGCATCGATTGGGTTAATCGGTGTCAGAAATGCCCTGGCATTAGCAACGTCAAAGATCTCCTTGCAAGCGTTTTTATCGAAGGAGAGAAACATTGCAGTGTAGATGACAGTGATGAAGAAAGTGGTGTTGCAAGGGAAAACATTGGTGATTTGGAAGAGGCCATAACATACAAACAATGGACCACCACTGATCGTGCAGAATTGATTTGGGTTACTGCAACAGTGGAAGATTTCATTGAAGTTTTATGCGAAAAATTAGTACAAAAACAGCCCACTACTACATCGCAAAGTCACAAGCAAATTATTTAGAAGAACTAAAAGATAATTTGGAGCATACTGAGGTTATAGTACTAGGCGATTTTAATGAAAATTACAAGTTTCTGTTTGAGGATGAAATAAAAAGTTACCACTGAATCAGAAACAATGCACACTCCATCATCTACCAGCACTGCAGTGATAGTTCTATTCTTGTTTCTGACTCCATATGTTTCATCTCTGATGATTTAGATCATGACGTCACAAAGGTTTATCAAATGATGAGCTGCACAGTGGATTATATTAATAGAAACATTTCTGATACCATTAAATCCATTCATTTTTTTTCTGATGGTTGCACAGGGCAATATAAGAACTGTAAAAAATTTTCAAACTTCTGCCACCATCAGAACGATTTTGGAATGCATTGTAAATTTAATTTTTCACCACCAGTCACGCTAAATCACCTTATGATGGCATAGGTGGTACGGTGAAAAGAATTGTGGCTAAGGCAAGTTTGCAGCCACACAAAAAGAACCAAATACTTACAGGAAGGGAAATGTTTGATTTTTGCAAGGAGGAGATTATGGGAATCCAATTTCAGTTCACAGGTTGAGCTGAAGTGGATCAAAAATAAGAAGAACTGAAGAAGCCTTTTTCGTTTTCTAGAACAGTGCCTGGCACAAGAAGCTACCACCAATCTGTCCCGCTAAGGATAAATAAAATTAGGGCAAAGAGGGTGTCTGAAGATGCCAAATATGGAATCAAGTTTAACTTTTCCAACCAGCCAGAAATAACTAAAATAGATGACTTAAATCCAGGAAAATTTGTCATTTCAAGACACGTTGAAGCTTTTTGGCTTGGTGTTGTTCAAAATCCGTTTTATGCATCCTCAATTTTCCTCACAATATTTTGAATGTCTAAACAGAGATGATGTTTGCTGGGTTCCAACTGTGAATATTTTACTGACAGTGAGTTTACCATTTTCACTGACAAACTCAGGAAGGAATTATTCCTTAGATACTGCTGACATTGTAAAATTGAAGGAAATCTTAACTGAATCCATCTATAGACTTTAATTAATAAAGCATTTATTAAGTACTTCTACTTATTAAAAGTTATTAGTTATAAATTATTTTACAACATTGATACCATTCCCACTTACCTCCAGCAATAAGTTTGTATTTGGATTTTTTAGAAAATGTTCTGTTCTGAATCCTTATCAGACCAAACAAATTTTGAAACATAGATATCTAAAAAAATACTATCTCTGATTTTTGCTCTAGTCAAGTTAAAACACTATATATTCAATATACAAAAGTTGGGATTTGTCACATTTTGGCAACATTGTCAAATAGTGACATAAATGGCGGTAGCGTAGTTGCCAAGAACAAAAGCAATCCTTGGATACAGACATTTCATTGCTTTTCTGTAGATGTCATCAGGTTTCTGATGTCATTTTCAAACTTCTGAGTATTGATTTATCCAGAAGAGACATTTTCAGGGCAAAATTCCAAAAGAGAAATCAAATTTTGCTAAAAAGACTTGCGGAGTAGCAAGTTTGCAAAAATTCAAAATGGCGGAGTGGCTCTCATTCTCTCTCTTGTTTACATTTCCTAACAACGTCAACCGGCAAGCCCTGTATATGTTATTTAGAAGGGGCATGCTATCGTTAGACGAATGGGAGGTTCCTGGACAGCATGTCAGTACTGCAAGCATCAAAGGATGGAAGGACTACCATAATCGCCAACATCAAAAGACATGTCACATAGTTAGATACAATCACTGCCAGAACTCTTGGAACACTTGTGATATTTTCATTGTTTTCATGCATTTGTTCACTTGAAGGTGTTCCAAGGAGTTTTGGCAGAGATATGTAGAAGATACTGGATCCGGAGCTACAGCCCTGTGGAAGAGTATTGACCTTAACAATGTTAAGAAAAGAATAGCACATGATTGCAAGAAAATCCTAGACCTTTGCTTGGACGGTTTGATATGCTAAAACATGCTTTAGATTGGCAAACCTCTTTAAAGGTTGATTGTTACTAGAATGCTGACATCAGGGTTTTGTCTAAAGAGGAATTGCATCAAGCATTCTTTGGGCAAAAGTCTGAAAGCCCTACTTCTGCAACATAGCAACAAGCTATAGAAGATGAAAGTTAAAGTGAATATGATGTTTGGTAAAAGTGTGTCGGCAACAGACTATATTGCATAACTTGAAAAGAAAATTTGAAGTATTTCTTTGGCGTGAACATGAGTTTGTGGAACAGCAACAAAACCAAACCAGCCACAATCCATTGGCAGTGTATCTTCTGATACATTGTAAATGATAAATAAAAGATAAATAAGTTAATCGGATCAGCAAAACCAAGGACAGTTTTTTTCTGAAACTAGAAAATGATACTTATAAATCCTTGACAGAAAGTTCTTAGCTATAATCATAGAATATCATTTTTATATCTGCACTTTACTGAATAAATGATAAGGATTAAGTGATTAAGTTACTAATATAACTGAACAGTGGTCCTAGTCTGAAAACAAGTATCAATATTTCATGAAAAAGGTCATCCATAAAGAAGACGGTATACAAATAAAGAGAGAATTTCAATGTAAAAATTTACATTTCATTTCAAGTCATAGTTTTATATCTGCACTTTACTGAATAACTGCAGTTCAAAAAAGAAAAACATCAATGATCACCATCACATTGTTGTGACTTTTTCTGGAAACTCAGCATATCTCACAGATATTAAAAAATATGAGGAATTATATTTTCAACAAGTGTGAGAACCAACCAGAGCTAGCTCCTCAAAAAAAGCGAAGACAAAAGAGCTTAAACTGCAAAGAAAGGCTGAAAACCACCTGCGGCATCTTAATTTTATCAACCCAGACAGAAGGCCAGAACATGTTCCACTATCAAGGGAGTCAAAAGGCGAAAGCAAAGCTGCACTTTATGCAGATTGCAGACCAACTTAGCATGAAGGACAGTATTCTCTCTCTTGAAGGTTGTTTTACCTGTGACTTGACGACTGGATTTTTCACAACCCTTGATCAAATATCGGTGGAACTTTCTTCAGTTTAATTTGTTTCTTACCAGCTAAACAAAAGGACACTAAAACATAAAAGAACTTTACTTAGGCATCAATATATATTTCTATACTTTTGATGTAGTTCGATAAAATTAAAATTTTAAGTCACAGTAATCACTTGAAAATTTACTTCAAACATTTATGAATGATGATCCACAGATATCATGATGATCTATCACCAAAGAATGAAAGTGGATACAGGTCCAACAAGAAGAATTCCTGGCTTCTTGACAAAATGCAATTCTTGGCACCTTATGTGGCTACAAGGGTCTCCACATCCAACTTAGAGGTTAGATTTCATTGATGTTATTTGATATTGTATGCTCTATTAGAGAAATGAATTCGTTTTTTTCTCAGAGATAGATGTAGCAATATGTTTTGCCAAATTGTTTTCCCTAATTAATGTTCTAAGAATACATTGAGAATACAAATGTTTACAGATTATAGAGACAAGTTTATGTCATTCTTTCTTGCGATAAAACTGATCCCCTATCAGAAGAAATATAATTTGTTAGACATTGCTGTTGTTCCTTGTCACTTCTTGTTGGATGTCTCTCCAATCCAGGAGTTAAACCAGCCAAAGGTGGATCATTTCTCCATGCACCATTTGTAGGGACATGGTTCTCCATATCTTCAGTGTCACATAATTTTTTCAGCTGTGAACCAATTTAGATTCTGACTGGCTTTTACAAAATGTTATACATGACATAAAATGAACTAACCATGATGCATTTGTTGACTTTTATACATCTCAGCTAATTTAGCAAAAGTTCAATTAATTATTGTTGGTGCCATATTCTTGGTCTCTCTTTATAAATTAATTGTAAAATATGAAAATACTGCAAGGCTAATAGCAAGAAAAATAATTACATAGGATTAGAACATGCCATTAGAAATACAAGGCATTCTTTAAATATTTTAAAAATTCAATTAAATACTTACAGGGAAGGAAATTCTAAAAAAGTTCACAACAGAGCCTGCCTACCTGGGACGTGTGTTAATAGGGCCATCTCCAAGAAATTTGTGTGATCCAGGGGTTGCAAATGTTTGAAGACCAGACGAACCATTTCTATGTATTTTTCCATATAAAATAATGACTCCATAGCCATTGCATTTGTGAAGGTGCATTGCCTATCAAAACAAATTTCAAAATAGTGAGTAGAACATGATCAGAGACTTGTTGTCTAACTCAAGCTTATTCACTCATTCTGAATTTCAAGAAAACATATGAAACACTGCTTGGAAAACAAAATTTGCAGACAAAATCTTTACTTTATGTCATTGCTATTATACATGTCTCATAAACCAAAATTTGTTTGGGGTTCACAAACTCGGTTCTTTGAAACTGATTAAAAATTTTCGAGAGCAACTAAATCAAATAACTTCTTCCACTGATTAAAAAACTCCAAATTCTTACTTTATGCTGGATTTTATATTTTTTTCTGCCAATCTTTTTTGGCTTACATCCTGGGGTCACTTTCTAGTGAAGTGGCTCTATCAATTGATTACCACAAGATTTTGTGGCAATGTGGTTGATTTGCCCACATAAATTGCAAACATTGAGCAGAAATGATGATGAATAGACTACATATTGGACTACGCATTAGACAACTATTACACATCACAGTGAATTATAGTATTGAGATTACTTCTGCTGAATTTGATTAATGAAATAAGCTTTGTTTACATTTCTGGAATTGAAATAGAGCTTCTACAGGTACAGGACCCTTCTTTTATGAATCGTAATAGAATTAATTAATTCTTCAAAATACAATGTAGCCTATATATGACAAAAAATCAATGATAAATGAAAACATGTTAGAAAAAGTTGTTATGTCCAAAAAGTCCAAGAATGATGTTATAAGATGTTATAATAAAGCCATGCAAACCCTTTGTAAAGCGTAAAATATTTGCATATTATTAGTTACCAACCAAGTTGTTTTTCTTGTAATGACCAGGAAAGATCTAGCTAGCAACACTTAAGGCAGCTTAATACCAAACCATTTTCATATCTTGGAAAGTCTTTGAAGTAGTTTTAAAGATTTATTGGGCAAGGTGAATAAAAACATTGAGTCGCAGCCACTCTTCCATTCTCAAGTCAGATTTTCACCTGATTTATAACTGACACCACCAAGAATTTACTGTATAGACTTACCCATACAAAAATTAAGGAAGGCAAACTGGAATTATGAAGGCGTATATATAAAAGTATGAAAACAGTAGTTAAAATGGGTCTCACAGTGGCCAAGGCAATATATTTGTGAAACACAATTTTTGGGTGAAGGGGCTTGGGAACTTTAGGTAATGGCATTAACAAGCTTTTGCTTAGAAGACTCAGAAGACTGTTTTAGCAGAAATCAAGGGCTCCTGCCTTAAGTTTCAATATTGACACCAGTTGAGTCACTGTTCATTTGTTCATTTTGAATCTTCATCACCTACACAAGTAAAAATCCAAAAATGAAGTTCAACATTTTATCTTCATTTCATGCTTTTGTAAATTGTGAATAGAATAATTTAAATCCAAGCTGTTTATGTTTTTAGACAATAAACTAAACTATTCATATGTAATTAATAGAATAAACCAAGTAATTATTTTATTGACAGTACAAACGTCAACGTATCCAGATTTAAGTACAAACAAAGTATGCTTTGTTTCTTCTTTATTCAAATTTATTTATATTCCAAAGCCTTTGAAATGACGCATAATTTCCTTGCCGAAGGCACTAGCAAATAAGGCCCCTTCACTTAGTAATTTTGCTTCTGAAAATTATCGTCTCAGGCCCTTGGCCACTGTGAGTCACCATTATTGCCTATTGTTTCCATACTTTTGTATTCCAAGTGTATATAATTATACTAGAATAGATTGATATTACTAATTTGTTTGGGGCTTTCTTTGCAACTGGATAATACGATTTCACATATCAAGTTATTGGTGATTAATAACATAAACATTTGGTTGGAAAGCTGATAATATTAATTATGAATGGGAAAAAGAAGACATATGACAAGCAGTTGTCATATTTTGGAGACTGTGTTGAAAGAATATGAGCCACGTTCCAGAGCTGATTTGTCTGTGGTTTTTAGTGATGCTGACTGGGAAGATGTGGCCGAAGCTACTGATTGACTGGCTTGTGTTCTTCAGTTAAAAAAACAAGAGGAAGTATGGCTTATTCTTTTTCTTCCATTCTTTTTCTTCATGATTTAGAGAAAATATCTAATATGACAATTGGTCAATCTGCTTCTGAAAGCTGGAGAAGTTATCGCCCTTGGCCTTATCACTGCATTTGTTGTCCATGAAGCATTGAAGAAACTTGACGATGAAATGCAAATATGAAATTTCGTTTCAGCAAGTTACCTTTGTGCCAAGATTTGTGCTTATTACACTGATTTTAGCAGTAAGTCTTTGAGATGGGGCAAAAACAATGAAGATTTTGCTCGTAAAAGATACACAAAGAAAGACAAAGGAAAGCACAAGAGTTTCTCTTCCATCTGGTTGATATATTTCAGCGGCATATTCTTTTCTTGGTATAACACCAGATGGTATTCTGAACTGTCAATTTTGCAGTTTGGGGGTTTCGGAAATAAAGTATCCATGGAGCAGACGTGACCTTGATATTAATGAACATCTCGATAAGCCTGATTCATGCTTGATCAAAGTTGATGGATCAATTTTATTGAGGCCAAAACATCAATATTGGTATCAATTACAGCATCAGATTTATAACTGGGGCTAACTTCTGTGACTTTGAACTCTTTTTGCCAAAACTGTCAATAACATTAAAAATCTTCAAAGATCCTGCCTATGTGTGCTGAGGCTAACTACATTTTTTAACTTATTTATTCTACCTGGACTGTTTTCCTTTGAAAAAAACTAGCAACAGAATTGTAAACTATTTTTGAAAGACATCGTAAAACATGTATCAGATGGTATTTTAATGAGAAGATAGGTGAGAGACATATAAACATATCTTTTGAACATATAGTATTGTTTTGCCAGTATACATTTGCCTTTTTATACAATACTCAATCAAACTTTTTCATAGTCATGCATATAAATAAAAAATTACCATTAAAACTTAGTGTTTTAATATACAAGAAAGTTTGCCACATTTGCTTCACAAAATACATAGCTAGTATTGAGTTTATTTCATTATGTTATTTCATCAAGGGAAATTTTGTCATAAAATTAGAAAGACAATAGTCCTTTTCGTAAGACATAAACAAGAGAGGCAATTAATGTTCTATCTTCAAGAAAAAATAATATATAGACTCTTTCTATGTCAAATTCTAAGCAGCATTAACCCATTGAAAATTATGTTACCAAAAGCCTAGTTCAAAAAACTGCTGTCTTATGATTGTACAAAACGAGAAATTAAGTGATTCAACTCAGATCCACCTTGTTCTATAAACCAAAGCATAAATAGTTCTGTCTATGTAAAAGAAAGCACTTAATGACAGGCCTGTAAACAGATATTTACTTTATCCATGTCCTTTTAAGTATATTTTTATTTGTGTTAATGAGATAAGACCCAGTTTTAACTGTATGCAACAAATACTCCCCTTAATACTTTTAACCAACAGTTACATAACATTTTGTGTTTTCTAAGGTAATTATAAATTTACAGACAACAGGATTTCGAAGATAATTAATAGAGTGCGGGAAAATAATCGACCCGAGCGAGGCTCGAACTCACGACCCCTGACTTTGTACGTCAAGTGTAGAGAGTGCGGGAAAATAAACCGACCCGAGCGAGGCTCGAACTCATGACCCCAGACTTTGTACGTCAAGTGCTCTACCGCTGAGCTATCGGGTCGTGCTTTCAAGCCAACACCCAAGGCCGAGTCATTCACCCGCACTGCCCCATTCGAAAGTTTAAGAGAAAGTTTACAGACAACAGGATTTCGAAGATAATTAATAGAGAGTGCAGGAAAATAAACCGACCCGAGCGAGGCTCGAACTCATGACCCCAGACTTTGTACGTCAAGTGCTCTACCCCTGAGCTATCGGGTCGTGCTTTCAAGCCAAAACCCAAGGCCGAGTCATTCACCCGCACTGCCCCTCTCTTTTACCAGATACACAGGTCGGTTATTTTCCCGCACTCTCTATTAATTATCTTCGAAATCCTGTTGTCTGTAAACTTTCTCTTCAACCCTATCCAGTGTCGGGGCTGCGATGGCCCTCCTGGTGTGGGCAGTCTTCTCTCATTCTTCATCATTCTTCTCTCAGCTATCCTCTGCACTTTGTGATGGAGCTGCGATGGCTCCCCTGTGTATCTGGTAAAAGAGAGGGGCAGTGCGGGTGAATGACTCAGCCTTGGGTGTTGGCTTGAAAGCACGACCCGATAGCTCAGCGGTAGACCACGTATATAAAGATATATAGACCCCACGTATTCAAGAGGAGCTGACTTGTAAAATGTCTAGATATCATCGATAAGGTCTAATAAACTTACAGGTAAAGTATGGTCAAGCAATCTTAATTCTTTCAACTGTCCAATAACACACTCTATATTAATTCTTACACGGGCAACTCTTTTTGCATCAGCTATTTCACTGGGGGTTAACTGTTTTTTATCTTTGGCAAATGGTTGTATTTTTACAAAAACGTCTTTTGGTAGGAAGATGCCTGGAACTGTAAAGCCGTTATCAAAGATGGCAATAGATCCCAGAGCAAATTTATTCACTACATTGCAATTTTCTCTGATGAACCAATCCAAAACAGAACCAGAATAAGATTTTGAAATGAAACTGATAGATCCACCTTTAATGCAAAAGATTTACTTTTTGTGGGTGTTGCCACTTTTATAGGTGCTGTAGGTTTGATATTGTGCTTTTGAGTTAAATGGCTTCTGGATGAATTGTTCTGTGCAATCCCCAATTCCTTCAACTTTGAAAAATTCATGGTTAAAATGTTGGTAGTGGAGGGCAAGTGTTTCTTCTGGAGTGGGCCAGTAGATGAAAGGTTCTATCAGTTTCATTTCAAAGCTTTTGTGCTAACAGTACAATGAAGGTAGTGCATGTTTTTGAGGCATGACTTTGAGAAATCTGAAAACGAAATGCAAGATCAGCAACTGCGGAATCTAACTGGATACGCATTAAAATATTAGAATGGTTCAATAGAGTTTCATCTTCAAGTTTCAGTTGTCGAGATGGTCCTGGTTTTTTTGACTACATGGTTTTGATGGACTGTGTTGATATCATTTCACTGTGTCTGACTCTTTTCCTTTGTAATAGGCAACTTTTCCATGTTTCGGGTGAATCTTTTTCACAATAAACATAAACGATTTGGCTGTAGGGCAAACAGTGTACAACTTTATGATGCTTGCATCACTAGAAATTTTCTTAGTCTAATTTTCATTTAAAAAAGTCTTAAAGACAACAATTTGCTTAGATGGGAAGATAAAGAGGAAGAGGAAGGGGAATCTTCTGCTATTTCATCAGCAAGAGGAACAGGAGAAAGTGCAGAGGCTTGTCCTTCATTTGGATGAAGTAAATCGAATTTACAAGCTGTATCGTCAATGCTAGAAAGGATGAATTTAAATCCAATTGCTTTTTTGAAGAAAGTTTGGTTGGTGTGCGGTCTAGTGGTCTTCGCTTTGGAGGGTTCATAGGCTCACCATAACCACGAAAGAAAGCATTGGATAGGGATAATAACTGGTAAGCCATCCAAAAACGAAATGATTTGAACAAACTTAATTATATCTTGTTACCCTGAACAATCTCTTTTTTTAATCCTTCTCCAACAACTTCTCTGTTCATCATTCTCGACCAAGTATTGAAATGCTGAGGCTTGCTAAACCAAAATCGCATCAACAAAGAGCTATCAAGTTTAGCAGTATGTTCCTTTCGGACGTATTTTTCAGAATATCTACGATCACTGTCACATTCAGCCCAGTGGTGTGATTTGCCCATATTTTTTCTCATAAAACGAATAAACTGGTGACTTTTGCTTGATGTAAACAAAACTGCTGTATTTTTGACTTGGTTGCTAAGGCCGTCAAAAGTTGTTTGCCCCCTGGCCATCCCAAAATGCAGTGGGTTTGAAAATGGTGTCCATATAAAGAAACAGGTCTATTGCAAATCAGTCATGCTGATTGTTGAAATCCCTCTAAAAGTCTAGTTTGTCTTGCACATTTGGTTTCCAACTGACTGTGTTACCACATTAACGAAATTCCTTAATTAATGTAACTGAAAATGCACTTAAAAGGAAAGATTTATGTAATTAATTTATTTAAAACTCTTTGAAATTCTTTGAAAAAATTACTTAAATTAATTTTTCCTAATTTTAAATGTCTTACTTTAGTCTCGTGATTTTGTGTAATAAAATAGTTCACAAAATCTCTAAAATCTCAATTGAGAAAAAGCATCGAGCAACTGGTCATTTTCAGGGGAAAATGAAAACACAAAAGCAAAAACCTGGAAGATTAAAATCAAACCTAACATCTTTGAAAGCAGCATAGTCATAAGAAATAGCTAGTCTGGAAACGAACAATAGGCTCTTGTTATATGTTTTTGTCCTTCGTTCCGCTAGGTCCCAGACCTCCGTAAGTGCAATCGGGCTTTGTTTGCTTTTCGCGATGATGTTGTAAACTGTAAAGTATGCCTGGAAGTAATTGCGCGATTTATGGTTGTGGAGCGTGTCGAACGAAAAAATACAAGGAAATATCGATCTTTAAGCTTCCTAAAGCTGTGGACGATGAAACAAAGCGATGGAGAAATGAAATTTTGAAGGTCATCACAAGAGATCGAGTTATTGATGTTGGCCTACGAGAACATATAATAGAAGATCGTGTCTACATCTGCGAACAACACTTCAGACCAGATCAACTCTATTATTGTGAGTATAGTTCGAATGTCTATTAAAGGCACGAATATTCGTTATTGCACACGCGTCAAAGATGATAATAACCAGAATTATGTGGTGAAGAATTATGCAACTAGTTTTGTCTGTTCAGGAATGTTGTGCTAGAAAAGGGGGCTTTCGGAAAAAATTCTCACGAAGGCAAAAGAAAATATTAGAAACGCGTTTTCGACAATAACAAGAGGTGATCGAGCCTCCTAAGTGCTATGTATTTATATGTTTGTTAAGGTACTAAAGTTATGCTTGCTCAAAAATCGTTTTTGACAAGACAGTCAGCCTCTGTGAATGTAGTTGTTTTAATGAATATCAATCATTGAAATTTCCATATGTCATTTATAAATTCATTTAGATTCAAATTGCAGCGTGGAAATATGAACAAATTAGAACACAATAGAAGTTCACAAATTTTATAAATTTTTATTATCTATTTGCTTTTTGATTGTACGTCTCTTTTTAGATAATAATCGCAAAACACTTAAAGAAGGTGCTATTCCGACAGTGAATTTACCAGAAAAAAGTCTGCCAAATCAGCCACAAGGATGTAGGTCAGAAAGCCAGATTGCCAAGCGTGAAATTTTGCGTTTTTCATCTCATTCAACAGCAGCTCCATGCTACACAGATTTCAAACAATTTATTAAAAGAGTGGGTGATTTGAAATTGGATATTGAGATTAAAGCTAGCACCAACAGCTGCTATATTGCAAAAAAGGACATTCAGTACACCGTTCCAAAATTTGAAATTGTAGTAGAGGAGAATCTAAGCTTTGCTGTACGTGTGTTTGGGTGGTTGTTAAAGCCAAGTTGCAGTTTTCTGAAACAATCAGGATGTACTTTCAAAAATTTAACTGTATCAACTCTTCTGAAAGATCTTCAAACAGCAGTACTTTGCTCAGGAATTAACACAAGAATTGGCTTTGAGTATCAAAACAAAAGTATGATCCATCATGTTGTTCCCATGGTTGTTTCCTGTATGTCTTCGTCAATGGTAGAGACACCTTTGAAGCAGCAGGAGTACCTGCGTGCAACATCTTGTTTTGCTACAAGATGAGGGTCAATGCTTACCATGCAAATCAAAAGAGCTGTATGAAGCAAAACAGAAAAAGAGAAAATATGACACAAAATGTTCTGCTGCAAAACTCAAGGCACCCTTATCAGCAACTCATCCAGTACGCATCAAATTAGCTCTCCAGGAAAACAGGATAAAATGCAAGCAACTTGAATTGCGGCTTGAGGAGATGAAGAGAGAAATTGACACCAAGGCAAAGCCTGTAAGCAATGACCTTGGAGATGATTTGAAAGAATTATTCAGATCTTGCAATAACAGAAATATACCCCCCTTTATGAAACGTTTCTGGGAAGAGCAACAGAAATATTTGCAGCAAAGACCAAGCCAAGTTAGATACCATCCAATGATTATTAAGTATTGCTTGGCACTTGCTGCAAAGTCTACATCTGCCTATAAGGAAATGAGGTTTGATGAAAAACATGGAAGTGGTGTGCTAATTCTTCCAAGCCTCCGTACACTCAGAAACTATAGACATTACATTCGCCCAAAAAGAGGTTTTAATGATGCTGTCGTCAGTCAGTTGGAGAAAGGAACAAGAGAATTCACAAATGTTGAAAGATACATCATAATTTGCTTTGATGAAATGAAGATACAAGAAGATCTTGTATGGGACAAAAATTCAGGAGAATTGATAGGGTTTGTTGATTTGGGTGACCCTGAAGTCAACTTTGGAACCCTAAAAACAGTTGATGAAGTTGCAACTCATGTGCTAGTTTTCCTTGTGAAAAGTGTTGTAAACCCACTGTCATATAGTTTTGCAACATTTGCAACAACAGGTGTCACTTCAGCTCAGCTTTTTCTGTTGTTTTGGCGAGCAGTTGGCATCCTTGAAGCCGCATGTAATTTATGTGTAATAGGAGCAGTTGGAGATGGTGCATCTTCTAATCATTCATTTTTTCACATGCACAAACAAATGGATGGTAAAGCACAGAATGGTGTTGTTTATGGTGTCAAGAATATTTATGCACCAGACAGATTTGTCTTTTTCTTCAATGATGCCCCCCATCTTATGAAGACTGCTCGCAACAACCTAGCAAATTCAGGCTCAAACAAATCATCAAGGTTTCTTTGGAACAGTGGCATTCACATTCTTTGGAGCCACATAAGTAAGCTATATTATGAAGAGCTTGAATTTGGGTTGAAATTATTGCCTCGTCTTACCTATGAGCATATCAACCTAACACCTTACTCTGCTATGAGAGTAAGGCTTGCTGTACAAATTCTGAGCTCAACTGTGGCCAAGGTTCTTGGTGAATATGGCTCTAGTGATGCAAAAGGCACAGCTGAGTTTTGTTCCCTGATGGATAACTTTTTTGACTGTTTCAATGTCCGCAACAAGCAAGAGCATTTGCAGAAAGGGAAAAGGTTTTTAAAACCATTCGAATCTGAAGATGATGAAAGATTTTCATGGCTAGAAAATGTATTCTTAAAGTTTTTTGCTGACTGGAAGAAATCAATTGAAAACAGAGAGGGGCAATATTCTAAGTCTGAAAAGCAAGCAATGTTTATTTCACGACAAACATACAACGGTCTTCAAAGATCTGTACACTCAGTGATTGAGGCAACAAGATTTCTATTGTCAAAGGGAGCTCATTATGTTTTAACAGAGCGCTTCTGTCAAGATGATTTAGAAAACTACTTTGGAAGGCAAAGGTCCACAGGTCAAAGAAGAGATAACCCCAATCTTCAGAGTGTTGGCTATAATGACAACATAATCAAGAGCCAGTTCAGCATTGTACCAATAGCAGGTAATGTTACTCATGCTGCATCAAAGTTCAATGCTATTTCCACTGAGCCATTACCAAAAAGAAAAAGAAAATGAAAAACACTGAACTTGAGACAATAAGTAAATTTTAAACCTTATATTCATTTTTGATTTAACATTTCAATGTAGTGTTATATAGCAAAAATGAACTTAGTTAATTTGATTGTTTAACATATAATGTCACTGTTTAAAATATGCCTTTAAAGTATTCATGTTAAGGATGCTACACATTATTACCATCATTTGTCCTCTTCAATTCAACTCTTAATGACTTTTTTCTGTTTGCCTTCTTTCTTGATTTGTGTTTTTCCCGTACGTCCTTTGCAAATGAATGTGCACGTACATTCACATACAACTTGATGATCAAGTGAAATACATTTTGCACAATCTCCTCATCAATGTCTAAATAATCTAGGGCAATGTATTCCAGGACATTGAAGTCATACAAGATTTGACAACTGGGTTGACCATTGAAATTTCAATAATTTCATCTGCATTTACAGATTGCAAAGACAGTCCTGCTTGTTTTCTAAAGACCATTTCTACTTGACGAAGTAATGCAGTAGCATGTCTGTTTACCTTCCAAAGACCGGTGTTGTTTTTCAAGTCAACAAAGGACTGGGGTTCATCTGTTTTTGCAGCATTGATAATTGCAAGAGACTGCTCAGTTGCTTCTAAATGTTTAGTTCTACTGCTTCTTAACTTGAAGTATGTCTTTCTAAAACAGCATCCTGCCAAGTATTCCAAACTCTCTACTTCTTTTCAAGATATCTTCTTTAATGGTATATTAACTTCATTAGCACTGCCAGCAAGGTGTGAAAGATAAAGATTTAAAATTTCAGTAAGCAATAAAGTGGTTTCAAATTCACTCAGTGCTCCGAGAGCCTTAACTTCTCTAGAAGACAACTTAGAATAAGTTGTGGAACAGAACTTTTGTAGATCCCCATTGAAAACATCTATAGCAGATGAAAATAGATCTTTCAAAATTAGGCATTCTTCGTTGGTAATACTAAAGGAGCTGAAGTTGGATCGGATTAGCTCTGGAAAGCATTTGTCAGGAGCTAGTTTTCTCCCAGCTTCATTGGCAATTCTCTTTATTTCCAATGGATGACAGAGTTTCCTCTTATGAGTTTCTTCATTTGGAGCATAGTGCACTGTTTTTTCATGCCGCAGTAGTCCACGTTTTGTCTTGAATGTTTTCTCACATTTTTGGCAATGCAGGATTTGGTCTGCAGAATCATCCTAGCAAAGACAAATGCAAAAGATAAAATTTTATCACCCTGCTATATGTATTAAATAAAAAATTTATGTGCTCTACAAAATATTGATTAAAAGTTTCCTCGCATGTCAATTAAAGACTGAGATATAACTTTTTGTTTGGGGGGGGGGCAGCCCTGATAAATAAGTGAAAAAACAGCCGTGTTTTACAAGATAAAAGTGTTTTACTCACAATACGTAAGTTTTCTGGGGGCCCAGCCCGGTATCTCGGTCCTTGATGTCGATTACAGTTTTCTTTTAGCTATAAGATGTCTACGCGGGCGGCAAGAAAATTCCATTTAACACTAACACTTACCAACTCAACACAACTGTTTTAATAAACTGACATAGTTTTAGCGTTCAGATCTGTTACTGACATACAGATATATAGAGTTTGCGCATGGACTGGGCCTACATCAAAGAAAGGTTGAAATAATAATACGGGAAAGTGATACAAAAGTATCAGTACATATGAACAGTACCAACCTCTACATTTGCAAGCAGATCCATCGACTTCATAAATTCATCATCGTTTTCCAGCCATTCGGCGAATTCAGGATCAAAAAGTAATTCAAACTCATCGGCGTTGGTATCACTACTATGTTGTTCCCCTTCCATGATTGAACTAATTGCACCCACGCGTTGTTGCTGTTGTGAAATCAACATCCTCGAAGAGCCGCATTGTTAAAACAATAGCCTATTGTTCGTTTCCAGACTAGCTATTTCTTATGACTATGAAAGCAGTTATTAAAAAACTAGAGCAGACAGCAATTATTTCTGACAACTGTCAAGAAAAGCTGGAGTTCCAATGGCACTAATGCCAATGGCCAAAGCTTCTTCGATAGCTTCGATAGCCAAAGCTGCAGCTTCACCAAGATTCACACAACCAGTGCTTTTGCCTATAGGGGAGAGTTGATGCAGCTAGAGAAAAAATCAATAAAAAAATTTTTGAAAGGGGTTGTTAAAAAACTTAAACAAAAAAATTCTTTTCTTAAAACTTGGCATATTCAAGAACTTCTTGCAAATAAAAAGGAAAATGACATAAACCCTCCACGAATGGAAGTAATTTGCCCTTACCTTGCAGTTTTACTTGACCAAAGCATAAAATGTTGTGGGACAGAAATAAGATCTGGCAGTGTCTCACCATGCTCACATTAGGAGATAATACAGCAAAGTTCCAGCTGCACTAGCATTCTTGGCGAATGTTGATGTCGCTAGAAACAATGTAGATAGTAAATAGCTTTGAAAAAAGCAAACATTTAGTAAACTAAAGCTTTTCGTCTGACACTCTTCAGAGTTTAAAACGTCAGAACATAGATACTCTGAAGAGTGTCAGACGAAAAGCTTTAGTTTACTAAATGTTTGCTTTTTTCAAAGCTATTTACAAGTTTTGTACCACCAAAAGAATGTAGATAGTGTGTGCATTGGTATTGGATGAAATGGCCATTCAAACCATTCGAAAACAGATTTATTGAGATGAGAAACAATTTTCCAGATATGTTGATTTAAGCGAGGGAGCATCAGATGATGAGTCAGCACCTGTTGTGAAAGATGCTCTTGTTTTGATGGCTGTCTTGGAAAGTCCCTTCCAGATATTTTTATTAATTGATGGGTTGCGTGGTGTTGAAGGTGCTAATCTTGTAAATTTGTGTCTGCAGCGATTGTGAAACACTGGAACAGAGGTAGCGTCTGTTACATTTGATGGTCCTTCTTGTAATTTCACTATGTCTACTGAGCATGCTGCTATGCTCAATGCCTTATTATAAAGCCTTGTTTTCCTAATCCTGTTCAATCTGAAAACAAGGTAAATATTCTCTGATATGTTTTCTGATGCTAAAACTAGCTACAATTACTTTTCAGATTGTTGTAAATTTTTTTATAAAATTGTTTATATGTATGGTAAGAAAATGCAAAGAAATTCTACACAAAATTCAAGACCAAGAAGGACTGAGGGTAGGGAATGAAATCTAGATACCTCAATATTAACTGGGGACCACAATCAAAGAAAGTAAACCAAGTGCAAGTGTAGCTGATGCCAATCTGGTTTCCACGCTGCAAATAAAAGGTAATGATATCCATATCTTGACCGTGCACACTTCTAGGTTTCCAGTCGCAAAGACACAACAAACAAGCCAATGAATTAAACAAAAAGAAGCTGGGTTCATTTGATTTTGCTACTTTTATTAAAAGACAGGAAGTGCCATTGAAGTTTGTAGGAGACAAAAATCGAGTCAGGATCATTTAGAGCTTTTAGATAAAAGCACACTTTTATAAACCAAAATTTGCTGATTTCAATGTTATATGTTGAGTCGACTTTGTTCTTGCAGACTTATGTTAACATTTAGGTTGAATGTCCCGTTTTCACATTTTTGACTTTGACAAAGACTGCATTTAGCCCCGGTCAAACGATGCAACATTTTACCTAACATTTCACTGAACATCAGTGAATTGTTAGATCGTTTGATCACCATGTTCAGTGAACAAAATTCATGTAAGGTGTTGTTCAGAGAAATTTCTTCGGGATCAAAAACCGCCCAACATTTCACTGAACATTTCTTTTGTTCTCAAATGTTCAGTGAAATGTTGGATCGATTGACCACATCACCCAACATTTCACTGAACATTAAAGTACTGAGCCAGGGTAGGTGGTTGGATGTTGAAATATGATGCTGTGTTGTTACTATACAGGCAAGTCAACAACATAGTCTTCCCAACAGCACTGAGCCCAATTTTGAGGTCTTTTTTGAAATCAGTGAAATCATTGAAATGGTTCACGATGTCTCCAAAAACCCAGTCAACTGAGACTCAGACCTGGCTCATGGACTGATTGAAGGCTTGTTTACAGGTGACAGCACAACTCTCCTTACAGGTGATGCACTCTTTGAGGATAGGCAGGGTCACCATAAATACACAATGGCTGGCCTGTTGGTGAAAACGTGTATCTTTCAAGCTGGTCCAACAAACCAGACATTCCTAATATCCCACTGTCATGCCGCCTTTCTTCAACTGGTCCAAATAAGTGGACAATAAGGCCATTAGGTGCAACAACAGACTGGAATTTCAGGGCATGTACTCGTTTATGTCCATCTACAAATTGGACGCATAGTACCAGCAATTGTCTAGAGCAGCGTCTTTTTGGTGAATTGCATCTGCATATCGTTGCAGATTTTCCCGTGAGAGTGAAGGCTGGTCTAGACTCCTCAAGAGATGTCCATGAGTGTCAACAATAAAGTCAATTACTCTATTGAATATCATACACAACTGAGGAACTGGCCTACCAAACCTTGGAACCAAGTCTGCATATCGACTAGGGTATGACAAACGTCTAAGGCAAGTGCACAGTGCTTCGACAGAGTCGACTATAAGGCCATTCATGCATTTAAAAACCTCAGGGAGACGCAGTGCAACAGCGAGACTATAAATATCGTCCTTCTTAAACCGAAAATCCACCAAACATTCACTATCATCCATGTCCTCCAGAACAAAACGATCATAATTCCCGTATGGCAGCATACCGTGAACGTTATTTCTCCTGTTGGCAACATCAAAAATTAGAATCTCTTCAGCATCCAAAAGTCCTGCAGCATGCAGCATTATTAGTTTGTCCGCCATTTTTGATACAAATTTGATTTTGGTGCCAAAGCTGCGTAGTTCAAACTAGGTCGTGATTCGTAACATGTTTTGTGACTATGGGGAGACAAAACTAGTGCACATACCATGGGTCGTAAACTCTCTAATATTAAATCGGAATGTCGAATTTACGTTTCATGTTACTTCAGGAACTCTATTGCATCAAACGAAAGAAATTTCAACTCAAATGAAGACAAACTACCAAAAAAGATAAAAAGGTATATTAAACCTTCCAGTCATTATTTGTTGCGGTACATTTCTGTTATCATTTTCATTCATGACAGCAGAAAGAAGATATTGATTTGTGAAGAAATTTTACACAATATATGATTTATTTATACAGGCTGAATGAACAATTGAAGAAAATTGAATCAAATGAAAGTATTCAAAAAGAGGAAGCTGTCAAACCCACAATTTATTGCCACCATGCGTTTACTGGAGGAGGAGAAAAGAGAAAATTTCCTACAAAAGCTGCATCTCTTATCCATTGAATGTCATCTTCAGGTTATGCTAAAGGAAAGATACTCGAGTATGTATGCTTTCTAAGTAGAAGATCAAAATCCTCTCTTCATCAGGGCCCTTGATGAAGGTGGGCCCTCTCACTTTTTTGCCAAACAATAGAGCTTTTTGAAAATATTTTATGATTGTTATATTTTCTCTTGGCCTCTCCACTTTGCAACCTGCGTCAGAGCCCATGTAACTGTGACTTTGAATGATGGCTAGCTCCAGACATGGAAGATAGGTGTTTGCATGATTCTTCTTCTCTTTCTTTTCAGCTGGACAAAAGCAAGCTGTTCGGCTGGCAAGACAAGTGAATAAACAGACAAGAAGGAGAAAGAACGAGCTTGCCAAGATTGAGCTTTCGCTTTTGAAAGAGCATATGATGATCTCTGCAAAATCTATCACCTTTTTGGAAGCAAAGGATCCAAATTCTTCCTTGTTCAACAGATTAAGAGCAGATGAATCGAAGTCCGTTGATAGCATCCCATTTGCTACAAAAGGACGCATCATTAAATTGACTGACCTTATGACTAGATGAGACAAAGAAGAAGCCTTCCTAAGACAGGAATGTCAAACTCTCCTGGAATCAAAACTCTCCTGCATTTCTTTAATGCTAGAGAGAATCAAATTATTGGCTGAAGCACGTGACGCTTTTTCAGTTGGATTTTCGGCTCTGTTGAAACGCCATATTATACAACTGAAATGCGACATTGATTCAGACAAAGCAACCGTCAAAGCATTTGACACTTCTGTCCGGGATATTGAATACAGCGAATCGATTCGCTGCGAATTTTTAGCGGAAGTGATTTATAATGAGGTTGCTGAGCAGTCAGATGCTGAATCAGACATTTAATCGCAATCAGATGATGATTCTGAAGATGAATTTATTTGACCATTTTTCCGACATCTAATGGAAGAATTGTTATGATAAATCAAACACCGTTAATTGTGTACCATTTCTGTATAACACCTCTGTATATAATGATATTGACAATTAGTATTCAGTGTACCTTACGACTTGCAAAATTGGGAGAACAACAAAATGCCTAGACTATTTTTTTACCTTTGGAAGGAAGTCAACATTGAAAAATTCAAATAATACGCTTTTTTATTAAAAGCCATGCATCAAAACCTTTATTTGAAATAAAGGATTAGAAATCAGGTCTTATGAAAGGGTATATTTGAAATCAATAAAAAAAGTCTGTATATATTATCTTAGAAG
This sequence comes from Rhopilema esculentum, assembly GCF_057945365.1. Lineage (NCBI taxonomy): Eukaryota > Metazoa > Cnidaria > Scyphozoa > Rhizostomeae > Rhizostomatidae > Rhopilema > Rhopilema esculentum. Next base: position 12,712,875 of record NC_142823.1, on the reverse strand, counting down.
AATTATAAGGAAGGCTGAATTTAGATTTTTCATAGGTACGTATAGGGTTTTAGTGGAAAACTACAAATAATGCGAGTTTAAGAAATAAAATTTTAATGAGAAGGGGATGTTTCAAATTAAGAATGTAAAGGATGGCTGAATCTATATTTTTTTCCTACATAGATGTTGAAAAATACATGTTATTTGCATTTTAGATTGAAATTTCTATCAAGAAAGGGAAGTTTCAAAGTGAGAATTGAAAGGGAGGCTGAAATTATATTTTCATCGTTACTAAGCGGGTACGTAGATGTGGAAAAATACAAATTATTTGCGTTTTAGATAAAAAATTATATCAAGAAAAGGATATTTAATTAATAGAGAGTGCGGGAAAATAACCGACCCGAGCGAGGCTCGAACTCACGACCCCTGACTTTGTACGTCAAGTGCTCTACCGCTGAGCTATCGGGTCGTGCTTTCAAGCCAACACCCAAGGCCGAGTCATTCACCCGCACTGCCCCTCTCTTTTACCAGATACACAGGGGAGCCATCGCAGCTCCATCTCAAAGTGCAGAGGACCTGAAGAATGAGAGAAGACTGCCCACACCAGGAGGGCCATCGCAGCCCCAACACTGGATAGGGTTGAAGAGAAAGTTTACTGTAAACTTTCTCTTCAACCCTATCCAGTGTTGGGGCTGCGATGGCCCTCCTGGTGTGGGCAGTCTTCTCTCATTCTTCAGGTCCTCTGCACTTTGAGATGGAGCTGCGATGGCTCCCCTGTGTATCTGGTAAAAGAGAGGGGCAGTGCGGGTGAATGACTCGGCCTTGGGTGTTGGCTTGAAAGCACGACCCGATAGCTCAGCGGTAGAGCACTTGACGTACAAAGTCAGGGGTCGTGAGTTCGAGCCTCGCTCGGGTCGGTTATTTTCCCGCACTCTCTATTAATTAATTATCTTCGAAATCCTGTTGTCTGAAAAGGATATTTCAAGTTGAGAATGGAAAGGCGGGCTGTTTGGAATTTACAATGGAAAGAGAGGCTTAATTTAGATTCTTCGAAGGATATCAGGGGTTACATGTAGACAAATACATATAATGCGAGTTTTCGATAAGATTTCTATCCAGAGCGGGATATTTTGAAGTGAGAATGGAAAGAGAGGCTGTATGTAGATTTTTCATAAATTCTTAGGGAGTACATGAAGAACAATATATATAATGCGAGTTTTAGATAAGATTTCTATCCAGAACGGGCTATTTGAAATCAAGATGTGGAAGAGAGGCTGCATTAAGTTTTTTTATAGGATCTTAGGGGTACATGTAGAAAAATATATTTAATGCGAGTTTCAGATAAGATTTCAATTGAGAACGGGATATTTCGAATTGAGAATAGAAAGAGAGGCTCGATTCAGATATTTTATAGGATCTTAGGGGTTACATGTAGAAAAATATATAGTAATGCGAATTTTAGATAAGATTACCATCCAGAACGGGATATTTCGCATTGCGATTGTAAAGAGAGGCTGAATTTAGATATTTCATAGGATCTTAGGGGGTACCTGTAGAAAATTACGTATAATTCGAGTTTTAGATAAGATTTCTATCCAGAACGGGATATTTTGAATTGAGAATGGAAAGAGAGGCTTAATTTAGATATGTTATTGGATGTTAGGGTGTACATGTAGAAAAATACATATAATGTGAGTTTTAGAAAAGATTTTTATCCAGAATGGGATATGTCGAATTTAGAATGGAAAGAGTGGCTGCATTCAGATTTTTCATAGGATCTTAGGACATACATGTTGAAAAATATATAAAAATGCGAATTTTAGATAAGATTACCATCCAGAACGGGATATTTCGAATTGAGAATGGAAAAAGAGGCTCAATTCAGATTTTTCATAGCTTCTTAGGGGGTACATGAAGAACAATATATAATAATGCGAGTTTCAGATAAGATTCCTATCAAGAACGGGCTATTTGAAATCAAGATGTGAAAGAGAGGCTGCATTAAGTTTTTCATAGGATCTTAGGGGTAATTGTCGAAAAATACATAAAATACTAGTTTTAGATAAGATAACCATCCAGAACGGGATATTTCGAATCGAGAATAGAAAGAGAGGCTGAATTTAGATTTTACATAGGAATTTAGGGGGTACATATAAAAAAAACGTATAATTCAGGTTTAGGTAAGATTTCTATCCAGAACGGGATATTTCGAATTGAGAATGGAAAAAGAGGCTGAATTCAAATATTTTATAGGATCTTAGGGGGTACATGTAGAAAATATGTATAATTCGTCTTTTAGATAAGATTTCTATCCAGAACGGGTTATTTTAAATTTAGAATGGAAAGAGAGGTTTAATTTAGATTGTTCATAGGATCTCAGGGGGTACATGTAGAAAAATATATAATAATTTGAGTTTTAGATAAGATTTCTATCCAGAACGGGCTATTTAAATCAAGATATGAAAGAGAGGCTTCGTTAAGTTTTTTCATAGGATCTTAGGGGTACATGTAGAAAAATATATAGTAATGCGAATTTTAGATAAGATTACCATCCAGAACGGGATATTTCGCATTGCGATTGTAAAGAGAGGCTGAATTTAGATATTTCATAGGATCTTAGGGGGTACCTGTAGAAAATTACGTATAATTCGAGTTTTAGATAAGATTTCTATCCAGAACGGGATATTTTGAATTGAGAATGGAAAGAGAGGCTTAATTTAGATATGTTATTGGATGTTAGGGTGTACATGTAGAAAAATACATATAATGTGAGTTTTAGAAAAGATTTTTATCCAGAATGGGATATGTCGAATTTAGAATGGAAAGAGTGGCTGCATTCAGATTTTTCATAGGATCTTAGGACATACATGTTGAAAAATATATAAAAATGCGAATTTTAGATAAGATTACCATCCAGAACGGGATATTTCGAATTGAGAATGGAAAAAGAGGCTCAATTCAGATTTTTCATAGCTTCTTAGGGGGTACATGAAGAACAATATATAATAATGCGAGTTTCAGATAAGATTCCTATCAAGAACGGGCTATTTGAAATCAAGATGTGAAAGAGAGGCTGCATTAAGTTTTTCATAGGATCTTAGGGGTAATTGTCGAAAAATACATAAAATACTAGTTTTAGACAAGATAACCATCCAGAACGGGATATTTCGAATCGAGAATAGAAAGAGAGGCTGAATTTAGATTTTACATAGGAATTTAGGGAGTACATATAAAAAAAACGTATAATTCAGGTTTAGGTAAGATTTCTATCCAGAACGGGATATTTCGAATTGAGAATGGAAAAAGAGGCTGAATTCAAATATTTTATAGGATCTTAGGGGGTACATGTAGAAAATATGTATAATTCGTCTTTTAGATAAGATTTCTATCCAGAACGGGTTATTTTAAATTTAGAATGGAAAGAGAGGTTTAATTTAGATTGTTCATAGGATCTCAGGGGGTACATGTAGAAAAATATATAATAATTTGAGTTTTAGATAAGATTTCTATCCAGAACGGGCTATTTAAATCAAGATATGAAAGAGAGGCTCCGTTAAGTTTTTTCATAGGATCTTGGGGGTACATGTAGAAAAATATATAGTAATGCGAATTTTAGATAAGATTACCATCCAGAACGGGATATTTCGCATTGCGATTGTAAAGAGAGGCTGAATTTAGATATTTCATAGGATCTTAGGGGGTACCTGTAGAAAATTACGTATAATTCGAGTTTTAGATAAGATTTCTATCCAGAACGGGATATTTTGAATTGAGAATGGAAAGAGAGGCTTAATTTAGATATGTTATTGGATGTTAGGGTGTACATGTAGAAAAATACATATAATGTGAGTTTTAGAAAAGATTTTTATCCAGAATGGGATATGTCGAATTTAGAATGGAAAGAGTGGCTGCATTCAGATTTTTCATAGGATCTTAGGACATACATGTTGAAAAATATATAAAAATGCGAGTTTCAGATAAGATTCCTATCAAGAACGGGCTATTTGAAATCAAGATGTGAAAGAGAGGCTGCATTAAGTTTTTCATAGGATCTTAGGGGTGATTGTCGAAAAATACATAAAATACTAGTTTTAGATAAGATAACCATCCAGAACGGGATATTTCGAATCGAGAATAGAAAGAGAGGCTGAATTTAGATTTTACATAGGAATTTAGGGGGTACATATAAAAAAAACGTATAGTTCAGGTTTAGGTAAGATTTCTATCCAGAACGGGATATTTCGAATTGAGAATGGAAAAAGAGGCTGAATTTAGATATTTCATAGGATCTTAGGGGGTACATGTAGAAAATATGTATAATTCGTCTTTTAGATAAGATTTCTATCCAGAACGGGTTATTTTAAATTTAGAATGGAAAGAGAGGTTTAATTTAGATTGTTCATAGGATCTCAGGGGGTACATGTAGAAAAATATATAATAATTTGAGTTTTAGATAAGATTTCTATCCAGAACGGGCTATTTAAATCAAGATATGAAAGAGAGGCTTCGTTAAGTTTTTTCATAGGATCTTAGGGGTACATGTAGAAATATATATTTAATGCGAGTTTGAGATGAGATTTCAATTGAGAACGGGATATTTCGAATTGAGAATAGAAAGAGAGGCTTGATTCAGATATTTTATAGGATCTCAGGGGGTACATTTAGAAAAATATGTATAATTCGTGTTTGATATAAGATTTCTATTGAGAACGGGTTATTTTGAATTGAGAATAGAAAGAGAGGCTGGATTCAGATATTTTATAGGATCTTAGGGTGTATATGTAGAAAATACGTATAATGCGAGTTTAAGAAAAGATTTCTATCCAAAACGGGCTATTTGAAATCAAGATGTAAAAGAGAGGCTTCAATAAGTTTTTTCATAGGGTCTTAGGGGTACATGTAGAAAAATATATTTAATGCAAGTTTAAGATATGATTTCAATTCAGAACGGGATATTTCGAATTGAGAATGAAAAGAGAGGCTGAATTCAGATATTTATTAGATCTTAGGGTGTATGTTGTGTTTTTCGCCTCAACAGACATATAAGAACAGAAAATAAAACTGTTTTCCAATATTAAACTTTCAACATCCAAACCGTACAAAAACAGCTCATAGAACAATGCTTTTGAAAAAGTATGTTACGTTATAGAAATGGTGTTCACTCACGCATTTTGATTAACACCTTAAAATAAAGCGTCTTTTCTAAAACTATAACACCTCCCCGCTAGCCTAAAACTTCCATCTTAGGCGATCAAGTTTATTGTTTCTTTAAACGTCTTGATCTTCTTGGCTTATCCCGGCTATACTTGGTACTGGTTGGCATTCGAGGGTTAGGTCTCTTGGGTCTAACATATGGTCCTGGATCTGCAATTCTCAATTTTTGACCATTTTCAACTTTCGTTTCTTTGTGTGTTGCCATCTCTGATATACCGGCTGGAACTGCAATGCTTGGTGTATCCCCCGGCTCAGCATCCTCTACTGAGAAGTATCTCGGGCGTAACTGCTCTACATGTCTGCGCCAAATGGGTCCCTTTGGATAAACCCTGACAGACACAGTCCGTGCTCCTTGTACCTTAGTAATTACTAAAGAAACTAAAGAACTTCAGAACAATATCGCTCGTTTAATAGCAGTTGTAGGACGTGTTTTTCATCGCTCAGCAAGTTCTTCTAAGATCAACGATACTTACCAAAGAGATCTATTGAGATGAGTTGTAGTGATGAACTAATCACACATGCAATCAATTATATCAGAGAAAAATTAAAGAAGAGACCAGACAAATTCGCCATCACAAGTTTTGTGAACTCGAGGCATGGCCTAAATCACACCGACGTGGCTGACACTGTAGATCAACTGGAAGCCAAGGGAGTTATTTTCCGAAAGGTCAAGAAGAAGAGGCACTCATTCTTCATATCTGACTTGGATGAGGATGAAAACTCTTCTATAATGGAGAACGAGACTGAAGACAGTAATGTCGAAAGGAAAGAAGAGGAGAAACAGCGGGAAAGTGTTTTTGCACCCCGCCATGACAGACCTCCCTCGACCATCATGGACTTCATTCGTGCCGAGCTTGAAGAAAGGGAGCTACGTCTCGCAAACAAGATCATGGTCAATCTGGAAGGAAAATATCTGGAAAAGGCAAATAATGAGAAAGTGCTTATTGAAAGGTTAGAAAGGGAGGTGGATTTTCTCAAATCAGAAATTCAAAATAAGAACAATCTACTTTCAAGTTTGCTCACAAACATGGAAAATGGCAGGACTAACAATCAAAACGAAGACAAAGGTAGCGAATGCAAGAATAATGCAGAACCTTACACAGACAAAGGCAATGAATGGAGACAAATCATCCCCAAGAGAGCTGGAATCAGAAAAACAAGCAAGGAAAAGAGGCCATCTAGTGAATGCGATTGGCATGCAAGTTATGAGGATTTGCCACCGCTATCGAACAAATTTGACCTGCTGTCATCGTTGGAACTGAATGATACTGCTTCAGATCATTTTTGTACAGTAAAGTCTCCAGTAAAGTCACAAGAATCTAATAAAGTTACGGCAAGGAACAAAAGAGTTATTCGCAAAGATTTGGAAAGAATGCCATCAAGGCAAAAGGATCTCCATCGTGTTATTGATCAAGACCAACAGCCAAAACGAACCCAGGATTGTATTACTATCATCGGCGATTCCATGGTAAAAAATATTCAAGGATTCAAAATGAAGCAAGCAATCAAGAATGACCGAAATGTTTATGTTAAGTCATTCTCAGGAGCAACAGTGGATTGTATGAACAGTTATGTTTGCCCAACGATAATAAAGAATTCGAAGACAATCATTCTTCACTGTGGTACGAACGATTTGAGAAGATCCCAACCTGCCTGCAACATTGGAAACCAGGAGTAACTCGGTCCTGATTTCAGGGTTGGTACCCCGGGGCGACTCGTTAAATGGAAAGGCCACTGCGGTAAACAAGTTGCTGAAGCAAATATGTATAAGCAAGAACTTGAAATTCATTAACAATTCGAATAAAGATCCAAGCATACACCTTAACCGTAGCAGGCTACATCTAAATGACCGTGGAAACACGCTTTTAGCTAACAATTTTATTTATAATCTAGGATATTGACTAGAAATCGAGGGGGTAAAACCATACAAACTGTTTCCCATCGGCATAGAACCTGGGAAGCCTGATCTATCCAGCGCCAGTTACTGCTGGAACTACTGCGCATGACGTACATGACGCCACCGGCGACAGTGATGCAAAATCAGCATTACATAATCTGCGTTTAAAGAACATAGGTTGTATGACTATCGGGTATCTAAATATAAATTCCATTAGAAATAAATTCGATGCACTAAAAGCGATAGTTTCACAGAATCTTGACATTCTAATGGTCGCCGAAACAAAAATTGATGATTCATTCCCAAAGTGACAATTCTATATTGAAGGTTATGCTGATCCACTATGGCTTGACAGAAATTGTGAGGGTGGCGGTCTGTTGGTCTATGTGAAAAGTGACATCACAATGAAGCAGTTAAAGTCATTTAAATTGGATCTTGACATTGAATGTATTTGTTTTGAAATCAATTTAAGGGGGAATAAGTGGGCTCTTTGCAGTGTTTACCGACCACCGTCCCAATCGCAAGATCACTTTTTCGAAAATCTTGGCAAAGCAGTTGATCATTACAGTGAAAAATATGACAAATTTTTATTACTTGGGGATTTTAATACAGTAGAGACAGGTCAACAGATTCGTACTTTTATGAATAGCTATGACCTCAGAAATCTGGTGAAGGAGCCAACCTGTTTCAAGGCTGACAATCCACGGTGTATTGACCTAATCTTAACCAACAGATATAGGAGCTTCCAACATACCACCACTACCGAGACAGGTCTCTCTGACTTTCACAAAATGATAGTCACAGTTTTGAAAACGACGTACCAAAAGGCTGGACCTACTGTTATTAACTATAGAGAATATAAGAAATTTTCGTAGCAGACTTTCAAACAAGAACTTAAGGAAGAGTTGGCTAGCATTAAAACAACTGATTTAGACTACAGTTCTTTTCAAAATTGCTTTGAGAAGGTACTTGATAAGCATGCACCGATGAAGAAAAAATACGCAAGGGCCAATGATGGTCCCTTCATGAATCGAGTTCTTCGTAAAGCTACTATGCTGCGCTCTAGGTTGAAAAATAGATATAATAATAGCCGCACAGCTGAACATTGGGAAGCGTTTCATCGACAGCGTAATTTGTGTATCAAATTATTTAGAACGGAAAAAAGAAATTTCTATAAAAATTTGAATACTTCTGATATTACAGACAACAAGAAATTTTGGAAAACTGTAAAACCTGTCCTTTCCGATAAAAGTCGATCGAACTCAAATATTACCCTTATCGATAATAATAGGATGATTTCCAATGATAAGGAAGTTGCAGAAGCCATGAACGATTATTTTATATCGATTACTGACTCATTAGGTCTGACAGGGAACAGGGAGGTTACCATAAGTACAAATGGTTTATCAGATCCTATAGAAAAGGCTATAATGAAATATTCAAAACACCCTAGCATTAGGAAAATTCGCAGTTTTGCTCGAATTAACGGCTACTTTAAATTCCAAGAGGTTACTGTGGAACAGATGCACTCTGAAATTGAGGGGCTTAATCCTAAAAAGGCAACAACCTTTGGAAATATACCCGCGAGAGTGCTGAAAAATAGCTTTGACATTTGTTCCGAATCGTTGCAGCTTATTTTCAATAACTGCATTCAAAATGGTGTCTTTCCTGACCTATTAAAACTAGCAGATGTCACTTCCCTCCACAAATCGGAGGAGAAAACCAATAAGAAAAATTACAGACCGGTTAGTGTATTACCAACTGTTTCAAAGGTTTTTGAGAGACTTATGGATAAACAGATTATTGATTATATGCAATCTTATTTATCGTCACTTTTATGTGGTTTTCGTAAAGGGTACAATGTGCAGCACGCATTAGTTTGAATGCTTGAAAAATGGAAAGCAAGCTTAGACAGGGGAGAAAATGTTGGCGCAATCCTTATGGATCTCTCGAAAGCCTTTGATTGTATTAAACATGACCTCCTTATAGCATAACTAGATGCCTACGGATTCAGCCATGAAGCACTGTGTCTTGTTAACAGCTACTTGGAAAATAGGCATCAGAGAGTTAAGATTAATGGATCATTCAGTACCTACAAACAGTTGTTCCTTGGTGTTCCGCAAGGATCAGTTCTTGGTCCCCTCTTCTTTAACATCTACATAAATAACTTACTTCTCTACTTAATGGATACGGATATCTGCAATTACGCGGATGATACAACTCTATATGCGTGCGATAAAAATCTCAATAATGAAATTGCAAGGCTAGAGAATGACTCAAGTATAACTATCCAATGGTTCGCTGATAACTTTATGAAGTTGAATACAAACAAATGTCATTTACTTATTCTTGGCAAAAGTTCTAATCAACAGGTTAAAGTTAATGTAGGAGATTCTATCATAGAAAACTCGGAAGAGGAAAAGCTACTAGGTGTTGTGATAGACAAAAAACCCAGTTTTGAGACACATATCAGTAAAGTATGTAAGAAGGCTGGTAGCAAACTCACCGCCCTCGCTCGCATATCTGGATACATGGACGCTAATAAACTTAAAATCTTAATGAGAGCATTTGTAATTAGCCAATTCGAATATTGTCCACTAGTCTGGATGTTCCACAGTAGGCACTTGAATAGTAAGATTAATAGAATACACGAAAGAGCTCTGAGAATTGCATACAAAGACTATGATTCTAGCTTCAACACTCTGCTAGAAAATGATGGCTCGGTAAATATTCATGTAAAACACCTGCGAAATCTTATGATTGAAATGTTTAAAACAAAGGGAAATATCAACCCTCCTTTTATGAGGGAGATTTTCTGTGAGCGTCATGCTGTTTATAATTTGAGAAATAGTAATGAATTTATGGTACCAAGAGTAAGAACAACCATTTATGGAACCGAAACTATCAAATATAGAGGGCAGCGTCTTTGGCTCTCTTTACCTCAGCACATAAGGAATGCTCAATCTATTAATGAGTTTAAGAAAGAAATTAAAAGCTGGAATGGCACAGACTGTACATGCAAACTATGTAGGACGTTCGTGCCACAGCTTGGTTTTTTGTAATTCTATCTTTTAAATAGCTCAGGTTTTTATAGTTTTTTAATGGATCATTTTGTATTTAAAATTTTATGTATTTAATCTCGTATGTATTTAGTTGATGTAGTAGTTTTAACAGTTGGCTTGGATTAGCTCATTTCTTTGTAAATAGCTATGTAGCGCCAACTTTAAATAAATTGATTATTATTATGTTATTATTATTACTGCTGGTACCCATCGTGGATCTTTATCTCGTCGAGGTCCACAATAGAGAGCATAGCAAGGTGTACCCACTTTGTATTGTGGATTAAACCTCCCAGCTAGCTCTTGCGCAGCCTTCACTGTTTGCTTATTCTGACGTCCTTGTGCTTGATGCGCAGGAGAAGGAATCAGGATATCTATCGGTGACCTGATTTGGCGTCCATTGAGCAGCTCACTGGGAGAGGAACCACAAGCTAGTGGTGTTTTCCGATACTGCATCAAGAACTGCTGAAGGGCTGCTTTCAAAGGTGATGTTGACTTCAGCATCGACTTCTTGAAAGTCTGTACCAGTCTCTCAGCTGCACCATTAGTTGCTGGGTGATACGGAGGTCCTGTTAAATTAATGATCCCTCTTGCCTTGGACCATTCCTGGAATTCTTCTGAGGTAAAACTTGAAGCATTGTCCGAGACGAGCGTATGTGGATAACCAAAGTTTGCAAAGTCCTGTTCCAGCAAATCAATGGTTGCTCTGGAACTTGTAGTGCTGGTCTGGTGGATACACGGATAATTGGAGTACGCGTCTGTCAGCAACAGCCAATTTGATCCCAAGAAGTTGATAGCGTGGCCTACGTGCAGGCGGCTCCATGGTTTCTCTGGGAACATCCAAGGATGAACAGGCGGTTTGGATGGGAGATTTTGGTGCTCAGCACATGCTTGACAAGCTCGACTAACATCAGCAATACTAGCATCAATCCCAGGCCAATAGACAGCAGTCCTGGCAAGCTGTTTCATGCGTTGCATGTCAAAATGTCCTAGATGAAGAATCTCCAGCACTTGTGCTTGTAGACTGACTGGAATCACCACACGTGCTCCGTAGAACAAGCATCCATCAGTTACTGACAGTGACTCGCGGATTTTCTTGAAAGCATCCACTGTATAGCGCGTGCTTTCACTGTCAGTGCTATCTTCGTGTATCTTGCTGAAAGGCCAACCCTCTCTTGTATACCGCACTACAGTTGCAAGTACTCGGTCTTTATCTGTCTCTTTTGAGAGTACCCCTGGATCTGCTGCGTTGAGCTGTTTGCTGACAGTTTTGATGGTACAAATGCAATCTGCATCAGCATCACTTTCTCTTTCGTCAAACTGAGCATCTGGTCCCACCGGAAGTCGACTAAGTGCATCAGCATTTCCGTGGTCCGAAGTCTTCCTATACTCGATGGTATATTCGTATTGACTCAATATCAGTGCCCATCTTGCTAGACGGTTGGTGGCTAATGATGGCGTTGCCTTTGTAGGACCAAATAATGTAAGCAATGGCTTGTGGTCCATTATTAAAATGAATTTCCTTCCATAAAGGAAATGATGGAACTTGCTGAGAGCAAATATAATTGCTAAAGCCTCTTTCTGTATCTGGCTATAGTTTCATTGCGTCTCAGTTAGTGTTTTTGATGCATTGGCTATTGGGCGCTCTCTGCCATCTTTGTAATGGTGGAAAAGTACAGCGCCAATACCAACACTTGATGCATCACATGCTATTCCAATGGGTAGCGATGGGTCAAAATGCGCAAGAACTGTATCATTGCACAACATGGTCTTGACTTTATCGAATGCTGTCTGTTCCTTGGCACCCCATTCCCATGGTATATCTTTCTTTGTCAGCCTGTAAAGCGGCTCTATAAGTGTTGACAAGTTAGACAGGAACTTGTTGTAGAACTGTACTGATCCTAGAAATGATCGTAGACCAGAAACATCATTGGGTGCAGGCATCTTCAAAACAGCATCAACTTTAGGACTTTTTGCTATCCCTTTGCTGGACAACAGATGTCCCAGGTACTCGACGTATGGTTGAGCGAATGAGCACTTTTGGAAACGACAATGTAGTCCCTTTTCACTCAGTCGCTCAAACAAACTTTTTAAATTTGTGAGGTGCTCTTCTGCAGTTGATCCGCTGACTAGTATGTCATCCAGATAAACTGCCACTCCTGGTAGGTCACTTGTTAGTTGATCCATTATTTCTTGGAAATATCCAGGTGCTGAGCTTATTCCAAATGGAAGGCGCATCTGAAGCAGAACACCTTGATGTGTACTCAACGCAAGCCTTTTTTGCGATTCTGGGCCTAGTGCAATCTGGTTATATGCGTCAGCTAGATCAATCTTTGTAAACCCATATCCTCCTGACAACTTTTGCATCAGGTGTTCCGGTGTAGGAATTGGATGTGGGTGCGTTTCTAATTGTGTATTGACAGCAACAGAGTAATCTCCACAAACTCGTAGTTTAGATTTTGTCTGTCCCGGAATCAACGGTTTACGGATGGGTACCACTGGTGTACCGTACTCATTGAACTGGATTCTTTGCCAAACACCCAGGGCCGGTTCCAGGAAATTTTGTTGGGGGGGTGTAAGCTCTTATGTACCGAGTAATTTTAGAAAAAACAATACCAAAAATTTTGAGCTCAACTAATCGTGATCAGAACTAACAACTAAATGACTTACACTAACTTTAATTTAAGAAATTTAACTTTAACGAAAGAACTTTAATTTTAACTTCAATCTGAAAAAAGCGTTTCAACCAAATACAGCACGTTCTAATAAAAATACAGAGTCAATGGTGGGTCAAAAAATAACCCTCAGATTTTTGCGAGTCATTTAATTAGGAGCTTTTGACCCAGCCTCTTTTTCAATTCTTATAGCGCAATATATGAATAAATTAACTTTAAGTAGTGTCAAATCGAACTCTTCTGTTTTTTAAGTGTATCCAGTTCTTGACAACATCTTCCAAGTTGACATTTTCAGAGAAATCCTTCTCGCATGATATCAGCATCAGAGATTCCAGGCGGTCCTGGAGCATTGTGCTCGGCAGCTTAGTCTTCACCAACTTTAGTTTGCTAAAAGATCTTTCATTTGAAGCCACAGTAATTGGTGCTGTTTGAAGGAATGTATATGCTGTGTTGCTTGCCGGATAAATGTGCCTTCGACTATATACGAACTTTGCAATTTCACGGACTGTCATGCTCTTCACCAACTTTTTCTCTTGGAAGTCCTCTCTCAAAACAGTAAGCTCTGCAATAAGACTGCCACTTGAAACTTTCCCCGACAACAAATGCTCCAGATCCTCTGCTTGTTCTTCCCTTAAGTTATCCCAAGGAGGCAACAAAACAGTGAACGGCTTTATTTTCTTCAAAATGCTACCCCAGTTTTCTTTACAATCTGTAATTATCTGATCAAGTACAGAATAAATCTCTTTCGAATAAAACGTCTGGAAGGAGAATGCCTCCTCGTTGTCTCGGTTTTGATCAATTCTTCTTGGAATCAATCTTCTTCTGTGGCGGTGCTGAAACTCCTCTTCTGGATTTATTCCCATGTGCATTGCAATTTGTGTGGCAGCTTCAATCTGCTTTTGCACGTCATCTTCATTTCGAATCTTTTCTAACGCCCTAGTTGTCGATGACACTAGCTCAAGTGCGTCGAGTAAATTCAAACCCTCTTCCTGAAGTTGCACAACCAGAACCTTACAGCGCCGCATTATGAATCTCATAGTAGCCAAGCTGAAAACAAAATCAAATGTTTTCATTTTCTTCAAAATTGCTTTGGCTTGATCCTGTGTGTTTTTGTCACAGTCAAGTTGTCTATCCATTATCTGCTCGAGCAGCGAGACGATTACTGTCAAAGAGATCCAGACACTGTCAATAGATTCAGATCTAGCAATCCAACGAGTTTGCGAAAGATTTCGCATTTTCAAGGCCCCTTCTATTTCAACTTGTGCTTTTTCAAGTGCTTCAGATCGCTTGGTGCTACTAGAAAAGAATGTGTACAATGACTGTAATATGTCAAACATCGATGATACAAGACTGCTTGCTTTGGAGCTTCGTTCTACATATGTACTCAGCCTGTGAGCCTGGCATGGGATGTAAAGGATTTCCTTTTTGTGTGGAAAATCTTCTTGAATTTTATCACTTAGCACTCGTTGGCATCCTTTATACTTTCCAGACATACATGACGCAAAATCGTACGATTGAAAGACGAGTTTTTGTGGGTCCACACTACACTCATTGAGAGCTTTCAAAATTTCTGCAGCATGGCCTTCTCCGGACTTGTCTTTGAGAATCCTCAGACACAGTAAACGCTCAACCGGCTTGGCATTGACGACGTATCTTACAACAATTGCCATCTGATCTTTATTGCTTGTGTCCGGGGTAGTATCAGCCATTACTGAGAACGCTGAGACTTCCTCTAGCTCCTTCACCATACGATGCCTCACTGCGTCACCTAGCAACTTTATCAACTCATTTTGGGTGTCTTTGCTCATATAGGTAACATGGTATGGTCGCATCCTTGTTTGGTTCTGCCAGTATTTCAAAATGCCGCAATGTCGACTGATTAACTTCACAATCTCATGAAAGTTGCTGGATTCGTCAGTATTTCCACGAAATGCAAGGTCCTGCATAGCCATGGTGCGAGCAGCATCACATAATATTAACATAATTTTGGTGTTAAACATTGCGTCGTCAGTTTCTTTAATCATTTCATGACGACGAGACAAATCCAAAAGTGCATCAACGTTCTGATGTGGGTTAGTGAATCTTGCAAAATCTCGTAATGCTTCTCTGTGACTTTGCCTGGTGAAATGCTGTATCAGCTTGCCCTTCTTTCCTTTTCCAACACTCTTCATTTTGTGCCACTGTCTAACGCCATTAATAGTCCATGAAGCATCTGAAGAGGGTCTTCCAGCGCCGTTTGGAAATAAGGAACAAACATAGCAAAATGCTGCGTCATTTTGAACGCTATATTCAAGATGTGGAAAATCTTTGAACCAGGTGCTTGAAAACTTATTTTGTTTACCAGATTCAATGAATGCATTACTTGGATAAACTGTCAAGCGAGGCTGGTAGGGACCTAGGTTTATCACAAAACGGCGTTGGCTATCCGACAAATCTTTTTTTCTTTTTCCAGGGTCGTGTTCTATTAGTGCTGCTGCTTCTCCAGGTTGTACAGATCCTTTTTGCCTGTCAATTTTGACTTTAAGTCGTTCAGCAGATTTTTCTAAATCATTACACTGGGTTTTAATCTCGTTGGCAAACTCTTTTGCAGATATCGCAAACTCTTCGATATTTGGGGTACATGGTTGTGTTAGAATGTTTAACGTCAAATTACCTCTTTGCTCCAAAGTGGATAGCAGATGCTTGAGCTTTCCCGCACAGCTAATCCAATAATCATCATTTTCATCATCGGTGTCATCGTTTTCGGAGTTTTCAGCCTCACTCTCGCTCTCCTCATCAACCACATTCTCACCGACAACATAACTAATATTAGATACTGATTCTTCTTTTGCAGAATTCGCTAACCCAATCTCTTCGGTTTTGTCATCCAATATCTTCTCAGATGAAGATGAAGAAGATGAATCTTTTTCTTCAATTGGATTATCTTTCTTGCGTTTAGCTGCTACGAAAGGGTTTTTAACTGCACCTGCGGTTTCATATAGCACATTTTTGCCTTCATGTTTCTCTCTATTGTGTTGGAGGCGATAGTCACTGTTGAACTGGGAATTACACCCTTTTGCCTTGCATCTTATTTTTACTTGTCTTCTTTTCATAGCAGTGAAACATAGCCTGGTAAAAATAATTGTTCTCAGTTTTACTTCAGATGAAGAGACCCACTTGAAAAAATTCTCAAAAGCTCAAACTCAGGCCTTGTCAAATCTTGGAAAATCTTGCTTTTCAAACAGGCCTAGAATTTTTGTCACAGGCTTACGCGAGAATTACAAAATTCAAAACAAATGATTATATGGATATGTCTTCAGAAAATAAAATTCAAAAAACAGAAAGATCATTATTTGAAGCAAGTTTTTGAGTTACCTGAAAAGCTGCCGTTTCCCTTTCAAGTAGCGTAATACTTATTACTGTTACTATTTTTTTCAATTCTACTTTTGTTCGTCAGCTCAGCTTCATTCAGATAAAGGATTACCAGAGAATGTTGCTTCGCGGGTTTCGCGCCTTCTTCACAGGTGGCGTCAGTCACTATGTTTAGTTTTATTGAATAAATCGATCAGTGGAATTCGAACAATAGGGAACAATAGAGTAAGCAGGAAACACAAATGGTTTCTCAGGTTCTCACCGAATGAGACCACACCAGCAAATATCACATGGTCTTTGTAGGCACAGGGCAATAATGAAGAAAACTAGCTATTCAAAATGTTATGCATATTTAATTGCTTTTTGCGCAGTGATGCACTACACAGCATTTAATATAAAACTTCGTAACATAATTTTACCGACCAAAAATCGAACTTTACCGAGTAAATCGCCAAACTCAATTCTTGGGGGGGTGTCACACCCCCCCACACCCCCCCCCCATGGAACCGGCCCTGCAAACACCACGCCTGATTCCCGCCTCGTATGCTTGAGCTAAATCTTCCTGAAGCGCAAAAGGAACTGCTCTTGCTTTGCAAAAATTTAGTTTCGCATCAGGTTTGAATTTCACTTCCAGTTCAAAATCTTTCAGTCTCCCAAGCTCCGGCTTGAATAGATCTGGAAATTCTTCACATAGCTTGCGACATTCAGCTTGTAATTTCCGGTCAAGTTTCAAATCTTCAAATACAGCATGACACTGTGCATGCGCACCACTGTTCTGTTCGATGAGTGTGTCAACTGATATTCCAAGCTCCGCAATGGCACTCCGTCCAAGCAGGTTAAGGTCAGGTAATTCGGTTACATTAAATCCCAGTGACTGTTGATTGTAATTTTCGGTTTCCGCTTTTAACATAACAGTACCAAGAACTGGTAGCTTGTGTTGACTTGCTGATTCAAACTGCTGACTTGATGCTTGAAGGATGGGTTCACCTAGCTCATTCCATGCAGTTTTGCCAAGAAAATTATCTCCAGCACCGGTATCAACTTCAAAATCAACCATATGCTGGCCTTCTAGCTTGATTGGTAACTGAAGCTCAGGAACTTTAACTTTGTTGACCGTGTTTGTTTGCGAGATCGAAAAAATCTTTCTTAATTTATTTCTTTCTCCCGTAAGCTTGGCACTTTCTTTCTTTTTCTTCAAACAGGCAGCCTCTATATGCCCAATCTTATTACAATAATGTCATGTAGTGTTCTTAGATCTACAATCTTTTGGGTTATGACCAACCCTGCCACACCTAATACATTCAATAAAAGAGGATTTAGGTTCAGACGAGGTATACTTCCCTCTCTTTTTCGGTTGAATCTTGTTGACTTCTTGTCTTGAAACTTGCCCGTGAACCGTTTCCTTGGCAACTTTAGCTGCGTCTTCAATTTCAATTGCCATTTCTATAGCTCTAGCAAAAGTAAGATCGTCATCTTTAACTTTAAAAAGGGCCTTTAAAACCGCTTCATTGTTGATAGAGCAAATAAACCTGGTTCTCATTGCCTCGTCCAAAGAATCCGTGATTGATGTAAAGTCACAGGTAACAGCATCTTGGCGAATCCTACCGACTAATTCATTTACTGTCTCTCCTGGCTTTCTATCCATTTTACTCCAAAATTTGAATCGCTCGCGAACAATGAAACGCTTCGGATGAAATTGATCCATCATAAACTCTGCTATATTCTCCACACTAAGCTCGTTAACATCTTTTGGTGGCGTTTGTTGACTGGCAAGATTCGAGAGCAATTTGTATGTAACTGGAGTCTGATTCGTTAGGAAAACATAAGCCTTCTTCTCCTCTGGTATCGAGTTTGCCTCGGTAAAAGTATTAAAACGCGCCCAGTAATCCGTCCACAATTCTGTTGCTGAATCGAAAGCAGGAAAACTTTGTATACCACCTGTAAACGTTTTAATCGGTTCCTTTTCCTCAGATTTCCTGGCCATAGCTAAAATAGCCTGAAGTTGTTCCTGGTGACATTGATCCTGTCTCTCCATCATTATTCTTTGTTGTTCAATTTGCTGTTGAAGGAGCAGAACTAAATCTTGCGCCGCCATCTCAAACGCTCGTTGAACCCTCACTGCAAAACAACCTTGTAAAAGGAGTAGTACTATGCGATAATCGTTGCCAAATCCTAGGACTGATTAGTAAATCGTGTTCCACAATTCTCGTAGCCAAAAATCTGTTGTGTTTTTCGCCTCAACAGACATATAAGAACAGTTTAAAAATAAAACTGTTTTCCAATATTAAACTTTCAACATCCAAACCGTACAAAAACAACCCATAGAACAATGCTTTTGAAAAAGTATGTTACGTTATAGAAATGGTGTTCACTCACGCATTTTGATTAACACCTTAAAATAAAGCATCTTTTCTAAAACTACAACAGTGTACATGTAGAAAAATTTTTTTTTAATGCGAGTTTGATATAAGATTTCTATTCAGAATGGAATATTTCGAATTGAGAATGGAAAAAGAGGCTGAATTTAGATTTTTCATAGAAACCTAGGGGGTTCATAGAGAAAAATGTATAAAAATGCGAATTTTAGATAACATTACCATCCAGAACTGGATATTTCGAATTGAGAATAGAAAGAGAGGCTGAATTCAGATATTTATAGGATCTTAGGGTGTACATGTAGACAAATATATTCAATGCGAGTTTGATATAAGATTTCTATTCAGAACGGGATATTTCGAATTGAGAATGGAAAAAAAGGCTGAATTTAGATTTTTCATAGAAACTTAGGGGGTACATATAGAAAAATATATAAAAATGCGAATTTTAGATAACATTACCATCCAGAACGGTTTATTTCGAATTGAGAATAGAAAGAGAGGCTGAATTCAGATATTTATAGGATCTTAGGGTGTACATGTAGACAAATATATTTAATGCGAGTTTGATATAAGATTTCTATTCAGAATGAAATATTTCGAATTGAGAATGGAAAAAGAGGCTGAATTTAGATTTTTCATAGAAAATTAGGGGGTACATATAGAAAAATATATAAAAATGCGAATTTTAGATAACATTACCATCCAGAACGGGATATTTCGAATTGAGAATGGAAAAAGAGGCTGAATTTAGATTTTTCATAGAAACTTAGGGGGTACATATAGAAAAATATATAAAAATGCGAATTTTAGATAATATTACCATCCAGAACGGGATATTTCGAATTGAGAATAGAAAGAGAGGCTGAATTTAGATTTTTCATAGAAACTTAGGGGGTACATATAGAAAAATATATAAAAATGCGAATTTTAGATAACATTACCATCCAGAACGGTTTATTTCGAATTGAGAATAGAAAGAGAGGCTGAATTCAGATATTTTATTGGATCTCAGGGGGTACATGTAGAAAAATATATTCAATGCGAGTTTGATATAAGATTTCTATTCAGAACGGGATATTTCGAATTGAGAATGGAAAAAGAGGCTGAATTCAGATTTTTCATAGAAAATTAGGGGGTACATATAGAAAAATATATAAAAATGCGAATTTTAGATAACATTACCATCCAGAACGGGATATTTCGAATTGAGAATAGAAAGAGAGGCTGAATTCAGATATTTATAGGATCTTAGGGTGTACATGTAGACAAATATATTTAATGCGAGTTTGATATAAGATTTCTATTCAGGATGGAATATTTCGAATTGAGAATGGAAAAAGAGGCTGAATTTAGATTTTTCATAGAAACCTAGGGGGTACATATAGAAAAATATATAAAAATGCGAATTTTAGATAACATTACCATCCAGAACGGGATATTTCGAATTGAGAATAGAAAGAGAGGCTGAATTCAGATATTTATAGGATCTCATGGGGTACATTTAGAAAAATATATTTAATGTGAGTTTGATATAAGATTTCTATTCAGAATGAAATATTTCGAATTGAGAATAGAAAGAGAGGCTGAATTCAGATATTTATAGGATCTTAGGGTGTACATGTAGACAAATATATTTAATGCGAGTTTGATATAAGATTTCTATTCAGAATGAAATATTTCGAATTGAGAATGGACAAAGAGGCTGAATTTAGATTTTTCATAGAAAATTAGGGGGTACATATAGAAAAATATATAAAAATGCGAATTTTAGATAACATTACCATCCAGAACGGGATATTTCGAATTGAGAATAGAAAGAGAGGCTGAATTCAGATATTTTATTGGATCTCAGGGGGTACATGTAGAAAAATATATTCAATGCGAGTTTGATATAAGATTTCTATTCAGAACGGGATATTTCGAATTGAGAATGGAAAAAGAGGCTGAATTCAGATTTTTCATAGAAAATTAGGGGGTACATATAGAAAAATATATAAAAATGCGAATTTTAGATAACATTACCATCCAGAACGGGATATTTCGAATTGAGAATAGAAAGAGAGGCTGAATTCAGATATTTATAGGATCTTAGGGTGTACATGTAGACAAATATATTTAATGCGAGTTTGATATAAGATTTCTATTCAGAATGAAATATTTCGAATTGAGAATGGAAAAAGAGGCTGAATTTAGATTTTTCATAGAAAATTAAGGGGTACATATAGAAAAATATATAAAAATGCGAATTTTAGATAACATTACCATCCAGAACGGGATATTTGGAATTGAGAATGGAAAAAGAGGCTGAATTCAGATTTTTCATAGAAAATTAGGGGGTACATATAGAAAAATATATAAAAATGCGAATTTTAGATAACATTACCATCCAGAACGGGATATTTCGAATTGAGAATAGAAAGAGAGGCTGAATTCAGATATTTATAGGATCTTAGGGTGTACATGTAGACAATTATATTTAATGCGAGTTTGATATAAGATTTCTATTCAGAATGGAATATTTCGAATTGAGAATGGAAAAAGAGGCTGAATTTAGATTTTTCATAGAAACTTAGGGGGTACATAGAGAAAAATATATAAAAATGCGAATTTTAGATAACACTACCATCCAGAACGGGATATTTCGAATTGATAATAGAAAGAGAGGCTGAATTCAGATATTTATAGGATCTTAGGGTGTACATGTATACAAATATATTTAATGCGAGTTTGATATAAGATTTCTATTCAGAATGGAATAAATCGAATTGAGAATGGAAAAAGAGGCTGAATTTAGATTTTTCATAGAAACTTAGGGGGTTCATAAAGAAAAATGTATAAAAATGCGAATTTTAGATAACATTACCATCCAGAACGGGATATTTCGAATTGAGAATAGAAAGAGAGGCTGAATTCAGATATTTATAGGATCTTAGGGTGTACATGTAGACAAATATATTTAATGCGAGTTTGATATAAGATTTCTATTCAGAATGAAATATTTCGAATTGAGAATGGAAAAAGAGGCTGAATTCAGATTTTTCATAGAAAATTAGGGGGTACATATAGAAAAATATATAAAAATGCGAATTTTAGATAACATTACCATCCAGAACGGGATATTTCGAATTGAGAATAGAAAGAGAGGCTGAATTCAGATATTTATAGGATCTTAGGGTGTACATGTAGACAAATATATTTAATGCGAGTTTGATATAAGATTTCTATTCAGGATGGAATATTTCGAATTGAGAATGGAAAAAGAGGCTGAATTTAGATTTTTCATAGAAACCTAGGGGGTACATATAGAAAAATATATAAAAATGCGAATTTTAGATAACATTACCATCCAGAACGGGATATTTCGAATTGAGAATAGAAAGAGAGGCTGAATTCAGATATTTATAGGATCTCATGGGGTACATTTAGAAAAATATATTTAATGTGAGTTTGATATAAGATTTCTATTCAGAATGAAATATTTCGAATTGAGAATAGAAAGAGAGGCTGAATTCAGATATTTATAGGATCTTAGGGTGTACATGTAGACAAATATATTTAATGCGAGTTTGATATAAGATTTCTATTCAGAATGAAATATTTCGAATTGAGAATGGACAAAGAGGCTGAATTTAGATTTTTCATAGAAAATTAGGGGCTACATATAGAAAAATATATAAAAATGCGAATTTTAGATAACATTACCATCCAGAACGGGATATTTCGAATTGAGAATAGAAAGAGAGGCTGAATTCAGATATTTTATTGGATCTCAGGGGTTACATGTAGAAAAATATATTCAATGCGAGTTTGATATAAGATTTCTATTCAGAACGGGATATTTCGAATTGAGAATGGAAAAAGAGGCTGAATTCAGATTTTTCATAGAAAATTAGGGGGTACATATAGAAAAATATATAAAAATGCGAATTTTAGATAACATTACCATCCAGAACGGGATATTTCGAATTGAGAATAGAAAGAGAGGCTGAATTCAGATATTTATAGGATCTTAGGGTGTACATGTAGACAAATATATTTAATGCGAGTTTGATATAAGATTTCTATTCAGAATGAAATATTTCGAATTGAGAATGGAAAAAGAGGCTGAATTTAGATTTTTCATAGAAAATTAAGGGGTACATATAGAAAAATATATAAAAATGCGAATTTTAGATAACATTACCATCCAGAACGGGATATTTCGAATTGAGAATGGAAAAAGAGGCTGAATTCAGATTTTTCATAGAAAATTAGGGGGTACATATAGAAAAATATATAAAAATGCGAATTTTAGATAACATTACCATCCAGAACGGGATATTTCGAATTGAGAATAGAAAGAGAGGCTGAATTCAGATATTTATAGGATCTTAGGGTGTACATGTAGACAATTATATTTAATGCGAGTTTGATATAAGATTTCTATTCAGAATGGAATATTTCGAATTGAGAATGGAAAAAGAGGCTGAATTTAGATTTTTCATAGAAACTTAGGGGGTACATAGAGAAAAATATATAAAAATGCGAATTTTAGATAACACTACCATCCAGAACGGGATATTTCGAATTGATAATAGAAAGAGAGGCTGAATTCAGATATTTATAGGATCTTAGGGTGTACATGTATACAAATATATTTAATGCGAGTTTGATATAAGATTTCTATTCAGAATGGAATAAATCGAATTGAGAATGGAAAAAGAGGCTGAATTTAGATTTTTCATAGAAACTTAGGGGGTTCATAAAGAAAAATGTATAAAAATGCGAATTTTAGATAACATTACCATCCAGAACGGGATATTTCGAATTGATATTAGAAAGAGAGGCTGAATTCAGATATTTATAGGATCTTAGGGTGTACATGTATACAAATTTATTTAATGCGAGTTTGATATAAGATTTCTATTCAGAATGGAATATTTCGAATTGAGAATGGAAAAAGAGGCTGAATTTAAATTTTTCATAGAAACTTAGGGGGTACATAGAGAAAAATATATAAAAATGCGAATTTTAGATAACATTACCATCCAGAACGGGATATTTCGAATTGAGAATAGAAAGAGAGGCTGAATTAAGATATTTATAGGATCTCATGGGGTACATTTAGAAAAATATATTTAATGCGAGTTTGATATAAGATTTCTATTCAGAATGGAATATTTCGAATTGAGAATGGAAAAAGAGGCTGAATTTAGATTTTTCATAGAAACTTAGGGGGTACATAGAGAAAAATATATAAAAATGCGAATTTTAGATAACATTACCATCCAGAACGGGATATTTCGAATTGAGAATAGAAAGAGAGGCTGAATTAAGATATTTATAGGATCTCATGGGGTACATTTAGAAAAATATATTTAATGCGATTTTGATATAAGATTTCTATTCAGAATGAAATATTTCGAATTGAGAATGGAAAAGGAGGCTGAATTTAAATTTTTCATAGAAACTTAGGGGGTACATAGAGAAAAATATATAAAAATGCGAATTTTAGATAACATTACCATCCAGAACGGGATATTTCGAATGGAGAATAGAAAGAGAGGCTGAATTAAGATATTTATAGGATCTCATGGGGTACATTTAGAAAAATATATTTAATGCGAGTTTGATATAAGATTTCTATTCAGAATGAAATATTTCGAATTGAGAATGGAAAAAGAGGCTGAATTTAGATTTTTCATAGAAAATTAGGGGGTACATATAGAAAAATATATAAAAATGCAAATTTTAGATAACATTACCATCCAGAACGGGATATTTCGAATTGAGAATGGAAAAAGAGGCTGAATTCAGATTTTTCATAGAAACTTAGGGGGTACATATAGAAAAATATATAAAAATGCGAATTTTAGATAACATTACCATCCAGAACGGGATATTTCGAATTGAGAATAGAAAGAGAGGCTGAATTCAGATATTTATAGGATCTTAGGGTGTACATGTAGACAAATATATTTAATGCGAGTTTGATATAAGATTTCTATTCAGAATGGAATATTTCGAATTGAGAATGGAAAAAGAGGCTGAATTTAGATTTTTCATAGAAACTTAGGGGGTACATAGAGAAAAATATATAAAAATGCGAATTTTAGATAACACTACCATCCAGAACGGGATATTTCGAATTGATAATAGAAAGAGAGGCTGAATTCAGATATTTATAGGATCTTAGGGTGTACATGTAGACAAATATATTTAATGCGAGTTTGATATAAGATTTCTATTCAGAATGGAATATTTCGAATTGAGAATGGAAAAAGAGGCTGAATTTAGATTTTTCATAGAAACTTAGGGGGTACATATAGAAAAATATATAAAAATGCGAATTTTAGATAACATTACCATCCAGAACGGGATATTTCGAATTGAGAATAGAAAGAGAGGCTGAATTCAGATATTTATAGGATCTTAGGGTGTACATGTATACAAATTTATTTAATGCGAGTTTGATATAAGATTTCTATTCAGAATGGAATATTTCGAATTGAGAATGGAAAAAGAGGCTGAATTTAAATTTTTCATAGAAACTTAGGGGGTACATAGAGAAAAATATATAAAAATGCGAATTTTAGATAACATTACCATCCAGAACGGGATATTTCGAATTGAGAATAGAAAGAGAGGCTGAATTAAGATATTTATAGGATCTCATGGGGTACATTTAGAAAAATATATTTAATGCGAGTTTGATATAAGATTTCTATTCAGAATGGAATATTTCGAATTGAGAATGGAAAAAGAGGCTGAATTTAGATTTTTCATAGAAACTTAGGGGGTACATATAGAAAAATATATAAAAATGCGAATTTTAGATAACATTACCATCCAGAACGGGATATTTCGAATTGAGAATAGAAAGAGAGGCTGAATTAAGATATTTATAGGATCTCATGGGGTACATTTAGAAAAATATATTTAATGCGAGTTTGATATAAGATTTCTATTCAGAATGGAATATTTCGAATTGAGAATGGAAAAAGAGGCTGAATTTAGATTTTTCATAGAAACTTAGGGGGTACATATAGAAAAATATATAAAAATGCGAATTTTAGATAACATTACCATCCAGAACGGGATATTTCGAATTGAGAATGGAAAAAGAGGCTGAATTTAGATATTTATAGGATCTCATGGGGTACATTTAGAAAAATATATTTAATGCGATTTTGATATAAGATTTCTATTCAGAATAAAATATTTCGAATTGAGAATGGAAAAAGAGGCTGAATTTAGATTTTTCATAGAAACTTAAGGGGTTCATAGAGCAAAATGTATAAAAATGCGAATTTTAGATAACATTACCACCCAGAACGGGATATTTCGAATTGAGAATAGAAAGAGAGGCTGAATTTAGATATTTATAGGATCTCATGGGGTACATTTAGAAAAATATATTTAATGCGATTTTGATATAAGATTTCTATTCAGAATGAAATATTTCGAATTGAGAATGGAAAAAGAGGCTGAATTTAGATTTTTCATAGAAACTTAGGGGGTTCATAGAGCAAAATGTATAAAAATGCGAATTTTAGATAACATTACCACCCAGAACGGGATATTTCGAATTGAGAATAGAAAGAGAGGCTGAATTCAGATATTTATAGGATCTTAGGGTGTACGTGTAGACAAATATATTTAATGCGAGTTTGATATAAGAATTCTATTCAGAATGGAATATTTCGAATCGAGAATAGAAAGAGAGGCTGAATTTAGATTTTTCATAGAAACTTAGGGGGTACATGTAGAAAAATATATAAAAATGCGAATTTTAGATAACATTACCATCCAGAACGGGATATTTCGAATTGAGAATGGAAAGAGAGGCTGAATTCAGATATTTATAGGATCTCAGGGGGTACATGTAGAAAAATATATTTAATGCGAGTTTGATATAAGATTTCTATTCAGAATGAATTATTTCGAATTGAGAATGGAAAGAGAGGCTTATGTTAGATTTTTCATAGAAACTTAGGGGTTGCATGTAGAAAAATATATAAAAATGCGAATTTTAGATAACATTACCATCCAGAACGGGATATTTCGAATTGAGAATAGAAAGAGAGGCTGAATTCAGATATTTATAGGATCTCAGGGGGTACATGTAGAAAAATATATTTAATGCGAGTTTGATATAAGATTTCTATTCAGAATGAATTATTTCGAATTGAGAATGGAAAGAGAGGCTTATGTTAGATTTTTCATAGAAACTTAGGGGGTACATGTAGAAAAATATATAAAAATGCGAATTTTAGATAACATTACCATCCAGAACGGGATATTTCGAATTGAGAATAGAAAGAGAGGCTGAATTCAGATATTTATAGGATCTCAGGGGGTACATGTAGAAAAATATATTTAATGCGAGTTTGATATAAGATTTCTATTCAGAATGAATTATTTCGAATTGAGAATGGAAAGAGAGGCTTATGTTAGATTTTTCATAGAAACTTAGGGGTTGCATGTAGAAAAATATATAAAAATGCGAATTTTAGATAACATTACCATCCAGAACGGGATATTTCGAATTGAGAATAGAAAGAGAGGCTGAATTCAGATATTTATAGGATCTCAGGGGGTACATGTAGAAAAATATATTTAATGCGAGTTTGATATAAGATTTCTATTCAGAATGAATTATTTCGAATTGAGAATGGAAAGAGAGGCTTATGTTAGATTTTTCATAGAAACTTAGGGGGTACATGTAGAAAAATATATAAAAATGCGAATTTTAGATAACATTACCATCCAGAACGGGATATTTCGAATTGAGAATAGAAAGAGAGGCTGAATTCAGATATTTATAGGATCTCAGGGGGTACATGTAGAAAAATATATTTAATGCGAGTTTGATATAAGATTTCTATTCAGAATGAATTATTTCGAATTGAGAATGGAAAGAGAGGCTTATGTTAGATTTTTCATAGAAACTTAGGGGTTGCATGTAGAAAAATATATAAAAATGCGAATTTTAGATAAGATTACCATCCAGAACGGGATATTTCGAATTGAGAATGGAAAGAGAGGCTGAATTCAGATCTTTATAGGATCTCAGGGGGTACATGTAGAAAATATATTTACTGCGAATTTGATATAAGATTTCTATTCAGAATGGAATATTTCGAATTGAGAATGGAAAAAGAGGCTGAATTTAGATTTTTCATAGAAAATTAGGGGGTACATATAGAAAAATATATAAAAATGCGAATTTTAGATAACATTACCATCCAGAAGGGAATATTTCGAATTGAGAATAGAAAGAGAGGCTGAATTTAGATTTTTCATAGAAACTTAGGGGGTACATATAGAAAAATATATAAAAATGCGAATTTTAGATAACATTACCATCCAGAACGGGATATTTCGAATTGAGAATGGAAAGAGAGGCTGAATTGAGATCTTTATAGGATCTCAGGGGGTACATGTAGAAAAATATATTTACTGCGAATTTGATATAAGATTTCTATTCAGGATGGAATATTTCGAATTGAGAATGGAAAAAGAGGCTGAATTTAGATTTTTCATAGAAACTTAGGGGGTTCATAGAGAAAAATGTATAAAAATGCGAATTTTAGATAACATTACCATCCAGAACGGGATATTTCGAATTGAGAATAGAAAGAGAGGCTGAATTCAGATATTTATAGGATCTTAGGGTGTACATGTAGACAAATATATTTAATGCGAGTTTGATATAAGATTTCTATTCAGAATGAAATATTTCGAATTGAGAATGGAAAAAGAGGCTGAATTTAGATTTTTCATAGAAAATTAGGGGGTACATATAGAAAAATATATAAAAATGCGAATTTTAGATAACATTACCATCCAGAACGGAATATTTCGAATTGAAAATAGAAAGAGAGGCTGAATTCAGATATTTTATTGGATCTCAGGGGGTACATGTAGATAAATATATTTAATGTGAGTTTGATATAAGATTTCTATTCAGAACGGGATATTTCGAATTGAAAATAGAAAGAGAGGCTGAATTCAGATATTTTATTGGATCTCAGGGGGTACATGTAGAAAAATATATTTAATGCGAGTTTGATATAAGATTTCTATTCAGAACGGGATATTTCGAATTGAGAATGGAAGAAGAGGCTAAATACAGAATTTTCATGAAAACTCTGGGGTTACATATAGAAAAATATATAAAAATGCGAATTTTAGACAACATTACCATCCAGAACGGGATATTTTGAATTGAGAATAGAAAGAGAGGCTGAATTCAGATACTTTATTGGATCTCAGGGGGTACATGTAGAAAAATATATTCAATGCGAGTTTGATATAAGATTTCTATTCAGAATGAATTATTTCGAATTGAGAATGGAAAGAGAGGCTTATGTTAGATTTTTCATAGAAACTTAGGGGTTGCATGTAGAAAAATATATAAAAATGCGAATTTTAGATAAGATTACCATCCAGAACGGGATATTTCGAATTGAGAATGGAAAGAGAGGCTGAATTCAGATCTTTATAGGATCTCAGGGGGTACATGTAGAAAAATATATTTACTGCGAATTTGATATAAGATTTCTATTCAGAATGGAATATTTCGAATTGAGAATGGAAAAAGAGGCTGAATTTAGATTTTTCATAGAAAATTAGGGGGTACATATAGAAAAATATATAAAAATGCGAATTTTAGATAACATTACCATCCAGAAGGGAATATTTCGAATTGAGAATAGAAAGAGAGGCTGAATTTAGATTTTTCATAGAAACTTAGGGGGTACATATAGAAAAATATATAAAAATGCGAATTTTAGATAACATTACCATCCAGAACGGGATATTTCGAATTGAGAATGGAAAGAGAGGCTGAATTGAGATCTTTATAGGATCTCAGGGGGTACATGTAGAAAAATATATTTACTGCGAATTTGATATAAGATTTCTATTCAGGATGGAATATTTCGAATTGAGAATGGAAAAAGAGGCTGAATTTAGATTTTTCATAGAAACTTAGGGGGTTCATAGAGAAAAATGTATAAAAATGCGAATTTTAGATAACATTACCATCCAGAACGGGATATTTCGAATTGAGAATAGAAAGAGAGGCTGAATTCAGATATTTATAGGATCTTAGGGTGTACATGTAGACAAATATATTTAATGCGAGTTTGATATAAGATTTCTATTCAGAATGAAATATTTCGAATTGAGAATGGAAAAAGAGGCTGAATTTAGATTTTTCATAGAAAATTAGGGGGTACATATAGAAAAATATATAAAAATGCGAATTTTAGATAACATTACCATCCAGAACGGAATATTTCGAATTGAAAATAGAAAGAGAGGCTGAATTCAGATATTTTATTGGATCTCAGGGGGTACATGTAGATAAATATATTTAATGTGAGTTTGATATAAGATTTCTATTCAGAACGGGATATTTCGAATTGAAAATAGAAAGAGAGGCTGAATTTAGATTTTTCATAGAAACTTAGGGGGTACATATAGAAAAATATATAAAAATGCGAATTTTAGATAACATTACCATCCAGAACAGAATATTTCGAATTGAGAATAGAAAGAGAGGCTGAATTTAGATTTTTCATAGAAACTTAGGGGGTACATATAGAAAAATATATAAAAATGCGAATTTTAGATAATATTACCATCCAGAACGGGATATTTCGAATTGAGAATAGAAAGAGAGGCTGAATTTAGATATTTTTTAGGATCTTAGGGGGTACATGTAGAAAAATATGTATAATTCGTGTTTGAGATAAGATTTCTATTGAGAACGGGATATTTCGGAGTGAGAATAGAAAAAGGGGCTGAATTTAGATTTTTCATAAAAACTTAGGGGGTACATATAGAAAAATATATAAAAATGCGAATTTTAGATAACATTACCATCCAGAACGGAATATTTCGAATTGAGAATAGAAAGAGAGGCTGAATTTAGATTTTTCATAGAAACTTAGGGGGTACATATAGAAAAATATATAAAAATGCGAATTTTAGATAACATTACCATCCAGAACGGGATATTTCGAATTGAGAATGGAAAGAGAGGCTGAATTGAGATCTTTATAGGATCTCAGGGGGTACATGTAGAAAAATATATTTACTGCGAATTTGATATAAGATTTCTATTCAGGATGGAATATTTCGAATTGAGAATGGAAAAAGAGGCTGAATTTAGATTTTTCATAGAAACTTAGGGGGTTCATAGAGAAAAATGTATAAAAATGCGAATTTTAGATAACATTACCATCCAGAACGGGATATTTCGAATTGAGAATAGAAAGAGAGGCTGAATTCAGATATTTATAGGATCTTAGGGTGTACATGTAGACAAATATATTTAATGCGAGTTTGATATAAGATTTCTATTCAGAATGAAATATTTCGAATTGAGAATGGAAAAAGAGGCTGAATTTAGATTTTTCATAGAAAATTAGGGGGTACATATAGAAAAATATATAAAAATGCGAATTTTAGATAACATTACCATCCAGAACGGAATATTTCGAATTGAAAATAGAAAGAGAGGCTGAATTCAGATATTTTATTGGATCTCAGGGGGTACATGTAGATAAATATATTTAATGTGAGTTTGATATAAGATTTCTATTCAGAACGGGATATTTCGAATTGAAAATAGAAAGAGAGGCTGAATTCAGATATTTTATTGGATCTCAGGGGGTACATGTAGAAAAATATATTCAATGCGAATTTGATATAAGATTTCTATTCAGAACGGGATATTTCGAATTGAGAATGGAAAAAGAGGCTGAATTTAGATTTTTCATAGAAACTTAGGGGGTACATATAGAAAAATATTTAAAAATGCGAATTTTAGACAACATTACCATCCAGAACGGGATATTTCGAATTGAGAATAGAAAGAGAGGCTGAATTCAGATATTTATAGGATCTTAGGTTGTACATGTAGACAAATATATTTAATGCGAGTTTGATATAAGATTTCTATTCAGAATGAAATATTTCGAATTGAGAATGGAAAAAGAGGCTGAATTTAGATTTTTCATAGAAAATTAGGGGGTACATATAGAAAAATATATGAAAATGCGAATTTTAGATAACATTACCATCCAGAACGGGATATTTCGAATTGAAAATAGAAAGAGAGGCTGAATTCAGATATTTTATTGGATCTCAGGGGGTACATGTAGATAAATATCTTTAATGTGAGTTTGATATAAGATTTCTATTCAGAACGGGATATTTCGAATTGAAAATAGAAAGAGAGGCTGAATTCAGATATTTTATTGGATCTCAGGGGGTACATGTAGAAAAATATATTTAATGCGAGTTTGATATAAGATTTCTATTCAGAACGGGATATTTCGAATTGAGAATGGAAGAAGAGGCTAAATACAGAATTTTCATGAAAACTCTGGGGTTACATATAGAAAAATATATAAAAATGCGAATTTTAGACAACATTACCATCCAGAACGGGATATTTTGAATTGAGAATAGAAAGAGAGGCTGAATT
Organism: Rhopilema esculentum; assembly: GCF_057945365.1. NCBI lineage: Eukaryota > Metazoa > Cnidaria > Scyphozoa > Rhizostomeae > Rhizostomatidae > Rhopilema > Rhopilema esculentum. The sequence goes on along the minus strand of NC_142823.1, from coordinate 12,680,839 downwards.
CAGATACTTTATTGGATCTCAGGGGGTACATGTAGAAAAATATATTCAATGCGAGTTTGATATAAGATTTCTATTCAGAACGGGATATTTCGAATTGAGAATGGAAAAAGAGGCTGAATTCAGATTTTTCATAGAAAATTAGGGGGTACATATAGAAAAATATATAAAAATGCGAATTTTAGATAACATTACCATCCAGAACGGGATATTTCGAATTGAGAATAGAAAGAGAGGCTGAATTTAGATTTTTCATAGAAACTTAGGGGGTACATATAGAAAAATATATAAAAATGCGAATTTTAGATAACATTACCATCCAGAACGGGATATTTCGAATTGAGAATAGAAAGAGAGGCTGAATTTAGATATTTATAGGATCTCAGGGGGTACATGTAGAAAAATATATTTAATGCGAGTTTGATATAAGATTTCTATTCAGAATGAATTATTTCGAATTGAGAATGGAAAGAGAGGCTTATGTTAGATTTTTCATAGAAACTTAGTGGGTACATATAGAAAAATATATAAAAATGCGAATTTTAGATAACATTACCATCCAGAACGGGATATTTCGAATTGAGAATGGAAAGAGAGGCTGAATTCAGATCTTTATAGGATCTCAGGGGGTACATGTAGAAAAATATATTTAATGCGAGTTTGATATAAGATTTCTATTCAGAATGAATTATTTCGAATTGAGAATGGAAAGAGAGGCTTATGTTAGATTTTTCATAGAAACCTAGGGGGTACATATAGAAAAATATATAAAAATGCGAATTTTAGATAACATTACCATCCAGAACGGGATATTTCGAATTGAGAATGGAAAGAGAGGCTGAATTCAGATCTTTATAGGATCTCAGGGGGTACATGTAGAAAAATATATTTACTGCGAATTTGATATAAGATTTCTATTCAGAACGGGATATTTCGAATTGAGAATGGAAAAAGAGGCTGAATTTAGATTTTTCATAGAAACTTAGGGGGTACATATAGAAAAATATATAAAAATGCGAATTTTAGATAACATTAGCATCCAGAACGGGATATTTCAAATTGAGAATAGAAAGAGAGGCTGAATTCAGATATTTATAGGATCTAAGGGTGTACATGTAGAAAAATATATTCAATGCGAGTTTGATATAAGATTTCTATTCAGAACGGGATATTTCAAATTGAGAATGGAAAAAGGGGCTGAATTTAGATTTTTCATAGAAACTTAGGGGGTACACATAGAAAAATATATAAAAATGCGAATTTTAGATAACATTACCATCCAGAACGGGATATTTCGAATTGAGAATAGAAAGAGAGGCTGAATTCAGATATTTATAGGATCTCATGGGGTACATGTAGAAAAATATATAAAAATGCGAATTTTAGATAACATTACCATCCAGTACGGGATTTTTCGAATTGAGAATAGAAAGAGAGGCTGAATTCAGATATTTATAGGATCTTAGGGGGTACATATAGAAAAATATATAAAAATGCGAATTTTAGATAACATTACCATCCAGAACGGGATATTTCGAATTGAGAATGGAAAAAGAGGCTGAATTTAGATTTTTCATAGAAACTTAGGGGGTACATATAGAAAAATATATAAAAATGCGAATTTTAGATAACATTACCATCCAGAACGGGATATTTCGAATTGAGAATAGAAAGAGAGGCTGAATTCAGATATTTATAGGACCTTAGGGTGTACATGTAGACAAATATATTTAATGCGAGTTTGATATAAGATTTCTATTCAGAATGAAATATTTCGAATTGAGAATGGACAAAGAGGCTGAATTTAGATTTTTCATAGAAACTTAGGGGGTACATATAGAAAAATATATAAAAATGCGAATTTTAGATAACATTACCATCCAGAACGGGATATTTCGAATTGAGAATAGAAAGAGAGGCTGAATTCAGATATTTATAGGATCTTAGGGTGTACATGTAGACAAATATATTTAATGCGAGTTTGATATAAGATTTCTATTCAGAATGAAATATTTCGAATTGAGAATGGACAAAGAGGCTGAATTTAGATTTTTCATAGAAACTTAGGGGGTACATATAGAAAAATATATAAAAATGCGAATTTTAGATAACATTACCATCCAGAACGGGATATTTCGAATTGAGAATAGAAAGAGAGGCTGAATTCAGATATTTTATTGGATCTCAGGGGGTACCTGTAGAAAAATATATTTAATGCGAGTTTGATATAAAATTTCTATTCAGAACGGGATATTTCGAATTGAGAATGGAAAAAGAGGCTTAATTTAGATTTTTCATAGAAACTTAGGGGGTACATATAGAAAAATATATAAAAATGCGAATTTTAGATAACATTACCATCCAGAACGGGATATTTCGAATTGAGAATAGAAAGAGAGGCTGAATTCAGATATTTTATTGGATCTCAGGGGGTACCTGTAGAAAAATATATTTAATGCGAGTTTGATATAAAATTTCTATTCAGAACGGGATATTTCGAATTGAGAATGGAAAAAGAGGCTTAATTTAGATTTTTCATAGAAACTTAGGGGGTACATATAGAAAAATATATAAAAATGCGAATTTTAGATAACATTACCATCCAGAACGGGATATTTCGAATTGAGAATAGAAAGAGAGGCTGAATTCAGATATTTATAGGATCTTAGGGTGTACATGTAGACAAATATATTTAATGCGAGTTTGATATAAGATTTCTATTCAGAATGAAATATTTCGAATTGAGAATGGACAAAGAGGCTGAATTTAGATTTTTCATAGAAACTTAGGGGGTACATATAGAAAAATATTAAAAAATGCGAATTTTAGATAACATTACCATCCAGAACGGGATATTTCGAATTGAGAATAGAAAGAGAGGCTGAATTCAGATATTTTATTGGATCTCAGGGGGTACCTGTAGAAAAATATATTTAATGCGAGTTTGATATAAAATTTCTATTCAGAACGGGATATTTCGAATTGAGAATGGAAAAAGAGGCTTAATTTAGATTTTTCATAGAAACTTAGGGGGTACATATAGAAAAATATATAAAAATGCGAATTTTAGATAACATTACCATCCAGAACGGGATATTTCGAATTGAGAATAGAAAGAGAGGCTGAATTTAGATATTTATAGGATCTCAGGGGGTACATGTAGAAAAATATATTTAATGCGAGTTTGATATAAGATTTCTATTCAGAATGAATTATTTCGAATTGAGAATGGAAAGAGAGGCTTATGTTAGATTTTTCATAGAAACTTAGTGGGTACATATAGAAAAATATATAAAAATGCGAATTTTAGATAACATTACCATCCAGAACGGGATATTTCGAATTGAGAATGGAAAGAGAGGCTGAATTCAGATCTTTATAGGATCTCAGGGGGTACATGTAGAAAAATATATTTAATGCGAGTTTGATATAAGATTTCTATTCAGAATGAATTATTTCGAATTGAGAATGGAAAGAGAGGCTTATGTTAGATTTTTCATAGAAACCTAGGGGGTACATATAGAAAAATATATAAAAATGCGAATTTTAGATAACATTACCATCCAGAACGGGATATTTCGAATTGAGAATGGAAAGAGAGGCTGAATTCAGATCTTTATAGGATCTCAGGGGGTACATGTAGAAAAATATATTTACTGCGAATTTGATATAAGATTTCTATTCAGAACGGGATATTTCGAATTGAGAATGGAAAAAGAGGCTGAATTTAGATTTTTCATAGAAACTTAGGGGGTACATATAGAAAAATATATAAAAATGCGAATTTTAGATAACATTAGCATCCAGAACGGGATATTTCAAATTGAGAATAGAAAGAGAGGCTGAATTCAGATATTTATAGGATCTAAGGGTGTACATGTAGAAAAATATATTCAATGCGAGTTTGATATAAGATTTCTATTCAGAACGGGATATTTCAAATTGAGAATGGAAAAAGGGGCTGAATTTAGATTTTTCATAGAAACTTAGGGGGTACACATAGAAAAATATATAAAAATGCGAATTTTAGATAACATTACCATCCAGAACGGGATATTTCGAATTGAGAATAGAAAGAGAGGCTGAATTCAGATATTTATAGGATCTCATGGGGTACATGTAGAAAAATATATAAAAATGCGAATTTTAGATAACATTACCATCCAGTACGGGATTTTTCGAATTGAGAATAGAAAGAGAGGCTGAATTCAGATATTTATAGGATCTTAGGGTGTACATGTAGACAAATATATTTAATGCGAGTTTGATATAAGATTTCTATTCAGAATGAAATATTTCGAATTGAGAATGGAAAAAGAGACTGAATTTAGATTTTTCATAGAAAATTAGGGGGTACATATAGAAAAATATATAAAAATGCGAATTTTAGATAACATTACCATCCAGAACGGGATATTTCGAATTGAGAATAGAAAGAGAGGCTGAATTCAGATATTTATAGGATCTTAGGGTGTACATGTAGACAAATATATTTAATGCGAGTTTGATATAAGATTTCTATTCAGAATGAAATATTTCGAATTGAGAATGGAAAAAGAGGCTGAATTTAGATTTTTCATAGAAAATTAGGGGGTACACATAGAAAAATATATAAAAATGCGAATTTTAGATAACATTACCATCCAGAACGGGATATTTCGAATTGAGAATAGAAAGAGAGGCTGAATTCAGATATTTATAGGATCTTAAGGTGTACATGTAGAAAATTATATTTAATGCGAGTTTGATATAAGATTTCTATTCAGAACGGGATATTTCGAATTGAGAATGGAAAAAGAGGCTGAATTTAGATTTTTCATAGAAACTTAGGGGGTACACATAGAAAAATATATAAAAATGCGAATTTTAGATAACATTACCATCCAGAACGGGATATTTCGAATTGAGAATGGAAAAAGAGGCTGAATTCAGATATTTATAGGATCTTAAGGTGTACATGTAGAAAATTATATTTAATGCGAGTTTGATATAAGATTTCTATTCAGAACGGGATATTTCGAATTGAGAATGGAAAAAGAGGCTGAATTTAGATTTTTCATAGAAACTTAGGGGGTACATATAGAAAAATATATAAAAATGCGAATTTTAGATAACATTACCATCCAGAACGGGATATTTCGAATTGAGAATAGAAAGAGAGGCTGAATTCAGATATTTATAGGATCTTAAGGTGTACATGTAGAAAATTATATTTAATGCGAGTTTGATATAAGATTTCTATTCAGAACGGGATATTTCGAATTGAGAATGGAAAAAGAGGCTGAATTTAGATTTTTCATAGAAACTTAGGGGGTACATATAGAAAAATATATAAAAATGCGAATTTTAGATAACATTACCATCCAGAACGGGATATTTCGAATTGAGAATAGAAAGAGAGGCTGAATTCAGATATTTATAGGATCTTAAGGTGTACATGTAGAAAATTATATTTAATGCGAGTTTGATTTAAGATTTCTATTCAGAACGGGATATTTCGAATTGAGAATGGAAAAAGAGGCTGAATTTAGATTTTTCATAGAAACTTAGGGGGTACATATAGAAAAATATATAAAAATGCGAATTTTAGATAACATTACCATCCAGAACGGGATATTTCGAATTGAGAATAGAAAGAGAGGCTGAATTCAGATATTTATAGGATCTTAAGGTGTACATGTAGAAAATTATATTTAATGCGAGTTTGATATAAGATTTCTATTCAGAACGGGATATTTCGAATTGAGAATGGAAAAAGAGGCTGAATTTAGATTTTTCATAGAAACTTAGGGGTACATATAGAAAAATATATAAAAATGCGAATTTTAGATAACATTACCATCCAGAACGGGATATTTCGAATTGAGAATAGAAAGAGAGGCTGAATTCAGATATTTATAGGATCTTAAGGTGTACATGTAGAAAATTATATTTAATGCGAGTTTGATATAAGATTTCTATTCAGAACGGGATATTTCGAATTGAGAATGGAAAAAGAGGCTGAATTTAGATTTTTCATAGAAACTTAGGGGTACATATAGAAAAATATATAAAAATGCGAATTTTAGATAACATTACCATCCAGAACGGGATATTTCGAATTGAGAATAGAAAGAGAGGCTGAATTCAGATATTTATAGGATCTTAGGGTGTACATGTGGAAAATTATATTTAATGCGAGTTTGATATAAGATTTCTATCCAAAACGGGATATATTGAATTAAGAATAGAAAGAGAGGCTGAATTTAGATTTTTCATAGAAACTTAGGGGTACATATAGAAAAATATAAAAAAATGCGAATTTTAGATAACATTACCATCCAGAACGGGATATTTCGAATTGAGAATGGAAAAAGAGGCTGAATTCAGATATTTATAGGATCTTAGGGTGTACGTGTAGACAAATATATAAAAATGCGAATTTTAGATAACATTACTATCAAGAACGGAATATTTCGAATTGAGAATGGAAAAAGAGGCTGAATTCAGATATTTATAGGATCTTAGGGTGTACGTGTAGACAAATATATAAAAATGCGAATTTTAGATAACATTACCATCCAGAACGGGATATTTCGAATTGAGAATGGAAAAAGAGGCTGAGTTCAGATATTTATAGGATCTTAGGGTGTACGTGTAGACAAATATATAAAAATGCGAATTTTAGATAACATTACCATCCAGAACGGGATATTTCGAATTGAGAATGGAAAAAGAGGCTGAATTCAGATATTTATAGGATCTTAGGGTGTACGTGTAGACAAATATATAAAAATGCGAATTTTAGATAACATTACCATCCAGAACGGGATATTTCGAATTGAGAATAGAAAGAGAGGCTGAATTCAGATATTTATAGGATCTTAGGGTGTACATGTAGACAAATATATTTAATGCGAGTTTGATATAAGATTTCTATTCAGAATGAAATATTTCGAATTGAGAATGGAAAAAGAGGCTGAATTTAGAATTGTCATAGAAAATTAGGGGGTACATATAGAAAAATATATAAAAATGCGAATTTTAGATAACATTACCATCCAGAACGGGATATTTCGAATTGAGAATAGAAAGAGAGGCTGAATTCAGATATTTTATTGGATCTCAGGTGGTACATGTAGAAAAATATATTTAATGCGAGTTTGATATAAGATTTCTATTCAGAACGGGATATTTCGAATTGAGAATGGAAAAAGAGGCTGAATTTAGATTTTTCATAGAAACCTAGGGGGTACATATAGAAAAATATATAAAAATGCGAATTTTAGATAACATTACCATCCAGAACGGGATATTTCGAATTGAGAATAGAAAGAGAGGCTGAATTCAGATATTTATAGGATCTCATGGGGTACATTTAGAAAAATATATTTAATGTGAGTTTGATATAAGATTTCTATTCAGAACGGGATATTTCGAATTGAGAATGGAAAAAGAGGCTGAATTTAGATTTTTCATAGAAACCTAGGGGGTACATATAGAAAAATATATAAAAATGCGAATTTTAGATAACATTACCATCCAGAACGGGATATTTCGAATTGAGAATAGAAAGAGAGGCTGAATTCAGATATTTATAGGATCTCATGGGGTACATTTAGAAAAATATATTTAATGCGAGTTTGATATAAGATTTCTATTCAGAACGGGATATTTCGAATTGAGAATGGAAAAAGAGGCTGAATTTAGATTTTTCATAGAAACCTAAGGGGTACATATAGAAAAATATATAAAAATGCGAATTTTAGATAACATTACCATCCAGAACGGGATATTTCGAATTGAGAATGGAAAAAGAGGCTGAATTCAGATTTTTCATAAAAACTTAGAGGGTACATAGAGAAAAATATATAAAAATGCGAATTTTAGATAACACTACCATCCAGAACGGGATATTTCGAATTGATAATAGAAAGAGAGGCTGAATTCAGATATTTATAGGATCTTAGGGTGTACATGTATACAAATATATTTAATGCGAGTTTGATATAAGATTTCTATTCAGAATGGAATATTTCGAATTGAGAATGGAAAAAGAGGCTGAATTCAGATTTTTCATAGAAAATTAGGGGGTACATATAGAAAAATATATAAAAATGCGAATTTTAGATAACATTACCATCCAGAACGGGATATTTCGAATTGAGAATAGAAAGAGAGGCTGAATTCAGATATTTATAGGATCTCATGGGGTACATTTAGAAAAATATATTTAATGCGAGTTTGATATAAGATTTCTATTCAGAATGGAATATTTCGAATTGAGAATGGAAAAAGAGGCTGAATTTAGATTTTTCATAAAAACTTAGAGGGTACATAGAGAAAAATATATAAAAATGCGAATTTTAGATAACACTACCATCCAGAACGGGATATTTCGAATTGATAATAGAAAGAGAGGCTGAATTCAGATATTTATAGGATCTTAGGGTGTACATGTATACAAATATATTTAATGCGAGTTTGATATAAGATTTCTATTCAGAATGGAATATTTCGAATTGAGAATGGAAAAAGAGGCTGAATTTAGATTTTTCATAAAAACTTAGAGGGTACATAGAGAAAAATATATAAAAATGCGAATTTTAGATAACACTACCATCCAGAACGGGATATTTCGAATTGATAATAGAAAGAGAGGCTGAATTCAGATATTTATAGGATCTTAGGGTGTACATGTATACAAATATATTTAATGCGAGTTTGATATAAGATTTCTATTCAGAATGGAATATTTCGAATTGAGAATGGAAAAAGAGGCTGAATTCAGATTTTTCATAGAAAATTAGGGGGTACATATAGAAAAATATATAAAAATGCGAATTTTAGATAACATTACCATCCAGAACGGGATATTTCGAATTGAGAATAGAAAGAGAGGCTGAATTCAGATATTTATAGGATCTCATGGGGTACATTTAGAAAAATATATTTAATGCGAGTTTGATATAAGATTTCTATTCAGAATGGAATATTTCGAATTGAGAATGGAAAAAGAGGCTGAATTTAGATTTTTCATAAAAACTTAGAGGGTACATAGAGAAAAATATATAAAAATGCGAATTTTAGATAACACTACCATCCAGAACGGGATATTTCGAATTGATAATAGAAAGAGAGGCTGAATTCAGATATTTATAGGATCTTAGGGTGTACATGTATACAAATATATTTAATGCGAGTTTGATATAAGATTTCTATTCAGAATGGAATATTTCGAATTGAGAAGGGAAAAAGAGGCTGAATTCAGATTTTTCATAGAAAATTAGGGGGTACATATAGAAAAATATATAAAAATGCGAATTTTAGATAACATTACCATCCAGAACGGGATATTTCGAATTGAGAATGGAAAAAGAGGCTGAATTTAGATTTTTCATAAAAACTTAGAGGGTACATAGAGAAAAATATATAAAAATGCGAATTTTAGATAACACTACCATCCAGAACGGGATATTTCGAATTGATAATAGAAAGAGAGGCTGAATTCAGATATTTATAGGATCTTAGGGTGTACATGTATACAAATATATTTAATGCGAGTTTGATATAAGATTTCTATTCAGAATGAAATATTTCGAATTGAGAATAGAAAGAGAGGCTGAATTTAGATTTTTCATAGAAACTTAGGGGGTACATATAGAAAAATATATAAAAATGCGAATTTTAGATAACATTACCATCCAGAACGGAATATTTCGAATTGAGAATAGAAAGAGAGGCTGAATTTAGATTTTTCATAGAAACTTAGGGGGTACATATAGAAAAATATATAAAAATGCGAATTTTAGATAACATTACTATCAAGAACGGAATATTTCGAATTGAGAATAGAAAGAGAGGCTGAATTCAGATTTTTCATAGAAACTTAGGGGGTACATATAGAAAAATATATAAAAATGCGAATTTTAGATAACATTACCATCCAGAACGGAATATTTCGAATTGAGAATAGAAAGAGAGGCTGAATTTAGATTTTTCATAGAAACTTAGGGGGTACATATAGAAAAATATATAAAAATGCGAATTTTAGATAACATTACCATCCAGAATGGAATATTTCGAATTGAGAATAGAAAGAGAGGCTGAATTTAGATTTTTCATAGAAACTTAGGGGGTACATATAGAAAAATATATAAAAATGCGAATTTTAGATAACATTACCATCCAGAACGGAATATTTCGAATTGAGAATAGAAAGAGAGGCTGAATTTAGATTTTTCATAGAAACTTAGGGGGTACATATAGAAAAATATATAAAAATGCGAATTTTAGATAACATTACCATCCAGAACGGAATATTTCGAATTGAGAATAGAAAGAGAGGCTGAATTTAGATTTTTCATAGAAACTTAGGGGGTACATATAGAAAAATATATAAAAATGCGAATTTTAGATAACATTACCATCCAGAACAGAATATTTCGAATTGAGAATAGAAAGAGAGGCTGAATTTAGATTTTTCATAGAAACTTAGGGGGTACATATAGAAAAATATATAAAAATGCGAATTTTAGATAATATTACCATCCAGAACGGAATATTTCGAATTGAGAATAGAAAGATAGGCTGAATTTAGATTTTTCATAGAAACTTAGGGGGTACATATAGAAAAATATATAAAAATGCGAATTTTAGATAACATTACCATCCAGAACGGAATATTTCGAATTGAGAATAGAAAGAGAGGCTGAATTTAGATTTTTCATAGAAACTTAGGGGGTACATATAGAAAAATATATAAAAATGCGAATTTTAGATAACATTACCATCCAGAACAGAATATTTCGAATTGAGAATAGAAAGAGAGGCTGAATTTAGATTTTTCATAGAAACTTAGGGGGTACATATAGAAAAATATATAAAAATGCGAATTTTAGATAATATTACCATCCAGAACGGGATATTTCGAATTGAGAATAGAAAGAGAGGCTGAATTTAGATATTTTTTAGGATCTTAGGGGGTACATGTAGAAAAATATGTATAATTCGTGTTTGAGATAAGATTTCTATTGAGAACGGGATATTTCGGAGTGAGAATAGAAAAAGGGGCTGAATTTAGATTTTTCATAAAAACTTAGGGGGTACATATAGAAAAATATATAAAAATGCGAATTTTAGATAACATTACCATCCAGAACGGAATATTTCGAATTGAGAATAGAAAGAGAGGCTGAATTTAGATTTTTCATAGAAACTTAGGGGGTACATATAGAAAAATATATAAAAATGCGAATTTTAGATAACATTACCATCCAGAACGGGATATTTCGAATTGAGAATAGAAAGAGAGGCTGAATTTAGAATTTTCATAGAAACCTAGAGGGTACATATAAAAAAATATATAAAAATGCGAATTTTAGATAATATTACCCTCCAGAACGGGATATTTCGAATTGAGAATAGAAAGAGAGGCTGAATTTAGAATTTTCATAGAAACCTAAGGGGTACATATAGAAAAATATATAAAAATGCGAATTTTAGATAACATTACCATCCAGAACAGGATATTTCGAATTGAGAATAGAAAGAGAGGCTGAATTTAGAATTTTCATAGAAACTTAGGGGGTACATATAGAAAAATATATAAAAATGCGAATTTTAGATAACATTACCATCCAGAACAGGATATTTCGAATTGAGAATAGAAAGAGAGGCTGAATTTAGATTTTTCATAGAAACTTAGGGGGTACATATAGAAAAATATATAAAAATGCGAATTTTAGATAACATTACCATCCAGAACAGGATATTTCGAATTGAGAATGGAAAAAGAGGCTGAATTTAGATTTTTCATAGAAACTTAGGGGTTACATATAGAAAAATATATAAAAATGCGAATTTTAGATAATATTACCATCCAGAACGGGATATTTCGAATTGAGAATAGAAAGAGAGGCTGAATTTAGATTTTTCATAGAAACTTAGGGGGTACATATAGAAAAATATATAAAAATGCGAATTTTAGATAACATTACCATCCAGAACAGGATATTTTGAATTGAGAATGGAAAAAGAGGCTGAATTTAGATTTTTCATAGAAACTTAGGGGTTACATATAGAAAAATATATAAAAATGCGAATTTTAGATAATATTACCATCCAGAACGGGATATTTCGAATTGAGAATAGAAAGAGAGGCTGAATTTAGATTTTTCATAGAAACTTAGGGGGTACATATAGAAAAATATATAAAAATGCGAATTTTAGATAATATTACCATCCAGAACGGGATATTTCGAATTGAGAATAGAAAGAGAGGCTGAATTTAGATTTTTCATAGAAACTTAGGGGGTACATATAGAAAAATATATAAAAATGCGAATTTTAGATAATATTACCATCCAGAACGGGATATTTCGAATTGAGAATAGAAAGAGAGGCTGAATTTAGATTTTTCATAGAAACTTAGGGGGTACATATAGAAAAATATATAAAAATGCGAATTTTAGATAACATTACCATCCAGAACGGAATATTTCGAATTGAGAATAGAAAGAGAGGCTGAATTTAGATTTTTCATAGAAACTTAGGGGGTACATATAGAAAAATATATGAAAATGCGAATTTTAGATAATATTACCATCCAGAACGGGATATTTCGAATTGAGAATAGAAAGAGAGGCTGAATTTAGATTTTTCATAGAAACTTAGGGGGTACATATAGAAAAATATATAAAAATGCGAATTTTAGATAACATTACCATCCAGAACGGAATATTTCGAATTGAGAATAGAAAGAGAGGCTGAATTTAGATTTTTCATAGAAACTAAGGGGGTACATATAGAAAAATATATAAAAATGCGAATTTTAGATAATATTACCATCCAGAACAGGATATTTCGAATTGAGAATAGAAAGAGAGGCTGAATTTAGATTTTTCATAGAAACTTAGGGGGTACATATAGAAAAATATATAAAAATGCGAATTTTAGATAATATTACCATCCAGAACGGGATATTTCGAATTGAGAATAGAAAGAGAGGCTGAATTTAGATTTTTCATAGAAACATAGGGGGTACATATAGAAAAATATATAAAAATGCGAATTTTAGATAATATTACCATCCAGAACGGGATATTTCGAATTGAGAATAGAAAGAGAGGCTGAATTTAGATTTTTCATAGAAACTTAGGGGGTACATATAGAAAAATATATGAAAATGCGAATTTTAGATAATATTACCATCCAGAACGGGATATTTCGAATTGAGAATAGAAAGAGAGGCTGAATTTAGATTTTTCATAGAAACTTAGGGGGTACATATAGAAAAATATATAAAAATGCGAATTTTAGATAACATTACCATCCAGAACGGGATTTTTCGAATTGAGAATAGAAAGAGAGGCTGAATTCAGATATTTATAGGATCTTAGGGTGTACATGTAGACAAATATATTTAATGCGAGTTTTAGATAATATTACCATCCAGAACGGGATATTTCGAATTGATAATAGAAAGAGAGGCTGAATTCAGATATTTATAGGATCTTAGGGTGTACATGTATACAAATATATTTAATGCGAGTTTGATATAAGATTTCTATTCAGAATGGAATATTTCGAATTGAGAATAGAAAGAGAGGCTGAATTTAGATTTTTCATAGAAACTTAGGGGGTACATATAGAAAAATATATAAAAATGCGAATTTTAGATAATATTACCATCCAGAACAGGATATTTCGAATTGAGAATAGAAAGAGAGGCTGAATTTAGATTTTTCATAGAAACTTAGGGGGTACATATAGAAAAATATATAAAAATGCGAATTTTAGATAACATTACCATCCAGAACAGGATATTTCGAATTGAGAATAGAAAGAGAGGCTGAATTTAGATTTTTCATAGAAACTTAGGGGGTACATATAGAAAAATATATAAAAATGCGAATTTTAGATAATATTACCATCCAGAACGGGATATTTCGAATTGAGAATAGAAAGAGAGGCTGAATTTAGATTTTTCATAGAAACTTAGGGGGTACATATAGAAAAATATATGAAAATGCGAATTTTAGATAATATTACCATCCAGAACGGGATATTTCGAATTGAGAATAGAAAGAGAGGCTGAATTTAGATTTTTCATAGAAACTTAGGGGGTACATATAGAAAAATATATAAAAATGCGAATTTTAGATAACATTACCATCCAGAACGGAATATTTCGAATTGAGAATAGAAAGAGAGGCTGAATTCAGATATTTTATTGGATCTCAGGGGGTACATGTAGAAAAATATATTTAATGCGAATTTGATATAAGATTTCTATTCAGAAGGGGATATTTCGAATTGAGAATGGAAGAAGAGGCTAAATTCACAATTTTCATAGAAACTTAGAGGTTACATATAGAAAAATATATAAAAATGCGAATTTTAGATAACATTACCATCCAGAACGGGATATTTCGAATTGAAAATAGAAAGAGAGGCTGAATTCAGATTTTTCATAGAAAATTAGGGGTTACATATAGAAAAATATATAAAAATGCAAATTTTAGATAACATTACCATCCAGAACAGGATAATTCAAATTGAGAATGGAAAAAGAGGCTGAATTTAGATTTTTCATAGAAAATTAGGGGTTACATATAGAAAAATATATAAAAATGCGAATTTTAGATAACATTACCATCCAGAACGGGATATTTCGAATTGAAATTAGAAAGAGAGGCTGAATTCAGATATTTTATTGGATCTCAGGGGGTACATGTAGAAAAATATATTTAATGCGAATTTGATATAAGATTTCTATTCAGAAGGGGATATTTCGAATTGAGAATGGAAGAAGAGGCTAAATTCACAATTTTCATAGAAACTTAGGGGGTACATAGAGAAAAATATATAAAAATGCGAATTTTAGATAACATTACCATCCAGAACGGGATATTTCGAATTGAAAATAGAAAGAGAGGCTGAATTCAGATTTTTCATAGAAAATTAGGGGTTACATATAGAAAAATATATAAAAATGCGAATTTTAGATAACATTACCATCCAGAACAGGATAATTCAAATTGAGAATGGAAAAAGAGGCTGAATTTAGATTTTTCATAGAAAATTAAGGGGTACATATAGAAAAATATATGAAAATGCGAATTTTAGATAACATTACCATCCAGAACGGGATATTTCGAATTGAAAATAGAAAGAGAGGCTGAATTCAGATATTTTATTGGATCTCAGGGGGTACATGTAGATAAATATATTTAATGTGAGTTTGATATAAGATTTCTATTCAGAACGGGATATTTCGAATTGAAAATAGAAAGAGAGGCTGAATTCAGATATTTTATTGGATCTCAGGGGGTACATGTAGAAAAATATATTTAATGCGAGTTTGATATAAGATTTCTATTCAGAACGGGATATTTCGAATTGAGAATGGAAGAAGAGGCTAAATACAGAATTTTCATGAAAACTCTGGGGTTACATATAGAAAAATATATAAAAATGCGAATTTTAGACAACATTACCATCCAGAACGGGATATTTTGAATTGAGAATAGAAAGAGAGGCTGAGTTCAGATATTTATAGGATCTCAGGGGGTACATATAGAAAAACATATAAAAATGCGAGTTTTAGATAACATTACCATCCAGAACAGGATATTTTGAATTGAGAATGCAAAAAGAGACTGAATTTAGATTTTTCATAGAAACCTAGGGGGTACATATAGAAAAATATATAAAAATGCGAATTTTAGATAACATTACCATCCAGAACGGGATATTTCGAATTGAGAATAGAAAGAGAGGCTGAATTCAGATATTTATAGGATCTCAGGGGGTGCATGTAGAAAAATATATTTAATGCGAGTTTGATATAAGATTTCTATTCAGAACGGGATATCTCAAATTGAGTATGGAAAAAGGGGCTGAATTTAGAATTTTCATAGAAAATTAGGGGGTACATATAGAAAAATATATAAAAATGCGAATTTTAGATAACATTACCATCCAGAACGGGATATTTCGAATTGAGAATAGAAAGAGAGGCTGAATTTAGAATTTTCATAGAAACCTAGGGGGTACATATAGAAAAATATATAAAAATGCGAATTTTAGATAATATTACCCTCCAGAACAGGATATTTCGAATTGAGAATAGAAAGAGAGGCTGAATTTAGAATTTTCATAGAAACCTAAGGGGTACATATAGAAAAATATATAAAAATGCGAATTTTAGATAACATTACCATCCAGAACAGGATATTTCGAATTGAGAATAGAAAGAGAGGCTGAATTTAGAATTTTCATAGAAACCTAGGGGGTATATATAGAAAAATATATAAAAATGCGAATTTTAGATAACATTACCATCCAGAACAGGATATTTCGAATTGAGAATAGAAAGAGAGGCTGAATTTAGAATTTTCATAGAAACCTAGGGGGTACATATAGAAAAATATATAAAAATGCGAATTTTAGATAATATTACCCTCCAGAACAGGATATTTCGAATTGAGAATGGAAGAAGAGGCTAAATTCAGAATTTTCATAGAAACTTAGGGGGGACATGTAGAAAAATATATATAATGCGCTTTTGATACAAGATTTCTATTCAGAACGGGATATTTTGAATTGAGAATAAAAAGAGAGGCTAAATTCAGAATTTTCAAAGAAACCTAGGGGGTACATATAGAAAAATATATAAAAATGCGAATTTTAGATAACATTACCATCCAGAACAGGATATTTCGAATTGAGAATAGAAAGAGAGGCTGAATTTAGAATTTTCATAGAAACCTAGGGGGTACATATAGAAAAATATATAAAAATGCGAATTTTAGATAACATTACCATCCAGAACGGTTTATTTCGAATTGAGAATAGAAAGAGAGGCTAAATTCAGATTTTTCATAGAAACTTAGGGGGTACATATAAAAAAAAAAAAAAAAATGCGAATTTTAGATAATATTACCATCCAGAACGGGATATTTCGAATTGAGAATAGAAAGAGAGGCTGAATTTAGATTTTTCATAGAAACTTAGGGGGTACATATAGAAAATTATATCTAAATGCGAATTTTAGATAACATTACCATTCAGAACGGGATATTTCGAATTGAGAATGGAAAAAGAGGCTGAATTTAGATATTTATAGGATCTCAGGGGGTACATGTAGAAAAATATATTTAATGCGAGATTGATATAAGATTTCTATTCAGAACGGGATATTTCGAATTGAGAATGGAAAAAGGGGCTGAATTTAGATATTTATAGGATCTCAGGGGGTACATGTAGAAAAATATATTTAATGCAAGTTTGATTTAAGATTTCTTTTCAGAACGGGATATTTCGAATTGAGAATGGAAAAAGAGGCTGAATTTAGATTTTTCATAGAAACTTAGGGGGTACATATAGAAAATTATATCTAAATGTGAATTTTAGATAACATTACCATTCAGAACGGGATATTTCGAATTGAGAATGGAAAAAGAGGCTGAATTTAGATATTTATAGGATCTCAGGGGGTACATGTAGAAAAATATATTTAATGCGAGATTGATATAAGATTTCTATTCAGAACGGGATATTTCGAATTGAGAATGGAAAAAGGGGCTGAATTTAGATATTTATAGGATCTCAGGGGGTACATGTAGAAAAATATATTCAATGCGAGTTTGATATAAGATTTCTATTCAGAACGGGATATCTCAAATTGAGAATGGAAAAAGAGGCTGAATTTAGATTTTTCATAGAAACTTAGGGGGTACACATAGAAAAATATATAAAAATGCGAATTTTAGATAACATTACCATTCAGAACAGGATATTTCGAAGTGAGAATGGAAAAAGAGGCTGAATTTAGATATTTATAGGATCTCAGGGGGTACATGTAGAAAAATATATTTAATGCGAGTTTGATATAAGATTTCTATTCAGAACGGGATATTTCGAATTGAGAATGGAAAAAGGGGCTGAATTTAGATATTTATAGGATCTCAGGGGGTACATCTAGAAAAATATATTTAATGCGAGTTTGATATAAGATTTCTTTTCAGAACGGGATATTTCGAATTGAGAATGGAAAAGGAGGCTGAATTTAGATTTTTCATAGAAACTTAGGGGGTACATATAGAAAAATATATAAAAATGCGAATTTTAGATAACATTACCATCCAGAACAGGATATTTCGAATTGAGAATGGAAGAAGAGGCTAAATTCAGAATTTTCATAGAAACTTAGTGGGGACATGTAGAAAAATATATTTAATGCGCGTTTGATATAATATTTCTATTCAGAACGGGATATTTTGAATTGAGAATGGAAAGAGAGGCTAAATTCAGAATTTTCAAAGAAACTTATGGGGTACATATAGAAAAACATATAAAAATGCGAATTTTAGATAACATTACCATTCAGAACGGAATATTTCGAATTGAGAATGGAAAAAGAGGCTGAATTTAGATTTTTCATAGAAACTTAGGGGGTACATATAGAAAAATATATAAAAATGCGAATTTTAGATAACATTACCATCCAGAACAGGATATTTCGAATTGAGAATGGAAGAAGAGGCTAAATTCAGAATTTTCATAGAAACTTAGTGGGGACATGTAGAAAAATATATTTAATGCGCGTTTGATATAATATTTCTATTCAGAACGGGATATTTCGAATTGAGAATGGAAAAAGAGACTGAATTTAGATTTTTCATAGAAACTTAGGGGGTACATATAGAAAAATATATAAAAATGCGAATTTTAGATAACATTAGCATCCACAACGGGATATTTCGAATTGAGAATGGAAAAAGAGGCTGAATTTAGATATTTATAGGATCTCAGGGGGTACATGTAGAAAAATATATTTAATGCGAGATTGATATAAGATTTCTATTCAGAACGGGATATTTCGAATTGAGAATGGAAAAAGGGGCTGAATTTAGATATTTATAGGATCTCAGGGGGTAGATGTAGAAAAATATATTTAATGCGCGTTTGATATAATATTTCTATTCAGAACGGGATATTTCGAATTGAGAATGGAAAAAGAGACTGAATTTAGATTTTTCATAGAAACTTAGGGGGTACATATAGAAAAATATATAAAAATGCGAATTTTAGATAACATTAGCATCCACAACGGGATATTTCGAATTGAGAATGGAAAAAGAGGCTGAATTTAGATATTTATAGGATCTCAGGGGGTACATGTAGAAAAATATATTTAATGCGAGATTGATATAAGATTTCTATTCAGAACGGGATATTTCGAATTGAGAATGGAAAAAGGGGCTGAATTTAGATATTTATAGGATCTCAGGGGGTAGATGTAGAAAAATATATTTAATGCAAGTTTGATTTAAGATTTCTTTTCAGAACGGGATATTTCGAATTGAGAATGGAAAAAGAGGCTGAATTTAGATTTTTCATAGAAACTTAGGGGGTACACATAGAAAAATATAAAAAAATGCGAATTTTAGATAACATTACCATCCAGAACGGGATATTTCGAATTGAGAATAGAAAGAGAGGCTGAATTCAGATATTTATAGGATCTCAGGGGGTACATGTAGAAAAATATATTCAATGCGAGTTTGATATAAGATTTCTATTCAGAACGGGATATCTCAAATTGAGAATGGAAAAAGAGGCTGAATTTAGATTTTTCATAGAAACTTAGGTGGTACATATAGAAAAATATATCTAAATGCGAATTTTAGATAACATTACCATTCAGAACGGGATATCTCAAATTGAGAATGGAAAAAGAGGCTGAATTCAGATTTTTCATAGAAACTTAGGGGGTACATATAGAAAAATATATAAAAATGCGAATTTTAGATAACATTAGCATCCACAACGGGATATTTCGAAGTGAGAATGGAAAAAGAGGCTGAATTTAGATATTTATAGGATCTCAGGGGGTACATGTAGAAAAATATATTTAATGCGAGTTTGATATAAGATTTCTATTCAGAACGGGATATTTCGAATTGAGAATGGAAAAAGGGGCTGAATTTAGATATTTATAGGATCTCAGGGGGTACATCTAGAAAAATATATTTAATGCGAGTTTGATATAAGATTTCTTTTCAGAACGGGATATTTCGAATTGAGAATGGAAAAAGAGGCTGAATTTAGATTTTTCATAGAAACTTAGGGGGTACATATAGAAAAATATATAAAAATGCGAATTTTAGATAACATTAGCATCCACAACGGGATATTTCGAAGTGAGAATGGAAAAAGAGGCTGAATTTAGATATTTATAGGATCTCAGGGGGTACATGTAGAAAAATATATTTAATGCGAGTTTGATATAAGATTTCTATTCAGAACGGGATATTTCGAATTGAGAATGGAAAAAGGGGCTGAATTTAGATATTTATAGGATCTCAGGGGGTACATCTAGAAAAATATATTTAATGCGAGTTTGATATAAGATTTCTTTTCAGAACGGGATATTTCGAATTGAGAATGGAAAAAGAGGCTGAATTTAGATTTTTCATAGAAACTTAGGGGGTACATATAGAAAAATATATAAAAATGCGAATTTTAGATAACATTACCATTCAGAACGGGATATTTTGAATTGAGAATGGAAAAAGAGACTTAATTTAGATTTTTCATAGAAACTTAGGGGGTACATGTAGAAAAATATATTTAATGCGAATTTTAGATAACATTACCATTCAGAACGGGATATTTCGAATTGAGAATGGAAAAAGAGGCTGAATTTAGATTTTTCATAGAAACTTAGGGGGTACATATAGAAAAATATATAAAAATGCGAATTTTAGATAACATTACCATTCAGAACGGGATATTTCGAATTGAGAATGGAAAAAGAGGCTGAATTTAGATATTTATAGGATCTCAGGGGGTACATGTAGAAAAATATATTTAATGCGAGTTTGATATAAGATTTCTATTCAGAACGGGATATTTCGAATTGAGAATGGAAAAAGGGGCTGAATTTAGATATTTATAGGATCTCAGGGGGTACATGTAGAAAAATATATTTAATACGAGTTTCATTTAGGATTTCTTTTCAGAACGGGATATTTCGAATTGAGAATGGAAAAAGAGGCTGAATTTAGATTTTTCATAGAAACTTAGGGGGTACACATAGAAAAATATATAAAAATGCGAATTTTAGATAACATTACCATCCAGAACGGGAAATTTGGAATTGAGAATAGAAAGAGAAGCTGAATTCAGATAGTTATAGGATCTAAGGGTGTACATGTAGAAAAATATATTCAATGCGAGTTTGATATAAGATTTCTATTCAGAACGGGATATTTCAAATTGAGTATGGAAAAAGGGGCTGAATTTAGATTTTTCATAGAAACTTAGGGGGTACACATAGAAAAATATATAAAAATGCGAATTTTAGATAACATTACCATCCAGAACGGGAAATTTGGAATTGAGAATAGAAAGAGAAGCTAAATTCAGATATTTATAGGATCTCATGGGGTACATGTAGAAAAATATATTTAATGTGAGTTTGATATAAGATTTCTATTCAGAACGGGATATTTCAAATTGAGTATGGAAAAAGGGGCTGAATTTAGATTTTTTATAGAAACTTAGGGGGGACATGTAGAAAAATATATTTAATGCGCGTTTGATATAAGATTTCTATTCAGAACAGGATATTTCAAATTGAGAATGGAAAAAGGGGCTGAATTTAGATATTTATAGGATCTCAGGGGGTACATGTAGAAAAATATATTTAATACGAGTTTGATTTAGGATTTCTTTTCAGAACGGGATATTTCGAATTGAGAATGGAAAAAGAGGCTGAATTTAGATTTTTCATAGAAACTTAGGGGGTACACATAGAAAAATATATAAAAATGCGAATTTTAGATAACATTACCATCCAGAACGGGAAATTTGGAATTGAGAATAGAAAGAGAAGCTGAATTCAGATATTTATAGGATCTCAGGGGATACATGTAGAAAAATATATTTAATGTGAGTTTGATATAAGATTTCTATTCAGAACGGGATATTTCAAATTGAGTATGGAAAAAGGGGCTGAATTTAGATTTTTCATAGAAACTTAGGGGGTACACATAGAAAAATATATAAAAATGCGAATTTTAGATAATATTACCATCCAGAACGGGATATTTCGAATTGAGAACAGAAAGAGAGGCTGAATTCAGATATTTATAGGATCACAGTGGGTACATGTAGAAAAATATATTTAATGCGAGTTTGATATAAGATTTCTATTCAGAACGGGATATCTCAAATTGAGAATGGAAAAAGAGGCTGAATTTAGATTTTTCATAGAAACTTAGGGGGTACACATAGAAAAATATATAAAAATGCGAATTTTAGATAACATTACCATCCAGAACGGGATATTTCGAATTGAGAATAGAAAGAGAGGCTGAATACAGAATTTTCATAGAAACTTAGGGGGTTGTTACGGAACGAAGATGGAACTTCTATCACGTGCTGGTCCACGTGGGTATCAGCGTGAACATCGTTTTATCAACTTTTATGCTTTTTAACTATTGTTCTCTTCTAGTATCTAATTGGCTGTTATCATGTTCTGTTTCGTTATTGGCTAGCTGTATTTTAGAAAGGGTATAAAGTAGCTTGCTTGTTTTAGAGTAGGAGGCTTTTTACTGTGGGTGTTCCTGCCTTGCCAAAAGAATCGTGGCCGCTGTTTAACGACGAAATTCGAAGAGTGTGTCTCTTGAAAGACGTTGCTGTTGTCCTGTTGCCATTCGAAGTGTTTAGTTCAAAGACGCCACTAGTCGCCAACACTAAAGCAAGCAAGCTAAAGGTCGTGAGTGCTTTGTTATCATTGTTATTCTTAGCTTCTCTACATTTTTTATATTAAACATTTGAGACTGATTGCCTATGAAGTTATTCGTTGACTCACAAACTGTTAGACTTAGAGGCGTAGTCTAATATTGGTGCCCCGTGTGAGGATTACTACTTTCCAGGAAAAGTTTTTGGAAAAATTTTGAGAGAACAGTATACTTTGTTGCAATAGTTTTGAACTTTAATGAAGATTACGAATACAAACTCTTGGGAAATGGAATTGAAGGAATTTGACGAACTTGCTGTTTTTCTTATTGTGGCAACATACCAACTTTGTTTTATGGAACTAAAGAAACTGAGAAATAGTAAAAGTCGATATCTCGTGATATCTCAGTCTATTTTGCTTGCGTGTTTTGTGCTTTCGTGACAAATTGGTGTGATATTGCGTATGTTTAACTTATTGAATTGAACTACGTCATTGAACAATTATAAATTATGCTATACGCCAAGATCGTTGCCAGCTCATTTGTTTGCCTTTAACAATCGCATTTTTAACGGTTGTATCGACTTTCCTGTTGTTTATAATCGAATTAGCGTAAACAAAATGGAGGAACAAAACGCCGCTTTCGCTGCAACAATTAATGACTTGCAAAATCAAATGACTGCTGTTCAAGGAAATAATCAGGTCACTGTATTTAAGCCTCGCAAAGTTTTATAATTGGTCCAATGCCAAAAAGCTCGGCGCGATTTCGCTACTTTTGGATGGCCCTGCGTTAGCCTGGCTACATACACAAAATCCTGACACAGTCAATAATTACAACAACTTGGTAGAGGCACTCAAGTCTTGTTTCGGCACTCAAAACCTTGATTTTCTATTTCACCAAGAGCTTTATTCTCGAAAACAAGGACCTTTAGAGCCTTTATCACTGTATACGGCCGACATAATTAAAATGTGCCAACGTTTAAGTATTTCTGACAAAGACATGATGAACATTTTCATTAATGGCCTTTCTAGTGAAATAAAAAACTATGTCATTCTTAATCAGCCAGATTCGTTTGAAAAAGCCGAGAGCCTCGCCCGTTTGCGCGATGCAGTTATAAAGAACACGCCTGATATGTGAAATTCCAGTACTTTCCAAGACCAACGTATTAAGGAACTCGAATGACAAGTGAATATATTGATGTCTTCCATGTCAGCCAAACGTTTACCAACGCAAGCATTACCAGTACAGGCTGTTGGATTCGAAAACTTTTCCCAGCCTGCCCCCGTTCCTGTAGCTACTGCTGCTGCTAATTATGTTTCACGTAATGAGCTATCTGAATTAAGACAAGATATGTTGGCAGTTATGGATGCTAGGTTGAAACAAAATTTTCAAGGAAAAGGGGGTCCTAATTATTTTCCAGCACGTCAAGGTCAAAAGGGTGTTTGTGGCCGCAACCTGCGCGCAACAGACGGCCAACCAATTTGTAATAAGTGTCAGAGAGTTGGTCACGTGGCTCGTTATTGTCCAGAGTCCAATCAATCATTTAAGAAGTCTCAGAATCAAAGTTTCAGAAACGGTCAACAACATTTAAATGGAATGGGACAAACGGTGGGGTCAATGAACGTCCATAACCGCCCTATTAATGTATTATGCCCCAAAGAGAACAACTCTAAACCTGATAAAGAACTGCAGACGTGGTTTGACAATGGAAAACTTTCGAAATCCTGTCAAAGTACTAGTAAAAGTTTTGTACCTGACGCAAAACAAACTTTTGGCAGTGAATGTCAACCCATTCAAACTGATCTTGCGAATAATTTGGCAGGAAAATTGATTTATCTAGAATCTAACAATGAAATACTAAACAATGATTTGCCGTTGATTTCATCTGAATTATCTTATTCGTCGTCGACTCAAAGTAATGTCCTTATCTGGGGGATTGTCAAGAAACAAAACTTTGAATTGTTGGTTGATACTGGTGCAGCTGTAACTGTAATTAGTGACAAATTTTATAACGACGTTTTGCGTGTAGCCTATTGCGTGCGCCGACAAGAAAGTCTTAACAGCGTGAAGACTGCGGACGGAAAAGAGGTTCCTGTTATTGGAGCTGTCTAGTTTCCAATACTCGTAGGATCGGTTTCCTATCAATGTCATGCTTTTGTGGTAGCTGGTTTAGCTTATAATATTGTACTTGGTCGTGATTTCTTGCATGAGTACGGTGCTGTTATTGATGTCCGTCAGCAATTTGTCGATTTTTCTGGTAAAAACAAAATCAATTTTGCCTCAGGGGAGTACCACCCACTGATCTCTGATGTAAGAGTTTCAAAAACTTTTGTTATCAATGCCCAGAGTGAATTGGTAATTCCAGCTCGTTTAGAAAAATTTGCTACGTCACATGTTGTTGGCTTAATTGAAGCAGTGCCTAAACTTTCTGATCGTTATCATCTGTATGGGGCCTGCTCGATGTCTTCTCCTAATGAAAATGGTGAAGTGACTTTTCGCTTACTAAATCCTTCAGACACACCTGTCATACTGTACAAAGGTTCAACTGTAGGTAGATTTCATCAAATAACATCCACTGATGACATAATTTCGCTAGAATCTAAAGAGGTATCATCCATGGAAGCTCCTTTGCAGAGTCAGTATAATTCTTCTCCTCGTGAATTCAGTCTTCAGTTTAAGTCACTGCCTAGTCTTTCACTGTCTACTGCAGAAAATACTAAGCTGAATGAACTTTTAAATGAATATGCTGACATCTTTGCATCATCATCTCTTGATCTTGGTCACACAAATATCATTGAACATGAAATCGATACTGGTGATGCTAGGCATATCAAGCAGCAGCCTTATAGAGTTTCTCAAGCACAAAGAGCAGAAATCGACCGTCATATTTCGAATATGCTTGAGCAGAAAATAATCAGTGTTTCTTGTAGTCCTTGGAGCTCTCCTGTTGTTTTAGTAAAAAAGAAGGACGGTACAACTGGATTTTGTATCAATTATCAAAAACTTAACGCTGTCACTCGTAAAGATAGTTATCCTTTGCCTAGAATTGATGATGCCCTTGATGCTCTTTCTGGTTCCCGATACTTTTCAACTCTTGATTTGCAATCTGGATATCATCAAGTTGACATGCACGATGATTCTAAAGAGAAAACTGCCTTTATTGCACATTCCGGCTTGTACGAATTTAATGTGTTAAGTTTTGGTCTAACGAACGCCCCGCCGAACTTTCAACGTCTAATGAGCAATGTGTTACATGGCCTCGATTGGAAAATTTGCTCAATATACATAGACGATATTATCATCTTTTCGGCATCTTATGAAGAACATCTCGCACGCTTACGTCTCGTATTTAATCGTTTGCGTGATGAGAACTTGAAACTAAAACCCTCGAAGTGTCGTTTCGCCAGTCAGTCTGTTGACTTTCTCGGTTTTGTGGTTTCATCAAAAGGAATTTCACCTGATTCCAGCAAGATTGAAGTTGTTAAATCGTTTCCAGTTCCAGAATCAGTAAAGGAGGTTCGTAGTTTCCTCGGCCTTTGTAATTACTACAGACGTTTTGTTGAAGGTTTTTCGAAAATTGCTTCACTTTTGAATCGTTTAACTCGCAAGGATGTTGTGTTTGCTTGGACACCTGAGTGCCAGTCTGCTTTTCAAACATTAAAGAAGCGTTTGTGTTCTCCTTCGATTCTGGCCTATCCAGACTTTAATTTGCCTTTTCATCTGTTCACGGATGCAAGCCATCCAGCGTTAGGCTATATTTTAGGACAGATAGTCGATGGTTAAGAGCACGTGATAGCATATGGTGGTCGTGAATTGAGCTCTGCTGAAACTCGCTATAGCACTACTGAGCGTGAAGCCTTAGCTGTTGTGGATGGCATAAAAAAGTATGAGCCTTATTTTTCTGGAAAAAAGTTCTTTGTTCATACCGATCATGGCAGTTTATCTTGGTTAATGCGTGTCAAAGACCCTACTGGCCGCCTTGCACATTGGACCTTACGCTAGCAACAGTATAATTTTGAAATTATTCATCGCCCTGGTGTTGCTAACGGTAATGCAGACGCACTTTCTCGTCGCATCTATTCTGCATCTCCTTCTGCTCATGAAGTTTTCTCTCTCGATTTACCAGTAGCCGTTGTCGACCATCCTTGCCCACCACCTTGCAAAAATTACAACGACAAGACAAAGATCTTGCTGACATAATTCAGTATTTAGAAAAGTCGGAATTGCCAAGTAGTGACACTAAAGCTCGCTCGTTATTGCTGTCTATCGATTCTTTCTATTTGGATGAATATGGGATCCTTTGTCATCTATGGACCCCTGGAAAGCGTCTCTATGTACTCAGGTCGTCATTCCTGCGTCTCTTCGTCATGAAATTCTTGTTTCACTTCATGATGACCCAACTGCCGGACACCTTGGCTCGGAGAAAACCGACGAAAAGGTTCGTTTGAGATATTACTGGCCAGGAATGTACAAAGATATTGAACACTGGTGTCGTTCTTGTGTAGATTGCGCAATGAAGATAAGTCAGCGAAATAAACGCAAGGCTCCGTTACTGCCTATTCCGATTGAAGGTGCTTTCGATCGTGTTGCTATGGACATTTTAGCCCCGTTTCCTGTTTCAGAAGATGGAAACCGTTACATTACCGTTTTTTCGGACTATTACACGCGTTGGCCTGAGACATTTGCCCTACCCTCTACAGAAGCTCCACGAATTGCTCAACTGTTAATTGACGAAATACTCGCTCGGCATAGTGCACCTCGCACTCTACTTTCTGATCGTGGATCTTATTTTCTGTCGTCTATTGTCAACGAGGTTTGTAAAATAATGAACACGCGCAAATTCAACACTACCACGTACCATCCGCAGACTGATGGCCTTGTCGAACGATTCAATGGAACTCTTGCTGAAGGCTTATCAATGTATGTCAGCAGTCATCAAAAGGATTGGGATCGTCATATCCCCATGGTTCTCTTGGCATATCGTGTTTCGCCTCATGCTTCTACTGGTGAGTCGCCCTTCTACTTACTGTACGGTCGTGAGCCTTGTTTACCTGTAGATGCTGCCTTGTTATCTATCGCCCTCCGCTCATCTTTCGTTGTCTGTCGCTGAGCATCGTGCACGCATCCTTACAAATTTAGAGAATGCGCAGCGTATCGTTTCTTCTAAGACGCAGTTGGCTCAACAAAAAATTAAAGAATACTACGATCGTAACAGTCAACCAGTTCGTTCTTTACGATATCGGAGACAAAGTATGGGTGTTTACCCCTAAAAGCAAGAAAGGCTTATCAAAAAAATTATTGCACAACTATCACGGTCCGTAGTGTATTGTCGCAAAGCTTTCTCCGGTCCACTTTCGTTTGCGAACTCTTGATAACTGTCCGGTATCGGTTCCAGTTCACGCAAATAGATTAAAGCCGTATTACGATCTGAACGATCATCCACTCGAGCCACGCGCAGATTTTGACAATTCTAACGACCTCCCTGACAATGATTTGCTTTACGATAGTTTCGACACTGGTCTGATACCAGAAGAACCGGCTATAATGCGCCCGGAAGAGACACATACTCCGTTGGAGATTAAAAACTACGTTGCTCTCACAACCAAGGAGGTTTGAACTTAAGGGGGGAGGTATGTTACGGTACGAAGATCAAACTTCTATCAGGTGCTGGTCCACGTGGGTATCAGCGTGAACATCGTTTTATCAACTTTTATGCTTTTTAACTATTGTTCTGTTCTAGTATCTAATGGGCTGTTATCATGTTCTGTTTTATTATTGGCTAGCTGTATTTTAGAAAGGGTATAAAGTAGCTTGCTTGTTTTAGAGTAGGAGGCTTTTTACTGTGGGCGTTCCCGCCTTGCCAAAAGAATCGTGGCCGCCGTTTCCCGATGAAAGTCGAAGCGTGTGTCTCTTGAAAGACGTTGCTGTTGTCCTGTTGCCATTCGAAGTGTTTAGTTCAAAGACGCCACAAGTCGCCAACACTAAAGCAAGCAAGCTAAAGGTTGTGAGTGCTTTGTTATCATTGTTATTCTTAGCTTTTCTACATTCTTTATATTAAACATTTGAGACTGATTGCCTATGAAGTTATTCGTTGACTCACAAACTGTTAGACTTAGAGGCGTAGTCTAAGAGGGTACATAGAGAAAAATATATAAAAATGCGAATTTTAGATAACATTACCATCCAGAACGGGATATTTCGAATTGAGAATAGAAAGAGAGGCTGAATTCAGATATTTATAGGATCTCAGGGGGTACATGTAGAAAAATATATTTGATGCGAGTTTGATATAAGATTTCTATCCAGAATGGGATATTTTGAATTTAGAATGGAAAGAGAGGCTTAATTTAGATTTTTCATAGAATCTCAGGGGTTACATATAGAAAAAAACATATAATGCGAATTTGAGATTAGATTTCTATCCAGAACGGGATATTTCGAATTGAGAAAAGAAAAAGAGGCTCAATTCAGATATTTTATAGGATCTTAGGGGGTACATGTAGAAAAATATATTCAATGCGAGTTTGATATAAGATTTCTATTCAGAACGGGATATTTCAAATTGAGAATGGAAAAACAGGCTTAATTTAGATTTTTCATAAAAATTTAGAGGGTACACATAGAAGAATATATAAAAATGCGAATTTTAGATAACATTACCATCCAGAACGGGATATTTCAAATTGAGAATAGAAAGAGAGGCTGAATTCAGATATTTATAGGATCTCAGGGGGTACATGTAGAAAAATATATTAAATGCGAGTTTGATATAAGATTTCTATTCAGAACGGGATATTTTGAATTTAGAATGGGAAGAGAGGCTTAATTTAGATTTTTCATAGGATCTCAGGGGTTACCTATAGAAAAATACATATAATGCGAATTTGAGATTAGATTTCTATCCAGAACGGGATATTTCGAATTGAGAATAGAAAGAGAGGCTCAATTCAGATATTTTATAGGATCTTAGGGGGTACATGTAGAAAAATACATATAACGCGAGTTTTAGATAATATTTGGATCAAGACTTGGACATTTCGAATTGAGAATGGAAAGAAAGGCTGAATTCAGATTTTTCATAGAAACTTAGGGGGTACATATAGAAAAATATATAAAAATGCGAATTTTAGATAACATTATCATCCAGAACGGGATATTTTGAATTGAGAATAGAAAGAGAGGATGTAGATAGACCAAGAGCTTGCTTTTTGGTCAGTGAGCCGGCTAAGATTCTTGGAAAAGCACATTTAAAATTTTTTGTTGAAAGTTTTATGTAACCTCTAGACTAGAAGCTTATGTGGAATTTTTATTTGTTAAATTTTCAAATTTCAAAGTTTCCCCTTTTTTTATAAAACCAAGAAAAAAGGCACTACGATTTGGTGCTGTTCCTATCAACTGTCCACCAACCAAATCACATCAATCTGTAACTTTAGAAAGGAGGATGTTCAAAAAAGAAATTGATGTTGCGGTAACAATAAGACCTTGTTACAGAAACTTTAAAGAATTGTGCTTGCGAACCAAGTTGCTAAAATTGCTAAAATTGATGTTGCGGCAATTTCAATTAAGAGATAACCTTGCATCATTGATGCTTTATTTAAAAGAATATGCAATTCCAAAACTGGAGATTACCATAGATGAAAGCCTCAGATTCACTTGCTTTGTTTGTGGATGGTTGTTGCCAAATGAGCATTGAATATATCAAAATGTCGAATATGCTCATAACTACAACTGCTTAGGCTTCATTGTTGATGATCATCTATCTTACGACCTGCATATCAAAGATCTAAGCAAAAAGCTCAATTGTGGCATTTCAATATTGCGACGCATAAAACCATACGTTCCAACTGACAGTATGATGCCAATTGTAATGAGCCATCTTGAGTACTTCGCACTATTATTACATAATCTTTTGAATTTGGGTCAAATGAATTTGCTCGTGAAACTACAAAAAAGTCATGCACGCACAGTACTGTCTTGCAGTAATCAGACTCACAGCAAACCTCTGTTTATCAGCCTTGATTGGCTGCCATTTCATCAGATCATTGAACTACAAACTGCCGTGTTAATGTACAAAATCAAGCATGCATTGTGCCCTCAGTATCTACAAGAGATGTTTGTCAGCACTTCAAAGGTGCACACTCAAAGGACCAGATCAGTATCCAATGATGCCATGTACATTAAAAGGGGACCATTAGTAATTGGGCAGTTATTTTATATTTCAAAACTTTTTACACCAAATATTTAAAATGTACTATTTCTGCCCCCACATTAAAAATTACATTCATCACTCCCTTTTAATACCAAGAAAGGCACATATTTGATTCTCACTCTAAGGTATAACGAGGAGAAGTTCAGAAGATGGATTTAAAAGTAAGGGGGTCAGGATATCTTCTTTTATTTCCAAAGATCCCATATAAGCCAATGCAAAAAAATTTTTAAAAAACGAAATAAGATACTTTACCATTTTGTAACAGCTTTTTATCAAATAGGATCTTCAAGAAATATTTTTGACAGCTCTGGCTCAGACAGCTATCTCAGTCACTATCAATCATTTCTGAAGTCTGACACTATCCTGTCTATATACCAAGCTACTTTCCTTTCGTTTTTTGAAATAGTCTTCAGAACCAACTTTTGACAGAAGGCCACAGTAGTGGAGAATAGATAAGCATATATAATTTGAATAAATTCAACAGACATTTCGCTAGTGCCTAGACATTAATGTTTCTT
The DNA here is from genome assembly GCF_057945365.1 of Rhopilema esculentum. Classification (NCBI taxonomy): domain Eukaryota; kingdom Metazoa; phylum Cnidaria; class Scyphozoa; order Rhizostomeae; family Rhizostomatidae; genus Rhopilema; species Rhopilema esculentum. The sequence continues at coordinate 12,649,382 of NC_142823.1, read as the reverse complement.
TGTTTTTCAATGTTCAATAGTACAAAAAGTCCGACTGATCGTTTCTTTTGCTTCTTCTGCACTTTGATTCCGTGGCAGTCACACTTTGTTCATCTACAGCTTCTTTTGTTTGACAATCAGCATGATCTAATTCTTCTGCCAACCACGCTGTGTCCCCTAAATCTGAAGTAACCACCAACATACATTCAAAGCAGCCCTCTGACAAGACTACTTCTTCATCACTCAGTTTGAAGGTACCATCTTCCAAGAATGTAATAATTCTTTCCAGTTCTAAATTTGTCCTTTCAAATTGATAGAATTGTAGCGGTAAAAATGAATACCAACAAAATATTGTGACTGCAACTACTAAGTCATTTGCCGTAATTTCTTTTGTCATTAATCACAAAAAAAAATTTGGATGTATCTCCTGCTCTGGCTAAGATAGAAGTTCTCTTCTTTACTATCCCTATACTTCTTTCCCTGTGCAGGACATCCTCTGTTTGTAAAGATGTTTCAGGACTTTCCTCATCTTCTCTAATGAACAAATTGGAAAAATCCAACGTGTGTGGTGTATAGGGTCTTGCTGTGTAACAATTTAGAGGCAATGTACGTTGTCCTTGGTTGACAATTCCTTACTGTTAATTGTCTTACGCTTTGACCATGTTTTGAATTTACATCATCAGGGCCTTGAAGGTCGCGAGACTCCATTGTAATATCGCAAACCTCTGTCACACACTTTTTCAGAAAATCATTGATGCTTTCCAAGCGTGCTAAAAGATCGTCCAACAAAATTTCAACCCTAAGCGTCATGTCCACGTCTGTAAAAAGAAGAAGCTCCAACTTTTCTTAGTATTGAACAAGCCAATGTGAATTAACAACCATTTTTAACATTTTTGCTGCAGTATCGCACACAAAACCTTTTCTCAGTTCACTGCAAAGAGCTGTCGGTTGGCGATACTCTCCTGCTGACCCATCACCAACTCCCTCCTTTCTTAGCTTACCACTGATTATTTCAACAGATTTGCTAAACAAACACATCTTACGAACAACCTTTGCTTTGATATCAGAAAAATTAGATCGTTTCTACATAAAGCAAGACCATGAACTGAGTGGTTATCTAGACTTTCATTGCTAATCACGGTTTCCACTCAAGCATTACCAGCAGCCATTTTTTGGTAGTTAATGGAGACCTGCAAAGTCAAGTAAACTTATACTTTATTGAAAGCTTAAGACCTGAACAAGATGAAAATGATAATTATTTTTTTGAGAAATTAATTTTTCTTCGCTTTTGACTCTCAAAATGTTTGATTATAACCTCGTGGGAGAAATCTTCCCCCGCCCACGCTTATGATGTCAGAGGTGATCATTGAGATTTCAATCGCAGTCAGCAAGACCAGCCAAACGTCCTAAAGATGGTTGGTTGTGCAGCTTAAAACTGTTTCAACAACAGCAGTAATAGAATCAGAAACGAACCTGAAAAGAAAATTACATTTCACAAGTTTCTGGAAGACTTGAAATTAAGAAAAAAATGGATTGAAAACATGCCTTTAGCAAATTTCAATCTGGAACCGCACTCTCGTCTTTGTCAAGAACATTTTTCCAACGAGTTACCAGCGAAGTCCAGATCTCCTGAGGTCCCTTGGTTTCGAAAATGAACGTTTATTATTAAAAGATGATGCAGTGCCTACTATACTCGACAGAGGATCCCCAAAAGGAAAAAAGCTGGTGAAGGGTAGGACACCTTTTAAAGCTAGGCCATCGCTAAGTCCAAGAAAATTGATTACCGGGCGCCCAAAGAAAAAACGAAGAGAAGCGTATGAAAAACGACAACATAGAGAAGTGAGTAGGGACATTTGTTTAATCTTCTTTACAGAATTCAGCGCCTGTATTACATAACAAGTGTAATTTATTTGCCATTTACAAAGAGACGCATTAGCGGCCAGGAAACATTAACAATAAGCCAAAAAGAGACTTTTTAACATTAACAAGGGGATGCATCCCCTTTAGCTTACTAGTTCAGCATCTCTGTTTACCATATACTTATACTGCATCAGAAATGATTTTGTTTTGAATTCAATATTTCTTAATACTTAAGGTTATAGAAAATCTACTCCAAAAATACAAAGACCCCCAAACAGCTGTCATCGCAAGCACAGTGTCAGAACCAACCGAAAATGTAAAGCTCAACCGAAACAATAGTGATAATGACGAAAACAACTTGCTTCAAACGATTTTAAGTTCTGAAACAAGCTATCAAAGTGGCGATACCGGGAAAAGGAAAAAAAATAAAAAAACGTTGACTAAAACAAGATGTGAGCAAACTTCTTTTGTTGTAAGATCTTAATGAATTTATACTTTTATGATTATAATTTGGGGGTAGGATCTCATGAATTGCATCAGAGCTCTGGAACAGGGTATCAAAATTAAAATTATTTCAATAATCTGCTCCCATAAACCGTGTGTCTTTGTATATTTTAGCATTTTTGTGCCATATTTTTGCACTTTTTTATGAAACAGGGTATGTATTTGGAATACTTTTAATATGACAGGGTCAGGTTGCAAATTTTTCTGCACACCCAAATTTTTCTGATCACTTTCTAATCAAGCGACCCCTTCCCCATGGTGGTTGGGATAAATAAATATAAAACCTTTTCAGTTTTTGTAAGTAGTCCCTTTAATAATTGATGGTAAATGACCATTTTTCAGCTATCCAAGTCTCGTTTTGTGGGGACAACAAACAAACACAATGTTGCATGCAGAAAATTGAAATTGTTGGCCAGGAAACACAATATGAGCCCCCTTTTAATGTTGATTTAGCTATTGCTGATTTGCCTAAAAGTCCAAACAACCAGGACCATTATTCAACATCAGAAAAAGAAGACCCAGAATGGTTGCCAGAGAACGATGAGAAATCAGATTATGAGTATGAAGACATATGAGCAAAATCCACAGTCATACCACCAGGAAAGAAAGTCTATTGTTTTTTAATCTTCGCTTCAGCAACTTCTCATCAGCTACAACATTTGCTCTGCACCAACAATGATTGAGAAGAAAACAACTTGTGGTACAATGTTAATTGTTAAATCGATATGTTTAGAGGGTCACTCAACTGAATGGAGGACTCAACCTGAGCATAACAAAATGCCATGGGGAAACATTCTCTTGGCTGCTTCCATTCTCTTTTCTGGTTCTCAACCAGCTAAAGTGTTAGCCCTTTTCAGGCACATGAATATATGCTCCATTTCTGAACGCCTTTATTCCTTGATTCAGCATGCATACCTCCTTCTAAGTGTGTTTAAACTTTGGGATCAACAGAAAAAATTATCGCTAGAAAGTGTTAAAAACAGTTCTTACCCTTGGTGGGGATAGTCGCTGTGAAACACCTGCAGTTGTGCTAAATATGGGTCATACACCATAATGGACTTGGACATTAAAGCAACTATTGTAACATCAAAATGATTTCTCCTGGTAGCTACATATTAACTGCATCAGAAGTTCTCTAGAATATAATTGGTTAAAACAAGTTTTTAAAACATACTCTAGTAGCATAACACATCTAAGCACCAGAACTGACAAAATTTTCTTTGTAGAATTGGTAAGTGTGAGGAACTGTAAAAATAATTGTTTTTTAAATAAATTCAGATATTTCCAGAGAAGTGTTTTGTTAATGGACAGTATATTGCATAACATTTTTGCATTTAAAAATACAGATACAAATTTGGTTGATACTCTTTGTACTCCAATCTCTTCAAATTTTCAATCAAATACAAATACATACTCGCTTGTTGGATGATCATCAATGAACTGCTCATCTTCAATATACTGATATATAGCAGTCACAACAACATCAGGATTTAAGCAAACTGGAGTGAAGCCATCAACTTGGGTTATACACCCACAGTTAGCTTCATTGGCTTTCTGCAGAGTTAAAGCTACCTCTCTGCAACAGAGGCATTCCACGCTTTTTGGCATCGAAACGCAATGAACACAATCACACCTGAGAAGTCAAGTGCAGGAAAAAGATAAATCATTTATCGTATTGGATATTGGAGCATGGAAACCTCTTAAAAGAAATATAGCTATTTGCGTGCCTATATTTTCAATAAGTGACCCTAACCACCAAATTCCTTATTAGTCAACCTTAAGCTTTCTTTTAGGCCTATTTCATTTAAGCCTTTCGATCATGTCAATATATCATAACAACATTAAGATAAAATAATCATATTAGCTTGTCCTTTACGTAATTTAGATGATCTTTTTAACAACTATCTGATTAAACAACGTTAAATATTCAAAGTGGCAAATATGATCATCATCCAAGACATACCAATCAGTTTTGCCGATTCTTTCAATGTTCAAATCTTCCTCATCGTCGTCATTACTGCAGCTCTTGTCTTCACTGAGTCTCCTCTCTCTCGGCAATGATTCGTACATATATGGTCGAATCACCATTTCCTCCGTATTTACCATTCCATACTCGCTGTCCCCCTCACTGCTTGTCATTTTTGTTCGATCCAAGAATAATCTCTAAACAATCTTTCTGAATCGATGAAGCTCCGGAAAAGTGCATTCCAATCAATGTTCACCTCTGACATAAAACCTTTATGCGAGACTCTCGCGGGCATGCCCGTTCATCGATAAAAATGGCTGCCAGAGGGCTAAATAAGCAACTTTCAGCCTAAATAACTCGAAAACTACTAAATTTGTGGCAATTTTAACTCGAAATTCGAAATCAGCGTATTCATTTTGTATCTTCAAACTTATTTTAGGGTTGCAGGTCTCCTTTAAAGAAAAATATTCCACCATTTTCTGGATGTGCAGAGGCCACATAGATTGTACCATTATCACATGCCATTCCATACACACTTGGAAGTCCACCAATTTTACCAATTACTGAACCTTTAAATGATACACCATTGACAATAAGCTTCACAGCTACAACACAATTTGTTGCTGTATCACTAATCATCAAAATACCATCCTCACAAAACAGCAATGCAGCTGGTCGTTTAATATCTTTGTCTAATTGAACTTTCTTCATATTGTTACCTTCAGATTCATTTCCACTTGCATTTCCAGAGGATCGATTCCTTTATTTGCTTGGCACATTTATCTTGCTTCATGATCCACTTTTCCAGAAAAAGGGCAAATTCACGTCTCTTCATTTTGTTATGTCTAACAGGCAATAGTTTTAAATCTTTAAGTACTTTCCTTGTTTCTTTTGCTGTTAATATTGCAGGGTCAAAAATTGTTTTTCCAGTAATGTCAACAAAAGAAATGCACCCTTTAACGTGCTCAGCTATGTAGACAATGCCATCCTTAAACTCGATGCTCAGAGGCTTTGACAATGGAGCCTTGCCATAAAACTTTCCCTTGGGGAAAGTCTGTTATCAGTATAGACCCATGAGGTCCAATGCAAATGCCAGTTGGACTTGAGATGGTTCCTCTCTTGTTTCCATCATAAAGTCGATATTTTTCTGGAATCAGTGTATTTGTTATGTGTAATTTGAAAATTTTCAAATAAGAATATGTATATGAATATGTAATTAGACATTGCTGCCGTTCATTATCAGTTCTGCAAAGTAGCGAGGACAATTTGGAATGCCACAATTTGCAGGTCCTACTATCATCACATTGCGGTATTTTCCCTTTCTTTTATCAACAATTCTCTAACGGCTGCTGCAAACACATATACGTTCACGCCGTTGTTTCTCAAAACCTGTTTGGCACACATAAGCCATTGGCCTTGGCAGTCGGGGGTACATTGACAAGCAAGGGCAGTTTGAATTCTGCTAATTCTAGAAGCTTGGCTTCTGGCTATGGTTGCTGCCGCGTCTTTCATTTTCCACGCCAAAGAAATGAGCTATAGTGGCTTTTTTCCAATAATGGCATCAGTTACATCTAGGTTCGACAATCTCCGTTTGCCTTTTTGTCTTGAAGGTCCTGCATGCGGGCAATTCCATAGTTACGGACGTACAATTCAGAATGAAATTATTGATTTTATTTTTTTCATTTTATTTTTATGTTTTGGTCTCAGCCAATGCCTAATAATAAGATTGTATCTATTTTGTGAAGAAAATGATTTTAAACATTTTGATTTTCTGAGTATTTATCAAAATGTACCTGTTACAGACGTACACAGAAATTAGTCAACAAATGAAACAGGATTTTTAACAACAAAATTTTCTGAAACTAAAGAGAACCATAATAATATTTCTTGCTGAAACAATATAAACATATATAAATAAGAAAATTACCATGTAACATGACAAAAATTACATTAGAGCAATAAATTAGTAAACATTAACACTAGTTAAGTCCTGTTACAGACGTACGTTACAGATGAACACTGTGAATTTTATGCGTGAATGTACATCTGTAACACATTTTCTAGAAATATTGTTAACAATTTAGAAAAAACTTTATGTGCCATATCACATCAGTTTATTTGTAATTTCTTACTCTTGAAAAATTTATGTTTTCCATAAAAACAATTAATTTATTTCAGAATTTAAAACTGATGATATTGTACGTCTGTAACAAATTTACCATATTTTCTGGTGAATAAGTCTAGCTTTCAGATCCACAATTTTGGGTGAAAAATAGCAAGTAGACTTCTACAACAGGTATCTTTTTAAATAAATTTATATTGTACAATTTTCATCAACCTTAATCCTTAAAATTGGTACCTCAACTTATACACCAGGTCGACTTGTAAACCGGACAATACGGTTGATGGAACTCAAAAAACTATCAAGTCAAAAAACATTACAAAATGTCTGGAATTTTTTCAAAAGTATACCGTTGTCTTTGATCAAAGTTTGGTTGTTCAAGTTTAGCTTTAATCTGATTCTTTTCAACCCAGCACTTGTCTTTTGGAATAAACACAAATTTGTTGGATTCTCCACATCGACGCATATTTATTACTTTATGGAGATCAGCTTCATTATCGATTTCTATTACCTGGGCGATGTAATTTTTTCTTGAATTTCGTTCGGATTCATATTGCACGACAACAAAATCACCAGTAGTAATAGAGCAATTTTCACCAGGCTGGGATTGCTCTTCATCTTTACATTCTGGTGAGGAATCTGCAAAATCATCAACTGAATCATCATCAGAACTTTCTGAGTCTGAAACATCCAGAAATACATGGGCTTGAAACTCTTTTGCAGTAGAAACTTCAGCAACCAATACAGTTGAATCACCTCTGCAAGATACTGTGTGAACAGATCGTGTTCCAATAATCCTTAAAACTTGATCCCAATATGGCTGAATTTCCTTTGCTCTCAATTGGACTGTCTTCGCTGAGACAAAGTGAAACTTCACATTAGGGTTTCTTTCTACAGCAAGCTGGTAAAAGTCATATGGTTTAGATGCTCGAGCATTACCACTGCGAACAGCACGCCAAACTGAACGCTTTACCGTTCCGCCAATTCCATCAATCACGCCCTTGCCATGTGAGGTTGCAAAAAATGCCAGTTGACTTTTATTCCAAATGTAGACTCCCATTTAGAAAGATTGGAAAAAAGATATCTTTGCTTAAACTGTGTACTTGTGCCATCTGAAAAAATATCTATGGTTTCAATATCCAGGTGCCTTCCAGTAAAATCCTCCAACAAAGTGGTGATGAATGTCCAAACTTGATCCTTTGTATGATTCACATCATCTGTGACAATGATATGGCTTTCTCCTGAGACTTGAGTCCTCCAAAAATAAGCGGTAAAGAGGCCAGCTTGATTGTGCGTCCAATGTGCCGATTGAGGCTCGTCTTGATCTCTAAGCAATGCATTTTCTGAAAAGTCAACATGCAAGACACACGATTTTCCATCAACATTATTTTTCTTTTTTTCGAAAAACGTTTTCTGCTGTCGCTTGATATAAACATGTATCAAGTATGCTGGAAGTTGCCTTTTAAGTTTGCTGAATGCCGTCTCAACTGTCTCTGAAACAGAAATCTTACTTAACTCGCTTGAGGCTCCTTGCCACTGTGAATATTTGACCAGTAGATCAGCAGATTCTCCATTTGGCTTAAACGATTCAAGGTTTTTGCTGCAATCATCACATTTTAGACTCATACAGTTCTTTGAAGTTGGGTCACAAACATACTCACTTGTAAACTTTGTTTGGCAGATTGGAACATTGATATGGGGCTTCAACGCTGAAGAAGCATTCTCATGTTTTCATGTGTAACACAAACGCATACATTGTGAGGTCTGTCTTCCATTAGTTTAATGTGCTTGGGCCTGAGGGAGCAAAACTTTGATCTGCTTATCATCAGCCCAGTGGTAACAGCCAATTGATGTGCCTCACCAAGACTCATTAGCATGTATCTGCATTGCACATATTCCTTGTGTTTTTTTCCATTTGCATCTCTGGATCTGTATATAACTCTGTCCTTTCTTCCAGGGGCTTGCCAACTGATGTCATCATTACTGTAAAAAGCAATTGCAGCAGCATCAATCTCTTTGTTTTCTTTTGGCCCTGGTTTTTTGCTTTTGCTTGGAGTGCTCTCTGTGAAAGAAATGCCAGCATCTTCAGCAAGTTTTGCCAATACAGCTTTTCGTTTTCTTGGTGACTCTGGCAATTTGCTTTTCACCTTTTTTACTGCTTTTCCAAAAGACTGACGATTTGCAAAAAGAGCTGGTTGTTCTTCTGCAACGTGTGCTGTTGCAAGCATTTTTAGCTTTGCTCGATATTTTCTTATTCTTTTTGCTTGTTCATTTTTCACTTCTTGATACCTTTCTGGGTTATTTGTCTTCAACGCTGCTCTTTTGTCTGCCTTTCTTTTTCTATCCTTTTCTTTTTCTTGTTTCCATTTATCTACATTCAGTTCTTTTAATCGTTTTCTGTGTTCTCTTACTCTTTCAGCTGTCGTTTTTGCCATAACTTCTCTATGTTTGTTGATTTTAATTTTCTCAGCTATCTTGTTCTTATTTTAAATTTGTTAGGCCTTCTGAATAACATTCTCCAAAAATTTAGGCCCAAACCTTGCTAATTGCCATGGCAACAAAACAACTAACTAATTAGTGCCCAGGCCTTTCTGTGATGAATACTTCTAGTTACAGCTTTATAAATGTTACAGACGTACAAAAAAATGTACGTCTGTTACAGCATTTAAAAGTAAAATAAAAATGTTTTCTTTAAAACTTTAGATGTTGTATTGTTAACTGAATTAAAATCCAGAAGTTTAGAAACAATCAATAACATCCAGCAATTAGGTAAAGAAATATTTTTCAAAAAATGACAATTTTGTTACAGACGTACAACAGTTTTTAGGCCATCTTTATGTTTCAAATATAAAAATACAAATGAAAATATTTTTTGAATTTATTAAGAGTTTGTTAATTTGTTCAATTTATATTACCAGAGCAACATAACATTTCTTGTCAAACAAACAATGCTTCAAAAAATTTTAATTGTCTTTCTGATATTTATTCGAGTTGAGTCTGCACTCAAAAATAGTTTCAAAAAAACATGGAAAAATAAATGAAAAACAAGCTAACAGAATATTGAATTTACCTGTTTGAATAATTTAATATCTTAGCTATTTGTTATATTCATTTTCTCCCTTAAATCAAGAACTTTAAAAATTAAAGTTTTTAAAAATTTTGGTTGACATAATTCTGGAATTCCCCATGCTCATTTGTTGCATCTGAATCAGCAGCTCCTTGGCGATTCCTTTTCATTAGCTGCTTTGAACCTCTGGACGTTCTTGGTGACGTTGCTGATTTTAGATCTGGGTGGTGGTCACTGTGTAATGGGCTGGAATCCTCTTTCATTACGGAGTAGGGGTTCCCATTGATAAGTTTGAAATCTAGTGGAATTTCATTGAATATTTAAGAGAGTTCTAAAGGAACATGTCTTACAGTTTTCCCATCTTCAGTTGTCATTACCACAGCATGTTGATCATACTCATTATAATTTTTTGTTTCACAATATGAGCAACCACATCATTGAAGTATGCATATCCTGGGACACTGGATTCGATAAATAAATTATATTCCTGTGTCACGATCACTTTATTTCTTGCTGACTAAACTTCTTTCCCTCCAACTTCTACACAGACACAATCACAAGGTTAAGAAATAAGGTCCATCCCGCGCCAGCACAGCAGCAGCAACAAGAAAAGTCGGTTAGACAGAACAGATCTCTGGGTAATTTTCAAAATGGCGGTTTTATCAGATGAAGGTTGCGTTTGTGCCAGATATAGTATAGTGAATCGTACAATGCCTGCCAAAAGTCTTGGAACACTTGCTATAATTTACATTGTGCACAACCTGCAACATCCCCTTGTATAATTTTGTGCCACCGAAATATGAATAATCCTACATGTACCAGTGAGACTTTTTTACATAGCTATGGTTTTCAGCTAGCGAATCGACATTGTATGAGGGGGGAGGGGGGACAATACCCTCCTTGTTGACATGGAAATAGAACGGGACACGCAAATTCACAGAAATCTCAAGGTGTTCCAAGGACTTTGGCAGGCTTCGTCTGAACTTTATATTTAAAAAGAGCAGATAAAAATTTGGAAAAAGTTTCTTGCCCTAGGTTTTCCAGGGCGCTGATTTCATTTTCAGCAGTTTCAAGGCCACATCTTAATTAATTGAAACGCTACAATGTTTGTTTGCATTGTCTGGTAACTATTAAATTGATAATAATTTACTCAACGCCATTATTGCCCTGAAAACCTTCACTCTACACAGACCTAAGATATTTTCTATATATCTACAACATTGGATGTCATTAAATAGGAAAGGCAGGAACTAGAAATGAAAGAGGACAATGTTTCCATAATCAAATTGCATGCTACTACTTACCATTTTAGATACTTTTGCTAAAGGTATTAAATGCCTTTTAATGATGAGAAATATAACTTGATCTTTATCCATAATTGGAATTTATAAGGATATATCATTTCTGTCTCATAACTTCGTCAGTTTCTTTGAATTCAGAGGGAAATATGCCAGTTTTAAACAGTGCAACGTGATATGGAGGCAAATCTTTCTCTCCTCCATGGGATGGAGGCCAAAAACGGGGCGGGTAAAGTTTCCAAATTCAAATTGTTAAATATATTCCTTTTGGAAGAAGTTCGCCAGTTTTGTTTAAAATTCAAATAATAGGATGTCAAGTTGCCAGGAAAAGGAGAGCTCCTTAGCACTCCCTGTTAATAGAGTTAAAAAGGCGTATTTGACAGCGAAAAGTTCTCTTCGGTGATAGTTGAGTCCTTTCAGTCAGCTTCAACATCGTCAGTTATGCAATGGGCCTGTTGCATGGAGCATCACAAAACGGGAGCTACCATTTCCATATGGCAGTGCTTCTGGACAAAGCCCAAAGGTGGATCAGAGTTAAGCAGCATATCCAACAGCAACATGGTATTGTTGTGAATTTTTCTGACCATGCAGGCTATCATTCAGCTTTCGCATATGTGATAAAGGAAGATTTGGCTGTTCTAAAAAGTCCAAATCAACCTGCTGTTCCAATTCAACTGCTAATGCCACAAGGGCAGGGAAGGACCGTAAAAGTGTCAAAATGGCTGAAAGCCTTTCCAATAGTGAAGTAGCAAAAATTGTTTTGCGAAATAAAATATGTGCTTGAATTGATGTCTTTCAAGCTTCCAAAAATTACAACTTAATATGCTCGCAAATCGTTTCGTTTCATGGCAGCAAAAATTTACAATGTTTGGTGTTGAGGATAACAAAGTTATATTTTTGAATGACCTCAGGTAGTCTACAGTTATACTGCAATGGCATGACATGTTGTTATTGTTGGAAGGCCATGTTATCCGTTTTGCTGCACCAAAACAACGTACAACCAGGACATTGAATTTTGCAGAGACACACCAATCTTTGCAACAGCAAAAGCCCCAATATCTTTTGTCAAGGGTTCCATTATAAACGACCAAGAAACGGAGATGATGAATGTTCGATGGCGTATTTTCTCTTTTAGGCATCATGACATATAATGCCAGAAAACTGTTCCTTCCTGTGGACATTGTTTTGCAACAATGCTCCTTTATTGACAGCATTGATTATCACATGACTATCCTTCGCAGTTTGGTGCTCTGTAAATCAACTTTGCAAACAATGACGACTCAGAACGATCAACACAAGGGTCTACACTTTATTTTGTTCAGAATACCCCATATTCTATGCAGCATTTTCCTAGTAAAGGTAACCAAAATTCGTGGAATGTTTCCCTATGTACGTTGCTATGTACTTTAGAAGAAATACCTACCAACAAGCACAAAAAAATTGCAGGTGGCAAAAGGACTGCAAGACATCGAAGAAAAATGACTGGAGTAAAAGTAAACCACAGTAAAAAGAATCCTTTAGCTGTGAATCTCCTTGTTGCCAAAGTCAAACTGCGAAGGGCAAAAGAAAGGAAAATCTCAAAGATTTGAATCAGGAAAAAGATTTCAGCAGTTAAAGCGCAGAAACAGAACTGCTTTGAGACGTAGAGCCAATTAAAAGAAAGATGATGGAAAGAAGACAATTCAAGAATTTCACAGGAATCTCAGAAAGTCATTGCAAACTACCAGGAGAAGAAACAACTTTTTGCAAGTTTGGAAGATGGCTGCTAGAAAACAGGTATTATAACGACTAAGTGCCTCTCCCATTTGTTGTAGAACAGGAAAAAACATGATGTATTGGGCATGAAGCAGCTATTCTCTGTTCCGGCATGACGCTAACCACGAAGGGGAATGGGACCGTAATAAAGAGTCGGCTATCTTAGAGGACAACCACTGCTTTGCAGTTTATTGTGTCAATGCGTAACCAGTGACGATAATGTCTGCAAAATCCATACGTTTTCCACATGGACAACATCCATACGGCATGAAACTATGAAAAAATTGCTGCAATTAACAACTTGGATCCTTACACACTGAAAAAGAAAGATCTAGTTTCCAATCCAGAGTTTTTTCCTGCAATATCGTATCCAGATATTGTTAATTATATGATGTTTGCTCCGAGTCCAATGACCAGTGAAGAGCTGAAATGTTACAAGAGTTTGGACGCTTACAATCAGTTTCTGTGTGGCTGGGTTAAGGAAATCGGCGTAAAGGTTTATGAAGATGAAAAGCGTGTGGTCCTTGGCCGGGTAAGTAGAAAGCTTCTATTGAGGGATGCTTAATGCTGCCAACCCAAAGGGTGCATTGCACGTACTTAGGCCAGAAGATCTTCGGCTTCCACTCAGGTTGTTTTTCGGCGTTCGGCGTGCAAAGCAATGAAACTTTTTTTGACGTACATAAAATTTTCATTAGTTGGGGAGATAAACACAAAGCCATGTAAATCTTATTAGAATTCTATCAATATATTCTTGGGTAGTTTCGTTTTGCAATGGCTTGGCACAATATATCCCTTAAAAGCAGACCATTTAAATAAATATAATTTAATTATGTTTTTCCTTGTTAAATGTGAACAATTTTTTTGCGGTACAGAATTTGAAAATGGCTTTGAAAAAAGCAAACATTTTACGACATACTAAAAGGTTTTTCGTCTGACACTCCTCAGAGCAAAAACGTTAGAATAAGGTTCCGAAAGAACACAATGGAAAATATATACCCAGTTGTGGATCGAAATAGGCCAATTAGAAAAACGCAAGCACAAGACCGGTATAGTTGACCAATCAGTGCCGCGAGCCTAAAGAAAAATAATTACCAATGAAGTCCAAGAGAGAAAACGAACTCCTTTTGTCTACAAAATGGCGGCTTTTTCGTTTATATGTAGATTGACTCCAAAACTGCTAGATGGAAAGACGATCGGGCTCTGCCAATTATCCGAAACATGTCGTCATTATAGAGTTTTGCACAATCTGGAATATTCATCACTGATTAATTACATCACAAGTGTATGTTTCTACTCAATAAAAGGGAATTACAGAAACACAAAGATTTTTTAAGACACTACAAACAACAGCTATTTTGTCTATTGTGGTATATGAATGTTCTGCAACCATCAAGTAATCCAAGGGTAATGTGCTTTGCAGTATTTATTTCTAAGGTTTCCTATGACTCTTTCTACATGAATCCGCACAGATGCAATTCTGCGACTACTTTCTACATCATATGTCGAGAGCTGCTTTTTTCCTTTTGTGAAGGCTGGCAGTTCAACTTCACAGCAATACAAAGCAACTGTATCCTGAATATCAAAGCCTCTGTCTGCAAGTATGTAGTCTCCAGGCAATAATTTATCAAGTACACCACTGTTTTCTTTCAAATATTTATCACTGACCCTGCCTCCCCATGCCTTTGAAATAAAAGATATTACACTTCGTGGACTTATTCCAATTAAGAATTTCACAGTATTGTGATGTTTGTATTGTGACCAAGTGGTTGCCCTGGCTACTAAACTAGCTGGCTTGCAAATAAAAACCTCAAAACAGTCAACAATGATGGAAACCTTGGTCTTGAAGTGTTTTCTAAAACAAGATGGTGTTGTTTCCAGCAACTGTTCTCTGTCTGGCCATTTTGTCAAGGGTTGCATTCTGACAAACATAATATCCACCCATTTGAGGAAAACAGATGAAGCGGTGCTTCTGCTTACTCTAAGGTCCTTAATAGAAGGGGGGACGCTTATTGATTTTTCGATTTTTTTCTGACCCCACCAGAGCTTATTTGGACCCTCCTGCTTATTAATTTTTAGATGCAATCATTCATATCTCTTTTTTCATTTGTTCTTTGTTGAGGTGTGAAATTTCTGTTAAGTTTCTCTTAAATTAAGAGGTTGCGTTGTACAAAAGTTTTAACATAGAAAAGTAGTATAACATCCGAAAAAATTTACAAGGCCTGGCTGATGTACACAATGACAATTAGCCTGCTCGTTTTAGTAATACAACAATGCATTATTACATGGCGAAAATTGTCATTTTGATATGGATTGTATTCAGAAGAAAATCTCATTTGACCCCAAAAAAGAATCATCACGTGATTTTTCAGATTTTTTACATTTCCGATCCCCCCACTAGCTAGGACCCCCCCGCTTATTTATTTTTTGAAAAATTCCTGCCCCCCCCCAACTATCAAGACCTCCCCATCTATTAAGGACCTTAGAGTATGCCATAGCGATATCCAAGATCACATAAGGTCAAGTTCAAACGCAACCTCATTGTTGTCATTGAAAACTTCTGGAACTGTGTTAGAACTGACTTTGAGCAATGTTTTAAATTAGCCGTCAGAAAATTGAACAATGTCAATAGTACATGGAAATTGGAAAGTCCAGTGTATAGAAGAACTTTTTTCTCATCTCCTTGAAACCACTCAGGAGTTCCAATTTTAAGCTTTTTGCTTGTCTCTTTTACCTGACACAACTCTGTAACAAGCCTATTTTTTTCTTCTTCCAACTCAACTATTTTTTTGCTGAGTTTCACAGAAATATGATGGGTAATATGAGTTTCACATTTCAGTTAAACCACCAGAATTTAATTCAGTCTGGGATGCAACATCATGGAAGCCTTTTTGGGAACAATCTTGTGTTGAACCTGGTAGTTCAGGACCAACTATCACACCAATCTGTTTAGTTTTATTTTCTGATTGGGGTAGCCTCTTCCTCACAGACATAAATGACTCTTCACCAGCAATCATTTCTTTTCTTTTTCTGTGCTCTATGAGACGGTCATTTCGCACCTTGTCTTTTAAAGGGTCAGATGGCTTTGTGTAACCCATTCTTAGAGATGGTACCCAATCTGGGTCACTCGACTGATACAATGAGGCTGGTTTACCTAAAACAATTATGAAGGGTTTCAAATATTTTTATGAAGCAAAGTGTTTTAAAAAAATATATTAAAACACATTTGTTTAAACAATATTACACGTAAGTGGTAAAAAACGATAAGTCAACAACATACCTACAAACACACTCATTCTGTTGAATATTATCATGAACACTCAATTTTAACGAAATAAATTAACCACATAACACAAAAAGATAAACTACAATTTTCAAAAATAGATTGTCACAACTTTACGTACCTGAAATGAAATGATCTGAACACACTCTGTAATGAGTTGATTCTGCCTTAATAACTTCCCGATTAATCGCCAACAGCCACTTATGCCTTCGGTCCGTCTATAGCTTTTCCGTTTCTTGACCATGAGCCGATATAATTTTAGGGATTCTAAATTATGATTTGTCAGAGTCACGATTAGAAGGATTGGAGCAACCGAAAACACAACAGAAGTTTACCATTTTCTATTTTCGCTTCGCTACCTTCACCGTTTACACAAGCATCCTCCACCTCTTGCTTGTCCTCCAAGATGGCGGAAACCTTGTTTTTGTACCCAGACTCCTGCGTAGTTTCGCAGCCCAACGGAACAGAGAATGAGTTTCCTAACCTTCTGGCTGACAAGAGATAGACAACCTTAAAGCTCTCTATATGTGCATCAGAAGAGGAAAAATAAAGCCTGCTGTGGTTTTAAGAGGCAAAAGCAATGTGACAAATGAGGAAAAGAGACAGTATGATAGTACACGTTTCTTGCTAGAATGGTGCTTGGATGGATACAGACTTGAATATGAAATGGCTTTACAGAACATTGATTCCTAGAATGGAGAACAAGACATATGAGAAAGTTTTTTAAGTTATCTTTGAGGAAAATGTAGGATTTCAGCAGGCAAAGGACAAGTTCTCCAGAATGATGTTGAAAAATCACAGCAAATCAAGCCACAACTGGTCCCCAGGTCACAAAAAACCGTATTACGGCATATAGGATTTTCAACCAAATAATTTGAACTGGCACAGCCGCTCTAGGACGGGCAAATTTTGTTGACATCCACAGGAACACCAACAACATGAAAACCCTA
Source organism: Rhopilema esculentum (assembly GCF_057945365.1). NCBI lineage: Eukaryota > Metazoa > Cnidaria > Scyphozoa > Rhizostomeae > Rhizostomatidae > Rhopilema > Rhopilema esculentum. The sequence continues at coordinate 12,632,601 of NC_142823.1, read as the reverse complement.
AGCACCAATAAACAAGGTAACTTTTGCACTACATTTTTTGGTAAAATTGGTGTCAGATTACTACAAACAAATTTGTTCTAAATCTCATTGAGCTCAAAATTGCTACGCCAATGATGGAATTTGCTTTTTGACCAATAAATTTCTCTTTCAAAGAGATGTCTCTAATAGACATCAAAATTCAAACTCTGTTAAAAAAGGAAGCAATAGCTCAAGTTACTTCTACAGAAGGGCAAATTTTTTCAAATATTTTTCTTCCTCCAAGAAACTAGGGCAAGCCCTGAATTGGCATCTTGAACAAAATAATTTTAAAATGGAGCTCTTACCCTCTATTTTGCCCCTTATTTGCTCCAAAGGAGCTTTTATGACACCCATTTATCTGACTAAAGCATAATTTTCACTTCAAATTGCCAGGCCCAAAAAATTTGTGCACTTACAATGGTGAGACATGCTGCTAGAGCCCCAATGCCTCTGTTATGGACTTTCCTTATTTCTTAAAATAGGTAATGAAACAAGTTTTCTCCAGACCTTGTCTGAAGGAAATAGCACTCTGATGCGTTGATGTCATAATTGTTCACAAAATCTTCTTGAAAGGCATTGTGGGATCGATGTGCGGACAAAAAAGATGCTAGAAAATGTAATTTAGAAGTTCTCAAAAGGTTGTTGGAATGTCATGGGCTAAAGAAATCCGGAAAGACCGATGAATTGGTAAAGATAATTTGTTGTTAAGCCTTCCAGTCGATCCTAAAGTTGATGGTGGAAAGTGGTATAATTTATAAGCTACTGGAGGCATTCAAGAGCCAAGCCATGCAAACCAACTTCAAGAATTTCCAATAAATGGATCAAGGAAGTTTCCATCAAGAAATTTATCAGCAAATTCCAACAATGGGCATGCCTATTTCTACCTTGTGGAATCAGTTAGTGGTACCAATTAGGGCCGTCCAAACCTTCCGATATACCTATTTGATTATTTGGTTTAAAATTTGATGAATATTTGATTATTCGGCGAATATGGGTGTGGCTAAGTGTAAGGTAAAAAACTGCAATCTGAAAATGTATTTTAATTTGATGAAAGTAAACAACAGCCAATCAGTCCAAACTATTTGATAAGTTGCTTTTCTATTGGGCCCTATAAATAATGTCTTTTCGACCCTTCCCTAGCGCTAGTCGCCCCAAAGGCCAGAAAGGCTAAAGGCTAAAGAACACGCTAGGTGAGTACGTTTACTTTTTGTTCTGAGCTGATTATGGAATCTTAGAATAAGTAAAAGTGAGATGCATTACATGTTGGAAAGTGCAAACAAACCTTTAAATTTTGATTATGCTGATAATGACCATGCAAGAATTTAACTCCAGATAAATTGAACTTAAGGCAGGCTTCCTTTAATTGTTGCGGGGCTGGATTGATCTTGATTTGTTCTTAAATTACTATTAGCGTGTGAGCAGTGGTATTGCTAGCTATTGCCTTCCGGGCAGGTGCAGGTGTTCACGCCTCGTTTGCCTACAAAGATAGTGTCTATTATTATTTGTTTGCAAACATATTTGGAAATGAATCGCCAACGTAACCCTGAACCGCAAAATCTATCGTTTTAGAGATGAAAGGGGTTGGCTCAGCCTCTTCATATTTCTTTTAATTGGTTTCTAACTTTTTACTGGTTTTAAGGCTCGTGCTCTTAGAAAATTATTCTTATGAAAAAAGAGTATAACTGCCTACTATTAGGTGCCTAATTGCCGTCCCCCCATCCGCTAATTAATTATTGATATTTTGTCCAATTGATTTTGGCACTTTGTGTTAATTACTGTAAAAAGTAATTAACAATATATGTAACTCATAATTTAGACCCCTCTGGTAATTGGAACCCCCCCAATTGATTTTGAACATAACACCTGTCCCCTCCCATTTATTCCGACCCCCCCCAGCAATTAGGCACTAAATAGAGAGTAGCAATGGCTACTAAATAAAAAATAGATCTTTGGCATCCTGTAAACCTTTCTGATATCTACTGAACTTGACAGTATGTACATTTTCCCCGTTTTATCTTCTTCCCCATGATAGGCAGCCAAAATGTTTTACATTACATTAAGTTACGTCTCAATAAAAGGAATGAGTATTTAAATTTCTCTAAAGTTTGGTGGTGTAAATTGTCATTTATCTTTAAGAAAATGGATGCAGAAAAGAAAAACAAAACAGTTGTGGAGGAGATGGATGTATGATCTCATGTTTTATTATATCTATGAACATTTTTGTTTTTTTAATTATTCCACGGAGAGGCATGTTTCCCTTAGCAATGCTAGTGTGAATCTCACAACTTTGCTTAAATTTCACTTTTTCCACCCCATTGCTTGGACATTTCACTTTGATGCAATCAATAAATAGTATATCAAAATTGATTATTCTAAATTGATATTTGGGTTTGAATTTTGTTTAAGAGGGATTAGAATTGCAGATTTTAATATCTTCATTTAGCGTAATATAGAACCTACCATACCAGCAACAGATTGGCACAGTCAAGCGCCATTTTGCTATGATTTTTATTTCACTTTTCTCAAGGTATGTTCGCAATCCTGTGTACTATTTTGCATGAAAAAAGATCAAATTGTTCATTTTGTTAATATCCTTCTTAGTCAGGCTAGAATGTACGTCAGTCGTAACTGGATGTACTGCTTGAGTTAATTTTAGGCTGGACTTTACTTTGTTTGCAATTTCACTTCTTATCACCATATTCTTTGAACATTACGATCTGTTGCACTCAATGAATATTGCATCAAATGTGATTATTCTAAATTGATCTTAGGGTTTAAGTTCTCTTCAAGACGATTTTGAATAGTAGATTTCAATATCTTCAGTGCTACTATACTAGCAAATTAAAAGATTTAAATTTTTTCATTTAACAGTTTTGATATTTAGTCAGTTTGACAACAATAATTTTACCCTATCAACCGTTACTCTCTACGTCTCAGAAATAATTATATATTTTAAAAAAATTATTTATAGTCTTTTGGTATAAATTTTCCCTTACCTTCAAGGAGGTAGAAAACGGAGAATCCTTGGCGGGGGAAGAGAAGATATGATCACATTCCTTTTTATTATTTCACATTAAAAAGAAAACAAATGTTGAAGAGAGCTGTGGCGGCGGGGGGAAAAAGGAGGTATCATTGCATTCCTTTCTATTATTTCACATGAATTTTTAGAAGCAGTGATTTTTAGAATAATTTTATGATTTTCGATGATATCTCGTCAGCTTGACAACAATAATTGTACCCTATCAACCGTTACCCTTTGTGATGATAGGCAGCTTAAAAAAGGTTGACTGTTTGCTCATTGTCAAGTTACGTTTCAGTAATGACAAAATATAGCAAAATCTGATTACAGTTTTCTGGTGTATATTTTCGCTTACCTTCAAGGGAGTTCAAGAAGAGCTTCGAATCTTTTTTGAACGAAGAGAAAAGGTATGCTCTCATTGCTTTGTATTAATTCATACGGTTAAGAAAAAATGCTCATTTGATAAAGCCACAGGTAGTAATATACATTTCTAAGCAAAGATGCTAGTACAACTGGGCGTACTGCTTGAGTAAATTTTACACTGGACACTGTAATTGTAGAAATTAGTTATAATTTAACTTATTTCTACCTCATCTTTGAAATATTACGATGTGGTGCAATCAATCAATAATGCATAAACAATTATTATTCTAAATTGATGATAGGTTTAAGACGGATCAGAATTATAAAATTTAATATCTTTATTGTATGTTTTGTAGTTGCTGCCCTACGAACAAAAACTGAGGGCCCTAAAGCACAGGGTCGCCCGTGTTTTTCAATTGAAACAAAGACAAAACTTCATTATGCTCGATGAGCATGAAAAAAAGTTATACAAAATAAGGTATTTGTTGTTACATTTTCAACTTTAAAAATGTCAAATAGTGCACATGCTTTCCAAACTCCTCTAGTGGCGTTTCTTGCTTTCTCTATCTGTAGTATTGGGTTATCAATTACTAATACTAAGTCTTGAACTCAATATGTAGTTTTTTCGATGTTTATTATTTCACTTGTTAGTGTGACGAGTCTCACTTATAATGACATAGCTAATCTGATGTTGAGTCTTTGATTGAACAAGAAAATCAAAAAAGCAAAGTTTTTCTGATGTTTCTCTTTTCAATATTTATTTTCAGTGTTCCTGTCCTTATTTCTATTTAATTTCTTTTTAAGACCAGGGATGACGATATATGTCAAATTTATCGACATGAGAAGAGAAAAGGCGAAGAAGGGGGAGTCCGGTAGGGACAGCCCCAGATCTGGCCACTATCATAATTAAAGTGGCCATCACCAAAGTTTTAACATTTATTATAAATAGTAGTAGTTGTTGTTGTTGTTGTTGATATTAGAATGTTGTTTGGTTTTAGATTGTTGTTAAAATAAAAAAATCAATCTGAATGTCTTCTCTCTCTGTTAATCTACATATGCATAAAGACCTGGCACGGCTGTTGATAGTTAATTATATAATTTGTGGCATTTATTGTTGATACTGATGTCTAAACTTCTATAGACCTGTATTCTGACCAGATGAGATTGTGCAAAGTTCAGAACATATAAATTTGGCTGTTTGGCAAAATTTGAATTTCTTCCTTTATTATAAACATTATGAAAATTGAAATTGAAATTTATAGGAACCGTATTATAGGAAAATTGAAATTATAAGCAAGGAAACATCCGAAGCAGGCTAGAGACCAGTGGTTTTTTGTGAGGCTCGACAAATGGGAATCTATAAGGTTAGATTTTTAATAATTTTTAGACTAGACGTGGCTGTGAATTCATAGTTGTGTGAAAGTAACAAAAAAGGACATTGAATAATTTTTTCATAAAGTGTAAATAGCACAACGAAACCAGTTGTAACAAATCAAATATATATTCCTTGTGGCTTTACTTAACAAAATGATGTTTTCAAGGCGTTTTACATTATTATTGCTGCTGTGTTTCTAGGCTGGCCACCCCTCCCCCTCCACAACTAATTTGTGTCTTATTATGAAAAACTTTACTGCCGTAGCTCATGAGCTTTCTGCAACAGGTTAAGGACCATGCTACTGCCATGTTTATGAGGCCCAGCCCTCCATTTAGTGTTGCAGTTTCTAGGCTTTATTCTCATAACTCTCAAACTGTACGAATGAAGGCTGGGGCCAAAGACTCATTTTGAAGGGATCCCCAAGGGTCATCTTTTTGGGTGGTTACACTCTACATTGGGCGTGGCTATGATGTCATAGTGACGTCATAGTCTTCAACTTCATGGAATTTTTGAAAATAAACTAATTAAATACATGTTGAACGTCAAAATGAAAAACACCAAATGAAAGATCTCATCAAAGCGATTCGAATGGTGGTATTGGTTTTTGTTTTACTCTCGAAATTGATGTTTGAATGATGTTTCCATTTTTTGTAATGCAGTGTTGAAGAGGCCCGGCCCCTCATTTTGTGTTTCAATTTCCAAGCTTTATTGGCATAACTCTCAAACGGTATAAAGTATGCTAGGGGCCAATGGCTCATTTGCAAGGATTTAGCAAGGGGAATTTTTTAGATTGGGTGGGCTGTGATGTGATAGTGACGTCATAGTCTTGAATTTCAAGGAATCTTTTTAAAATTAAAAGGTTCAATACATGTTGCACAGCAAAACGAATAACACCAAATAAAAGATCTCACCAAAGCGATTCGACCGGTGGTAACGGTTTTGGTTCTACTCTACCAAGATAAAATAAGGAACTAAGATAGTCTAACTAAATTTGCCCGAATTGCCCACTTTGCCTTGGCCATTTTTTTGTTTCCCTGTTATTTGATTTGTCAACAAAGCACATCGTTTTGTTCTTCAAACATCGGCGAACATCTTTGTAACAATTGTTTATTGTTTTGACCGTGTTCGCTGTGTCTCTGGCCCGTTGGAAACTAAGCAATTTCGGGCCCTCCATTGGTAGATCCCAGTGCAAAGTGAAGATGTTGAACGCGCAGATTGCTATTTTGGGCGCAAGTTCCCTGATGCTCCTTCAGCGCGCATACGGCCATCCAATGCTGTTTTCAGGGGGTCCGGTTGTGTTGCACAATTAACAACAACAAAACATCACTTGGGCCTAAGTATACGTTGATGCCGCACTCCAAATGGCTCAGCGAAAGTCGTTAGATTTTCCGACAGTGTCAAAAGATGTTAGAGCTTTATTAATTAACAAGTTGGCCAGGAAAAAAACGCTAGAAGCAGGATCAGGGACATCTGCTACAGTAGAAACCAAAGTTTTTTCTGGCGAGGAGCAAAGTTTAGAAAACCAGGCAAACATCTTCGTTGGTACACCATCAGGCACGCCATCAGAGAGAGAAAGCTTTGTGGAGTCGTTAGTAAATTATTTGAAGAACACAAAGAGGCTTGAAAACGTGGATGCAACACAAATTGCTTTGAAACACGGCGAATCTTTCCTAGAACTGAAAAGAAAGTGCCCTGATATTACAGATCTTTCCAAAGGTGGGCCATCTCATTCATCCAGAGCAGTTATCCTGAACGATGGAAATGCGATTTTTCAGGTCTTTTCGAAGCCCAAATGGACTTTCAAACTAACTAACGACGATGGCTCTTTTGATAGTGAACTAATCGACAATTTGCTAAGTCTCTTTGACATGCAGCATTACCCTTGCATTGGAGTATCCCCTTCAGAGTTTGAATTAATGTCAAAGAACATGCATATAAATTAAAAAAACAAAGAAGAACACAAGAGTCCTTTTGATCGAATAACTAGTACCAAATGTCAAGTTTGGTTTAAAGTTGGACAGAGTTTAAGTAAAGCCCAAAAAGCAGCAGGAGCAACATGTGGGGAATGCAAAGCCTTTTTTAGGTATGTTAAGAAAGAATGTTAAGAATAGAGATGATGGAGTAGAAGTAAAGCATCAAGAGCGACTAAAGGCAACATTAAATTTTGGAATTACAAAATTAACACCGGTCAGTAAGCAGAAGAGGCTTCTGGCAAATTCTTGGAAAATAGGGGATTTGCAAAAAAAAGGTGCATCATTTCAATCTAAACTAAAAGACTATGAAATCACCTTGTGTAATGAAGAAAACAGAGACATGGAAAGTGTGGTCAACTGGATCAACAAAAATGTAGGGAATGAGCTGGAAACAGTGTTCAATGAGGGGGCTGATATGGATGAAAATTTGCCTAAACTCATCAAGGAAGTATGGGATAAAGACACTGAAGATAGAAGTCAATTCCACAGAGATCAATTTGTCAATAAAGGTTAGCATGTTATGTTATTTGATTGTTGCACCAACAATAAACAGTGGTCTTTAAAAATAGATTAATTTGTGATCTATTGTAATCATAAAATAAATATAAATTGCTATATCTTTTTAAAATATATTTTTTGGGTCAACCAGTCATAGAATTACTTTTTTAGGTTTTGAATATGAGAAAAGTTTAAAAAATAGACAAAAATTACAACTTTTCTTGTCCAGGGCAAACTAATTCATTTGTTGGTCAACTTTTATGCAAGATATTTTTTTGGATTGCTAGTTTGTACCCCTTGGTCCTAAATATCTATGCTTACACCCCCTGGTGAAAAAACATTTTATTATCTTTTTTTCTATATGAACATTTATTATCTTTTTCTTTAGATTTGAAATGACTGTCTTTCATTTGCAATTTCAGGAAAGCAAAATGCCAATGGCCATCGTTGGAGCATGATAACATACCGTGTTGGTTAATTTGAAAATAATATAACATTATTTTTATTGACAAGAAATTTTATTAGCAAAAATTCATAAGTTATTTCTTACTAAGATAGTTTTTCCTTTAAGAAATTTCCTGGATACTATCTTTTTGGTTTAGAAGAAAATCCTAGAAAAATAAATATTTAGCTTTTATGCTTACCTACAAGCTTAGTTGGTGCTATGTGTTTGTACCACATGAAATGTAGGATTTTGAATTGATGAGCCTGTACTTAAACATGATGGGTCTGGACTTATGTAGAAAAAATGACCACAACTTCTTTGAACACCTATTATTTACTGACAAAAAAGGAAGAAAATTGTTCCCTACATAAATTTTTTTTGGACTCAATTAACACTTTTTTAGCATTCTGTTTAGTATGAAAAATATTGTCTATTATCTATAACCTTTTTTATTTGCAGCCCTTGCAATCTACATTCGGTCTCCAGCTGCCTTCAATGCCTTGAGAAGTTTTAAGATTCTGGAGTTACCTTCTACTAAAAGTCTTCAAACATTTACAGCGGTTAGGAACCATTCGCCTGGTGTTAATGAGGACTACATAGCAGAAAAAAGGAAGACTATGATTTGTTCTCAGAGGAATCTTTGAAAAAAGGTTTAAAGAAGCCACTTGGGGTTGGCATATTGATTTTGACGAGGTAAAAGTGATTGGGAAAGTTGTCCTAAATATGAAAAGTGACATATTTTTGGGGCTTGCAATGGATGTGGATGACCTTAATAGCCTACATGACATATATCATCATTGGAATCCACAGAGCCAACACCAGCTGAATACATGCTTCAGTATTTATGGCGAGACCTCACATCCCAGCTTTGATATCATAGGCACATACTTCAGTCTGAGATCAACCATAAACCACACAACAGTTATTGAGACTCTTTTGGAAACAATGCGAGTTTTCAATAACTACAGCTTCAAGACCATTGGTGTTGTCTGTGATGGGGCAAGTAGTAATATGGCTGCAATAAAACTTCTTTCAAATGATAAAGTTGGAGCATATGGTACATCTGATGATGACACAAACAAACATAAAGTAAAGCCCTGGTTTCAAAATCCATTTGATCCAGACATTGATGTTTTCTTTGTTATCTGTCCATCCCACCAGGTACCACAACATTTATATGTATATACTTTCAATCCTTTGCATCTTCTTAGATTTTTGTTTGAACAATTGGAAATTGAAGTTTGTGAAGGTTGTCAATAAGTAAAATATTTGCAGAGATTTGCCAAGCCAAAAAGCAAAAAACCCAAAAATTGATAGGAAATTATCGAAAAATGTAGTATATTCTTTTCAAAAATATTATTTACTTTTATTTTTGTTTTCCAATCTCTTTTAAGTACACAGACCATGAGACCATTAAAAACCCATAAAACTCTCTATCGCTATATTCCCTTTCCAATTGTCTTTCTCTATTTATTAACAGTTGAAAAACCAGATAAATGCCCTATTTGCTTCAGGAAATTGTGGGACAAAGGAATTTAAGATGGAAAAGGGTGGATGTAAGTTTGGTTGGAATACTATCATTGAAATGTGGCAGAGGGAATGCACAAGAGTAGAGACTGGTATCATGCGCAAAGTGCCAAAGTTGCTTCCATCCTTCATTGAATGCGATGCTTGGACCAAGTTAAATGTTGCTCCAGCTAAGATAATGCAGGTATTTTATTAAGTTATTGGCCATCCAAACTGCAATCTCCATATACTTTGAACCTTGTCCTCATCGGTACAAATTCTAAATAATCCCTAAATTTTTTTGAGAATTTTTCATATTCTGATACAAAATTTTTATTCATATAAAGACCATACAATTTTGTTAACAAGAGATTTGCAGAAACTTAAAATATTCCCAATAATTATTATGAACAATTAAAAATTCTAAGTTAAACATTTTGTGCAAGGCCTGTTTTTACCAAACCCATGATAAAAGTTGAACCAATTTAGTTATTCTCTTGTGTAAAAACAGTCAATATCATCATCATGAAGTGCAATATTTGCTTTATATATCCAATGAGCCTAGCAAAGAAAAGTAAACATTTTCAGCATATCAAATTTCATGACTACTTTTTTTCAGCAAGACAATGTTCTCACTGAGCTTTATGACCATGCAAATCCACAAGATGTTGCAGAAAAACCCAAGGATTTTGAAGCTACAGTTCTAGTCCGTAATTATTTACTTGCCTGCAACAAGATATTTGAAAGGGGAGTGTTATCAAATTCAAAGATAACAAGCAGTGATTTAACCATAGTTAATAATATTGAAGATGGGTATCAATTCTTTGAAGAATGGTGGGAGAAATTAAATGCTGGTGGAGACTTCCAACCTCAATCTTCGGCAGAAAGAAGATTCATTTCATGGCAAACATGGGATTTACTTAGAATTCTTGTCTATGGGTTCACAGGTCTGGTGAAACGGTTTCTGCACGATTACAATGGTTATTATATATTCCCATTAAAGGTTAATGGCAGTGCTGCTGAAACGCTTTTCTCACAGTTTAAATTTGAAACAAACAGCAAGTTATCGTCAGTCAACTATGCAACAGCTAGATCCCGTGTATTGATGAAGAAATGGGCAGCCTTGGCACCGTGCATGGAGGTGCCAAGGCTGCCCATGGCTACAGGGATACACCGCTGTACATCAAAGAAAAAAAGCAACGACGCAAATTTTATAAGAAGTCATCATAAAGAACAATTTTTTGTTTGAGTAAAACATTGCAATTTAGAACCATTACATGTATCCTAGATACTTTGAAGACCACCAAAATAGATTTAAAACAAACTTGAAGACAATCTTCCTATATTGATTTTCCCCTTCCTTTGGTTTTTAAAAACTTGGTGGAAAAACAATTTGGTGGAGTTATGACTTTTTTATCATTCTTCTTTCTTCAATTAACTTTACTGTTCTGTTGTATTTAAAACACACTGAAATGTATATATAATCCTCTATTAATTACATCATACAGGGAACATATCTCAATAGCTCATTAGTGATTGTAGTTTAGTATACTAAATTGCCATTAATATTTGTTTTTTTCTGAGAAAAGATTTTGAGTTTGAGTTTCTTCAAAGTTCCCAGTTACCTAAAAGATCACTTTATAATCTAAAAATTCTGACAATGCCACAACAGCCTAAGCAAAGATTTGGTGAGAATTCTCATGCAACACTGAAAACATAAATTACATTGTTGTGTATTGTTATCTTGAAGATTTTGCTCGTTGCATTTTTGATTGTCTCTCCACATGGTACAAATGGTCTCTAATGGAAGAACCACCTTTAACTAGTTTGCCCTTTTTATGAGCACGCAAGCTGTAATACGATTGCGTCAACTGCCCAACATGAGAATGAACCATTTTGTTCTGCCACCACTTGAACAACCTGGGAATATGAACTGCTGTGAAGAGCTTCTTACTTCTTGAAAAATTTACCCTGATATATTCAATTGCTTCACTAAAGATGACTTCCAACTCTTTGCAATTTTTCACATTTGAAGATGTTACCTAAAGATTGTACAAATTATTGAGTAAATCAGCAGTGATACCTATTATTAGATAGTAAGACATTTTAACAAAGCATCAATAAATTTAGTATGGAATTTGAATTTTTCCTTACAACCTTAATATAAATTTTTTCAAAGGAAGATATCACCAATTAGCATCAAATAACACATAAACAGAACATTAACAGGTTGTTTTAGCATTTGAAGATAGTTTTCAATGGTTAATCATGTGAGTCATGCCTTAAAAAGGTTCACAAACGAAGGTAAATTATCTGATATTTTTTGTTTTAGATCTTATCCTATCCGATTAATGTAATTATCACAAATAGAGGAAAAATGTTTAAAAATTTTGATTAAAGTCACACAAAAATTTCAACTTCAACAAGTTTCAAGTTTCATGATATCATCCAATAAACTATAACTTTTTACTTTCTCTTTTTATAAACAGGGGAAATCTTTTGAACATAAGCAATTACCTTGATAAGATTACTTCCATAAATCTTTAGTCCTTCTTGATTGGCTGTTAGACGTATACATCTGTCCAAAAGGCGGAGATAAGGTAAAAACACCCACTTTGGCACAGCAAGAGCACATTTTGTTCTAGACCAATCAACGGGTTTGTTTACAAAATGTCATTAGCCAATCACCGGCCTCCATTTCGAGCTTGATTTTTGAATGTTTCAAACCAAAACACAGTTGCTGTGGAGAAAAACCTACCCCAATACTTTTGCCCGGGAAAAAAATTTATGTTCTTTAACCTAGAAGATTTTTCAAACTTAGTTTCTAGAGTATTTGTTTCGTACCAATCTCGGAGCCCTAAGCAGAAACACAAACGGTGTCTGAAATATCTGCACTGAAACATCACTTATTTCCCACCAGAGACCTACCTCCAAAACTGCCCAGCCCCCAATTTACTTTATATGAAGATTTCGTTAATTAAACAAGGAAACATTTTAAGATTTAAGTTACCTGATAGTTTGCGCAAGCAAATCACCCAGCTATCATTTGGGAATAATGTATTTTCTTAAAAAAACTAGGCTTTATAATTGCCTATTTCCTCCTCTACACTACCGCACGGGATGCCTAGGCCCTTTCTGAACATTCCTCCTGAGCATCACAGTCAATGAAACTCAAACCACTTTTGTGAAGCCATTAGACATCAGTCTATAGTTTGAAGCCAAAAAGGCCAAAATATTGGCAATACTTTCAATTCAATTTTTGAGAGATATCGTCTTTTTTAAAAGTAACAAAGACCTACTTTTCCTGGACAGTCTCAAAGCCTTAAAACCTTACTGATACCTGCTAAAAGGTTTTTAGAACAAGGCATGATAACTTTAGAAATATCTTTGCTAAATCAAATTTGGTTGTCTCAGAACCAATATGATCAAATTGACCTTGAATTTTGTGGCAAGTGATACATTATCAGCCTTTGGTCGTTTCAAAGCTATTTTCAGCCGAACGTCCTTTCAAGGCATTTGAGGCACGCTACTGCCAATAGGGAAAATTTTGTTAACTCACTCCCCTCACGAAAGTATCTGGAAAGTTTCGAATTTACAATTTATAGATTTTTGATTGCAAAACTCTTTTCTGAATTTCCTTGAATTTTTCTATAAGTTTCTTTGGCCTTTGAACCATTTACTTGTCTATAAAAATTATTTTATCCATGTGTAATTAAATGTTGTGAGGGTTTTTGTCAAGCTGGTAGAGAAGGAAACGAAAATGAATCCCAGTCACCTGACATTTGACATCCGTTGATTTGCGTAAGGCAAGTAGCGCAAAGGTTTCTTATTTTAAGAAAAATATATAACAGATGAAAAGAGCAGAAGTTTTGCGACAGTTTGATGACTTGTTTCATTTTGTAAGGGTTTCTCAACAAATTATTATCACTAAATTAAAGAGTCGTTATCATCAGCCTGAATTTGTTTTTGTCCGAAAAGGAAATCGATTGTTGAACTGTCCTGATACTTTCGTGAGGGGAGTGTTTGCATCCAAGGAGATGAAGTGTGGTTTTGACAAAACTGCAGCATTGGTTTTCCGTTCACTGGATTGAACATTGCCGCAATGAATTGATGGACTTGGAAATTTCGAAAAATTCGAAAAGATGGGCATTCAAAAAGATGGACTTGGAGGCTTTCGAAAAATTCTACATATATGGATTGAGTTCTCACAATGGTCTCCGTTGAAGTATAAACAATTTGGACCAAGATATTTGACCAATTCTTTCATAACATAAGGAAATGAGCAGTTCATTAATAACACAGAGGGAAATGAGCAGTCTTAGACACCCAAGCATAAAGTTAAGTATCTGTGAGCTTACATAGAAATCTCACACGGTTGTGCAAAGAAAGGCTTATTTTATTGCAAGTACAGGTACTTGTAGGTACAGTGTACATGGCCCATAAAACATAGTAATTTTTTACAAGTTTACTCCTTCTTGAGACAAATAGTTTTTGAAAAAAGAGAAATTCAAAGTGTTTTCTTTCAGTTGGGGTAAATAAATGCATGTATAGATGTCACTGACCGATTAAAAAACAAGCTTAGTATTTGGTAACATTCTAGCAGTTCTGAAACGTTCTTACAAAGCAGAAATATCATTTAGAACTATGGTCATAAAGCCACAGAATTCATTTACAGAGGCAAATTTTGCTGAAATAAATCGGTACGAGAATAAATTTTAATTCAAGGCCAATTTGATCATATTGGTTCTCAAACAACTAAATGTGATTTGGCAAAGATATTTCTAAAGTTATCATGCCTTGTTCTAAAAACCTTTTAGCAGGTATCAGTAAGGTTTCAAGGCTTTGAGACTGTCCAGGAAAAGTGGGTCTTTGTTACTTTTAAAAAAGATGATATCTCTCAAAAATTGAATTGAAAGTATTGCCAATATTTTGGCCTTTTTGGCTTCAAACTATAGACTGATGTCTAATGGCTTCACAAAAGTGGTTTGAGTTTCATTGACTGTGATGCTCGGGAGGAATGTTCAGAAAGGGCCTAGGCATCCCGTGCGGTAGTGTAGAGGAGGAAATAGGCAATTATAAAGCCTAGTTTTTTTAAGAAAATACATTATTCCCAAATGATAGCTGGGTGATTTGCTTGCGCAAACTATCAGGTTACTTAAATCTTAAAATGTTTCCTTGTTTAATTAACGAAAGCTTCATATAAAGTAAATTAGGGGCTGGGCAGTTTTGGTGGTAGATCTCTGGTGGGAAATAAGTGATGTTTCAGTGCAGATATTTCAGACACCGTTTGTGTTTCTGCTTAGGGCTCCGAGATTGGTACGAAACAAATACTCTAGAAACTAAGTTTGAAAAATCTTCTAGGTTAAAGAACATAAATTTTTTTCCCGGGCAAAAGTATTGGGGTAGGTTTTTCTCCACAGCAACTGTGTTTTGGTTTGAAACATTCAAAAATCAAGCTCGAAATGGAGGCCGGTGATTGGCTAATGACATTTTGCAAACAAACCCGTTGATTGGTCTAGAACAAAATGTGCTCTTGTTCTTTGGCACAAACAGCCACCCTCTGTCTCTTTCTCTCAGTGCAACTGGAATGTTTGGGTTTTTCTTTTCATTTTAGGTCATCACAAGTTGGTACAGAAACTTTCTGAAATCAACTTGTGAGCTCCATTTACTTTCATTCTGCTTTCTTTGATAATTAGTTATCGACCTCTTTACACACTTATAAATTTTTCCAAAGCAACCACCACTCAACACCAACAATGATTCAGTGGAATTTGCTTTTTCTGGTATGTCTGTTTCCAGATGCTCCTTTTCTTCCTTTATTTTGTTAAACTTTATCACTTCATTTTGGACAAATGTAAATACTCCGGCTGCAATAGCTTGGACAACTTGATTGTTTACATAAAGATCAAATATCCGATCCAGACAGCAGGTAGTTTTGGAGTTCGAATTCGCATGTGAAATTTGATGCAGCCGTTGATGAATTTTGGTTTGTCACAAGAATTACTTTGTTACTCAGACTTGGATCGTTTGGAAATCGTTTAGGTTTTTCAAGACCGCATTGTTGGATTATTTGGCGGTTGAGTTCGACTCCTTAACTATTTACCAAGAAAACTGGACTCCTTTAACTATGGATTTTTTGTATTCTTTTATGTGGACTTTATTGAGAACATTTATCAGTCGGACTGGACTTTTATGGATTGATTAATATAGCTACAGTTGTTTAATGGTATCGCTGATAATTGGATTGTAATCATTTAATTCCATTGAGATTCATCTCGTTCCAAATGGTTTCTTTTTTTCAAATTCTGGTCTCCCTGTCAGCGGCCCGCGGTTTCGGTCTTTGCTGACACCATTTCGCTTTTGAAATTGTTTTGAGGAGAAACGAGAAGAAGTGGGAAGGTATGTTTGTATCACTAATAATTTAATTGTTCTTACTATAAGAAAGCATTATTTTTATTGCTTGAATATGGAATATGAGAAGAAAATGTTCCTCTGCGCTTATGGAAATTTATTTACTTTCTGTCGCTAGTATCCCCCAATACTATTCGTATTGCCGAATTGTAGAACATGACATTAAAAAGATTTGTCGTTTCTAAAATTATAAATTTTTGTCGGTTTTATTCATGAGATTACAGCTGCAAAATTTGCTCCTTTGTTTGAATTATTTGTGACAGCTTTTCTTTAGAACAATAATTCGGCGGCTGTTCACTTTGCACACAGTTTTATGCAGCATTCTAAACAAAAGATAATGTCATTGTAATGATGACAGGATACTTTTTCCTTCATTTTCACCCCAGTTTCTTAGACGTGTCTCATTGTTTCTTCAGATATTTGATAGCCCTTGGCAGACACTTTTTTTCAATTAAATCATTTTTAGTAAGTTGTCTGCTACACTATTTGTAAATTTCCACTTTCACCCAACCATATTTAACTAAACTGTTGAATTCACTTGTCATTGCTACACAATTGGAATGAATAAGTTATTATTGGTTATAACTACTTTAATGAAACTTTTTCAGCTAATGTCTTTAAATCTGAAATTGTAATTACCATTGCTGTTTGAATTGTATAGTGATTTAATTGTTTTATTCTGTTCTTTCCTAAAACAAACATGCATATTGGTATGGTCTTAACTGTAGTAATAATTGCAGCACTTTTATACCTTGCTTAATGTAAACATAAATTCATATTTTCATGTTATTTTTATCAACATCATTATGAATTATACCATATTGCCCTCCTTGACATAAGGTTAACACATGGAATGCCATTTTAAATTCTTTGAGATTGAGACTGCCCTGATTGTGAATTGTTCATATTTGTATAAATTTTAGTTGTAAATTGCTGCAATTCTAATGTTGATCAGAAAATAGTTGGTGCTCTTATGAGTCAATCCTTAAATTTAATTATTAATTATTAAATATCAAAGGTCGTTTTCCAGCATTTTGAAAAGTGAAACTATTTGCAGCACAAAAGCCCACTAACCCCCACCCTCTAGCCACATTCCACTCCTCCTGCCTCCTTCCAATATTGCTTTATTGGCTTTGTTATCCCTAGGTTTGCAAAGTTTGAAGAAGGCTTGTATACATAAACAATTTGACCAGTTTACGCTATTCGATCAGTCAGGGTTATTTGAAAAATCACAGTTAATCCAATAGTCAAAGCTATTTGATCAGTCATTGCCATTCGATCAGTCACGGTTATTCCAATCGTCACGGTTATTCTAACAACCATTGTTACCTTTTGTTCGTCTCCAACCGAATAATCGTACTATTTGAACTATTTGCTTGTAACCGAATATTCCCTATGGGCTTCAGATAATCGAATATTGAAACAGGTGAAACAGGAATATTGAAACAGAAACGAATATCCGAATATTGATTATTTGACCTTCGGTGGACAGCCCTAGTACCCGTCTCATAAATAATGACAGTAGTGAGGAAGATGATAGACACTGTTACTGCAAAGCCACTATGTAAAGGTAGAAATTTACAAAAAAGTGGTTTCATGGAAAACCTTCAGGATAATTTCATTGAAAGTAGGAATGGATTTATTGTGCACGTCCATGTTCAAAATTCAATGAATAACTTGCTACCCTTGAATGTGGCAGTAGTTTTAAGATATTCAAGCGGCAATGTTAAATATGCAATTTGTGATTGAAAAGCAAGTGTACTTTGGAGATATGCACATATTGCAACTGCCCTACTACATCTAAGTGATACATCAAGAGATCAAGATTTCATTTTCAAGATCTTTATTTTTCCATCAATACCCTAGTACAAAACAACTTGTATATTTAAGCAGCTACAAAGGGACTAACTGCAACAAACTAAATGAAGCAAAACAAATGAACAGTAACATGTGTCTAAAAGAACGTAACTATGGCTAGAAATAAGGCGAATAAAAAGAAATCATATTGGTTGTGAATTGGGGGCTGTGTTCAGTGAACAGGTTTCCAGCCAGTTTAATGACACCTTTTGATTCATTGACATGTTTGTTGTTCCTGTAGTGTTCGAAGAAATTGCCATAATTCCCTCCATCTCCCAGCCATGCACTTGCAACACAAGTAAAAAGCATGCAAAAAACTTCCAAGTCCATGCATCTTGCTAAATATCAATCCAGCAAACGAAAGCCAGCACCAGAGCTATATAACTGGTATCCAAGACCAGAGAAAGCAATGGGTGCATATGCCAGTAATGCTGTAATAGCCAACTTTATATCTAATACTAGAGAAGATAAGATGATTATGTGAGAGACATTTCTCAAAATAAAATATAATCAGTTTGTTCTTGATGAAACAGACATTGTTTTGTACAAAAAATGTACAGTAAGTTCAAAACTGAAGCCCAGTTTATATCTATCCGTTTTGTTTATATCTAATATTTTAGGAACAATGTAGTTTACACTATTGAGTTTGCCATTGAGTTGGTTCCTTTTGTTAACATTGCCTTGTTTACGTTACTTTTGAGACTAATTTTTTTGAATAAAGCCTCAAATGTGCATATCTAAGAATTTGGTTTCTCTCAGTTTGCTTCTTTCTCATTACAACCCCATTAGCTAGAAAGTCTGCTTCTTTTGAGAAACTTTTTTGTGCATGCTCAACAACCTGAAAAACTAGCAACAGGGTATCGCTTTTTCAACATTGGCATTCTTTCAGGCATTTTGGACATGTTGGTCTGTCCTGAATGTGTATGACACAAAGCAAAGCTTCAAAGCAAATAAATAGAGCACTTGAAGTCAACAAGCACCTTGTATATTCCATGCACAGAAACGGATTGGTTAAACAGGTGGTAAAAAAATTATGTGCTGTTATGAAAATCCCTAATTTGCCTACCATTAACAATTTCAGCAAAAAAGGCATTGTTGGTGTAAACAGTGCAGATTGTAGGGTTTCTGTGGGTCGATGCTGGCAAAAAAAGGCTTTTTGTTTCTCTAAATGGCCGTGTTGCAGTTCTTTTAAAAGACAATGGAAAGGATTTGCATTTAGAGCCATGTCAAGGCACTGTAAGTATGGTGGCCCATGGCTATCAACGCAAAAAATAATTTTTTTTACAAATTTGATTGCATACTATCATCATTTTTAGAATAATTCAATAAAAAATTGATTAAAATTTTAATGAAATAAAATTTAATTTTACAAAATTATAAAAATAAATAAATTTAAATGTTGAAAAAATTTTCTATTCAACTTTTTTAAATCATTTAATAAAATTTTATTTCTTTTATGAAATAAAATTTAATTCAACAAAATATAAAATGAATAATTTTGAATTGAAAAAAATATTTCAAAAAATAAAAATTCTATATATTTTTATTTTTTGCGACGTGGCCTATCGCTATCAACTATCAGTGAAGTACTCCATGTAAATTACCAGAAAGCACTGCATTGTTGATGGGCCTAATATCACAACTGACTGTGCAATTACTTGTGCATCTACTGTCCACAGCTTGGATTACTGAGACATACTACTGTATGAATCTACATTTATTGGCATTCATGGCTCAGTCAAGAGAAAGTGCGTGTGAACTTGGAAACTGGCGGGATGACGAAAACCTCAAAAAAGACTTAAGACGTTATGTTGGCTCCAAGAGGGACTATTTCAGGTACAGCTGGAGTATACCAACTCTTGATCGAAGGCTACAATATTTTGGTATTCGTTATGTGAACAGAGCTATTCCATTGCCAGAGGTTAAAGATGCAGTGCGGGCAGAATTAGATGGTGGAGGACAAAAGCTTGGATATCGAAGTATGAATCTGAAGTTAAGAAATGAACATGGCATTTTTGTACCCAGGAAACTTGTGAGTGATATTATGTGGGATCTTGACCCTGAAGGAGTTGAAGCAAGGAAACTTCGGAAAAATAAAAAGGGTATGAAAAGACCTTTCATATGTGATGGGCCCAATCAGCTCTTCTCATTGGATGGGCACGACAAAATGATGGGGTTCCAGAACAGTACCTTCCCACTTGCCATATATGGCTGCCTGAATACATTTTCCAGAAAGATCATATTTCTCAATGTTTGGACTGGGAACTCCAACCCCCTTGTGATAGGAGAGTTCTTTATGATGTATCTAAATAAAGCCAAAATCATTCCAAATTATATACGCATTGATAAGAGGACTGAAACTGGTGTGATGGCTGCTATGCATACATATCTCAGGAGTAAAACTGGAGATTTGGAAGATCCAACTGAAAGTGTTATCTATGACCCATCTACGTCAAATAAAATTGAACGTTGGTGGAGGGAACTTAATGAACGAATGGAGAAGGGCCTAAAATTGTATTTGAATCAGTTGCTATCAAGATGCCTTTATGATCCACATAATGCAAGGGATCGTAATATTTTAGCATATATATTCATCCCTGTGCTAAAAAGGGAATGTGATGCATTTGTTAGATTGTGGAATTCACACAGGATAAGACAACAGAAAGAGTTACAACTTCCAACAGGCATACCCGATCATATGTATGCATTTCCAGAACACTATGGAGGTGAGAACAAAGGCTTTGTTGTGGCAGAGAATGATCTAATTGATGCAGCTGACTACGCAGAGTTGATAAATGCACCAGATGATTACTTGTCTATTGAAGATAGAACCAGATTTAGTGGATTTGTACCAGAACCAGGCAATTTAGAGTTCAGAGAAACTGTTGCAGTCTATGAGTATCTGAAGAATAGTTGCCCTTAATATTAATAAAAAATTATATTAACATAGATAAGGGGCTGCACACAAGTCGATTAGGGTTCATAGTAAACCTGGAAAACCTAGAGAACCTGGAAAATGAGCCATTTTTAGGAAAAGTCAGGGAAAACCTGGATCTAAGCCATGGCAGATTTTTCAAAAAATAGATTTCAATCTGAAATGTTATCACTTAGTCATAATGTTTTGGAACACAAATAAAAGTTACTTTTACTACCATATGCTACCTTTTGTTATAACAAGGCTGCTAAGCTCTTTATCTGTCTGTAAATGGGATTCAGGAAAACAAATAGTTGTTTTTAAAATCAAGAAAATGTTGATTTTTTCTGATAAGTTTGTCGTGCATTTTTTTGTTACTATTTCCTTGTAATCAATGAAAAAACCTCTGATAACATAACAGCTAAGGCCAAATAACAATTTCAAAATGAAACAAAAAACTGGCATCTATCAGAAAAGCAATATCAACAACTATTTCAAAACATAATGGGGATGGTACTCCATATGATTTTAAAATCACACTCTTGTTGAATGTCCAGTGGATATTTTGCCTAAAAGAATCAATTTTTGTGCGGCCCCTAACATAGCCAATGAAAGCAACTTGCAACAAACAAAATGTCAATAGTAGTCAATGTTAAGCTTCCATGTATTGCAACATCTTATCAAAAAAGGATTACAAATAACCAGCTTTTTATGAAATTACACTGCTAGATAATTGATCCAAATTAAGAAGTTTGCAATACAAATTGCATACATGATGCAATGAAAAGTTTTTAAATGCATGGTCCTGAAGATTTCCTGCACAGAATAACTTTTCAGCATCATTAATTGAATCAGCAAGTGAAGATGTTGCAATCTCTGGATCACAGAGCTTATATCCAACTCCTTGCAAGTCAAGAAGTAGTAGTTTTCCTTCACTATCAGCAAGTGAAAAGTGGCATACTGCTTCTGCTTTTTGGTGTATATCCTTGTTTACAATATTTGCTGCAATTGGCTCTCCATTGTTATTGACATACTTGACAAAGGTTCCAGCTAGGAATGGTTCCACTGTTACAGGCACGTCCTCCATCATTGAAAAATATATCTCATCATAACTAAAGATAGATCCAAATAGTTCCTTTTCTTCAATCTTCTTTTCCAAGCGATTCAAAATCCCCTTAGCAGCCATATGCATCTGCACCTGCTTTCTTGTGTGTTCAACAATTGTGGTGTCCCCAAGTAGTGGTTTGATGTTTTCCCATGTTTCTGCTTGGAACTTTTTTACAACCCAAGTCCCTTTAAAAACCTCTTTGTTACTGACTGCTTTGAAAGCATTTCGAAAGCCTCCTGCTGCAAAATGTTTCCTTTCTATTTGAAAATTGATTGGATCATTTTTCAGCCATACCTTTTCGATGATGCTAAAAGATTCCAGTTGCAGTGTAACAGCATCACAAACTTCTGGTTGGATAAGCTTTCCAGCACCAAGAAGATCTGCTATTGTTACAGATTTAGGGACAGTAACCTTCATTGGCTCAGCACTTGATGTTGCTGATAAAATTCCACTGTCATTCTTAGGTTTGGAAAATGCACTTCTAGATGGCAAACTGAAAGGCATGATGCTTGAGTGGCTGAAATTTTTATTGAACTCAGGGCTGAATTCATAATTTTGACGTTGATTAGTAGGCCTGTCCAGCTTTTGCACTCCATTTCCTGATGTCATAAACCGCACTAGATAAAACTTTTTCCCGGTTACATGCTCATCTAAGGGGCAAGAAGGACCTCTGTCGCTATACAGGACATCACAAGAGCCTATAGGAGCACCATAAAATGACTCACATGCATGCTTAATGTTTTTCAATGTCAATGAATCATAATGGGTGAAGTCTAAAAAGTCCCTTGAATCCAGTGGCTCAAATTTTTTCAATTTCCCAGTTGGCTGCGAGTTAACTCTCTGCACAACAATACATTCAATGCCCTTCTTTGGCTTCTTGCCTTTGCCGTGCCCTGCGTTGTCTGTTTAACCGATTCGTTTAGCTTTTACTTTTGCCATGAAGTTATTGTATGCATCTCTTCCATCCGCCATGTTTGCATGAACACGAGTTTCCGTCTGATAATTTACATGGGGTACTTCACTGATAGTTGATAGCCATGGGCCACGTAGTAAAAAAATAAAAATATATAGAATTTTTATTTTTTGAAATACTTTTTCCAATTCGAAATTATTCATTTTATTTTTTGTTGAATTAAATTTTATTTCATAAAGGAAATAAAATTTTATTAAATGATTTAAAAAAGTTTAATAGAAAATTTTTTCAACATTTAAATTTATTTATTTTTATAATTTTGTAAAATTAAATTTTATTTCATTAAACTTTTAATTAATTTTTTATTGGATTATTCTAAAAATGATGATAGTATGCAATCAAATTTGTAAAAAATTTTATTTTTTGCGTTGATAGCCATGGGCCACCATACTGTAAGCAATGCTAATTGCAGATTAAGCTTGGCAAGAATTCCAAAGAGTATCAGGATTTTAAAGAGAAGCACATTCGATGCAGAGCGAGCTGCAGGGGATCTGCACCATCAATGGAACCTGGAGGTGCAGTGCATAGTTTTGGCAGATCCATTGAAAAGCATGGCCTTAACTACACAAAGTTTTATGTAGATGGTGACAGCAAAAGCCATCTCTCTGTAAAAAATGTTTATGATTCAGTTCGTGAGAAAGTAGAGAAGTTGGAGTGCATTGGGCATGTTCAGAAGAGAATTTGTACTGCACTGAGAAAATTAAAAAGGGAAAAAAGAGAGTTGGGAGGAAAAGGCAAATATTGAGAAAATTCAAAATTATTTTGGAATAGCTATTGGAAACAGTGTTGGTAATTTGGAATCAATGAAGAAGTCAATAATTGCAAAACTCTTCCATTCTGCATCATCCAAGGAAAAAAATTACCATAATTACTGTCCAGATGGGAAAAATTCAAGGTGGATATTGCTGAGAACACCAAGAAATTAAAGCCAGGACATGGACTACCATTAAAAGTGGTTGCAGAAATGAAGCCTGTGTTTGCACGTTTGAGTGAAGAAAGCTATCCGAGAAAGTGTCTTCATAGAAAAACTGAGTCTTTAAGAAAGAGGAATAAGAAAGAGTCTTTTAATCGTGTGATTTAGGTTACAATTCCTTAGTCCAAATATGTTGGCAGAGATGTTTTTGAGCTTGGGGTCTATGATGGTTGCTTGTGTTGCGCTAGTGAGCAGACGTGTTTTATTTGGCGGTAACATGAATAAACTCTTTTTATGTTTTTTCTTTCAATTTTATGTTTTAAAATGGCACAGAGTTTAAATAATATTAATAAAAATGGAGATGAATAAAGAAATCAAAGACTTCATTTTAACGACAATCATTCCTTTAGTGCTATGGAAAATCCCACATGAAAACATTAAAAAAACTGGTTGACATTGAAAACTCTCAACAATTTCAAGCCGACCAATATGAACTTTTCGAACACAAGTTGGGAATCTTATGCGTGAGAACATTGAACTGAAAAAGGAAAACAAAAGTTTGGCTTCTCTTAAGAAAGAAGAGTTTTTGATTTTTTATCCTATTCAAATTGCGAAGCGTGGTTTATATTGCCCTGGTAAGGATAACCCAGCTGATTTACCGTTAAGTGGTACATACGGTTGTGATTTTTCATACAATTTTTGTTTGGTGGGAGGGTCCATTTTTCTTACAGCTACCCAACATGGAATGGCCTAACCAACAATTAATGACAGTATCGTTTTGCAGGAAAAGATAGAACCAAATGTTATGCATGTTCTTTCAGATATGAAAGATTCTAACATTGATGATGTCATACATTTAGAAAGATTTAGTACTCAAGGCAAGATGTTCCTTTGTGACATGTCTGCTGAATTTTGAGGGTCCACGAAATTGGAGAGGAATTAGCAAAGACAAATTAGCAAAACTGACCAATAGATATCACCTTGGCTACAAAATGAAACTCACTGAAACAGAAGCTGTGGGTGTTCTGATGTAGCGTTGTTAGATTTCGTGTCTTGGCTTCAAATTTTGCTCACATCAATGCTGTCTAATTGTTGAAAAGTACTTGTGGACGTAAGAGAAAATTGTTTGACACAAAAATGAAGCGTGTGAAAGTGTCATTTCACGAAACAATGTTGGAACTGTGGCAGAATTTGCGAGGAGAAATTGGCCTTCACACTGATAACGAACTTGCTTTGGCATTGATTTCATCTTACAAAAGAACCTAGCGAGGTAAGGAGGAGTTTGTCTTTTGAGCAAAATACTTAGACCCTTGACTTAGCCCTAACTAACATTAGATTTCATGTGAGCAATATTAGGATAACTTTAACATTTAACGAAAGATATTTTAGACACGTTCTGTAAGGACACACGTTTCCTATAAAGCACATATTTAGGTTGGTTTGATAGCCTGGCTAGCCCTAAATAGGATGGTTGTTGGATTTGTTGACTTTAAAAGTTCAAATACAGTAAAAAATGTATCCATACAAATTTCACATACTTTGAATGATCTGCTGTCTAGAGTAATATAGGACAGCAAGTATTGCCAGCATTTCAAAAAGGGGTAGCCCTTAAAAATTTTTAACTACCAAGAAAATATGTGTGTAGCCCTAGGTTTTTGAGTGCATTAGACAAAGCTCTGCAAAATATTTTTTGTGCACATGCCACACTCTGCAGACTGTGGTTGAATAAGCCCGCTGATTCAAGAAGAATTAATACTATTATGAGAAGAAAAAGTTAACAGATAAGAAATGAAAATATCAGAATGTTTGAATATGCAGATGGGTATGAAAGAAACTTTCATATAAAAAGCATTTGGAATGGAATGGGGGAATAATCATGAATGTTTCTGTCTTACACAGTGGTTTTGTTGTCTCCCCTGGTCATCAAGAACTGCACTCAAACCTTTTGCCAAAAATTAGACAATGCAGTAAACAAGGATCGACTGAGACTGTAAGAAGAAAGCTGATCTCCAGTATATTAGAACCAGCAGAAGAGTAAGTTTCCTACTCATGATACTCTTCTGACTGTGAATTTAAATATAATTTCTAGCTTTGGATATTAGTCATGATCTAAACAGTTTACAACTAAGCAAAAGTCTTTGAAGATAGTCTCCCTATGGCTCCAAATAACATATCTGAGGCATGAGACTTCCTCAAATAATTGAAATACAATCATCTCCTGCTGTAAAAAAGAAGTTATTGCAATAGACTATTTCTGTTTATTTGATTGATCGATAAACACTTAAGCAATCACTTTATAGTCTTCTTACAAAAGAAATAAACTGTTAAATCTTATAGAATGCTTGCATGTTATGAACTGTAAGGCTCACAAATGTGTTTTTATTTTTGTCATACTCAAGTTAGTGAAGTATTCGACTCATATATAGGATTGGATGCATGGAAAATGATGTCATTAATGATATCACAGTTGCTGCAGAAAATGTGAGACCAGCCCATGTCAGCAGGATTGGTACAGCGAAGAATTCTCTGATGATAGTGATTTTGACTTGGAGGAGAAGTTTCAAGATATGAAAATTGGAAATGATTATTACCTGACCCACATGAAGGAGTTTGTTGAAACTGAGGATGAAATTTCAGAACTTCAGAACAAGGATGAAGACACTGAAACCATCAACATGACAAACCCTTGCATCTCAACTCCTGATAGGACACTGTTAGATGGCCTAAGCATGACATGGGAAGCTACGGACGATCAGACAATTTTACTTGGGTATTTTACAATTTTATAAAGTTTCTCTGCCAGAAAATTATCACAAGGATTTTTTTAAGGAAAAACATCTTATTAATGAGCTGAGTTAAGTTGAAGACGAACAATTTATCTGCTCATTGACACAACTTGGGAACCTGGTTGGCTGCATTAATTGTGACATTAGTGGGCAAGAGAGGAAGGTTAAAAAGCATGGCTTCATTGGAAGTGTTGCAGAGCTCTGGCTACACTGTGAAAATTGACATTTAATTAAATAGAGTTCTTCTGAGTCAGTTAATGGAGTTTATGCCATCAATTTGCAGATGTTATCTTCCATAATATTGTCAAGGAATCTTTATGTGAAGGTCTCTTTGTTAGCCAAGCTCCTAAATCCGAAAATACCATCAGATGTATCATTTCACAGGATTGCCAAACAGTATGTCAATCCAGCGGTAGATGATTGGTGGGAAGAGATGCAATCCTTGACCTTTAGGCTGTTTGCAGGTAATACTTGGTGGAGATGGAAGAAATGACTCTCCTGGTCATTGTGCAACATACTGCACATATTCATTCATCCATTCATTCATCGAGTGTCAGATTTAATAGTACACCAGGAGATTGTTGATGTACAGGATGCTAATATGAAGAGTTCGAATATGGAGAAGCTTTGTTGCAAAAAAAGGCCTGGATAAACACCAGAAAAACATGAAAGTTAGAGGCTT
The DNA here is from genome assembly GCF_057945365.1 of Rhopilema esculentum. NCBI lineage: Eukaryota > Metazoa > Cnidaria > Scyphozoa > Rhizostomeae > Rhizostomatidae > Rhopilema > Rhopilema esculentum. The sequence continues at coordinate 12,605,760 of NC_142823.1, read as the reverse complement.
TGTCACAGATCATCACAGGCCAATATCTGCAATGATGAGTAAGAATTTTCGTTCTACAATTTTTGTATATACATTTATATATATTTTATACAGGTATGTTATACATATATGTTTGGTATGTTGGTTATAAAACTTCTGTCTGAACATTTTTGGTTGCAAAGCATTAACTGTTTAATGTCTCCTCATTTACTGTCAGTGAAATTGCTTGTGATTGATTTTGAATAGCAACTAGTTAAAGTGTTTAATGTTTTCTCTTTTGAATAGTTTATATACAATGCAGAGGATGACAACAGTTACAATGAAATAAATTTCAGAAAGATGTATGGCACAAGTCAGCAAACTTACAAACAAGTTTGTGCAGGTAATGATATTTTCACATATTGTGATTTATTTAAATTTATCAGCATTTCCCTTTATATAGTTTGAAGATGCTGACAAATTCTTAGAACTAAAACTTTCCTCTGGAAATTTATGACCTCGTGCATGAAAATTCAAACCTGACATAAATTGAGTCAGATGTTAAAATTTTTGTATCTCTGTTTATTAAAGATTGGAAATGAAAGAGGTAATGAAAATATTTGTAACTGGATACCAGCAATCATAAATCATTTTTGGTACTGCTCTGAAACCTGCATTGTAACAATCTATTGAAATTGGCATTATAACTTTTGCTCTCTATTAACATGCTTTCTCGTGGCTAAGAATAAAAACCAAACATTTTTGTCTCAAGACTCACAGAAAAGGTTCTTGTTTGGTTTCCAAAACCTGAAATGAATTTATAATTTTTGGAGGGTTGTCAGATTAGACAATATAAAATATGATTGCTTAGCTTGTTTGAGGAAATTCAGCAACATTCCTTACTACTTTGAGAAACCTCAAATAGGTTTTTGTGTAAAAGTATGCATGAATTATGTATTTATTTAATAAGTATGCATACTAATATAGACCTTTCAAAAATATTTTTGCCTTTTTTCTGTCTGTTAAAAGTATGGATAAGCAAAGATCATCTAGTGGTCAGATTAAACAATATAAGATATGATTCCTTTGCTTGTTTGAGCAAATACTTCAGGAACATTCCTTACTACTCTGAAAAACCTGAAATAGGTTTTTGTGTACAAGTGTGTATTTATTTAATAAGTATGCATATATAGACCTTTAAAAAATGTTTTTGTTGATTTTTTAAAAGAATGGATAAGCAAATAAAATAAAGTTGATGCGAGCTTTTTGTTATATCAATTTCACAGGACACAGATGCCTTGATACAACAGGAAGAGCAGGCTGGTTTTCACCTACTGATTCTGACTTCCAGCAAATAAGGGGAATTATTCTTGACAAGAAATTCCTAAATATCCTTAAATTCTACCGGATTTCAGGTAGGCAGAAGTTTTGTAACAAGAGATAAGAATTTGACATTACTATTTGAATTGAAGCTGGGCCTTGTGTCTAGAACACTTATAGAATACAAACCAACAAGCTTTATTCATAGAACAAAAGTTTTTAAAACACCTGCGAAACACCTTATCATTTATGAATACTTATCCCTTTTGCAGGTACACAGGTCAACTTGTAGTGTTCCACAACCATCTTCTGATGTACTGTCCCAAACGCGTTTTCTTCAAGTAAGTGCTACACTTGTAAGGATGTCGGGATAGTTTTGATTTAGTGCAAACTTTAGACATTACAAAAATAATATTTTGCATTGTTGTTTTTTAATAGAAAGATGTATATGTATACATTACATTCACAACAAATCACAAAGACATTTTCACACTATATTGGGATGCAAATAAATTGCTTTTCCTGAGAGATTTCAATTTATGTGCAATTTGGCAGATACATATCCTGATAAAATGTCATGGCATTATGATAATAATATGATAATGTTAAAAATAAAGCACTATTATGCAATTTTCAAAATTGTTCTTCCAGTTATTCTGCTTACAAAGTTCGTAACAGGCTTGCATTGATTGATCACAATAATTACTGCAACCGTTTACAAGCAAGAAATGAAAATGGAGATCTCCTGTATTCACGTCGTTGGAGAAAATAAGGTGTCAGATGGATCCCAACCATAACAAGGGAGCCTAAGGATTATTCCTGGCGGTCATGTAACCCACCATCTCAGATTTTGTTCATTTTTGGTACATATGAAAATATGGGTACAAAATATGGAAAAACCCCAAATTTCAGCTCAATGTCTTGATTGGTTCCTGAACTAGATCATTTTGAAATCAGCATCTTGATAGGCATTAAATTTTCAACGACATCCTTTTTAGTGGTACCAGTTTATGTATAAATGCCTGTAACATTTGATAGATTAATCATATATTCTTGAAAATTGATACCTAAGAGAAATCAAATGTGCTGATTTCAAAAATGCTTACAGTTATTAGCTGTAGATTATAGAAAGCTAAAAATTTTGACTTTGAAGCATGAAAATGTTTTTCTCAAAACTTGCAAACCAGGGCTCAAACACCCCAAAAATGGAGATGTAGATGATGTGATAGGTAACTTTGAAGTTCATTTTCAAATTCAGCACACCTGAATCTATCAAAATTGATTGAACCCTTTGTTTGTATATGAAAGAGTACCAGAATATAATAACTGGAAATCAAATGTTCATTTTGGCATTTTTGGTTAGCATTATGATGATTGCCAAATTGCATTTATAAGAAATTTCACACCAGGGGCTGTTTTTTCTGGTTTTAAGATTTTGAAAGACCTTCTCTATACATTATTTTTTTGCTTCTGTGTAGCTGGTGATTGTAGTGATGAAAAATAATGCAGACTAGCTTTCCAGGAAACACATAAAGTTAAATCATAATTCAATGTTGCTTGTTAGTTATTGGATTTTTATTTCATTGCCACCTTTTCACAAAGCGCACATCTTTTGAACTGGTTGATTTTGGTTATGAAATAAGTAAATGATTTAAGAAAATTGTTGTTAATCAACACAATTTCTAACATTCAAATCACATGTAATCTTACTTTAGGATACTATTTCAGTGTTTTTGAAAAAAAAATTAATGATTAAACAAATTTAGCCACAATGTTATTAAAATCATTCTCCAAAATGTTATATGTTCTCCCTGTTAAATGTTATAATGTTATACTTTAACTGGGGCATTCAATGGGCATATTATGTTTGTATATGGAACCCAAAAAGTGTCTGCTTTCTTTGGCCAATGTCTCCTCATCGTGCTTGTGTTCACTGGACAAAAGAAATGAAAACTTCTTGTACCTGGAATAGTCTTACCAGTAGCAAACCTCTCCTGTAAGTCTTTACTAACTGCAACCATCTGTTCCTTTGTAATCAACTGAAATGTAATATCTCTCATTGCATCTTTGCAGAAAGTTAGCATATCAAATACAGTTAAAACTTGATTTGATAGTGACTGCTGCAAGGTAGCAATTCCAGTTAAGCGTTTTACGGTGCCACCAATTCCATCACAGAAAGATTTTCCATGGCTAGTGGCAAAAAAGTTCCAGCTTGCTTGTAGCTTGAAATCATTTTCATGGTGACATAAATTCAGTATATTTTTATACTGTGTATGTTCTTATACTGTCCAGCACAGCCATCTGAAAAATACTCAACTTTTTGTATCCCGGGCATCTTCTCTTTGATGTAAATACATATTTCATGTTGAATTGCATACACAAAATTAGTAACATGCTCCAAGTCATCTGATAAAAAGCAAAAAGAGTGATGTGAAAGTTCATTTTCCATTTTGTCATATACAACAACAGGATGCACTGTGTAGTAGCTTTTATTACAATGATACGATTGCCCCTCGTCCTGAACAACAGATGTGTAGTTCTCGGCAAAGTCACCAAGGACTGGTACTGAATCAGTTTCCAAAGTTTCTTTGCAGTAGTTCAAATACCATCCCTGGCGTCTGACAATAAAGGAGTGTGAGGTCAAATTGCCAATCGCTGCAATAATAAAAATCTTCAGCATCTAGTGATTGTTTTATTAAGTCAATTTTATTGGTACTTTGCCACTGCTGAAAAGTTACTTCATCGTCAAAATCCGAAAAGTGACTTTCCAGAAAAGTCTTGAGAACCTCACTCCCTGGACATGCAGGGCAACAGTGTAACACGCACATTCTATTGTCACTATGGCAAACAACCATGTTTATTAGATCCTTGTATGTCAGTCCAGTTTTAGTAGCATCAGCAAAAATAATATAATTCTAATGGATGGCACATACACAGATGGCATGAGTACCACTTGAGCCTACATTGACACCATTTTGACCGCAAGGAGCAGAACTTTGAGAAACCCACTTTGCACTCAGGATATTGCTTTTGTATAGTTGATATAATTCTTTCAAATTACACAACAGCAGACGTTTTCTCATGTGCATATTTTTTGCAATACTGACATGGTCTTTTTTCCCTGGAAGAAGTATTGAAAATTGATCGTTTTACTTGGTTTGAAACAGTAACTGGCAGCGATTTGCCTTGTTTAGCAGATGGCATTGAGCAAATTCCTTCTCCATCCTTGAGTTTCAGTGCTTTTTGAAGACCATGATTACGGAGTCAAGTGTCAAAAGCTGTATCTTCCTTCAAAATGTAGGCATTGCCATTTGGTTTTTTACTTCTTCCATTAAGTGGTCTAAATTTTGGGCCTTTTGTTTGATTTCTGCAGAAACATTGCCAACTGGTAGTGAAATCTCATTTGCTGATACACCTATGGCAGTTGCAACATGGTGCTGAACTGATTTTGCTACTTTGTCGAGTTTTTGGTTGGCATGTGTTAAAGTGGAACTGACATGAAAAATGAAAAAACTTCATAAAATCCATTTATTTTATTTTGGTATAGAGCCGGCAGTGCTGAATCGAATGGTGTAACTTTTTCCTGCATATCTTTTCGTTAACATAATTTTTTCAAGCTCCAAAGTACTGGTTTTCGTCAGATTTTGTTCGAATAAAAAAACGCGGCCAAAGAGGAATTTCGGGAATTTGTGACGTATTCTGGTGTGTTCGTGCAACGGCAAGGTCAGTTTATTGCATACTATTGAAGGATGGCAGACATCGGGCATAGCAAAAAATGACCTAAATACGGCAAATATTGTTTTGCTGGTGCACTAAACTATACTGGCTGTTTAGGTAACAGTCACATTCCCGAAAATCAGTCGCAGAAGTTTCCGAAAGCTGAATAAAATAGCGTCGATATTGGGCAAAATTCATGAGAAGACACAGGACCGGTTTCAATCCATTGTCTTCGTCCGACCTATGACCCAAAACACACGTTACGAACAAGAATTATAACAATCCTTTGAACAATCCTACCAACCTTCGGAAAAAGCCAGCAAGACCCAAAATTCATTTTTAGTACATTAGTTCTAGCTACTCTACAAAGTTTCAATCGATTTTGAATCATTTTACGGAAGTAAATATGGGAAAACAAAACAGACATACGAGGCTTAAGTATGGAGCTCGAACGGGGTGCGTTTCAGATATTCTCATCAAACCAGAAAAAAACAATGGGGAACTAAATGTATTTTATGCACATTATTTTTAGTAACTCTCAAAGTTTCAATCGGTTCCGAACATTTTTACAAGTGTACTTAGGGGTTTTCTATGTGCTGGTGTCTTCAGCCAGGGGTTTCCCTGGAGCTTGTTGTTGTACAGGGAATTCGATTATTGGAGTTTTACGATTTAAAATAGTATACCTTGAAAGAAGGTTGTTCTTTATGTTGTTTTGAGTCGATTTAGTTGTCTTGCTTTGGCTCTAGCATTGAAGATCAGTTCACATCAGGTTGTGATGTTTCATGTCGAATGTCAATTTTTGGGAACACTTAGGCGGCGTCAAAAAATGTCTGCTTACCTTGGGATGTAAAGTGCGTCTTGTTAAGAAGAGAATAAATAAATCAACAGAAATCGATCTCACTTGAAAAAACTTTTCATTATCTTTATTTGAATTGAAATCCGAATAATTAGCTAAGTGTCTGCTTCGCCACCACATGTTCAGCCATCTTCAGAGGAAGGTGGTAATGGATCTTTCTCATCAGGTTGCAACATCATTTCAACGTTCCCATCTTCAAAATTTGTTTTCTCACTTCTGATACAACTTCCTCATCGTTAGATGAAACGTTTGAATCTGGAAACTATATAATAACACACCAGAATGCGTCACTCTCCCCAGACTCTTTTCGAAAAACCTCCTACGACTCAAGCCCCCCAAAAACAAACTTATGGCCCTTATTTTGAAAAAATATTTGCAGATAAAGAATCAGTGATGTTTAATGCCTAAGAAAACACCTTTTGCAAAATTTTGATAACCTGGAACACATAGTATTCCCTTTTCCATAAAATCTTTTGGCAATTTCTGTTGAGATTTTGTGCTCACCTTTTACTTGCTTCTTGTGTAGTTTTAATGGATAACAGCATTTGTTGAATCTTCTTTTTTCAAACACTGAACCAAACTTTGCCTCATGATGAAAGCAGATGCTATCGATGATGTTATCTCTTAGTCCTGATCTCCACAGCTATACATCTCGTGCCTCTGAATCAATACTGCTAAAAAGCTTGGCTTACAAACTTCATGAAGTTTGTTGCAGTCTTCTTCCAAATAAACACCAAAGTCACACTTTTCAGATTCCATGATCAGTTTTTCAAACGGAGAGCATAGATGAACATAGATGTAAATGAAGTGAAAGGGAACTTTAAGATTGATTTATATCAACTGGATTCAAGAAAAACAAATTCTGTCATTTCCTGTCAACTTGTTTTGTTTCCTCAAAAGATCAGCAAAGAGGTGTGAAAAACATGGCATGGCTTTTGTTTGCTTCCGCATGTGCACAGACCAACTTGACAATGTTTTCTAGCATTTTTGCATGGGCACCTCTTTCTTTGAAAAGTACTTCAACAGTCACAAGTGATTGTAATGGGAGGTGCTTCAGGTTGCCCCTTGACACTAACTGCACTACTAGGCCTAAACCTGTCTCCAGTTGAATTGCATCCTAGGTCAAATTGCCAGAGATCATCCACTCGTTTCTAGATATTTGAAACTCTAGATGAATTTCAGGCCTATCAGAATGAGTAGGATTAAATATAAAAAGCTCTCCGCTTCGGCCATCATTTGCTCTTTCAACGTCTTCTTGAACAGTAAATTGCTTCACCATTTTGTCTATAGTACGAGACTTTAATTCTAAGGCTGCGTTCACATTGCACAAGCATTTACTGGCGCCAACTTTTGCGTCACGATTTCTGCAATACTAACCCCTTGCTGTGTTCACACTGGCCAATTTCTGGCGAACGGAAATTGGCAAGTAAATGCTGTAGCGCTAGTAAATGCTAAACGATAGCTGACAGATTTGTTAAACGCGCGATGGATTTTGAACTCCTCATCACGGAAATTGAAAAAAGGCCCGCAATATGGGATCCAAAGAATCCAAAACATTGTAATCGCGATTTCACATCTAAAACCTGGGAAGAAATCGCAGATATAATGCAGTCACAAGGTAAATTAAAATTTTCATATTTTGACAAATAAGAATTTTACATGTTGCAAATAAATTTTCTTAATTAATTATATTTCTTTGCCATGGGACTTCTCCTGACGGACTGTTAAAATAGTTCATGAACTTATTTCGAATGTCTAGGCTTATATTGTTACCCCGATTAGCTCGTTGTTGAATTGCTCGTTCTCCTCTAACATTATTTTCACCCCTAAGTTTTCACTCTAGCACGCTTGATACGCTGTCCCAGATTAGAAAAAACTTTCAAGTAAGAAGGTAAAGTTAAAAGATTGAAAGATATTAAAAGTTGCAGTACAATCTTAAATGAAATTGGATTGTCATTTATGCCAGGCCCATCAAGTATTTATACTTATCCTCGGCTGAAGTAAAATTTGGTCCTCAAAAGTGCCTGGTCTATCTAAAACTACCCTGGAACGGTAACAGCTCTCTACGTTTTGAAAGCCAAATAGAACAGGCCATTACAAATTGTTTCTTTCGGTCAACCCATGTTTTGTTTATAGTACGAAAAAGGCCCTTCCTGTTATCTTTGAATTTATGCGCCAGTGTGATTTCGGCTACATAGGACGCACCACCCAAAGATTGGAGGATAGAATAAAACAACATCTAATATTAGAAACAAAACCCATCCCCAAAGACAACAGCCACCTCGGTCTTGCAAATCTAAAATTACAACTAAAACCTGCGATTCTGCTATCGTGCAGCATGTACTAGAAAACCCAGATTGTGCAAAAAACTATAATGGCGACATGTTTCAGATTATTGGTAAAGCCCGATCGTCGTTCCACCTAGCAGTTTTAGAATCTATCTAGATAAGCACGAAAAAACCGCTACTGTGTAGACAAAAGGAGTTCCTTTTCACCTTAGGACTCCACTGGTAACATTCTAATAGGCAAGCAGCACTGATTGGTCAACCTATACAGTCATGTGCTCGTGTTTCTGATTGGCCTATTTCGATCCACAACTGGGTATATATATTTCTTAGCCTAGAGTTTTTGATCTATGTTCTGACGTTTTAAACTCTGATGTTGATTCAAGTAGGGATGATGGCGGCCGCAGATGTTGATTCAAGTAGGGATGATGATAATGGCCTACTCGAATACAATCCCGTTGTGGACGAACAGTACATTCGAAATTATGAAAGGGCTTTTCAGGAAAGTCGAGAAGAAGAAAGTATCTTGTCGAGACGTTTAAAAGGCACAGAACAACTGGACTCTTGGTGAGTTTTTAGTCACAGACTTTCTACCTCCTAGAGACTGTATTTCTTCAAACAAGAAGAGATAGGCACAGACAAAAGTAATGACAATGTATTCAAATGTGGGCATGAGTGTTTTTCCAGGTCATTTTAATGTATCAGGAATCTATTTAAGTTGAATATATTATTTTTCATATAATGTACATTCGAGCCTTAAATACTTAAGTATAGAAATATAAGGTGCAAATTTAGCCAATTTACACCAAAATCAAAGTGTATATCAAAAACTATAACCTCAAATAACAAACTGGTTGAAGGGGCCCCCTGAAAAGTAAAACTTGTGGGTCTTTGATTGAGCCATATTCCCCTTTTGTACGTAATTTACATAATCCAAAAGTGAATACCTAGAGATATAGTAATATAAATGTTTATGTTAAATAGTTACGGATAACTGCCTCAGATCTATAAGGATTATGCCTTTTTCTTAAGGTGCAAATGTGGAAACTGTGCTATAGACAGACTTGCCAATGCTAGAGAATGCAAATGCTGCACTGAAAAAAAGGTTCTATGTTATCATTGACAACTGTTGAAGTAAGGCAAGATATTGGCGAACAGCCTCCAACATGTGTGTTTGAGCACCCTGGGTTTAAACCAGTGGTCCTTAGGGGTGATAGCACAGAGCTTTAAAAAGAGACAAAACAAGATATAAGCTTACTGGATTTGAAAATAAGTAAGTGCATTTTTTTCAAATTTAAACAACAAATTGCACTTTCACAAGTATACGTATCCAAAGTTAACAGAGTTCTTATATACAGTTAACACATTTTCTATTTTCATAAGGCTAAAGTTGTTAAGGGTACCATAGATTTTGTTCCTTTTTTAAAATTAAATCTAATGTGTGATGGTTTTTTATATGGTTCAATATATTTGATTTTATTGTGTTGTGAGTTTTCATTACAAAATAAACATCATTCAGTGTTATCTTTTTCCTTCAGGTTCCTACGAAGTATCTCATACAGATCCTTCACGAGGTTGATACACGGTCGTCTTGGAAACAAAAGAATTCCCTTGCCGGCCTGTGCATATAAAGCAATTTGACGAGAATTTCCAGTTTTGGCAAGAAATACAACAGGGTTTGAGAGTAATAGTTCAGAGTAAATCTAAGTTTCCAAAAGTAAATTCTTCTCCCTGATACTTTGATACCATTCTCAACCATACAATTTTAATGTTATTTATTGGTTTGACAGTTTACTTTCTTGTGTCCTCTCATCGGATGCTAACAAACAGAGCATTAAGGCTTGGATCTTTGCTTTGCTGCAGTTTGCACAATTTGGTTAACTGTCATGAAAAATAAGAAGTTTCTTAATGCTAAGAGATAGATACATTGTATCTGAAACACGTTATTTCATTGCAAATCAGGATTATACAGCATGGATTAAGAAAGATGCTTTTATCATTAAAATATGATTTTAACTGAGCATATGTTTGATCAATAGCTTATAAAACAAATGCTGACCTGGCATTGTTGGCGGTACATCAGTAGCAACTAATGATTTTCTCACAATATGCTTTTCAACAGCTAGAATTCATGACTGTTTCTCAAGTGTAGAAATCATGGATGGCGTGGTTTGATCTTTCAACTCATTTACTGCATCCTGTAACATTGTTGGTGACTTGATGGCATTAGGAATGGTCTGATAAATGTCTTCCACATAATCTGTCGATATAATCCAGTAAGAGTTTCCTTAATACAGTATGCGAGAATCCTTATTTCGTTGAAGTTTTGCGAGAAGTTTTGTTGACATTTTATTCCATTCTGAAATCAAATATAAAAAATTTTAAGATTTGCAATTGTGTTAATAATGGTAAGATTTGCAATTTTGTTAATAATGGAAGGAAGTTGTGAATAATAATGAACAAAAAAGGAAACACTCTCTGAAAACGTTTACAAGGTTGTAATATGTTGTTCTACACAGAAAGCTGTTTAACATACTTTTTGCAACATGCCAGATGTCATAACGATGAGTTATTTCTGGATGGTTCTCTTGTATAAAGCTTGATATGCCTATGTGGCGATCTGAGACAAATTTGGAAATTGGGACATCTATCAGTAAAGTCTCTAGACAGAGTTTGAATCCATATAATTCCATAGCACTGCCGTTACCAGCTTGATTTCTCTGAAACTTAAATTATGCACAAAGTATTTAAATTGGCTTTTCTGTATTACCTCAGGAAGTATAATATCATAGGTTTTTTTAGATGGTTTGATGTAGATACTCGTGTATTGCATGCCTGAATCGCCTGTTTCATATGTTGTATATAAAAATGCAAAAAAAAATCATGAACAGTCTCTTATTAAATTGTTACCTGCACAAGATCAAAATGTATCACAGCCGACTGAGAGCATGAATAAACCGAATCTGCGCCATATTTTGCACTGTGCCCTATGCTGTCATGGTGGGCATCTCCAGCTAGAACAGCAGGATCGCTTTGGTCTTTTAATGCCTTAAGGAAACCAGCCAGATAAACTTTCCAGCGAATATATATATAGCTGGAAATAATTTTTCCTTTGAAAAGAAACTTGTATATCAACTATTGGTTGTCAATTCATAACTTTTGTGTACTGAAACTTCCATAATAAACTTTTGTTATATAATCAAGAAAATATTCAAACTCTCAAGCCTTTTTTGTTTGCAACTCTGCTTTCCTGGCCTACATATATGCCCTCGTTGTAATTTTGTGTGATCCACTTAACATTTTGCCTGAAACTTATAGTTAAAAATGAAGCCTATACTGTAGCACATTTCTACAAGGATGAAGTTTTTAGTCATAAAATAAAGAGAGACTATTACTTGACCAGTTTTTTTGGTTCAAAATATAACAAAATCAATTTCCAAGTAGGGGTATAAATTCATTATAGATTCAACAGAATTAGCTTCAAATAGCAAATTTTATTAATATTTTGACATTTTTACCTATTGATGTTTGAAGAAAGTTGTAAACGAGATTGTGCAAAGATTGGTGTGATTGAAGACCTGTCTGACTTTTGAGATTGAGCCCCAAGCTAACAATGTTGACATACAGAGCAGGAAGTTGCCGGCAGGTATGTTAGTTCCAGTCATTTTCGGTTGACTTCTCCAAAGATCTTCTTTCAGACATGCTGGGTTAATACAGTGGCTCCTAACAATCAGCATTGTTCCACATTTAGTTGCTTTAATGTTACGGTTGTCACTCTTGCAGAAATAACTTGAAGAGCAACAAGATTTGCACCAAAAATGAGATGAATTTTGGTTCTGTCCGGAGGTTTCCATCTGTAGCTAAGAACCTGTGTTTCAGAATGAAGAACATTTTAAACTTATGCACAACTAAACTTGACTAAACAATTTGAGAGATATGTTTTCTTTGCTAATTATCTGCAAAATTGCATAGAATAGTAATTTATAGTAATTTTAATGCATAGAATTTAAAACAAGAAACACTGCAATGTGCAGATAATAAACAACAATAAAACACAAGTGGTTTAAAGATAGCTAGTATTTTACCTCAGCAAAAGTAATGGCATAGTTATGTCTGCAACAACTTAACCAGATTTTAAATGGGTGGGTAGTCTACAATCATATTTAACATGTAAAAAGTACTAGTGCATTTACCTAGAAGCCTGTGTCACGTTCTAAATTGGTTTCTGTGTCTGCTTGATCCTCACAGTCAAAATCATGCTCCTCCAATGATTCATCATCACTTTCCTCAGAACTATCTGCTTTATTTTGGAAGATCATCAGATGCAATTTTTTGAAAAATCGCTCTTTTTAGGTGACTTCTTTGTTTTTGAGCTGTTTCCATCCTTGCGCCAGGCAACAATTATCTAGGCATCATGATATATTCAATGCTTTCAGACATTATTGTGGCACTGTTTGACAAAATGAAGAGGAACATTGAATTTGCACACATTTCTTTTCGCTATTTGAATGCGTAAACTGCCCCAGCAAACTACGCTGTGTTCAATTGCAAACAATCTTTTGGTGGTAAATTACAAATGTATACTGAAGCTTTTCATCTGACAGAACTAATAATTGCATAAGGACCTTGGAGTACTCCAGGCTTGTCTTTGGCGTGCATTTGGCCTGAGGTTTACATGGAATGCACCCAGGGCTTAGCTATATGCACTATTGTCCACCAAAAACCACTAGAGCCTAAACAGCCTTTTAAAGAATGTTTCTTGCTATATTTTGTACGCAATTCTTCATGCACAAAAACGATGAAAACTGACAATGCAATGAAACAATAGCTTCAACCCTAATTCTTGGCGAAGTATCCACAACACCTGGTTGTGATCGGTTGGCACTCTATTTTCATAAGAATACTATACATTAATTCCAGCATCGGTTTTCTTAGGGAATTTTCGTTTTGAACCTTATTATATTTAAAAAGTATTCTAATTTTTTTCAAATCTGAATGTTTTTAGGGGAACATTGCCTGCTCTTTAAGAAAAACCACCATATGTCAGTTCTGAAATTCCCTGTTATGAACACAGCAAAACAGGCAACTGCCTAACAATGAAACAAAAATGTGCGACCGGAGGTTGAGCAATATTATAATATTGTTAGAAAATGGATTATTATGAATCTGAATATTCTTTTATATATATAGTGTTCACATATGTATGTCTTTAAGAAACTAAAGTGCCAGTACTGATTGTTTTTAGATACTTAGGATTTTAGATATTGGGTATGGTGTACACATGAATTTCTTATGGGTTCTTAAAGACTTCAAAACAATATTCTTGTCTACTTCCTGTGTCCTCATAAATGTTTAGAAACAAAGTTTTTTAACCTTTCCTTTGTTTGGACATAATAATATAATGCAGTACTTCTAGTCAAGAGTAATATGATACAAGAAACAGGTGAAAACAAAGTAAAATTTTACTAGAGGGCTCCTTCGTTAAGGTAGCCAGCTACAGTCATTTTGCTGGGAACATAATATTTTTAAAAAAAAAATTTTTTTCAATAGTCTGCTTCTCTAAATATTAAAGAACCCTTTCGAGAAATATTTTTGCAATATATGAAGTTTTTGGGGGTAAAACCCTTGCATTCCGTGGAGGAATAAGCATCAATATCCTTAGCAACCATGTTTTTCCGTTGCTAGGCATATAAATCTTTATTTTACCCCAGGATTGTCTGTCGCTTTCTTACAATTTCAAGTGCCCTTATGAATTGGAGGTTTTCCATATACGAGGTTTTCCAAAGACAGGCTTGAAGTAGCTAAATCTGTCCTAATTTATCACTTTTTTATACCTGTTCTCCACGAAAGCTTAATTGTGGTGTTTCTCAGGCGCTGTGATAAATTCGAAGATATCGAAAAGAAAAATGAAGACTCGTGTGATTGCTAGGAGAAAGGCAAAGAAGATAAAGGTTTGCAACGTAGATATTTTCAAAGATAAATCAAGAACTGATGATGCAAACGATAGAACTGAGGCTAGGCCCGGACCTTCCCATCAAACGGAATGCGAAACAGAGATTGTAGAAGGACAATGCTCTAGCCCAAAACAACACAAAAATATATTCAAACGAGTGGAAAATGTTTCTAAGAAGAAACTTCTCAATTCATATTTCATGAAAATGAGTCCAATAAAGAAAAGCCGTTTGACTAGAAAACGGGCCGCAGAAATTGGATTGTCAAAGTCAGGAAAAACTGAGATGGCAAAAGGTTACTCTCTTATGTCTTTAAACAATCTCAATGAATGCATTCAAAGTGCTGCTATTTGTAACAATTGTAAGAGCCCCAAAAGCAGACTTTCTTTGCTGGAAGTTAAAGCAGAAAGAAAAGGGTTAGCACAGAAGCTTGTCATCCAGTGCAACCTATGCTCAAGCAAGTCTAACTTTTCTACCAGCTCAAAGAGTGGAGCTCATGAGCCTTTTGAGGTCAATGTAAGGTCCGCACATGGCACATCATCTCAAGGGCTTGGTCATGCTGGACTAACAAGACTTTGTGCTTCTTTAGACCTACCAAAGCCCATACATCATAAGCCTTATGATAAAATTATCAGGGATCTTTCTGGCAATGCCCAGAGATTAGCTGAAAGAAAAATGATGGATGCAGCAGCTAAGCTTGTGCAAATAACAAAGGAGGAAGACCCATCAAATATTGAAGAGTCTTCAGAGGGCCAAATTATTGCCAATGTAGCTGTCACTGTTGATGGTACTTGGCAACGAAGAGGAGTTGTCTTTATTTTATCAGTGAGAACAGGAGAGGTTCTTGATTATGAAGTCAGAACAAAATATTGCCAAGAATGTGTTTATCACGAGAAGGATAATAAAAATGGCAAGTTTTATCAAGACTGGTTGGCTAGCCATACCAGTAAGTGCTGCATAAATCACCAAGGCTCTTCTGATAGCATGGAGACAGCAAGTGCAGTAGATATGTTTCTGCGCTCAATAGAAACAAGGTCCTTAAAATATGGCACTTTTGTTGGTGATGGTGACACAGACTGTTTTGGAAATGTAAAGGAGGAATGCTACAAGAAATATGGTGACCAGTATATTGTAACCAAAGAAGAATGTGTAGGGCATATTCAAAAGAGACTTGGCACAGCTCTACACAAGTATAAAGTGACAATGAAGGGCAAAAAGTTAAAAGATGGAAAAACAGTTGGTGGAAAAGGTCGCCTGACTGACAAAGCCATTGATAGAATGCAAAAGATTCATCAAGTTGGTGCAAATTCTGGAGTCAAAGGGAATGTTATGATAATGATAAAAGACTACCATCTGCATTCTATGAAGAATTGAAGCCAATTTTCCACAGATTGTCTGCTGATGCATTGCTGGACAGATGTTTGCTTGGTTTAACACAAAATCAAAACGAATCCATAAATGGCATTCTTTGGAGCAAATGTCCCAAACGAAAGTTTTGTGGGAGGCAGATATTGCTGCTAGCTGTCGGTGAAACAGTTTGCGAATTCAATACTGGGGCAGCTTCTCTGGAGGAAATCTTGAATGAATCAAAGATTAAATCAACATCCAATTCCTTAATTATATTGAGGGACATGGATTCAAAAAGGCTGAAAATGCTGCAAAAAAAAAAGTTTCATCAAAGGCCCGACTACAGCAAAGAAAACTAAGAGCAAAGAGAAAAGGTGCTGTTGAAAAGGCAACAAGCTACATTTCTGGTGCATTTGGTCTTCACAAAACACCAGAATTAGATCTGCATAAAGGATTTGAAATTATTTATCAGCAAAGTGAGACTGTTGAGCCTGAGATAAAATTTATTGACGAGAAAAATATTTTGTTAGTTAAAGTAGAGACATTACAGTAACATTACAGTAGCGACCCCCCATCTTGTTTTTGCCAAACAATTAGACAATAAAATTCATTTATTAAAGTCTTATTTTTTATAAATTTTTATAAAACTGACATAATACAGTTCCACTTAGCCAGTATCTAGCTATCCAGTAACAAAGAATCTTTTATATTGCTAAAAGGTGTTCTACTAACTTTAAGGCTAGTTTTCTCAAAACTTGATTTTTGCATTCTGCCGTTACTCTGCAGACTCTATCTTTTGATTAGATTAAGGTATCATGCTGAATTTTTGACACAATGTGTATTTTTTGAAGCTTTATGACATGACTGTTTTGAATTACTTCTTTACTACTGCTGAAATGAGGTATTTTGTAAAAACAGTTTTTTAAGGTATCGACCCCCGTCTTTGAAATTGTTGAATTTTCATACAGTCATTTCACAAAGAGTTGACAAAGTAACATTTTCCATTTTATTTGGGAATATCTTTTGTGGTTCTTGAGATATATTCTGCAGACCTGTTTTAACATATTTTTGTCCTGACATTACCCCCGTCTAAATAACAAATCTTTTAAAAAAATAGAGACATATTTATATTTTACAATCTTTGATCTACATACCTAGAAAATTTCGACTTCATATCTTAAAGGGTTCACACATAACATTGTTTTAAAGTAGAACAACATAGTTTCTATAGTGACAGTAGCCGGCCACCTTAAAATAAATAGTTTCTTCTTCTGCTGAAACTTCTGGAGTTTCTTCATTTTTTTGGAGACCTAAAAGAATTGACAATGTAATCAAAAAACCAGATAGGATAAAGTTACTGGAAACATTTCATATTTTCAAAACTCTCAATTACTCGTAGTGAGGATATTCATTTGCCACCACCACCCCCCCCCCCCACCCCTTGGTCGTTATCGTAAGCACCTTGCGAGACAAAAAAGAGTGACAAAACAGCTGTAATTTCTGAAGGCCTTCATGATCATAAGAAATATTAAATCTATGACATAATTCTCATAAATAAATTAAAACGGAACTGAAATATTTACATTATCTGCAAAGGTTAAAAGAAACATTAGGTTACTGGTTACATAATAGCTAACTTTGACACAACAAATCTCATACCTGGGGCTGAAAAGTAATGTTGGTTAGTGTTATGGATTATCATCAATTATCTTCATTTTGTTTTGGTGGTATCCTCCTGTGGTCCAAATTAGCAAGAGGAAATCGTCCTGTCAAATTTGCTAATGCTCGTTTCAATTCAGCTTATGGTGCACAGAGAGCACTCATATGTTTTCGCATCAACTGCACTGTCACATGAAATGTGTGCCCAGACCTCACACTTTGGACATTGGACCCACTTAACATTGGTGTTCCCTGCCTGCCTTATTGAAGCAGAAGGCACAAATTTTAGGTGTCTGTTGATGCAAACTTTTTCCATCTTCTTTTCTTCCATCAGTGTTGGCTTCTGTATTGCTTTCGGCTTTTTCGCAGGTTTCTTTTTGGTTGATTGGAATCGAGGTTGAACTTCAAATTTTTATTTGATGGATACTTGTTGTACTTCAAAGTTATCGATTTTGCATGGGAGACTGGAAAGACTTTCTGTGACTGTTATTGCAGAATTCAAATTTGAAATGCATGCTTGCAATGCAGAGTGGTTATCAGATGACTCAATGACAGTCATCAGATGATCAAGTTTACCCCGGATTTTGATGCGGATACGTATGGCACCATATTAGTATTCACCCCTGCCCCAATCCTAAAACAGAAGCCCATTGCTCTGGAGAATCCACGTATGTTTCCATGAAATAGGTAATGAAGCGGGGTATTTCTCTTTCCCAAACTCCTTCACTCCAGCATTGCACCAACGCTTTTCTATCTAAAGTCTGGCTGGAACATCCACTGCACTCTCTTTCGTCCAACTTGCACTTTAATCAAACACTTCTTTAAAAACATATCAAATGTGCGTTTCGATACAACAACATTAGGATTTTGCATGGAGAACTGTGTGCATGACTTTTGCCACTCTCCATTTTGACACATTAAAAACATCTACTATCTGCTGGCTGCATGAAATCTATATAGAAGGATATTATTTTCTTTGCAGAAGACAGGAGTGTTGTAGTCAATGTGGGAAGGATGGCCATCAAGTTATAAAAGGTCAGGATGTTTTGGTGGGATTTGGTGAACGAAATGATTTTTTATCCAAGCATTAAAATTATATGTTTCCATGCAACCTTTTTCTTGAAATAAAATATAGAAGTTCTTTAGGAAGCCAATACAATACTCCGGAGATGAAGATTTTCCTTGAAAATAAACTGCTTGAGGAAGCACTGAGCCACTGGCAAAAATACACCAAAGCATCATAATTGAGGTCTTTATGGGACTGGTGAGGTGGAGAGCATGCTTCATCATTTATAACAAACTAAACTATAACAAATTAAAAATTCGGTCTGAAGAAGTTATTCATTGCTTATTGCAAACTTCTTTGAACCCATAAAACCAACCCGAAAATAATTTCTTCTCTGCATGCAGATACTTTATCCAATCCAAATTTTCTCTGCCTTAGCCTTCAAAGGTCCGAAACCATGCCAACATGACTACCCTGGCCTGTTTGAATGAAACAATTAATGTTTTTGTCAAGAGTTTGCTCTACTGCCTCTCAAACCAGTCAGTGTCTTTTTTCAAATCCTTTTTGACTGGGCCCCACGAACCCTCTCTGTCAATGCCTTTCTTTCCTTAGCAGTAACACCTTCGTAGAAAATTTGATGTGTTTGTATTTTATTGGATTTTACCTTGGAAATGTGCTTTTTACTTATTTCGATTTTAATTTCTAGCAAAGTTGAGGAAGAATAAAAATATAAAGTTGGTTTTACTTTGTCTTACAGAGTTGATTGACATATTTTAGTTTTTTGTTAACCTTCCTAGTAAGCTTTTCAAGTGTTGCTGATTCAAAGCAAACGATTTGTGTCATCAGCAGAGAGGAAGAATTTTAAATGATATCAAATCTGTAAGTAAATATTGGTCTGCCATGTGCAACTGAGGCATCTATTGCACATGGCAATATAATTTTCATTGGCTGTAAGCTTTTGTATTCTTTGCCCGATTATCAACATCAAGCCATTTTTCCATTAATTTCTGCAAATGCAACAAGACCTCTACCCTGATTGCCAGAAAAGCGTTTGTTTCGGATACAAACAAGTTTCTATTTTCTATTCCTGTGTTGCTCTTTCTGCCACAAAATTGTCCCAAAGAGTATATTATCAACTTGATCAGAATTGTCGTAAAATTTCTCCTCCCAGCAACCAAAAAGTGGGCGATAATTGATATTCTCCAGCTTTGCAATTAATCTATTTGTTTCTAGAACAACATCCGTGATGCTTGAGTCATCTACTTGTAGCTTTTTCTGAAACGCTCGCATCAAGTACAGAATGTCTCCAAAAAAACACATGAGCAGAAAACTGTCCTTGTTAGTCAAGAGTTTGCTAAACCCTTTAATTTGCTCTTTTTGAGAACCTGACTCAAAAAAAATGATTACGTCAGGTCAGGGCATGAGGAAGATATTTCAGCACCCCTCCCCAGTTGAAGTCCTTCCGTCACAAAACAATTCTGGTGCTACCAGTGGTAGGGCACAACACTATTTTGGGTTTGTGTATTTTTCTTTGAATGATGTTCTACCGGTCATTTTTAAAATTAATATTGATAAATATTTGTGTATCGTAGGGAAAAGATCAGATGACCCAGAGCAACCTAATTGGGTTCCAACAATATTTGCGCACACATCACAGTCAGAAAAAGAGAAAATTTCAAAGCAAATAAAAAAGAAAGCTAGGTATAAAATCTTAAAAAGCAAAAGAGAGAAGTTATAATCCGCCTGGAAAATTGATGCACTGGAAAATTCGAGCTCTGAAAGCAGTGTAGGAGAGGCAGAAGAGGCTTTCAAGGTAATGATGTGGGTGTTCAATGTGAGATCAGCCTGGCTGATGAAGTGGCAGAGCTTAAGAATAATCTGATCAACATGGAGAGTGAATTAAGATCAAGAAATATATAAACGCGGAATTTTCATAGAGAGACCAAAGAATCGAACTGCACTGGCACAAACTTGGTCAAACTATAAACATAACAATCCAATGAAGTATTTGATAGGGATAACGCCTGCAGGAGCAGTAATTTTTCTTTCTGAAGGTTGGGGTGGTCGTGTTTCTGACAAGCAAATAACACTTGAATCAGGATTTTTGGATAAACTAAATTATGGAGATTGCATATTGCTAGACAGAGGCTTTTTGATAGCGGATGAACTCGGTGAGCATATCTAAAACTACCAAAATTTACAATGGGGAAACAGCAGCTACCAGGAAGAGATGTTCAACAATCAAGGCAGGTATCTAATGTGAGGATACATGTTGAGCGAGTCATAGGACACTTGAAAAAGTTCCGCTTCTTACAAAGTACAGTACAGATCTCACAAGTGAAATTATTGGACAATGTAATGGTAGTTATATCAGCAATTATAAATTTGAATAAAAGTGTTGTTAATGAATGAAAAAAGGAAACTTGTGGCCCATTTTTTCCCTAAAATTCTTAAAAAGGGAAAATATTGAGGCAAAATCAAATTTAATCTAGCTAAGTGACCAAATGCAATTAAAAGATATTTGAGAATAGGCAAAATTGAAAATCATCTTTTGAGTTGAAACTGACAAAACAAAAGTTAGCTTAATTTGGTATCAAAAACCCTTTTACTCAGTAAAAATATTAACATAGTATATGTATTGGAGATAGAAGAATATACTGGAAATATACAATACAGGGATATGTTATATGTTATAAACTTAAACTTTATCATATGCCTATATCAACTTCATTTTCTTACAATCATTGCAAAACCATGGGCCCTTTGGGTGCCTGGCTATATCTAAACAAGTGTAATGATAGCATTTAGTTTTACAAGTCTCATTTTCACAAAAGATCATGTGTCCAAACTTTGGCCTTCTACACACACAATATAAAGACCGGTCACGATCCAGTTTGTCATCCATTTTCCGGCAAATTACTTCAGGGATAATAAAATTAAAGGATTTTTCCTGGAGAGTAGCTTTCAGTTCCTTAACAAAATGTTCATTTTTTGGAACAATGCAAAGTATCCCTTCCTTGCTTCCACCTGAATATATGAAAAAATAACCAAATGCAGCTTGACATAAATCCATTTGCAGCTGAATTTGGAAGTAATACTTATGATCCTGTTTCACCTCAAGGCTTTCATCAATTGGAAAGTTTTTGTCATTTTGCCAACCATCTAGACTTTCCTTAAAATTGTATGGACATTTCACTTCTAACACTGCTAATCCATGACAGGAACAAGTGACCAAACCATCGGGGAAGGCACCAAGGAATGGATAGTCAGCATCCACTTGTAATCCTACCCTGTTAAACTTAACTAAATCCTTATGATTGTTCCCTTCCATTTCATGAAATTTTTGTTTTGCAAATTGCTCAGTTTCTTTACCATATTCTGTGAATCTGGATGTAAAGGTAGTGTACTGCATGATAGAGTTTACAAGTGATGGGTTGTTTTTCATTCTTGAAACTTGAAAACACACAGAAGCTGTAACTCTTCCAGCTCTATGTACCATCCATGCATTAGATAATAACTGTTTTTTTGTTACTTCTTGCAAGTTATCATAAACTTTTTGGTGATAGCTGTTAACATATTGGTAGTATCTGGATTTCCCAAATTCATAAAGCTCTTCATCAGACATATTTATACTGGATGGAAGGAATAGACTGGTTAAAGGTTCTGGAATACAAGAATCTTCAGTTTCATCTACACTATCTGTATCACTTCCTGATGAATGGTGAACATTTTTAGCAGCCTCAGCCCTGTCATTGTCATTATCAATATAAGCTGACACATCCAAACTGGTAAATATGGCTGAGTTTGGGCTTATTTTATAGAGTGCACTCAATTGTTCATTTGAAATTGGATTGCTACCAGTTTTTGGATCGCTGCATGAATAATTTTTTACCTGTATATCTCTTGTGCTGATTGCTGGCAAAGTATGCTTCTTAGGTCTTCCAAAATCGATTGCTGACACTGGTGCAGGCTGTACACTCTTTCTCGATGCTTTCCATGCACACAGTTCACTTTTTTTATTCAGCTGGAAGTGTACAGCGGCTTCAAGTTTAAACAGCAAAGCAGCAATATGGCTACATGAAGAACCA
Organism: Rhopilema esculentum; assembly: GCF_057945365.1. Lineage (NCBI taxonomy): Eukaryota > Metazoa > Cnidaria > Scyphozoa > Rhizostomeae > Rhizostomatidae > Rhopilema > Rhopilema esculentum. Next base: position 12,583,573 of record NC_142823.1, on the reverse strand, counting down.
AGTCCTGCCATACAAGTACAGATTGAATCTAGCTATCTACTCAGTGGTAAGGGGTTATTTCAAGAAAAAAGGCTATGAAATGAATAACTTGAAAAGTTAATATAGCAGAATGACTTGATGTAGCAGAATTCACTCTTCTCTTGTATTGCATGGTGGTAGCAGTCATGCACATGTTCACACACAAAGTAATTGTAGGCTTCAAGGGACTTGTATGCTTTCATAGCTTCATTGGTAAACTGACTGTGAGAATCGATCAAGTATTGAGTTACGTCTCCCCACGACAAGTTCGGCAGATTCGATATATTATCAGTCCATTCCTGTTCCAGCAGAAACGGGTCAGGAAGCACTGTGCCGTCGGCTAACGTCAGTTTCCCAGCATAATGCTTTCTAGCGCAAGCTTCAAGTCCAAGAACGTAGTCTAAAAGCTTTTCCTCTAAAGCCATTTTAGTTTTGACCAGTAAACAGAGACAAGTTCATGTTTATATTGGAGCTAGGCCATGTGTGCACGCATGGCAACCTGTAACCAGCTGTACTGAGAATTTGTTAACAATGTGTTTGTTTTCTGAAAACCTACATCCAGCATAGACAGATGATAATGAATAAAAAGACATGCATGCAGAAACTCTCCATGTGCCTTATAACGTGGTTCTTTCCTTCTAATTCTTCAAATTGATACCGGCTTAACATAATATACAAACTTTTTGACTAGGAGTAGGCACGCGCATAGTGTTTACTTTCTGTCATGACGTCATGAGGCAAGAGGTCTATAGTATGATACTGAACGTGTTTTTGTTATTAAAGTAGTAGGACCCACAATTTTGTGGCTACTTCATCTGCACATGTTTGCCATCCAGGGACCCGATGCAGTTTGGAAAATTCCACAAATTTTCGTATTTCTGTGCTATTTTTTCCCATTCCTCTTCCATTGATGGTGTCTAAAATTAAATATTAAGATGTGAGCGATTTAGAGGAGCCAACATAAGGTGGTTTTAATGACGAGAAATCAGCAGACCATGATGTTATTTTGGAAGAAAAGGAAGAAAGTAATTGAGTCAAATGATTTACAAGATCCTTTTCTTGGGCAAAACATGTTTTTTACTGTACACCACAACAAACCTTTTGTTCAAATCCTCTATGATGGAAAACTACATTGGATTGCTGTTTCAACATATGGGTGTGAGTCTATGAAGGTCTTCTACTTTGACAATTTGTTCTCTGTTAGAATATCTGAAAAAGCTAAGCGACAATTGGGTGCAATCATGCACTCTTCAATGCCAATTCTGAAAATACATTTTGTCCCAGTTCAACAGCAATCAAATGGAGTGGGCTGTGATGTATATGACATCATTGCCTTTACCAATTACGTTCTAAAAGAAAAGAGAAATCCTACTGAGGTGACATTTGACCAAGAGACAATGAGGCATAATCTATTAAGGTCCTTAGCAGCAAAAGGATTTAATTTGACATGACGTTCATCCCACATGACGTATACCATTCCACAACAACATTTTTGAAAGGTAAATTATTTACACATTTACTCGCAATCATTCAATTTTATAAACTTGTCAATTTCCTCTCTAAGATATTAAAATGTCTTAGTTTAGATGTGTATTTGAATTCGTGAATGCAAAAATAGAATTATGTTGAACTTGCTTTATTTCAACAAAGATATTCTGTTACCTTTAGAGAAATATTAAGCAGTTCCATAAAAATTGCTAAAAATATTTTTTAAGAATTGTTTTCCATTTAAGACACATTTGAAAGGTAATTAAGGAATCTAACTTTTCACCAAAAGTTCAGCTTTTCAAAAATTTCAGAAACAGAGGCTAATGAAGTTCTTCTATTTTACTGTGGAAGGAAATTGCTTCGAAATTGGGTTGGAGATGAAAATTCGGCCATAGCAAGTATTCTTCATTTCAAAAAGATATTATTTTACCGGAGGTAAATTAAATGGTTATCTTATCTATCGTGTTTGATTCAATGTTGTTGATATCAAAGTCAGATGAATAAAATCCTATTTTTTCCTATTTGAAATTATACAATTTGAAAAGCTAACCTTAAATCATATTTCTTCCAGATTTTAGCATATTTGGTCAGCGGCCAAGAGTGAATAACTCCTGCGCGTGCATGGGAAATTCTTGTAAGCTGCATATGTTCTTTAAGATAAAATAAAACGATATATTAGCTTGAAATTAATATTTATGGGGAAAATACAGAACAATAATCTAGATGTTAACAATGTAAAGAAGAAAAAGGAGCTCTTATGTGCATTTGTAATTGACAATTTTTATCAATATTTTTTACATCAATAGTGGTTACCATTGATTGGCCTACCTAGTGCTTTTTCCCGCCAGCCTCAAAGAAAATAATTATTGTTATTATTATTATTGATCAAATAAGGATTTGTAACGTTTTTTGTTAGTATGATGACCAGGTCTTTTTCTGTTAACTGCTTATTTTCTTAACTAAGATAGAGATATCTGAAATACAGCTTTCTACCGTTTTAGGAAAAAACATCGCGTTTGCATCAAGATCCTTAAGTGGAACTTCTATAAATCTATCAGGTAATGTGTTTCTAAAATATTTTTTGTCTTGGTATAGAAAATTCAATTTGAGTACATTTTACTTTTGACAGAAATAACACTGGATCTAAGAGAAATCAGGCTCAACTAGTTTTTATATTCAAAAGATAGGAACGAGGCTGTAGATGTATTCAACAGCAAATGCTTGCAAAAAAACACGAAATATTATAATAATTTCATTACAGTGGCCGTGAAAAATTCATCAGAAGCCTAGTTTCTTAGCGTAGTTTCGGCAAATCCTCACATAATGCCAAATGCTTGTACCACAGATGGAAAGGTACATGTTTCCAAAAAGCAAGGGAAGAGTTGCAGAATACTCCACCATCACTTATCCTTCCATTAGAACCAACATCCACGTAAATAAAATTGTAGTTGGCATCAACTAGTGCTAATAGTATGATACTGAACGCGTTTTTGTAATTAAAGTAGTAGGACCCAGAATTTTGTGGCTACTTTATCTGCACATGTCTGCCATCCAGGGACCCAATGCAGTTTGGAAAATTCCACAAATTTTCGTATTCCTGTGCTATTTTTGCCCTTTCCTCTTCAGTTGGTGTCTAAAATTAAATTTTAGGATGTAATCGATTTAGAGGAGCCAACAAAAGGTGATTTTAATTAAGAAAAATCAGCAGACCAGGACGTTACTTTGGAAGAAGAAGAAGAAGAAAGTTGCAAGTCATGGCTCAACAAAAAAACCACTCTCAAGAAAATGAAAGAGTGACATCACAAGAAACTATTTTACTTGAGCTGTTTCAGTATTCTGTTCGAAAAAGGAAAATAAAGATGACCCAGAAGATATTTTTGGCAAACATGTGGCTGTAGTCTTAGGAGCTGTCTCTGACCTAAGGCAGCCTTTCCACTAGCCTGGGTTAAAAGTTATCCCTTTCTGCGTCGCATTCCCACTAACCCACTTGAAAAACGGATAAGTTTGAAAACAGGTCTCAAAGTGGGTCAGTTTTTACCCGGGTATCTTTTGACTCACCTGTGAGTTAATGGAAATGCCGAACCCGAATAACTTTTGATCCAGTTGCAACAACAGCAACGTTTGAAAATTGAGATGGCGCCAAAAATCATAAAACAAAATCCTGGATGTCGATGTTGCTTCCATTGGCCTACATCGATAGAAATTGAAGGATTTTTGATGCAAATACTGATTTCTCTTACAACTTTTCACCCTGGATACATTTTAACCCGGCTTAGTTAGAACGATAAAAAACGGATTAAAAACGGGTCAACAAAAGTGCTGTTTTTATTGACTCACTTTAAAAACGGACAACCTCCAACCTGGGTACGTTTTAACCCAGGCTAGTGGAAAGGCTGCCTAAGAAACAGGGAACTTGCAAAACTAAAAATTCAAGAAATGTTACTTCAAGCCCAATTTGGAATGTTAGGCATACAACACAACGAAACAAATTTACAGTTTCAGTCCACCTCCATCTCATCATTTGTTCCTAGGCCCAGTCAAATTTTCTGGTTTCATTCTTAAAAACTTCTTGTACTCATCCTTCTCCTGTTGGCGAAATTCCCTCAGCAATGTATCATACATTCTAAGTTGTAAACTTCTTTGTAGCCATTGTTTTAGCCATTGTGTAGCCATTGTGTAGCCATTTGGACCACTGTTTTCTTCTCCTTTTTCGTTTTGAAATTGGGGCAATAATAATTGCAGAGGCAGCACGTTCTGTGTCGCTATCCATTGCAAAACTGAAAAACTGAAGAATTTTGACTGATCGAGTAAACATGCGGGCCTTCAGTTAAACTGATGGCAAAACAGATATAAAAATTTTTTGGGCAAAACTGACAGAAAAAAACTGATCGTGTATTTCAGCCTTAAGACGTCTTCTCAATATAAATCTCAGTACAATCAATGAGTTGAAGGGTATTAATCTTCAAAGCATCTGGGCATTGTTTTAGTGACAGCTGATCTTCAAGGCCAACTTGGATATGGTTTGCACTCAGGATCTAAACTTCTTTTTTGGCCTTTTGACATACACAGCAGAATCAATTTTACTGGAATTTGTTTTTGAGCCAATGAAGATCGGATAGATAATGTACTGCTGGGCCAAATGAAACGAATGCAATTTTGAATGTCTGATAGCCCAGAATAAAGTCTTAGATGTTTCTGCACAGTGAAAAAAAACAATAAATTTGTGAACCTTTAAAGGCACAAAGAGGACAGTTTTATGTATCTGGCCATTTTGCCAAATTAAATGGAAATCCTCTGTGATGGATAAGAAGGCAATCTTTTTAGGCTTGCGTGAAGAGCCAGCCTACAAAGAACCTTTCAAGCCCAATACTATGTTCAAAAGATGTTTTTCAATACTGTCAAAGAAAGATTAAGGTGATTGCAGTATTTTTCACTTCACATAAGGAAATGCGGAATGTTTGTCATACCTTTGAAAGTAGGTTCCAAAAGTGCCATTAGACTGTTTCTGATTCTGGAAGAGCCTCATAAAGACGCATCTTGGAGGTCTAGAAGTAAGTGCAGTTGTTTCTAGACCGTCCAGATGGTCAAGCAAGTCCTCTTGTGGAATTCTGTTGCTATCTTCCAAGAAAACCTTCCTGGTTTCACCACCCTGGTGCCCCCTGGTTTCACCCACCCTGATAAAGAGTTGTTGTAAGCTTGTAAAAGCAACAGAAGTGGCTCATCTTGCAATTGGGCCAGAGTTACCTGTTAAATTCTGTATTAAAAAAATGAAAATCCCAGGCAATATATCTAGGAGACTTCAAAAAAGTAAAGAAATTTAAAAAGGTGAACAAGGTGATTTGATAAAAGAGCAACCAAAACAAATGATGAACATATTGACATGATCATGGAAAAAAGAAAGTAAAAAAAATGGCACTGCAAATTTAAATCCTTGCTTTGAGCATCAAGATTATCTTGAATAACTGGCACATCATTAAATGATGAATAAGTTGAGCCCGCAGTCCACTCTCCTTAATGTTTGTTGTGTTTAGGGGATAGTTCTTCCTCAATTCATGTCTCAGGATAAAGAAGCAAGGCATTAAAAATGTGTTCCATGTCTCACGAAAATCTCAACGGAGCTTTTCCTGAAGGCTTTCCATCTCTACTCCGAACCTAAATCTTCAGCTTAACAGACAAGACGACACACAATTCAATTGCAAAATCCTGTCCCTTGAATTCCTAACGTTTCTCATTAAGGTTACGGTAAACGTTTTGAACACAAAAATTGGTTTTTCCTTCCTAAAGGCCAAACGGCTCAAGGAATCTGGATAAACTATATATCATTTGATGCACAAGATTATGGCGTATCTAGCCAGATAAAAATTATTGGCAAATAATGTTAAATGTTATTTTCCATGCGAATTTACTGGTAAAAAAGTGTACCACCTTCAAAAGCTATTATGTACCCTTGCGTTTGAGGTAACAGAATCTGACTTAGACCAGCAGGAAGTACAGGTCCTAAGCTACCAAAGTCTGTCTCAGATTTTTTAAAGTCCTCCTCTTCTTGAAACTTTACCCTGGCAAATAATTTTTCCACCCTCCCGCAGCTGTATTTGGGTATAAAAGACGGACCAGAGAAAATAAAAAAATTTTGAGACACACTTTGTTTGCCCAACGTGCTAAATACTCCTGCTAAAGATGCTAAATACTGTCCTCACCTTATGATGGATGTCAGGTCTTCTGCAATAACATTACAAAGATTTTCATAATTAGCTAAAACTATCTTACAATGGTTTCCAACAAAACATTACCATGATAAGCTTGCCTTACAACATTAATATCATCCAGCCTCTTATTCAACAATTTTTCTCTATTTCCCATTATGTTAAAACTCTAAGATTTGAATCTATCACAAATGGTACTTAGCCCAGCAATCTCCATTTTTAATGTTTCCTCTTTGGCAAGGCTCTCTGTTATCTTTCCTTAAAAAATGTCCAACAAATCACTCTCCTGTATTCCTCTACAGGAAAGACAAGAATAGCTATCAATATTGTCCAATGCTAGCTCCTCTAAGGGGGTAAAACATTCACATAGAGTATCGCAGGTTTCACATAGCACCCATGTGATATCACTGTCTACAGATGTAGGGCAACAGAGTACTGTACTGAGAAATAATTACATTTTTCTCATACTCCCCTTGTAGTACAGCTTCATCCTGCCAATCCGATTTTCAATCTCAATCACATCCCCTCCAATCTTCTCCAGCTCTTGGTTTTCCTCAGACAACACCATACTCCTCTGCAACAACTTTCTCTGACCATCATGACCTACACTCTCATTTCCAGTGTTACTTTCACGATCAATCTGTTGGCAAACACTCGATAAAAAATTATATAAAAGCATAGTTATCCTAAAAAGTATGTGTTAAATGGGGGGGGATTACATATTCTAAACTCCTGATGGAGAATAACATCTGCTCTATAACACTGTCGTGATTTTTACCATTCTCTCTTTTTCCCATCACATCTGTCATCACAAAGTTTCTCATTATAGCTTAATGTGTAATCTTCAATTGACCTCAGAGGAATTTTGCAAGAAGAGGGTGTATGAGGTTTACCACCATGAGTTCTTAAATGCTTCAAGGTTACTTGGTCTAGGCTACTGGGATAAGTTGATGCAGAGCCCTGGTGTCCTAGCATATATTCAAGAAAATCTCCACCTAGAAAAATCTTAACCCTCCTACCATTAATGCTGAAGTCATCTTTCTGAATAGCAACAATCTGCTCTCTGAAAATGCCCATTACTTTCCACATATTTTCTAGAGAATCAGCTCCTTCAAACATGGTGTAAAGATGAACATTGTCCACAGAACCAGAATTGATGCTATTAACAGCCTTCACATGAAACGTAACATAGCCACCACCTTTGTCCCCTGCAAGAACAACCCATATTTCATTGTTAAACATTGCAGGGTCCTTTTCCCCAGGCAAAGAAAATGTTGCAAATCTCAACAAGAAAATGTTGCAAATCATAAATTGTAATGAAGGGAAGCATTTCAGTGTGTTCAGAGGTGGTCATCCTTTTTAAAGATATTGATCCACTCTCAACACGCTCCTCTGCCGCCAACAGTCTCATTTCCTGCACAAGCGTTTCAAACTGGCCGAACTGTTTACGAGCAGAAAATATTTTTCTGACCCAGAATCTCTTCTTCCTGTATTTCTTGCCTTGCAGTAGCCGCTTTTTCTTTCGCAATAGAGCGATTAGCATCAAAAGTTGACCTTGGATTTCTAACTGGCCTTTATCAGCAGCCATGTTCCCAAAGTTTTTATGGAACTGTAGTTTTGGCTCTCAAATACTGTTTTTCGCATCGGGGATCATCCCCGACCATCAGGAAACATCCCCGACCATCGGGATCGTCCCGGACCGTCGGGAATAGTCCCGGACCATCGGGAGTGCTGTGCATTGGGGATCATCGCCGACGAATTACGATATATGAAAACCAGGCTTAAGTTTATAACACTGTATTACAAATGTGTTGAACAAAACTTACCTTTTAATTTTGGGTCGAGCTCCCAACATAAAAATCGAGAGTTAAGAGTCAATCTCAGGAACAAGGCGGCTCAAGCAAAGTGGGATCCCCCTTGACCAAAGTGTGCTTATTGAAATGATTACGGCTGATACGATGCAAAAGTTGGGTTGTTATGTTGAGGGCTGTAATAACGATTCAAGATATCCAGACAAGATAGTTAAGGGAAGCAACATAGAAGAGCTGAAGTTTTATTACTTTCCAAAAGATGCCAAGAAGAGAAGGTTGTGGGTGAAGGAGGTGGAAAAGGGACCAATTGACTTTCAAATCTCAAAAAACAAGTGCTTCAAAGCCTTTTCCGAAAAAGTGGCTAAGCAGACAGAACTGAATGGCTGATGTTTCTCAGCCACCATCTTCCGAAGCTTTACAGTGCTTCGATCCCATTACTGCAGCCATGGTTTTTGCTGATTTGACTAGAGATTGTGATGTTACCTTTTTACAGGCCTTTGAAATTCATCAATTTTCAAGCAGGTTTTTTAATTACTTTCATTAAGGTTACAAAAATGCACTGTTGGAAGGGAAAGAAAAATACTTCTCAAGTAAGGCTTGAAAAATGCTACGTTAAGATCTCTTTCAGTGGATCAAGAGCTACTATCGCTATTAATGTGTCTTTGATTAGGTTTGCTCACAATGATTTGGCTCAGAGATTTATGGTTTCAAAAGGATAATTGAGTTGTATTTTTACAACTTGACCGCCATTAAGTGCCTTGAAATGAAATGGTTCATTCATTGGGCAGATAGGCATATTATTCAAAGAACATACCCAGCATGTTCAGAAAGTACTGCCCGAAATATTGTGTAATGGTAGACTGCTCTGAACTGTTCATTAAGACACCATCAAGCCTAGACAATGCTGCTGCCTGCTGGTCAAATTACAAGCATCATTCTACAGTAAAATACTTGGTTGGAATGACCCCAAATGGAGCCATAAGCTACCTATCAGGTTGTTGTGGAGGTAGAGCTACAGATGTCCACATTGTAAAAAATGCTGGATTTTTCAGAGAGCTCCAACCAGGAGACCAAGTGATGGCTGACAGAGGGTTCAAAATAAGAGACATTTTGGCCTTTTATCAGTGTACTCTTGCAATTCCTCCTTCAAAGCACAGGGAACTTCAAATGGCAAAAAATGGCGTTCAACAGACATCCAGGATAACAAATGTGCGTATAAATGTTGAGCAAGCAATAGGAAGAATGAAGAATTTTCGCATATTGAAAATGAATTGCCTCTTTCTTTGCTCCTCTTATTGATAACATTGTGTCAGTTTGTGCAGTTCTAACAAATTTTATGTCACCTCTTTGTTCTGAGAACATATTCTGATGATATAATAACGTCATTGTATTCTAAGAGAATATAGCCAATGATATGTTACACTCTTTAACGACAGTTCCAGAGGTTTAGCAAACTTGGTTCTGCATAGCCAAAAGTGCTTAATTTGAGAATAATTTTCAAAATAAAACCCCTTAAGACATATATATATATATATATATATATATTCTACCTAGCCTGTTTTAGCTATTCAAGTAAAAAGATTCAATTTTAACTAAAACATGCAGTAATCCTCTTGGTAAACAACTGGCTAGTAAAAGTGATGACAATGTACTATCATGATTTTGGAAAGTTTTTGAGACCACTGAGCACTATGCCCTCTCGTGTACATTCAACCTTTTTCATATAACAAGCTAAAAGCTTGTTGTACAAAACATATTTTCATATTGTTGATCATAACACTATCACTTGTTAACTATTCTTTTCTACAAAAACAAATTATTAGTTTATGTTAATCGCATTACTGTAAGTCCTTTAATAAACCTCTAGATGTAAACTTTTGATAAATTATTATAGGGTGGGGGGTTTATTCAAGGGTAGGGCTTCTTTGAAGATGGAGGCATATTTGACGCCTTTAGGTAATGTGTAGCAAGTAATATACTATTTGATACATGTATTCTGTGTTCCTTGTACGCATCACTTTTTTCTTCAATGTTGCAATCCCCTTTTTCATTTAGAAATGGCTCTTCACAAATTGGACAAGTAAATATTTCAATGCTTCCAAGCAAGTATCTTTGGATATATGTTTTAAAAAAACATCATAAGATTTGGGCCTATTTTTTGCCAGTGACGTTCATCAAATTGTATTTTCTCTACAAAAATACATTTCTTTCTGTATACAACGAAGTATGCCTGCCTTAGTCCAGTTACTGCCATTTGCCCGTTGTAAGCAGGTTGGAATTGTGTCCATTAATTGACACATATTGTTTCTCTGAAAAAGGTAAGATTTGAACCAGTCCAAAGCACATCCATGGATGCCATAATGTTCAGGCTTAGACAATAAAATTTGGTGATTGACAGTGTCAAACGCCTCTAAAAGCCTCTAAAAAATAAAATGCTAAGGAGTGGCTTCCTTTATAAAAATAGAGTCTCCCATCGAAAAGAAAGGTGTGGCCAAAAACTCTGTATTCTGATTAGAAAAAAATTAATACCAATCCGTCAGCGCTATGCACTGCCCCTGATGTCTTCAATTCCCCATCCTAGTTGCTGCCAAATAAAAAACATTGTTTCTGCAACTGCTCCTAAGAAACAACATCAGATAGCTTTGCGTAATTGCAGCCTGGGTTGAATTTCTTCATGATCTCCTCTAACAGCTGTTGTTTCTTACGAGTATACTTGAAGAACTTAGATGTCTGTTTGACTCGATTCTTCATGTAAGTGACATTCTCGTTTTCAAATGCAGCAGAAATGCACAAGTTGAGCCTGTGAGATGCACCATGGGTAAACAGTGCCAAAGTATTCAGGTTCATAATAAGGGCAGCTACACCAAAGTATTTACCAGCCATGTTACCACCTCCATCATAAGACTGACCATACCTTTTTTCAATATCAAGATTCAATTCATTTACCAAACAGTCAATGATCTTATCTTTAAGTGTTTCTCCTGATACACTTTCATCGTAATAAATGAACTTGTTGAATTTTTCTTGGATAATATTACTACCATCAACATTTCTGACAACAAGAGGCATTTGCTTCTTATTGGAAGAGTCAGTGACTTGTCAGCAAGAATAGAAAAGAATATAGACCATTTGATTTTTGCAATGGTCGTATTATTCATTACTTCATTACATCATTACCCATAATGTTCAAGCTTAGACAATGAAATTTGGTGATTGACAGTGTCAAATGCCTTTAAAAAATGAAATGCTAAGGAGTAGCTTTCTTTATAAAAAAGGGCGTTTACCATCGATAGGAAAGGTGTGGCCAAAAACTCTGTATTTTGACTTTGATAAAATTAATACCAATCCGTCAGCACTATGCACCGCCTGTGATGTCTTCCATTCCCCATCCTTGTTGCTGCCAATTGAAGAACATTGTTTCTGCAATTGCTTTATACAGGCAAATGGGCAAAATCCACCTTGTGTGGCAAACATCGGATAGCTTTGCGTAATTGCAGCCTGGGTTGAATTTCTTCATGTTCTCCTCTAACAGCTGTTGTTTCTTACGAGTATATTTGAAGAACTTAGATGTCTGTTTGACTCGATCCTTCGTGTTAGTGACATTCTCGTTTTCAAATGCAGCAGAAATGCACAAGTTGAGCCTGTGAAATGCACCGTGGGTAAACAGTGCCAAAGTATTCAGGTTCATAATAAGGGCAGCTACACCAAAGTATTTACCAGCCATGTTACCACCTCCATCATAAGACTGACCATACCTTTTTTCAATATCAAGATTCAATTCATTTACCAAACAGTCAATGATCTTATCTTTAAGGGTTTCTCCTGATACACTTTCATCGTAATAAATGAACTTGTTGAATTTTTCTTGGATAATATTACTACCATCAACATTTCTGACAACAAGAGGCATTTGCTTCTTATTCGAACAGTCAGTAACTTGTCAGCAAGAATAAAAAAGAATATAGACCATTTGATTTTTGCAATGGTCGTATTATTCATTACTTCATTACATCATTACCCATAATGTTCAAGCTTAGACAATAAAATTTGGTGATTGACAGTGTCAAATGCCTTTAAAAAATGAAATGCTAAGGAGTGGCTTCCTTTATAAAAAAAGGGCGTTTTCCATCGATAGGAAAGATGTGGCCAAAAACCCATGGAGCCCAATGATAGGAAACCAATGATTTGTTGCTTTCATATGGTTTTTCAAAATTTTATCACCGTAATAATTGCCTATGGACCTCAGCAGCATCAACTTGTTCTTCATTGTTACATCTTTTGATTTCCAAATGAGGTCCATAGTGTTGGCAAACCTGCTGTATGCTTGTGAGAGCTGGATGATAAGCAGAGCAGATGAGCAAAGAATAAGAGCAATGCAGATAAAGTCATACAGGCGGTTATTGGGAGTAACTTGGAAGGACAGGAAGACAAATGAGTGGATAATGGATAAGATCAAAGAGATATGTGGATATGAACCGGAAGATGTGATGGATGTGGTGAAGAGGAGGAAGCTCCAGTACTTCGGACATCTGGTTCGTGGAGGAGGAACTGGTAGAGCTGTGATGGAAGGCGGAATGGAGGGAAGCAGGGGCAGAGGGAGACCACAGAGAAACTGGATGGGGAATATTACTGAGTGGACAGGAGAAAGAGGCAACACCTTGAGAAGCATGATGGTTGATCGGGAAGGCTGTAGAAAGGCTATCACGAACTGGGTGCACCCACGGCCACCTTGGCTATGGAGCTGATGATGATGATGATGAATAATTGCCTGACACCATCTTTGTTTTGACATAGAATAGAGTGGCAAAGTGAATACGTCACGTTGCCTCCGTAACCAAATTTCTGTTCTAAACAAACCAACAAATATGTCGTTCTTTATTACCTCTCTGTGTATATTCTTTGAAGGCGAAAGAAAATCGATTTCTAGGGGTCAAAATCATTAAAAATTTGGACATGTAGAGTCTATTGCACAATTCCTGGAGTTCTGAAAGGTGAGGTTCGCGCTAGCATGAAGGACAAGGTCTATGTTACAATAAGTTTTTAATATTTATTGATGCCTGCAGTCTCTAAAACTTTAGTTAGATTTAGGTTTATGATAATAAGTGAATAAAATCTAGCCTAAAAAAGGTTTAAAAAGTTTGTGGCTTATTTATATCAATGATGGACCAACAAGATAATAAAGTGGTCCGATTTTCTATCGATTCATAATGCCGTTGCCCTGATAAAAAGGTGGCCTTAATCGGAATCGTGCTTCCAGCGCATCTTCAATAAGCTTTTTTTCCACTACTCTTGGGTCATACAGCTTAAATCAAAAGCTGTTGGCCAGAAATTATAGATTTTTTAGCTTCCTAGCCCTTACCAATGTAACAGGTCAGAATGAGTTGAACCCACACTATGGATAAATATTTTTTAGGTGCACATTCGTGTAAATGACACTGCCCATGATGGGCACTGATTTCCAGAGTTCAACCTTTGTAAAATGATTTGTGAATGCTACCATAAATTCTCAAATTAGACTCTTTCAGGGAGGGGCTTGTCAAATTGCGGCGTTTTTGGATGAGGCCAAATTCGAAGGGGTGTTTATACCGGAGAGGGGGAAGATGGCTTTTAAATATTATCTCGAAGTCAGTTTCGAAGTGTGTTTCACTTGATTTGCCAGCTGATTTTATATCCAAAATTGTGAAAATGCTTAATTTTTGTTTTGTTTTAATTTGATACCTACCTATGGTTGATTATGGATTTAATTAATATGTTATACTGGAGTGTGCTGTATATCAATTAGCTACCATGTGAACATATGAAAATGCTAAAATTCACAGTTTGGGTTGGGTCTATTCCAGCATGAAACTCATTAAAGATGGAGTAAAAAAATTTAAGATTTATGGTATCTATTAAAAAAATCTTATTGTAATATATTATTCTGACCTTTTCCAACAAGTAATTATGATGATTATTCCATCTGTTGAAAAAATCCAGTCTTGTTTGAATGCATATATTTTTTCAGGTATATGTTGATGAGAGCTACTTAATAAAATCAACACAGTGTGAATGCCCTAGAGGTGAATTCAAGTGTAGCCATGCAGCTGGCCTTTTTATTCATACCATCAACAGCATTAGTGTGACGGATGTTGAGTGTTCATGGAAAAAGCAGAAGACTGACAATTTTTCCACACATGTAGTATCCAAACTTTATCAACCGAGAGGTCCAGAATATGTTCCACTCACAAGGGAGCCAGATGATGAAGATAAATTTGCACTTTATGCAGATTTGTGTAATTATGGCCGATCTACAGGCCTGTGGTGGCTTTTAAGTCCTGAGCCTCAAAAGCAAGAGAAGGCTCAAGTAAAATTGGTCAAAGAAGTTGTCTTTTCAAGCAAAGGACTGGAAATTCTTCATTTCTTGGAAGGCTTGGTTTTATAAAATGCTAACTTTTGGTCAATTGACAGGAGATTAGTCATTTAGCAAGCTAGTCAACTTACTGTTGGAGGGAGGAAAAATCCACAGTGGCATCTTGTTAGAAAAGAAAGGCTAACAACAAGTAGGTTTGGCTTAGTCCTGAATGCCAAGAGGGTAACACCTTCCTTAATTAAACAAATTCTTGGAAAGTATGATCTATCTGGAGTTAAATCTGAAGCTGAGGCTATTTGTGCATTCTCTAAAAGAACCAAGCTAGAGCTTGTGAGCACAGGAATATGGCTTGACTCTTCTTGGGTTTTTGGTGCTTCGCCTGATGGTTTAGTACTTTTGGAACATGTTTTTGAAGTTAAGTGCCCCTATACAGAAAAAAGATCAGGCACTTGAAGAGGCACTAAAAAGCAAGACATTTTGTCTACAAAAGGAAGGATCCTTGTATCTTTTGAAAAAAGATTGTGTATATTGGCATCAGGTACAAGGAGAAATGTATCTCACAAATAGAAACAACTGCTATTTTGTTGTGTGGACACTATCATGGTTGGAAATAACCAAAAAAAGAGGGATCCTTCTTGGGAGAAAAATATTGAAAAGGTAAAGAATTTTTATTTTGGCAACATCCTACCAAAAATAATGAATGATGAACTGTTTTAAAAAATACATTGCTATGTTGCTTCTTTAACTTACAACTGTTACTACTGCTATGTTACAACCATTATAATAAATTTTTAAAAAAATCAATCAAGGTCAATTGCTTCACAGCATTCTTTGATTAAAGGAAACTGCAGGTTAACCAATGCTGCTCAAAGCTCAAAGATGGTGTCAATATGGCTTTGTACATAGGGTGGCACAAATCCAAGTATTTTAAAATCTTTCAGCCTTGCATTTAAATGCTCGACATGTATTCTGCACCTTGCAATGTTTTTTGTTGCTGCACCTTCACTTTCTGTAAATTTTTCATGTCGCAAAAAAAGTGGAATATTAACAGAAACTCCTGAAGGTACCATTTCGTGTATCGAAAACATTTTTTCTGCTGGTATAAAGTCTCCAATTTCCATTTTGCTTAGCAACCCAGACTTGTTCACAATCTCCTTCTCCGAGATCGTCAAGGCACAGTTTCAGGAAATTTTTTTGGGGTGCAAGTTTTATCTACCCAGTACATTTTGGTAGCGTACACTATGTTAATGCCATCAGAATAGTTTAGCACTGTTAATATTATATGTTTCTATACTATGAACGAATGTAATGTTTGAAATTGTAGCAACACAGCAAGAAAAACGTTGAGCCAAGTGTAGGTATGTATAATTTTGACAAAGTTTCATGAGTGTAATGAAAATCTGATCCATCCTCAAATGAAATGCTGACAACTTTCCACCCTGCATAATACACCATTGATTATTTAAATCTTTCTGCATGACGGACAACAATTTGGAAAATTTCTTTGGTGGGCAGTCCAGTTTCCATGCGAATGATCTCTTCACTAAGAGTGCATGCAGCATAATTTTTTGTTGTAAGAGGCTTCTTTTTTTTTGCCAGGTCATTCCTTGTTTGTTCCAGCTCAGCTTTTAGTATAACCTCGTTAAGGGGAAGCACATCTTGATCAACAACTGGTTGTTGCTCATTTTCTCAAAACCTAGCTACAATATCTGCAATTGTTGCTTCATCGCTCTGTTTTCTTTTTTTGACTTGTGGCTTGCTACTAGAGGATGGAAAAATCTTTTCAGCATCTCTGGCATAAATTTCAGGCCCAAAACACTCCATTTCTGAAGTGACAGTTACAGACCCTTGAATGGGTGTTGGGCTCTCTATCCTCTCTCCTATATAGGAAATAAATTGGACCACATTTAAGTTTATCAAAACAACTAAAATGTACTTTTCAGATTTTTCTTTTGACTGGTATAAAGGCAAGTTTGAGACTCAAGTCATTTTCTTAATTTAAAAGAATTTCCTGTTATTAAAAGCAAATTCAATATATTTGAGCACAGGTGCTGACTTTCTCTAGAGGTTTTGATTTTTCCAGGGATGGCTCAAGACTCAAAAAGAATTTTTTAACTGAAAAGGGTTCTTCTTGTTTAAAAGATGTTTATGGCACAATTCGATCTCAATTATTGACAAGGAACCACGCCAAAACATCATAGGGAACTAAAGTGTGACATCATGTCGCATAGCAACCAAATTTTTTGTTCTTAACAAACCTTACTCTGTATATGAAGTCAATAGGTTATAATAAAAAGTCAGCTTTTCGTGTTATTCGCATATTTCGTGTTAGCAAAAGAATCAAGGAATCTAATCTAGGAATCTAATTAATTGCAGATGGCTCTTGGGTCCTATTCAAAATTTTATTCAGTCTAAATTCATATTTTTATTCATAAAATTTGCTTGTAATCATGAATATTCAAAGTCAAGAAGAGGATATCATGTTGCAAAGTCTGCAAGAATCCAATGAAAAGGCGTTCTGTTCCAAACATAAACACTTAATTCTAATATATTGCATGCCCCCTATTCCCAATTTCCTTTTTTTAAGTAAAACACAATCCATTTTTCAAGTTTATTTGTGTGTCAGCTATGGTAGACTTAATTCAAGTGGAAACACCATTGTTTCAATCAAATATAAAATCAATTATGGTATACTTAATGACAATACTTAGTGAATATGTAACTATTTGAAAGGATTATTTATACACCATTAAAGCTTTCTTGAAATTATCCTTAAAACGTTTCCTGAATACCTCTTAAAAATCCTTCTCTAAAAATATGTACTTGTGTTAAATACAATTAAAAATAGGATACAGTAATTATTCAATTATCCGACCCACTGTTTATCTGGACTTCAATTAGCCGGTCGTAAAAAATGTGAAAAGCCTTAGGAAAATTTACATAATTTTTTATAATATGTGGGGAGAATTTATCTTGCTTTCCTTTCTAAATATTTTATGAGTATTTTAAGTGTATTGAGTGCATTAGATTGTTATGAGTATTTTAAGTGTATTGAGTGCATTAGATTGTTATGAGTATTTTAAGAGTATTGAGTGCATTAGATTGTTATGAGTATTTTAAGAGTATTGAGTGCATGAGATTGTAATGTGTGTTTTGAAATAAACTTTCACAACAATCATCCTGTTTATTTATGCTGTTTTCTGCCGTTGTTTGTATGTTTTCAATTATCAAGAATTTCTGATTATCCACACAAATCTTGAAATAATGAGTCCCTAGAAATCCGAAAATTTGAATAAGTACTGTACTATTTATTACAACCAATCACCCGAATGACATGCAGCTGCAATCACAACACAACAACACAACAACCACAACAATTCCTCCCCCCTTATAATAAGACTACATGTTCACTACAACTAAGATCGATCACTTCCAATAATTTTTTTTGACCATTAGGCCTAAGACAATCGAATGTATATAAAAATATGGATTTTTTATTTTACGCAAAGTTTGATTCCATAATTAATGACGATAAATATTAATTGCCTCATCAATTTTGAAAGTTATATTGAGGCTGCTTTCCCTATTCAATATCGCTGTCATAATCATCATCATCATCTGATTCGATATCAACTGTGTCATTTTCTTTGTTGCCATCAGACTTGAAGTAAAAATTTAATTCTGATTTACTGAAGTTCTTTGCTACTTTCCTCAATCGATCCCTTGTCTTCTCAATTAAAAGGTCATAATAAGGATGCTCATTCCTGACTACTTCATATGGTCCAATCCATTTTGGCTTCAACTTTGTGGTAGATATCGGAAAGTTTCAGTTATAAATATGCGATAGATATAAAGTTTCGGTAGGCATATAAAAACCTTATCTCCTACATTTAATTCAGAGTCGATTATCTTCTTATCAATATATGTTGCAGCTTTTGCTTGTCTGGCCTTCATCTTTTCATGAGCAATTATATATAGTTTTCAAAATTCACTCTTAAATTGATTTATTGCAAAGTTTTCACTACCAAAATATGACATCAAGTTCCCATAAAGAATATCCAGAGGAATTCTGTACTTTCCTCCTCCAAAAATGCGTTTAGCTGGACTATATCTCCTTGAAGTGTGGACAGAACTATTATAACAATATGCCAATTCTTTCATCCACAGATCCCAGACCTTAGAATCCTCTATGTGAACAGTAAGTATTGTTTGATAGTTCCGTTATTTGATTGCTTGTTAATCCATTTGCTTGTCACCTGTACCTTGTTTTTTTAAGTCTCTTTACCCCAAGTTCATTCATTAGCAATTGAAATAATTTGGACTCATCAGCAGGGTCTTGATCGTAGTGTAACAATAAGGGTTCTTGTTATGACGGTGAAGAACCAGTTAATAACCAAGCTCGTTAGTGGAGCAATGGGCTAGGCCAACGGGCCTTAGCCCCAAATAGATAGCACACAAGAGATACTCGTTATTTGATGTTATCCCTATGGTAAAAATAGTAAGACTAACTTATAACGTGATCAACACAAACTAATAACCAAATAAAAAATACCGAAGCTAATCAACAAGACAACAGTACATGTTGAAAGACAAGCACATTGCCATAAAAAGGCGTTGTTCACTTACACAGCATGACTTGACAGAACATGTGACTATAACACGCAACGGGAATATTACTAAAATTGATTAAATACGAAAGCCAAACCGTTACACTATCCCCTCTGTAGATAGTTTTGTTAAAACGCGTAGATTCAATCTAAATGACTAACGCCGCTCGGCTTGACTGCTAGGATTAAATATCCAATTGCTAAACCGAAATTGTACTTCACTCCCACCTTAGTGATCACCCTTTCTCGTTTAATTACTTTTTAATTTTATATACTATATGCTTGAGGTAGAGAACCATGAAGAGCCCTCATATATCGCCGGACTGCAAAATTTTCAGCATTCTTCGAACTTAACTGGAGTACCATACTTGAGTGACTATGACATTGATGAGCAACTGCCTCAAACTATTGACTCACGCTATTTTACTGTATCTGAACTTAGTTCCCTCAGGTACGATTCTCGCGATCTTTCCATTCTTCATACAAATATAAGGAGTCTTTCTTTACACCATGATGAACTTATTAATCTATGTGCTCAGGCTAAAATTAATTTTGATATTTTAGAAGTTTCTGAGACATGGAATCAAACTCAAAATGAAATTTTAACAAATGTCAGCATTGAAGGATATAATCATTACGACACTAAATCGTCAAGCCAAAATGGAGGTGTACGACTTTATGTCAAGAAGTCCTTGAATTCTAAATTATGCAATAACCTCAGCTTGGACTGTGATGAATTTGAAGCAGTTTGGGTCGAAATAGATAATAAACTTGGAAAAAATTTCTTATTCTGCTGCATCTATAGACATCCTGGTTCTGACATTGAAAAATTTACTGAATATCTTAAAGGTACTTTTCCAAAACTAATCAATAAAAAGGTATTTATGATGGGCGATTTCAATATAAACCTTTTAAATTTCGATTCTCACGCGCCTACCAATGATTTTGTCAATACTTTCTTTTCATACAACTTCTTGCCTTGTATAAATCACCAAACAAGAATTTCCTATAACTCGTCGACAATAATTGATAACATTTTCACAAACTTAACGAATTCGGAAATTACATGTGGTAATATTCTAACCCAAATTTCCGACCATTTCCCGCAATTTCTAATTCTTAAAAACGCTAATATGGAATACAATAGGTTGGTGACCTATAAACATGACTACTCATCTTTTGACGAGAGATCTTTTATTTCTGACTTTAATAAATTAGAATTGAGCTATATTGATAACGATACCGATATTAATGGAAACTATAACAAATTCTCTCAAGACATTAATATGCTTGTTGAAAAACATGTACCAGTTAAAAAGTGCACAAAAAAAGAATCAAAAATAAAAGCAAAACCTTGGATCAACTGCAGAATACAAAAAATGATGCAAATTCGTGATCACATGTTTAGAAAAATGAAAAGAAATAGATTAGATAGCAATCTTCAACTCTACAGAAAATTCAGAAATCGGGTAACAAATGAAATAAAGAAAAGCAAGCTAAACTATTTCCATGACTATTTCTCTATAAATTGTCAAAATATGAAAAAACTGTGGGTAGGCATAAAATCAATTATCTCTAACAAAGGCTCTGTTCCTGCAAGTATTGGCAAAATCAAGGATAAAGAAGAAATAATTTCAGACACAACTAAAATTTCTAATATCTTTAACGAGTACTTTGTCAATGTTGCTGAGAATATTACCAAAACTTTACCAAAAATATCTGAGTCCCCTATTGATTATCTTGATAATAAAAACTTAAATTCAATCTTCCTCTCTCCAGTCGATCATATTGAAGTTGAGAATGAAATCTCTAAATTGGACTCATCAAAGTCTTCTGGGCCCCACAGTATTCCGATAAATCTATTGAAAATTCTAGGACCCTATATTTCGAATTCCTTAGCTACACTCATCAATCAGTCGTTCTTCAAAGGAATCTTTCCAAATAAATTAAAAGTAGCCAAGGTAATTCCTGTCTTTAAAAAGGGGGACACAGAAACTAAGTCAAACTACAGGCCTATATCGCTGTTGCCAGTTTTCAGCAAATTATATGAAAAATTAATGTACAAACGACTCTATTCGTTTATTACTCATAACAAAGTAATCTACCCCTTACAATTTGGTTTTCAGGAAAATCATTCAATTGACCATGCTTTGATTAGTATGACTGAAGCAATAAGAAATTCTCTTGACAATAGGAAATATGGATGGGAATATTTGTCGACCTGCAAAAAGCCTTTGATACTGTTAACCATGATATTTTGATTAACAAACTTGAACATTATGGTATCAGAGGAGAGGCTCTGGCTTGGTTTCGGTCCTACCTTTCAGAAAGACATCAGTTTGTTTCAGTCAATGGCGTAAATTCTGAATTACTAAAAATCACATGCGGTGTGCCACAGGGATCTGTACTAGGACCGTTGCTTTTTTTAATTTTTATCAATGACTTACCAAATGTCTCAAAGAAAATGAACTTTTACCTTTTTGCAGACGATACAAACATTATTATGAATCCAAATCAATATATGATCTTGTTAGGAACGTAAATGCAGAATTGAAAAATGTGCAAAAATGGCTTGATGCTAACAGACTTTCATTGAATATAAGTAAAACTAATTACATAATTTTTCACTCTTCCAGCAAAACTATCCCATCCGACATCCTAATCAAAATTGGTGAACAACATATCACCAGGGTAAGTCAAGTAATATTTTTGGGACTTCTTCTGGATGAACATCTTAGTTGGAAAGTTCATCTAAATAAACTCTCCAAAAAACTGGCAAGAACATGCGGAGTTTTTTTCAAAATCAGACATTTTTTACCAACTGATTCTCTAATATGCATCTACAATTATCTATTTATGTCATTTCTCCAGTACGGTATCATTGTTTGGGGGGGGGGGGGTCAAACATTTGCCTCATATGTTGACCCTATTTTCAAACTGCAAAAAAGAGCTGTTAGAGCAATCTCACATGAAAAGGCCTTTTCCCATTCAAAACCAATCTTTATAAGTCTGAAGTTACTCAGACTTCATGACATATTTAAACTCCGGTTATTAACATTTGTTTTTGACTCAATAAACAAGTTAACACCGAGTTGCTTTAACAATTTCTTCCCACTAAATATTTCAGTCCATCACTATGAAACAAGGCAGTCTTTCCGAGGAGATATCTATCTAGATAAAAAAAATACGCTTCAATTTGGCTTAAAGTCCATTCGATATATGGGAGCAAAACTCTGGAATGACCTATCAGCTGACATCCGAGACTCTACCTCAAGATTTTTATTCAAAAAGAATCTAAAACATCACTTGCTAAATGCTATGTTAATGCCTAAATGAAATTTTTATTCGATACGTTTAACAAATTTTATAATTTAAGCTAGTAATTTGGCATCGCCTTTGTGATTATGGTTCTTATAGACGACAGGGGGGGGCTCTCATCTCGTTAGTTTACCTACTTTGAGAGCTCCTCCTTAAGAATTCTACTACACCTAGTTGCATTGTGTTGTTGTTTTATTTTTCAAAGTTATTATCATCAGTATTTTGTTAACAATTATTATTGTAGTAGAATTTGAATAATAAATAAATAAATCAAATCAAATAAATCAAATACTTAAAATGTAGATACACTGAGGTGAATTTTCTTAAAGTTTAAAAATGACTAAAAGTAAAAAGTCTAAAGAGTCATTAAGGCACGGAGGCAAAACTGTCAAGCGAAGGTTGTCTCTACTTCATCGCCCGATGTTTCCAATTCAAAACGACATCCTTTGAAAATAAAGTCTAATCTGAAGGATCAGCTGCCCTTCTGCTGCAACCCTCCATGGCCAGCACACGCTCAACTACAATCTAGAAAGAAACGTCCTTTAAACCGCAAGAATTCCATCACCACGTGTTTCTCTTTTATTCGAGGGTATCGGGAACAGTGACAAAATAAACGTTTAAAAAAAGCAGCAATAATCAGCAACACAAGAAAAAGCATCGATATCAGGCCAAAGTCCAAACGAAATCTCCTCCTTCAGCCTAATTTCTCTTCACCACCATCCGACTCTACTTCTCTACTTCAACACCATCCTTCTCCTGTCACCAAATGTAACGATAAGGGTTCTTGTCAGAACATGTGACTATAACATGCAACGGGAATATTACTAAAATTGATTAAATACGAAAGCCAAACCGTTACATGAGTAAAGTTTCAAAGGTATTCCAAAGATTAAGAAATATCTTCATTGATTTGAAGATAAATTCCTCAAACAAAGGTTACAACAGGTAATATTTTAACACATTTATTACCAAGACATATCCTATGTTGCTGGCTTCTTTCTTTTCCGAGATTCTTGCTCTTTGTTTATGTCAACCCATTTTTTGCAAATTTCTTTTTCAATCTGTTGCAACAGCCATCCCACAGCTCTTGTGCCGCCTTCCAGCAAATAACCGCAATCACTATCTCCATTTACATTTTCTCCTCTAAATCAAGAAGAAATATTGCTGTTGTTCTATTAACTCATTCACTCCCATAGCGACCATAGTCGTCATCCCCTGCTAGCAACTGTAGTTGTCACATATTTTCTTCAGTACAATAGAGACTACAGTTGTCCTTGAAAAACAATGGTATTTTTACGAAAACCGTATTTGATTGGACAATTCAATTCAAATGGACGAAGAACCAATTTATGGCTTCTTAGATGAAGAACTGAATTTCGAACTGGTGGAGAGATGGAGGGGCGTTGATGTCGAAGAAGAGAGCCATATAGACATCGATGATATCAGCTGATTCGCTAGGCCTAAGCGACACGGAAGATAGTGAGAGGGAAGAGCGCGATGAGGAAATCATCACAGAAGAGGGCAATTGGACAAAGAATTTGAAAGACTTCGACAATTTTGTAGAGTTTACTTCACCAGTTGGTCCAACAAAATCTCTGGGTGAAGATGCAAGTGAAATTGACTTTTTCGAACTTCTCTTTCCGAAGGAACTGTACGCTCACATTAGCACTGAGACGAACAAGTATGCTCTCCACAAACGCCATTCTCCATTGGTTCCAGACAACGATTGGTATCCAACAACTGTAGAAGAAGTCAAACTTTATCTGGGAGTCAGAGTTTATATATGCATTGTGAACTTTCCATCATTTGGGCAATATTGGAGCAAAAAATTAGTATTTGGAAATTCTTTTATTTAAAATCTGATGTCGAGGAATAGATTCCAAAAAATCAACGAATATTTTCATGTTGCTGATAGGACAACAATGCCTCCCAAAAGTTCGCCACACTTTGATAAACTCTTTTTAGTGAGACCTGTTCTTGATGCTGTTCGCAAAAATTGCCCTCGCAAAAAAGCATATAACCCTCATAAATGTTTTGCTATTGATGAGGCCATGATAAAGTTTAGAGGGCGTTCCAGCTTGAAGCAGTATTTGCCTGCCAAACCAACAAAATACGGCATCAAAGTGTGAATGAGGGCAGTCTCACTGAATGGTTTCTGTAAAGAATTTTTTGTTTACACAGGAAAACCCACAGGCAAAGAGCTAGAGAAAAATCTAGGTCAAAAAGGGAGCTGACCGAAAATATTGAAAACAAGGGACACCACGGTTACACCAATAACAATTTCACCACTGTTGCGGGTGTTGAGGAACGTTTCAAAAAAAGAGTTTACTTGTGTGGCACGATCAAGTCAAATGCCAAAGGATTCCCACAAGAAATAAAAGGAAAGAAAATATGCAAGGAAGCTGGATCTTACATCCAGTTTCAGAAAGGGGGATCGGCTTTGTCAGCCATGGCATGGCGAGAGAAAAAGTCTCGAAAGCCAGTGAGGATTCTCTCGGCCAACGTCAACCGGTCTGCCAAAATTTCATCTGTTGCTCGAAAGCAGAGGGATGGAACAAGAGTTCCAGTTATGTGCCCAATCCAACTTTCGAACTACAACAAATTTATGAATGCTGTAGATCGCAATGACCAGATAAGGACACAGTATATGACCTATTGTCGCTGCAACCGTTGGTGGACATATATTTTCTGGTTCCTATTTGATTTAAGTGTGGCAAATTCATTTATCCTCTTTAAAGAATCGTCAAACCACAAAACAAAAGACCAGTCTGTGAAAGATGAAGGCATCTAGGTTGGTAAAGTTTAAAATACGAGAGACACATTATTTTTTACATTGTTTTAAATTAGATAAGCCGTTTTTTTCAATGTATGTAGAGTTACTTTAATATTAAATATTTTTTTTGTTCGAAGCCATCGTAAAAAGTTATTTGAGAAAAACTTTGGTGTTCTTTCTTTTCTGATTTCTGTCATTTTGCTTTGGGACAGAAGCGATTGTAAACAAATTCGTAGCCTGGGATCGAAGGCCATTTGGCGCGTAAACTTTACGGTACTGAATGAGTTAATTTAATCTGTTTATAATCATCATCCAAGCACTGATATTTTTGGGGATATGCTCAACTATGTTCCTTTCAGTTATCACAGCAACGACAATTTTATCTTCTGGATTATCAGGCTCTTTGATGCATGGAACACCTTCGACTTGATCAATTACCGGTTCCTGTATGTCTTTATATACATGATAGCCACAAACAAAGGATCTCATTACAGCAGTTTTCTTACCATCCATGTTCACCTTAAAAACAGCTATCAGTTGGGAAATTTTTTCATACCTGTTCATTTATATTCTTTGTAAATGATGACCAAAAATCGTGAAGTGATTAACAAGCTTCATTTCTAGCTGAGGCGATGTGTAAATTGTCAAAAGCAACAGCCGAGTGTGAAAACACATGTTGCCACATGTGCTGAATTGTGAAATTAATAGCGGGGCAATACAGTGTAAGAGCAGAACACAAAATTTCATTGAAGCACCAGGTTTGTTGAAAGACTCTAAAGCCCACTCTTTCAGTAAAAAAAAAGATAAAGGTGTTGGATTATGCTGAGAGTCATTCAGAGTTTTCTCTTTTCTGGGCGCTGCTGCTCTCTCCTACTCTGATAATCCATTCCTTTCGAAATAAATTCTGTTTTTGTGATTAGGAAATATCGCCAAAAATCGTTTCTGTCCTAAAACGTCAAGTGATGAATTCTTTTCTTGATGATAAATTTTGTTTTTATGATTAGGAAATATCGCCAAAAATCGCTTCCGTCCTAAAACATCAACTGATGAATTCTTCTCTTGATGATGATTGTGATATTCGATAACACATATTACCATAACAAATATTAAAAGTGTCATAATTCATACCAACTGAAATGCAGCCCTACTTTTATAAGTGAAGAGCACGTTTTGCTGCTTGGTCTCTGGAAACAGATTTTCCTGCAAACGAAACAATTTCCACAAAGATAGTATACTTACAAAGTTCAGTTGAATGCCAAAGTTCAATTACAAGTGTCATAGATATATCAAGAAAGCAATAACAATTGTGAGCTAATTGTGCATTTCATTAATTACACTCAATTTTATAAGAACATGAGCGTTAAAATTGGTCAAAAGTTAAAAACAAATTAAGAACAAGCTGGGGCTGAGGCTGAGCTATTTTAGAATGCAATTTTGAACAACGTTTTATCTCAGAAACAAGGAATTTTAGCCATGTTTGGGTGCTTTTTCGGTAGTGAAGATTCAAACTTGGCGGCGAATGAAGGTTGCCTTGCCCACTTTGTTGTCAAGTGATGCCTGAATACCTCCCTAGAGCTAAAAGCTAGCAATTGTACTACTTACATCCTATTAATTTTAAAAAAAATTAAGAACAATCTAGCCTTAGATTTTTCAAAAAATTAACAACAGTCAGCCACAACTTGAATCATCTGATGGCTTAACATACACACAGACATTGGACACCACAAAGTATCCATCAGCGTTTTGTTTTCTTATATACTGCAAAGACTCTAGGGCAAGTATTTATTATGGTTAGCAATATCAAATTGATGACTTAACAATGTTTAGAATTTCTAGGTATATCAATCTGTATGAGAAAATCAGTAACATTAAGACATTCTGGTTAAGACAACAATCGGTTTTTGCAAAACCAGTATGTTATAAACACTTCGCCTTTAGCAAGAGTCATCTTCAGTACCGTATTTACTAAAAATGAAAAGAACTGGTGTATAAACTTCTATTAATAACTGGTGTTGACCAACAAAACTTGTTTCTTTCATTGCGAACTTTCAATATTTTATTAAGAAAATAAATACTATTGCGTTATTAAACTTAAACTCAACTCAAACTTAAACTCAAAATATTTTTTTCAACATAAAATTGATTAATTACAATATACCAGTTAACATAATTATACTAAATATACAATATCCAAGTTTATTTGGCTAAATAACAATGAATGGTCAACCGCAATATTTTATAGAACAGCAATGAGAATTAAACAATTTTAGGCTGATGGACACATGGAAAGAACTTTGGGCAAGCTATCGAGCCATGTATCCAAATTGACGTGTTTATAATGATGATTTTAAGTTTGAATAATAACAGTAAGATATAACAAGAATAAAATAAAGTAGAACGAAATAAAAATTGGACTATGTGTGATATTGTAATAACAGCTAAGTGCAATTATAAAATAATCATAAAGTAATCAAGCCTACAGATGTAAAATTTTGTTTATAAGAAAATATTTCATCTGTTTCACAAAGTGGTGTTTATTATCCATCTTTTTTAACTCTATAGGTAGGGAGTTCCAAAATTTAATACCATCAAAAGTGAGAAAGTTTTTTTTAAAGTTTGTAGAAATGGATGGAAGAGAAAACCTTCAGAAGAAGATTGCCGTGTATTATAACTGTGTACATTTTTTGTTTTTACAAACTCGCCTTCAAGAGAAGTTTTGTCAGAGCTAATCTGATATATCATTTTTGCTGTCTCAAGCAGGTAAAGTTTATCAAAGTTAAATATTTTAAGGCGTTTAAATATAGGTTCACTATGTGCAGTGAAGTTCGCAAAGTCAATTACTCTAACTGCTTTTCGTAAGTTACGTTTTAAAGGTTCCAGGGTAGTTTTATTAGCACAACACCAATTTAATATACCATATAGTACATGTGATTGAAAGAGTGAGGAGTATAGTCTTAAGAGATTGTTTTGGTACCAGATGTCTTAATTTATATAGCACTCCGATTCCTTTTGATAATTTTAAATTTATTTGCTTTATATGCAATTTCCAGGTAAGCTTATTATCAATTATTACTCCAAGATATAGTGTAATTTTCTTGTTTGAGATCTCTGTTATTAATTTTTAATTTTACGTTTCTATCAGTTTTACGAGAGCTTATCAGCAAGAAGTTCGATTTAGATACATTTAGCGATAGCTTATTAGCCAATAACCACACAGATACCCTTGTAACTCCGAATTGGTGGTTTGTTCTAGGATATCAAGATTTTTGTTAGCCAATAAAATACTGGTGTCATCTGCAAATAGTCGAAACTGAAGAATTTGAGAAGATTTATAAATGTCATTTATATAAATCAAAAACAATAGTGGCACAAGTACACTACCTTGTGGGACACCACAATTGAGAGTCATAAAACGTACCAAATTCTGGTGTTTTACGAACAGTGTAACGATTCGTTATGCGCATGCCCATGACAGCATATCCTTTGTCAGACAGAAGTTGAGTTCTATTCTACTCAAGTAGTCATCGATACTAGTTCGTGTACTTTATTGCTTGGAATAAGCACATTTTTTGTTCGTCATGGATGCTCAAGTAACCAGAGAGGAAACCAGAGAAACTAATGAAGAGATTAATAATGTAAAATTTTGATTTTGCCCCTTTGCATGAATCATATTGTATGGTTAGCAATGCCGTCGGAACGAATTTCATATGGGGGGGGGGGGGGCTTTTCATTCAGTACATTGTTATAAAGGAAACATACTGCAGTTTGACAATTATTGGGGGGCTCCAGCCCGTTTCTGGTGGGCCTGGTTAGGTATCTTTTGGTTTTCCCAATAAATATGTTAATTGTTACTGGTAGATACGTAAAGTGGCATCAGACAGCATCAGAGAAAAATATCTGAACATATATTAAATCGTATAAGACTTGCAATATGCAATAAGACAAACAATATGCATAACAAGCCCCTAAACATTTTAAACATCCGCTATGCCCTTCATTTCTATCCATCATTTGTTTGTTTGTATATTAAACATATTATCTTTAGCATGCTTCTGTTTCTGTGATTTGGTTGTGATATTAATTGATTAGATTCCATTTGCTGCAAATTCTTTGTATTCTTTTTGAGATCCTTGTAAGGAAACCTGAAAAAGTCTTTTGTCTATACAATATGAGTTTTTGTGGCTTAAGAGGGGGCTGTTCATTGTTTTGCTTCCCATTCAATACAGTTTGCATTTATTGGAAGGCAGCCCTTTTTCCCACTACCATAATGTTATTTTTAATAGAGAAAAAGTAAATTCTAACTGTTCAACCTGGTTGGTTGATTGAAAGAGATTAATAGGGTCAGTGTTGAGATATCATACTCAATGAACACCATAAAGTGCAAAACGCTGCACATTGATACACACAAATAAACTGTAAATTTGGGCCCATATATTTGTGCTTTCCTGTTGACCTATTGAGACCTTGAGCCAGTTATAGTTATAGTTATAGTGAAAAGGCTTGTTTCTGCATAATTTTGTCCAAATGGCATTTATATGACTTATGTCTGAAATGGCTAATCACAGTGCAAGCAGAACAAAGTTCATATTTGGGGGGGGGGGGGAGGGCCTGCCCATTGTATCCTCATTCAGTGTTATAAAGGAAATATACTACTGTTTTACAACTATTGGGGGGCCCTGGTTCTGACAGCCCTGAATCAATAGCTTTACATAAGTGACTGCTATATTTGTTACTCTAATTTTTCAAATAGACAAATAATTTGTTTCAATAGAAATCAACGTGTGGCAAGAAGCAATCAGCATTTATTGAAAATAGATCATACCGTAATGTGTTTGATCAAAGGCAAAGAGAGCAGATAAATAACAAAGTAAGTGCCATATGAAACAGTGCCATAACAAACATTACATTGGTTTGAATCTATTGAGCATACTCATTTTGGTTGTAACACTAAGATATCATAAACAGCCATTTAGTCAAGTATCGTATGTAGATATAATTAAAGACAGGAAGTATTATTTATAAAGTCATCAGTTCATGAAGGCGCTGTCAGCTGTATTGACATTGCATGATTAAAAAAATCCAACCTTGCTTTTTTAGAGGCTTAAATTCAACCATGCTGCAACTAGTCATGAGAGTTTCTATTTCCCATCCATCAAAACATCAATACACCAGTGACATCAAAGACAGAATGAAGAAACAGATATTGCAAATTTTGTAAAGCACTTTGTTAACTTTACATGATAAAAAAAATCAGAGAGAGCAATACTTTTTTATCAATATGATCTTGTTGCTATTTTTAGCTGAAGGAGTGGTTTTCAAGAAGTGGTGCAGTCACAATTGCACTGAATTTGGTTAAAGAAGATGACAGTAGCTATTTTGTTCAGTATTTGGGTAAATATGTGATATCCTTTAATACCCCATAAAATAATCATGTGCTATAAATCTACATGTGCACAAACAAAATTGTTAGAGCAAAGACCCCATCTATAACAGAAGATCTTTACTTGTTTCAAAATGCCAACAAAGAGTTTATATGCCAGTAATTAGATAAATAACTACTCCCTCATTAAACTACCCTTCGGTAACTAGACATAGCAGCACCCATAGAGTGAGTAGCCTTTATAGTGCCTGATGATCTGAATAAGCATGAATAATAACATCTGCAACCAGCTTACCCTAAAAGCTGCCATAATTTGAAGTGAAACATGCTTTTCAGACACTCTAGAACTCCCAAAATCATTTTGCCGTCATCTTAATTCAAAGGACATGAAGCATTTCACGAATTTGTGGAGGATGAATACATTCAAAGCAAATTCGTGAATGTGGCTGTGAGTGGTGTCAAGGAAAGAGCAGGAGGCCTCAAACGACCACATTCTGGTGATAGTATTGTTCAGCAAGGTGAGGGAATGTAGCTTCAAATCAGCTTCAATATGATTTTACCATTAAGGCTGTGGTATATTTATATTAGAGCATTGTTCCCTTGGAATGAGAAAAGTTTAAAAATAAAGAGAATGCCGAAAATGCAGATGAAGTGAAAAAAATTAGAAATATGTCTGGTGATGACAAGATGATGATGAATACACAAAATAAGAGTATTCTCCTTTTTAGAGGTATAAGAGCTTTGGTGATCTTGGCGAATTGTGTTTATCGTCTCAAGATGAAATTTAAGACCATGTTGATTATCCTATTGATCAAACAGACTGTGATTGAATGTAAACACAAACTTACATTCGGGTAATGTCACAGTTGACTAATAAGTAATTATTTTTGTGAAGCCATTAATAAAACACCAGTTTAAAGTTGGAAATCAATCAAACAAAACATCTAACCATTGGCTGGCAACGCTTTTAATTTAGAATTTGGCAACTTTCTAAGAGTCTCCAATCTTTGAAGCCTTTGTAAGACTCTTTGAAACCCAAGTGTACCTGTAAATTGCAGAAAATTTTGGTGAGGAGATAAATTTTCACGAGGAGATAAATTAGACAATTTTCAGCATTATTCAGCATTGAAAAACATCGTAGGTTTATGACACTTGTTACAAAAGTTAACAGGTTTTTACAAAAGTAACAAAAGTAAACGGACTGAAAATGTACCAATTGATGATGCCCCTTATGCCGGGGCGAAATGTCTGTTTGTTGTTGTTCACTCTCGTCGCGTTGCGGTGTTACTACTATTTTGTAACACAGCAATACCGAAAGTTATTGTAAACCAATATTGTTCCATGGGGGAGAGGGATGGGTGGCTAAATTTGACCTTGGAAACTGGCGTTAGTGTCCAAAGACTTTTGCCAGGTATTGTAGTAGTCTGTTCCGATGGGTTATTCACCAAAAGAACAGAAAGTTTCGTTTTCTCGCATTACTGACAGAGACATCAGCAAATTTGTTACTTGGCATGATATTTGTTTTACAATTCTACTCGTGAATTTATTCCACTTAGACGTAGATGCAGACATCAGAAGTCTTCTTCTGAGCCAAGATCAGAGTTTTCTTCGTTTGGTTGTTGGCGAAAAATGCAAACTTATTGCAAGAATTGTTAAAGGTATCGAAAACATTTCAGATTGAATTTTATCAGATTGAATTTAATTAAAGAAACTTCACTTTTATTAGATTGAATTTAATTATATAAGATACCTTGAACTTTACAACGCTGCACATTTCCATGACAGGTGGACAACGTCAAGGGAAACTTTGGCGTGAGGAGAACAGACAGTCGTGGTGGCCCTTGGAAGATTTCCGTTCTCCGAATTCTGGTAGCCCTCGCATGCGGGTGGAGGAGATGGATTCAGTCTTGAAAGCTTTTCGTGATCACCTGTGAGATACCCAAGATTTGGTACCTATGGTTGCTAAATAATGTTTTAATGCGCCTTTTAAATAACGCTATGAGTTGCTAGAAATTAAAATCATTCTAGAAGGCTAAAGGTATTACACGTCTAAGAAATTGCTTGATGTCGATTGCAATAATTTGGTTTTGTAAGATAGAGTTAGTTCGAAGCCTTTTCGTCTTTTTATATCTTTATACAACTGTTGGTCAAGCAAACGAGCAAAGTAGAAACTATCGCAAAGGTGTATATGGTTTTTAAAGAAATGGGATTATTTCAAAAAGGAATTTTCTTCAGAATAAATAAACTTGAAATACATTTTAACCCAGGAACATCAGTCAGAACAAGAGATCTCGGTGCTGGAAAGCCAAGCTACGGAACCAGCAGAAGAAGCGAAAGGCTTTTCAGCAGCATTTGAGCGACTGGAGGAGACGGTTGGGGTTAGTTAATGCTAAACAATTATGTGTTGCACAATATTCAATCTACATTAGTTCAATAGATACAGAGCGAAGTCAAGACACGTTGCTCTTCTGTGTTTGAGGATATCATCTTTCTATTTTTATTTAAGTTTTAAAAAGCATGTTAAACTTGACAAATTGATGCTAGTAATCAAAAAAGTTTCTTTTTCTAGTGTGTTACTGCATGGAATCCGGAGGTATCAAACCAGTTCCTTTCCAGCATCTCTCCTAATGCAGACGCGGAGTTTTTGAAGCGCATAATCGGTCTTCTTCCACGAACATGTGGCATAAAGACAGTTTCGAAGACATGGCTTCAGTCTGACGTGGAAATTTGGTAAATAAACCTATCTTTAAGATTATCAAATACCAACATTATTGCCGATGGTACACTCTTCTGTACACCCTACTGGCGGGAAAAACACAAGTCAGTAAATCACTGAATCAAGTATAAACCCAGCGGGCTTGCTTTAATATATCTATGAGTCTAGTCTAATGAAAACATTGGCTTCTTCTATTAGCTTCTTTTTTAATATGAGAACCTTGAGAATTCACTATTTAGGCCCAAACATTGATAAATTCAGCAAAAAGTTCTGTAAATAATGAAAGAATAAAGAATGTTAGGATAAAATGAATTCTGGTATTCTAATGATATGATAACTAACAATAACTTTTATTTTCAGTGTCAGACATCAAGTTCCGCTATGCATTAGGGGAGAGAAGGAACTGATTTGCATTCCTAAAGATCAAAATGAGATCTTCCATGCAGTATCCACGGCGTTGTATGGAACAGACGCATACTCACCTTTGCTCCGTTTATGTTCCACAAAGATTGGACTGGAGCGAATGAAGCTGATTATGGAAAAAGTAAGTTTTTCTTTTTTCCATGACTCTGCCTTCAGAATGCAAGCTATTGCATTTTAATTTATATCTTTGATACTTTCCTTGATGAGCATGATACTGTCTTAAATTTGCATGGTACTTTCAGTTACAGTTGACGAACATATCCCGCGTCGAAGAGGAGATTTTGGAAACACACGTTGATAGGGGACGTAGATGAGTATTATCATTGATTAGACTCTAGATTTTAGTCAGTGATTCAACACGTTAGGTGGGATCACTTTATACGTAGCTTCTTCCCTATAGCTTCTTTCCTAGGGACACTAAAGTATAAATTTGCTACAATCACATACTATTAATGTCAAATAGCGAAAGTTTGAAGCAACGAAGAACAAAAAGCATTAAATATGAAATACATATGAAGGTTATGGTAAACGTTTTCTCGATGAAAACATCCATTTTTAAATTTCTTGACCTTATAGTAGCTCAACTTTCAAGGTATCCACATGTCCGTACTAACAGAAGCTTTGAAAATGGAAAAAGTCTTATAAAAAAGCTATTTTTTCCCAAGGTTAAAAAATTTGCACACGGTCAGGATGGATGTCGGGTGCACAAAGAGCGTCTCAAAAATGTGTGTGTTTGCTGGGATCCTTCTTTTATAGCCAATACAACTGTCGGAGGGTAGAATTTTTGACAGGGTGTAGTTTCAAGGGGAGAAGGAATTTGACTAAATAGCTTCTGAAAGTAGTGCACTCATTTAAACAATGAATTTGCCTGAAAACTATCATTTTACAATATTTCCTGTTTATTTCGATATGGTTGAAATCATTATACTCTTGTGCAGGGCCGTCAAGACCGGGGGTGTGGGGGGTGTCACAATAATATCTCGATAGGAAATTTCAGGTAAAATCTGCCCAGTGGAATAAATGCTTTAAGTCTTTCAAAGACCTTCATTTCCTTTTGTTAAGTATTATATTAAGGAAGACAAACAAACTAATGATTTGAAGATTTCTTGTTAGCATAAGCTCTAAAAATCCAGGCCCTTTTTAGGTAAAATTGTGCACTGTGTCCATTTCCCCTAAAGTTTCTCGATAGAAGCTTGAGATTTTTTTAACATTCAAAAGGCATGCTAAGATGGAAAGAGGGATCTAAATTGACAACCAGTGCTACTTGTTACATAGCTTTGGAAGTAACTGACAACCTGGATTTTTCAAGACCACGGCGAAATTGTACCAGTTGTTTTTATCTCCTGTTCAAATTAGGAGGATTGCTTTAGTAAAGTTTACTTAAAAAACCAAGTATCGTGTTAAAATAGTTCACTGTAACCTTAAATGGGTATTAATTTGACAAATTTAAGACACTAAGCTCCATCTCTACACATATGCTTTATTTGCCTTTGCCTTGGCAAATCAATTCAATAAATCTAGACTGTAGACTGTAGAACCAAATCTTGAGAGACACTTTTGGTTCCTTCAGTTTACCTTCTGCTCTGCAGAAAAATATCAGTGATTTGAAGCAAGCAAGCTGCTCGGGGAGCTTGCAGTCTTCACAAAGGCCACTTCTCGTATTCAATGCTCAAAAGCTTGGTAATTGGTAATTCGAATTGGTAATTCGAATAAATATAAAAATTGCTAACCTCAAGCAGCCAAATTTTATGAATAAAAGTTCTGTCTCTTTCTTCATTTTAGCCTAAATTTCTGAAAATTTTGCCCAGGCTATACGCAGCCTTCCTCTATTGAAGCGTCTTTTCATTCTTATTTTGCTTTTTAGCTCTTGTTCACTTTGGAATGTTGGCTGAGGCACTTAATGTCGATATTAAGTGTCATTCGGTCAATAATGACTTTTCTTGTACATATAAAAGTGGCAACGCGTGGGCAGAGGTCGATGTTTTGTGGTATTTTGGCAAGGAAGGGCAATGTCATGTATATCCCCTGATTGAGCTTCCTGAAAAGATACAACAAATGTGCCTTGCCTACGACTGTGCTGAGCACTTCGGTTGCTCAACAGGGGACGATTCTTTCTATTGTCCTTTTTGTTGCCAAACGTATCATAGAAAATGCCTTGGTAAAATTTATGACAACTGCTGTGGTTGTCATGCATTAGCAAAGGTACTTCCAGTGTAAGTATGTGTTTGAAAAAAGTTTGTCAATAAATGCTTGTTAGTCCCGATATAGTTTATTCACTTCAATGATGTAAAAAGAACAAGGAGCCAGAAAAATCACAGTTGTGTAGCAACGAACCTCATGTAGAATTAAACTGAACTTACTTACACAAATAAACACTATCACATATAAACGTGAGGACACAAAATAGCGGGGACAAAATAAATGAGTTTGTTAGAGGACTTTGTGTTTTTACAGAATGAGAAATTGCAATCAACTTCTTTACCCAGTTTTTAACTAGTAAACTTTTCTATGTCGAAAAATATGTTTGATATTTTTAACTTGTACTCGATAGCTTGTGTTCACTATAGGATTCAATTCAATTTGAGGACTTTAGCAATCAAGCAAGCTGTGTTTTGAGACTTCGGATATGGTTCTTTAGTTATACCATTTTTTAATTGATAAAGAGATTGTTCTTTTGATTTTCGAATTTCGATTCCTGGAAGAACTTTGATACCAGTAGATTTGTGTAATAAATACTAAATGATATTTGCAGGAAATCTAGATTGAGTCAGGGAGACAGCATCAAGAGAATGCTGCAGAATGGCACCTCAATGTTGGAGGTAAATGGCAATATCTATCTATTAAAAGTATGGTTATATCATTATTTGGTTATATGGTTATATCAGTAAATGGCAATATGGTTATATCATTACTTTTCATTTTGAGGTTACACTATGAAAAGAAAATTGGTTGCAATACCATTTGATATTCATCGCTGGATCTTAAACTTTAGGTGCATTTATTCAAAAATGATTAAATTTACATTCATTGATTGTAATTCTTCAAAGCTAATGCTATTTACATGTCTATATTATTGGTAACGTGCACTCAACAGTGCTGATTATGTAAGTGAGCTAATGACCTAGCACGCGTAGTCAGTGTAGATTGGTTGCTGCTCTATTTTTAGCTGACTAAGGATATCTGTAGAACAGACTGCCACAACTCATGCAAGATATAATAAAGGAGAAACCCAATGCTGCGTATGAAGAACTAGTTACAGATTTTCAATCGAAGATTATTTTTAACGACAATCAGCTGACGGAGCTCTAAAAAGTCACCAGATCACAAGATGGTTCAAAAATTTGGGGACAAAGATCTGGATGTATCACTGCAACTTAAATTCGTGACTTCTTTACAAAAGTAAATGCGATTTCCAGATCAAAGGCAAAAGCACCCAAAATCATGCCATTACTTGCAAAGTTGTTGAAGCACAATGACATTGGGATGTTGCCAGCCATAAAATGGGGGCGAAAGCATGAGGAAGATGCCAAAAAAGCCTTTTTCAGTGCTGTTGTTTCGAAGAATAAACATGGGAAGCTACTCGATTCTGGCTTAATAACCAACTGCTCATTCCCTTTAGTTCGGGCTACTCCAGATTATTTATTTTTGTGCCAATGCTGCGAGGGTCCTGTGCCAGTAGAGTACAAATGCCTGTTTAAGTTGCGGGAGAAGGGTGTAGAAGAAGGAGCAGACGGACTGGATTTTTTATACATTGATGAATACAACAAATTGCACCTAAAAAAGCAACATAAATATTTTTCACAAGTTACGACACAAATGGCTTTAACTGGAGGGAAAAGGTGCTTTTTTGTCGTGTGGAGTCCGAGAAGACCTGGAAAGAAATGCTTTTCTCTTTTTCAACGGGTATGTGGTTCCAGTGCTTCTGGAAAGAAAGCAGATTTATTACTGCCCCGAAAGGGAGAGGAGAAACCATGCTTGGAGAAAGAAGAGACACCGGACGAATCAGAAAACAGTATTAAGTGCACTGAGTGTTCCTTTGGTACCATTTGGTTTGTGTTGGAATTACAAGAGACAGGGAGCGATATTGGATTTGTGAGAGGTGCCTGTTATCATCAGTTTTGCCGTATGAAAACGTATCCATTATAGACGACAGTGACAATTTGCAATGAACTATACCATGACTTGATTTATATAATATGCCACTTTGTTCCTGCCCTGATTTGAAAATGTTTGCATATCCTTGTAAACTTTTTTTTGCAATATTTGTCAAGTATCCTTCATGGTCCTTGGATGCCTTGCCCTCTGCATACTTCTGGACCATCAGAACCCACAGTCAGAGAGCTCATTGACGATAACAATTCCCTTATTTCAAAACTGCACACAAAGCTCTAGGAGATAAAATCTTTGATTTACAAAGAAGCACCAGCTGTGAAGGGCATTCATCTTCGACAAGTTACACCAAAGAAGAAACCTAAAAAGAAAATGAAAAGTTTAATTAAAGCAAACAAAGAGGCTAAAGAAAGACTTGCCACATCACCATAGAGAAGTCTGAAGCTTTTTTAAGGAGGATGTAGTAGGGAATATTGTAAGCGACAATCAAGAACAACTAGGTTCTACAATTTTTTGTAACATCAGTTGACAGAGATACAGCAAGAGATAATTGAACAGATTTTGTTGAAAAAAATACAAAATTTTTTGTTGGAAGGCAGCGACTGAACAAACATGACTTCAAAAAGATATCAGAGAATGGCATGCTTAATAACTCAATAATCAATGTATTCCAAATTCTGATGCTGAAGGAACACCCTGAGTCAAATGATTTACAAGACCCTTTTCTTGGGCAAAACATGTTTTTTACTGTACACCACGACAAACCTTTTGTTCAAATCCTCTATGATGGAAAACTACATTGGATTGCTGTTTCAACATATGTATGTGGGCCTGGGAAGGTCTTCTACTTTGACCGTTTGTGTTCTCTGGTAGAATATCTGAAAAAGTTAATCAACTATTAGGTGCAGTCATGCATTCTTCAAGGTCAATTTTGAAAATAAATGTTGTCCCAGTTCAACAGCAATCAAATAGAGTGGGCTGTGATGCAAATGCCATTGCCTTTACAAATTATGTTCTAAAGGAAAAGAGAAATCCCACTGAGGTGACATTTGACCAAGAGATAATGAATCATAATCTATTAAGGTCCTTAGCAGCAAAAACAAAGCTTCCCTTTCCGACAACAACAAGAACTGTAAGAAGATGCTGCACAAAAACGATTTCATTTGACGTATATTGTTCTTGTATAATGCGCTGGGTACCATTCCACAACAACATTTTTGAAAGGTAAATTAATTACACATTTACTCACAATCATTCAATTTTATAAACTTTTCAATTTCCTCTCTAAGATATTAAAATGTCTTATTTTAGATGTGTATTTGAATTCGTGAATGCAAAAATAAAATTATATTGAACTTGCTTTATTTCAACAAAGATATTCTGTTACCTTTAGAGAAATATTAAGCAGTTCCATAAAAATTGCTAAAAATATTTTATAAAAATTGTTTTGCATTTTACACACATTTGAAAGGTAATTAAGGAATCTAACTTTTCACCAAAAGTTCAGCTTTTCAAAAACTTCAGAAACTTCAGAAACAGAGGCTTATGAAGTTCTTCTATTTTACTGTGGAAGGAAATTGCTTCGAAATTGGGTTGGAGATGAAAATTCGGCCATAGTAAGTATTCTTCATTTCAAAAAGATATTCTTTTACCTTAACTCTTATCCATCGTGTTTGATTGAGTGTTGTTGATATCAAAGTCAAATGAATTAAATCCTATTTTTTCCTATTTGAAATTATACAATTTGAAAAGCTAACCTTAAATCATATTTCTTCCAGATTTTAGCATATTTGGTTGGCGGCCAAGAGTTAATAACTCCTGTACGTGCATGGGAAATTCTTGTAAGCTGCGTATATTTTTTAAGATAAAATAAAACGATATACGAGGGTCACTCCAAAATTATTGAGATATTCAGTAACCGCTTGAGATATCAGTTTGAAATTTTTTTGGTGGCTTCTACCATCTATTTCACCCATGTTTTGTAATTTTTGTTAATTTCAAGCGCGAGAAAAAAGAAAGAAAAGGGTTTTGAATTTCAGCACCTTAGATGTTCTTATTTATTAAAAATGGAGCTTGAAAGACGTGATTTTCGCGCGATGATTTATTATGATTTTAAAAGGGGGCTGAAACAAGAAGAATGCCTAGCTCAACTTCTGCAGACATTTGGAGATAATGCACCTTCAAGGGCAACAGTTTTTCGATGGTTTGCCGAATTTAAGAGAGGGAGGGAGAGCCTTAAAGATGAGACCCACCCAGGGAGGCCCCCAACTGCTGTTGTGCCAGAAACAGTTGCCGCTGTGGAGAAGATGCTAAGGCAAGATGGTCGGATGACTTATTCTATGATGCAGGATAGCGTAAAGATTGGATCAGCAGTATTGCACACAATTTTGCATGAAAACTTGCAAGTTCGGAAAGTGGCTGCCCGCTGGGTGCCACATTGCTTGTCAGATGAGCAAAAGGAGCAGCGCGTCAATTGGTGCCAGTTTATGCTGCAAAAATTTAATGAAGGGAAGTCGAAACGGGTTTATGACATTGTGACAGGCGATGAAAGTTGGGTTTACCAATTTGACCCCGGAAACAAAGCGCCAATCCTCAATTTGGATCTTTCCAGGTGAAAACCCGCCGCAAAAATTTCGGCGATCCAGAAGCGTCGGCAAAAGGATGGTTGCGTCATTTTTCTCAAAGACAGGTCATGTCGCAACCATTCAAGTTGAAGACCGTCGTACAGTGAACGCGGATTGGTATGTTAACCACTGTATACCACAGGTTCTAGAAGTTTGGCGAAATAAACGTCCAAGGACCGGCTTAAGAGGTCTACTTTGGCACCATGACAACGCTTCCGCTCACACAGCTGCTTTGACCATCGACTTTCTGTCCGAAAATTCAGTTCAGTTGACGACCCACCGGCCTTATTCACCTGATTTGGCACCTTGTGACTTCTTTCTCTTTCCAGCGGTGAAAGAAAAAATTCGCGGAACCAAGTTTGATAGCGCTGATGATGCAGTTAGTGCCTTCAACGAGGCTGTTTCTGACCTTGCTGCAGAAAAATGGGCCCATTGTTTTGATATGTGGTTTTATCGTATGAGACTTTGTGTGGAAGCCAGTGGAGAGTATTTTGAGAAACTGTGAAAATTTGAACACGATGCCTCTTGCGGTTTTTGAATATCTCAATAATTTTGGAGTGACCCTCGGATTAGCTTGAAATTAATATTTATGGGGAAAATACAGAACAAAAATCTATATGTTAACAATGTAAAGAAGAAAAAGGAGCTCTTGTGTGCATTTGTAATTGACAATTTTTATCAATATTTTTTACATCAATAGTGGTTACCATTGATTGGCCTACCTAGTGCTTTTTCCCGCCAGCCTCAAAGAAAATAATTATTGTTATTATTATTATTGATCAAATAGGGATTTGTAACGTTTTTTGTTAGTATGATGACCAGGTCTTTTTCTGTTAACTGCTTATTTTCTTAACTAAGATGGAGTTATCTGAAATACAGCTTTCTACCGTTTTAGGAAAAAACATCGCCTTTGCATCAAGATCCTTAAGTGGAACTTCTATAAATCTATCAGGTAATGTGTTTCTAAAATATTGTTTGTCTTGGTATAGAAAATTCAATTTGAGCATTATGAGCACTGGATTTAAGAGAAATCAGGCTCAACTAGTTTTTATATTCAAAAGATAGGAACGAGGCTGTAGATGTGTTCAACAGCAAATGCTTGCAAAAAAACACGAAATCTCTACAATAATACTAATGTGCGGATATGCAAATGAGCTCGCTCCGTTGATATCGGTCCGATTACATCTGATATCGGTCCGTTCCCATCGAAAGTTCTTGCACGAACTCCGCAAAAACTGCTACACCCCTTGAACTGAGCTTCGGTAGTTCGGTTCCTCTGGGGTTGCGATTGTGTGGAAAGGTCTCGAATCTTCGTTTGCTCGCTTCCCTCGCTCCGAATTTGCGACGTGTCTTCTCTCAATGGGCCTTGCTCAACGAGGCCATTTTCTTTGCTAACGCTTCGCTCTCTTTGTTTGTCTTTTCAAAGACTTTTTCTAGCGCTTTCCTGGATGTTTTGAAAACGTCGATTGTCATCCAGTCAGTAGTTGTTGATTGAAAACCTTGACCTTTGATTCTAAAGCGAATATCCCTTTTCATCCCTAACTTTTTTGAAAGAGATCGAGTACCTTTTCGAAGGATTTTTCAAAACACTTCCTCCCTCCCTTTGATGGGTAAAATACTGGCTTTTGCGTTCGCGTTTCTAAAGGTTCTTTCTCTCTCTTTTCTTTTGCTCTCTACAAAAAGTTTCAAAACTTCTTCCTCCAGCAACCCTTCAATTTGAACGGAGGCTTTTCAAATTCGTTTTGCTTTCCACAAAGAAGCTACTGTGTGCCGATAATTTCGGTGATTTGGAATTGGATAAATCTACGTGCACTGCTGCTTGGCATTCCTTTTCGAACTCGAAGCGGTTGTCGACAGTCGTGTTCTGTGCTACAGTGCTACAGCTACAGCTACAGGTGAGTCTCGCTAGCTTTTTCTAAACTTTTCGCCGTCATTTTCCTTTCCTTTTTATCGATCGATCGATTAAAACCCCGTTTGTTATTATTTCGTTTGCAAGAGCCATGTAATTCGTGCTTCTGACAATCTTCCTTTTCTTCGTTTTAGTAGCTACGCACACTGCTGCCCGTTTTTTGGTTTTGCAATGGCTGCTGGCTGTTCCACTTCTTCACTGGTATCAGAATCGATGGCATGCGAATACAGGTAAGCGTTGTTGTTCTTACGTGTTTTCGATATTACTTTTTTCAAATGATTTTGTGCTCATTTCGATGAAATTACACTAAAAACCGGCTGCTAGACCCCCGCTGCGAACGAAAACTTTTTACCTCTTCTCGTGGTTTTGTGCTTAAAGGAAACTGGATTGGCTTTATTGCAATCAAAGTATGAAGAATTGTGGTAGATTTTTCCTGCTGTTTATTCTTGATGCAAGAAAATTTGATTTTCATAGGAAACCCGTTGTAATGCGAATTTTGTAATCCCGCCAGCCCCCAACTTTTTATGTCTAACGAGAATCCTTTGCAGCAATTTTTCCTAACCGCCTTCCTTTTTTGTAGATAAACGATCGGATTCGCTGTCTTTTTGGTACAACAAGTGGGTGTTTTTCGATTAAAATTTCACTTTTTGTGCGATTTTCCTGCCTCTTGAGTGAAAATTATTTCTAGCTTTTTGAGAGCATTTTTGGAATTTTAAAAAAATCATCCTAGAAACCATTTCAAATGACTTTATGCTTAATTGATGAAATTACACTAAAAACCGGTTGCTTACTGCTAGACCCCCGCCGCAAACGGCGAATTTCTACCTCATTTCGTGGTTTTGTACTGAAAGGAAGCTGGATTGTTACGGTAGATTGTGCCTGCATCATTTTCGGAATTGTAAATTAATCATTCTAGAAACCATTTCAAATGACTTTATGCTTATTTGGGTGAAATTACACTAAAAACCGGTTGCTTAATGCTAGACCCCCGCCGCGAACGGCGAATTTCTACCTCATTTCGTGGTTTTGTACTGAAAGGAAGCTGGATTGTTACGGTAGATTGTGCCTGCATCATTTTCGGAATTGTAAATTAATCTTTCTAGAAACCATTTCAAATGACTTTATGCTTATTTGGGTGAAATTACACTAAAAACAGGTTGCTGAAAGGAGACGCTAGACCCGTCACGAACGTTTTTCTCTTAATGTTTTACCTCTTCGCAGTTTTGTAATTCAAGGAAAATGGATTTGCTGTATTGCTCGCTTAACGAGAACAATTTCAAATGATTTTATGCTTAATTTGATGAAATTACACTAAAAACCGGTTGC
Source organism: Rhopilema esculentum (assembly GCF_057945365.1). Lineage (NCBI taxonomy): Eukaryota > Metazoa > Cnidaria > Scyphozoa > Rhizostomeae > Rhizostomatidae > Rhopilema > Rhopilema esculentum. The sequence goes on along the minus strand of NC_142823.1, from coordinate 12,540,018 downwards.
TTACTGCTAGACCCCCGCCGCAAACGGCGAATTTCTACCTCATTTCGTGGTTTTGTACTGAAAGGAAGCTGGATTGTTACGGTAGATTGTGCCTGCATCATTTTGGGAATTGTAAATTAATCATTCTAGAAACCATTTCAAATGACTTTATGCTTATTTGGGTGAAATTACACTAAAAACCGGTTGCTGAAAGGAGTCGCTAGACCCGCCACGAACGTGTTGCTCTGAATTTTTTTACCTCACGTAGTTTTCTGCTTATAAGAATATGGATTGGCTGTATATCGATTTCTTTGAAACGTGCTTTCATTAACCATGGAATAACATCTTCATTAATCTTTTTGTTCTTCATCTAGATCAAAGAGCGTTTCAAGCAATAATTACGACGCAGACGTGATTCTCGGACCTTCGAAACGAAATTTATGGCATTTATGCTGGCGTTAAATCAAACGATGAAACAAGAAAAAACTTGACTGTGGAGAAAAGGACTAAAGTTGTATAATATAGATTAGCTGTTGTCCGTAAATTGTATTTTGTTAATTTGTTGTTAGAGTAAGATTCCTTTCTGATGCACGAAACTTGGCTGTTTTTTATCTTTCTATTTCTTAACTGCTTTGTTCCTGCAGTGTTTCAAAAGCTAATTGTGACGAAGATGTGATATGTGGACCTCAAATGTATAGAACTGCGTAATAACTCTATAACTCTTTGGAGTTTAGAAGAGGAGTCATTAATTCTTAAGAAATTTTTAGATGATATATATCTAAACGAGCACCATGGACCAATAACGGCTAACAGGAATTTATTGTTGGAAAACTTTAATGTTTGATTCAAAATAAACAGAGGAAGTTTAAAGGTGGCCCCAAATTATACCTTAAAACAGCATCACAAGTGAACAAGAATTGAACGAAATGCTCTGATAAAGATATTCATGTTGGATTCAAAATGAGCATTACAGCTTTAAGAATGGCCTTAGAAAATATTTTCAAGCGCCCTATAAGTCGACGAGGGCTAAGAATGTATGATTGGAAAACTCAAAAATTTGTTTATGACTAAATAGGAGAAATTATAGGATTAACTCATGAAAATGATGGGGGCTGGCAGAAGTATGTAGCTGTCAAGTTTAAAGTAGAATTCAGAATATTAAACAAAGCTTTTAGATAAGCCTGCAAGATATTTAAACGAGCACCACGATTCACCGAGAGATAAAAGAAGATGCAAACTTTAAAACATTGCAATTAGAATAAGCAGTAGAAATAAAGAGGGTAACCCGTGAAAGTATTTAAACGAGGACCCCAATTAGATCGTGGCTTACAAAATGTATTGAAGCAACTTTCTGTATTGTCTTGATATTGCAACCGTTTATGTATCAAATTGATATGCACATTTTAATAAACGGAAGAGTAGCTCCCAGTAAATCCCGCTCTTCGGGCACCCTATGGCCCCAAAATGGGATAGTAAGATTAGCCTCTGAAAGTCAAGAGTGCTATTAACCTTGATTTCAAAGGGGTTCAGATGGTGATGAAAGCTATGATATTGCTAAGTGGTAATCGTAATAATCGAGGAACTACTCATTGGATTGGTTCTATTAGGAATTTCGCAAGTATGGGTATCTGGAGCCAGCAAGTAATTAAGTTTGGGTTTACTTTTCTAAAAGGATTTACTGAATTACAATCAAGGTAACAAAGCATTATCTTCCTACAGAAAAGAAGCTCTTATCTCAATAGGGTTGTTGCTGCAAGTAAATAATACTTTGTCCTCGAGCAATTATTTCCTGCTCTTGCCAATAGTATATGCTACTCACAGTAGGCGTGACTATGGATTGGTTTAATTATGTTTGTCTTTTGTCACGTTTAGAATGTGCTTGCCTGCTTGCTGTATGATATTACACTTTTTGCTTGCATTCCTTATTAAATTGAAAGAATGTAGGAGGGCATTGTTTTTTTATTCTCATTTTCAGGATAGATTCAATTTTAATTTTATTTGTCAGAGGAGTAAACAGATAAGTAAAGTTGGGAAGTCTTACCATGAAATTTTATGGAAAATTAAAACACAAGACTTAGGGGGTAACCCATCAAAATATCTAAACGAGGAACACGAATAGACCTGGGCTGCAAATGTTTTGAAGCAACTTTCAATTAACGGAAGACTAGCTCCCCTACGAAGCCCGCTACGCGGGCTTGCCAGTGACCCTACGGTCGAGTACATAGATTAGCCTCGGAAAAGACAAGAATTTTCTTAAAACCCCCTGTGAATGATAGTAAAATCAGCCTCGGCAAAGACAAGAATTCTGTCGAAGCCCCCTATGAGTATGCAGATTAGCCTCGGACAAGACAAGAGGTGTATCAACCTCGATTTGAAAAAAATTAGCTCCGCACAGGTCACGTGATAAAAAAATTACTCGCACTCCTGTGACTATCGCTAGGAAGGGGGGAGCCTCTACCCTTCTCTATTTCAGGCGACCCCCTGACTAGCGATAGTCACAGGAGTGCGAGTAATTTTTTTATCACGTGACCTGTGCGGAGCTAATTTTTTTCAAATCGAGGTTGATACACCTCTTGTCTTGTCCGAGGCTAATCTGCATACTCATAGGGGGCTTCGACAGAATTCTTGTCTTTGCCGAGGCTGATTTTACTATCATTCACAGGGGGTTTTAAGAAAATTCTTGTCTTTTCCGAGGCTAATCTATGTACTCGACCGTAGGGTCACTGGCAAGCCCGCGTAGCGGGCTTCGTAGGGGAGCTAGTCTAACTAATACTAATATGCCAATATGCAAATGAGCCCGAACAAAAGACCTCCACACTGCCCCGCGATTGTACCACCGCCCGGCGTTGCACACGGTGCCCAGCCAAAACTGCTTGGCCGATTTTCAAAATTCTTTTTTTCCCTTCATCAACGAATCTTTGGTTCACCATACTACGGTCTCCTTTTTTTCCTTTTCGCTTCCGTTCCTGAGATATTTACGGTTTTCTCCCGGGTTCGTCTCGATCCCCACCGCCCCGCGATTGTACGGGTTTGCAGCCAAAACCGCTCGGCCGATTTTGAAAGTTCTTTTTTCTTCTGAATCCTCCATCCCGATGCACCATCATCAGGTCTGCTTTTTCTCATCGTTCTTTTCGTTTCTCAGATATTTACACGGTTTTCTCTGAGGATGCAAGATCTCGATTAGTGCTCTCCGTGGTCTTTGTCCCGCGTTTCTAAAGGTTCTTTCTCTCTTTTCTGTTGCTCTCTACTACAAAAGATTTCAAATCTTCTTCCTCCAGCAACCCTTCAATTTGAACGGAGGCTTTTCAAATCCGTTTCGTTTTTAAGACAAAGAATCTACTGTCTGCCGATAATTTCGGTGATTTGGATGATTTGGATAAATCTACGTGCACTGCTGCTTGGCATTCCTTTTCGAACTCGAAGCGGTTGTCGACGGTTGCGTTCTGTGCTACGGTGCTACAGTGCTACCGTGCTACAGCTACAGCTACAGGTGAGTCTCGCTAGCTTTTTATAAGCTTTTCGTCGTCATTTTCCTTTCCTTTTTATCGATCGATCGATACTCCGTTTGTTGTTATTTCGTTTGCAAGAGCCATGTAATTCGTGGTTTTGACGATCTTCCTTTTCTTTGTTTTAGTAGCTACGTACGGTACGCACACTGCTGCCCGTTTTTTGGTTTTGCGATGGCTGCTGGCTGTTCTTCTTCTTCACTAGCATCAGAATCGATGGCATGCGAATACAAGTAAGCGTTGTTGTTCTTACGTGTTTTCGAAATTTAAATTATTTGACATGATTTTCTGCTCATTTGGATGAAATTGCAATAAAAACCAGCTGCTAGACCCCCGCCACGAACGAAAAATTTTTACCTCTTCTCGTGGTTTTGTGCTAAAAGAAAACTGGATAGGTTTTATTGCAATCAAAATGGTATATTTTTCCTGCTGTTTATTCTTGATGCAAGAAAATTTGATTTTAATAGGAAACCCGTTGAGAATTATGTAATGGCAGCTTCCAACTTTTTATGCCAAGTGAGTATTTTTTGATTAAAAATTTCACTTTTAATGCGATTTTCCCACTGAGAATGAATCATTCTAGAAACCATTTCAAATGACTTTATGCTTAATTTGATGAAATTACACTAAAAACCGGTTGCTAAATGGAGTCGCTAGACCCGCCGCGAACGTGTTTCTCTTAATGTTTTACCTCTTCGTAGTTTTGTCCTTCAAGGAAAATGAATTTGCTGTATTGCTCCCTTAACAAGACCATATTAAAATGATTTTATGCTTACTTTGATGGAATTACACTAAAAACCGGTCGCTTACTACTAGGCCCCCCCGCGAACTGCAAATTTCTACCTCTTTTCGTGGTTTTGTAATGAAAGGAAGCTGGATTGTTACGGTAGATTGTGCCTGCATCATTTTCGGAATTGTAAATGAATCATTCTAGAAACCATTTAGGCACGTAAATGAATTTACGTGCCAGTGTGATTCTGGCTACGTAGGGCGCACAACCCAAAGATTGGGGGATAGGATAAAACAGCATGTTCCTTCCAACATACGAAACAAAACTGCCCCTCAAAGAGAACAGCCTCCTCGATCTTGTAGGTCTAGAAACACTGTTAAAACAAGTGATTCTGCCATTGGTCAACATCTTTTAGACAACCCAGATTGTGCAAAACTCTATAATGACGACATGTTTCGGATAATTGGCAGAGCCCGGTCGTCCTTCCATCTGGCAGTTTTGGAGTCAATCTACATAAAAACGAAAAAGCCGCCATTGTGTAGACAAAAGGAGTTTGTTTTCTCTCTTGGACTCCATTGGTAATTTTTCTTTAGGCTCGCGGCACTGATTGGTCAACTATACCGGTCTTGTGCTTGCGTTTTTCTGATTGGCCTATTTCGATCCACAACTGGGTATATATTTTTCAAACGTGTTTTTTCGGAACCTATTCTGACGTTTTATGCTCTGAGGAGTGTCAGACGAAAAAGCTTTAAGTATGTTGTAAAATGTTTGCTTTTTCAAAGCCATTTTCAAATTCTGTACCGCGAAAAAATTGTTCACAGAAACCATTTCAAATGACTTTATGCTTATTTGGGTGAAATTACACTAAAAACCGGTTGCTAAAAGGATTTGCTAGACAACGAACGTGTTTCTCTGAATTTTTTACCTCTTGCGTAGTTTTGTGCTTAAAAGAATATGGATTGGCTGTATATCGATTTCTTTAAAACGTGCTTCCATTAACCATGGAATAACATCTTCATTATTCTTTTTGTTCTACATCTAGATCAAAGATCGTTTCAAGCAATAATTATGACGCAGACATGATTCTCGGACCTTCGAAACGAAATTGATGGCATTTATGCTGGCGTTAATTCAAACGATGAAACAAGAAAAAACTTTACTGTGAAGAAACGGACTAAAGTTATATAGATCAGCTGTTGTCCGTAAATTGTATTTTGTTAATTTGTTGTTAGAGTAAGATTCCTTTCTGATGCACGAAACTTTGGCTGTTTTTTATCTTTCTATTTCTTAACTGCTTTGTTGCTGCAGTGTTTCAAAAGCTAATTGTGACGAAGATGTGATATGTGGACCTCAAATGTATAGAACTGCGTAATAATTCTGTACCTCTTTGGACTTTAGAAGAGGAGTCACTAATTCTTTTATGAATCAACATAATTTTTTTAGGAATTTTGATTGTTAAGAAAGTTTTAGATGATATATATTTAAACGAGCACCATGGACCAATAACTGCTAACAGGAATTTATTGTTGGAAAAACTTTAATGTTTGATTCAAAATAAACAGAGGAACTTTAAAGGTGGCCCGAAGTTATATCTTAAAACAACATCACAAGTGAACAAGAATTGAACAAAATGTTATGATAAAAATATTCATGTTGGATTCAAAATGAACATTAGAGCTTTAAGAATGGCCTTAGAAAAAAATTATAAGCGCCCTATAAGTCGATGAGGGCCAAGAGTGTATGATTGGAAAACTTAAAAATTTGATTCTGACTAAATAGGAGAAATTATAGGATTAACCCATGAAAATTTTGTCCTTCAAGGAAAATTGATTTGCTGTATTCGTCGCTTAACAAGACCATATTCAAATGATTTTATGCTTAATTTGATGAAATTACACTAAAAACCGGAGAATGTTTACCTAAAGTTGTTTTGGATTTGTTTACATCGGGGGGCAATTCGCTCTTGCAAGTAACGTGCGAGATTTTGCCTAAAACAAAAGGATTTCTTGGGATTATCAGATAAACCAATAGTATTTTCACAAAAGGGGTAATGATAGACCGACTGAAAGTTGCTAACACTTAGGGGGTTAAATCAGCAAATTACCTGCTTTAAATACCAGATAATGTATATTTCGAGATGAAAAATGAATTGATAGGTACAAGGGGCCAACTGAAATTTGCTGACAGAAAGTTATAAGCCAATTTTGAATAAAGAACGCACTTAGGGGGTAAATCTGCCATTACCAGCCTTAAAGGAAGGTAAAGCCAGATAATGTTTATTGCGAAATGAAAAATGAATTGATAGGTACAAGGGGCCAACTGAAATTTGCTGACAGAAAGTTATAAGCCAATTTTGAATAAAGACCGCACATAGGGGGTAAATCTGCCCATTACCAGAGTGTATATTGCGTCCTTGATCTTGCATGATCGCCATAAAAGCTATGATACTGCTAATGGTAATTGGATTGATTCTGCTAAGAATTTCCCAAGTATTGATAGTCAACAGGTAATCAATTTCGGGTTTACTTTTCTAGAAGGATTTACAAAATTACAGTGAAGGTAATAAAACATTATCTTCCCACACGAAAATAGCTCATATTTCTATAGGTTTGTTGCTCTAAATGAATACTTTTTCCTCAAGGGTTATTTTCGTTTATATGCCAATAGTAAATGCTACTCACAGAAGGCGTGACTATTAATTGGATTAGTTATGTTTGGCTGTTGCCACATTGAAATAGCGCTTGTGTGCTTGCTGTATGATATTACATTTGGTGTTCAGATTCCATATAAAATTGTAAGCGTGTAGGAGGGCATTGTTCATGGTGATTCATTTTGATTTAATTTGTAAAGAGAGTAAACAGGTAACTAAGGCTGATCAATCTGATTTGAAGGCTAGATGATTTTGGCATGTCCATTACTTTTCTAAAGAAAATGCTGGCAAATCTACTACAACAAGTATTTTTCCATCAATTCAAAGCAAGCAAAATCACTCCTCCACGACAAATTGTTTACATTCTTTTAAACCCTCCTTTATTTATGAGTGCCTATTATCCTGTATTCCTATTTAAGAAACAATCTTTCCTTCTCTGAACCAAAAAGTCCACCGTTACCAAAAATGAACAAAGACAAAGAAACGTTCGTTGTACATTTTAGAGGAGAGGTAAAAGTAAGTACTCTTCCTATCTCAAATATTATCTTTAGAAATTAGTTGCTATTTGCTTTGCTAAGAATAATTCCTTTTTTCTTATATGAATCAATGCCACTTATTTCTATAACACTATGCAAAAGAATCCTCTAAACGTTACGAATTATATCGTTGTAACACTTTCCATATTCACAAATTAAATGCACTCAACAATTTTTTCACAAGTTCTTTTTTACAGAATCTCCCGTACAATGACGGCAGTATTTGCAAATTGAAAATAGAAGCTGCAAGTGCATTTGCCCTAAGCAGAAAAATAAAATTCAAAATTGTAGATCGTCAGCGGCATCTCATAAGAGAATTAAGGTACGTTTAGCATTTGGTATAAAAACTCCCTTTCTACAGATCTTTTCGTCTTTTTACATTTATTTTTTAGCTGTTTTCTTGACATTGTTTTTTCAAGACTGGTTACCTTCAACAATTTTTATTTTTTTCACAGGGCCGGGGATGAGGTATTCCTGCATCTTTGCAGGAAACCAAGACAGAGTTTGCAGAAGAAAGTGAGAGAGACAGTAACTTTTAATTTTTCGTTTTCTTAACCCCCTTTTCATCTTTTTTCAATATGTAGATCGATTTCTTAACAGGCTTTTGAATTTATAGTATCATTTTAATTAGTTAATTCACTGATTAATTAATTACTATTTACGTTTGACAATTAATCACCGTTCCCCAAAAACTCCCCTGTTCAGAATTGACTTCCAAATAAGGGCAAGTGTCTTTCAATGATCACATGACCATTTCGTCTCATAAAACTTAGCTGTCGAATGACAACCCCACATTGCACTTTCCCATATCTCTGATGGCATTTCAACTTTGACGCATTCAAAATTGTAAGTATCTTTTATTCATTGATTTGCAACTTCCTTATTTCAGTCAACAAAGTTTCGTATCGACAAAATAATTTCATGAAACCCTTTACTAACTCAGGATTTTTCCGTTGATATTGCGTATGACTGTTTTAAAGATCTGACTTTCTTTATTGATTTAAAATAAGTTTCATAATTATTTTACAATTCCGCTATGTATTTAAGCTGCATATATGCGGAACCACCCCTCTAACAAACATTGACCCAAAATGGAATTTCATCAAAAACAATTACAAGAATGCCTTATTTCCATCTTAATGCGAAGCAAGCCATCTTTAACTCAAAACAATTTAGTTTTCCACCTCCTAGAGAAATTTCACATTATGCCATTGGAAACGCCATTTCGACAAAAAAATCATATCTGTAGTTAATTCTTTAATTTTAGTTTTGACCTTCTGCTGTTTAGTGATAATTCTAAATGATCAGGACTTCTACTCATTGATTCCTTTCGAATTCGTTGTATTTGTGAAGTTTATGAAATGAACCATTAAACAAATTTAACTGTAACACCGGAACCTTTCACATTTATAATGCATGCCAGGGGCACATCCGTACCTGTTTCTTTGGTTCTGTGAACCAGTCGAGTTGTATTTAAAATACCCCATTTTCCCAAGTTTTTGCATGTTCATTATGAAGTCTGTATGAAAATTATTAGTTACAATACCATCAAATGTTACAGTGCCATTGAAATTATTAGGCAGTCTATTTCTCTTACGCTCATTTTTATAAGAACAATTTTAATAGAACAGTAGCCTCAAAATTTGTCAAAAGTTAAGAACAAATTAAGAACACCCAATTAATTAAAGAACAAATTTAGAACAATCCAGCCTCAGATTGCCGAAAAAAATAAGAACAGTCAGCCTTAATTTAAATTTACTGGTTCTTTTACAAAAGAGTATAGTTATATGATGGTTACATACAGTTTGAACTTTCATTTACCTAAAATTTATCCGTTGATATAGCTTGCAATATGGCTCAATGTAACATTGAAAAGAAATTAAAGGAGCTGGCATCCTTCCTTGACGAATGCAAAACATCCCTTTCCGAAATTGAGAAGGGGGATACCAACCAAGAAAGATACATTCGAATTTGCAGAGCAAAGCTGCAAAGTGCCTGTAGCCGCCTTGAGGCTCTAACGAAAAATCTCGAAGAGTTTTTTTGCGAATTAGAAATAAGAAAAGACATGGATGATTCTGACTTTTTATTGGAAGTAAAAGACATTAATTAGTTGTATATATATGCATTTTACGTTTAGATTTTTTACAAATATGCATGTTCACTTTGTTTTATCTTTTCATGTCTCTGTTCTTCGGACTTGGAGATATCTACAAATCTACTAATATTAATTAATCATTTAACCTGTATCAGTTAACGATATATATTCCTCAATGATCTTATTGCCATAAAAGATAGGACAGGAAAGCAGGAAAGATGCTTATTTTACCATATCAAACATCCTCCTTGCGTGATACAAGGACGCCGCAACGACCAAGGGGCAAGAGGGTAGGCTTCAGTAGCACAGTGTATGTGCAGTGCCGTAGGAAGGACAGAACTATATAGGATTACCACTGTTTTGCAACAGTACTAAGAAAACAATTTCTTCATTGGAAAGAAAGGATTTTTATAATCTTTAGGGGCATGAGCATGTTCTTTTAATGAGATGAGATGTTCAAAGTAGTTTAACCTTTTACACCTTTAAAAAACTATCGAATTTTTTAAAGTGTCCATTGCATTGTGGGACTTGTTGGGCCTCATTTTGGAATTTTTCGCAAATTGGATTTGCACTGGCTCTATTTTATGTACATCCATAATGGCGACCTAGAACAGATCGTTTCTGTTGGGGTTACACTTGAAACGAAACAACAAGTTACAGGATACAAGAGACGTTTACTTCCATTTCGAAATTTTGGGGTTAAGTTAAAGTATGCAACTTTCTAATATTCTGGCTTCTTTAAAGCAGGGAAGTGTGTGGTTTTTTACCTGCTTTTTGTCTGTTTTCAATAAGGCCACAACCTTTCCATTGTTTACATTTTACATTATTTATTTACTGAGGTACAATCAACAATAAACTTGCGGAAATTTTTTGTGAAAATCACTTGCACCCTATGTGCATTTGTTCTGTTTTCCTGCTTTTCGTGCTAATGTCTATTCTTCTTGTAATTTTCGATTACAGGAAGTAAATCTACGTTTGGCAACTAAAGGGCTAAGTGACAATTACAGTAAGCTATGGAAACCAGCTCAGAAACCAAATAGAACCGTGGTTTGAGTGTGGCAAATAAAGTTAATTTCTTTTCATTGGCCTTCCTCACAGTCGTTTACCATCTGCAAAAAGGTCATATATAGGCCCTGGCTGAAAGGTCTGTGCAATATTCCTTTCCAATTTTAAATTTTTTCAAATCCAAATTAAATTACATGTTTTTTTATATTAAATGTCAGCCATATTGATTTTACTACTAAACTCTCACACCGTTTTACAGGTAATTTTGTAATCCCCAGCCTTGAGATATGCCACGTCGCCGTCGGCTAAACTTTAATCGGCAAAGAGCAAGAGAAAGGCAAAGACAATATTATCAGAACCGTCATAACAACAATGGACCACCAAATGCAGGTGAACAACAATTTGCTGTTGCAGTAAATGAATTAGCTGCATTGGATCAACAGGGCAATAATGAAGCTGAAATTGACCAACAGCCCCCCCAACAGTTTGATAATATTCAACCTAACCAACCTGCTGAGCAGTTGAATGCCAATCAGCACCCACAGCCATTTTTCAAACTACCACAGCCACATTACATTGGCATCATGGAAAATGCATGTCATCATTGTCATGGCAAATTTTTCAATGGTGAGCAGAACGCAAATAATGTTTTCGCCAAATGTTGCTTTCAAGGTAAAGTCACTCTACCACCAGTTACACTACCTTCAGCAAATATTATTGACTTATTCAGTGCAGAAACACCACAATCAAGGCATTTTCTTGAAAACATTCGTCATTACAATGCTGCTTTGGCAATGGCTTCCTGGAATGCCACAGTCAATGAACTTCCTGGTAGAGGACCCCGTGTTGTCACTATTCATGGGCAAACCTACCACTTGACAAGTGCAGCAGATGCACCTGAAGGCCAACATCCACAATATTCACAGTTATATATACTGGATACAAATCAAGCATTGCAGGAAAGGATTCATGATCCAAGAAATGCAAACCTACAACCTGACATCTTGCGGTTGCTACAAGATGAACTTATGACTGTTAATCCATTTGCCAGACAGTTCCAAAACATGGGACAAGTTCTTGAAAGAGAACGCAACAATGCAGTGGCAAACAATCAGCCATTACCACCAGTGAGAATGATCATAGCACAGCACCCATTTCAAGATCGACGTTATGATAATCCTATAGCCACAGAAATAGCTGCAGTTTATGTTGGAGATGAAGGGGCACCTCCTGATCCTGCCAACAGAGACATAGTTATATACCATACTGCCAAACACAATACAACAAAAATAAAGGCAACATCTCCAAATGCAGACCCAATGACATATTCACTGTTGTTTTTACAAAGAGAATTGGGGTGGATTATTGAACTTGGACGCAATCAGCAGCTACCAGCAGCACATCGTCCTTATCAAAGGGAGCGTATCTCTTTAAACAAGTTTTATGCTTACAGGATTGCATGTCGAGATGGCTTTTCAACCATTCACCGTGCAAAGTTGCTTTTTCAACAATATTTGGTTGATGCCTACACAAAAATTGAAGGGAATGAACTGACATACATCAGAACCCATCAAGCACAACCGAGGGTAGAATCATATCAAGGTCTTGTAGACCACGTACACAGACGATCAGAAGCTGAAGATGCAAATGTTGGCCGTATTGTCATTCTACCCTCAATCTTTCAAGAAAGTCAAAGAAACATGCATCAAAATTATCAAGATGCAATGACCATTCTCACAAAATTTGGTAAACCTGACATCTTCCTAACAATGACTGCAAATCCAAACTGGCCTGAGGTGAGAGAAAATCTCCTTCCACACCAGACAGCCAATGAAAGGCCAGATATAATCAGTCGTGTCTTCCACCTAAAACTCAAGGAACTTTTGTGTGACCTTCTTGAAAGAAATGCTTTAGAATAAGGTTGCATATGTTTACACAATTGAGTTGCAGAAAAGAGGTTTGCCGCATGCACACATGGTTCTGGTTTTCTCAGATGGTGATAAACCACGTGTGGCAGAAGACGCTGACAGGTTAGTATCAGCCGAGATCCCAGATCCACGACAATTTCCAAATTTGCATGAAATGGTCAAGAAACACATGATCCATGGACCATGTGGTGACCTTGATCCACACTGTGTTTGCATGCAAAATGGTGAGTGTAAGAAGAACTTTCCAAAACAACTCTCACAGGTAACTCAGGTGAATGGATACCCAGAGTACTGACGACGAGGACAACATCATGCGCAGCTACGTCGTCACTTGGTTAATGACTCTTGGGTGGTTCCTTACAATTCTCACCTTCTCATGAAATTCAACTTCCATATGAATGTAGAAATTTGCAGCACTGTGAAAAGTGTCAAATACAACTTCAAATACATTCACAAAGGCAACGATTGTGCACATGTTAAAATAAAAGAAAACACTTTACACCATGATGAGATTCTCCAGTATCTTAATGCAAGATATGTTGGCCCACACCAGGCAATGTTCAGGATCATGCAGTACAAAATGCACGACAGAAGTCATGTCATCATACGACTTGCAGTGCATCTTCCTGTACAATAGAACATCTATTTCCAGGAAGGAAATGAGGAAAGAGTTCTTAATGAGCGCCTTCAAAACCATCTTGTATCTCAAGGTACCATTCTTTCCTTCATCTTTGACCACTCTCTTCCTATAGCCTCTAAAATATGGACCACGGTTCAAAGCAACATGCCCAAGAACATTTACAGTTTTACTATCAAATATCTTAGCAACTCTCTTGCCACGCGAAAAAACCTATCTAAATGGAACATTACTCAGTCGTCCGATTGCTCTTTTTGCCATATGCCAGAAACGTTACTTCACATTGTTGCAGGCTGCAAAACATACCTCGAAGAAGGCCGTTACACATGGCGCCATAACTCTGCATTGAACTTCCTAGCACAATCTTTAAAAGCTATACCTAATTGCTCTCTTTGCGCAGAACTTTCAGGTTATCTCTCACCCTCTATCATAACAGGAGACTCTTTCCGTCCTGATCTACTTCTAGTCACTTCTGACCATCGACTAATTCATACTCGAGCTTACAGTAGGATACGAAACTAACTTGGATGTTAATGCTAACCGCAAAAGAGAGAAATACTCGAATCTCATTCACAGCCTAAGCTCAGCCTATTCTTCTATCATGTTTGTTAATCTTTCTATCAGTTCCCTAGGTATCTTTGGTCTCTCTTGCTCCTCTTTCATCGACATGTGCAACGCTCTAGATATCAGCGAGAATCATCTCCGCTTCATGATCTCCAAACTTTCCAACTTAACTATCCCTACTACCTATTACATTTTCTGCCCCAGAAATAAATCTTGGAATAATCCTGATCTTCTTCAATTCTAACTATCTCTGCTACTGACGACTTCTAAAACAAACAATGACGAACACACTTATTCCTTTTTTTGTTAATTTCTCTTGTTTGTGCTTGTAATAGTCTTTTTCTTTGTAAACCCAGGCTAGCCAATTGCAAATTACCTTTGTAATAGTGAAATTTGTTATTGTAGTTTTAATTGAATTGAAAATGAAAAGTTTCCATTATTATTATTATCATTATTTTTCTCAGTTTTTTCTTTTATCTTATGATTGTTATAGTTTTTTTCTTGTAAAACCAGGCTAGCCAATTGCAAATTACCTTGTAATAGTGAGATTTGTAATTGTAGTTTAAGTTGAATTGAAAATGAAATGTTTCCATTATTATCATTGTATGGTTAGGTATCTTTTGGTTTTCCCAATAAATATGTTGATTGTTACTGGTAGGTCTGTATGTATATCTGGCTGTAAATTTATAGGCTTTTAAGTATGTAAATGTTTACATGAATAAGATAGCATCAGATAGCATTAGCGAAAAATAGCTTTGTATTTCTTTGGGATCCTTGTAAAGGAACCTGAAGAAATCCTTTTGTAAGAGAATCTGAAGTCTTTTTGTAAGGGAACCCGAAAAAAGTCTTGTCTACAACAATACTTTTTGTGGCTTAAGAGGGGGCTGTCAATTGTTTTGTTTTTCATTCAGTACAGTTTGCAATAAACGATTTACCGATTACTAGCCCCATTATGAAATACTAGCCAAAATTTCTAGCCAAAATTTCTATAAACGATAACTGGCCAAAATTTCACTCGCCCCAAGCCCCTGGACAATACAAAAATTTACCAATTTTCAACCCTCCGATTTTACACCAAAACAAAGCTACTTTTACCTAAATTCTTTGGCAAAGTAATATTTAAAGGACAAGTGACACGCTTTTGGCACCAAATTTTTTTTTAATTTTTACTTATAGTAAAATGCTGTATGAGAGTGTTGTTGAGATATTTTTCCTTTCTGATTTCATTTTCCTACTTAAAAACCCTTTTCAAATTATGGCAGGAAATGAATCACGTGACACCGTGACGTAGATTGTGATAATTTGTTATTGCTGCTACTGGTATACAGTGCAATATTAACGTTTACAACAGGCTTCTAAACGAATTCAGTTCGTCTGGACCTGTCGAGTCGTGTTTCGTAAACTCTCTATCAATGACAGGAAAATTCCGAGTTATCACAATGTACGTCATAGGGTCACGTGATACAAAACAAAATTGCGCCCCCTGCACCCCATAATTAGAATCTTTTGTTCTAAACCAGGAAAAACTTACTTCTAAATGATGATCTATAAGCTAATGAAAAGATAGGGTGAAGTGTGTCACTTGTCCTTTAATCACCAAAGTATGTAAAAAATACTTACTTACAACAATTTATTTTGTTTTTGGGTCTTCCACGTTATACTTGACGAAGAGGTACAAACATCCTAAATTTGTGGTGTTCCCTTTGATCAGGAATATTCTTTTGCCACGTAGGCCCAGAACGTCCAGAAAATGTTTGAATTAATCCTCTTCAGTTTGCCTCTCAGTCAATATACCTCTATTAGAAATAGGAATCGGATTGTCTGAAATACAGAATGCCAAAGACATCCCCTTTTTGATCAGCTGACGTGAGTAAATGTGTCATTAAAGGCGTGTTCTCCTCATGATGCGAATAAGTTGGAAATAAGTTAGATTTAGCAGCTAGGGCATTTAGAGCCTATAGCGCATTTAAAATGAAAAGAGCCCATTATTAAAAATAACCAAGAATTAGAAGCTAATTTAAAGAGCAGTTATGCAAGGGTTCTGAAATATTACAGTATCTCTGATCCAAAGGGAATCAATTTAAAGAATTGCAGGAATGATGTTTCAACGTGGCCTATGTTTCATATCTTTGCATATATTATAAATAAGAAAGCCTTTGATACAGAGTATGTCGACCAGTACAAGATCAAGAAGGCATATTCGCATCTTATCAATGGATTTGTACATGAAAGTTTTTCATTTAACTTTAGCGGAGATAAAATTATTCTCAAGGCAAAAGTCAAACCTTCCAGAAAGTGAGGGAAGATCCAAGGGAGACATGGGTTCTTTGCACAAAAGCTGGCAATGTACTTGCTGCTCACTGTACATGTACAGCTGGGTTTCGAGAGTGTTGTAACCACATTGCAGCCGTTATGTACAAAGTGGAGTTTGCAAAAACAAACATGTTGATTGATCCAGCCTGTACACCTGAAGCTTGTGTTTGTTAATCGTTTTTAAAGACAATCAGCTGACAGAGCTCGAAAAGGTCACCAGATCACAAGGTGGTTCGAAAATTTGGCGACAAAGATCTGGATGTATCACTGCAACTAAAATTCGTGACTTTTTTACAAAAGTAAATGCGATTTCTATATCGAAGGCAAAAGCACCCAAAATCATGCCATTACTTGCAAAGTTGTTGAAGGACAATGACATTGGGATGTTGCCAGCCATAAAATGGGGACAAAAGTACGAGCAAGATGCCAAAAAAGCCTTTTTCTGTGCTGTTGTATCGAAGAATAAACATGGGAAGCTACTGGATTTTGGCCTAATAACCAATTGCTCATTTCCTTTAATTCGGGCTACTCCAGATAATTTATTTTTGTGCCAATGCTGCGAGGGTCCTGTGCCAGTAGAGTACAAATGCCTGTTTAAGTTGCGGGAGAAGATTGTAGAAGAAGGAGCAGACGGATTGTACTTTTTATACATTGATGAATACAAAAAATTGCACCTAAAAGAGGAACATAAATATTATTCACAAGTTACGACACTAATGGCTTTAACTGGAGGGAAAAGGTGCTATTTTGTAGTGTGGAGTCCGAGAAGGGAACCACTTATCGAACAAGTCAAATTTGAAGAAAAACACTGGTCAGACCTGGAAAGAAATGCTTTTCTTTTTTTCAACGGGTATGTGGTTCCAGTGCTTCTGGACAGAAAGCAGATTTATTACTGCCCCGAAAGGGAGAGGAGAAACCACGCTTGGAGAAAGAAGAGACACTGGGCGAATCGGAAAACAGTATCAAGTGCACTGAGTGTTCTCTTTGGTACCATTTGGTTTGTGTTGGAATTACAAGAGACAGGGAGCGATATTGGATTTGTGAGAGGTGCCTGTTATCATCAGTTTTGCCGTATGAAAACGTATCCATTATAGACGACCGTGACAAATCACAATTAACTATACCATGACTCGATTTATATAATATGCCACTTTGTTCCTGCCCTGATTTGAAAATGTTTGCATATCCTTGTAAACTTTTTTTTGCAATATTTGTTAAGTATCCTTCATGGTCCTGGGATGCCTTGCCCTCTGCATACTTCTGGACCATCAGAACCCACAGTCAGAGAGCTCATTGATGATAACAATTCCCTTATTTCAAAACTGCACACAAAGCTCTAGGAGATAAAATCTACTGTACTTTGGCAAGGAATAAACGAACCTTTATCAGTCTACACAGAGGATATAATAAGAAAATGCCAACATCTTTCTCTTTCGGACATGGAGATGATGAGCTTATTTATCTATGTTCTAAAAAACGAAATTAAAAGTCATGTCATTTTGAACCAGCCTAAAACGTTTGTAGAGGCTGATAATTTAGCCACGCTCCAATCAGCAGTCTCCTCCACTTCCGTATCTGAAAACCTTTTTCCTAGTGTGAGTAACACCCTGCAGGAGTAACAAATAAAAGAACTTGAATGCCTCTCAAATACAGCAAGAAAAACCTGTCAATGCTATTGACACTGCGTTTCGATCCAGTTGACCTCTTTAATATGGTCTTCATGTACTCTCTACCCTATATTGCACAAAGCAACAGATTTTTGCTGTAAACCTTGAATTGGGGCCAGAAGAAATGTCTTTACCTCTGATCTTGGACAACTGTAGGTAGAACTTGACGCGGAGCTGAGTTTTCTTGATACAGGTTTGACAAGTTAAAATAAGATTTATAAGGACATGGTAGATAAAGTGAGTTCCTCAAAAGAATAACTGTTTGCTCTTGCTTGGGACGTTTCAAGCAGCTAATCGAAATGAGCAAGAACTTGCAGAAAATGCCAAATACTGCTCTTGGATCATTGGCTGAATCTGTAACAGGGCACAATAATATCCTTCTAAAGCTGGCAACACTCTGTGATGAACTTCAACAATCTTTCATTGAAGCAGAGATGCAGGTACTCATCTATTCATTTGTAAGGTTTCCCCATGAAAGAGGGACATGAAGCCTGTGCAGTTCCTGTAAGACTGTTGCTCTTTCCTTCTATATGATACCAGAAAGTTTGGGATTTAAGAGATGAAAGATGCTCTTATTGCAAGAGATCTGATTCTTGTCGGCTTTGTCACTGATAGAGAGTGGAATTCTATGCAAACTCGAGGAAGTTATCACCATGTGTCAGTTAAATAATCAATGACGGATGCCAAAAAGAAAGCAAATAAGGTTCACATTAATGAAATAAAGCAGTTCTTAATATTATCTTACTCTACACAAAAGCCTGTGAAGGAGCACCAACCATGTCTTTTACAAGACATGGCCTTTTTTTAAATAAATTTTGCATGAATTGAAAGTGCATTGATAGAGCAATTTTCATTTTCAGAACAGCCAAATTTTTCCCTTCAAATATGATCCATACCCTTGTCTCCTGACAAAAGAATGAGTGAGTTCTGTCACTGCATCCAGTAGTTGTATATAAACTCATTAATGAGTATCCAGAGCAAGCAATTGATTTTATAGAGCATCGATCATTTCAAGAGATGTGAATCCAGACAAGAGGATATGTACATGAAAGAGAAGAACATGGTCATCTTTTGATGTGCTTAACAAAATGTTTTAGGTAACATCTCTTTAAAAAAATAATTACAAAGGCTTTTTCATAGAAGCACTACAGGACCCAAAACAGGCCTGACAGGAGAAAGGCAACAAAATGTGCACGAATGTGAACTTATCTGGTCTTATGATGTTCTTGAATTCATGGAGAGCAAAAGTTATAGAAATGAAGCTGATATCGTTGATATCATTAGGAACTGTCATAGAACTGTTGATGGTTGAGGATCAAGTGAAGATGACAGATCCCATCATATCAAGGCAATGTTTTGTTGGTTGTTGAGAAACTGGATCCCATCCCTCAATGAACAATCAATTGCTTCTAGATGTAGCCAGGAATTTTAGTAGAAACAAAAGTAGATGGACTTACCAGGGAAATTGTTGTAGGTTTAATTTCAAATCTTAGCTGTCTGGTTCATTTATATCAAGACTGCATGAGAACTATTGGATAACAAGGGATCCTCCAGTTTGTTTCCAAAAATATTTGGTGAGCTTCACAAAAGTTCTGATAACACAGTTTATTACTGGACTGCAAAAAAGAACATATTTTGTGATCTTCTGCTGCAATCATCCAACAAGACCTTGCAGAAAAAACAAGACAGACTTGGTATCATAAAGCAATCAACATGTGCAGATCCCGAGTAGCTTAAACACAACCTTAAGATCAAAATAAAACCATTCATAATGAATCTATTTCCTCATACAACAAAACTTCTTGATGATATTTTTCTATATATAATACACCAGAATCCAGAAAACCCTTTATCGAGACCGTCCAAAATTATGATTACCATTTTTTGATATTTCGATAATCATCTATTTCGACTACCATTATTTAATAATTACAACTCTTTGCAACTGATGTTACCTTTTCTAATGGCTATATTAAGCAACAAAATCTCGAGTCACCATTTAGAAATGCCTTTTTTTTGCAATCTGTTCTAAGAATTACTTTTCAAATACTTTATGTTATTAATTGTGTAAGAGGCATCTGACCAAAAGAAAGATCAAACTTCAACATGTTACATGATTTGTGATAGTATATCTTAGGGGTTTAATAACTGTGCCTCTGTGTCTTAAGGGTAAATCCAATAGCTGAGACTTTTTTTCAAAAAATTGAAGTCAGATGTCTTAATATCATATAACATGCGCTGGTAGCCCATATCCCCTTCCCCTTGATGTCAATGTTGGGTTTTATGATTGCGGAATAACTGGGGAAAAACAGTTCCCGATCTACCCAGGAGAGCAAAGACTTGTCGGTGTCTTTGAAATAATTGCATCACAGACATTCCCATTTGATCGCTGGTCAGATGAAAAATCTGTGAACGGGCAATTAAAAAGGATTAATTCTTGCTGCTTCGTACAACTTCAAGCAACTTGTAAGGTCGTTTACACGATCACATTCTGTGATCACATAAAATATTTAATGCAAATGGGACCAGAATATGATCATGTAAATCGGCCTTTAGGAAAACCTGCGAAATGCAGAAACAAGCTGGTCAAGAGTGTGTGGAAAATGCAAAATGCATCAGCTACTATTTCACGTAATACAATGTCGCAAATGGCCATTGTGAGGGAAGCTTTTTGAAACATTGTGCCCATCTGTATGGTGGTTTGTGGCTAAACTGTGCCAGGGACATTGTAACAACAGGCTAAATGCCTTCAGTTTTGCGGATGCTGTTAGGGAGCTATTGACAAAATTTCCAGTAAACATCATAATAATGATTCCACCAACTGTGGAAAAACATTCATGCTCGACCCCCTAAATGATATGTTCAGGGTATTTACTAAATCTGCCAGTACCAGCTATGCATGGCTTGGCACAGAGAATGCAGATGTCATTTTTCTAAATGACTTTCGCTACTCACAGGAAACATTGGCCTGGCTATATATGTTGCTTCTTCTCAAGAAATTTCTAAATGCAAACGCTGCTTTGCAGAACTGTTGATGCTCGGCTCGGATGCCTAGAAACTCTTCTTTGTTGATAACTTTCAATTGGTTATTCCTTAACTTAGTTAGTAGGTATTGATTACTTTCTAACTTTTTTATATTGAATACTTTCATACATGAAAATTTAAATGATAATACCATTACATAGATAGACTTTGATTAATATTTCGAGGTTCACTTATAGTAGTTTGTTCATTGGCACATTCCCATTGAGTATTGCAGGCCCCTGTTAAATTAAAAGGCATGTGTCACTTGTGTTTGGTGCCTGTTCTTAACGTAACAAAAAAATTTGGTTAACCATCTGTGAATCGTTGGTGAACCATTGGTGAAGCGTTGGTAGTTTCTCTTTTATTTGTGAGACACGCAACTTCCACCTTATTTTGGGTAAAACTTGATTATCTTGCAAAGCAGCCATTTATGAAGTTTGGTTTTGAACAGAGGCAGTTTAATTTCAGACAGAATAATAATTTCATACAATAAACTGTTACAGATCAAAAAATACAAAATCTACATATACACGTTATATACATTTAATGCCCTTAACAGTTGTCAATCCTCTATCATTGTTCAGAAATTTTATTCTGAACAAAAGCAGAGTAAAACCAAGTTCATCACTTTTTTCACAGGCGCCAACAAATTCTTACCTCACATAGGAAAAAACGTGAATTGTTCTCAGAAACATAATTATTAGCAGAAAACGAATATGAATAATGATTTGGAGTATATTGAAGAGCAGCACATTACAGAAAAATAAATGCAGTTTAATAAAATACTCTCATCTTTTATAAGAAACCATCTTAGACAGTGTGTACCCCCAGTTCCTTAAGGTTTACAAAATGTTAGAACATTTAGAAAGTTTTTAGAATATTTCTATTTTATTTTCAAAAACAAGAGCCTCAAAACTTTAAATTAGGTTTGCTAATCACTATGTATTTTTATTCTTTTTGTAAGTTTGTAGTGCAGGTAAGTTTAGTCAAAATTAGCAATAGAAAAATCACGAAATCTTGATTTTCGGTTATTCTCAATCTAAATAAGTTGTTTTTAGCTAGAGTATTGGGGTTTCTTAACCTTTTCTCATTTTCGAGTACTGGTTTCATACAGATGCTTTCTTATAAAAAAGAGTTCAGTGGAAAATAATGTTGCTATTGGGAAAAAATTAAATTTGTTATCATCAAAGTATCCAAATAGTTTTTGTTTATCTAAAACAGTAAAGGACTTTTTAGAGCATTTGTCCTGTTCAGATTCAAACGAAATATTTGAATGTGTTCTGGAATTTGTTCTTTGGCCAGGCGAGGAAGAAGGGCTGCCACGTGAATTGTATTCATTGCTTGATTGTTGTAGTTGAAATGGTTGCAATGGAGGATAGGCAACAGTTGGCTGTTGTATCTGTGTGTGTTGACCATGTTTCAACTGCACAAGCTGACGTTGTATATCCATCTTTGCCATGTCTTTTGCAAAGCCTTCTAGGATGTCTGACAATAGTTTCCACACCATTTCCCCAAATATTTGATTTGCTGTTCTCTTGTGTTGTTTTACGGTTGGCCTTGGTTTTTTCAGTGCATCTATTGCTGTCTCTATCAGCACATTGGTTCACTTAGCTTCTGTCTTTTTTGAGATCTTTGACGAAGGTTTATTTTCGACTTGATATGCATATTGACTGTTTCATCCGCCAGGAAACTGAGAGACTGGAAAAATTGCCATTTGCTTCGGTACATTTCTTCTGCACCTGCACCACTGACTCTGCTCTGGTGGGTCTTGTTTTTCTCTTCCACAAAATATCTTCTTGTCCACCTCTTCATATGTTGGCACAGGAAATTTATCTTGCTCTTGTAGGGCATCAATTACTTTCTGTATGGTGTTGCATCTCCTGTCTTACAAATGGTACTGAGGATTTTAAATATATGCAGAATAGGAAATATGCAGAAGGAGAACTCTCGGTCAGGACCTTTGAAGTTTGCATGCACAAACCTCAAGTGGTAAGAGTACGTAGAAACAATAGGCTTGCACAATAAACTTGTTTTGATACAGAGCTTTGGGCGAGGGATGGCGACAGTCTTCTTTAGTTGCTGCGAGGAAAAAATTGTAGAAGCCTGGCTCCACTTTAAACATAGGCTACAATATTAAGAAAACTTGTATACTCCTGTGAGGTCAAGGTCTCAGGAAAAAAGACGCAAAAATTCTTTAACACATGAATTTGTTCATTCAATTATTCGACTTAGAATGGAAAAATAATATGGCAGCCAACTCATAGAAAGTTTAAAGGCTATAAAGCAGAAAGTTAAAATTATATACTTCGAGCACGTCAGCATGAAGCAGACAAGGCAGCCATGAAAAGGATGCAACAACGAATGGAAGTAGACAAACCTCATCAGAATCGGAAAATGACCTCAGATGAATGTTATTAGAGCATTACACAGTAGACCTTGATGAAGTAGAGAATTACATAAATCGTAAAGAGCACTGAGGTTTGACTGATTTTTTGAAGTTTATAAACATGTATTTGCTTCAGTGTAGTAAACTGTTTTTGAATCTTTCCTGTTTTATAAATTTTTTTCTTATCCATATGCTTTCAAAGTTGAAGCCTTTTTAAATTTTCAATTCAGGGATGCATCAGTCTGAATAAATGGGAAAAAGACTGCCCAAATTGGAGAAAGTTTCTGTTGCAAAGCAGACTATAATACAACACCATAATTCACTTATCAAATTTTTCCTGATCCTTTTTCAAAGAAAGAGTAGTTACATTAAGAGAACTTGTTGAAAGACAACTGGTTACATCTTACAACAAGATAGAAATAATATGGTATGAGCAATCTGGTTTCAAATTGACCGGTCCCTAGTCAAAATAGTTACCTAAAAGCGCAATACTGTTAAGAACTTTATTGTCACATTTCTTTTTCTTACATTGGCAAGATTTATTACTTAAAGCCAATCAACTTGATGACAGGCAGCTTAAAGTAGACTTTTGGCTCATTGTGAAGTGTACATGTCAATGATAGGAAAACACTTTAATCAACATTTGTGATAATTTTGTGGTGTAGATATTGGTATACTTTCTAGGAAATTAAAGAGAAGATGATTGGGTTTCTTGGCAATAAATAAAGGTATGATTCCATTGCTTTATATTATTTTACACAAATAAGAAAAAATGCTCATTTTGATAAAGCCACACATTGTAATTGTAAAAATAAAGTTATAATTTAACTTATTTCTACCTCATCTTTGAAACTTTACGATTTGGTGCAATCAATCAATAATCCATAAACAATTATTATTCTAAATTGATGATAGGTTTAAGACGGATTAGAATTATAAAATTTAATATCTTTGTTGTATGTTTTGTAGTTCCTGCCCTACGAACAAAAACTGGGGGCCCTGAAACATAGGTTCGCCCGTGCTTTCCAATTAGGAAGAGGTAAAAGATTCATTATGCAAAATAAGCATAAAAAAAATTATACAAAATAAGGTATTTGTTATTACATTTTCAACTTTCAAAGTGTCAAATAGTGTACATGCTTTCCAAACTCCTCTAGTGGCGTTTCTTGCTTTCTCTATCTGTAGTATTGGGTTATCAATTACTAATACTAAGTTTTGAACTCAATATGTAGTTTTTTCGATGTTTATTATTTCACTTGTTAGTGTGATGAGTCTCACTTATAATGAAATAGCTAATCTGATGTTGAGTCTTTGATTGAACAAGAAAATCAAAAAAGCAAAGTTTTTCAGATGTTTCTCTTTTCAATATTTATTTTCAGTGTTTCTGTACTTATTTCTATTTAATTTCTTTTTCAGACCAGGGATGGCGATATATCTAAAATTAATGAAGACAAAAAGAGAAAAGGCGAAGAAGGGGGAGTCGGGTAGGGACAGCCACAGGTCTGGCCACTATCATAATTATATTGGCCATCACCAAAGTTTTAACATTCATTATAAATAGTTGTTGTTGTTGTTGTTGTTGATATTAGAGTGTTGATATTAGAGTGTTGTTTGGTTTTAGATTGTTGTTAAATTAAAAAAAAAGAAAAAAATCAATCTGAATGTCTTCTCTCTCTCTGTTAATCTACGTATGCATAAAGACCTGGCATGGCTGTTGATAGTTGATTAGATAATTTGTGGCATTTATTAAGGATACTGATGCTATTTAGTCGACTTCCATAAAAGTCAGTGCACAATTTCAAGTTTTATTTAGACTTCTATAGACCTGTATTTTGACTAGATGAGATTGTGCAGAGTTCGGAAGATATAAATTTGGCTGTTTGGTATTCGAAGCAGACCAAAGACCAATGATTTTTTTGTTAGGCTTGAAAAAAGGGAATCGAAGAGGTTATATTGTGGTTAGTTTTTAGATTAGGCGTGGCTGTGAATTCATTGTTACATGAAAGTAAAAAAAATTAGGACATTCAATAAATTTTTCATAAAGTGTAAATAGCACAACGAAACCAATTGTATCAAATCAAATATATTCCTTGTGGCTTTACTTAAAGAAATTATGTTTTCCAGGTGTTTTACATTATTGTTGCCGTTGTCTTTCTGTAGCGCAAAGAGATTAATTGATTATGTTGAATTGATTTTCAAACCTTCATTGATTTCCTTGGTAAATGGAGAGGACATTAATTTCAATCAAACCAATTGAGGGTCTTTGCTAATCTTTTATCATCAAAAATCCCAAACAATGTATGATGAACTCTTCTGTTCTGATCAATCGTCTACATCAGGATCAATTATCCCATCATCCAGACAGCATGCAGGTACTTTTCGAATTCGCAGGTTAAATTCGACGAGGCCGTTGATGAAGTTTGAGTTTGTCATGCACAGGGGGTGATTCGATCGTGAAATGGATGCTTATGCAATCATAATTGATCTAATTGTATTTGGTTTCGAACACAAATTACTACAGGATAAGTTTATTATGCTCAACAAGCATAAAAAAGCTATACAAAATATGGTATTTGTTATTATTTTTATGAGACGGGGAGGGTGCTGCTCTTATCAAATAGTGCTCATGCTTCCAAAAAAACTCTAGTGCCATACCTTGCTCTCTTTTTATCTGTCTTTTATAGTTTTTGATTACTATTATGTTGTATATTTGTGTATGTTGTTTAATATTGGAGTGTATTGCATATAGTGAAATTGAAAATTAATGAACTGAACAGGAAATGTGCCCTTACTAGTGTCACAAGGCTCACGTAACATGGTATAATGAGTCTTGTAATTAGAATAAGTTACTAGAGATCAATTTTTCGGATGTTTCTCTCTTCAACATTCATTTTCAGTATTTCTGTTTTCAGTTCTCTCTGATTTCTATTTCAGATCAGGATTAACTTTTTTTAAAAATGTTGTAAAGAAGAAAGGCAGAAAAAGAGAACAAAAAGCATACTTTGTTTTTGCAAGAACAATACACCCTGGAAAATTGAAAGAAGCAAAAGAGACCACAACCTAAAAAAATATCACTTGCTCCCTGTACTTTTCAGTGTTGACTGTGAGCATACTAAAATTTGATTGAAACTGAGGAAAGACAGAAAAATTAAGTAGAAAATGTTATAGTAGTTAACTTCACGAGGGATGTTCTAGAATTTGATTTCACTAGTGGGTTCTTATTTTGGCTGATTTGTAACATACTCATTTAAGTGTTGATTGTTTTGTTTCTAAGTTCTTATGAGCTGCATTGATGCTATTGGGTATAACAGGGAAGGAGTTCTGTAGTTTGAGCTTTTCTGTGAAAGTGATGGTCCGTTGGCTTAGATGAGTGTATTTAATTGCTTTGGGTTGGGCTTATCCTGCTTGTATCCTGCAACATTTAGGCCCATAACTTCTGTGATACATAAGGTACCTCGGATATTATTGCATCAAACAAAAGATCTTATCGAGACAAATCAATTGGTGGTATTGGTTTTGGGGGTTACACCTAGTAATGACGTCACTATGACCGGTTGAAGTTTTGGCACATTTCTGTATTGGTGTAATTGTTCTGACTAGGCCTGATCCCTGTTTTGTGATATGACTTTTCAAGCTTTATTCCCATAACTCGGCAACTATACAGAGTAAATTAGGGGCCAAGGGCTCATTTTCAAAAATTTTACAAAGGTAAACTGCTGGTATGAATATTTTCTAGATTAGGTGTGGCTGTGATGTCATTGTGACGTCATAGTTTTAATTTTCTTAAATGAAATTAAAAAATTAAATGTTTTACATCAAAATTTATTGAATCAAATGAAAGATCTCATGGATGCGATTCGAATGGTGGCATTGGTTCTGGTGTAGCGATAAAGGTTTAATTTTTTAACATTTTGAAATGTTCAAACCTTCACAAATTATCATGTTGCTGTCTGCCCAATCGTCGGCCTGTCACTGTTTCTCATTTATCTTATTGGTAGAGAAAGGAACAATCAAATCAAGGCGTTATTTGTTCATTTTTTTAAAACTTCATTTTTAAAAAAAGGAATGGAAATTTCTTTTGTTCATATCGATTGTATGCAAATAGTCGAACGTTTATGGCAAGTCAGTTTATAGAACTAATTTGCATAACAATTTCAATGCTGTGGTTCATCGTGGTACATCTCGTTTTGAGGCATGCCGCGATCAGGAAGATGCTTGTCCGATCTTTAGAAATTTACATGAATGGGTTATCATGTAATACTGGAAATACTTAATTGAATTGTTTATCAATTGAATCTGAGCCGTTGATCTGTTTGTTGATGGGATTTTATATCATTCGCAGATGGATGGGTAGAACTATCAGGGGTTTTTCAAGCCTTGTGGCGTGGTTGGATTGCTTTGGCATCGAGTTACTGATGTTCGGTAAGTTTCTTATTTATTTTAGTTTATAGTATCTTTTAGGTCTCTATTTAGGTTCTATTATTTTCATTATGGATACCCTCACTGTTTGCGTGTACAGAAGCCTATATACTTGATGTATTTTCGATTACTTGGTGTCATATATATTTTTTTACTCATTACACGTTTTGATGCGTTTGATAGATTAATGATATAATTATGATTCGCTTCTTTTCATTTCAGGATCAATCCAGACGCTGATGTCCACAGGCGGATTAATTTAGTCATATTAAATATATTGCTGAAATGTTTTCAAGGATAGGACTTTCTCCGTTATTTATCAAGAAAATGTACCTACATGAAAGGATAGAAGAATACATGTGCTGTTCGTGTGCGACTTGGCTGTTGAATGGATTCAATAATATTTTCATAATAAGACTTTTAACAAACTGGACAGTTATGGATTGATTGATTTACTTTTGTTTTTTTGTTGCATTGGAAGTATTTTGTTGATTCCATTAAGATACATCGCGTTCAAAATTATAATTATTTTTCGCCCGTTTTAAATCTTTGCTCACGCCATTTCTATGTAATAACATTTGAGTCCTGAAAATTTTTTTGCACGCAATTTCATGGTATGTTTATTTTTTCTAGTAAATTTGTTCCCTGAGCTATTATAGAGCATTCATTTTATTCCTACTTTGGAAAGGTATATTGTAACTAAATCTAAAATATTTCTATTGTCTTTTTTGACGGAATTTTGCATTTTCTCGTACTTTTAAATGGCTTTGGCCACCATTTTAGTGTTACTTTCTAAGAAATTTGTTTCGGGCGAATTCGCAATTGCAAAAAATGTTTTATAACTTTTGAGTTCTTTGTGTGCAAAGTTGTATAAATTGTTGAAAAATATGACTTCTTGTAATACATTGTAGCAAAATGTCTGAGACTGAAGAAATGCAAGAAATCATCCAAGAGAGAATAACCGTGTCTTACATAAATGGAAAAAGGTTATTATTTTGCTTACTTCATGAACTCAACAATTTCAATTAAACTCAGTATTTCCTTTGCGAATTTTTGTAACTTAAATTATAAATTAAAAACTTATATACAATTTTCCTTAACAATAAATTGCAGATAATTTATGGTCAATCTTTGCATTGGGAATTTCATGTCAATTTTTACAGTCTTAATTAGCTAAGAGAATTTATTGTGTTTTAAGATTTATTAAGTACTTTCCTATTCTTTTAGGAAATACCCTTCGAAAAAAAATTCTACGTTCTCAAAAATAAGAGTGTCAGAGATATCCAACATAAAAGAAAACAAAAAAATTTTATCTTTGAATCAAGAAAAAAAAAAGTTGAAGGAGCTAAGGTATTTATCTATCACACAAATTTTCTATCTAGACATTTGTATTGATAGAATGGACAAAACTTTAAATTGTTGTTTTTCTCAAATTATATGACCAACATTCCTTGATATTCTGCATGTTAGTTTTATTCAATCTTCATAGTTGCATATCAGTATAAATTTAGGGCTTTTTTGGCTGTTTGAGATGTTGATAGAATGGAAAAAAACATTACCTGCCTGTTTATGCTCAAAATATAACTTATCTGACAAAAAGTTCTTGATTATTTGAATATTAATTTCATTTACTCTTCATAAATGTCTGTATCAGTTTGAATTTAATGTTTCTATTTAGATGTTATATTTCTGTTTAGACTTTTTGTACGTTGGAATTTTGAATTGTTGTGTGTAAATAATTAAAGAGAATTTTAAAACAATCCTTTTTTGCTCTTTCTGTATCTAACTTCTAACACAATATTACTCTCTAACTGAATTAACTAGACAAGTTTGGGTCCTGATTAGAATTTGCAGCTATTTATAAAGTAAAAAAATTTGCAAAAATTTCCAATTTTAAGTTATGCATATAATGAAATATAAGATTGGTCGCGGTTTCCAATACAGAGGTAGCTGTCTAAAAAGGCATTGCCATCCTTCTTGTGATTTAGTTTCTAAGCTTTATTGTCATAACTGACAAATAATATGCTGTTTCCACGCTGTTTTCTTCTCTTATCTGTTTTTGGCCCAGGCTTGATGATTGAGAGGTGACTGACCAACTATGAGTGCAGGCTACCAGGGATCTTTATCAGGCTGTTTGGGAATCCTGTGGTGTCTGTAGCTTGGTCTCCTGCAGGGAAATTTAGTTCCTGTATGAATTTATGCTGTCTCTTCACATTCAACATAATTTTGTCACCTTGTGTTTGTGCCTCCTCTGCAGATTTTTCCAGTGGAAATATAGTTTCAACAATAATGGGCTATAATTCCACAGTCATGTGTCTGTTAAAGAATAGATTTGAGTAACAAGTTTCAATGTTGGTTGAAAACCTTCATACTGACTTGTGCTGTATTTTATCCTTTCAAAGCTGGATTTCATTAATTCTCTTTTATAAACTACCAGGTGTAATTGTGAGCTACTCTTGCGAGAAATTAGAAGAACTATAAACTCGAGGCACTTTTTCTTTAGCCTTCCATAATGTTTTATTTCTATATTAGGGCCTGTAATGGCAACAGTGATTAATTGATTTCAATTCTAAATCTAAATTGCGTAATCCAAAATATCACCAACAATATCTTATACATCATCATCAAAATTATCATACATATTTGATGGCTTCCCTGATTCTTTGGTAAAGTTTTGAAATAGACATAACATAGCTGAAAACAAAATGTTTATTACTATCTAAATGGTCATCTATTGTACCTTAATGACCATTCAATGACCAATATTTTGCAAGATGAAGCGAAAATATTGTGTTTTGAAAATAGATAAACAACAGCTATTATGATATTTGAACAAAAGACTAAATTAAAAGCAATGAGGCATTTGTTACTTCTCTATCAGATTTTCATGCAACTCTACATGGGATTTAGAAAAAGTAAACACGTATCAGTAAAAGAGCTATTGTCTGCCTTTTCAGGACTGCAGCTTTCACTTGAATAAAAACTATAACTTTCAGTCTTATTACGAAGTAACTATAACTATAATACCTATTGTGGGGCTATTACTAGAAAATGAAACATTGAAAATAACTGTCAAACATCCAAAAATTGACATGATGACTTTCATGAACAATTTTCCAAAGCTGTCACTGAAAAAAATCATTGGGAGCCATCATAAATTCAGAAAAATGAGACAAAAACTCCTCTATCTTTCATCTCTTATATTACACACACATTTTTAAAGTTGAGAAGGTTTCCAGGGGAAATATAGCCTTCAGTAACAAAGCTACAATTTAAAACATTTGAATACCAACATAGTGACTGCAACACACACTATTAAAGTGAGTTGAAAGGCAAAAATTGTTTTTATTGATTTCTTGAGTAGCAATCTATATAATGAGGTATTTTCATGTTGATCTATTTATTCCTGTATTTCATTGATTTGTTAACTTATTGTGAAACCTTTACTGACAAATTAAACAGTGATTGACAATGTTGAAACTTCTTACCATCAAAACATTTTAACGTGGTGACTTTGATTCACAATTTTTCAAGTGGGTTTTCAAGGGGAAATGAAGTGAGAAACGTTTCTTAGCCAATAATAAAGGTTCCCCTGCTGATACTAAAGCTGTTTGAAATTTTTTTAATACCTTGTGTAGTGTTTAAGCTATTAAGATGCCCTCATTGATGACGGAGCAAGAACGCAGTCAGAGACTGTGACACGTGACCTTGTGACGTTAAGTGGTGGAAACGGAGAAACGTTTTGATGTAATGTAGTAGTGAGTTCAATGAGGTTCATGACAGGTAACAATGGTGCAAATTCTGATAAAAGCATAGAACTTGGTTAAAATATAGAATTTGATAAGCGTGACAAGATAGAATATAGACCCATTTCGGGAAAAAACCCTTGTGCTATTTTTAGACTGAGGTGCTAATGCCCAGTACTCAGAATACATTAGTATGGTCAATATATTCATGTAAACTATGAAACTTGGCAAACTGACACAATTTGTCTTGCTGATAGTGATAAAAATAGCATGGCTTTTGCAATCTACGAAGAATGCAGAGGAATGGTACTTCGATATTATGAATTAGCAATATCACGATGAAAAAGCTGATGATGACGATGATGATGATGATGATTATTATTACTATTACCATGATTATTACCATGATTATTACCATGATTATTACTATTATTATTACTATTACTATTATTATTTGGAATTAAAAAGTTTGCAACTAGATCTGCACAGCCTAAACTCTTCATTAAGTTTTGGCACATTTCTGTATTGGTGTAATTGTTCTGACTAGGCCTGATCCCTGTTTTGTGATATGACTTTTCAAGCTTTATTCCCATAACTCGGCAACTATACAGAGTAAATTAGGGGCCAAGGGCTCATTTTCAAAAATTTTACAAAGGTAAACTGCTGGTATGAATATTTTCTAGATTAGGTGTGGCTGTGATGTCATTGTGACGTCATAGTTTTAATTTTCTTAAATGAAATTAAAAAATTAAATGTTTTACATCAAAATTTATTGAATCAAATGAAAGATCTCATGGATGCGATTCGAATGGTGGCATTGGTTCTGGTGTAGCGATAAAGGTTTAATTTTTTAACATTTTGAAATGTTCAAACCTTCACAAATTATCATGTTGCTGTCTGCCCAATCGTCGGCCTGTCACTGTTTCTCATTTATCTTATTGGTAGAGAAAGGAACAATCAAATCAAGGCGTTATTTGTTCATTTTTTTAAAACTTCATTTTTAAAAAAAGGAATGGAAATTTCTTTTGTTCATATCGATTGTATGCAAATAGTCGAACGTTTATGGCAAGTCAGTTTATAGAACTAATTTGCATAACAATTTCAATGCTGTGGTTCATCGTGGTACATCTCGTTTTGAGGCATGCCGCGATCAGGAAGATGCTTGTCCGATCTTTAGAAATTTACATGAATGGGTTATCATGTAATACTGGAAATACTTAATTGAATTGTTTATCAATTGAATCTGAGCCGTTGATCTGTTTGTTGATGGGATTTTATATCATTCGCAGATGGATGGGTAGAACTATCAGGGGTTGTTCAAGCCTTGTGGCGTGGTTGGATTGCTTTGGCATCGAGTTACTGATGTTCGGTAAGTTTCTTATTTATTTTAGTTTATAGTATCTTTTAGGTCTCTATTTAGGTTCTATTATTTTCATTATGGATACCCTCACTGTTTGCGTGTACAGAAGCCTATATACTTGATGTATTTTCGATTACTTGGTGTCATATATATTTTTTTACTCATTACACGTTTTGATGCGTTTGATAGATTAATGATATAATTATGATTCGCTTCTTTTCATTTCAGGATCAATCCAGACGCTGATGTCCACAGGCGGATTAATTTAGTCATATTAAATATATTGCTGAAATGTTTTCAAGGATAGGACTTTCTCCGTTATTTATCAAGAAAATGTACCTACATGAAAGGATAGAAGAATACATGTGCTGTTCGTGTGCGACTTGGCTGTTGAATGGATTCAATAATATTTTCATAATAAGACTTTTAACAAACTGGACAGTTATGGATTGATTGATTTACTTTTGTTTTTTTGTTGCATTGGAAGTATTTTGTTGATTCCATTAAGATACATCGCGTTCAAAATTATAATTATTTTTCGCCCGTTTTAAATCTTTGCTCACGCCATTTCTATGTAATAACATTTGAGTCCTGAAAATTTTTTTGCACGCAATTTCATGGTATGTTTATTTTTTCTAGTAAATTTGTTCCCTGAGCTATTATAGAGCATTCATTTTATTCCTACTTTGGAAAGGTATATTGTAACTAAATCTAAAATATTTCTATTGTCTTTTTTGACGGAATTTTGCATTTTCTCGTACTTTTAAATGGCTTTGGCCACCATTTTAGTGTTACTTTCTAAGAAATTTGTTTCGGGCGAATTCGCAATTGCAAAAAATGTTTTATAACTTTTGAGTTCTTTGTGTGCAAAGTTGTATAAATTGTTGAAAAATATGACTTCTTGTAATACATTGTAGCAAAATGTCTGAGACTGAAGAAATGCAAGAAATCATCCAAGAGAGAATAACCGTGTCTTACATAAATGGAAAAAGGTTATTATTTTGCTTACTTCATGAACTCAACAATTTCAATTAAACTCAGTATTTCCTTTGCGAATTTTTGTAACTTAAATTATAAATTAAAAACTTATATACAATTTTCCTTAACAATAAATTGCAGATAATTTATGGTCAATCTTTGCATTGGGAATTTCATGTCAATTTTTACAGTCTTAATTAGCTAAGAGAATTTATTGTGTTTTAAGATTTATTAAGTACTTTCCTATTCTTTTAGGAAATACCCTTCGAAAAAAAATTCTACGTTCTCAAAAATAAGAGTGTCAGAGATATCCAACATAAAAGAAAACAAAAAAATTTTATCTTTGAATCAAGAAAAAAAAAAGTTGAAGGAGCTAAGGTATTTATCTATCACACAAATTTTCTATCTAGACATTTGTATTGATAGAATGGACAAAACTTTAAATTGTTGTTTTTCTCAAATTATATGACCAACATTCCTTGATATTCTGCATGTTAGTTTTATTCAATCTTCATAGTTGCATATCAGTATAAATTTAGGGCTTTTTTGGCTGTTTGAGATGTTGATAGAATGGAAAAAAACATTACCTGCCTGTTTATGCTCAAAATATAACTTATCTGACAAAAAGTTCTTGATTATTTGAATATTAATTTCATTTACTCTTCATAAATGTCTGTATCAGTTTGAATTTAATGTTTCTATTTAGATGTTATATTTCTGTTTAGACTTTTTGTACGTTGGAATTTTGAATTGTTGTGTGTAAATAATTAAAGAGAATTTTAAAACAATCCTTTTTTGCTCTTTCTGTATCTAACTTCTAACACAATATTACTCTCTAACTGAATTAACTAGACAAGTTTGGGTCCTGATTAGAATTTGCAGCTATTTATAAAGTAAAAAAATTTGCAAAAATTTCCAATTTTAAGTTATGCATATAATGAAATATAAGATTGGTCGCGGTTTCCAATACAGAGGTAGCTGTCTAAAAAGGCATTGCCATCCTTCTTGTGATTTAGTTTCTAAGCTTTATTGTCATAACTGACAAATAATATGCTGTTTCCACGCTGTTTTCTTCTCTTATCTGTTTTTGGCCCAGGCTTGATGATTGAGAGGTGACTGACCAACTATGAGTGCAGGCTACCAGGGATCTTTATCAGGCTGTTTGGGAATCCTGTGGTGTCTGTAGCTTGGTCTCCTGCAGGGAAATTTAGTTCCTGTATGAATTTATGCTGTCTCTTCACATTCAACATAATTTTGTCACCTTGTGTTTGTGCCTCCTCTGCAGATTTTTCCAGTGGAAATATAGTTTCAACAATAATGGGCTATAATTCCACAGTCATGTGTCTGTTAAAGAATAGATTTGAGTAACAAGTTTCAATGTTGGTTGAAAACCTTCATACTGACTTGTGCTGTATTTTATCCTTTCAAAGCTGGATTTCATTAATTCTCTTTTATAAACTACCAGGTGTAATTGTGAGCTACTCTTGCGAGAAATTAGAAGAACTATAAACTCGAGGCACTTTTTCTTTAGCCTTCCATAATGTTTTATTTCTATATTAGGGCCTGTAATGGCAACAGTGATTAATTGATTTCAATTCTAAATCTAAATTGCGTAATCCAAAATATCACCAACAATATCTTATACATCATCATCAAAATTATCATACATATTTGATGGCTTCCCTGATTCTTTGGTAAAGTTTTGAAATAGACATAACATAGCTGAAAACAAAATGTTTATTACTATCTAAATGGTCATCTATTGTACCTTAATGACCATTCAATGACCAATATTTTGCAAGATGAAGCGAAAATATTGTGTTTTGAAAATAGATAAACAACAGCTATTATGATATTTGAACAAAAGACTAAATTAAAAGCAATGAGGCATTTGTTACTTCTCTATCAGATTTTCATGCAACTCTACATGGGATTTAGAAAAAGTAAACACGTATCAGTAAAAGAGCTATTGTCTGCCTTTTCAGGACTGCAGCTTTCACTTGAATAAAAACTATAACTTTCAGTCTTATTACGAAGTAACTATAACTATAATACCTATTGTGGGGCTATTACTAGAAAATGAAACATTGAAAATAACTGTCAAACATCCAAAAATTGACATGATGACTTTCATGAACAATTTTCCAAAGCTGTCACTGAAAAAAATCATTGGGAGCCATCATAAATTCAGAAAAATGAGACAAAAACTCCTCTATCTTTCATCTCTTATATTACACACACATTTTTAAAGTTGAGAAGGTTTCCAGGGGAAATATAGCCTTCAGTAACAAAGCTACAATTTAAAACATTTGAATACCAACATAGTGACTGCAACACACACTATTAAAGTGAGTTGAAAGGCAAAAATTGTTTTTATTGATTTCTTGAGTAGCAATCTATATAATGAGGTATTTTCATGTTGATCTATTTATTCCTGTATTTCATTGATTTGTTAACTTATTGTGAAACCTTTACTGAAAAATTAAACAGTGATTGACAATGTTGAAACTTCTTACCATCAAAACATTTTAACGTGGTGACTTTGATTCACAATTTTTCAAGTGGGTTTTCAAGGGGAAATGAAGTGAGAAACGTTTCTTAGCCAATAATAAAGGTTCCCCTGCTGATACTAAAGCTGTTTGAAATTTTTTTAATACCTTGTGTAGTGTTTAAGCTATTAAGATGCCCTCATTGATGACGGAGCAAGAACGCAGTCAGAGACTGTGACACGTGACCTTGTGACGTTAAGTGGTGGAAACGGAGAAACGTTTTGATGTAATGTAGTAGTGAGTTCAATGAGGTTCATGACAGGTAACAATGGTGCAAATTCTGATAAAAGCATAGAACTTGGTTAAAATATAGAATTTGATAAGCGTGACAAGATAGAATATAGACCCATTTCGGGAAAAAACCCTTGTGCTATTTTTAGACTGAGGTGCTAATGCCCAGTACTCAGAATACATTAGTATGGTCAATATATTCATGTAAACTATGAAACTTGGCAAACTGACACAATTTGTCTTGCTGATAGTGATAAAAATAGCATGGCTTTTGCAATCTACGAAGAATGCAGAGGAATGGTACTTCGATATTATGAATTAGCAATATCACGATGAAAAAGCTGATGATGACGATGATGATGATGATGATTATTATTACTATTACCATGATTATTACCATGATTATTACCATGATTATTACTATTATTATTACTATTACTATTATTATTTGGAATTAAAAAGTTTGCAACTAGATCTGCACAGCCTAAACTCTTCATTAAGTTTTGGCACATTTCTGTATTGGTGTAATTGTTCTGACTAGGCCTGATCCCTGTTTTGTGATATGACTTTTCAAGCTTTATTCCCATAACTCGGCAACTATACAGAGTAAATTAGGGGCCAAGGGCTCATTTTCAAAAATTTTACAAAGGTAAACTGCTGGTATGAATATTTTCTAGATTAGGTGTGGCTGTGATGTCATTGTGACGTCATAGTTTTAATTTTCTTAAATGAAATTAAAAAATTAAATGTTTTACATCAAAATTTATTGAATCAAATGAAAGATCTCATGGATGCGATTCGAATGGTGGCATTGGTTCTGGTGTAGCGATAAAGGTTTAATTTTTTAACATTTTGAAATGTTCAAACCTTCACAAATTATCATGTTGCTGTCTGCCCAATCGTCGGCCTGTCACTGTTTCTCATTTATCTTATTGGTAGAGAAAGGAACAATCAAATCAAGGCGTTATTTGTTCATTTTTTTAAAACTTCATTTTTAAAAAAAGGAATGGAAATTTCTTTTGTTCATATCGATTGTATGCAAATAGTCGAACGTTTATGGCAAGTCAGTTTATAGAACTAATTTGCATAACAATTTCAATGCTGTGGTTCATCGTGGTACATCTCGTTTTGAGGCATGCCGCGATCAGGAAGATGCTTGTCCGATCTTTAGAAATTTACATGAATGGGTTATCATGTAATACTGGAAATACTTAATTGAATTGTTTATCAATTGAATCTGAGCCGTTGATCTGTTTGTTGATGGGATTTTATATCATTCGCAGATGGATGGGTAGAACTATCAGGGGTTGTTCAAGCCTTGTGGCGTGGTTGGATTGCTTTGGCATCGAGTTACTGATGTTCGGTAAGTTTCTTATTTATTTTAGTTTATAGTATCTTTTAGGTCTCTATTTAGGTTCTATTATTTTCATTATGGATACCCTCACTGTTTGCGTGTACAGAAGCCTATATACTT
Organism: Rhopilema esculentum; assembly: GCF_057945365.1. Taxonomy (NCBI): domain Eukaryota; kingdom Metazoa; phylum Cnidaria; class Scyphozoa; order Rhizostomeae; family Rhizostomatidae; genus Rhopilema; species Rhopilema esculentum. The sequence continues at coordinate 12,502,241 of NC_142823.1, read as the reverse complement.
GATGTATTTTCGATTACTTGGTGTCATATATATTTTTTTACTCATTACACGTTTTGATGCGTTTGATAGATTAATGATATAATTATGATTCGCTTCTTTTCATTTCAGGATCAATCCAGACGCTGATGTCCACAGGCGGATTAATTTAGTCATATTAAATATATTGCTGAAATGTTTTCAAGGATAGGACTTTCTCCGTTATTTATCAAGAAAATGTACCTACATGAAAGGATAGAAGAATACATGTGCTGTTCGTGTGCGACTTGGCTGTTGAATGGATTCAATAATATTTTCATAATAAGACTTTTAACAAACTGGACAGTTATGGATTGATTGATTTACTTTTGTTTTTTTGTTGCATTGGAAGTATTTTGTTGATTCCATTAAGATACATCGCGTTCAAAATTATAATTATTTTTCGCCCGTTTTAAATCTTTGCTCACGCCATTTCTATGTAATAACATTTGAGTCCTGAAAATTTTTTTGCACGCAATTTCATGGTATGTTTATTTTTTCTAGTAAATTTGTTCCCTGAGCTATTATAGAGCATTCATTTTATTCCTACTTTGGAAAGGTATATTGTAACTAAATCTAAAATATTTCTATTGTCTTTTTTGACGGAATTTTGCATTTTCTCGTACTTTTAAATGGCTTTGGCCACCATTTTAGTGTTACTTTCTAAGAAATTTGTTTCGGGCGAATTCGCAATTGCAAAAAATGTTTTATAACTTTTGAGTTCTTTGTGTGCAAAGTTGTATAAATTGTTGAAAAATATGACTTCTTGTAATACATTGTAGCAAAATGTCTGAGACTGAAGAAATGCAAGAAATCATCCAAGAGAGAATAACCGTGTCTTACATAAATGGAAAAAGGTTATTATTTTGCTTACTTCATGAACTCAACAATTTCAATTAAACTCAGTATTTCCTTTGCGAATTTTTGTAACTTAAATTATAAATTAAAAACTTATATACAATTTTCCTTAACAATAAATTGCAGATAATTTATGGTCAATCTTTGCATTGGGAATTTCATGTCAATTTTTACAGTCTTAATTAGCTAAGAGAATTTATTGTGTTTTAAGATTTATTAAGTACTTTCCTATTCTTTTAGGAAATACCCTTCGAAAAAAAATTCTACGTTCTCAAAAATAAGAGTGTCAGAGATATCCAACATAAAAGAAAACAAAAAAATTTTATCTTTGAATCAAGAAAAAAAAAAGTTGAAGGAGCTAAGGTATTTATCTATCACACAAATTTTCTATCTAGACATTTGTATTGATAGAATGGACAAAACTTTAAATTGTTGTTTTTCTCAAATTATATGACCAACATTCCTTGATATTCTGCATGTTAGTTTTATTCAATCTTCATAGTTGCATATCAGTATAAATTTAGGGCTTTTTTGGCTGTTTGAGATGTTGATAGAATGGAAAAAAACATTACCTGCCTGTTTATGCTCAAAATATAACTTATCTGACAAAAAGTTCTTGATTATTTGAATATTAATTTCATTTACTCTTCATAAATGTCTGTATCAGTTTGAATTTAATGTTTCTATTTAGATGTTATATTTCTGTTTAGACTTTTTGTACGTTGGAATTTTGAATTGTTGTGTGTAAATAATTAAAGAGAATTTTAAAACAATCCTTTTTTGCTCTTTCTGTATCTAACTTCTAACACAATATTACTCTCTAACTGAATTAACTAGACAAGTTTGGGTCCTGATTAGAATTTGCAGCTATTTATAAAGTAAAAAAATTTGCAAAAATTTCCAATTTTAAGTTATGCATATAATGAAATATAAGATTGGTCGCGGTTTCCAATACAGAGGTAGCTGTCTAAAAAGGCATTGCCATCCTTCTTGTGATTTAGTTTCTAAGCTTTATTGTCATAACTGACAAATAATATGCTGTTTCCACGCTGTTTTCTTCTCTTATCTGTTTTTGGCCCAGGCTTGATGATTGAGAGGTGACTGACCAACTATGAGTGCAGGCTACCAGGGATCTTTATCAGGCTGTTTGGGAATCCTGTGGTGTCTGTAGCTTGGTCTCCTGCAGGGAAATTTAGTTCCTGTATGAATTTATGCTGTCTCTTCACATTCAACATAATTTTGTCACCTTGTGTTTGTGCCTCCTCTGCAGATTTTTCCAGTGGAAATATAGTTTCAACAATAATGGGCTATAATTCCACAGTCATGTGTCTGTTAAAGAATAGATTTGAGTAACAAGTTTCAATGTTGGTTGAAAACCTTCATACTGACTTGTGCTGTATTTTATCCTTTCAAAGCTGGATTTCATTCATTCTCTTTTATAAACTACCAGGTGTAATTGTGAGCTACTCTTGCGAGAAATTAGAAGAACTATAAACTCGAGGCACTTTTTCTTTAGCCTTCCATAATGTTTTATTTCTATATTAGGGCCTGTAATGGCAACAGTGATTAATTGATTTCAATTCTAAATCTAAATTGCGTAATCCAAAATATCACCAACAATATCTTATACATCATCATCAAAATTATCATACATATTTGATGGCTTCCCTGATTCTTTGGTAAAGTTTTGAAATAGACATAACATAGCTGAAAACAAAATGTTTATTACTATCTAAATGGTCATCTATTGTACCTTAATGACCATTCAATGACCAATATTTTGCAAGATGAAGCGAAAATATTGTGTTTTGAAAATAGATAAACAACAGCTATTATGATATTTGAACAAAAGACTAAATTAAAAGCAATGAGGCATTTGTTACTTCTCTATCAGATTTTCATGCAACTCTACATGGGATTTAGAAAAAGTAAACACGTATCAGTAAAAGAGCTATTGTCTGCCTTTTCAGGACTGCAGCTTTCACTTGAATAAAAACTATAACTTTCAGTCTTATTACGAAGTAACTATAACTATAATACCTATTGTGGGGCTATTACTAGAAAATGAAACATTGAAAATAACTGTCAAACATCCAAAAATTGACATGATGACTTTCATGAACAATTTTCCAAAGCTGTCACTGAAAAAAATCATTGGGAGCCATCATAAATTCAGAAAAATGAGACAAAAACTCCTCTATCTTTCATCTCTTATATTACACACACATTTTTAAAGTTGAGAAGGTTTCCAGGGGAAATATAGCCTTCAGTAACAAAGCTACAATTTAAAACATTTGAATACCAACATAGTGACTGCAACACACACTATTAAAGTGAGTTGAAAGGCAAAAATTGTTTTTATTGATTTCTTGAGTAGCAATCTATATAATGAGGTATTTTCATGTTGATCTATTTATTCCTGTATTTCATTGATTTGTTAACTTATTGTGAAACCTTTACTGAAAAATTAAACAGTGATTGACAATGTTGAAACTTCTTACCATCAAAACATTTTAACGTGGTGACTTTGATTCACAATTTTTCAAGTGGGTTTTCAAGGGGAAATGAAGTGAGAAACGTTTCTTAGCCAATAATAAAGGTTCCCCTGCTGATACTAAAGCTGTTTGAAATTTTTTTAATACCTTGTGTAGTGTTTAAGCTATTAAGATGCCCTCATTGATGACGGAGCAAGAACGCAGTCAGAGACTGTGACACGTGACCTTGTGACGTTAAGTGGTGGAAACGGAGAAACGTTTTGATGTAATGTAGTAGTGAGTTCAATGAGGTTCATGACAGGTAACAATGGTGCAAATTCTGATAAAAGCATAGAACTTGGTTAAAATATAGAATTTGATAAGCGTGACAAGATAGAATATAGACCCATTTCGGGAAAAAACCCTTGTGCTATTTTTAGACTGAGGTGCTAATGCCCAGTACTCAGAATACATTAGTATGGTCAATATATTCATGTAAACTATGAAACTTGGCAAACTGACACAATTTGTCTTGCTGATAGTGATAAAAATAGCATGGCTTTTGCAATCTACGAAGAATGCAGAGGAATGGTACTTCGATATTATGAATTAGCAATATCACGATGAAAAAGCTGATGATGACGATGATGATGATGATGATTATTATTACTATTACCATGATTATTACCATGATTATTACCATGATTATTACTATTATTATTACTATTACTATTATTATTTGGAATTAAAAAGTTTGCAACTAGATCTGCACAGCCTAAACTCTTCATTAACAACGATCCTGTCCCTTTTGTGAAACATGGCCAATCTTTCAAATACCTGGGTCGTTTCTTCAATTATGATATGAAGAACCAGGAACACAAGGATCACTTGACCTCTTCTCTCCGTGAGATGCTCAAAGTTATCGATTCCTTGAGAATTCACCCGCGGAACAAAATTCTACTGTTTAATCAATACATCCTTTCAAAGCTCTCTTGGGATCTCACAGTTGCTAATCTCTCCAAAACGTGGGTTTGCGAAAACTTAGATCAGCTTGTCAAAAAATTCAAACAGTGGCTCGAGCTTCCAATATCTTCGACATTGAGTGGCATAGTTCTTTCTCGTAAACACTTTGGTCTTGAGCTTCTGCTTCCTTCCGTAAAGTTTCAACAGTGCCAGATTGTTCTTCGAAACTCACTCAAATCTTCGCCCAACGAAAACATCAAATCCCTATGGATGAACACCAATTATGGACCTAATATACAGTTCGACGCATACAAGAACACTAAGGCCGTACTGAAATGTGTAAGGGATGAACACACTGAAAAGCTCAAAACTCAGTTAACATCTCAAGGCTTCATCATTTCATTCCTGCTTGAGCATTCATATACAAAGTTAACCTCACTCTGGTCTGCAGCTCAAAGTAAACTTCCAAAAAACATCTTCAACTTTACGATAAGGTATCTCAACAACACACTAGCCACAAGGAACAACCTCTGCTTATGGAAAATTAGCTCTTCTCCAGATTGCTCATTCTGCCTTCAGCCTGAATCACTTCTTCATGTCGTAGCTGGATGTAACAAATACCTTGAGCAAGGGCGTTTTACTTGGAGGCACGACTCTGCCCTGCACTTCATTGCATCATCATTTCAATGTATCCGAGATGTATTCATATATGCTGAGATTCCCGCTTATTTATCACCATGTATCATAACTGGCGATTTGTTCCGTCCCGACATGCTAATCAAAACTGCTTCTAACTGTCTGTATGTCATCGAATTAACTGTTGGGTTCGAGACTAACCTGGACAATAACGCTTCGCGTAAAGCTGAGAAGTGCCGTTCCCTTCTAAAGGAACTACGCCCTAAGTTCAAAAAAGTAAACTTTGTTAATCTATCTATCAGCTGTCTCGGTATCTTTGGTAACTCCTGTGATTCTTTCATCGATATGTGTGATGAACTAAAACTTGACTACCAACACCGTAACTTTATAATTAAAAAACTGTCAGCAATAATTATACGCACATCCTATTATATATTCTGTATGCGCAATAAGACTTGGACAAACCCTGAACTGCTCTCCTTCTAAAGATTCTTTGCACTGATATGATTTTATTTAAATGTTATAACTTTTGTAAAGTTAGTAAACTTCTCACCAGGCTAGCCGATAGTAACTACCTGTAAAGTGAGGTTACTGTTGTAAGTAGAAGAATATAAAATAAAAAATGTTTTCATTATTATGATTTTGATGACAACAATAAAGATAATCATGATGATGTAAGATAGACAGCATTTTAGTGGAGCATTTTTATTATTTTTGATGCTGTTTGTGGTTGATTATAATTGTAATAATTCTAAGAATAGGAGCCGAGCTCCTATGTGAAAGAACAGCAGGGAAGACTAACAGAGAGTTAGTTTATTGAACACAGAATATCTTCTTTTTGAAATTGAGATATAAACAATTATAGTCTTTAATGTGAATTAACTCAAACCCAAAGAATACCTTTCAATTAGAAAGAAATCACACATTTATCAATTGATAACGAACACTACATAAAAAATCACAGATTTTAAAAAAAAATTGAAAATAAGACGGTATTACAAAAATCACTCAAATGACAACTATTTTAACAATTTCGGTTGTTTGAAAATGTGTTACATCGAGAGAATAAATTGGAATAAAATTTCAGGGGGTGTTTAGATGTGCTTATCTTATCGTGAAATAATCATATGTAATGTATGTTGTAACCAAAATCGATTTAGTTTTGGAGTATTTCATGGTTGGAAAAACAATTGTCTTTCCATAGATATTCATCTGAGTAACAATGTTTCTGTTCGCAACCAATCACTGCCAGGTTGTTTGGTTGTATACGCCATAAAGAGAAAAATATTTTGTTGTTTATCCTAATCGCTTTATGGTCTGCTTTATGGGCTGGCTCTTCCCTGCTATTGTTAACGTTGATGAAATTATTTATTTTTCTATATTTTCTATGGGTGCTTATAAATGTTTTTGTTTAGTGAGCAAGCATTTGTTTAGGAAAAGTCATGGTAATTAGAAAGAACAGAACGATTCTCGGTTTTAGTTCAGTCAATAAGCTGATTGGATAACATGGTTTTAAGGAATGCAACATTTGGCGTTACAGGAATTCTTATTATATAACTAGAAGCATTATTTGGTTGGCGACAAAGATGGTGTCAAATAAATGGAGCAATTCTGTTTTGATGACATGAAATTTTGAAATTCTGTTTGGTTATAGTCGATATCGATTTGTTTAAGCTCCAGAAATTTATTTTGGAGCTCCGAAGGAATTTCTTTGTATGTTTGGGCAACATCTGTCTCCAAAAAGCTTCCCAAGACATCAATTGTAGCATTCAAAGAGAGTTGTTGATTCATTCATCTATTCCAGGTAGCTTCTACGTGATCTGTAGGTTGCTAACCATGGTCCTCCAAGAAACCCTGTCACTACACCTACTTTTCAGGATACCATAGTTCTGGGTGTTAATATCGTCCATCCAAGTCCTTCTTTGCCTACCGCTAGATCTTTTCCCTTCAATGTACCCCTCCACGCGATGTTACAAAAAACTGCTCCACTTGATCCTCTTGCCACATGCCCAAAGAGTGCAGCTTTTCTCTTTGCTATGATGGTAAGAAGCATAGGGGTTACATTCATTCTTTATAGCACTTCTTCGTCGGAAACCCTATCTGTCAACAATCTTCTATAACACCACATCTCCAATGCCCGAATCTTGTCCATCATTTCTTTCCCAATAGTCAATGCCTTGCATCCATAAGTAAGAACAGACCAGACATATGTTTTCAGGAGGTTTATTTTCGTTTTCCTGTTGATGTTACTGTTGAACAATTCTTTGTATCGTTGGAATGCAATCTTAACCTTGTTGTCCTTTTTCTTATTTCGTCTGTGCAGCGTCCATCCTCTTTGATTTGTGATCCTACATAGCAGTAGCATTTTACTTTTTCTAAAACAGTCTTTCCTGGTGTTATTTGGATTTTGTTCCCGGAAATTTTTGATGGCCATTACTTTGGTCTTTTTAGCATTTAATTCCATTCCGTGGATCTTGCATGTTTCATTTAATCTTGTTATCATTACTTGGAGATCGTGTTCTGTTTCTGCGATGATGATCATGTCGTCAGCACATCTAATATTAGTTATTGTGACACCATTTACTTTGATTCCTCTTGTGTCATCTAAAGCTTCCCAGATAAGTTCTTTGCTATACATATTGAATAGAATTGGTGAGAGGATGCAGCCTGTCGCACACCTTTTTTGATCTTAAAACTTCTTGACTCGCCGTTCATAGTTCTGACTACTGCTGTTTGGTTCCAATAAAGATTGCTGATTAACCTTGGTGATTGCTTGTTAAAATCGTTATCTCGCATGTTAGGGTAAGGGGGCATTTTGCAATTGGCATACAGCAAGTGCAAGATTGGCATGTTATGAATCTTTCCGTACTTGTAGTTGCTAATTTTGTTGCAAAATTTTTGTTTACGCATGTATTGGTAAGGGAAACTTTAGGTTTGTCTATAGGTTACTAGTGAAAACTTTACCAATGTACATTTGTCTTTACCAATTATAAATTTCTACGCAATAAAAACAAATTTGAAACTTAACTGCCTATGCAATACCTTTTTATCTACATGAGCGTAAATTAAGTGTCAAATTTGATTTTGCTTTATAGTAAAGTTTACATTTCATGGCAAATTTTCCAGCTACATACATGAAAAAAATTTGATTCATGTTGTCTCATTTTATTGAAAGCTGACTCAACTTAACCTTAAACCAAGTGTTTACTATTTCTTTCGAATTTTTTCTGTTTGTAAGGTCCTTCTCGCAAGCAAGAACTGCTGTTCTTGCAAGCAAGAACAATTAAGTCATCAAGAGGTTCATGCTTCATCATTGAATGAAGGCAGTTCTTAACGATCTTTAGCTGATGTAAAGTTCGTTCACCCTTTGCCACTGACACAGAGGCCGTGAGTAAGAGCTGATACACTCTGCTGACAATGAATGAAAGACTGTCTGGTGCTTGTGTGCTCTGGAAGAATTTGGGCATTTTGACCCAATCATAGTGGCAAAAATTTCCAATTCGATGATCAGGACTTCTGCTTCAATTCTATGGGCAGGAGGAAATAAATTACAGATATCTTCAGCTGTTTTTTTTCTTGGCTTCTTCATTGGTGGCTGCTAACAATCTGCTAGAGGCTTAATCTTTTCAAGACAAGCTTTTATCTTTGCCGAATATTCAGTGATGAGGGAATCAGGGACCAAGCCCATCTCCTTCCGGTAAAATTCTTGGAATAACAACACAGCCGTTGTTGCTAGATTTTCGACAATTCCCTGGGGTGGATGTCTAGCTTTGTGGTGAGGTCTGTACTCCAACATTGGGTAGATATCTTGCTGTTCTGCAAAAGCAACCATAGCATCCACCTCCGCATACATTGCTGTTTTGTCCTTTCGAATTTCTGCGAGATTCTTTACAGTGGTGTCAATGAGCTTAGAGGTGTGGAGAATATTGAGCGGCTTGTGTGAAGAATAGGAGAATATAGAATGGCTTGAGCAGTCAGAGTGGTTAAAATGGTTGAGTGGTCAGAGTGGTTTGAGTGGTTAGAATGGCTTCAGCGGTCAGAGTGGTTTGAGTGGTCAGAGTGGTTAGAATGGCTTGAGCGGTTGGAGTGGTTTGAGTGGTTCAACTGGCTTGAGTGGTCAGAGTAGTTTGAGTGGTAAGAATGGCTTGAGCGGTTGGAGTGGTTTGAGTGGTCAGAGTGGTTTGAGTGGTCAGAGTGGTTTGAGTGGTTAGAATGGTTTGAGTGGTCAGACTGGTTTGAGTGGTCAGAGTGGTTTGAGTGGTCAGACTGGTTTGAGTGGTCAGAGTGGTTAGAATGGCTTGAGCGGTTGGAGTGGTTTGAGTGGTTCAACTGGCTTGAGTGGTCAGAGTAGTTTGAGTGGTAAGAATGGCTTGAGCGGTTGGAGTGGTTTGAGTGGTCAGAGTGGTTTGAGTGGTTAGAATGGTTTGAGTGGTCGGACTGGTTTGAGTGGTCAGAGTGGTTTGAGTGGTCAGACTGGTTTGAGTGGTTTGAGCGGTTGGAGTGGTTTGAGTGGTTCAACTGGCTTGAGTGGTCAGAGTAGTTTGAGTGGTAAGAATGGCTTGAGCGGTTGGAGTGGTTTGAGTGGTCAGAGTGGTTTGAGTGGTTAGAATGGTTTGAGTGGTCGGACTGGTTTGAGTGGTCAGAGTGGTTTGAGTGGTCAGACTGGTTTGAGTGGTTTGAGCGGTTGGAGTGGTTTGAGTGGTTCAACTGGCTTGAGTGGTCAGAGTAGTTTGAGTGGTAAGAATGGCTTGAGCGGTTGGAGTGGTTTGAGTGGTCAGAGTGGTTTGAGTGGTTAGAATGGTTTGAGTGGTCAGACTGGTTTGAGTGGTCAGAGTGGTTTGAGTGGTCAGACTGGTTTGAGTGGTCAGAGTGGTTTGAGTGGTCAGAGTGGTTAGAATGGCTTGAGCGATTGGAGTGGTTTGAGTGGTTCAACTGGCTTGAGTGGTCAGAGTAGTTTGAGTGGTAAGAATGGCTTGAGCGGTTGGAGTGGTTTGAGTGGTCAGACTGGTTTGAGTGGTCAGAGTGGTTTGAGTGGTCAGACTGGTTTGAGTGGTCAGAGTGGTTTGAGTGGTCAGACTGGTTTGAGTGGTCAGAGTGGTTTGAGTGGTCAGACTGGTTTGAGTGGTCAGACTGGTTTGAGTGGTTTGAGCGGTTGGAGTGGTTTGAGTGGTTCAACTGGCTTGAGTGGTCAGAGTAGTTTGAGTGGTCAGAGTGGTTTGAGTGGTTAGAATGGTTTGAGTGGTCAGACTGGTTTGAGTGGTCAGAGTGGTTTGAGTGGTCAGACTGGTTTGAGTGGTCAGAGTGGTTTGAGTGGTCAGAGTGGTTAGAATGGCTTGAGCGGTTGGAGTGGTTTGAGTGGTTCAACTGGCTTGAGTGGTCAGAGTGGTTTGAGTGGTTAGAATGGCTTGAGCGGTTGGAGTGGTTTGAGTGGTCAGAGTGGTTAGAATGGTTTGAGTGGTCAGACTGGTTTGAGTGGTCAGAGTGGTTTGAATGGTCAGAGTGGTTTGTTGCTTTTCATTTGCAAAAGTCACTTCTTGGGTCTCTGGGATATGATTTTTTCTATCTCTGAACAACTGTATTCAAGTCTTAAAGGTCTTTAGGTCGTTGGCAGATATGTTTTCATTGAGTCTTTTCAGTCGTTTTTTACTTTTCCAGCGATCCAAATGACGGAAAACGATGACGTAGGAACCAGGCTTTAATAGGGCTGTGTTGCTGTGTTGTGAACAAACCAAAAACACAGCTCATTTGCCATTTTGCACCTTGTCCAATGGCGGAAGATGCTCTAGTGCTTCAATACGTTCAATAACTTGTACTATAGTTCTGTGAGTTTTGAAAACATGAAAGCCATTCCATTAAGTGACAGTATAAGCTATTACGATCCTAATGTTTATTCTCTACAGATCCTATCACTAGATTTTACTGACAATGCTAACTTAAATGTATTAACAACAACTTTTGCAGCAGCAATGCCTCACCAAATTAAGTCTGCGTTCTTTAACCCAGGGGCAGTTAGATGCAGATTGGGAACACATGAATATAAGGAATCTGATGATGCTAGATTAATGCGAAGACTTGATAATATGTATCTTTTAGATTTTCAGGAATGTAAACTGAAGAATATTGATGGTTATAGGACAGCTTCAAGTATTCTTTTTAAAGGTAAGAAATTATGATTTGAATATCCCTTAATGGTACTTGGAGAATGGCCAACACAGTTTTATTTTTTGTCAAATTGTATACAACAGGTTGAAAAGGAACCAACTTTACAGTGGATCAGCTAATTCATAGGGTTAAGTCTGTACTTGATTCAAAAAATAAGAAACATGAGTTTCGGAGTGCTTTTACCCCACTAAGGTACTATTTCTCAAATGCCAATCAGTTGCAATCATTAAAATTAAGACCTGCATCTATTTTGACAAATCAAGACATCTTTTGTTTACAAGATCACAAATTCAGTTTCTGGCAATTACAGCATTAATAAGGACTTGTGGGGATGTGAAAATATTCCTCTTGAATGTCTTCCTATAGGTTACCAAAGCAAGTTTCCCCCAGGTAAATACGTCATGTGACCTCCTACAATGCCTGCCAAAAGTAGTTGGAACACCGAGATTGTACTCGTAATAAATGTATATTTTTCAGCTCATTTCTCTTTTTCATGTCCCTAAACATGGGTTACAAAATTTGCGTGCTAGCATACATTTGTTGTCATTTTCCAGTCGCAATCTAACATTGTATATGGGGGGAGGGGACACGTTTAGTAGGAAAGATGATTGAACTGTTCCAACACTTTTGGCGGGCATTGTTATTTTGCATTCTTTTCGTGTATCAAAGACTGACATGTTAAAGATGACTATTGTAGGGTTTTGGGGGATGAGCATTCTAATGGAATCAAAATTGAAGGTGTATGGCTAACGTGTGATGTCATAATTGGTATATTTTAAATGTTCCGTCTTGTTTTCCCGACAATTATTGTTTATTGTTGATTTTTCTATCTATTCAAGGTATCATAACACCATTCGTCTCTTTGATCTGTTATTCCGTACATTTTTTAGCTTTATTTGCTCATAATGTTTGCTTTACAGGGTAATTTGTAGCCTCCATTATATATCCTTCTTCAAATGGATACAAAGCTGGCTACTTTTTATCTTAAGCTGTACTTCAAAGAGACATTTAGTAAAGTGGTGGCAGCACAATAGCATTTGAAGCTATCTGAAAGTTATAAAAATCAAGTTCCTTGACTTTTTTCATACAAAATTGAACGTATTTAAATGTTTGAATAATATTCTGTTTCATAAAGGGTAAGCGATATACAATACTTTAAAATAACAAGTCATTTAATTGGAGAATCAAATGCTGATTGCAAATAGTTAAAAGGTGAATTATATTGAGCGGATAGCTAGGATTTAACATTGACAGCTGTGGATTTCGGTTGTTATTTGGGATGAGAAGAACCCTTTTTAAAACATGGAAACGAGGCTTACTTCTAATAGAATTTCAAATGAGCCTTATGAGCAAGACATAATTTGTAGTGATAAATATTACATCAAATAAAGGGCATGTGACATTTGGAATGCTTAATCTATTGTGACATTCGTCATAAATTATAGTTTTGATATTAGAATGTAGGGTGGGAGTAAACAACTTTAAATTGTGATATGAGGCGTCAGTTCTGGTACTAAAGAAATTTTGAGAAATATTGGAGGAAGAATTGCATTTTCAAGGAGGATTACGGATAAAAAAAGAACGTACATTTATTTTATGAGAACAAAGACAAACTTGTCACTACGAGAAATTAGCAGACTATAAAATGTATCGCCGTCCTCTGTCCTGAGAATATGCAGAGAGGGAATCAACGCAAAGAGTGAGGTAGAAAGCAAAGCTGGTAAAATCAAAGCAGGAAGACCACGTCTCTTTACTGAATGAGATAGAGCACGGTACATAGGAACATTTTTGGGTACGAGAAAAGAAAACCGCAACGTAACAGTGCTTCAAGTGGGCAGGAAGGCCGGTATGACACATGTCAGCTGTAGGACTTTGATACCAACATTGAATGAAGCAAAGTACTATAAATTAACGGCAAGAAGAAAGGGTGTTTTATCGGCTGACGACCGATTAAAACGCGTAAAATTTGCGAGAGAGGCAATAAGAAAATACGGCAGTTGCTTTTGGAGTGATGATGTTTTGATCCATCTAGATGGCGTCTCATTTATACACAAGAGCAATCCCTATAGAGAAGCAGTATCAGCGCAGGGCAAAGTGTACAGACAGAAGAACGAAGGACTAAAGATAACTAGCAGAGAATTGAAAAATTTGCCTGCCGGGAAAAGAATACATTTCCTGGGTGGCATCAGTTCTGGATTTGGTGTGTCATTAATCGAGGAATACACGAAAATGGAGGGACATTATTTTGAAAAGTTTGTGCAGAAAACTCTTCACAAAAAGCTTCTTGAAGTGGCTGATGTGAAAGGAAGAGAAAAGTTGGTATTTGTCATGGATAATGATCCTTCACAATCAAGCAAGGTGGCACTTGACGCTGTAGATGAGTGCGGAATACAGTTTCTGAATATACCTCCTAGATCACCGGATATAAATCCTATAGAAAATATCTTTCATAATATAAGATTGGCGTTGAGGAAAGAAGCAATGGAGAGAAAGATTTGCAAGGAAACTTACGCTGAATTCAAACAAAGAATTATGAAGAACTTAAAAGATTGCGATACATCATTAGTTGATAATACGATAGGAACTGTACATAAAAGACTGCAAATTCTGGCACGCAATAAAGGTTATCCAACGAAATATTAAAAAAAGCTTTTAAGTAATGTTATAACGCTATGTCCATTTCTTGACAGTGTATCTCGAACAGAAGAATAAGGGGGACTTTTTCATGTTTACAAGTAATTTTGAAACAGGGAGGGTAAAACTTAGTGTAAACAATGGCTAGTACAGCAGATTTCAACAGTATGCTCTTCTACACCGGCTATTACAGCATGCATATCATTGACAACCGTGCCTCGCTAAAACTTTAACCAGACCAGCATAAAAATTTGAATTGAATTGGAGTGTCAATTTTTTTTCAACGTTCAACGGTTGGAAAAATTATAAGTTTTGATGAAATACAAAGCAGTTCAGATATAGAAACAGAAAATTTTTTTGAACAATAATAGGGTGGGAGCTGCATATTTTTAAGATTTCTCCACGCTCAAGGCTTTTTTGATAATAACATACTCAATGAGGTCATTGAACTTTCAAATTGCTGTTGAACGTGAAATTTGTCCTTTTTTCGTGTCGGAAGAAAGGAAAAGCTGATAAATAAGTTATCCACAATGTTGAATAACTTACTGTACACCCCAGCATGTCATTTTCAAAAGAATAAGTTAAAGGAAACTATTGCTGTGGATAATTTTCAAATAATTTTCCATTTGTTACTCGTTGGTTAAATGACAACGAAAATGAACAACATCAACAACAAAAGTACAAGGACATAATGATAGTGTTCAAGACAACAGAAGGCTTGCAAAGCAACGTGCACAGATGGGAACAGCCTTTTGTTTCTCCAAAGGTATTTGAAAGGGGAAGCTAAACATTCTCCACCGTACATTGATCATCTCAGTCTTGCGGTCATCGAGAAGACCATTCTTTACGAATGTTATTGGGGCCTTGGATGTTGAAAGATCAGCGTATCTTTTTCAAAGAGAATGTCCTCGCTATATGAGGTTTTTGGGGCTGCAAAATGAACAACATGGCCTTCAAGGAGAAGTAATATATCACTCCAAGGTAGAATTATTGGCAAGTACCTGAAATCGTTCAGGAGTATTATTTCTTTGTCCTCCACATCCAGTCAATCATACGAACATGTGGCAGGAGAAAGAAATGACTTGAAGATTAACCAGAGAGGACCCGAAATTAATGTTTTGCCACAATTTGCTGGCCACAATTGTAAATGTTTCGCCCCTTCCCACAACCCATGACTAAAAGTTTTACGATCGCATTTAAAAAGACTGCTCTTTCTATTTGATTGTTCTCTAGAATTTAAAGAACACAAGAAAGCCACCCGCCCCCACAGACGCATTTTTCCTTCAAGTACCCTTGAAGGATCTCAAGGCAAGTCTGTGAGGATCGCTCAAACTTTTCCCTGGCAAACTGCATGTCCCAGACAGATTTCAGCAGTTCAGATAGTTTCTTTCCGCACCTGTTCAGTACGAATTCATACAGCGCAGAATCCCCAACTAACTTCCTGCTGTTGCCTATGCCAAAACCTCCAGCATGGTACATATCTTGAATTTGATAATTAAATCTGCAACCCGAAGATTTTTAAGCTTTTTCTTTTTTTCTTTCAACCTCTTTTCCCCCTTTTCACAGTTGGCTTTCTTTGCATTTAGCGTTCTCGGTGCCTGCACTAATCTTGGATGGTTCAAGCTGGTCACAAAATCAGGATCCTCTTTTGTGACATACGCAAAGGCAGTGTGATATCCAGGATGGCCTGAAAAATTTACGACAATGCTCAAGCAGTCTTTCAATAAATTTTTCACTTTCAGTCAGCGCTGATTCTTGCTGAGAAGAACACACATATGAAGTGGAAGCCATCCTCTTTATGGGGTTCCATGGAACACGCCCATTGCACCACTTTGGTAGTGGTACTTCCATGAAAAGCTGTAACAACAGCATCCGCGAAAGAATGGTGATTAAACGCTTCGGTATTTGCATTACTGTATGTAACAATGTATATCTTTCGACCTGTGTCAGTTGGAATCTCCCCTGAGTTTTTCGGCCATAGCGTAATATGGAAGTAAATGATATCGTCAATATAAGTTAACCCTGCTTGTATTACATAGACAGGTTGTTTTAAATCAACCGTCTCTAAACATCCCTAAACATGGGTTACAAAATTTGCGTACATTTGTTGTCATTTTCCAGTCGCAATCCAACATTGAATATGGGGGGGGGGGAGGACACGTTTAGTAGGAAAGATGATTGAACTGTTCCAACACTTTTGGCAGGCATTGTAGGTTGTAATAGTGGATATGTTATTTGTTGGAAACAGTTTGATGGATGTGCACATGCATTCCATAACAGGCGTCTGACAAATGAAGATGTACGCACTTTATGACAAACATTTCTAAAGAAAGAGCTTGAGCGGCTTGAAAAAATTGCAAAAGATGCAGTTTTATCACAGGAAGTTAGAGATTATATCAATGATAATATATATAATGAAACAAATAAGGAAGTTGACGATGACCCATGAGTAGAAGAAATCACAGAGGCAGAGGTAATAAACAAAATTGGGGAACTAACTGAAGAATTATATAGTCTCTCACCTCCTTATTTAATTTCTGAAGGACTCTCTTCTAGTGACTGTATTTAAAGTAATGATAATCGTCGTCCTCATTGTAGAATCTTTAAGCATGAAATATAAGGGCATAAAAAAAATCTGAGGATAAAAAGCACTGTCCAATTTGTCCAGGAAGTATTTGTTCTGCTTCAGGACTTTGCATTCCATGTACTTGTGATTTTCATACTTCCCAGCAGGCAGTGCCCAAGAAGAAAGTTCAATTCTCTTTTCATTAATCTTTGTCAGATATTATCAATAAATGCATTATCTCTTCACAGATATCACAGGAGCAGATGGCAAGATCATTTTGGTGCAATGCTTGTACAGCAGTTTCCTTGTAGACTAGCATTTTCTCTCTAGAGCCTTTCCCTTTGATAGTAGCCTTTTGACAGTCATCAATATGGAAATAATTTTAGAGCAATGATTCTCTGCAGTAAACTAGACTATGTTGATTCATTTATGGCCGTGTTCCATCAAGAAATGGAGGAAGGTTATGGTAAAACAGTGAGAGGTGCAAACTACACCCAGCTTGAAAGAAAGTTATAAGAGGGTAGTATGGTTTTCATTTTTCCAGTTTTTCATGATAGTCTCTATTTTTGTTCCTGTTGATTATCTTCTTTATTATGTTTTGTTCCATTCAATTATACCTAAATTTCGATTGATATATTACATGTTTTACACAGTTTTGGATTGTGTGCTAACGCTTCTATAGCAAATTTATAAGATGCCAAAGATGCCAATTGACCAACACCCTGGAAGAGGTCCCAATGTAATCACCATTCATGGTCAAGCATACCATCTAACAAGTGCAGCAGAACCACCCCCTGGGGAACCACTCAATATGCCCAGTTGTGTATTCTCTTTACAGTCCAGGCTCTACAGGAGCAGTTAGCAGACCTAAGAAACACGACCTTGCGTCCAGAAATACTGGAATCACTGCATGGCGAACTTGTGGCTGTTAAACCTTTTGCCAGGCGTTCCCAAAATATGGGAGAAATCATTGAACAAAAGCTAGCAATTGCAGCTGCAAACAATCAGCCAGTCAGGAAGATCATAGCACATCATGCACTTCAAGATAGACACTAGGATGAGCGAATGACAGCAGAAATAGCAGCTGTCTACATTGGAGGTGAAGGAGTGCCTCCAAAACCATGTCGAAAGACAGCTTGAAACATATCAAAACAACCAGCAAAACACTGTGAAAATAAGAGCAACAAACCTAACGACAGATCCAATGACCATTCATTTGCTTTTTTTTGGCACAAAACAGGTTGGCACACGAAAATTACACAGAACATTGCCCAACCTCAACAGCAAGTTTATAGGGCAAGACATGCAAAGAAACGCATTTCATTAAACAAATTCTATTCTTTCAGGGTTGGCATCTGTGACGCATTTACCATCATCCATTGTTCAAGCCTGCTGATTCAACAGTTCTTGGTGGATACCTTCACAAAGAGTTGAGTTCATAAGACGTAATTCTAGCTCGGCTCAGGATTGAATCATATCAAGGCCTGATGGATCACATCCATGCACGTGCAGAAAAGTAGCATGCCAATGTAGGCCGCATTGTGATCTTACTCTTCACATTTCATGGTAGTGACAGAAATATGTTGCAAAACTACAGTGCATACATGATGCCATGAATATTTTAAACAAGCAACCAAGCAACCAAGCAACAGGCCAGACATCATCAGCCATGTCTTCCATCTGAAATTTCAAGAGCTCTTTGAAGACCTCCTAAAGAGTCTTTTTTAGGACATCCATCCAAATATTTCTTAACATCGCTCTCAAATCATGGAAAATCCTGGCCATACCTATAAGCTTACTTTGTTCACTACGAAGTTGCCCACACTTTTTGAGAGAGAACCATTAAACAGCCAGGATTGCCTAAAAAGAGAAAAAATAGCTTTCCAACACATCTTCAAATCTTGGCATTCATTTCTTTCATAACATATGTGTTGTAATGTCATAGCTACGGAAAAGTTTATTATTGGTATGTCTACAAAAAGTTTAAAATAGATTGTAGCTGTATATTTTCCCATAACCAACAAAACACCCCTATTAAAGAAAGAAAGAAAGAAAGAAAGAAAGAAAGAAAGAAAGAAAGAAAGAAAGAAAGAAAGAAAGAAAGAAAGAAAGAAAGAAAGAAAGAAAGAAAGAAAGAAAGAAAGAAAGAAAGAAAGAAAGAAAGAAAGAAAGAAGAGAGAAAGATAGATAGAAAGAAACAGCTTTCCCGCACATTCAAAATCTTTATCTGGCACTCATCAAAATTTTGGTCACAACAAATGTCACCATACTGCTATTTACGTCCTGATTGATAAGCTAAAAATACACTGCAGCTGTATATATTGAGGGTGGCATTGAAATTCTTAATTGTGACATTGAAGCAAAACTCTAGGGACAAAATGGACATCATGGAATTAACCAAAATTTGATGAGATATTAGGCAGACAATCGAATGGATGCAGGGGCAGGACTTGCTAAAAAGAGGCATACGGTGCAGGGAGCGAAACTGCAGGAGACAAATGGTGCTGAGGGCTTGATAGCCAGGATGGTTCCAGGTGGAAATGCAGGTGTGGGAAGACAAGAACCATCCGTGATGGAATAGATAGTTCTCATAATGATTTGCCACTGGAGAAGATAGTTCTCATAATGATTTGCCACTGGAGAAGATAGTTCTCATAATGTATTTCTGGGCTATGGACCCCAGTATGTGGACCTGGAGCGGCGTTACAGTTTTGTAAGAGCACACAGTTATTGACTGGTACAACATGTTGCCAGAAGATTGTTCTGCCAACTTCTTTGATTTCCAATGATCAACAGAATGCTTGGTGGCCCGGACCAGGTTGTGGAGATTGATGAATCGGTGTTGCTAAAAAGGAAGTATAACAGGGGGACGAACAATGGGTTTTGGGACTGGCAGACAAAGGTTGGTGTCACCAAACTTGTCCGCAGACAGGATGCAGATGAGAATACAGCGTTATATACGAACTGGATCTACCATATATTCCAATGAAAAAGTTACTTACAGTGTCTGTCCTGTATTATTTACTATCAAAGTATCAACCCATCCCCACAATTTTAGCTATGCTCCCACTAGAAGCGCTACCTTTCCCTCCTAAGCAATTTCCTACTTTGATGTTTTCCATCTTACTTTGAGATGTTGAGTTGAGATAATTGTTTTCAATTGGATAGTTACCTAGTTTAGTTCTGTTGTAATTTTGGCGTTTTTCATTTCATCAAAAACCAAAACTATCCTTATGCTTATTTTATCCATTGTGCAGCTCATAGATTAAATCTTGTGGTTTGTCATTCTGCATCTTCCATTTCTAGTGTAAAAATATCTTTGCTAATGTTGGTGCTTCCAGCAGCTTTGCAAGTGTAAGCTCCAAATGAAAATTTGAGCTATGGAAATCAGAAAACTGATAATTTTACCACTTTGGCGAGTCTTTGGCCAAGGTTTTTTTATTCTGCTGCTAACATTGTTGGTCAACCATTTTCAAGATCAGACAAAAAGTATAATTATAAACAAATTTATTTTGAAATTATTGACAGCATGAAAGCAATTTTGAATGAAAGGTATTTCAACTCCAGAGATTTCAGATTTATGGACTTAGTCAACCCCACATTGTTTTCAGAGTGGCAAACTGGAGATCCAGCTGGGAAATTAGACCTCTTGAGAAAGATGTATGGATCCCTTTTCAATATGCCAGAATTAGAAAGTCAACTGCATTTTATTAACAGAGATCCTGACTTCAAGTAAGGCAGCTCAATGGAGATCTTGGAATTTATTCATTTGTTTAACCTCCAAGCAAGCATTACAGAAATTGATAAGTTATTAAAGCTTAATGCAACAATTGGGGTTTCAATTGTGTCTGTTGAAAGATCATTTTCTTGTCTGAAGAGAGTGAAATCTTCAAAATAAAATGGGTCGGGAACGTCTTTGTTCTTCGTGTAGAATTTTGATCCAAAAAAATATTTTGAAACAACTTGCAAAAGAAAATATGCCGAGACCTTTCATGGCCTTCTCAAAGCCCAGACCAATATTATTGAAAATGCTTGGCTTTATGTGAAAAATGCTATGATTAAAGATCCTCCGAAGACAAAGCAAAAATCAATTAAGGAAATCTTTGACATCTGGGCAAATATTCTAGCCCCTTTCATTAAAAGGTTTGTACCAATCAATTCCTTGCCAGCTCCTTGCTGTCTGTTTGTCTGGTGGCTACCCTACCAAACATTAAAGCTAACTGACAATTCAGAAGAACAATTGGTTTGAAAATTTATATTTATGTAACTTAAACTTTGCACTTTGATTGGTTGAATTTTGAAGTGATTACTCTTGCCATTCTATGGATATAAGCAATTAACTTTTTCTTTTGTTTTCGTTGATGTGACCCAGCAAGGATGCAACATTGACTTCTGTTCTAAAACTTTTGATAGGGTACTGTATGTAGAGCTTGCTTAAGAAACAAGAGCTGGGAATTCCAAAAATGTTAAGTAGCTTTAGTATTCAAGCAAAAGAGTCAACCAACAGGTTAAGCTTGAAAAATCTTAGTGTTGGCATGAAAACGTTTGACCCAAATAATAAAAATTCTTAAAAACTTTTGAATGCATCATTAAGAAGATAGGTTTTTTGCAGCATCAAAATAAACATTGTATAATTCTTATAATTATATTTTTTTAATTATTTGAGTCAGTTATAGAGGCAATTTACATTTTACTTTTTATCAAATCTATTGCCAAGATTGATGGGGCTTATTTAATTTAACATTTCTTTTGTGTCAGGGAAAAGTGGGTAACGAAAAGTGGGTAACGTACCAAATTTTCAGAGATAAGGGTATGTTGCGATGCCGGTTATGTCAGAAATAAAGGGGTAGAAATCCATTATTGGAACTCACATGGTACATAGATTCTTATAGAAGTGAAGTCAATTCTTTTATTAAATGAAGAAAAAAAGAAGCTCAAGGAGCTTAGGTATTTACCTTATCACAATTGTAAATCCTACTGTTGTACAGTAGAAATTTGTTGATTTTTCAATTTATACGCTGCTAATATATTATATTTTTAAAATAATGAAAATATCTCCAGAATTTATTTTTTTTCTGAATAAAAAGATATTTCAGCCAATGTGTGAGATGTGTTACATTTTCATATTTATATATAATCATGAAATACATTTATGATACTATCGGAGCTGCATCATTACCACTTGCATCTCTACAAAATTTCATCAACTACACTAACAATTTCCATCCAGCGCTTCAATTCACACACACCATCTTTGAATACAGTGTACCCTTTCTTGACATCTTGCTCCCCATCCACAGCAACTCTATTAATATCTCTATCTTCTATAAGGAAATGATGATCATGTTATTTATCTGTTTTAAAACTAATTTGAAAAATATTCCCACCAAAGGAGTCTTTAAACATGTTAGGTGAGTAAGTTAATTTTTTGTTCTGAGCTGAGCCAGTAATCTTAGAATTAGTAAAAGTTAGATGCATTCCATGTTCGAAATAATGGGACAAACAAAGCTTTTGATTTTGCTGATAATGGCCATGCAAGAATTTAACTCCAGATAAATTGAACTTAAGGCAGGCTTTCGTTAATTGTGTGAGGCTGGATTTGTTCTTAAATTAGCGTGTAAGCAGTGGTATTGCTAGCTATTGCCTTCCAGGCAGGTGCAGGTGTTCTCGCCTCGTTTGCCTACAAAGAGAGTGTCTATCATTCTTTGTTTGCAAACATATTTGGAAATTATTCCCCAACGTAACCCTGAACCGCAAATGTTTTAGAGATGAAAGGGGTTTAATCAACAGGGTTGGTTTAACAACATTGTTCATAATTATTTTTCACATTGGCTCAGCCTCTTCACATTTGTTTTAATTGGTTTCCAACTTTTTACTGGTTTTAAGGCTCATGCTCTCAGCTCGTGCAATTTATTCTAATGAAATTTTTTGACTGCCTACTCTTAGGCGCCTTATTGCCGTCCTCCCTGCGCTAATTGATTTTTGAAAATTGTTCCAACCCTCCGCTCTTGTTAGAACCCACTCTCCCCCACCAATTGATTTTGGCACTTTGTGTTAATTACTGTAAAAAGTAATTAACAATATATGTAACTCATAATTTAGACCCCTCTGGTAATTGGAACCCCCCCCCAATTGATTTTGAACATAACACCTGTCCCCTCCCATTTATTCCGACCCCCCCCCAGCAATTAGGCACTAAATAGAGAGTAGCAATGGCTACTAAATAAAATATTGATTTTTGGCATCCTGTAAACCTTTCTGATATCTACTGAACTTGACAATATGTACATTTTCCAAGTTTTATCTTCTTCCCCATGATAGGCAGCCAAAATTTTTAACATTACATTAACTTACGTCTCAATAAAAGGAATGAGTATATAAATTTCTCTAAAGTTTGGTGGTGTAAATTGTCATTTATCTTTAAGAAAATGGATACAGAAACAAGAAACAAAGGAGTTGTGGAGGAGATGGATGTATGATCTCATGTTTTATTTTATCCTTAGTCTTGACTATGAACATTTTTGTTTTTTTAATTATTTCACGGAGAGGCATGTTTCCCTTAGCAATGCTAGTGTGAATCTCACAACTTCTTAACTTTGCGTAAATTCACCCAATTGCTTGGACATTTCACTTTAATGCAATCAATTAATAGTATATCAAAATTGATTATTCTAAATTGATATTTGGGTTTGAATTTTGTTTAAGACGGATTAGAATTGCACATTTTAAAATCTCCATTTAGCGTAATATAGAACCTACAATACCAGCAACAGATTGGCACAGTCAAGCGCCATTTTGCTATGATTTTTATTTCACTTTTCTCAACTACCTGGCATGAATAATAAAACAGTGATTTTAAGCATCGTTTTCTGACTTTTTGATATTCAGTCAGTTTGACGACAATAATTTGACCCAACCAACAGTTACTCTCTACGTCTCAGAAATAATTATATATTTTTAAAATATTGTTTATAGTCTTTTGGTATAAATTTTCCCTTACCGTCAAGGAGGTTGAAAACGGAGAAAGTTTTGAGGGGAAAAAGAAGGTATGATCACAATCCTGTGTATTATTTTGCATTAAAAAAAATCAAATTATTCATTTTGTTAATATTCTTCTTAGTCAGGCTAGAATGTACGTCAGTCGTAACTGGATGTACTGCTTGAGTTAATTTTAGGCTGGACTTTACTTTGTTTGCAATTTCACTTCTTATCACCATATTCTTTGAACATTAAGCTGAATTCACACTGGACGCGTCACGGCGCGGCGCGTCATGACGCTGACCAAATATGGTTAGCATTTTCGGCAGCTATGCGCACGCAGCGCGTTTTTTCAGCCACGCGTCACCGAGCGTCAAAGTTAAATAAATTTAACTTTGACGCTCGGTGACGCTTCAGAACAATAGAAAACCTAGAGAATAAACAAGGAGCCAGACGACATGACAGCCAGAAACGTAAACAAGGAGCTTCTGAAATAGGCCATAATAAAACTGTATTGCTTGTACGGTGAAGTATATTTTGATGAGTCTCTCTGATTAAAGTAACAAAACCAAATCACATTTATTAGTTTGTGATAAGTAACAGTATTATTCGTGTTTAGTGTCTTTGTCTATAAAGTTGCCTCGTTGATGTTCAATTCAACAATGATGTTGAGTCATTGTATGTTCCGTTTTGGTAAAAAAATATTTCAATCACTCTCCGTTTAGCTTTCAATACCTCCCAAAGGTGTACTTCCGAGGAATTTAATTCATGGAAATTTTGGGGAGTGTTGATAAAAATAAGCTGTTTAATTTTCCCTCGAATTTTGGCAGGAAGGGAAACCCCATGAATCTGTAAAGCCAAACATTTTGCTAATTGTAGTAGACCTTCCAAATCTTTAATATCAATAAAAATTTCGGTTCTATAATGAATGCTTGAAGAGAATCGTCTTTCTGTCAAAACATTGGCCAACCTCTCGAACCGAAATGTTAAAGAAACCGCACGAGACTTAGAATACCTCATTTTTTGGCCAAGATGCTGTTTTTGATATACCGTTTCATCCGTTTCTGTAGCAAACTTAAATGTCCAGCTTGACTTTGCAATGCAAGGAATACAGTACAACTTGTCAAGAAATTTGCAAGTTTGCTGTGAACAGCATGGGAAAACAGAAAACACGCCGCTCGATGACGCATCGTGTGTGAATAGCATGAAGAAGTACATGACGCGACGCTCGATGACGCTCAGTGACGCGCCGCGCCGTGACGCGTCCAGTGTGAATTCTGCTTTACGCTTTGTTGCACTCAATGAATATTGCATCAAATGTGATCATTCTAAATTGATCTTAGGGTTTAAGTTGTCTTCAAGACGATTTTGAATAGTAGATTTCAATATCTTCAGTGCTACTATACTAGCAAATTAAAAGATTTAAATTTTTTCATTTAACAGTTTTGATATTTAGTCAGTTTGACAACAATAATTGTACCCTATCAACCGTTACCCTTCGTGATGATAGGCAGCTTAGAATGGTTGACTGTTTGCGTTAAAAATTTTGGAATATCTTTTAGGAAGTGGAAAAAAAAGTAAAAAGAAAAGAGAGCAGCAGGTGGAAGTTGTCGTTGGGGGAAGGAAGAAGGTATGATCTCATGACTTTGCATTATCTAACAGGAGTAAGAAACCTTTGCTCATTTTCTTATTGCCACAGGTAGTAAATATTCTTCAGCAAGAATAATATGAACTTCATAAGTGGACGTTCTGCTTGACCTGCATTTAGAGTTGAATTAAATTTTGTTATAATTTTACTTTCTTCCACTCAACTCCTTGACCATTAGGCTTTGTTGGAATCAATCAATAATGCATCAAGATGACTATTCTAAATTGCTCTTGGGAGTGAAGCTTGTGATTTTGACTGATTAGAACTGTAAATCTTGATATATTTATTGGATATTCTATAGATGCTGTCATACCAAAAGAAATTTGTCGCAATGAAGCGCCAAATCACAAAGGAGTTTCAGCTGCAAAGAAAATCCCCATTCATAATGCTGAATGGGGACAGAAAAAGATTGAAAGAGATAAGGTATTTAAGACAATATATTCCTGCTGTATTTTCATGCTTAGTGACACCTCTCCCCCCCCCCTCCCTATTTCCTCTCCCCTTTAAGCTCTGCTTAAAATGGCTCTACACACTTTTTTATAAGAATACCTAATTTTCTGCCGAGCCTTAACATTGTTAAAAATTTTCCATTTGGAGCCTAAGATTATTCTGAAGTTATTCTTGCTCGACACAAGGTCTTAATTCGCCTTAAGATCAAAGAAAAACATTTAATTTTTCTTATGTGTTGCTTCATTTTGAATTGAGCAAAAACAAACAGAACAACAAATGTGATATTAAAATGCAAATTGTAATTTTACAAATACGATCGTATTCAGATCTGGATAAAGGAAAGTTTTCAGTCTTGATGAAGGTTGAGCCTGGCATTATTATTAAATTAATTTTAAATTTTAGCAATTTCGAGCCTCAATATTCTTATAGACTTGATGAGCTTCAATATTCTTATGGACTTTATGAGTTTCAATATTCTTGTAGACTTTATTCTTATAAAAAAGTGTGTATTCTCAATAAACAAGCATTCAGTTTCTTTTTTACAGACATATATGTTCGGAAATGCTCCCCTTCATCTATGAGCCCATTTAATAATAAGCTACTAAAACCGTGTAAAGATATTAAGCCCCTACATCTGCACAGATTTCAAATTATGTCTCTATGCCTAGACACCTTTTTGGTGATAGTATTGAGAGAATTTCATTTTTCATCTTAACAATACTCTCATTATTTATGAGAAATAAAGGTCGATGCTGACTACTCCAGTTTCTTGATGTTCTGGAAATTTCAATACTCATTGTTCTTAAAAGTTTCTTAATTATGGTGTCACGAGTGACCTTTTTTATCACATCAATAGATTCGCTTCCGTTATGTGTCTTAAGTTCTAGGCAACAAAGTATTTATTCGTTTTTGTCTTAAGTTCTAGGGCAACAGAATAATAGTAGGGCAATGCTCTTGGATTTCACAAAATTTCGTTGCTCTCAGTTGTTCAAGTCACGATTATATATTTTCTTAATTTTTTAGCTTCGAGTACTACAGTTTCATAATATTTTTTACTGTCCAGCACTTATCAAAAAATGAGTGTATTTCAATGTCTTTGTTGCATAATTAGTGTCGGCTTAGTAACGTTTCTCTTCTCCCTACAGACCAGGGATGACAATAATTGTCAAGTTCACAAAACCAAGTCACCAAAGACATAACAAGACAAAACAAACCCCCAAATCGGGGCGAAATACATTTTTCATGCCGGTAGCAGGCCAGTCTTTAACCGTTAAATTTTTTTTGTTCAATGTTTAGTTCAGTAGTTTGTTTAGGGAATTTTTTTTTATTTTATAGATTTGTTATTTATTGTAAATTGTATATTAGCTTTTGGTTGTTGTGTTTGTTAATTAAATATTTTATAAATTATTGTTAGAACGAAATTGTGGACATTCATGTTTTTTCGTCTTCCTTCTTATAATGAGCATGTGGAATATTGCTGTTTCTGTCATACATTGATTGAGAACTGTTTTAAATGGTTCATGCAAGTTCAATGAACTCGTATTATATCAAAAGGAATCAAATATAAGTTCAATGAACCGTAGAAGTTAAATGTGGGGTTACACAAAAAAAATGGGGGGGGGGTTATTTATTGCACATCAAATTGAATTACACCAATTGAAAGACCTTATTGAGCGATTTGAATGGTGGCATTGGCTTTACTGTATCGTAAGGAAATTAATTTATTATGCAGAATTCTTTTTCAAACCTTCATCAATTGCCTTCACCAATAACTACATCAATGGACAGGGCCGTAATTTCAATTGATGCGATTGAGTGTCTTTGTTTATATTTTTTCTTTGAAATTGTCAAACAACAAATGATGATCTCTTTTGATCTGATTGATTGTTTACATAAGGATCAAATATCCCATCCAGACAGCAGGTATTTTTAGAGTTAAAATTCCATGTGAAATTTGATGCGGCCGTTTATGGAGTTTGAATTCATAGTGTCATAAATGATGTTCATAAATACTAAACACTCATCTAGGAGCCAATAAAATAATAAGCTACCAAAACCGTGAAAAGATGTTAAACCCAGAGATCTGAACGGATTCCAAATTATATCTTTATGTTCATAGACCATTGCCGGGTAGCATCTGTCATTAAGTCTGGGTAGCAAAGCTGATATTTGGACTCTATGGCTGTCAAATGTAGCGGTGGTGATTTCTGATACATCAAAGCCGTAATTTCACAATCATGCTATCCTGACATCATGTCATTCACTTAATGTTGTTTTAACTGATTAATTGAGTGGTAATCTGTGAGTAAATATTCATGAGCTTTTCAACTCCATATACATTACATTTGTTTCTTTACTTATTCTGAGACTGTCCCTGGATAATTGAACTCTAAGTAGCAATGCTGAAACTTCCAAGCATCAAAACATCAACATGGTGACGTTCATGCACAATTTTTCAAGTGGGTTGAGAGGCAAGCGCTTTTTCAAAGAAAATATCGAAATGTGAACTATATACCATTCAAATATATACTTGTAACCTTCTAGAGTCATTTGATGTACCGTCATTATTATTTCATGGCAAACTATTGCTAAAACTGAAACCTTTAGAAACAACGCTGAAATTTCGTAAGATCAAATCATTAGAATGATGACTATTATGCACAATTTTTTTAATGTTTCAAATGGCAATTCTCAGCAAAATCTATCGCCGAGATTCAGGAAATTTAAATTTTATAGGACAGTTTTGCCTGATGTGTTGCGAACAACGATCAAGCTACGCCCCCTTTCTGATGTGACCCCATTGTCTACAAGATCGTTATTAGGGAAACTTTTTTGTGAGTGCGTGTCGTTAACGGTCATTAGTGAGGCATCGATTAAGAATCTTGATATTTAATGTCGACATTTGATTTTGGCAAACTTGCTGGGTCACAGCTTTCATTTTGGTTATTCTTGGATATTTTGCAGGATATTGCCATGGCGCGTTGACCAAAGTATTGTAAAGGATATTCTCATCCAGCTTCATCACACGGTAAGCGATTTTTGATATCAAAGATCTCTTCGTGTTTTACTTTGTTTGTACTCAAATTTTGCTTCCCGTTTCTGAAGATAAATATGTTGAATGAATTCTAAACGAAATCTCAAGTGTTTCTAAATGAAAAAGCAGGTTTTCCAGCCATTTACATTTCGACATGCATGCAAGTTTTAATGAATTGTTTCTACGCATACACTAGCTCTGAAATCTAATACCGGTTATTCCTCTTTTTCATTTATGAGACGTACTGGCACCACAATTCGAATCAAAAACATTTCTTCTTTGGACTTTGTTTAGCTTTAATCTGATTAATTTGGATGATCTTTGTGTGTTTATTGTAACGATGAAGGGTAATTCAAAATGTTGCGTCCCCCTCTCAAATAGTTTCAACGATTGATAGGAGCCCTATTTCATAGATTCTCATGCCCTACTTCCAATTGTTTTTTTTACGAGGATGTTTATGAAACACACAGTTCCCTCATTGTTCCCTCAATAGACGACGGGTGAGAGCTATTTTATTTTATTTTTTATTCATGTTGTTCTTATACTCATTCGATTTAGTCCATGTTCCTGCTTCGGCATTTCCTTGGAATTAATAAATTGTTTCACCCCTTCAAGGTGTCATGTACACCTGATATTCACAGGAGCTTCCACATCATGATGATGTCTTTCGAATGAAGGGGCAGATCGCTCGAGAGTTTGAGATACCGCGCGCAACAAGGTTTCGCCTTGTAACACCAGCAGGGCACCCTGTTCGACAGATAAGGTAACAATAGGTTGCATCTTTTCTTTTTCTTTTCCTTGCAAGCAAAATGAAATTGACGTAAATGATAACTGCTGTGCCTACACTCTCCTTCCTTGCCGCAAATTCCTAACAAATTTTTTTTCATTTCACAGGCCCGGCGATGAAATCCACGTACGGATTATTACGGGAAAAAGAAGGGACAAAAAAGAAAATAAGACCGTCAATTTAAAATTTAATTTATGAATTTTTACCAATAAATTATTTTAACCTAGCGAACATTTTGATGATTATTATGATGATGAAGTACATATTCGTTTCTCTGCTAGAAATCTGCCATTGAACACAGGTTAGGATAGTTTATTATCAGTCAGGTTTTATAGCATGATTAAAAGTCCTCAAAAATGAAACATTTGTGAAACTATATATATTCTATTTCGGCAATATGAAATTTTAGACACATATATTAAGGAAAATTCATATAAAGATTCAATTATTTTCAAATTTTGAGGGGGTGAAGAGTAAATAAATAAATGGCTTTGCTGGATGCCTCTTCGTGAACATATCAAACTTTGAGCCTATGTTTTAATGGGGTACGACAAATTAACGAGGGCTTGAAAGTACATGGTTAGACAGGGCCTCCGACGAAGGGGGACCAAGGGAGCCTTGGCCCCCCCCCCCCACTTTTTTGCAAAACAATAGAGTTTTTTCAAAATCTTTTGTTATGGGTGTTCAATTTTCACTTGCCCCCCCCCCCCCCCCCCACTTTTCAACCTTTGTCTGAGCCCATTAGTCAGGGCTGTTAGCCTCAGATTTTGGAGAGAGTTATGCAAAATCGCATACCAGCATGAAACTTCGTCCACAAGGGTAGTTTTGGGCGCTGAACAAGATAAGATGCAGACCCCAGCTGGGAAATGCCCCAAATGCTATTTTTAGGCTGTTGTCTTTGGTCCCAGGCCTGAAAAGCTTTAATTGTAAAAATACTGCCGCTAGTTGTGATAACAACATGAAATTTAAAAGAAATGGGCAGTTTGATATGCTTGAAAAGATAAGATGCAGACCCCAGCTGAGAAATGCCCCCAATTGCTATTTTTAGACTGTAGTACCTGGTCCCAGGCCCCAAAAGCTTTAATTGTAAAAATACTGCTGCTAGTTGTGATAACAATATGAAATTTGAAAGAAATGGGCAGTTTGATATGCTCGAAAAGATAGGAAGCAGACCCCATCTGAGAACTGCCCCTGTGTGCTATTTTTAGACCGCTGTCCTAGGTCCTAGTCGGCGGAAGTGGTTATCCTTATTACTTTGATGAACTCTTTTATTTTGGTTTTCGTAGGAAATTTACATAGGGAATTAAGAATCTTTTTTCGTTCTCCTGCAGAATATTGATAAAGGTTTTGTGCAGTCTAGCTTAAATAATTTAAAAAAGTATTCGAACAGAATTTTAGTGGAAGAAATCTGATTCCTTCCTTTTCAAACACAGTAAATGAACCGGATGTTGTAATGGTTTCATTCCATTTCCTTCAAAAGTTTACTTTCGTGATAGGATCTATTGTCTTGTTTAACAATAGCGATGGGGCCATCGAAATTGCAAACAATTCATATCCGATTTTTTTGAGAAATAAGACAATGATACGTGAAATGTCTAAGAAAATATTTCAACTGGTTAACCCCCATAGCGAGTTGACCAGATCTAGTTCAATGAGCAAAGAAATACTGGAGACAAACTGGGAAAGTTGTTTTTTTTGCCAAGAAACGACATCAGAGGTACTAGAATGTCCAGCAAGGAAAGGCACTCACTCCGATAAAGGTTCAGGATACAAAAGCATTGCAGAACAGCTTAAAAGGTTTCAGGGCATTGGTGAGCTTCCTTCTTTCCTTGATACAAGGACAGGCTTAACAAGCAACGAGGTATAAGCTGGCAATCTTTTGCAAAATGAGGCCAAATTCCATAAGTGTTGCAAAAATAAATATGACGACTACCATTACCAAAGGGTATGTAGGAAAAAAAGAAAGAAACAGCTGATGTTGAAATCGCTCAGGCCCCACCTAGCACACGCCAAAGGTACAGCGCAGATAATTTCAAAGTTATGTGCTTTTTTGTGAAAAGGATGATTTGGAAGTGAATTTGACAAACGCTCAAACACTTGGCCTGGACAAGAATGTTCATGACGCGGTAAAAGAGCTCTTTGATGAAAAACTCTTAGCCAAGTTAAGCGAAGGTGACATGGTAGCAGTTAAGGCCCAATATCACAAGCAATGCCTTGCCGCTCTTTACAACCGTCTGAAAAGCTTTCATCGAACAAAATCTGTTCACGAAACAGAGGACGCTATTAGAAAAGGGGCAGTGTTGGCTGAGATTATTGATTGTCTTAGGGACATGGTAGAATCTTCCAAGAATATTTCCGTATTCAAGTTAAGCTGTATCAAAAAGCTCTTTTGCGATCGTCTTGTGGCGCATGGTGCTACTGCAGAAAGTTTAAAGAATGTGCACAGTACTCGTTTGAAGAATGACATCTTACATCACATCCCAGAGCTCCAGGAAGAAAAGCAAGGAAACAATGTTCTCCTAACACCCAAGGAAGAAACCGGTACCGCGATTTATCAGGCATGTCTAGAGAATGACCAGGATGATGGAATTTGCCTTTCTAAAGCTGCCAATATCATTAGGAAACATGTATTTTCGCATAAGATTGAGGACCCTTCCCAATTTCTTGCATCTCAAAAAGCTTCAGTACCCCCATCTCTTGTCACTTTCATCAGTATGCTCATTAGCGGAACATGCATAACTGATTCATTACCTACATCAGCACATAAGGCTTCACTCATGCTGGTATCACAACTAGCAGCAGTATTATTAGGATAAACGGTCTTGGGGCCTGGGACCAAGTATCACAGTCTAAAAATAGCATTTGGGGGCATTTCTCTGCTGGGGTCTGCATCCTTTCTTTTTAAGCATATTTTAATGTGAAATTCAGAATAAAGTACTGACTTTTTTAATAAACCAGCAAAATATTTAAACAAGCACCCTGACTCATTGACAACTGAAAGAATGCAATGCTGCAAAACTGAACATCATGATCGGAATAAACTTGAGTCCAACGAGTGCACCAATGCTGGAAAGTACACGGTTAGAATACTTCAACATTAGAATCCTATGTAAATATAAGGACTTCTGCAAGAAGCCCTTGAAAGTGTTTAACGTCAAAAATTCAGAATAAAGAACAGAGCTTTTAGATAAGCCTGCAAAATATGAAAAGAAAACGAGCGCCACAGTTCATCGCAAAATAAAAAAAACAAGGGGGTAACCCATGAAAACATTAGAACAAGGACCATGGATAGATCGTAGCTTGCAAAACATATTTCAATGCAAAACATAATCGAATAACGGTCTTGTTTTGAAAAAAGTCCTCAAATTCTTTTGTACCGAATTTCTTATCCCAGATTCGTAGTGAGAGCAAAGATTTTCGTGTACTTGTAAGTTTTCATTTTGGTATTCCTCACAAAGTTGATAAAAATTTTATAAGGAATTTGACCGTGATTTACGACTAGGGGGGTAAAGTTTCCCCTTGAACGATTTTTGCGGTCAAATCTCTTACAAGTTTTAAAATTCCATGTCTCCGTAAAATCTAAAATACAATCACAAACCCCATAAAAGTTTGTATCTATGCTTAAATTATGATGATGAAACCAATTCTGAGTTTTAACAAGTCATAAAGTGAAGTTTGGATAAATTTGCAAAACGAGGCTTTAAGTCGTATTGGTGTATGAACGGAAGACACGTCCACGCAAAGCCTGCTACGCGGGCACCCTATGGCCCCATACTGGAAAAGTAAGATTAGCCTGGTGCAGAAAATTGAATTTTGACCCCGAATCAAGCAGAACTGTTATGTTTCCAACCAGCATGTAGCCACTGTGTTTGAGCATTTCTAGATGCGAATTTATGTGGTCTTTCCTTTGTTTCACAGAAATTGTTTGCACTTGCTGACTTCCTCGTAACAGAAGTAGGTTTCACTTTTGTTTGAAATAATTCTAAGAACATCGGATTATTAATTGGTCCACTGATTTTTTATAAACATTCAATGTGTTTGAATTTGCTGCAGAAATTCTAAGGCCTTGCTCTGTTTGCAGAGTTTTTTGATTGGTCAGGCTGACTTATTCCTATCAGAAGTGAACATGTTTGAGAGAGAGAGAGAGAGAGAAATCGCAGAAATTGGCCATTCCAAAGAGATAAAAAAACATGTTTTTTTATCTTTTTCTCTTTGCCTTACCGAATTTTTTATCTTCAATTTATTCCCTTATAGATCCCATGCATTTGCCATTTCACAAAGAAACTGGCAAAAACAAATTTATGGCATTAATTAACAACTTGGCATTAACTATCATTTGGCGACAATGTAACATTTCTACCATAAAGTAACTGTGACGGTGTTAATGGATATGTAACCCTGTAGTGACCCTGCCTAGGCCTATTTTCCATCCTACACCATACACTCGTTTCTGCCTATTCATCACATTCCACTTAACACGTAAGACATTTCCCAACAGGCAATTACGGCATCATCATCATTAATCACCATGACGATCATCAGCATCAAAACACTGCTGTTGTCACCTTGCCTCTCCCAACCTATGCATTGTTTTCCTAGCGTCATTCAATTATAGTTACAACAATCAGTTTAGTATATATGTATGTAGATAGATTCATTTAATTTAGTTACGATAACCCCAGTTAAAGTCAACACGCGTCTTACTGAAGCTCCTCTGACTCCGTGTTCTCTGCACGTTAAATAAGACTACATCGAAGTTCTACTCATCAACGGAGGGTCGTCACAGAAACACAACTATGGTAGGTAACGCCGTTCAACAAAAACTCGCGTTCCTATAATGGTGACGACGACGTGACACGAAAGATCCTTCGTTGATTCGACTTCACCGCAACCTAGCTATACAAGGCAACGTAACACTCGGACACAAGTGTCTCCATTCACCCGCACAACGGAACCTCGGCAGCATCACGGCACTCTCCGGTGTTCAGCAGCGTCTTCGGCTCTTTACAGGTTCTTGGTTACCCTACTCACAAAACCTTGGCACATTACATCGCTGGTTCCTGGTCAACCTACGAAAACCTCGCATCGCATCATGGTTCCTGGTCAACCTATAAAAACCTTGTAATACAACACGGACATCGCCCCAAATTTCATCGCTGCTTGCAAGGACACCACATGGATGCAAGTCAGTGCAGTACCGGACAATCAAACATTCTAAGTAGTATTTAATATAATTTTTATCGTTCATTTTCTTTAACTAATCATATCGCTAATTTTTAATTTTTTTTATCGAATGCTTCCCTACCGCTTGCCTTCTAGGAGGGGAGCTATGTAGTGACCCTGCCTAGGCCTATTTTCCATCCTACGCCATACACTCGTTTCTGCCTATTCATCACATTCCACTTAACACGTAAGACATTTCCCAACAGGCAATTACGGCATCATCATCATTAATCACCATGACGATCATCAGCATCAAAACACTGCTGTTCCCACATGACATTTCCTCTCCTTTGATCATCTGTCGTCACCTTGCCTCTCCCAACCTATGCATTGTTTTCTTAGCGTCATTCAATTATATTTACAACAATCAGTTTAGTATATATGTATGTAGATAGATTCATTTAATTTAGTTACGATAACCCCAGTTAAAGTCAACACGCGTCTTACTGAAGCTCCTCTGACTCCGTGTTCTCTGCACGTTAAATAAGACTACATCGAAGTTCTACTCATCAACGGAGGGTCGTCACAGAAACACAACTATGATAGGTAACGCCGCTCAACAAAAACTCGCGTTCCTATAACCCCTTCTGTATCATCATAAACGTATGTTCAAGGACGAGAATTAATTATTGATTCTATCTCAACCAGTAACGTTTTTAATTCATCAAAAGTTAGTCGCGCTCTACCCACTATTTCATGCAAGGTACGTTTTACCGATCTGATTAATCTTTCCCAGGCTCCACCCATCCATTAGCCTGCGTGCAGACTCAAAATTTCCTACATGAAATAGTAGAGTCTGCGCAACGAAGTCAAAAACCTTGTCCAGCCTCCCTTCCATTTGATAAGCCGCAGCGTCAAGCCAACGCCCGCGTACGGTTTTTGTTTTTGTCAGTTGTTTTCCTTTGAGTGGTGTTGGCTAAATTCTGGGCGCGAACTGATGGAAGAGAAAAATGTATTGCATTCTATGTTTTACGGAGATCGACAAAAGTAAATGTTGGGACTTTAATTTGGTAGAAGGAAAGGGGAACTTTAACGTGAAGGAAGCACTGGAACTCTTGGAGGATGTTGTGATTCCATGCACCCCAAAGTCATATGTCTGTAGGGTTTGTCTTCGTATTTTAAAATGCATTCATTGTTCTCGAATGAAAGTAACTGAATTGCAGAATGAAGTTGTTGAGAGATACAAATCCGAAGCTTTGAAACGTGGATTTGCAGTTAAGGAAAAATCTTATAAAAGAGCACTCTTCGCTGATGGTTTTACTGGTGAAGAAAATGCTGAACCACGCCCCGCAAAATCAGCTGTTTCTGAGAGTCAGTTCAAGGCACTCCGTCACAGTTTTTCGTTACAGCAATCGTTTGCCACTACAAGCACACCAATAAAATCTTCTGGAAAAAATAGAAATAACTCTTACGCAACTCCATCTGTGGTTACACCTGAAGATGGAACTAGTGCATCAGATAAATCTAGACCGACTGTTCTTGTAAAGGTTTCTTGGAAATCATGTGCAAAGAAGAAGAATTTGCCTGACGACCTCATATCAGTTGGTTCTATGCTGTGCCGTGGAACATACAAGCAGTTAGCTGGCTCTGTGTGGCGCCATCAAAAATTGCGAGCTCACTTGATTGAACTGTTTTTAAAAGAGATTGATAAGGAGTGCGTAAAACTGTGTGTTGCTAAGGAAAAGCCTGACAAATCAAATCGTGCTTTGAAGATTTCAAAAGAAAAACCTGACTGTAAGAAAGCCTCTGAAGCAGCCAGCTCCCTTAGACTTACTGACAAGGAAGCCATTTGTAACTTCTCTCTTGAAGGCCTGGACAAAGAGCTGCAAGAGAGAGCCCCTCTAACAAGATCCATGCTGATGACAGTCAGTTGGTGTAAAAGTAAAAAGAAGGGTGATGATCTCATTTTTACTCCAGCTGTCTGTATGGCAGCAGCTGTTTGCCTGAAAAACAGATCCAGACATATGACGGCAGTACAACTGATCATTTCATTGATTCTGAAACATTCTGGATTCATGGTATGATACACCTCATTACAGTATATGCACATCAAAATCAATAAAGCTATTTAATTGCTAATTAATTGTTACTTATATGATTGAATACAACAATGCTAATTAAATTTGTATTAATTTATCCCTTTTAGGCTACACTCACACGGCTCAGTTCCTTACGGCTTGCTGTTTCACATACTTACTTGTACCGAAAACTGGATGAATTTGGAAAAGATCACCTTTCTGATATAGATAGGAAAGTTTCCATTGATGGAAAATCCCTCTGTGGTTTTCAGCCTGCTACATCTGCAAGAACTACAGTTGCACATGCCCCCGCAAGTGATGGTCGTCAGATTGTTATTGATAACTTCAATTACACATCTGCTCCACATGAAATGACAGAAGAGCGCCAGAACACAGTAGTTAACTGGGTTGGAGCAATGGTAGTTGAGAACAGAGTATCAGGAAACCAGCTCAGTAGTGAAAAACCCGATATTTCACAATTAATACAAATGGATAATGCCCTTTTCCTGCCAAGCGCCATTGACCATAGAAAGCAGCGAGACAACTACATCAAATTGTGTGGTAGGATTGCTGTGAAACATATATCATGTCTGGAAAACTTTACTGATTGTGTTAATCATCACATAAAACATCAGTATAGTTCATTGATGTCCAATCCTACCAAGAGTGTAAGTTAATTTTTTTCCTCCTTATTTCTCATAGACCATATATAAATTTCATTGTCTTCAGTGTCTATTATTCATATCAAAATTGGTGCCTGATCTTTATTTATATAACATATTCCATCAAATCCAACTTCAATTTCTTTTGGTTTCTCAGCATTGAAGAACATGTGTAGGCTGCCTGCTGAACACAGGCTAAAACTAGTGTACCTCTTTGAAGAACAAAATCTTCAATTACCTTAAAATTAACCCTGGGCAAGGTCAATTGCAGATTTTTTCAATTTTCTATATAGACCTACATAATTTGTGCTTTTGCAGATTTTTGCAGAAATGATATATGAAAATGAAAACGATTCAAGTGGCATGCAGGCAGTAATGACACATCTTCACAAGACATTTGTGCCCTGTGATGACAAAGATGATCCAAAGATTTTTGGGCAGCAAGGCATTGTTGGTGATCAGCTTACTGTGGAACGTGGAATAAATGCCTTGCTGCAACTTGAGAATGGATTTACTGCCAGTGATAGATTGAAAGGGCTGCACCTGGAGGTTGCTGACTTTCATGGAGGAATGAAATTTCTGCAAGTGAGATATTTGGGCATTTAAAACATTTCATGGGTGTATATGGTGAAGAAATGTTCTTGTGTGAACAGTTGTTCTAGGAAACCTCAAGCCAAACACAACAAAATTATTGAAAGATGTCAGTCAATTTAATATGGGAAAATTGTGATACTATAAAAAATGTAGCACAAGATCAAGTCACACAACAAGATCAAGTCAAAATACTGATAAATTCCCTCATTGTCAATTTTATTCAATGATAAAAAATTATTCTCATCTTTTTGGCAAGTATAATGCACTACAATTATACTAGTACCTTCTACTTTGTTTTGCTCATTTTGTTTTGCTTTACTGATTATAGTAAGCCCTTAGTAGAATATATTTAATGAAAATATTTAATTTTGTAGGTGGTCTTTGACAATTTCTATGACCCTAAATCAGCAAATGACAAATGCACCATGTTTTCAGACAAAGTCATTATAAACAGGCGCAATGTTAATACAGATGTTAGCCGGAAAGTTGATGGTTGCAAGCAATTTTTTCTTCTTGAAATTCATGCAAGAATTGTTGCTGCTTATTGTGAAATTCTTAAAATCAACTCCCCAAAGGAGGCATCATCTTGTGTGGAGGATATTTCCAAATTGAGCCAAAGAGAAAAAGAAGAGTTCTTGAACAGAGTTTCTGCTGAGGTTGTAGACAGTTTTATTGTCCAGGAAAGCAGAAATAACATTTTGGAGAAACACCAGACATATGAAGATTGGCTCAACGAGACAAATTTGATCAACGCGCATGGTCTGTTTGTTTGTCGGCAGAAAGGTTGTCATGCTACTTTTAAATTTGATGGTGTCAGGCGCATGCAGCATGAGAAAGCTCATGGTTTACATAAGGCTAATGCAACAAGTCATAAAGAAAAACTGCAAGATGATGTTTTCAATTACCAGTGTGCTTTACTTGACATTGGAATGGTAATTACAAATTTTTTTGATGCTATTTCAGAAGGTGATGGACAACGAGTCATACGTTGTTGGAAATTCATGTTGCTGTTCCTGAGAAATGATGGAGCCCGCAGCAGGAAATATGCCCTTGAAGCACTTTATTTGCTGTGCCAGGTCAATGCACTTTTGTCACCAAGAGATGCACATCGTCTGATTTGGAACCGTTTTCACAAAAACAAACCGGGAAATGGTGGAAACATACCTCTGGACCTTGCATTAGAGCATTACAACAATCTTTTGAAGAATGTTGTTAGAAATCTTGGTCCCAATTCCACCAATAGAGCAGTGATTAATCGATTTTGTAAATCACTTTCTGTTGTGAAGAAGCTGATGTACAGCTTTGACTCAAGCTGCCAAGTGATAAAAGGTTCTGGGAGGCATGTCCAAGCATCAATTGACAATGATCTGAACAAGATTGTTGCCAATTTGATTAAGCAGAAGGCATTGAAGCCTGAAGCAGGAAGAAAATTGGTAGCATTTGCAGATGTTAGGCCAAGCTTGTTAGAGGAATTTAATGTTCACAAAATGTACAAGTGGATTAAAGAGCACAAGGAGTATTTCAGACTTCAAAAGGCTGCCAGATAGGTAAAGAATGGTTCAGTTATATTCAAATATTAACATATCAATATGAATAGCATTATCAAGAGAAGAATGAACAATCAATTCATGTTTTGGATGGGTATTTTTCAGTATAAAAGTTTTATTTTTGTATATATCATCTATTAATCTTTGTACCTAAAAATTGTCTTAATGTCTACTAATTGCAAAGCAAACAAAACTTCACCCTGCTTTATCACTGTAAACACAATTTTTAGTATTTTCTAATATATATATATAAAAGGAACTGTTATTTTTCTATTGTTTTCACTTTTGTGTTGAAACAATTTAATCACCCTCCAATGAAAAAAGTGAAATAAAAGCATGTATAGCCTACATACAGTACTTAACACTCTATGGCAGACCATGAAGCAGCAATCTTTAAGGATTACTCTCAAAACTAGATGATGGTCTAGAAAAAGATTAAAATGCTTGGTCATATTACTTTTGTCCCTTGTAATTAATTATTTTCGCACTCTCTTTCATCAAACTTGTTTTTGCACCAATTTTTACGTTGCCTCCCCTTTTCCCATCGTGTAATATACATTCCATGAGAACAACTAAATACTATTTCAATGTTCACATTTCCATTGGTTCCACTTCCTCATCAATTGTTGGTTTTATATTCTCATAGTTCAGAATATCACTTAATGATTGATTGATGGGTCCAGATTTGTCCAGTGCCTCCATTCCTGCAGCCATATCTTGAAGCTGATCTGTATCATCTAGAATATCAATTTCACTGTCATCTCTTACTGCTAGCCAAGTATCTTCTAGTTCATCTTCAGCATCTTCTGTTGCTAGGTTTCTTGCTTCATGTAACTCATCTGGTGGTAGGTCACCAAATACATCACTAACAGCAAGAAGAATTTTGACTGCATGCTTCATTCGCCAAATTTCGACAACAGCGAATACATCATCTAATGTGAAGAGATGATCACAATGTCTCAAAACCTGCCAAATATGGAAATCTGTAAACTCTAAACAGACACTTGGGAATGAAACTGATACATGTGGAATTGATTGTCTGTGTGTGTTTTTGTATTCAGTCAATTTTACCTTTAAATTATCCTTTTCTTCCTGTGAAACAGATCTCTTTCTTTCACATATCTGTGCTTTATTTGATGGCCTGTTGAATTCTAATGTCCCACATTTTTTCTGAACTAATGATGGACAACTACAGTTTTTCAAACACACATCACAACAATCACCAGGTGCTACTGCACCATGTGGACCCGGAAAACTATCCGGAAGGAACTTTCTTCTGCATCCATCAGCAACAACATACTGCTTCATTTCTGACTGACAGTGGCTTGTTAAAAAGCCATTATATAACAAATAGCAATGACTTTGCTTACTATCCCTTCCTGCCCGTCCACATTCCTGAAGATATGACTCAACAGTTTTTGCTGGCCCAAAATGGATTATTCTATGCACATTTCTACAATCAACTCCCATTCCGAAAGCCACTGTTACAATTATTATTCTCAAATGACTGTCCTCTTTATTAATTTCTTTGAGTATGTGATCCTTGACTGATGCTGGTGTTCCAGCATGAAACATTTCAATTAGTATGGTATGCATGAAACATTTCAGTTGGTATGCATGAATCACCATTATAAAATTTGTCAGCCAACACAATTTCAAACATTTTCCAAATCAAAGCACATTGATTTCTAGTTTGACAAAACATAATTAATCACTGGACTTTTCTCTACAATAAAGGTGCTAAACATCCGCAAATTTAGTGCATTGAAAATTGATGCCTTGGTAGACTTTGATGCTGTTGCAGTGAAAACAGCAATTTTAACACATGAACCAAGAAGTGCTCTAAACTCTCCAACTAATCCAAACCATTTTCTGAAAG
Source organism: Rhopilema esculentum (assembly GCF_057945365.1). Classification (NCBI taxonomy): domain Eukaryota; kingdom Metazoa; phylum Cnidaria; class Scyphozoa; order Rhizostomeae; family Rhizostomatidae; genus Rhopilema; species Rhopilema esculentum. Next base: position 12,461,113 of record NC_142823.1, on the reverse strand, counting down.
GAGTTCCTTGTGTTGCAGTTAGGCCCCTGCAAAATAGAGAAAAATCATATATAGTATTTAATTAATTTCATGTACTTAACATCTAAATTAAGCCATTTACAAGCTACCTAAAAAAAATATGCTGTACTGTTAGATACATAAAGACTGAAGAACTTTGATGATTTGCTCTGAAATGTGATAAATTGTTTATTGCCTCTTAGTTTAAAAATGTTTGTTGCATTTTTAAACTAAGAGGCAATAAACAATTTTGATTGAAAATTTGAAAATCAAGATTTGATTGAAAAATGGATTTAAGCTGAATTTTTACTGAATTTATGAACTGCCTATAAAAACCTAAATAAAGCATATATTTGTTTCTACAGGATTTTTTATAACATCTTGAATAAACACATTTTCAGAACTACATTGCTTCAGGGCATGTTTTCTCTCTAATCACGGTGCTCAGTTACTTGACACAATCAATCTTTGTGTCTGGTGAATCATTTATTCTTGCATATAAGATACAAATGCAGGCATTTTATTCATTTAGTCATATTAATATTATATGGTGGCGTACAGAAATATCAGGGACTGCATCTGCATTTTTATGCATATTTTATTTGAATAATGTTTCCATTAACAAGTTTTTCTCAGTGAACAAACCTTGCTGATAGATTTTGCTTTTGTAGGCAAGAGTGCAATGTGTAGTCTATTTTCATAAGTATCTAAATTGTGTACATTTTCATACCTATGCATAAAATCACAAACAGTGGCAAAGCACAAGAAACATTAAAAAATAAAAGGTGAAAATAAGGCATGGTATTTATATTCAATTCAATTACTACTTCAATTACAGCTAAAGCGCACTAGGCTGCTTTAAAATTGTCATAATTACTGCAATTTTTCGTCTGATGACATTTGACAAAAATCTATCGGTACATACCACTGTCCAATACAATGTGCCTCGTCAAATGCAACTGCAACGCATCGTTTCTGGAAACATGTGGACATGAGAAATGTACGCCACTTTTCAGAAGCTAGCATTGATTCAGGCGAAGTAAAAATGTAAGTGAAATCTCCGCCATATTCGTCGTCTTTCAAAATACTGTTCAGAACCTCTTCCGTCTGATCTGCATATATTGCAGCTGCTTTTAACCCTAAAGCATTTAATTTCATCACTTGGTCCAGCATTAATGATTGCAGCGGTGAAACAACCAGAATACAACTGGAAAATGGATTTTGATCTAGCAAATAGTCTGCAACGAGAGGGGATGGCTTGAAAAACGAATGATTTCCCATATCCAGTTGGAGCACTGAAATAGAGGTCTTTGCCTCTGAAAAATCCACGAATTGCTTTCTCTTGATCAGGATACACTTCATCTACGTTAAGAACGAATTTAGCGAAGCTTAATCCTCCAGCAAACGATTCTTCAGCAAACGATTCGAGGTTCCACGCGATGTTCTTTCTACCTGTTGATGTTTCAGTCGCCATCATAGAAATATAAATTTAAAAATGGTTTCGCTTGACACACACACAGCCCTGCAACGCGCGGCGAGAGCGGAATACCGCTCCCTGTAGAAATACAATAGAGCCTCCAAGAAGCCAATCAAATCATATGCCAACTTTTTGGCATATGATTTGATTGGGTACAAAACAATATTAACACAGTGGTTTGAACAATAAACAAAGAGATATGGTTGTTCTTCAAAAAGAGGCCGGACAAGCTTTCACACTTTGTTTCGCAGACTCTACTTTTCCCATAGTCGAGTCTGCACGCAGGCTACCCATCCATGGGCTTTTTGGTACTATGAATTCCCAATCAACGCCTTTATCTACGACTATGCTTTTCACGTTTTTCGAATTAAGAATCTGCTTGAATTAAGAAGCAGCCTTAAAGCAAATGAAAGTAAGAATAAACCTTATAATCAGTTTATCTTTTGTACATAGGAAAGTTAATTGTTTAGCAGAAATTTGTCAGTCTGGGACCGGAGGATAGAAAGTTACCAAACCCTTTTTTAAATCAAGATGTTTTCTTTATTGACATGCCCACCTATTTGCATTGTGAAGCATACTTTCCTGTTCTCAAGACCCAAATTTCTCATTTAGATTGTTCATTTTTAGGAGATCCCATTTAAGAATATAATTTCCCAAATAAAAGTGGCAGCAGCTTCATCATTTGGTTTGAAAAGAAAAGATAGATTTCTTTTCGTAACAAAAGAAGGAAGAGCAGTGAGAACGATAAGGTAATTATAATTCAACAAATCTATCTCATTGTCAATCTTTTTAGTTTGGCTTTTACTGTGTAAAAATTTCTTATTGAACTTTTTTCAACTGTGTAGACTTGCAACAGCTTTTTATTCTTTTTATAAGACTATTCCTATTGCAAATGTGTCTCTCTCGCTCTGTTCTTTAACAAGTAAATTGCTTTACAGACCTGGCGACGAAATAGTAATTTTCTTTAGGAAGAAGCAGAAGAGGAAGAAAAGGCGCCAAGAATCCAGAAAAACAGTTATCATATCATATCATATCATATCAAATGAACTTTACAATTGTCATATCAATTCAACTCTTTTTTGAATATTTTGAACATAATATATTGCCCCTATTAAATTTTCACTTTTTGAATAAAATTGTAGGAAAAATTTGCTGTGTTCTGTTTCCTTAGCAAACCTGCGAATGCTGTCAACAGAATGCTAGCCATCAACTGTGGCCCCTGTTTTCATGTAATATAGTACTCCTTGAATGTGTTTTGATGATAATCAAGTAGAAAACCTGCAGTAAAAAGATAATCCTTGAAACAATTCTCTTTGTCTCATAACTGAAAGACGACAATTGTACGAGTAACACTGATAGATTTGAAATAGTTAGTCTAGAAATTATCACTTTAGCACTCACTCGAAGAGAATCAACCGAATTTAGGGTAGGGGGAGGGGTCACACCCTCCACCAAAGCCATTTTCCTATGAGCATAGTCTTTGAATAGCTGACTACAAATCACTACCAATGCTCTCGCTTTTACCATGATATCGTGTTGTCTACCGTATCTCCAACCAAATCCTTTACGAACCTTCTAAGTAAGCAGTGATGTCCTGGCGGTCCACTTTTAATACCTCGCTAATAGTAACTCTTCCGTCAATAGGATTTGCAACACAAGCTAGCCTTGTGACCTACACATAGATTTATTTATTACCCCATTTGCCCATCTGATATCCATAATCATAATCAGCAATCCTCCTTTAAAATTTATATTGCCAAAAAATTTAAAAAAAAATAGCTTTGATCATGGTTAACCTATTCCAGATCTTTAACAAGGGCATCTGAAAATAACATCCACCTTGTAAAGCCATTCCACTTGAATTCACACTACTGGTTACAGGCATGAAATTTTGATCCAAAAGCTCAAAACTTTAAAATTGAACTCCATTCATAGTCAGAAATTTTCAAGCAAAATTTGCTGCGACTATATATGCAGCCTACTGCAGAAACAACCCCCCAAGAAGGCATTGGATAATAAACAAGTTTAGCAAAATACTATGTTTTTCGATTAGAATAAAAACTGATGTAATTCTGGTCTTATATCAGTTTTTAAGTTTGCTTTGATAATGTCACACCTTCTTTTCCCCCTTCCAATCAAATACCTTCAAACTCACTAAGAAACCTCACGTAGATGTATAGGCATAAACTTTGCATTTAGTACATTTTGATGACATGAGTGGAAACTAGCATGAGCAACAGTGTTTGCAGTTTGGCTTTAGGACCACCCGAAACTAATGCTTTCTGTATAAGCACTTTTGCCAGTTCATTCAACTTACTTCAATCAAGTAAAGAAGTTGCATCACCTTTAATGTACCCCCGTGTGTTTCTTTTCCCTCACACGCTAGATTTAATAACTTTTCGTGCTTTTTGCGGCCTTCTACAACATCACGGTTACCACGTGACTCGTGTGCTTTTTTAAACTCGCTTACATGTCTGATCAGTCCACATTTTACTTGCTTCGTACAAGATTGGTGAGTCAATTTTCAATAATTGTTTTCATTTGTAATTTTTCCCTTCTTGCACAGATTCAGTTAGTATATCTAATGTATGCCTAGCCTGAGTTTGTTATGTTCGATTGCTTTAGCTGCATAAATTAAATTTATGTATTACTTGTTACCAGCTCTCCAGTTGATTGATGTTGAGATGTAGTTAGAGATGGAGGGCAGATAATGTTCTGTTCTGTTAATAAATAAAGATATAGCAAACAATGTTCTGTTTTAATGTTTCCAACCTGAACAGCAATATAAAATGGCGCCCAAAGTGGTTGGCATGAAATTGAGCATTGAAACATGGAATCCCTCCATAAACTGATTAAGATTCGTGGAGCAAACCGATCCGTGGCAACAAAATTAGAACGAGAAGCACTTGAGTTGCTCAGCGAACCTGGAGAGCCCCGAGACGATGAACGGATTTGTCGATTAGAAACGATTTTGGAATTATTGGACTCGAAATTGAAGGAATTGAAGTTATTTGACGGACCAATTATTGATGTATTGGAAGAAGAAGAAAAGATTAATAGTGAAGTAACGGAAGCAAACAAATATGAATTTCGCATCTCTAATGCCATACGAAAGATCAAGCGAAAACTGCATCCACCAAACCCATTTTCCCTGGCAACTAGTACAAGAATTAGAAGACAATTACCAACAACACCACCAAGCGTGAGAAGGCTTTCTTTACTTACAACTACACCAATAACACCAGCCAATCCTTTCAGTGATGAACACGACGGAAATGGAAATAATTCCCTTCAAAGTGGAAGTTCGTCTTCGTCGCATGGAAATTCAAATTCGAAACTGCCGAAGTTGCAATTACCAAGATTCAGTGGCGATATTGTGAGTTTTTTCAGTTTCTGGGAGAGTTTTAATGCAGCTGTTCACGAGAATACGAACATCCCAACGATAACGAAATTTAGTTACCTGAAATCATACTTGGATGGACAAGCGACGAGAGCTATAGAAGGACTGCCTATGACGGAAGCAAACTATGAAAATTCCCTGCTGATACTTCATTTCCCTGGGCTGCTACTGTCATGTACAAAATCCCATTCACGTGCAAATTTGCTGTGTTTGCGTGAAATTATTGTGGACCATTGTCAGAGAAAACTTCTTTAGGAATACCAAATTTGGAGAATATACGCTTGGTGTGCAATACAACTGTAGGAGCCTCTGTATCTTCAAATTGAGAGAGGTCGAAGAATTTGGAGGTGTAGTCAGCCACGATAACATAGTCTTTGTTTCTGAGTGAAAACAGATCTGTGGCAACTTTCTGCCACGGTGCGTCTGGAATATCGTGAGGAATGGGTGGTTCAGAGGACTGTCTGTTTTGATGCTCTTGGCATGTGCTGCAGCATTTGATCATGTCTTCCAGTTCACCATTGATGTTTGGGCAGAACATGGTTTCTCTAGCCCTGGCCTTGGTCTTTTCAATCCCAATGTGACCAGTATGAAGTGATTTTCTCATTTCAGCCCGCATGCTAGTGGGGATGATGATACTCAAACCGTTCAGTAGTAATCCTTCGTGAGTGGTAATTTGATCACGGTGGTTGAAGTAAGGACGAGTTGCTGGCTGGGCATCTTGGCGTGATTCTGGCCATCCATGATTTAAGTAGTGTATCAGTTGTTGCAGTGTGGCATCTTTCAACGTTTCTGCGGCAATTTGGCTGTGTTTAGCAGCAGTGATTGGTAAGCTTGACATAACGGAGTGGATGTAGCAGGACAGTTCTGATTCTGGTATTTCTTGAGTTGTGTCACTTAGAGGAGCACGACTAAGTGCATCTGGGATCGTGAGTTGGCTTCATTTTATTTAATGCATCTCAAAATCATACCGCTGGAGGCGGAGCAAGAATCGCTGAATTCATGGAGGGCACTTTGTCAAGGCTTTGTTGAAGATTGATTTGAGTGGCTGATGGTCATTATAAATTTCAAATTTTTGGCCATAGACATATTGCCGAACTTTTCGCATCCAAAGACGATGGCTAAAATTTCCTTCTCAAGCTGGCAGTAGTTTTTCTCAGATTGTGTGAGGGAGCGACTGGCATAGGCAACTGGATACCAGCCTTGGGGATGCTGCTGCTCAATGATTGCACCAAGGCCTTGGCTCGATGCATCTGCTTGTATCCGGATTGGCAGTGTGGGGTCAAAAAACTTCAGTATTTGGTTTGAAGTGATGACTTCTTTGAGCTTGTTGATGGCATCTTTCTGTGGCTTGTAAAAAGAGTAAATGGCATCTTTCTCGAGGAGGCTTCTTAGTGGTGCTGTTAGATCGGAAAGGTTGGGTATGAACTTTCCCAGATATGTTATCATTCCCAAAAAACGTTGAAGCTCTTTTTTTGAGGTGGGCTCTGGCATGCTCAAAATTGCTGTAATCTTCGCAGGGTCTGCTTCAACCCCATGAGCTGGTATCTTGTGGCCAAGAAAGGTGGTGGTTTGGGCTTCAAATTTGCACTTTTCTTTGTTGAGTTTCAACCCTGAAGATCTGATGGAGTCCAGAACTTTAGTTGTGCGGGCAGCGAGTTCAGCTTTGTCAGAACCCAATATTATGATGTCATCTTGGCTATTGAGAGCGCCTTCAATGCCTTCTAAGATTTCTGAAATTTTTGCTTGGCAAATTTCACTAGCTGAGTGAATGCCAAAGGGAAGCCGCTGGAATGAAAAACGGCCAAATGGAGTGTTGAATGTTAAGAGTCTAGAAATTTCTTCATCCACTTCAATTTGCCAATATGCATTGGAGGCGTCCAGTTTGGTAAAAAATTTTGCATTGCTCATGGAGGCAAGGATTTTCTCTGTCGTTGGAAGGTGGAAGTGGTGGCGTTTTATTGCTTTATTCAGGTCCTTGGTATCCAGGCATATTCGAAGCTTTTCATTGAGTTTTTCTACAACTAGACTGTTTACCCAGTCTGTAGGTTCATGAACTGGTTTGATGATGCCCATTTTAACCATTCTTTTGAGCTCCGTGTGTAACTTTTCTTTTAGTGCTATTGGCAGCTTGCGAGGTGGGTGGACAACAGGGGATACTGTTGGATCTATGGTGATGTGGTGTACACCAGGAAGTTTTCCAATTTCACCAAAGCAATCTGGAAATTGCTGTGTCATGATTTCATGCATATTCTTATCAACATACATGATTCACTTGATAAGATTGAGATGAGAGCAAGTGGTAAGGAGTGGCTTCTATGTCAACAATGATGAAGAGTACTGGGTAACATCTTCCTTTTTGCTTTAAGGTCAGAATAGATTTGCCAACAACTGGAATGGCTGAGCCATTGTATGCTGATAGTTTGACAGCTGATTTTTGGAGCTTGGATTTTTGTTTAACCTGCTGGTAGCCAGCTTTGGAGAGGATATTTACTTGGGCACCAGGATCAATCTTGTACGGGATGGTTGATCCGTTTGTTTCAATTGCAATGAGCCACTCATCTTTAGTGAGTGTGTTGACTGATCTTGGTGAACTGCACCAACAAAGTAGTCTTTTTTTAGTCAGTATCTGAGAATGAATCTGGGTCTGAAGACATATCCAAGGGCACTTTTTGCTGACTGCTCTTACACGCTTCTGGCTACAGCGTGTGGAAAAGTGACCTCTCTTACCACAGGTGTTGCAGTGCTTGTTGTATGCAGGGCAGTTTCCCCTATAATGGGAGTAGTTGCAGAATTTGCATTGCTGAATTTTGGTTGTGCCATGTCTCTTGTCAGGAAAGGGGGGTTTCTTAGCTTGCACTGTTTTGGTGATAGCGGAAGTAGATTTTTCTTCACTGTTGGCTTGGATAATTTTGGCATGTTTGCATGTAATTTCAGCAGCCTGGCCTATCTTTATACACTTGTCTAAATTGATTTCAGGCTCTCTTAGCACGCGTTCTTGTAGAGCTTTGTCATTGGTTCCAATAGTGATCATATCCTTGATCAATGAATCACCAAATTCACAGTCCTGTGACAGTTTTCGAAGAGTGGTGGTGAATTCATCAAAGCTTTCACCATCGTGCTGCCTATATGTAAGGAATGTGTACCTCAGGAAAGTTAAATTCTTCCTGGGTGCACAGTAGCTGTCAAATTTCTGAATAATTTTATCTAACTTGATATTGTCTCCATCAGAATCAAATGTAAAAGTATTATATATTTCACGCCCTTTTTTGCCTATGCAAGTGAGAAAAATGCTAGACTTAACCTTATCTGACATGTCAGAGGACTCAGTAGCGTCAAGGTAGAGTGTCAGTTCCTGTTTCCAAACACGCCAATTGTTAGAAACATTGCCGTCAAAAGTAAGTGTGAAAAATTGGTGACGAAAAATTTAGGCCTGACTCCATCATAACAAAATACAGATGTTTGTACGGTTATGGACAAGGAAAGTGACAAAATAAGCAATACGTAGTGTCTACTTATTCTTCGTGAACTGTGGGTCTTGAAAAAATCCCAACTGACACCATGTTATGTTCTGCACGAGTACTGTAAAGATAGGACACGTCTTCTCATCCATGTGAGTATAATCAACGAACGGCTTAAGTTACTACTTCATGTAAGAATACTAAAACTACTGCTTCATGTAAGACAACATAACATCCTCCACCTACTGTAAAACCTCTTGAAAGGAGGATTTTACAAGCGTGAGTTTGCTTGCAGAAACATACAAAGCTACAGCAACGGTGTTAAGCTCAAAATTCTTCTTTATTCAGTAGCGATTCCACTATGAACTAAAAAGAATGAGTTTGACTAAAAAAAGCCATTCTTTCTAACAGAAACTTCTACTGCAATCGTATTCCAATAATGATATTATTGTGTGATATTGTGTGCATGGAAACTGTATGCCGTGTTGTTATTTTCAGTTTCATCAAGGTGATCATCAAGGTGATCTTCCAATAAGTTTCATCAAGGTGATCTTCCAGTATATTCACAGGCCAGTCCACTTCTGATGGGGATAAAGAATATGTGGAAACTGCTTGAATCTCTACATTGGCTAAAGACAATACCCAAAAACTCTCAATTCAAAACTTTGAAGAAATAAAAAGCTACCACATTACAGACACTACAACCTACCACAAAACTCCCTTTTGTAAAGGAGATTCGATCATCGTAACAAAACTGCTAAATATGGAGACCTTAAACCAAATTCTGGGTAGGGTAGAGACGAAATCCCACCCATCAAAAGTAGGAGCTGTGAGGCTCCTTCGCATATATTTATATTTCGTACTTATCGGACACTACAACCAGTAATCAGTAGCTACAAGGAACACTTGGACAAACACGAGAAAACAAGTATGGGGACTGTCAAGAATTTTATCAATGGCTACCACCAGGAGACTAGAGAAAAGAGCATTGCTGTGTGGCTGTTCTATTTAAGGAGGGGAACCCTTAGCAGGGCCGTATTCCTTTTTTTTTCTGAAAAAGGTAGTATTAGATGCCAAATAGTAGGGTGTCTTAATAAAAAGTATTGGGGTGTGAAATTTAAGCCTACTCAACGTCTGATTGATTGTCTTAGAGCAAAAGTTTATCGAGAATAAGAGAACAAAGATGAATGTCAGGTAAGATAAATAAACATGAATATAGTTTGGAGATTGATTACATGTTTAACATTCAAACACATGTAACGATAGGGTTCTTCTTACGACGGTGAAGTATCAGTTAATAGCCAAGCTCGTTAGTGGAGCGATGGGCTAGGCCAACGGGCCTAGCCCCAAGTAGATAGCACACAAGAGATACTCGTTCTTTGATGTTATGTTTATCGTTAAAACAGTAAGACTAAATTATTCTAACTAGGATTACATTATATTAAAACACAACAAAGGAAGACTGTCAAACATCACACAACACGATGACAGTGACGCACATTTCCCGGAAAGGGAGTTACTAACACAACAGCGCGACAAACAAACATGTGACATTAACACGCAACATAATCAAAGATCTAGCTGAACATAATAGCAATAATTACTGAAGTTTACTAATGTTAAAACGTTACACCATCCCCTCTCTTTAAAGTAAATACGCCGATGAAAGTTTCTTAAAAATTTAAAAGTGACTTAACATAAAAGGTCCATAGAGTCATTGAGGCCCGTAGGCATGAACTGGCAAGCAAAGGTAATTCATACAACATCGCTTGATATTTCCAAATCCATAATGACATCCACAGAAATAAAAGTCAAATCCGAAGGATCCTGCCGTCCTTCTGCTGCAGCCCTCTATGGCCAGCACCCCTAAACTGTATTCGGAAAATAACGTCCTCCTAAATCACCAGAACTTCATCGTCTTCTACTCCATATTAGAGGAAAGGTATGTTGGTTGAGTGGCAATATTTTTCAAGATAAAAAATAATAATCAGCAGTACACGAATAGATCAATTCCAAAATTCCATGTCGACCATCCTACTCCTCGCAAAATATAAAAAGGAACACCAAATAACAAAAAAGTTTCAATTGATTCTTTTTGTCACCGCCATCCGACTCTACTTCTCTACTTCACCACCATCCGACTCTGTCACCAAATGTAACGTCTTATGTTAGTCGGGTTCTTCTTAGGATGGTGAAGATACGATGGGGCTAGGCCAATGGGCCTAAGCCCCGAATAAGTAGAACACGAGACAGACTCTATTCTGATGTTGTCTTTATTCGTTCAACAGCAAGACTAAATTATTCTAACTAGGATTACATTATATTAAACCACAACAAAGGAAGACTGTCAAACATCACACAACACGATGACAGTGACGCACATTTTCCAGAAAGGGAGTTACTAACACAACAGCGCGACAAACAAACATGTGACATTAACACGCAACATAATCAAAGATCTAGCTGAACATAATAACAATAATTACTGAAGTTTACTAATGTTAAAACGTTACACACAGAAAGAATTAAATACTGTTGTATTTACCTAATGAGAGCATTCCTGCAAATATCTCTCCAAATGGTTGCTCCAAATATCTCTCAAAATATCTCCCTGCAAATATCTCTAGTTTATTCATTTAAAGTTTACTTTCATCTCAAAAATTAAACAAAATTTAGGCAGCTGACCTAATCGATATAATGTAATGTTATTGCAGTGTTAAAAATAATGTCTTGTTATTTTTCAAAAAGAATAGTAACAGTTGATGAAAGGGCATCTTTATCTTTAATTTCATTTTTATCTTGAATTGATCAGTGTCTTTGGTGCAAAACCATCTTGTTATGTCAGTGCAATTATGAGTAAGCACGATAGACCAGGCTCTGCCAATTATCTGAAACATGTCGTCATTATAGAGTTTTGCACAATCTGGGTTGTCCAAAAGATGTTGACAGATGGCAGAATCGCCTGTTTTAACAGTGTTTCTAGACCTACAAGATTGAGGAGGCTGTTCTCTTTGAGAGGCAATTTTGTTTCCTATGTTGGAAGGAACATGCTGTTCTATCCTATCCCTCAATCTCTGGGTTGTCGGTCCTACATAGCCAGAATCACACTGGCACGTAAATTCATAAATAACAGAACTTTTTTGGTTGGTAGGAACGCAATCCTTTTGAATGGATGGAAGGGCTCTCCTAGTGCTGTAAACAATACGAGGATTGACAGCAAAGAAACATTTAGTTATGGCTTGCCAAATCTGACTCTCGAATCACAAGGAAGTGTGAACTGGGCAATAAACTAAAATAAACTGGGCACTTTTGCGGATCAAACTTTTAAACAGCCGAAAAACTTGCAATCTTCTCCTTAGTATAAGATAAAATGACGTCTTCTGGATAGCCGTTGTCCAAAATGATCATTTTAAGTTTTTCCAGTTGAGCGTGCAGTTTAGATTTCGAGCAGATCATAAGTGCCCTATGTACTAAAGTTTTGACAAGGTTGACTTTGCATTGTTTTGGGCAAAATGAATCCCAGCGTATGTACTGATTGGTAAAAGTAGGCTTGCTCGTTTATTTTTATTCATTGCATGTTTGAAATGTTTATCTTTCAAGGCTTTAGTGTTCTTCGATATTAAATACATTTCGGACATAACAAATTCGTCTTGTGGATTGGTTGTTTCCTCTATACCTAAGATGTTTGATAATATCATTCTTCGCTTGTGCTTTCTTGCAAATTTTTAAAACACTTTATCAACATCTACTGGTATAGCTTTCTGGGTATAAATAGTTGCCAAGCCATTTGATTGCTCTTATGACATAGTGCTTCTTAGGTAGGTCTTTAGAAGGCGAACTGATGATGCATATCTTTCACAAGTGCAGCTCGTAGCTGGACGAATTAATGTTGGAAAGAGTTTGTGATAGGTTTTGAGGGAGTTTGTCTTTGGGGCAGTTTATCCATTCATTATCAATTGTAACTTCACAAGAAACCGATGATGTGTCTGGTAAATCATTACAACAGTGCCAACAAAACATTAAGAAGTTGTGTTTCCAAGATTTGTTGATTCTCTGAATTCATACATTGTCACAGTGCTGGGAGATTGAGTCAGATGGTTCAAAGAACGACTTAAACTCTTTGTCCTGATCTGTCAAAATTTTGGTGTCTTCATGTAGACACTTGTCATCAATATTAGCAGGCTGCCTGTATCGCTTACTCGTAATTGCACTGACAATAGACATTCCCTTTATAGCTACACAATTCCCGTGGGAAAAACGTATAGAAAGTTCATTAAGAAGGCAGTCTAAAAAAAGGAATGGCGACATTGCGCTTAAAATATGTGCTAACATCATCTGCGGAATGCTGCTCCTGTTTTTCTGTCGACTACATGATCTTGGGGCTTTAACAGTAGCGTCAACCTGGTTTGCAATATCTGAGGCATCATTGAACCAGGCTTCATGATAACCATTGACAAGATTACGAACAGTTGTCAAAGATTTAACCATGAGGTTGACTTGTCTTAATGCTTCAACAAAATCAGTCTCAACACCCTGAAGTGGGACGGTTGCTGTCTTCATGTAACCAAACAAGTTTCTTACAATCACCAAAGTCATTGAATCAAAATTGGACACAACTGAACAAAGTACAAAAGCATCAAAAGCAGAACTGTCTCAGGATGTGTCTAAGTTGTCTGGAAAAGTAGAGAGAGTTTGTTGTTTTGGGGAATTTTGGAAAAATTTCGCAATAACTTGCATATTATCCATCATGTTCTTGACACTCTCAATGTTACAAGCTGAAGCAACACAGAAGTTCAGTCTATGTGATGAACAGTCAGTGTATAACGCCATCTTGTTTATCTGCAGAATTCTTGTTGCAACACCAGAATATTTGCAAGCCATGTTTCCAGCGCCATCATAACATTGCCCCAGCATTTGTTTCAATTCAAATTCATTATCCAAATTAAATTCATTCAAAACACAAGAGATAAGTTTATCTGTGTGTCCCTTTCCGGTTTTTCCAGAATCACAAAGAATAAACTTTAAAAATGGATTTTCTGGATTTGCCCTTTCCCATCAACATATCTTATAACCAAAGGCATTTGTTCCTTATAAGAGCAATTTGTGACTTCATCAGCAAGGATAGAAAAAAACCACACTCCTGAAATTCCTTAATGATTTGGCTAGTGATCACATCAGAGCAACAAGAAATAAGCTCATTTTGGGTAGACTTTGAGCGATAAGTAGCATTTCGTGGGGCTGAATCAAAGTTTTCCTTTAGGACCCCATCTCCACTGTTTATTCTAAAATCAAGTAGAGCTTGGAAGTTTCCACAATTTTGGCCATCATAGTATTTTGAGTCATCTCTATGACCATGAAAGGGAAAATTTCGACGAGCATTAAAAAGAACACATGTTGCAATGGATAGCAGCTTCAATCTGTTTTTCATTGTTGTTTTATTTTTTATTGTATTTTGAACTTCAACAAATGACTTTCTTCTGTTGCTCATTACAGATTTAAATTCTGACATTGTAGCAACAGCAGTCTTATGAATTTCAGAATTGGTATCATGGTCTTTAAGCCTTTGGGGAGCAGATGACCAGTTAACCAATGGGGAGCAGATGACCAATTAACCTGACTTTTCATCAGATTGTTGAGTTAAGCTGTATTTGCTCCCATTCTTCTGCCAGAAAGAACGCAAGGAGTGCAAAAAGCTCCATCTAGTTTGCCTTGAATGTAAAAAGCTCCATCTAGGAATGCAAGCCAAGAATACTCCTTCAACCAACATAAATTGAACTTCCTTTTTTGCAATACAACTGTTTGACAGGAAATTGAAACTTTTCATCAGGTCTCCAAATATTATCCATGATATCAAATTTAGAGTTGTCTGGAAGGGTGTCTGCACATGAGTAAATGTTGCCAATGTCATGTATATCAATATGGCAAAGACAAGATGGTCCAATTGCTGTGACAGTATCATAAAAAGGAGGCAAAAATTTACAAATAAAGAACATGATATGTTCACGTTGGTGAAAGTCACTATCCAGGATTACTAAATTTAATAGTTTTTTAAAAATTATTGATCTCCTTGTTATTAAGGTGGCATCAGATTCAATTGCAAGGGCTTCTTGATAAAAAGGAAGGCTGCCGATCAAGTATTTTCAGGATAACTTTTAAAAAATCTGGGAAATAGTTTCAGGGATAGTATGGTAATTGACTCATTCTTTCCTTAATGGTAGCTAAGACTAAGAGTCAATTCACAAGATTCCCCCTAGCCCCCTCTGTCACAACGTTTTTCGCTGATCCTGGTTAACCTATAGATTCATAGTAATGTCTTCGTTCTAATCCAAAAGGTTTATCTATTTGAGAATCTAGACTACTGGAAATATTTTATTTAGCAAAAGAGTGGGACATGCCCCATAGCCTCCTTGAGTTGAAACTTTTTGGTTGCTTTTTTCTACACTCGTTTTTAATAAGAAGCTGAATATAAGAAACAAGTACTGGACAGTCAGAGAGAATTAAATAAATCAGTACTCGAAGCAAAAACTGTAAGAAACATTTTAATTGTGATAAAACTGAGAACAACCAAATTTTTGTAAAATCCAAGAACATGGTTGCTCTTTTGTCCTAGAACTTAAGACACACGGGATAAAAAGTATCCTGCTCTCAGCCCCCAGCCCCCAGCCCCCAGCCCCCTTGCATCATAAAGTCAATTCAGAAATGTACCTTGCGAAAATCTGAACTTGAAATTCTGACTGTCGCCTCTATGTCCTGTGCAACAGTCTAAATCTGCACCTGATAACAGAGAGCCCACAACTGTTACCATCTTCCTGATTCTGGACATCCTCTACCTTTAGATTAAGATTTCTTGTTTTGGTGAATGGATTAAACTGGCAATGACATTTTGAATTTGAAAGTCAAAATTTGAACCCTGAAGACTATTATGAACACGGACAGATGATATTTCACTCATACCAATAGTTGAAATTGTAATCCAGTGGTTGTTTACTTTTTTCCATACCTGTACAGACTCGCTATTTAACATTCTTGTTTCTTTATGCACTGCTTCTTTCTCTTCTGTTTCTAATTGTGAGCAAACCTCAATTTCACAGTCAGAAGTGACTTCTTGTTCTTCAATCCTTAGTTGCTGCATGTGGTGTAATGATATTTATTACATCAATTTAATTAACTGCTAGGTAATATCAGAAGGAAATTGAAGTGAGTAAATATCTTCAAAATACCAGCAGTTTTTGAACCTACTTTATTAGATCATTGGCCCTACTGCAGCAATTATAAACAATTGATTTTGAACGATTAAATAGAGGCTCCTGATTGCTCATTTGATGATAAATTCCTTTTATAGTAGACACTTTGATAATTAATTACTTAACTTGTGTTTAAAGTTCAAAACCAATCAATTATAACTTCAAAACACTTCAAGTTTAAATTTTGAAAAATTTTTTTCTAGATTATCAATAATGTAGATTTTTTATTGTCTCAAAGCTTTGAAACCTTTGCACAACTTGCTCGTTGTCGTCCTTTATTCAGCCGTTGCGGTTGCTTGTGACTGCCATGAACATTTCTCTCCAATCCACTCTGTTCTGGGCCATGGTTAGCGCTTCGTAGAGTTGCATGCCAGTGAGCGATTTGATGTTATCAGTCCACCGCGTTGGGGGTCTGCCCCTCCCTCTACTGCCCTCAACCATACCCAATATAGCAATCTTTTCTATGCTGTCATCTGGTTTTCGTGCAGCGTGTCCGAAGTATGTGAGTTGTGCTCTGTGAATGAGATTGAGTAGACTGTTTGGACGGTATACTCTGTCAAGCACGCTTGCATTGGTTTGCCTTTCGGACCAGTGGATGCTCAGCATACGACGCCACGACCACATTTCAAACGCGTCAATTCTTTTTCGGGAGCGTGTCTTTAAAGTCCATGCCTCCGCACCATAGAGGACGATGGAAAATACCAAAGACCGCATCAGTCGGTCTGCAACAACTTGCTAAATTTGATCAAAAACTTTTGAGGCAGGTTATTTTATATGCCACATGATGATTTGAAAAAAAACATTCACAAGATCACATTGAAGTTTCTGAGATCACAAATGGTCATTGCTCGCCTTGAATTTTGCAGAATAGGCCATTTTTATGGACGTTTTTTTAAATGAGGACTCTTTAAATGAAATTAAGGCACTTGCATGTCACTGTTTCTGAAATCTTGGTATTTTATTTCAACAAGAATATGGAATATTTTTTTGAGCAATGTCCAGCATTATTTGTTTCATAAACAATATTGCAATGGGCTGGAAAACATGAAAGTGAAGACTAGTAACATGTTTTATCGATTGAATTCTTTTTTTTGTATCAGTCAGGGAAATCAACAGTTTTGGGCACCCTAGCAGAAAGTGAGTATCTCTGAGTTGGCCTTGATAAAATCTTACAAGTTTGTGCTATTCTAGTTTCCCAAACACATATAGCCTTTCCATACTAAAATCAACAAATTTGATATAACCTTCCAATAAGTCCCTCCTTTATCTTAATATACCAGACTAGATTTGAATAGAGAATAGGGAAAATTTACCAAACATTTCTTTGACAAAGAAAAACAAAGCCATAATATGGATCATTACCTATTGCACCAGATTCTAAGTCAATGGATGAATTTCTCTGCATCCGTTCATGGTCAGCCTTTGCACCAATTGTTCCTTGTCTCTTGTTTCTTTTCTACGATTCTTTTCAATAGCAAGTTGAACATGTTGCTGCTGTTTCCTTTTTTAGCTTGCAATTTTGTTGGTTGATGTGATGTTGCAGATCGCTTACTATGAAATTGTTGCTCATTTTCAGTCATCAAGTTACCTTCTTTTCCATAATCTCCCTTGTTTCATTGAGTATAGTTGATAGTTTCTTTTCCAGATGAGTCAGTGCTTTCTGATCCGTGATGTTAAATGTGAAACCCCTCAGTTGGTCCACTTTGTCACTGCAAGTGGCACCTACTTATCTTTTGGCCAAAGTATGTGGTAATGGCAAAGCTTTCATTTTACAGATGGGCACTTGTGTGCTTGTATCAGTTTCTTCTTGCTTTATCTCATCTATTGTGACAATATCAAAATTTGAGTTGTCTGTTGGTGTTTCACACTCTAGATGGCACACTGTGAATGAAGAAGGGGAATTTCAATATGCTGCTGGTAAGTCCTCCCAAAAATACTTTTACATATGTAATATGATTGCAAACATATGTTTACAAGAAAGAACATTTTGCTTCTAGTCATGACATTGACAACTTGGCATGCCATTTGCGTTTAACTGCTCAATGTATCCAGCTTCAGTGTCTGATCCCTGACTCTTTATTCTTACAACTCCTTCTTCCTTTTCACAGACCAGGGAGCATTCCATCTTTCTCTCTGACAGATATTTCCGCCAGTATTTCTTGGGGCAAAAATACCCCGCCAAAACCTAAGGGGCAAGAAAAACTAGCTGAAAATATTAAGGGGTCAATTTCGAAAAATTATTTCAATGGTGACAATTTGACTGGCCGAAAATAATTCTGCGATTTTATTCATTATTTGTTATGGTCCTGTGATCGTACCGTTATGATTGACTGAAAATGACTTTGATTTATTTATTATTTGTCGTCGGTATGAATTTTGGAAATCATCATGCTTTTGTAGCCAGTTATGGAGGGCAATGGCTGTATCGGGGCTCTCAAAAACCTCCATCTGCAAGATAAAATGCCAAACGCATTTTCAACTACCTGTCTTGCGAGAGATAATCGGTAATTAAATATTTGAAGCTTTTCTGTTAAGTTTTTCCCAGGATAAGGTCGCTGAATTGTTTCTTTAAGACAAAAAGCTTCATCAGCTACAAAGCAGAATCTTGCCCTTGTTCCAGTATTTGGCAGGAAATCATCAGTTGGGATATTAAGATTCCCATTATTCAGTGCATCACCAAATGAAGAGTTATTAAAAACACTAGAGTCATTTTGCCTCCCGTAGTCTCCAATATCAACGTAAGTAAACATGTAGCTGGCATCAGATACTGCCATCAATACGATGCTGAAAGTTCCTTTATAATTGTAAAAGGAGCTGCCTGAATTTGGGGGGCAATTGATGACATAGTGCTTTCCATCGATGGCTCCAAGACACAAAGGAAACCCCCATAAATTCCAAAAATCATTCGCAAGGTTTCTCCAGTCATCTTGAGATTTTGGTGCAGCCACTGCAATGGGGCTCAATGCACACCAAATTTTCTCTGGCACTTCGTTTAAAATGTCACATACTGTAGACCACCTAGTCCTATAGTTGTACGAAAGAGATGCCTGTGACTCGCCAGTTGCCAGGTATCTTACAGCAATAGTGTTCCAAATACTTTTGGCAGGCATCGTAGTCTTCTTAGGTAACTAATCTTAGGAGTTTTTTCTTCAGGAAATCTGACAGGGTTCAGGAACCCTTGGAACCCGGTCTGGATCAGCCACTGAGAAAAGGTGCACGTCTAACCCTCATTACAACACGGGCAGAGAACACGGGCAGAGAACACGGGCAGAGAACACGGGCAGAGAACACGGGCAGAGAACACGGGCAGAGAACACGGGCAGAGAACACGGGCAGAGAACACGGGCAGAGAACACGGGCAGAGAACACGGGCAGAGAACACAGGCAGGGAACACGGGCAGGGAACACGGGCAGGGAACACGGGCAGGGAACACGGGCAGGGAACACGGGCAGGGAACACGGGCAGGGAACACGGGCAGGGAACACGGGTAGGGAACACGGGCAGGGAACACGGGCAGGGAACACGGGCAGGGAACACGGGCAGGGAACACGGGCAGGGAACACGGGCAGGGAACACGGGCAGGGAACACGGGCAGAGAACACGGGCAGAGAACACGGACAGAGAACACGGGCAGATTGTTTCACAGATCATAGGTTGCTTGTCGCTAAGTGCCTCTTCTCTATAAAGCTCAAGACATAACAGAACTTTGAAAGCTATGCAAGGAAACAAAATAATTTTTTCAGCTTATAGTGGTACATTAAATTTCTAAAATTAAGGCCATCTATTTCTTGCTATCTAGGATTTTACCTAGGTCTAGATTGTGTAACCCAAACACCTGATCCTAAAATCTTGACTCTGCTTGGGCCTGATATATATCCAATCGCTCTCTGCATTGCCAGCAAGTCCCATTAACAACATCAGATAAGAATTTTTCACTGTAAATGCTGTGACAATAGCTTGTTTCAACGGCTTCCTTTGCAATTTCAAAACATTAAACTAGCAAACCCTTCAAAAATGTCTTCTTTTCTTTTCTTTGCTTCCACATCAAATAATCACAACAGCTTGAAAACAGAGACAAATGACTTTTCCTGGTTACATAGTAAAGTAATGAAATTAAGGAATATCCTCAATCATCTTCATATGGTTATTCTCAAAGTAGAGTGATAGTAAAGCCACATCCCTTTCAAGTGATTCTAAGACTGGACCCAGATCTGAACCACACGCAAAGATAGTAGTGTCATCTGCGTAGTTACAAGTCTCAGTATATTTCACCAGGTAGAAGAAATCAGTAATATATATGTTGAAGAGCAGGGGTCCCAGAACTGAACTTTGGGGAACACCTAAGGAAGTCATTTTCGAGGTGCTGAATGCACCATTAACCTTCACTCTTTGCTGCCTCTCATTTAGGTAACTATGAACTAATTTTAGAGCTGATCGGCTGAAGCCGTAAGCAGATAATTTGGCAATCAGTAGTTTATCATTTAAGCAATCAAAAGCCTTAGAGAGGTCTATCAAGATTGCTCCTGCAAATCCTTTATTGTTTAAAACTGGTTTGCATTTCTCAAGAAAACCTTTTAAGAGCCTGTTGTCTATTGTGCCGTTCGGAAATCCACAGAGATATCGAAATAGGAAAGATTTTGAGTAAATTACAATATTTTCAAAGATCAAATGTTCAAAAACTTTAGAAATAGCAAACAGAATGGTTATTGGTCTATAATTTTCCTTTTTCATCTGGTCATTTGCTTTGAACACCGACACTACCTCACCTTTCCTAAGTTCCGTAGTAAAAGTTCCATTGACAATACTTGCATTGAAAAGCTCTTGAAGTATTTGGGTGAATATGTTTGAATTTTCTTTTAAGATGTTACCTGGGATGTTGCCGATAGCAAAGGCTTTCTTTATTTTTAGTTCTTGTAGTATTGCGGATACTCTTTCGTTTGCGACACAACTAAAGGCAAAATTATTAGATGGATTTGTATTCGCAGATATCAGTTTCATACTCTTATAATTATTATTTTGATAATCACTTTTAATTATTAAATTTACTATAAAATTATTTTGGGACCCCTTTTTATAAAGCCACCCGTTAATATAGTTACTATCATAGAATAAAAGTCCGATAAACCTCTTTCCATGGTGCCTGAACTTTGAAATGACGAAGGTCTGTTTCTTAGAATAAGGTCTATACATTTAGGATAATCGGACTTAAAACACGTAGGCTCTTTAATAAGATTTTTCAGTTGTTATAGTCCCATAAACAATTTTATTTCTTCTTTTTTCTTCAATATTAAAATCACCCAAGGTGATAAAGTTCTCATAGCGATTGCTTCAATGATCATTTACTTTCCCCATCTCATCAAAGAAATATTTAACATTTTGGGATGGGGGGCGATAGATGCCAGATAAAATATATTTCTTTTTGTGAATATTTACTTCTAAAATTCCACATTCGATGTCCTCAGGGGTTTTCAAATCTGTTAGCTCTTTCACAGGAATTCTCTTTCTGATGTATATTAGAAGACCCGCATCGTTTTCATTGCGGTCATGGGCGAATTAAAGTCATCCATCAGGAATTGGTTGGTTGCAAAATTACTGTAAAGCTTTGTTTCAGCAAAAACCAGGATATCTACAGAATAAGACAATTGGTGGCTAAAATTAATTTCTTATGGAATTTATATTCAGGTAAGCTAACGCGATCCGTTTCCGTAGTCGAAGTCATTTTAATTGTGTACTTGCATCATCTGCCCCTCCCATATCCAAGTTTTTAGGATTAATATCATTTGAAGAATCGCTATCATTAGCACACTTAATACCATCGAATTTGGAAATCTATTTAAAGGATCAAGAGTCTGATATACCCGCCATCCCCTGATATATCGCATAAGATCACAAGTATCGTTGTCCAAAAACGGTTCAAGTGGAGGTTGCTACCTGTTGCTGCGCAGGAGAGCTCATTGTTCATTTGTTAATGTATTATTGTTGAACACCTTTATCGTTTAATCAAAGGATGTATTGTTATTGAGTATCGGACACAAAGGATGCATTAGCGCACAGAACTAAGACGTTGCAAGCTTAGATTTGTATTGATCACCTGTTTTTTGGAACGTTGTTGACAAATTACAAAGATGGCGCTTGCAGTAAGTGTTGACAAATATTGTAAGTATGTTTTCCTTGAGTTTATCATTTCTTTTTGCTCTATTTGCTGGTAGGCAAGCATTATTTATATTTTTTCGTTTGTTTGTTTCTATTGTAGCGAAAACCACATTCACATTCATATGTATTATCCATTCGTTGCTAAATTAGCGGATTTAAATTTATGGGTATTCGAAGAAGGTCCAATTTTTGCTGGCAATTCTAAGTGGCTTGGCGCAACCGCTTGGTTACATGCGCAGCGTCACGTAGCAAAAAGGATAAATATAGTGGCGTAACCTCGCAGACCAAAGATTGCAAAGCAGAAAACGGACATGAAATTGAATTTAATGATGTCACAGGTTTACCTGTAGAGTCCTGTCCACAGAGAACTCGAGGGTTAACATAAAAAGGTATGGAGATGAGGGATCTAATACAAACAAGATTATGTGACGTTCATGAGTGATATCATCAGTAAAGGATATGCTAGAAAGGTAGCTGACGCCAAACTTTTCCTTCAGTTGCAGCTGTCTGTAAGGCTTTTTCGAGTGTTTGGTTGAAGTGCTCAACCTCGTCATTGGCTTGAGGCCAATATGGAGTTGAGAGTTCATGTTTGATATTCAATGCATTACAATATCAACAAATCTATTTTCAGTTTTTATTGCAACGGGAATGCCACGAGTAGCGAACATTTGGTCAAGTTTCGGTATTACACATGAAGCTTTTGTCGATTTAACTAGTTCAACCTCTGGGTAATGTGAGTACCTATCGACGACAACCAATAAGTGGTCATTGGATGGTAATGGTCCACAAAAGTCAATGTGTAACTTCTCCCATGGCCCAGATGGCATGTCTGAAAGTTAAATAGGCTCTGGTGGTACTGCTTGACTAGCCGCTTGACATGCTATGCATGTATCTATAATCCTTTTGACAATTTCATCTATAGCTGGAAACCAGACTTTCTCTCTAAGAAGAGCTTTGGTTTTCGACAAACCTAGGTGACTCTCATGAGCCAAGTTGATTGATTTTTGCTGTAGTGAATTTTGAATGGCAATCCTTGTCCCTCGTAGGATAATGTTGCCTTTTCCAATTGTGTATTCATTTTTACAACTGCTAAAAGACTTTGCAATTTCACTCCATTGGTTCAATTGTATTGCGTCTCGAAGACCTTTAAGAGCATGATCTTCAGTAGTTGCATCTGCAATTTCCTTTAATGTCATAGCTTTAGGTACGCTGTGTTCACTTGTGAAATTCATATATTCTTCAGTCATAACTTGTTGTTTTTTTACCACTGTTAGGAGCTGGATGCCTTGACAAATAATCAGATTATTTGCCAGATTATTATGAAAAGCACAAGAAAGTCAAAGCGGAGAAGATTTTGGGTAAGAGATATGCTAAAAAGAAGGCAGCAGTACAGCCAATACCACAGTTTAGTCAAAGAACTTGAATTATTTGACAGGGAGTATTTCTTCAAATATCTACGAATGAGCCCTGAAATATTTGAGCATATGCTTCAAATTGTTTCACCTTTTATAAAGAAGAAACATTGCAGGAGTAGGGATCCACTTTCCCCAGCAGAAAGATTGGTCGTTACTTTAAGGTACTTGGCAACAGGGGATTCTCAGCTGTCACAGACATTTAACTTCAGGGTTGGTCGAAGCACTGTATGCAATGTTATAAAGGAAACCAGCAATATCTGAAAGCACCAAACTGTGCAGATGAATGGACAAAGATTGCTGATGCTATGTATGAGGTTTTTGCCTTAAAACATGGCTAATGAAACCATGAGAACATTTGAAAAAAGTGAAGGGTAATCGGGGAAGACCAAAACAGACATGGATCAAACAAATGAATAGAGACCTGAAACCAATAAATAAAACAGTGGATGAACTAACTGAGAACGATTATGAGTGAAAGGAATGGAAGAAAACAGTGGCAAGGTTAATGTCTTGAATTAAGAAGGAAGAGCCAGCAAGAAGAAGAAGAATTAAACCATATGGTTGCAAAAGATTGCCACAGGTAGATAAGATTTTCAATTACCCCCTAATCTGCTGCAGGTGTACTATAGATAATAATTTTGGGATTCTTACAGCAAGATAGCGTATATTCCGTCAACCTATCAAAGCAAAGCCAGAGACAGTTGAAACGATCACAAAAGCATGCCTATGCATCTTCAATTACTTAGGACTCACACCAAATGCACAGTATGTTCCATCCGGATTTGTAGACAGTGAAGATGGGAATGAAAACATTATTCCTGGTGATTGGCGCAATGCTACAGAGGTTGCATCTGCCCTGTTATTTGTAGTTTGCCTTGTTATAGCTCTTTACCATGGCAGGTCAATCATGTTATTCAAACAAAGAAGAACTGAACTAATTTCATTATTTGAACTAAACTTTTAAATACATTGAAAGGACTGACACCAGATGTATCTGAAGAATTTGTAGTAGAAACATTTACTATAAAAATTCTGAAGATGTGTCTGCAGAATTAGTTGTCAGTTGTCAGAAGATGTGTCAGCAACAAGAAATAATTAAACATGCCAAGAAAAACATAAATAGAATGGAACTGAACAAATACAAACAACAAGAATATGTTACTCTAGACCTAAGAACATTGTTTCCATTTTTAGTGCGTTTCCAGCTTACTCACACATTTCTAGCTGCAAAGTATTTTTCTCAAGATTTATACATATCTTTAATTTTCTTAGTGTGAAAGAGTGTAAATTGCTTGAGGTAAGATTGAGAATATATGTTGAAAATGACATTATTGCATGAAGAGGCCAAAATTAATTTGTTATTGTTAAGAGTTATCAGTCTATCAGGTCTATAAATATCAAAGCAAACGAAGTTTAAAAGTTTTATAGCTCTTGAAAGTATTGTTTGAAGTTGCGTCAACAAAAATCTAGCCTTCAGATTCTCCCTATTAGTTAGGAAACAATAAAGACCTAAGTTTCATCATCAATTTGATTAACGGAGGTTTTCATTCAAGATTTATTCACTATTGGAGATTCAATCTTTATCTGTTGAGGTAGTAGGGCAGCAACCAAAATCCTAACCCCAGCCTTAACCCTAACTGATCCTAACCTTTACCGTACCCCTAACCCTAATCATAACTCTTACACTTTTCAAACCTCACTCTAAACTTTATATGCAAGGCTCCAATGAACTTTCATGAACATTTTTAAGGGAAATTTTCAGGGGTGTACAATTTTACCAGCTACCCCCAAGGAGCTGGAAAATGGAAAATTTGAAGGAAATTTTCCACTCCTAAATCTGAGTTTTAATTTGGCAATTTTTGAAGCCTTAAGGCAAATACTCATTTTCTAGGATCTCTTTTATTGGAAAAAGAAGTTTGCAGGCCAGTGACTGCTGAAAAATCTAAAAATATTATCAAAGATTTTATGAGACTCCTGCAAAGGAGCACACATTGATTGTCAAGTCATCAAAAAGTAATGGCAGACATAAATTAAAAAGCTCAAAAGGATCAGCGAGTCAGACAAATTTCATGATGTTGACGATGGTGATGATGAAGACGATTATAATGATGATGATGATTATGATGATGATGATGATTATGATGCTTATGATGATTTTGGACTAACTTATTGATCGAATATTTTGTAGCCCCCCTAGGCCACAGTTTTTAACATAAAAAAGCCAAGGCTGGTATTGAAAAACTTTTATTTTTAATTCGTTATATTTTGCATGCTTCTGCAACAACAGCTGTACATCATTTTCATAAATAAAGATATTTTTTAATGGATTCATTTTTACACCCACTGCCATTCTGATACCCCTAAAATTGTCGTGACGGTTTGTGGCAAAATTGGGGGAGACCCACCAACCCTTCTATGCTTTTTAACAACCTCTGCAAGTTCTATGCTTTTGTGGCAGCAAGTGGTAGCCACTGGCATTGGAGTGTAGAGTAATTTTTGCATGGCGGCACCAGAAAAAATTTATAGATTGTTACGTCTCTCCTCCCATTTATTTGGCATCTTCTTCCAAGAGTAGTTAATAAAACCCAGTCTATGATAATAAATCATGGTCTTGCAGCTGAGTATAGACAGTATCAACATTCAATATCAATAAAAGAATAAAAGAGATAATAAATATGCAATTATTTATCGCACAAAGTCAGATCCATAGATTTTAGTTGTGCCAGGATATTCATCATATTAAGACGACCATCGTGTACCATCATAGCAGATTTTTTGCCTGTGGATTAGAAGATCGTACCTCAAATGGTAAAGTTTAACATGAACCTAACTCAGGGGGGAGGGGGGGAGGGAGGGATGGATTAAACTTGTAGCGATAAAGTTGAAAAGGTAGGAGCATAAAATTTTATAATATAAGTTTTGCATCGATATAAGACAAAATAATACCTTGTCTCCTTTCTCTCCTTTTTCTCCAGAAATTCCTGGTTCTCCTGGATCACCCTAAAATGAAATAATGTGTGGACATAAAGCTGATGGCAAATAAGATATTGGAATATTGTTTAACAAACAGCATGTTTTCACTATATGCCAGCATTTGAAAATCAGGCTACACGCGTGCTTATAAAGGATCACAATTACTCTTTTGAGCTTTTGATGAATTTTATTTTCTCATGCATTTTATTTTCTTATGAAATAAGTCAGAAGGTTGGAGTTATCTCTCGTCTCTCCTCCCATTTATTTGACACCCACGAGTAGTTAATAAAACTTAGCCTATAATAATAAATCATGGTCTTGCAGCTGAGTCTAGACAATATGGTCACTTTGTCAAACAGCTACGTATTCCTCAAGTAATTTATATTGGAATTTTAGGCTCATAACTTGTTCCCGATCCAAAGACTTACATATCGTTTTACCAGAATTTGAAGCAAAAGACGAAACATGAGTATCTTGTTCAAAGCTCTGCTGTTTTATCCAACACTCATCCTATTTATGGTTACTGGTAAGCAGAAACATTACATAAATCGTTTACACCTGCAATTAAACTTACTAGCCACCGCTGCAATCTAACAACCACACCCTAGTAACTTTCACAATGGTTTGACTTTTAAGCAACATTGCCCCCTTAACCCAATCCACCTCCAAAATATCAAAATAAAGAAAAAATGAATTATCGTCAAAGCGACATTAACCCCAGCGGAGAGCTTGTCTAATTTTTGAGGATCCAGAATTTTAGAAGAGGCTCTTAAAGAGAGGACATATTAGAAAGATAGGTTTAATTTTCAGTTTTAAAAATATAATTAAAAATATAAAAAATTAATTCCAAAAATTTCGGACAGTAAAATTTGCAGAAAATACTAAGTCCGACAAATTTAACTTTTGAATTTTTTAGCGTTTGAAATTTTTACTGTCCAAAAATTATACCCCCAATATGTTAGTTGAGAAAATTATAGAACTAAATCAATGTTGTTAAGGAAGACAACAAACGGGATCAAGCTTCATTTCTAAGCCGGTATAGGCAGTGTAATAACCATGGACCATTATTCATAGGTTCTTTGCTGTTTTCGCCACACTTTGTATTCAATTGAGAAACTTGTGGGCCTACTACTAGCAAATTAAGAAACGTTCGTGCTGCGACCCGAGGAGCTAGCTCCTCTAGGGATGCTATAAATTGCATAAAACATATGAAGGGAATTTGATTTTGGAGGGTCCAGGCATCCTCTTTGGCAACGCCCCTGGCTATTGATATTTGAAAATTTTCCCTATCTTCATCAGGGGCATCATCAGGATCAGTTTATAGCTAAAACCCCTGAAAGGCTGATCGCTGCTGGTGGACAGCATTTTTAAACTTTAGCATTTTGTATCCAGAGTCCAAAAAAATTGGTAGCCATGCTGTTTTTTCTTATTGTGATAACATATCCAGGGCATGTTGCTTTTGTTTGGTGTCCATTCTCTTTATTTTCCAACACTGGTTTTACACTAGTCAAAAACAAAAACCAGGGGCTTATTTCAATTTTTGCGTCATGAGAAGGCTTGATAGAGCTTTAACCAAACCTATTATAATGTTTTGTTTCAATTGCAGCAACTATTGTATCATTGTGGATAAGGCTAAATCCGTTCAGCATGCTGCACAACGCTTACTGATGGCAGGAAGTGATCCAACCCTTGCAAAACTTGAGCACTTGTACAAAACTTGAGCATAAGTACCTTGCAAACAGCCAGGCTACTTTTTCAACAGGTGTTGGGAGTGTCAACTTTGAATAGAAGTGAGCAGTAGGAAATTACAAGCAAGATAGCAAGATTAGAAGGAAAACTGGGTATTTTGCTTTTAGAAATTGCGGAGTTTCTTTCACAAAGAGATTCCACACAAAGATACGTGATGGGAGAGACAGTTGCTGGTGCACAAGGAAGACCTGCTAAGGACAATGGCATTGAACAGGGCTTCACTCTGGTTCCAATTGCAGTAGAAAAAGTAGAAAAAGTATATTAAAGTAGAAAATATTGAAAAACATCATCTACTTTAATATCTGAGCAATATTTATAGTTTTCTATCATTTTTTGTGAATAACACAATTTTTGATTCATTTGTAAACTTCTTACTTCTTTACTTCAATTTTAGGAGTCAGTGTTTCAACTGTTAAGCGACGAAAGAAAGAGTAAGGGATTGAGATCGAACACTCAGTTTCTGATGATGATTTGGATAAGATGGTTAGTGCCACTTTGGCTAGGCAGCCATCTATTGGAGTTGTGATGCTCCAGAGGCCCCGCTCCGCATTAATGAAAATGCTTAGCAGGCGCGATAAAAAATTGGCATAACACATAGACGTTACCAAGTCCCCTCCCTAAATTCTCTGTGGCACATAGACAGCAATCTAAAACTTACAAAGTAAGTTAAAACCAAAGTTTTACTCGCTAATAAATTGTAATTTATGTCAGTCCTGGTTAGTGCAATGGTTTATTGCATTTATCATGCATTTAGTCTATTAAATTTATTTCATTTATATCTAAAGTTTATTGAATATTGGAATGATACATTTCACTTGCAACAAATTTTGCTCAATTCCATTCTGTGTCTTTTATATCTTAACTCGCTGGTGGCGTTAGCAGTTAACATTTCATTGTTAACTAAAGGCATTCGGTGGTAAACAAAAGAGGCTTTCAGTTGGACTTGTGCCTTTTAACTGTCTTGAAACGATTTTTTTTAATCATACAGTCCTCAAAGATATCTGTGGGTTATCTTTCCTCAGCAAATTTCTTTTGGAAGAAAAGAGCCCTAGAGATTTGTCAAAAAGCGCTTGTTTTATTAACTTATTGTTGTCTACAATTTTTAATAGAAAATTTGGAATGGTCATACATGGAGCAATCGATGGATGTTCCAGAAAGATATTGTACCTCTTTGCTGCTGACAATAAACTTCACGGTACAGTACAAGAGTATTTTGTAAAGCTACCGAAGAGCACGGCTGGCCACTTAGAATTCGAACTGATAAGGGTAGAGAAAACAAAAATATTGGGGAAATAATGGAGCAAAAGTGGACAGGCCTTCTAAAAAGACTATACTTGTTGGCCCCTCGGTTCACAACCAGAGAATTGCAGGAAGTGCAGGTCCTAAGCTACCAAAGTGTGTCTCAGATTTTTTAAATTCCTCCTCTTCTTGAAACTGTACCCTGTCAAAAATTGGCAAATAATTGTTCCACCCTCCCGCAGCTGTATTTGGGTATAAAAGACGGACCAGAGAAAATAAAAAAAATTTGAGACACACTTTGTTTGCCCAACGTCTGCCCTGGCCGTGTGCAAATTTTCGAGCCATTCGATTGGTTCCTTGGGTACATAATAGCTTTTTCGTACCTGCATGTAGAGGAATTTCGAGTCCAGAGAAAACGGGATTTTACTGATCGCACTTGCAAGATACACTCGTAAACCACAGTGTAATCCGGGTCAAGTCACTTGAAGATTTAAGATCAATAAGCCTGTTTAAATAAACACGGCCGTACATTGGGTATATGGATGTGCCAAGCGATATTGTAAATGAGACATGTGACTACAACCGCAAAGCAACGATAATCGGCTTAAAAGGTCAAGAGATTTTCAGGCCTCGACTAAAAGTTTTGATAAAGAAATTATGGAAACCTTCGTTTACATGGGATTTTTTCCACTTTCAAAATTTCTGTTTGTTTCAAATTTGGTGTCATTTTTTGCCTTGAAAGCTCGGCTACTTGAATGTGAAAAAATTGAAAAAATGATGTTTTCATCCAGCAAACGTTTACCGTAACCTTAAACAACCTTGGTAAATTTAAAGAGCAGTGGAACAGTCACAGTTTGTGGACAGAAAATCGACATACACCAAACCAGTTGTACATATCTGAAATAATGAAGCGAGCCAATAGTTCTCTTTTGGAGATAGAGGATTTACATTCCGAGACTACTCCTTTTCGATTGAAAATCTATTTTTAAATGATCAGTCATCCATTTTTACCAGGTGAATCTGAATATACCCGCCACGATAGATGTTGGACCAGAGAACCAACGTGCAATTTTGAATATACTGCTAAGCAACGGCTCTTCTGAATTAGACCTTGGCCTCAAGAACTACTTTCTTTTAAAGTTCTATTTTCGTCAGAACCCAATAAATGCAACAGGTTCACTGTAAGGGGCTGTTCAAGAAGTACGTAAAGTTTGGGGGTTGGTAGGTGTCGGCCCTTTTCGTGACAAGCAGTTACGAAAATATTAAGGGATAAAGGTATCAAACTTACTCTGTTACCTAATGCAAACTGACCCCAAAAAATAACAAAATTTTGATAAAAAGGGCAAATACCTGGTTTTGACTTTGCGTGCAACAGGTAAACCTAATGCAAAAGATTGCAATGTATCAAATTGTGACTATAATGCCTTTTTTATGGTGACATTCCTCAAACTTGTTAATTAAAATTCTTATGCCGAAAATTAGCCAATTTTCAAGAAACCGGCAGGCGATCAAAACAAAATGACAGTTATTTTTCAAATACCCTTCTTATCAAGCCTTCCCCTCTCAACAGCTGGTTCTTCAAATACGTATATTCATAAATTTCCTGGGTCTCTATTATCAGGTTTCTTACAATCTGATCTTGTTTCTTATAAAAAGCATGTATTGGGCAAAGTACCTTGGATGAAAACAGCACGAGACAAGCAGAAATCACCGCACAGTAGATTTAATTTTGTGCGAAACAAGCAAAATTCACTGCGCCTTAAAAGGCATTTTGCGCGAAACTGAGCAAAAGTCACGGTGCAAGTGCTGATAAAGTTACTAGTAAAACTTGAAGTCGAAACCAAAAACAGCATAGAGCGAGTGATAGAGCACAGATTGAGAACACTTAAAAAAGATCTCAGCACTTTATCAACTTGGCTTAGTGTCATGCTGTTTTAACAAGTTGCTCTTTTTGAAAATGGCATGCGTTTTTGCTCAACAGCAAGCAAAAGCAAAATCGGGCTCGAAAATGAAAAACCGAGCTCGAAAATGGAAAACCTGGCCCTTTCGGGGAAATCGGGAAACTTTGAAAATGTTTTTGAACGAAATATTCCATTATATTATATTCCAGAATATTCCAATTATGTACTATTTACTTCAACAGGAGATTAGCTCCAGTTACGCCCACTACATGGGCAAGCCCTTGTCTTTTGAAAAAATTTACATTAGCCTCTGCAAAGTCAAGAATTCTCTTAAACCCCAATGGAATAATAGTAACATTAGCCTTCGAAAAGACAAGAATTCGGTTTAATCTCCCAATGAATTTCCATCTGAAAAGCCTAGTCACTATCTCCAATTGAAGTGATGTGCCCTGTTTCAGGATCAGGTGATGAAAAAGCAACTTTGTCTGCTACAAGAAATTTTGGTCAACAATTTACTCACAGTCCTGTGATAGGAAGAAGATTTGAATTTAGCTTTTTCGTCTGACACTCCTCAGAGCATAAAACGTCAGAATAAGGTTCCGAAAGAACACAATAGAAAATATATACCAAGTTGTGGATCAAAATAGGCCAATCAGAAAAACGCAAGCACAAGGCCGGTATAGTTGACCAATCAGTGCCGCCAGCCTAAAGAAAAATTACCAATCGAGTCCAAGAGAGAAATAGAACTCCTTCTGTCTACACAATGGTAGCTTTTTCATTTTTATGCAGATCGACTCCAAAACTGCTAGATAGAAGGACGACCAGACTCTGCCAATTATCCGAAACGTGTCATCATTATATAGCTTTACACAATCTGGGTTGTCTAAAAGATGTTGACCAATGGCAGAATCACTTGTTTTAACCGTGTTTCTAGACCTACAGGTTCGAGAATGCTGTTCTGTTTGAAAGGAACATGCTGTTTTATCCTATCCCCCAATCTTTGGGTTGTGCGTCCTACGTAGCCAGAATCACACTTGCACGTAAATTCATAAATGACGGAACTTTTTTGGTTGGTAGGAACAAAATCCTTTTAAATGGATGGAACGGCTCTCCTAGTGCTGTAAACAATCCTAGGATTGACAGCAAAGAAACATTTGACTCT
The DNA here is from genome assembly GCF_057945365.1 of Rhopilema esculentum. Lineage (NCBI taxonomy): Eukaryota > Metazoa > Cnidaria > Scyphozoa > Rhizostomeae > Rhizostomatidae > Rhopilema > Rhopilema esculentum. The sequence continues at coordinate 12,428,944 of NC_142823.1, read as the reverse complement.
CGAATCGCAAGGAAATGTTACCAATCCATGGTAGTTTTAAATAAACTGGGCACTTTGGCGGACCAAACTTTTGAAAAGCCGAAAACTTGCGATTTTCTCCTTAGTATAAGATAAAATGACGTCTTCTGGATAGCCGTTGTCCAGAAAGATTGTTTTGAGTTTTTCCAATTCAGCATGCAGTTTAGATTTTGAGCAGATCATAAATGCCCTATGTACTAATGTTTTGACAAGGTTGGCTTTGCGTCAAAGAGAAACCTGGCTGTCACCCCTTTTGAAATGGAGTCAGATGACCCCAGAACATCGCAAAGCATTATCAAAGAAAGTGCTAAATGTTGCTTTACCGCCAGAAGTTGTCACAAGGACATTGCAAACTCTCTGTTTCGCTTTCAGATTGGCAGCACCCTACTTCAGTCCTGCTGTATACAGTGAAGAATATATGGGCAACAGCGGAGTTTATCCTGTCGAATTACCACGTTCAGCAATTGTTTGGAGGAAATATGTGCATACCTGACGACGACACTGCTTACACAGTCTAAGTGTGTTCCGGCTATACACTGAAGTGTCACTGCCAGCAACTTGCAAGGACAAATGGTTTGTGTTGCCATGTGAAAGCTGTTGCAGAGAAAGGAGGCTTTTTACAAAAGTTCCTTGAGATTTAAGCTAAGAATGGAGATGATCCAAACAGAAGTGTTCAAAACAACCTGCCCCCGCGTGCTGGTGACAAACCAAAACAGAAAAAGCCACAACGAGGACGAAACAACATTCAGAAAGAGCCTATCACAGAGGATGAAAATCGCAACTTGCCAAAGAGATTAGAAGATTTGGATTTATATGTTCCCAAGCCTTACAGGACAAATCCGGTCAAGAATTTTTTCTTTCTATTCCATAAATTTACAGTACGCAGAATTTGAATTATTTTGTAGAAATAACATGTGAGTTATATTAATGGTTGAAAATCGTGTTGAAAGGTCCGAGTTTTATCAAAATATTGCCTTAAAACCGCATTAGTAAAACGGCCTGGCACTAGTTAACTTGTGACGTAAACTGAGTCAGACATTTGTGGTCGCTAAGTCTGTTGTTAGTTGTTAGGTAACAAACCACAGCTACCGCATAGGCCTAAAAAGTTTATGATACTGAAAATGCTGCGAAGATGCGTTGTTTATGGTTGTGGAGAGTCAGCATTGAAAGGTGTGTCTGTTCACATTATCCCTTTTTTTGACGACAAAAGACCGATTGCAGTCAACAGACGAAAGCGGTGGATGGCTTTGTCGAGAGAACGAGAAAGAAGTGGGCAGCAACAAAAACATCGGCAATCTGTTCCCAGCATTTCCATCCAAATGATTTTTAACAGTATTTGGCTTAGTCTGATACTCTTTTAAACTTTCAAGGCTCATTTTTGCAGACCTTGCGATGTGATGAGCACGGAATAAGTTCCTTTCCATCCATTTATCCTGTAGAAAGCAATGAAACGTCTGCTTCATCGGAGACGATGCCACAAAGTAGGCCCAGTAATCGCCCACATCGACAGGTAAGGATGTTATCAACGCTAATATTATGCTCTTGTTAACTACAAGGTTTATTTTTCTTATTCTTGCATTTTTCTCATCAGCACTAAAACTTGGGATTTGTAAAAAGGATGTTTTATTTTTAGATTATCCGTGAAGCTTTACGTGATTCAAATGCGCCATCGACCAGTGTTTGTAGCCGCCGCAGATCGGAATCTGTAGAAATAAGTCAGAGAGAAGAAGATAGTTCATCGCAGAGTTGTGCTGCCAGCAATTTTGAAGATGATCATAACTTTGACGCTTATCAACCAGAAGAGCTGCAAGTAAGTATTCAAAAATCAGGTGCATTGGAAGCGATTAAAAGTCAAAAAAATTCCTTTAGAGGTAAAATTTTGAAAAAAGAAAGTTTAACAAAAGTTGGGGAGCGCACATGTAGTAGCATAGTGACGGGGCGGATACCGGCATGACAACAAATATTGTTGAAAAAGGGAGTTTTCTGGTTTGCCAAAGGGTATGGACTCCCAACCCCATTTTTACCCTCACTCAAATTGCCTTTGCCCCCAAATCTTACCAACATAGCTAAGTTACTGTGCACATGCTCCTGATAATAAACATATTTTGATTTATTAACTATTTAACATTCACTCCAGCCAGAGGCTCTCATGTAGACTAGAAGTGAAACAGTTTGCACAAAAATATAAGATGCTAATTGTTTAATTTGAATTAGCAATTTGCTATTGTGTTCAGCCTTTAAATTTAAGCATTCTTTTTTCATCTCATAAAACATTTTCTTCCAGTGACAGAATTTCTCTCTGCCATAGTTTAAAAAGGTTTAAACTCAAATGGATCAGTGTGTTGGTTGCGGACATCTGTCTTCTGAGAATAACCATTTGAAAAACTTATGGATTGATGCAAAGCACAAAGTTGCTGCTGAAAGAAACGAGATTTCAAAGCTCCAAAGGAAGCTTGGTAAAGAGTCATATTTTAGTTAAGAAACAATGTATATTTGAATTTCCTAGTGGGTTAAAAAACTGAAGTACAAAAAAAGAATATATACAAAAACATGTTCCCTGATTTTTAACACTGTATATATTACTTTTACCCACATATACAGAGAGAGTTTGCTATAAAATTTATTGTATTCTTACTGCCAAGTATTACAGGCAAGGATGTTGTGCAGGGGGTGCTTTGGGGCTCAACCCCTGTGTTAAAATGTGATAAGATTACAACGGGGCTCAGTCATCCTTAAAAAAGAGAGCCTCCCTCTAGATATTAAGGTGGCATCCCTTGGAAAAGTCCAAAAAGCTGACTTGTTCTTGTTCTTCTTATTGATATGCCTAAACTTTGTATGATGTCCACTCACAGAAACAGGTTTTCAGGGCAAGGACTTTATTGACCATAATCTTGATTGGCAGTCTTACATGTTGCCACTGAGCTAATTCAATTAAAGGTTGACTTCAGGAACAGAAAACATCTTTATCAAAATAGCCCAAACATTAATTCCTTGTAAATATATCATAGTCTTGTCAGTGATTTATATATTTCACAGAAAAATTTCGAGCTAATGAGAAAAGTCAAGAGGAGGAAATTTGGGAAGATTTGTAAGTAAAGTAAGAAAAGTAAGGGAGACTATGGATAATGATGATGGAGAAAATGATATGGATAATGATTTTGATGATGATAATGGGAATGATGTTGAGGATGATGATTATAGTATCGAGGATGAAAATGAATGCGGAACAGAACTTGATGATACAATCACTAGCAGGTATTTATCAACTGTCTCTAATATGATTGACAATTCTTCCGTGATTGAACTTGTAATTCTGATATAAAGAAAATATTAATCACCATATAGAACCCTGAAATGTGGAGCTAATTGCAAAAAAAGTGTAACACTAGCCTTGTGTTAACCTGGATATTAAGATGTGGATGTGACTTTAAAGTAACATCTACAGAAAATATTTCAAAATTTTTCAACATATTTTAATGATTTTCAGCCCAAAAGAAAGTTGGTCCAATGATGTTAGAACAGAGCCAAAGTTCATTGGTTTTTCTCTCCCAACTTCTACTTTTGTTTCGTGTCTGCCCCTCATGCAAAGCAGATGGTGTCTTGACAGGGCAAAGAACAATTGGCACATTTATAGAAATTGTATCTTTCTGTGCAAACCCAAAGTGCCCAAAACCAGAGGTCACATGGAGAAGACTTACCAAGGACAAGGAACCCAGCAGGGAATTTCCTTCTCTCTTTTGCAATTCTTGTCGCTGGTGCATCCGGTGCAACTAAGATTAGGACTGTCTTTGGCCACATGGGACTTGCTTGCATATCACTCGCAACATACTATACTCATCAGAAGGTATGTAAAAGTTGCTGGTCATGCCTAGTAACAAAGTTTAGCAAATAGTAACAAATTTAAACATCTACTTTCAAAAAAGATGTTCTAATATACTGCCATTTATATGGTTTTTATATTAAGTTATGCAATATCCGGTTACAGTCTCACAAAATAATGCTTGAAAACTTGTGATTTTAACGAAGTGTCACTGTAAATGGAGCTAAATTGAATAGTTTTACATATTTTGGTTTAAATTTTGTGTGACTGTAACCAGCAGTGTGCCTTTGAGCAATGATTGTGAACTAATTCGACTGTACAGACATGAACAAGTAGCCAAAACGAAGTATTTTATTGCCAGCAACATGCCTGTGCATGTTTTGCTTTAGATTTCACAGGACAATAAAGTTGCTGTTTCCTTTATAAATATTGCCTACTGTATCAAAAGATTCCAGGTAAAGAGCATTTCAAAATAATTGTTTATTCCATTGTTTGCATGACCTAGGGTATGCAGTAGAACTTATACAATATCATTTCTTTTAGGAGAAGCTGTTTCCTTTCTTCTATCTTCATTGGAAACAGTATCAACAGAAGCTGATAACAGACATTAACCTTGGAGAACAATTTATTCTAACTGGTGATGCACGACATGATAGTATGGGTCATAGTGCTAAGTATGGACCATCATACAGTGTATTTTGTTGCAACAAACCATCAATTACACACTTTGATCTTGTACAGGTAATACCTCTGAACCTTTCTTAGTAGTTTCGATAACTCCTTTTCATCATGTTGTTACGAAAATTAATTTTTATGTACCATGCAATACAAGTTGCAGTTTTTGTTTGTAAGCCTTGGTGTAGCCCATAAAGAATTGTTAATGTCTCTACTGCATTTGCCTTCACAGTGTGATAAAAGACTTTCTCTATAAAATCTGACATAACTGTTTAACTATGCTTGATAACTTGCATCAAAGGCACACTTTCAAGTGATTGCTTTTTATCAGTAACTGATGTATAAAAATAAATCTACCAGTTTGACATTTTCTAGCGTAGTGAGGTGGATAGCAGCTCAGCTATGGAGTAAGAAGGGTTTCAACGAAGCATGACATTCGTTGCTACATTGCCTTGTGGAATATCCACAATTATATCAGACAGACACTGCTCTGTTGCCAAGCAGCCCACTGTGAAACATTACTTTGATCTCTGGCATCTAAAAAAAGTAAGTTTTCATCTGATTCGAAAAAATGAAGAATTGATGCCTATGATAAATACAAATAATGTATGCAAGCTTCATCTTTAGCAATTCTTTTCATTGCATTCATCTGCTTTTCTTTAGAGGTTCGTAAAATTTTGACAAGGATATCAAAGCTAAAGGGTTGCGAAGTATTGGCAGAGTGGATTCAACCATTTGTGAACCATTTGCATTGGAGTGCAACGACAACACCAAGTGGAGAAGGCAACGTAATTCTTGCAAAACTTAGGTCTTTCTTGGGCACATCATCGATCAGCATAAAGATATTGAAAATCCTCTTTTTAATAAATGTGCACATGGAGAAAATATTTCACAACGCAAATGGCTGAGGAAAGGTTTGTATTATTTGCATAAAGTACCCTGCATTATTTCTTTTTATTACTGTTGATCAAGTGTACAATTTTCAGGGCAAGGAAGCATTCTGTAAATTAGTTAATGAAAGTTTCTCATAGACTAAATTCTAACATAACTTAAAATACTTAATTTATTATAATTTTTTAAGGAAAAAATTACTATGTGGACTCAGCTTTAGGGAATTTCATTCAGACAAAAAAATTTAAAACGAATGTTCTTGATTTTGCATTTATTGTCTCCTCGCAGACACTGATGAATTTGAATCACTCAGTTCTGCCCTCAGTAACAAGCTACTGGAAAAAGGCATCCAACAAGCTTCTCCATTGGCCCAGACTAGCTGCTTGGAAGGTTTCCACTCAGTGGTTAATCATTTTGCCCAAAAATGATTGGTTTCTCGTATGTTGGAATGTTTTGCAGCTAAACTGGATTATTAGACTGAAAATTTCCATATCTTCTTGTGCAAAACTTTGTGAGGCTGTGTTAATGAACAACATCAACTTTTTGGCTTATTTACTTTTTAACAGTCAATAAGGAAGCTGCTTCTTTGCATTATATTTAAAAATGACCTGTACACAGGCTGAATATCTTTACAATTTTAGGTTGCGAATACAGTTCAAGCAGTTTTTTCTACATTTCTGATTTGATTTCAATTCAGATCAACTGGTTGCAGCATTTAGCTTTTAAATAAAAATTGACTAAAAACACAATTGCTTTTATGCCTACCATTTGATTTTGTTTCCTAACAAATAGCATATCAATTTCTTTTCAGAGATGCATTGGCTGCTCTACATTTCAACTACAACTTGGACAGGGAAATCAAAAGGAACGACGACGGTTCAGCTCAATAGACCTTTTTCACAATACATTTTGAAAACGAGGTCTTGTATCGAAAACGAAGCGAAGGTTGTTTGAAGCTTTGGTTGACTGTCTGTTTGATCACGCGAAGTTAAGTTTCTTTGATATTTCTGTTATTCTGACCCGTATTCTGGAAAATAATGGATCAATTTCAATCGCTTTTACCACATGGAAAGTCAGTTAACTGTCTCGACGACTTGGGATCGCTAAGTGTCAAAGAATTGAAGAATATTCTTTTGAGTTACAGAGGGAAAGTATCTGGCGTGAAGGCCAATTTGATCCTTTGGGTCTTTGCGATCTATTCCCGTTTGGAACGACAAGAAAAGGGTATCCCAAGCTCAGCAGTGTCTTCTTCAATCGTAGATGGTGAAAGTTTCACATACCATGCCTTCTTTGAATCGCGTTGTGGCCATTTACCTTGGATTCCAGACCTTCGTAATACTCCCGTTTTCACCTTCGTTTAGCTGTATGATTATCTTGTTATCAGAACAATGAAGTTTAAGGATATCGCATAAAAGTAAAAAGAGCACTGGTTACAAAAAGCTCAAGTCCTTTCAGTTCTTTCATGAAGGATATATCAAGAAGTTTTCTGTTGCCAAAGATAATAATTTTACATTCTTTGATGTCCGCATGAAAGCTGCCATGAAGAATACTTTGTATAAAGTTCTTGTTGTTCTTTCAAATTCAACCGGCGATGTTTGCAGTGCAGCATGTACATGTCCAGCTGGAATTGGTTTAGGTGGTTTTGGTAACTGTAATCATGTCGGTGGTGTTCTTTTTGTCCTGGAAGATTTTAACAGAAAAGGGTATCAAGACTGCCCAAAGCCTGTTTCCTGTACTTCCAAGTTATCTTCCTGGAATGTTCCTGCTTCAATGAAATCTATTTTGCCTCAATCTATTGATGAAATTGTTATTCAAAAGTTTAAATTTGGAAAAGATAATGTTAATCCAAGGAAACCAAAATGCTATGACCCACGAGCACCGGAAGACCGAAAACTGGATGAGGAAGGACTTGAAAAATTGAAGTCAAAGCTTGCAAGTTGTTTGCCAAACAGTCCTTTTTTTTCTTTCTACAAGCTGCCAGAGTCACCCTCTTCAATTTCAACTGAAATTGTATCATCTTTGAATTCCCCATTTGATAATTCTGATGTTAATTTGTGTATTCTTGAGGACTCAGTTCCATTCAATAATTTTTATGATATATCTTGTCCTGGTTTCAAAGAGATGATGGAATATTTTTGCAGCACAAAGAGTAACCTTGGTGAAAAAGAAATCAAGGAGATAGAAGAATCAACTCGTGGCCAAGCATCAAATGAAGCATGGAAATTCCATAGAATGTACCGCATAACTGCATCAAATTTCTATACTGCTGCAGTGAACTCTGTTGAACCATCAAGAAAGCTTCATTCTCTTCCTTTTCCTCTGCTAGTACTCATCATGGAAAGACTTTTGAATCGCATATTCGCTCTTTGTATTCACAACAACTGTCAAAGGAAGATGGCTGTAACATCTCAATCGAAGAGCCTGGCCTTATTATATCAAAAACTCATTCTTATCTTGGTGCATCTCTTGACGGAATTGTAAAATGCAATGGAGACGTTTAGGGGATTGAAATCAAAACCCCATTTTCAAAATTTAATTCTCCTCTTTCTAAAGCATTGTTGGATAAGAGATTTTTTCTAATGAAAAAGAATGAAGTTGTGATGCTCAAAAGGAACAGTAAATACTTTTTTCAAATCCAAGGCCAAATGTTTTGCAGTGGTTTGAAAAGGATAGATCTAGTTGTTTGGTTTGGTGATGACCACCCATTATTCATTGAAACCATTAAATACGATGAAAATTTCATGCAAACATTTATTCTGCCACAGTTGAAATTTTTTTACTGCAGAGCTGTTTTGCCAGAGTACCACACCAGGCGTGTTCAAAGAGGGGAAAAACTTTATTTACAGGGTGGCTGGGAGAATTTTTCAAAGAAAAAGAAGAATATAACAAAAGAGGCATAAACTTGTTTGTTTGTACAGATAAACAAGATATAATTTCAGACAATGACAGTTACAGGTGTGAGGCTGGCTCAGCTGTTAGAGGTACTGACTACAGATCCATGGGTCCATGGTTTCGAGTCCCTGACATGACCAAACTTTCACCCATATCGGGGAGAGCCACCAGCTTTTGTAAATCCAGGCGTAGGAATCACAAGGTGTGGTCACAACGGAAGGAAGGACCAGGACACTGCTTGATAAGCATAGCTTCTCAGTGTTCTAAAAACTACCTTCGGAAGCTAGGTAGCAACAAATACAAATACAAAATACAAGCAGAACTCTAAAGAATTATACAACTTACTCCCATGGAAATCATGGTTTACCAGTTTGTCATAAAAAGCTTGGTGCCATTAAGACAAGAACTATACATGATTTGGTGTATAAAACAGGATGATTCTAATATTTGTAACTCTAAATAAACATGTCCATTGATGATGATGAATCCTGTTCCTGTTTGTTTTAAAGTGCTAGAATTACAGGAATAGACATTGTTGTGCTAACTGAACTTATAGAACAAGTTTAAACTGTTGCTCTCAAGTATCCTGTTAACCATGATCAAAATTATGATTATATTAAGGAAATATATGCAAAAATTTTATTTTGAATGAAGATATCAAGTGAAGATTGTGATATGTTATGTGCGGTGTTAATGGTATGAACTAAAAACTACAAGTAAATAGTGTAACTTGTCAACCCAACTGCAATAAACAGTGCAGTAAATACTCATAGAAACTAGCTAGGAAATGCTGAATACTTCACATGATTTGCACGCATTTACTTTCAAATGGTTTGCAAATGGAAGCTAAATGTTCTTTTCTTGGAATTGTATTTGCTTTATATTGTAAATGTATTTAGTGTGAATCATTTTGACAGCCTAGGCCCCCTCCCCCTGTAAGTATTTTATTTTAGAAAATACCCCAGTGTCAGACAAATAGGCTTGCCTCTTACAATATACATTTAAAAAATAGCCCACTGCAAACATTTCAAAACATACTACTTAAAGCTTTCATTGCACACTCCTCAGAGTATAAAACGTCAGAATAAGGGTCCAAAATGACACAATGGAAAATATATACCCAGGTGTGAATCAAAATAAGCCAATCAGAAAAACGCAAGCACATGACCATCAATCGGTGCTGCCTTCCTGTAGGGAATTACGTAGTCTCTCCCCCTTAGTGCATACATATATGGTCCTTTGTATTAACTATTCCTAACCAAAACTGGTGAAAAGTTAGTTAAGTAACAGCAAACTGTAAAAATTTGGTCAGAGATAGAGGATAAAGTTAAAGGCATAACACCATCAAGAATATGATAAGTTTTTACTCGTCCAATTGCTCTTTCAACATGGATTCGGACTGAAGAAATATGTGCAGTCTCCTCAAATTCCTCTGGAGTCAACTGGTCACGTGTCCCTTTGAAAGGGGGAATGTTCAGAGTAACACCAGGGGGTAAAATTTCTGCAATATCAAAGCCACGATCAGCCATAACATTGTCACCAGGTTCCAAAAGGGATAAAAGTCCTGATTTCAAGGTTATTTCTTTGTCTGAGACTCTTCCAGACCACAGCTTAAATATAAAGGTAACTGCACCATTGGGAGCTATCCCAACAAGGGCTTTCCAAATATTGTGGTGTTTATACTTAGACCACGTTTGTGACTGAGCAACAAGTGAAGAAGGGACTTTAATGAAGATTTCAGTACAATCAATTATGATCCTTGTAGATGGATACCTCTTGAACTGTTCAGGCATGTTCATTTTAACAAGATCTTTAGAAGGAAATGGAAAGAGGATCGGCAATTCATGATAAAGAAAGTTAATCCAAGTTGTGAAGATTTTTGAAGCATGTCCTACAGAAATACCAAATCTGTCTGCAAGATCAACCAGAAACAAACCAACTTTGAGACGTATCAAAACAAAAATAAATTCTTCAAAATGTGACAACTTCCTTCTACGTCCACGCTTTGAGGACTTAATAGATTCTTCAGAAGGCTTGCTTGATGCTTTGTGTTCACGCCAGTATGAAAGTTTTTGAAGCTTTGGTTCAAAATATTCAAATACAGCACAAAGAGAAGAGTAATTTGCAAAGCCTGTGTAAAATCTTACTGCTGAGTCATCATCTTGAATTTTCTTAATAGAGAAAAGCTTCTTTTGAGTAGCAGGAAGCTCTTCATTTAATCAGAAATCTGCGTTGAAAGTTTCTCAACCTTCTCCTTTAGCTCTATAAAATCTAACAAATGCGGGTCTTTCAGGATGCCTGGTGAACATTCATGATCCCCTTCACTTGGCAGGAGACAACTTTCAAGAATTGTAGGTGACTTGACAAATGAAAAGTCTGTTTGCGTTGCCACTGTCCTAATAGACCCCTTTCAAAATTACGTCACGCAGTATTTGAATGAGAGACGAACGCTTGGAATCGAGGCAACTGATGTAGTTTCGTCTCATCTCCTTTCATACGGTGCGGTGCGACAAGGATTAACAATCGTAGCTTATCTTTTTTATAGAAATACATTAAAATTTTATTGTTAAAATGAGCAGCGAAGACATATTAGATATAGGTCAAGATATATCCAAGAAGAAAAAACGATCTTTTGGACGTCAATGCGCCGCTTATGGATGCTATAGCTACTTTTATAACTCCGATGGATCTCGAACTGGCCTACATTTCTTTGCTTTTCCCAAGTCAAATCCTGAAAAGCGTCGCTGGTGCTCTTTGATAAAAAGGATTGACGGCATGGATGGTTTTAAGGTCAGCAGCTCGACCTTTTTGTGTGAAAAGCATTTTACGTCAGCTGATATAAAGCGAAACCCGAACCATTGGCGACTTGTTCCTGGTGCTGTCACCTCCTTGAATCTTGTGGCTGGTACTGTCCCTTCAACAGTAGGCAAATGCAAAGCACGAAAACCTCCATCAGCTCGTTTTGAAATATTCCCCAGCTCATCTCAGGATACATCTTCACAGTTTTCAAGCTTTGGTGGTGAAATTGATGCTGAACTTGGCTCTCTGTTTGAAGAAGATCTTTCTACATCAACTCTATCAATATCAACACAAACTGATTTCTCTTTTGTAAATTCCCCAACATACCTTCCAATTGATTTTGAAAAGATGGAAAATGATATAATGGATTCATTCATCAAAAGTGACACTCTGCAATCTCAAAGTCAAGAGCTCTCAGCCAAAGTAATTGAATTAGAAAATCAAGTGGAACAGCTAGAGTTGAAGCTTGCTCAAGTTAAACTGTCTCTTTTTTCTATTGAAAAGTTAAAGTCTGATAGTTCTGCAACAAAGTTTTACACTGGTTTTCCAAACTTTCCTACACTGATGTCAACATTTGAGTACTTTGAGCCTAAAGTCCTGCAAATGCAATATTGGCGTGGTAACAAGTCTTCACAAAGCTTTGATGATTATCACAGCAAGTCTTCACGTGGCCCAAAGCGCTCTCTCACTCATCTGGAAGAATTCATTCTTGTTCTAATGAGACTGAAAGTTGGTTTGTTTATTGATGATTTAGCTGGTCGTTTTGGAATTTCTTCCAGTCAGGTTTCGAAAATCTTTACAACATGGATTTGTTTTCTTTACCACGAACTCCCACTGCTTTTCAAACCCCCTTCTCAAGAGGCTGTTCGTCAAGCCATGCCTGCTCAATTTAAAGATTTCCCAACAACGAGATTAATAATTGATTGCACAGAAATATTTGCAGAGGTTCCATCATCTATGAAAGCACAGTCCCAGACATGGTCCGAATACAAGCACCATAATACATGGAAAGTTTTAATTGGCATTTCACCCTCTGGCTTAATTACCTTTGTCTCAAAGTTATGGTCTGGTAAGGTCTCTGATAAAGAACTCTTAAGTCAGGTGTTCTAGCACTTCTTGAGGATGGTGATAACCTTATGGCTGCCCGTGGCTTTGATGTCAAAGATATTCTTCCTCCTGGAGTGACTCTAAACATCCCACCTTTCAAGGGTACACGAGCACAACTGACAGCGAATGAGACAGAAGAAACTGCTCGCATTGCTTCTGTACGCATTCATGTGGAGCGTGCCATTGGAAGGGTAAAAAATTACCACATCCTTGATGGTGTTCTACCATTATCATTACATTCAACAGCTAATCAGATTTTCACTGTTTGTTGTTTACTTACAAACTTTTTGCAATTTTAGTTGAACCTAATGATAATAAATAAATTACTTCTATATATATATATATATATATATGTATATATATATATATATATATATATATATATATATATATATATATATATATATATATATATATATATATATATATATATATATATATATATATATTTATAAACTTTCTTTACATCTATCTATGTTTGTTTTAGCCATGTTACATCTGCTCTATATGTACAGTATACAATGATATTATGTAAAGATTAAATACATACCAATTCTTTTAAGCATACAAAATGTTTACTTGAATACATATTTAACTTATAAAAACTTATTAAAAGGCTTTCAGAAATTATTATGTTTAGCCAATGATACTGAACATTATTACAAATAGGATATATTTTGTGTGTGTATATCTTAATAATAACAAAAATTATTTGGATTTATCAAAGTTTGTCCAATTTCCATATAAATATAATTTGAATTCACGTTTCACTCGCTCAGTGAAAAATTCAGGAAGAATTGCTCTGCAGTAAAAGAAGTGAAGCCTTGGTAGCATGTATGATAAAACAAATTCTTCATCATATTGTATTGAATCCACAAACAATGGTTCACTACCACCAAACCAAACAACAAAATCAATACGTTTCAAATCAGCACAAAACATTTGGCCTTGAACTTGATAATAGTATTGATGTTTGCATTTGAGCTTGATAGTGCCACCATTATTCTCCAAGAAGAACTTCTTGTCTTTAAGTGCATCCTGAAGAGAGGTTTTGAACTTGAAGAATGGACATTTTATTTCCAAACCCCATCTTTCATTCTTACAAGAAACCATGCCATCCAAAGATGCACCAAGAAAAGGAGAAGAAGAAGATAATTGCAGGCCAGTTTCAGAAACAATGACATTCAGGCCATGCTCTTTCATGAAGATTGTGTAGAGCTCAATGGCATGTCCTTCAAATTTCTTGCCATGGCTGGTTGCTAAGGTTGAGAAAGACTTGTAAAACATGGATTTTATTTTTGAAGATGGTTCAACGGTGTTTACGGCACCAGTGTAGAAGTTTGAGGCTGTTAGTCGATAAAGGCGATAATCTATCCAATTGCTGTTGGAGGATTGACCACGGGTCACCTTCTCAATGTCAGAAATTTCTTCAGCAGACAAAGATAGGTTATGACAATAAATGTCCATCATATCTTTAAAAGATTGTTTGGAGATATCGAAGCACTCATTGAAAGAGACTGCTTCGGCTAAAGATGGATCTTGAGTATCAGTTGCACTGGTGAAAGCACTGTCACTTGAAGGAGGAAGATCAGATGTTGAAGCTGGATAAAAACCAAACAATCCACTGTTTGGCATGAATTTTGTTAATTTCGATTTTAAAATTTCAAGATCATTAATGTTCACGGTTCTATGGCTGGTAATGCGAGGGTCAAATGTTTTTGATTTTGGAACATTATTCCTTCCAAACTTAATCTTCTTTATCACGACTTCATCAATTGGAGCTGGATTAAAGGACCGAAGGGAAGGGCATTTGGCACATTCCATGAGGATAATTTTGATGTGCAGGAAACTGCTTATTCAAATCCTTGAAGACCACGCCGGTTAAAATCTTCCAGGGCAAAGAGAACTCCACCAACATGGTTGCAGTTTCCAAAGCCACCAAGACCAATGCCAGCAGGACAAGAACAGGCAGCAGAGCAAACATCACCAGAAAGATTTGAATGCTTTAAAATTACTTTATAGAGAACCTTTTTCATAGATGCCTTGACACGAACATTGAAGAAAGTAAACTCCTTGTTCTTAGCTACATCGATCTTTTTTATAAAGCCTTCAAAGAAAAACTGAAATGCTTTCAGTTTCTTGTAGGCAGTACTCTTCAGAAGGATGTGCTTGAATTTTGATGTTCGAATAACCAAATATTCATAGAGCTGCAGAAAAGTAAAAGGGGGTGTTCCACGTAAGTCAGCTGTCCAAGGAAGGTGCTTGCACTGATCATAAATAGCCTCAAATGTGAAATCATTTTCGTGACAAAGTAAGGAGGACTCATCTGAAATGTCATTGGATTGAGAATTGAAATTCTTTGCACGACAAAAGACAGCATATGCACGAAGAATAAGGTCGGCTTTGACACCGGAAGTTTTCTCCCTATATGCTACAAGAATATGCTTCAATTCTTTAATAGTCAATGCGCCAAGATCTTCTAAACAATCAACTTTCTTTTCCTTCGGCAGCAACAATTTGAATGCATCCATTTCAATGAAAAATCGGGCGTAAAAAATTCTTAAACGTAGAAATATATAATCGACTCTGTAGATGTCCAAAGAGGCCCGAACGTTCGCACAGACAACTACATCAGTTGCCTTGACTCCAAGCGCTCGTCTCTCTTTCAAACACCGCGTGACGTAATTGTGAAAGGAGTCTATTGACAGAGCAGCAAGGCTTTCTGTCATTTCTTCATCAACAGCAGGCAATGAAGAATTTGAAGAACAAGTAGGTAGCAGAACGGAAGTTGACGACATAGAACACATAGAAGATGGTTTCCCCAAAACATCGGTAGAACTGTGATCTCTTGGCTTCTTACGAACGGCTTGGCTTCTTTCGCGTGATACAGGAGGTGTATATAATTTCAAGGATGGGGCTGCACCAGGATTTAACTTCCATCTCATAGGGTTTCGTTTGATGTCTGAATCTTTAAAATGCTCTTGACATAAACGAGTACTCTCTGTTACTCTAAAACCGGCTAGACCATCCACTTGTTTAATCAAATTGCACCATAATCGTTTCTCTGGATTTCTTTGCGGGAACTTAAAAAAATGTAGGCCGGTCGGCGTGCCGTCAGGTCTGTACGAAAAATTATAGCACCCAAAAGCCGCACATTGCTTTCCTAATGGCGATTTCTTTACGACTCCACTACTAGAGACTTCGCTATCCATAATAGTATTCTTCCTAAAGGTATAAAACCGCGTAAGTTTGAAAGAAATGTGAACCGAACTTGTGATCGCTATGGAAAGTCTTCACCCTCGTATGACTCAAACAACCATAGCTTCGCTTTCGATCGCTGACCTCGCTTTCAATAGGAATTGTGAAAATGGTCTATTAGCTGTCCATTACCCGAAATTCAAAAATGGGGAGGCTACCATAAAAAATATTAGAGTTCATCAGAATTTTGGTGAATATTTGTTTTTCTTTTTCTCATTAATTACTCTAGTACAGATAAAGTAGTTGACAGTTTCTAAAGTATTTTAGTTCAAATAAGGTTTGTGTGCTTGCCTAATGTGGCTGTCGATGTTAAACTATCCTCTCATATTTTATATCAGAATATGTGGAGGAGCTTTTTGCCACAACAATGAAAAGCATTGATGAAAGACTGTTGACTGCAGCCATGAAAAAATTAAAAGAGGCTACACCATCCCCGCTTTGTGCAGGTTTTGACAAAGAAAATAGGGAAGAGGCAAAAGAAAAACAGGAGCAACGAAAGCGAATGGTTACACAAGAAGTGCCTCCAACATCTTCAGGTGAAATGGAAAAGATTCATAATGCACAATGTTGAAAACTATGTCAATGCCCATATAATCACAGAATTATTGAAAGAATTATTGGAAGTGATTGCCTGATCAGTATGTAACAACAGGTGCGATGGGGACCAAATGTAACTGCTGGCAAACATTTTATGTGAAAAGTTTCATTTTGCATACAGTTCAAGTGTTTCATATGTTTCAAATCATATGTTTCAATTTGCATATAGTTCAAATGAAAGATTATCCAACTATAGTGTACTTAATGTTCTTAATGTACTTAATGTACTTAATGTTCTTAATGTACTTAATGTTCTTAATGTACTTAATTATCCAACTATAGTGTTCCTGACATTTCAGGTTCAGCTGATGTTGTGGAACCTCTAAAAAAGAAAGCACCTCATTGCACAGCTTGCAAAAGACCGATGAAAGGACACAAATTACTACAAGACTGTCTAAAAAATTTAGAGCAATCAGATTTATTATAATTACCATAAATAGGGTCTAAGCAGCCCAACTCCTCCTTCGACACCCTTACTAACGATAGTCCAGTCTACTGTAACACGTTTTCATCACGTTCTGCATATCCTGTTGCTCTCTCATTTCCTAAATCAAATTTTCCTCTGATTGCATTATAAGCACATGCAGGCAGTGGCACACGCTTTTTCCCCAACTTTCCATGAATCAGCCTTGTAGAAGCTCTATAGGCAACAGCTCGCAAAAATCTACAAAAAAATAACTGCTAACAAGGAGGAAAGATTAAGAAAAATAAGAAATGAATCATTGGATCATAACCACTGATAAGTTGTGGCAATAAAGTTTCTTTCTGTTTTCAAAAAGGATGGAAGAACAAAGTTTTCCCTAGTGAAAATAAATTCTTTGTTAGAAATTTGATAAATTTTTAATTTCAAAACTTTGATATTTATATTATATATCTTGACAAATAATGAAAATTGATGTTTTACCAGTCCGACTTAAAGTGCTTCATGTCATACAGGCATAGCTTCAAAGGCGTTTGTTGACAAATATATTCTCGCATGTTTGGCTATTGATGGAGTGTTCATATCTGTTTAAAATTCATAAAAAGCCTTTCACTTTTAAGCACACTAAAGTACCTAATTTCTAAATTCGATGCATTTAACTGCTAATTTATATTAGTACCTCAAATAGAGAAAAAGAAATTGACTACAAACATTTTTTCTGATCCTAGATTTCGGTAGTGTGTTTTTTGAGTTGTTTTATACTGGTCAGCCAGCAACTCTATTGTCCATTGGTTCAGGCAAGTTAGTTCAAATCTTGGATGACCAATGACGCATTCAGGAGGCTTCCCAAGCTCTTCTAGGACCCGTTCTCCATGTACTGCCGCAACACATTCCTCAATTTTTTGCAACACTTGCATTCTTTGGCATTTTCAAGAAGTGCAATGTCACATTGACCGCATCTGCACCTAGAAATGAGTCCCAAAATAAAGTTATGCAAAGATGTGTTAAAGTTCTATCCATTAATTAAATGAGATGATTTTATCGGATTCAAATCCAATCAAACTTATCACTGTTGTTTTCCTTCATGCAAGAAAATACATGAAATAAATGTCTCAACCTCAAGTCATTTAGAGCTGAATGGTTGCCTTACTACAGTGGGTAATTGAATTTTTTAATCTGTCAAGAAACTGGAGTACTCAATTAGACCTTAGTTTCTTGACATAAAAAAGGATGTAACCATGCCAAAAACCATAACGTAAATATAAACTATTCAATGATAGATTGGTAATATAAATAATTCACCAGAGCTTTAACAAACAATCAAATACAGCGATACTACAAACAACAACTTGGATGACAAATTCCAAATAAAAAAAGGAAAGATCGAATTGAATTGTTAAAATGTAGCCAAAAAAATTCTATAAAAATGCCAATAGAAAAATATAAAATAAAAAAGAATTATCTAGAGAGTTTATGAGGCATGCAGTCTGTTTTATAAAATTAATGTAGCAAGATTGGCTGTTTTTGGCGTTTATAGATTATGTAAAAGGAAATTGAGATGTTCGTTGTAGCTTGTTTTCATTGATCTAATAGCTTGAAATCATGCTCAAAATAAAGTAATAATTTAATATTGCTTTTAGTATTCAGAAAGTGAAATTTTACAATTGCAAATCAGTTATAAAATTCTGTTGTGAAATACTTCTAGGCAGCGTCGGCAAGAGGGGCCTAGTAGGCGAAGGGCCTTTGGCCTAATCACAAAACACTGAACAACCTACCAGGTATTAAACGGCTCCGTTCCATCCAGACAGCTAGTAAGTATTCTTTGTCTGGCTTCGTCCTCTCTGCGCTGTCGGTTATAGTTTCGAAGCTCATCTGCTAATGGTTCACCCATACAGGGACCCTCGAAATCGGCATCGTTACCGCCAGTTGCTTGGCCTAGTCTTTGCTCTACGCCTTGGGCTATATCATCCGGGTCTTCCACATCAAGCTCGAATTGAGATGTGTCACTAAGATCTTGATCATCGTAAGTTTCTGAAGAATCGCTGATATCCGACATGCTTTCCCGATTTTGAAGTGAGATGAAACAAATTTTCGAGAGTACGGCGATCAGCGGGTCGTCAAGTACAAAAGACTTTACTGTTCCTTTGTTCAGGCATATTATGACTCAGTTTACGTCACAACTTACCTAGTTCCAGGTCTCGTTCGCCTTGCGGTTTTCAGGTTCGCCTTGCGGTTTAGACGACTTTAAACCCCCCAAATCATACGTTGTGTTTCCCAATGACAAAAACTATAATCACCATTAAAATGTTAATACTTTTAAGTGGCAGATATTCAAAAATAGTGATAGGCCAGATTTGACCTTTACAGATTCCAGAGATTTTCCACAACACGGAGAAGTTTGATATACGTTTTCTAAAAGATAAGCAATGCGATAGAGCAGAAGCATGCATATCATGCAAGATTGCCTTTGGCAAAGAAAACCCTGTTTCTCCTGAAGGGGACATGGTTATCGTACACAAGAAGAGATACGAGCGTCCAGTAAAGGATCAAGATGGCAAATTTCTCAGGATGACAATATCAAGTAAGATGGTTAGAAAATTCTACTGCCTAAAGAAGAGCTGCATCTTACGTTGACATCTATACTTTTGGAGAGGAATCTTAAGAATCAATGACGATACAGAACGACAATTCCGCATGTGCAGTTCATTGCACACGAGCTGCATTTCTATTTGTAGAAAGCACATGAGCTGCATTTCTAGATAAATAAGATACAATGATATATTACAATGTTTCATACACGTTAATAGAATAAGCTGCAAATGGTTTTATCTTAACTTACTATTTAAATCTCAAAAAATTAATTTTTTAAAACGAAGTTTAAAGTGAGGATTTTGCTGTAATTGTGTTCCCTTTTGATCGTAAAGTCGTTTTCTATTCTATTCCCGAAATGATATGATCTTTATCACATGAAAATTTGGTCTATTTTCTAAGGGTCGAGAATCAAACCGAAATCTCTAAAGCAGGACTAAACAGCAACACAGCATACATTGTTAATGGCAATGGCACCTTGTTCCCGCATTTTCTAGAGACATCATACCCTACCGACGTGATTTATGTTGATACGACCCCATTTTAGTAGTTGTGAAAAAACTGTATTTTGCGAAATTTCGCAAATTACTAATTTTTTAAGACACAGTTTAAAGTGAGGATTTCGCTATATTTGATTCTCCGGTGGATCATGGTAATCTTTTGGATCCTAATTCTAACTAAAAAAACATACATTATGACGTAAGCTGTTTTCCACTGCAAAAATTTATTTTGGACAGACCTCTCGTGAATACTTTGTTGACAAATTTTGAATGATTGAAAGGTTGGATTTGCAAATGACAGCCTAATTGTTCATTACACTTTGTCTCCTCTGTTGCAGTCACAGCGGCATTGACGTTCTGTCTTGCTAACCAGACACTATGCACTTAACCCCCGTCTTCTTTGGGACGGGCTCGGAGCATGGATTCTACCACTAGAGAATGAGAAGAAACATGTCGCTTTAATGCAATAAATATGCGTTCTTATGATACAAGGAATGCAAAGTTTATATATCACTTTCAATTGGTTTATGCTTCGATTTCAGCTATAAAAGGCGGATTTTATGGCTGCTATAAAAGACGAAATTTCGCAAATTACAATAAGCCTAACAATAGTGTAAATCTGTATGACAAACATATTGTTGTATGTTGCCCTGTTGCAATCATATTTTTTGGTAACAGTCAGATGCTTTTCAACTTCTTTAGCCCAAGCCCACAAGATGAAAAATTAAAAACAAAAATAGTTAATTTGACACTCAGGTAATGAAAGATGACACTCAGGCTTCTACCTTACTTTATTCATAGACTTTCGTATTATGGTCTCAATTAATGACAGCTTGTAGTAATGGAGAGGCTGGATTATTTCTAATAAATATTTTTTAATTGAGATACTATTTTTGAGCCTCTATAGCCAAGGACCCCTAGGTCAGTGACCCCTTGACCCCCCCCTTTCCTAAGCACTGCTTATTGTAGAATATCTCTAAAAGAAGCAAACCTATATGGTTTTCCAGTTCTACAACAAAAGTTGTATTTTAAAGAAAATTGGGTCTTGTGTAAGCAGTATGTTAGCAACAAACATAAGTTGTCATAAATAATGGCTTCTGGAGTTAAAGCGAACAAGATAAATTTCTATAATACAAATTTATGCTAATAAAGAGTACAATTAGACATCTAGATTGGTTCAAATATTTTACAGTTTCTATGTGCAAAAAGCTATAAGTAAAATGAAAATTAACAAAGCTTATTGCCATTTAATAATTACGTTTAATTGATTATTTCAGGGAAGTCGGAGATTTATTACAAAAAGTGGCTAAAAGAAATATCGATTATTTCTGACTTAAGATAGGGGACTAGTCCAGAAATCATAAATTTTGATCAATTATGCTAAAAAAATGTTTTCGTCAAGAGAAGGTAAAATACTATTGTAGATTCAGAAAAATCCATGCAAACAAGGGTTACTGCCCTTCTTTAGGGATGAATTTCTATTTTTTGTACACCTAGGTAGGTTATGTTTTGTAGCAAATCGTGTGTAAATTCCTGGACGGCAAGCATTCTTCCTCGACATGCTGCATATCATCTGAAAGGTCGTCTCCTATTCTTACTGAAAATACTGCGTTATTTATTACTTCATGTAAGACATTCTGAAATATTTGCTTCTTTTTACCTTGTAATCTTTCAATGATTACGAGGCCGACACTCTTTCAGGTGATTGGCTCATTCATTAATCCTTGAGCTCTTATTGGCAGTTGCAATCAGGTGATAACTTCACAAAAGTCACTTCGCCCTGCTGTGTGTTGATTTTGTATTGCCAATTTTCAAGTTCTTTGGTCGTTAGCAATGCAAGCAAAGACTGTGAGTACAGCAAAGAAAGAAGCCCTTCGACAAGCGCAAGGAAACATGACTATTTCGATCTTCATCTTAATGAAATGATAAACGTGGCAAGCCAGGCAAATCCAGTTGCCAGAGATGGATGTCTTATTTTTGTACATACAACATCTCTAAATAAGTTGATCGCCAACCTACAATGCCTGCCAAAGGTGTTGGAACAGTTCAATCATCTTTCCTACTAAACCTCTCCCCTCCCCCCATATAAGGGAAATGAACTGAAAAATATACATTTATTACGAGTACAATCTTGGTGTTCCAACTACTTTTAGCGGGCATTGCATGTTGCCCTTCTTGTTAGGAAGCCAGAATCGTTTTCAAAATCCACAATAACAAACATGAAGGATTCTGTGCCAAGGGCTATGTTTACTGTGAAGCGTGTGAAAACGTCGTTAAAGAAGAACATCTCAGTGAAAAAGTCAGTGATTCACAATCATCTTATGAGTCTTATGAGGTAAATGCAAGAGCTGTTTTTGCATTCATGGTGATTGTTTGTGGATTCAATGCCATCAAAGACTGGTCTACAAAGATGACTCTACCTAACTTTCCGAGCAAATTGGCTTATCAAAGTGTGAAAGAAAAAATAGTCACTGGCAGTAAAGAAACTTTTAACAAGGTTTCAACAATTTCGGCAAATGTTTTACACCGAAAAATGGAATGGTGCCTGATAAAGATGGCATTCTCGACACTGCAGTCTCATAGGATGGCACATGGCAAAAGAGAGGTCACTTTCTCATAATGGTGCTGCAGTTGTCATTGAAACTTTGACAGGCCTGCCAATTGACTCTGAAGTTTTAGCAAACTTTTATCATCAATGTCTCAAATGAAAAAAATGATCAAACACACTCAGTCCGAATGGCAAGAAAATCATGCAGAAAAGTGTAATATCAATTGAGATGTTTCAATGACACTACAATGCTGTCAGATGGTGACAGTAAGTCATTTGATCGGTTGAAAGAAATGGATGTCTATGGAAAAGACATTGAAATTAGCAAAGAAGAGTGTATCAACCATGTGTCCAAGCGAATGGCAACAGCGCTAAATAACCTGGTTCAAGAATGCAAATCACAAAAGCAATCAATAACTGGCAAGGGCAAATTAACAAAGGAAAAGATTTTGAAAATTCAAAACTATTATGGAATGGCAAATAAGGACATTACACTTATGAATAAGAGAATTTTTGCCATCCTGTTTCACTTAACATCAACTGGCAGTAATCCAAAGCAACACCGTTGCCCCTCTGGAGAACATTTGTGGTGTTTTTGGAACAGGGCAGAAGCCAAAGGAGACATTCCAGGCCCGCACAAGGAACATGAGACAATTCCTGTTAATGTTAGCAAGAAGCTTGTGCCAGTATTCCTGCGCCTTACAGATGATGGTTTGTTGGAAAGGTGCAAGTAAGGTTCCACTCAGAACCCGAATCAATCTTTGCACAATCTAATTTGGAGATTTTGTCCAAAACTATTTTTTGTTGGAAGAAAACTCTGGCCAGGTGCAGGTAGTGGGATGCCATGTGTTTTTAGATCCCACGTCCCTTGGTAATTGACCATACGCCTCGTCTTGTGATCTGGTTGCCATGGCGAAACCTGTGTAAATTTTTTCTTCAGCCTCAATTTTCGCAAGTTTCATGTCCAGCGCCAGCCTCTTCTTTCTTTGATTTAATCGTAATTCTTCATGAGCAATGTTTTGACACTCTTCAAGTCTTGACGCCTCTGCAAGCAAAGATACCTTTGTTACAGCATTCTTCAACAATGTTTCAGCATTGGAGCAGATCTTAGAACACATTGAAGTGACGCAAGAATGAGAAATAATTTCGCTCACCGAGTCTTCAGGACTGATTTCAGCCTTCAGCATCTCTGTTGTTATGGAAAGGGGTTGTGTCAACAACGATACTCTTCCCTTGATATCATAATATCGTCTTTCAGCTTCGTGTGTGTAGGCGAGGCATTCTTCAATATCATTTTCGTCAACCATTACAGGTTTGTATTCTTGACATGCCACTTTGAAATGTTCAAAAGTTTCATTGAGCCTGGCTTCGGCACATCTACTACAGTTTGTTCAGTAGTCAAGCAATCAGCAACACGATTCAGAACTTTCGTCAGCTCTCGTTTTGCATTGGCTCTCATTTTCTTTAAATGTCGAACATGCTCAGTATCGATACTATCAGCACCACAAAACGCCATTATCTCTTGTTGTCAAATACGAACTTGAAAGCAAATCTGCTACTGAGGAGGGCACGAACTAATCAGAAATGAACCCAGATAACACTAAGCAAACACAACGCTGGCCTTCTTTCTATCTTGATAATTGTTCGCTGAATAAACAAGATTACAAATAGTTGATAAAATTATACATAATTAATTAACGAGTTCTAGATGTAATGCAACTAAATGAAAATAACAACGTGAAGAAAAAGCAACATAAACAGTAACAGGTTAACCGAAATTAATTTCAACTTACTATTTATTTGACCTCGTAGCATTATCTAAGCAACAGGCTAAATACTAGGCCGAAAACGGTATCTTCTATTGCTAGCAACTCGTACGTACTACTATCGATGCTGTTCTCTCTTTTTTGGGTAAAACAAGCCCAAAGCTTATATAGGGCGAGAAATGAAGGAAACGCAATGGGTAGGGTAACGGTAATGGGGAGGAGGCCTAATGGAGGCTTGTGCTGATGATACAGAAGGAGGCCTACATGTGTATATAGGTCATTGATGAGACACCAAATGGCAGAACATAGTATAAGCTAGAAAATTATGATAGTTACGCAACATTGACAGTGGTTGTGGCCAGTGATGGCTACGGCTGGGACAGGTGTAGGGGAAAGCAACTGAACAAGAGAGGTGTGTAAGAATAAATGAAAAAATGGTCAAGTTCAGCTTCATTGTTGCCCTGTTGATCTGTAAGCTCATTTTGTGCAATTTGAAGTTCCATAATATAGTTTTTGCCTCTCTCTTGCTCTTTGCCGATCAAAGTTTCACCGAGGGCAATGTGGCATTGCTCAAGGCTGGGGAGTACAAAGTTACCAAATTGACCCAAAGAAAAGAAGGTATGGTAGGTAACTGCTGAAATCAATATGACTGACATTGAGCATGATGCATGAGCAACGTGTAATTTAATTTGAATATAGGATACAATTATTGTAGTATGAGAATTTTCAAGAATTTTAAAAGTAAAGATACTAAATGCCAGTCTTAAGGGCTTTCTAAAGTTTAAAATAATATACTAGAGGTGGTTTGATAATCTTGTTTTTCTTAATTTTGGTTAATAAAAATATATTTTGGACTTTCTAAAAATGGAGAGGTAAAGGTACCATTCAATTTTCATTTTCATTTAATTTCATTTTATCATCAATCACCCCTAAATTCAAGACACGATTCACAATACAGACATAAACTCTTTAATACCTTTCGTGATGTGAGAGTAACAAAATAATTCATCTGTAAATTTGTAATTGTAAATTTGCACAGATTGGCCTAAATTATTAAAAACACTTTAGGGGGTATAGTTTTGAATTCGATAATATTGCTATTAATGAATATATTTTGTAGGTTTGTAAGGTGAGACCTTTCAACCAGGGCCCTGTTTGTTTAATAATTAAGTGCATAAGACTTTTTGCAGATTTTCAGCAACTTTGAGGTAGACCATTGAAAAGGAAATAGGTTTCAATGCCACACCCAAACAATGCTTTTATTTGGTTTCTTAGCTAGTTTCCATAGCTTCAGGAAATTGTCACTTAGCAATTTATTTGCCAAATATATATTTACTTATCAAAAATTACAAAAAGAATATACATTAGCATGAAAATCAGGAAAACAGAACACAATTTTTCGCAAGAATTTTCCTAAGTTTATTGTACCTCAGTAAATAAAGAATGCAAAAATAATACAGACTGAAAATCCCAAAATGAGGCCCAAAAAGTCCCAAAATGAAATTGACATTATAAAAAAGCTAATAGTTTGTTAAATGTGTAAAGGTTAAACTATTTTCAACATCTCATGAATTAAAAAATCCTTCGTTTCCAATGAAGAAATCCTTTTGTTTGCACTGTTGCAAAACAATGGTACTCCTATAAGCATAGGTTCCAAATCTTTGATTGGTTTAGCGACCAAAATTCTGCATACCCCATTAGCCAATTAGAATTCAAAAATATGACAACAACAAAAGTGCCTCACAGCTAAATTTAGGCCAATTTTGGACGTTTTTACCACCACCCGCTAAAAATACTGGATTGAAATGTACTGAGAGATAACCTAGATTTTCTTTTAAAAATTGAATCTTTGATGAATTCTCGAGAAAACTGCCGTTGTACTCAGCAAAAGTTGTTCGGAAAGCCTAACTATGCTCAATCGTTAGTTACGGAGGCTTGAAACTGGATAAATAGGGGGGAGGGAAAAATTACAGTTTTCAAACCTTAAAAGTTGGTTTGTCCATGTAATTAACAAATATGAACTTACCTTTACAAGCCAATGTTAAAATCTTTCCTTGTCCTCATTGATGTTTGCGTTATCGACAAAATAAATCTCTAAATTCCACTGAGAGAAAATGCAGTCCACATTTCTCTTAAAGTAACTACAATTGTACAATTTCTTTTGTGCTCAGGTACTTTGAATATTCATTTTAACGGCCTGAAGATCGATGAGAATCTCACTGACACAATTCGTCAAGAATGAAAAGGGAATGCAAATGAAATGTGCATGCTATTCCTATATATTTCTCTCCTTCCTATGGCACTGAAGATACTATTGAAGCCTGCTCCCTTTGCCCCTTGGTTGTTGCGGCAACAGGCAAGGAGGGCGTTACGTAGGGTAAAATAAGTGTCATTCCTGTTTTCTTTTTCTCTCTTCTTTGGTAATTAGTTCATTGTAGAATTTATATCAACTGATGGCCAAAATTGTCGACAGGTTTATCGACTTTGCCGTTCGTTGTTGAAATGTTTAAGACAGTGAAGAAGTCACAAAAAAGTTCCTACCAGTAAGGGAAAATTACTGAGCATCCATGGCCAAATTGCCGGTGTCATATGCGTTTCTGCATGGGCATGCGTTTGTGCATGGCTGAGACACATATGCGTTTCAAATGTTAAAGTGTAATGGCGGACATGGAGGGCCTAGCTGTGGGGTACACAACGCGCACATCCAATATAAACAATACAAAACGAAATCAAAGTTCTAGAAATTAACAAAATATCAAATACTCAAATAAATAAACCTCTTGACATGATAAACTCAGAAAACGAAATTACAATCATGCTATTGATAAGATGAACAACTACCATCCGCTTAGCCCATGCAGAAACGCATAGAGAATTTCAGTGTTATGCGTTTCTGCATGGGGCATCTAAAATCAAAACACCATCGAATTTCATCGCAAATGACTGTTTACTAACAAGAAATGATTGCAAAAATCTGATATAGGTCAAACTTTTCCATGCAAGTAGCATTTTTGAATTTTTTATCATTTTTTGTAGTTTGGCTTAGGCCCATGCAGAAACGCATAGAGAATTTCAGTGTTATGCGTTTCTGCATGGGGCATCTAAAATCAAAACACCATCGAATTTCATCGCAAATGACTGTTTGCTAACAAGAAATGATTGCAAAAATCTGAGATAGGTCAAACTTTTCCATGCAAGTAGCATTTTTGAATTTTTTATCATTTTTTGTAGTTTGGCTTAGGCCCATGCAGAAACGCATAGAGAATTTCAGTGTTATGCGTTTCTGCATGGGGCATCTAAAATCAAAACACCATCGAATTTCATCGCAAATGACTGTTTACTAACAAGAAATGATTGCAAAAATCTGATATAGGTCAAACTTTTCCATGCAAGTAGCATTTTTGAATTTTTTATCATTTTTTGTAGTTTGGCTTAGGCCCATGCAGAAATGCATAGAGAATTTCAGTGTTATGCGTTTCTGCATGGGGCATCTAAAATCAAAACACCATCGAATTTCATCGCAAATGACTGTTTACTAACAAGAAATGATTGCAACAATCTGATATAGGTCAAACTTTTCCATGCAAGTAGCATTTTTGAATTTTTTATCATTTTTTGTAGTTTGCCTTAGGCCCATGCAGAAACGCATATAGCATTTCAGTGTTATGCGTTTCTGCATGGGGCATCTGAAATCAAAACACCATCGAATTTCATTGCAAATTAATGTTTACTAGCAAGAAATGATTGCAACAACCTGATATAGGTCAAACTTTTCCATGCAAGTAGCACTTCTTATTTTTTATCTTATTTTTGTAGTTTGACTTAGGCCCATGCAGAAACGCATAGAGAATATCCCTTTTCGGTTTTTGATAATAATAAGATTCTGAAAGAGGAAAACTTGAATGACTAAGAAGTGCTTTTCGTGAGGGTTTTCTGTTAAATTTACTATTAAAATTCATTAAGAGTTACAGAAAATTTCAGTTCAAATCAGTTACCATATTGTTAAGCCCCACTTGAGGCTTACCGCTGAATTATGTACATGATTTTAGCCAGTGATAAATCATGTATTAAAAAAATCTGTTTTGATGATATTATTATTGTTTTAAAGTCGATGTAAACAGTAATTGTTCAATTCATAGGTTTTACAATGTCAACTTTCTTCAGGCAGCGCTACAAAATTTTCAAAAAGCAAATTTGCTTTAGCCCGTTACAGAAACATCTACGATTACAAGAACCGCCCTCCTCCCGGGCCTAATCGAGTATCAGTGGGACTTGGAAAAGTAGTGCCCCCAAATTGATTAAAAAAGCTGCCACTGGGAGAGGCCTTTTTTCGATTTAGTACCAACAAGAAATCTTGAAACCTTCGCGGGAATATCATCAGGGACGGATTTCAGCGGCAATGATTGGGGGCGTTTGATTAGATTTTGGAGCCACACCTTTCAGGTAACTGGAAAAGGATGGAAATGCCCATTTTAGAAATTAAACTTTTCGCTTCAAGGTGAAGAAGTTAAGAAGATTAAATTATTTCATTACTTTTTCGCTACTGACCACCAAAAATGTTTTTAACCGAATCAAAAAAATTTACCAAAGGACACAAACATATTGGGGGGTGGCGCACCCCCTACAGCCCCCTCCTGGTAAATCTGTCCCTGAATATCATATTAACCAACGGAGTAACAATCATTGCCTGATTCTTTATTGATCTCTGAAGACGTAAGGGCTCTGAACTACTTACAATTTTTCTTCCATTGAATCCCACACCCTCTGTTGGCGAAACCCTCGGTGATGAGAAGAAGCAATAAGGCATCAATCTGAATAAGAAATCGAGCTTTAAAAACATGTCCACCTGTTTTATAAAACATCTTGTCATGCTTTCATGCTTTTACTCGTATTTCAATTTTGATGGAGCCTGAGAAACTAAAATCGTTGATGTCTCAGATTGGCTATTGCCTGCTGATTTGGGTGTTTCGAGAAAGAAATTTGAACTATAATAGTATATATTTATGATTCCATAAATATACTAAAATGCGTGCGGTACAATATGATGAATTTAATTAACGATCAATGTAAGTAAATTGTACCAGGAAAAATTTCTTTTAAAATAATTAACAACGTTTCGAGCATAGCCTGTTATCAAGTAAGATAGAAAAGCGATGATAGAACTAAAAAACGTTAAAGGAATATGGAATTCGACCAATAGAATAGAAAGACAGATGTAAGAGCATGGAAAAGAAATATATGGAAAAAGCTAGTAAAAATAAATATATATATACATATACGCAAATACAGAATTTATGCATATGTATACATATATATATATATATATATATATATAATTTCCTGGTACAATTTACTTACATTGATCGTTATTTATAAATTTATGATGCTATTAGCTTTGAAAAATTATTTAAACTGATAGCTCTTTAAGCGTTCATCAGTTGAACCTGAATTTGCTTTTGGTAGAGGTCTACAAATCAATATCACATCTATGTATGCTCTAGCTTCATAAAGCTAGCTTTGGTGGAAAAAATTCCTTACAATCTAACGTCTCTTGATGAACTACAATTGTCAACTTGCCTTGGAATCAATATCAAACGATCATTTTTGTAGGAAAAACTTTTACCATTACCCTGTAACACTTGAAACGCATATGCGTCTCTGCCCATGCAGAAACGCATAGTACACCGGGACTTGGGTTTGACACTTGTTTTCAGATCAGTCCACTTAGAAGATAAAAATAAACTTGGGGATCTCTTGAAAATGATAGGAACACCTCAGCAGCGGCTCGAATAGAAAGTTGCAGCTCAAAAAGCGAAAAGTGCTTATTTCGAGGCTATTGTAGCTAAAAGAGCAGCAAATCAAACTGTTTACGATGTAATTGATCCCAAAGATTAAATTTATCTAGAATATAGAATTCCGTTCAAAATTGCATTCAAATGAGCAAAAAAAGATTTTCCTCCGCGAAGGCACAAAAATTTGAATTCATCTATTCTCTATGCCAATTTTTTAGATGCAACAAAAAGAACGATAATAGCCTGTTTTTCTGACATTAAGGTTGCTTCAATATGATGGTTACCCACTGATGTTGCATTGTGGGTAATTGAGAGAACATTGCCAAGAATAACTTGCTAAAGCTTAGATATCTCTTGCCTCAAAAGTCGAGCAGTTTTTTAAAAATCCTCAACTTTTTCGTTCTAATGCAACCTGTCCCGACTGCAATGTCCTGAATGTCATGTTGGAAGAATCAAAAGGATCACACTCAAATTCAACAATCCACCTATCTAGATCTTGAACGGCAATTTCATCTATCTTTATTTTTGTGACTGTATTTTCTTTGTTGATGTTTGAACTTGATGTCTTCAAATTTGCTGTTGTATGTAAAGATGCCCTGGCTCTGTTCACATACATTGAATGGAAAAGCAACATGGTTTCATTTTTGAGAATGTTCTTCCATCCTGCCCTAAGTTTTCAGCCCTTGTTCACTGTCATCTTAATCTACAAATCTAAAGACAGGCAAGTGTAGGGATTTCCCAACATTGATTGTGCAAATAATCCTTCTTCCATATAGTGTGCAATCTTGTCACAAAGAGTAGAAATCTCAGCCCAAAATTCCACAAGCCATTTACCATAATGATTATTGTCATAGATTTGCATCCATGGAATCATCAACCTGAGTGATGCCTTGAATTCACTCCAATCATGGATTCTCAGGGAATGAATGTTCATCATCAGGATCTCCACCACCTCCATAAATGTCAACCAATAGTTCGCCATGGGCGAATTACATTCTTGACTAGCCTTGTATTTGAGTGCCATGAAATTAGGGAATTATCTACTGTCCCTTATCTGCTGTGCAGCTTTTTGGAGCTCTTCCTGTTGATAGTCTGATGGGTTTCTTAGCTTTGCAAGGAGCACTTGAAGACTATTTGACAGCACATATTCAGCTCTTTTATCAGCTTGAATTAATCTTCGCTGCAAAGCTTCATAAGTTAGTTGTTAAGCGCTAATAGCCCTTCATTAGTGTTTTCCCCTCAAAGCCTGGTAGATTGATTTCTCTGCAACTATGTCTGCTGAAACTATTAGGTTCGACAAGCCAGATCCCGTAAACCTTATTGCAGTAATGAAGTAACACTGGGTGTGGAATCGACCAAGAACAGGAAAATCTTTTTCAAACGAGGCTCTGTTTTCGTTTCTTAGCTGAACAATCAATGTATACACTGGCTGATCAACTAATTGAATGAATGGGATATCCTTTTCTTTGATAACAGCAATTAGGCACAGCATGACCTCATGCACAACAGATTTACTGGGTGCCATAGGGAGCGTGAGGAAGTAATTTGCCTTACTTTTTGAAACTGAAGCTTGAAAAATTGATTGAAATCCACCAAATGATTCAACTTTCTGCTCAACAACATCAGTGTTATTGAAATTACGATCAACTCTTGCCAAGGTATGCAGCATTTCTTCTTTCCGGATAGAAAATGTTGATGATAGTGATGTATCAAACTCTTTGGGAATAGGTGAAACACCTTTTATGACCGTTTTATAAGGTCTAATTTTTTCCAGGTCATCAGCCACAACTGTGTTGGTCTTTATGTGTTGCTAGCACAGGTCTGTCGCTGTGACACAATGGCTTCAGCTTTTCACACTGCACAAACATTATGTTACTGCAATGTGAGGTGGCGGCCCAGGTTAAAGGGTCGTCTTTGAAGTCGTTGCTGTCCTTTACAGCGGTCTCAGGATAAGCAGATGCTATATCCCTAGGACAGCAACCATATTTTGTCTTGAAGGGCCCATGTTGCATGTAGGTTTTTGACATCTTTATAGCTGTTACCAAGACCAAGCTTCTTTGTCAAATCAATTAAGTTTATGTGACCTAGTTAGTCAGATAAGAGTGCAGGATAGCTTTGTTCTGAAGACATTTCAACAGAGGCGGACTGGCAACAAATCTCTCTGGTTGCTATATTCAGAAAAGGGGCCCGTACTATCCGAACTACAAACCTAAAAGTTATGTTACTAGCCATACCTCCCATACCTCAAAACAATTCATTAGAATTAGTTATTATCACAACAAAAAGGAGTTTTGGTACTCCTATTAGAAATCGTAAAAGAATCGTAACTGATTTAACAACACTTCAACAAAAGAAAATGAAAATTTCTTCCTCTAAATGAAATCCATTAAACGTTCAGTTCTCTTTGAAGCCCCAGTGAAAAGCACGCATAATAATTTATTATGTGATTATAGTCCAACAGGAATTTTCTCTCTTCACTTCAAAGAATCATCAGTGTGGCTGACAGGTACCGCCCCCCCCCCCCCCACTTTTTTGCCATAGGCTAGAAATTCTTTTGGAAGGTTTACTCTAAAACAACTTTGAATAGTTTACTCCTATGAAGTAGCAGTTCTTCTTGACTGGGAGCCTTTTTCTTCATTTTCTAGGTGCATTGTTTGCTTGTGCTCTGCATCAAAAATCTTTTGTTGCTGAATGAGCTCCTTCTTTATCTCTAACTCTTCTTTCGCAATGCAAAGTAACTGATTATCAACAGACAATTTCTTCTCAAGTTTTCTTTTCTTGTGGTTTGTTAAAGATTCATCAAGGAGGGCTCTGCGTTTTGCACGGTCTGCATTTTGGTCTGTACTTTGTGGGGCAGGAAATATGAGATCCCAATTAGATATTTCATTTTTAAAATGTTTTGCTCCTCAATGGATTTATTTGCTCACGTATGCTTGCTATGACTTTAAAAATTTGTCATATGCCAGTTCAATAAGGTTTTTGTAATTCCAGTTCTAGGGGATTAAGTTAAAGAAGATTAACTGTGATACACAAATCTTCTTAGTTTAGACAAAATCCAAAAAGTTCAAATGCCTTTTTTTCAATAGTTAGATATTCAAGCAAAGAAAAATGGCTCTAAAATGAAATTATCCATTTTTCTTCAATTTACTCTGCTAACTTGATCAAATTTTTTTCAGTTTCCATTATCAGCATACAACCCAAATGTCATGAAGGACAATGATTTCTGCACAATATTTGATAGGACTGTCATGCAAAGTCTTTAACATCATCGCTGACACATTAATTCCCGCATTTGTATGTGTGCAAACAAAGCGAACTGCTTCATGAGGTTCCTTTGGTTCTAGTGACTAAATTGGCTACCTTTAGCCCTACCCGTTTCTTAACTTCACCAGTTTCAAAGCAATACCCCTCAAACCTCCTGAATTTTAGTTTTAACTTATCTGACACATGTTCATATCAAAAGATAATTTTTTTTGTTAATCAGGGGGTATGTAGGGGGGTTTTTTAATGCTACTCAAGTAAAAAAAGTTTAATCTGCAACGGATTCGCAACAAAAGTAGATACATCGATGAAAATTAGTATCAAGGCATTAATTTGTGCTCTTTTCATGATTCTGACCTGAAAATATAAATTCAACATTGTTCTCACTACCGACCGTTAACTACCGCCGCCCTCACAACCCTCACAACCTCATATTCATCATTATCATTGAATCGATCTCCATAGCACCACCCACATCCCCTTACATCACCCACCATCCTTCCCTCCCCCACTTCCATCATCCCATTTTTTCTCCACTGCGCTGCATTCACAACATTCAACATCCACCAATCCGGCACCACCATCTCACATTTCAAATCCATTCACTTGTTCTTTTCATTTACTCTGATGAAGCCCTGTATGCCAGGGCGAAAAATTAGTGTACTCTTTAAATTTAATTCATTTTGAAAATTTTATTTCGTGACATTGGATTCTCATCGTCGTATTGCTTTGTTCCTGTCTTTCTTTCTCTTGGATTAATTTGTCTGCTAAGGCATTAAAAATGAACTTAAAAATGACATTTATTAATATCGATCATTTTGTTATATAGAAAGAACTGTAGCCAAATACAAAATATGTTGAGTAATTGTGTTGGAACGTTAATAACTTTGAGAAATTCAGGAAAACAGCTATTCAGGAATGAAAACATGTGTGAAGTGTTTGGAGCATGTGGTGGTGAAGTACAATCACTGCCAAAACTCTTGGAACACTTGTGATATTTTCAACGTTTTCATGCATCAGTTCCCCTCCCCCCTTCAAACAATGTTGTCTCACAGCTAAGTTAAGACATACTTTTGTGGCAAACCTTTTTCTACCGATCGCTGTGATAAACTGCATTGTAAGCAACATTGTTTTAGGGGGAGGAGGGGGGTTTGTCTATTAGAAATATACGAAAAAAGCAAAAAATTAGCAAAATATGTAGGTGTTCCAAGGAGTTTCGGCAGAGATTGTCTGAGTATAATTCTTAAAACTAATAGATATGATATCAAAACCTATATCTACGCCAGGGTATTTTTAAACCAAATTCTGGACCAGTTCAATGATTTACAAGGGTAATTTCATTTTTTAGCAACTTATGCACAAAGTCGCCATTGGAAGTCAATAGAATGTATAAAATATTATTTAAGATAAAGTAAATATAAGTGAATATAAGTTGAAATACATCATCCCCTGTCTACAAAAAGTAAATACGTCAAAATGAAGATCCCTAGAAACAAACGACTAAAAATAAAAAGGTCCAAAGAGTCATTAGGGCCCGGAGGCATAAACCGGCAAGCAAAGGTAGTGCCTATAACATCGCTTGGTGTTCCCAGCTCCAAAACAGCATCTTTAAAAAAAAAATTCAAATCTGGAGGACCCTCTGTCCAACTGTTGCAACCCTTCATGGCCAGCACCCACTTCCTATTTTACAAAAATAATGGCGTTGTCTGATTTCTCTTGAATGTCATTGTTGCGTATTCTTTTCTCCGATAAGTGATGTCAGCAACAGTGCTCTTGAGCCCAACGGTAATTAGTAATTAGCCAAATTGAAAAAAAAATCGTTAGTTTGAAGCAAAAGACAGACCTCTCTCTTCACCACCGCAAGTGAAGCAACTTATTACTCTGCTTCCGACGTCCATCCCTCTCTTCACCACCATCCCTCTCTGTCACCAAATGTTATGTTTTAATGTTGTTCGGGTTCTTCTTAGGATGGTGAAGATACAATGGGGCTAGGCCAATGGGCCTAAGTCCCGAATAAGTCGAACACGAGAGACCCTATTCTGATGTTGTCTTTATTCGTTCAACAGCAAGACTAACTCTAAAGTGAACAATGCACACACATAACATGAACGGAATGTAATTAAGAGAACAATACGAACGTCACAATACATGTTGACAGACAAACACATTGCCATTAGAAAGGCGTTAACTGACACAACAGGACTCAACAGCACATGTCACTATAACATGCAACTGAGATATTACGAAACATATCACAAACTAAAGCCAACCCTTACACCTACAAGTGTTTTAAGTAAAGTTTACCTTATAACATATAGTAACACAAACATTGAGCTATTCGACAGAGAAAAATTCTCAGCTATTATAACCGAGTCTTTTATGGTGGCAGCTACAATACAATGGGCATGCTGTATAGAAAAGTACAAAAATGGAGCATACCATTTTCATATGTGTATTTTACTGAATAAATGTCAAC
Source organism: Rhopilema esculentum (assembly GCF_057945365.1). Lineage (NCBI taxonomy): Eukaryota > Metazoa > Cnidaria > Scyphozoa > Rhizostomeae > Rhizostomatidae > Rhopilema > Rhopilema esculentum. The sequence goes on along the minus strand of NC_142823.1, from coordinate 12,393,534 downwards.
GGTGGTTGAAAGTAAAAAAGTACATCCAAGATCACCATCACATTATTGTGAACTTTTCCGGACACTCAGGGTATCACACTGCCTTCAACAATGTCGCCAAGGAGGATGAGGGTTTCATCAAGAGTGAGAACCATCCAGAGGTAGCTGCTCCAAAAACAACAATGGCCACAAAGGCTAAATCTGCAAAGAATGGTCGTAAACCATTGAAACAGCTCGAGCGTCTATGCAATTCCGATGTGGCCAAAATGATCCTAAAAAAGGCAGTAAAATCTTGTTGCGCTAGCCAAGACCTCTGCTGGAAACGGTGATGAGCGTCTGTATGCATTCGTTCTGAATAAAAACGAAAAAAAGTTACAGGAATTGGTTGACACTGTGTGGGAAATGGAGACGGCAACAGAGAAGCTTCAACGTGGTAAAATGGCGAGGCTTGAGATCTTACAGCAGCAGTTATCTGTTGTTTCATTTGCAAGGAGAGTGGCTCAAATGTGCCTTGGAGATTCTTGAAAACAACTCCATCTCAAGAGCTGATTTTGCTGAGGCCATTTTGACGTTGCTTGACAAGGGTAGAGTCAAGGGCCGTAAAGTTTTTATTGCAGGTCCAGCGAACTGTGGCAAAACGTTCATTTTAGACCCACTAAGAATTGTGTACAATGCTTTCCTGTCTCCTGCCACTTGTTCTTATGCGTGGCTTGGTGTTGAGGTAAAGGAAGTAATATTTCTCAATGATTTTAGGTGGTCACCTGTCATTCTGCCATGGAGTGATAGGCTGCAGTTGTTGGAGGGGACTGTTGTACACTTCGCTGCTCCAAAAACTGTGTATAGCAAGGATATAGAGCACACCCAGAACACTCCTGTCTTTGCCACATCAAAGGCTCCAATTTCCTTTATCACAGGCTCCATGTTAGATGAGAGAGAGAGACAGAGATGATGAACGTTCATTGGCGAATATTCAAATGAACAGCTGCAGAAATGTGTTCCTGCCTGTGGCCATTGTTTTGCCAAAATGATCTTGTGACTTTAGGCATCATCAGCAATTGTTAATCCCAATGGCATTATTTGATACAAAAGGCATCCTTGGCAGGGGCAAGGCCTCGCAAGGCTTCCCTGTTGATGTGAAACGTGGCACGACTGTTAACGGTGACTGTTTTTTTCATCTCATTGGTTATTTAAGAGACTTTTTCGCCCCAAAGTTCCTCAACAAGGTGCCTTCTAATTTAATCAACCCAAAAATCTACGTTTGGCCTGAATTTATTGCCTAAAAATGAAAAGATTTGCAAAAACTCACGGTTAACACTTGAAAATGGAATAGCCTTAGATTTTCAAATTCAATTTTCAAGAAAAGTGTAGACTGTGGACTGTTTCTCAATTTTCTCCTTTGGCATGTACAAAATCCAAGTCAAAGTTTATACAGCATTTGAAACATACATTGCACACCTCTTGGCAAAATCTGCATTGTTTTTTCTCCTTAACACAACTTTAGGGGGCATTTTAAAAATTGTTAACCGTGACTGTTAACCGTGGGGAAGACCTTTCTGGTCTACGAGATGGCCCTTCGACATTTGAATACCAATAGTTTTCAATTCAATTTCATGTAAGATCTAATGATTTTAAGTATTGAAATATTTGAGATGCCAATCTTCTACTATGATTAAGTCGAAGATTCCACACAAAAGCAGAGATAAGCATGAAATCTTAAGGAATCACAAAACACTTTCTCTACCTTGATGATGTCTGTAGGTGCAAAGGAGCAACACGTTGTAAAAAATTCTACTTGTTTGTGATTTACGTGTGCATTTTTAGCCATGTCATTTGTACTCAGCTGTTCATCAACATATATGTTTACAACTATATACAAATTTACATTATTTCAGTATATTGTTCTGTATCCTTCATTTTTAGTTAACGTTTTGAGACGTTTATGCATAGTTTTGATAGTTCCGCCAATGAATGAACCACTGCAATTGGCTAGTATCTGTAACATCCTCTCCTTAAAAGCTGCGAACTCTTCCTTCTCTATCCTTTCCTGTAATGCTTCTTTCAACATTTTCCTTTTTACGTTGTGGAAAACATTTTCTATTGGGTTCAGATCTGGTGATCTTGGTGGTATCTTGACAAGCTCAGCTCCAATTTCTTGTAGGGCATCTTTGGCTACTCTACTGTTCTGGCTAGGGTCATTATCAATTGCAAAAAGCAGTTTCTCGTTATTTTTCAAAACAGCACACTCTAACAGTGCCTTTTGTAATGTTGTTTCAAAAAAATTTTGCAAACCAAGGTCCATTAATTTTGTCATATTCTACAGCAATTATGATGCCTAATGTCTAACGCCCACATTAACATGACATCTTCAGCCCTCTGGTAGGCTTTTACTTCCTTTTGTGATGTATTTCAGACCCTTATTTCTATTTCTTCAAACTCTTCCACTTGGCATTAATGCATCCCTGTAAGGGTTCTGTTTATGTATAAATGAAACAGCATCTAAGTAAATCAGGATGTCGTCTGTTCAAAAATTCTTGTCGTACTTATTAAATGCTTCCCTTGCATAATTAACTCTGTGTCTTCTATCTGCATTTGGAAGAACTCCTTTACGTCTGGGTCGTAAGCATCAATACCCATCTTTATTCAATATTCTGACCAAACTTCTGTAGCTAATGTTCTTCATTCTTTGTCTTCCTCCTCCTGTTCGACCCCTCCTGACAAATGTGAACAACACTTGATGGAGAAATTTCACAAACATCAGCAATTTTGCGATACGACAGCCCCTGTCTTTTGGCAGATAGTATGCATAGGCTCTTTTCCTTTGGTTAATCATCGTATGGAAGACCATTTTCCCTAATATCGCTGTGATTTCTTGTAGACTCTAAACTGCCTATCGGCTCTCTCTCTCTTTTATTTGTTTGCAGTTACAGTTTTGGTTCTATTTTTTATCTCTAATTGGTGTTTCCTTATTTGGAAATATCAAAAGAAACGTCTTTCTCTCGATACAAATGGCACCATTTGCATAATCTAATGCCATTCGACATATAAAACACCTGAATTACAAAAACATACCAAATCAGATATTCATAAATATTGGGATACTCCAAGGTAGCCCATGTTGCCAGATCGCCAACAGCCTTCGGGAAGTCGATACAGACATTCCTTCAAGTTAATACTATTAAATTTTTCCAAATATCCTTCTTTCGCTTCCCTTGGCAACTCATCAAAGTATTGATAAGACATTCTAATGAAAAAACCACGCAAGAAACAAACAAAAACTTCAAGCGAAAGTGAATAGTGCATTCTAAGAACCGCCTAATTCCCCCAAAAACAGATCCAAAAGATTTGTTGTTTGATTTGGAACCAAAAACACATCATGGCACTTCTCAGCATTTGCATACAATAACTTCTTCTGGTGGTACAAAACTTGTAAATGGCTTTAAAAAAAGCAAACATTTAGTAAACTAAAGCTTTTCGTCTGACATTCTTCAGAGTTTAAAACGTCAGAACATAGATTGAAAACTCTACGCTAGGAAATATATATACCCAATTGTGGATTGAGATAGGCCAATAAGAAAACACGAGCACATGACTGTATAGGTTGACCAATCAGTGCCGCTTGCCTATTGAGAATGTTACCAATGGAGTCCTAAGGTGAAAACGAACTCCTTTTGTCTACACAGTAGCGGTTTTTTCGTACTTATGTAGATAGATTCCAAAACAGCTAGGTGGAACAACGATCAGGCTTTACCAATAATCCGAAACATGTCGCCATTGTAGTTTTTAGCACAATCTGGGTTTTCTAGTAAATGCTGCCCGATAGCAGAATCGCAGGTTTTAGTTGTCATTTTAGATTTGCAAGACCGAGGTGGCTGTTCTCTTTGGGGATGGGTTTTGTTTCTAATATTAGACGGAACATGTTGTATTATTCTATGCTCCAATTTTTGGGTGGTGTGTCCTATGTAGCCAGAATCACACTGGCACGTAAATTCATAAACAACGGAACTTTTTAGTGTGGCAGGAACGCAGTCCTTTTGAATGGACGGAAGGGCCTTTTTTCGTACTATAAACAACACGTGGGTTGACCGCAAAGAAACAATATTTGGCTTTCAAAATGTCGGAAACTGTCACCGATCCAGGGTATTTTTAGATAGACCAGGCACTTTTGAGGACCAAATTTTATGTCAGCCGAGAAATTTCCTATCTTCTCCTAAATGTTAACCGAAATAACATTTTGATGAGGCTGATTTTTTTTTTTTTGAGCAAAACGAACTCCATCGAGTGTATAACCCCGAAAATGTGGGTTAACGGTATACACTAGTGAGAAAACACACTATACACTAGTCAGATTTTTCAACCAAAACATCTAGAAATGGCAAGGAGTTTTTTCTTCCTTTTCAAATTTAAAATGTAGGGCGGTGTGAAGGCCATTAAGGCGTTTTAGGAAAGTATCACACTCAGCCTCTGTTTTGAAAATGGTATGTGTCATGCACATACCGAAAATAGACACCTGGCTTTTGGTCGCAGTCAAACAAACACTCTTCATGAAAGCCAACAAAGATATTGGCCAACGCCGGTCCCAGAGGGATACCCATAGCGACACTATCCTTTTGTTTGTACATTTCCTTGTTAAAGCTAAATTCAACTGAATGTGTTGCAGTTTCCATCAGTTCAATGAATACTTCCTCTGGGAATGGTGGGCTATTAAGCTCGCTCCGGTACAAAGCGTCGGCACATATTTTGATGGCCTCATTCAAAGGAACATTTGTGAAAGGACTGCTAATGTCAAAAGAACACTTGAAAGATGTTTCGTTTTCGATGTTCAAGTTTTGCATGAACTCAGCAATGTGAAAGAGTCCTTGATACAATGTTTTGAATATTTTTGAAGAACAGGTTTATAGCGTAGAGTTTTCGATCTATGTTATGACGTTTTATACTCTGAAGAGTGTCAGACCAAAAGCTTTAGTTTACTAAATGTTTTCCTTTTTCAAAGACAATAACTTCTTTCCTCTGTGTCTCATCTCCAACGTATAGTCCTGTGATTAAACGTCAGAGAGAAAATTAAAAAATTTTTCCATATAGAGGCACAACTCTTTGCCTCTTGGGATCCTTTTTAGCTCAGGTTTAAGAAACTTTGGGCAATTCTTCAACAGCATTCTCTTTATACAAGAAAGACAATTGGCTAATTTACTGCCAGCTTCAAATCCAATATTTCCAGAGCAGTTACCATTTGTGCTGACTGGGCTAATATTAACTTTTACCACCACAGTTTGTGGGCAACAGATAACTGGACATGTAGCATTAATTTCTCTCTGCACATAAGCATCAATATCTACAATTGACTAGTCAAATTTTTCTGAGTTCTCTTATTCATTACATCTGTATCTTTCTTGGTAGTCAGCTTATAACCATAAAAATACTTAACAGAAACATCACTGAACTGATAGAACTTTACTTTCCTGGTCTCAAAATGTTCTTCCCAAACTGATATTTGAATATGACCATTGCCTCTAACTTCGCGAAAAAATTGTTCTATATTCTTCTGGGTGATGCTTCTGGAAATCGTTGAGTTCTTTTTGCAGCAGACAACCATTTGATTGTTCCAGCAGTTTTTGACTTTAAATCAGCAATAGACAGATTTTCAGCTGAAAAAATTTTGGAATGCACTTGCAAAGCCCCATTTGAAAATGTGGAACCACTAAAAGAATTATAAAATCATATCCCTAAATTCCCAGACGCTATATTATTGAATGTATTCGGCTCAGCAGACTTCAAACGCTGTAAGAACATTGATTTGTTGATTGATGGATTTGACTTGTTGAAGTTTTCAAAGTGTATGTGCAATGAAATCCAACTTTTAATGAAATTATTTTTATTTGGAATTTTTTCCAAAAACATGAGCTTTGATACATATTTGACTGTTATTAACCTTATTTTATTGAAGATATAGCGTTTTTAAAACTGGTAATTTTGGGCAAATGTCGCGAAAAAATTTCTAAGCTTGTGACATCACACCCATGACTGGAAAAATTTTGGCATTCAGTTATTGATAATGGAATCAACTAGTCAGTTGCATGAACTTGGTCGCAAAAAAGGTGGCAGATACTGCATTGCTGGATTTCCTAACGGTGTCAGCTGTAAAAATGGCCAGTTTACGAAAGTAGTTTTTGCCCTCCCCTCTCCCCTGGTGTCTGCCACTGTCTACCAAATATATATGGTTTTAACTTTTAATCCCTTTTATAGACCAAAGTTTTCAAGAATCTCCATGGTGCTTGACTTAAACATTTTAGTTGAGTAAGGCTGTATTACTTTAGGATTTCAAAGTCACAATAGAGCTAACACACCAACCAACAGCATATATTTATGGCATGACTCTATCTTTGGCTTGAACTGGCATACCCATCTGAAAACCATTGCCGCAAGTTGTTGTAAATGCAGGCTCCCAGCCAAGATATCCAAATATCCATCTGGTAATCCATCTATGGGCAACCGCTCTTAGATGCCTTTTGAAGAAAGAAGAAGAGGAATAAACCATTCCCGGGTAACGTCGGCCATTAAGTCTGGGTAGCAAACTGACCTTTGGACCCTATGGCCGCACACTGGAGCTATGGCGATTTGCAATATCTCAAAGCCGTAATTTCACAACCACGCTATTCTAATTTCATGCCGTTCGCTAATCAACACTTAATTACACTGTCTATTATCCTTACATAATTATCCTTTGAATGACGGGCTATTTTCCATCGTCTAGCCATGCTGGCTGTTTATAAATGGTCTCCTTTAGGGGTAGTGAAATGTTCGAATAGCTTGCTCCTGTTGTTTTGTAGAGAAAAATTCTGTCTGTTCGTTTTAATATTTTGCATCGTTTTAAGTGCTATCATACGGATACAGGCAGTCATGGGAAGACACGATCGATGCTGTGTTGGAACCTGTGATAATGATACACGTTATCCAGATCGTTTTGTGGTCAAAGAGCATGTGAAAATTCTAAAATTTCACAGGTTTCCAACAAATGATGAATCAAAGAAGAAAACCTGCACGGCTCTAATCAACAAAGGAAGAGTTGGTTTTGTTCCCAGTGATGGAAGTAGGATTTGCTCGAATCATTTTTCTGATGGAAAGCCTACAGCCAGAAACCCAAACCCTACTCTTTGGCTAACTGTACAGGACAATCGACAAAACCAGAGTGTTGTTCGAAGGTCTTCACCAAGGAAAAGGGGGTTTCAAACAACGATAGGTGGGGCAGCCTCGGCATCTTCAGAGGAGCCGGAAAATGCAGATAAGCAAGAATCCTCGATTATTCTCCCTGTTCCAATGAAATTTGAGCAGCTTAATAGAGAATTTGATGTTCGCTTCTGCACTGGTTTGGAAATTGTAGAAACATTTAAGTCTATTTTTGATTATCTGCACCCAAGAAGTAGATTGATGAAATACTGGGAAGGCCCTAAAAGAGCATTCCAAAAACAGAAGTCTGATGTTTACCAGCAGCGAGTGGATCAGATTCTGTCTTCACCTGTGTATGCAGAAGGCGATATACTGCCAATAAACAGAAAGGGGCCAGAAAGGAAACTCTGTTTAGAACAGGAGTATCTTTTAGTTTTGATGCGGTTGAGGCTAGGCCTTTTTGTCAAAGACCTAGCGTTTAGATTTCAAACATCTACCACTCGAGTGTCCCAGATCTGGATCACCTGGATAAAACTGCTGTCCAAAGAATTAAGAAACTTAATAATCTGGCCATCCAAAGGTCAAATAATTGCAACGTTGCCTGATGCATTCAAGCGCCCAAGGTTCGCACCATAATCGATTGCACAGAGGTTTTTGTCGAGAACTCAAGCTCTCTTGAAGTTCAAGACATTTTGTGGAGTGATTATAAGCACCACTGCACAGTTAAATTTTTAGTTGCAATTACACCTAATGGAGCAATTTCATGGGTATCCCCATGTTTTGGAGGTCGTACCACTGACCTATATATTGTGCGGAATTCAGGCTTTTTGGATCTTCTTGAAAGTGGTTCCATATTCTCAAACGTGAAATGTCGCTTCTAGAAATGCCATTAGTAGATGATATTGTTGTTACGTGTCGTGCTCTGGTAAATCTATTACCCCCACTAGTTGAATAAAAAATGGACAGATACCGGTAACCCTCAAATTGCCCAACTTGTATAGTCTCGCACAAGCCCCTTGAATTAGCCCCCCCTGATAATTAAATTCTTAATATGTTTCACCGCAAATAAGCCCCTACCCCGATATGCCAAATTTTACAATACAGGATGTTAGTCCTACATTAATAACTCATTCTTCTAAATTTCGGACGTACATCACCCTTAACGCGGGAAATCCTGTTGACTTTTGTGAAGTACTCATGGTGCTTTGAAGCTGTTAATCGCCCTTCTCGATGCTCAATCCATGCTTTGCTTTTGGCCTGATTTCTCGTCATCTTTTCAACAGTTTTTACGTCTTTTTCTGAGAAACACATTTTGGCTAAAAATTTTGTTATTTTTGCGTCATCTGATGATAAACTCTGATCTACCATTATCTCGTTGGCTATGTTAGCTGGTGTCAAATTGCCTGAGGTTGGAATAGCCATGCCCTCAACAGATTTTAATAATACTGTGTTGGGATTTGCTACAGAAATTGGGTGGATGAGATTGGACAAACGCTCCCCTATCATGTTTTGATGTAGACTCTGTCTTGGATCAAACTGGCTTAGTTCCTGCATTCTGGTTTCCTCTCGGCGGACATCGTTGCTAGGATCTGCTGGCATTTTAGAAGGTAATTTCTTACGAACAATGATTTCAGAAATTCTTTTTGGCTCAATGGTGGTCTTTGTTGCTTGATTCCATGCACAAGGCATGGATGTACAGGATGGAGAGAGAAACCCATTCATGTTGGCATACTCAACCTTGTACAGGGCTGCTATTACACGATTGCAGCATCTACTTGCACCTGCCATGCATGAACACCAAGCTGTTAGTATTTTGCCACCAGGCTGAGCAGCAACCCACAGCTCCTTCTCATCGTGTATCGACATTGATGCTCTCACTTTACAGAAAAGAAGAATGACCTCATCTTTTGGTTTACTGACGAGAATCTCGCCAACAAAGTTACTGTCAAAGTAGTTGTAGGCCTTCTGATCCTTATATTTACCAACGTATTTCACATTGAAATCTCTAACGCTCAGAATATACTCGAAAATGTTTCCCAGTGTAATTGTAGGCCATAGAGAGAGTTCATCCTTTTTATCCTCATCCTTGATTTCCTTTGGGTCTGATAAATCCATCTCTTTAAGCCTCTTTTTGTACTCTTGTTGGAGAAGTTTGGCTTGATCTTCGCTGGACATTACAATAGGCAAACCCATCTCAGCAGCTGAAAACGCTCTGGCAACAAGTTCCACCTCTGTATAATTGCTTACAGACACCCCTCTTACAGTTAAAAAATCCTTCAAACTATTAACTCCCATATCTAGAAAATCCTGATAAGTTCTTGAATTGCTTGCCATTTTAACTGCTAACGTTATAGTAAACTGAATAACTGCGTACAATAGGACAATTTTCGTGTTTTCTGCTGTTTGCTGTGAAGACTTCAGACAAGGTAGTTAAAACTATTTACAGATATCATCAATAAATACGTGACTAGACGATGGAAAATAGCCCGTCATTCAAAGGATAATTATGTAAGGATAATAGACAGTGTAATAAGTGTTGATTAGCGAACGGCATGACATTAGAAAAGCGTGGTTGTGAAATTACGTCTTTCTATTATTGCAAATCGCCATAGCTCCGGTGTGCAGCCATAGGGTCCAAAGGTCAGTTTGCTACCCAGACTAAATGGCGGACGTTACCCGGGAATGGTTTATAAAAAATCACTTATGTATGTGCTCTTGTTACTCCTTGTAGTAATGTATGACAGATTATATTTTATAGCAGAAATATATCTTATTTTTTTCAAGTGATTTCATTCCATTTAAAGTGTAAAATTTGCTGCTGGTATATATATTTGTAAAACTTCTGACACCATTCGTTGTTTGAGCGATTGACCGAGCGAATAAACGACACGTTTTGACACACAAAATCAATTCCTTTTGTTCCATCCAAAGCTAAGACGTACTTTTACACAATATCGAAACTTAGGTACTAAACAGCCTTTCACAAGCACTGTTACGCCATTAAATTATATATATATATGAAACGAAACCTGGAGTGCTTTCACAAGCCACTCGGGTTGAATGCCATCAGCCCTCTCTTAGCCTTTCCATCCATGACCGTTCTTTGTGTGTGTTTTGTGAGTTAGTGTGTACATGTTTGATAGCAGTGGCCTTTCGCAAGCACCACGCTTCTCTCTCTAACTAACTAACTGTTTCTCCGTACTCTACTTTATATAACAGCATTACAATATATCAAACTAATATCAATAATTGCCAGTGTTATTGTCGGTATCTATTGTGCAATACGTAAATGAACTAGTAGGAGGTGTTAGATATATTAGGATACGCGGGGGAACTTTGTAGAGCAAAAGGGCATGTAAAATATTACTATACCGGAAAACATGAAAAACTAAAGCACGACACGCTAATATTTCCTAATCAAATAGAAGCATGAACAAATATAAGCATAAACGCAAGACTGACCTAAAATGAAATAAGTACCTATATTACATACCTCCCTATCAAGGAAAATGAATCGTCCTTGATTCTTAAAGTGAATCTAATGAAAAATAATTAAACGTCCAATGAATATTTTGTGTCCGTAAACTAGAAATCGACAAGTCCTGTGATTGAGATATTTGCCAGCTACTGGGTTTGACTATGCATCTCTGGATGGTATGCAGGGTGTTCGAACTGTCGTCTCGTGAACAGTTGTTCGTCGCCTTCCATCTTGAGGTACATGTCCTAAACTGATTCGTGAATCTGGGTTCTGGTCTGTTTCCAGCACCATATAATCCCACTCCTGTCATCATTGTAAAATTTGCTGCTGGTATATATATTTGTAAAACTTCTGACACCATTCGTTGTTTGAGCGATTGACCGAGCGAATAAACGACACGTTTTGACACACAAAATCAATTCCTTTTGTTCCATCCAAAGCTAAGACGTACTTTTACACAATATCGAAACTTAGGTACTAAACAGCCTTTCACAAGCACTGTTACGCCATTAAATTATATATATATATGAAACGAAACCTGGAGTGCTTTCACAAGCCACTCGGGTTGAATGCCATCAGCCCTCTCTTAGCCTTTCCATCCATGACCGTTCTTTGTGTGTGTTTTGTGAGTTAGTGTGTACATGTTTGATAGCAGTGGCCTTTCGCAAGCACCACGCTTCTCTCTCTAACTAACTAACTGTTTCTCCGTACTCTACTTTATATAACAGCATTACAATATATCAAACTAATATCAATAATTGCCAGTGTTATTGTCGGTATCTATTGTGCAATACGTAAATGAACTAGTAGGAGGTGTTAGATATATTAGGATACGCGGGGGAACTTTGTAGAGCAAAAGGGCATGTAAAATATTACTATACCGGAAAACATGAAAAACTAAAGCGCGACACGCTAATATTTCCTAATCAAATAGAAGCATGAACAAATATAAGCATAAACGCAAGACTGACCTAAAATGAAATAAGTACCTATATTACATACCTCCCTATCAAGGAAAATGAATCGTCCTTGATTCTTAAAGTGAATCTAATGAAAAATAATTAAACGTCCAATGAATATTTTGTGTCCGTAAACTAGAAATCGACAAGTCCTGTGATTGAGATATTTGCCAGCTACTGGGTTTGACTATGCATCTCTGGATGGTATGCAGGGTGTTCGAACTGTCGTCTCGTGAACAGTTGTTCGTCGCCTTCCATCTTGAGGTACATGTCCTAAACTGATTCGTGAATCTGGGTTCTGGTCTGTTTCCAGCACCATATAATCCCACTCCTGTCATCATTGTAAAATTTGCTGCTGGTATATATATTTGTAAAACTTCTGACACCATTCGTTGTTTGAGCGATTGACCGAGCGAATAAACGACACGTTTTGACACACAAAATCAATTCCTTTTGTTCCATCCAAAGCTAAGACGTACTTTTACACAATATCGAAACTTAGGTACTAAACAGCCTTTCACAAGCACTGTTACGCCATTAAATTATATATATATATATGAAACGAAACCTCGAGTGCTTTCACAAGCCACTCGGGTTGAATGCCATCAGCCCTCTCTTAGCCTTTCCATCCATGACCGTTCTTTGTGTGTGTTTTGTGAGTTAGTGTCTACATGTTTGATAGCAGTGGCCTTTCGCAAGCACCACGCTTCTCTCTCTAACTAACTAACTGTTTCTCCGTACTCTACTTTATATAACAGCATTACAATATATCAAACTAATATCAATAATTGCCGGTGTTATTGTCGGTATCTATCGTGCAATACGTAAATGAACTAGTAGGAGGTGTTAGATATATTAGGATACGCGGGGGAACTTTGTAGAGCAAAAGGGCATGTAAAATATTACTATACCGGAAAACATGAAAAACTAAAGCGGGACACGCTAATATTTCCTAATCAAATAGAAGCATGAACAAATATAAGCATAAACGCAAGACTGACCTAAAATGAAATAAGTACCTATATTACAAAAGGAATTGATCGGGCAACTTCTTGACCCCCACCTAATAAATGAGGGAGGGTCTTAAAAAATAGGGGGTTAAAAATATTTCTAAAATCTAATAGACCTCTAATAGAAAATCTAATAAAGTCTTAAGAAATGGGGGGCAGGAAATATTGGTAAAATCTGATAAATTGGGAGATGGGGGGATTTCATAAAAGCTTTAAATGTATAAAAAAATTAACTGCCCCCCCCCCGTTTATTTAGAAACCTAATAATGTCATGCCTACTGGTTCTCTGTTTGTCCTGCTTTTCTTCTGTAGGATCTCCCACTTCGGTCCTTCAGGAGTGGTGCTACCTGTAGAAGGACTGCCTCATGTGTCATTGCCATATACGCGTTGTGGTTTGTCACACACTTCAAGTCTTGAAGTCCCTCAAAGACTAGTTTCCTGAATGCACATGCAACTTCAGTGCAGCACATGTATTCGAGTGCCCCAACCAGCAACTCTGTTTTGCAAAGCAACATGCACCTACAATTAAGAAATATTACAATAAATATACGTCATCAATTTGTGACAAGTAAGAGTTTGAAGCTGAAAATCAATTGCCATTATTGAATGTGCTCAAATTTTAATGTCAATTTGGCCTAAGCTCTCGTGACAATCGTTGGCCTGATCTGAAGATTATCGTTAAGTTGCCATTTGTCCCCTTACACTTCCAAAAAGATTAAAATTGCTGTTATAATCTTCAAAATAAACCTTCGAGTGGTATTTTTTCTCGTATCTCTGAGCCAAAATGTCACTGGAAATGCCATTGTGATCCTCGAAGACTTCCGCTCTTTCAGAGACCTCATCAGCAACTTCTGTCTCACCTTGGTAAGCTCCGATAGCACGCTCTTAGAATCGCATCGCTTCTTCTATGTTTGAAAACTCTATTTCTGAGCTCACAGAACTGGTTTTGTGCGAATTTTCTCAAAACATCGCAAGTATCTCTTTGGTTTTACGCAGCTGTTTGTTGATTACCACTGGCCTTTAACAACAAGAATCTCTAGGGTTTTACTGGCGCGCATCCTTTGTTTACAATGCGGGTCATGGGTGTGACGTCATAAAAAAACAGTGGGTACCAAATTTTGAAAGCCAATAAATACGCCAGGAAAGATAGAAAATCTCTTTTTTCTACAGAGATGTCATCTAAATATTCTGTAGTTCAAGAACGACTCATAAAAAGACAGGGTTAATTTTCGTTGCACAAACACTTTAACTTCACATCAAAATAATGCAAAATACAGTAGTATCTCTTTCTCTACGTTAGTGAAAACTAATCAACTCAAAGGATTTCCAAGACACTCAACTGTCAACAAGGAAAACAAGATGTTTAAAGCATTTCGTTCAAAATGGCAAGCATTTCGCTTCAATCTATGCCTGAATCTAATCCCGACACAGAAGTGGGAGCAAGCCTCGCTAGCCATTGGGAAAAATGGCTGGCAGATTTGGAGATAAATTTAACTGCTTCTGGAATCTCTGATGATGCTCGAAAATGTGATCTATTGCTGTATCAGGCCAGTGGAAGGGTTAGAGAAATATTTGCAGAGCTCGAAGGTACTGGTGCTGAAGATGCTTTCAACATGGCAAAGCAAAAATTGACCGAGTATTTTGAGCCACAGAAGATATGACGTTTATGTTTTCAGAAAAACACTAACGAGAAAAACAAATAAGAGTCAAACCAGGCTCTAGATCACTATCATACCTGTTTGAGAGTCTTAGCTGACCGAAGTGAGTTTGCCAACTTCAAAATTGAGCTGGAGGAGCAAATAATTATTGGTGGTTCTTCATCTCATATCCGAAAACAAGCTTTGCATGATCCAAAGTATGACCTTAAAGTGCTTTTATAATGAAATTTGACCATAATTTTCACTTGCAATTTGAAAGCAGCAATGCTTGAGAAACAAAATGATGTATAGTTTGATGGAATTAGAGGCTTGCGAGTATTTTATTTTCATGATTAAAAAGTTGCAGGTCGTGTGAATTTGCATGGCAAATCGTAACATTATTGTTATGAGATATTGGTAAATTGAAAGCAGTCCTATACAGTAAACCATGCACATGTTTGTTCACGGCCCTTTTAAGTTTGTAATCATATCTCACAGTTGATCTGAGATCAGTGAAAATACGGCAGACTCTTCACATAGATGAAGAAGAACAAATCGATTATTGACATGCATCCAATGTACTCCGACTGCCTTTTGAAGAGAAGCCACTTGTGATGACAGAGCTAGGCCAGGTCTGAATTTCGCTGAAGATCAAGTAAGAATTCAGAGAGATATCCTTCAACCAAGATATAAAAAAAGGTTCGCAGCAAATTCTTGGTTAGTTTTCTGTATGGTTACAGGTTGATTTCTATAATGCATATCTTGAGAATTGGTTCACAAAGATAAATGAGTGACAAGTGTTGTTATGCTTAATAAGAAGGCTCTTCGGAATGCAGATGTTGCAAGGAAATACTAGCAACTGCAGGAAAAATGGCTTTTATTGGAGATGGCCAGAAATGTTTGACACAGTATGAAGATTTCAATTCATTGGCAAACAGGACAGTGCTGGGAATTTTGGGTCCACTTTTGAAAACTAAAGATGGAAGACAATATCAAATGCAGAAAGACCAATGAGCAAATGATTACTTCAGGGCAGTTTCCTACAGAATATCAATTTGCTGGATTTTTGGGTTTCTTGGATTGAATGAAACACGGCCACTTCCAGCATGTGTATATAATTTTCTTCGATAAAAATGCCCCAATGGGCAGCATACAGGGTACTTGCCATCTGAGGAGCGGGTTTTCTAATGACTTTTCTCCTGTTATTCTTTTAGTTTAAATATTATAAAGATTTTTCGTTAATATTCACAAATGCATGAAAAATTTATTGAACATGTGTGTTCATTGAACCAAAAACTCCATGCAACAAGTTGCTAGCATTGCACGATGCTTCATGGGAATATTTCAGTAACATAACCTGCATATAATGATAAACTATATTAAGATTGTAAAGCATTTTACAAATCAAAAAAAATATGCAAGCCAAAATCACAGATACAAATGTTTATATATAGACATAGAACGCAGGATTTGACTTAAGAAAACACTAACTGTAGGTTGGAGGCACTGCTAATTCTTGTAGAACCTCCTTGCCAAACTGAAATTTTGGAAACACAACATTAATGTATATTGTGATATCCACACTTGTTGATCTTTCTCGCCTTAAATTTTCATTGAAGTAACATGAGGCACTAGACCTGTTGCAGGCTAGAATAGCTTTAGAGCAAAAATGCTAGATATAGTGTTATATTTGCATGATTGAAAAAAATAATGTTACATTATGTTATTGTATAACATTATTATACCTTTAGTGTAGAAAAAATATTTATGATTCTTATCTATGCTAATTTATTCTAATCATATTTGGCCGTCATTTTTTCAGTAAAGAAAAGATAATTCCTGTATGGTTTAAGATTTTTGGACCAAATTTGGATCAGGAATTTGGAACATTATTCAAATTCAGCATTTTTGTGCAGGGCTTTGCAATTTGAAAAAATCTAAGAAAAACACTCTTTCCATGGAAACAGCTGCTGTCTTTGCTTAAATTAACAAAGCTCAATTTAATTAAAGAACGTCATTATGTCGATATATGCACACCAAATTTCAAGATGATAGGTCATACTGTTTAAGAGCTATTCTTTCCTGAAATATATTAGTGCCAAAACTGATGTCCTGAGAGAA
This sequence comes from Rhopilema esculentum, assembly GCF_057945365.1. Classification (NCBI taxonomy): domain Eukaryota; kingdom Metazoa; phylum Cnidaria; class Scyphozoa; order Rhizostomeae; family Rhizostomatidae; genus Rhopilema; species Rhopilema esculentum. The sequence continues at coordinate 12,377,189 of NC_142823.1, read as the reverse complement.
TGGGCTTTAAAGTTGAAGACATAAATCTACATTGTTCTTTGATAGATTGGGTTAACAAAGTTTTGGTCATATCTATTTACATGTAACTTTAAGTTTTTAAAAAGCATTTTCTGTCTTCTACTATCTTTTGAAAGGTTGTATGTAACTTATAGCCTGTGGGATAGATATTTCAATGTTTGTTACATTCTCTGGACTTCCTGGACTTTCAGTAGCATCAGCTTTTTCCACCCTTGCCTCTTTATATTTTTTTGACCACCTTTTTCATGCAAGTCTCTATTCCCACTCGTTGATGCAAATGCTTTTCCAGCTTGGTTAAATGCACCTGAAGCATAGTGCTTCCTTGTTTCTTCAATTTGCTTTAAAAAGCTTTTGGATTTCTGCCATCGTTGGAATTTATATTTGTCGCTTACTTTTCTTGAGGCTGACTTAATTCTTCTGCAGTTTTGTCTTTTGACAGCATCAACTGATTTTCTGCCAGAGCCCCTAATTCCTCCTGAAGCCCAGAGTACTATTTGTGCACCAGCACCAGAGTTGAAAATGCAAACAACTTCTGATACTGCAAGAGTTAATCTGCGAAGAACTCAAAAGTTTTTTTTGGGCAACGCATCCATATGGTGCTATTAAAATTTTCATTTTGATTTTTGGTGAAACCCAGTTGGCATTTATTCAGCAAAACAGAGTCACTAAGCCTCTTGAATGTTGGCTCTTAAGCATTAGAAAAGGATGAAGGCAGCCTCTGAGATTCCTCATAAAGTGAAGTTGTCTTAGCTTTGTCAACCCAGAACTTGCACCACGATGATGTTCCTTTTGGGCATTATCTGTGCTGTTGCATGAGAGATGCTCTTTCATCAGATGACTTAATAGCTAACACTACTTGCCCCATCTTCTCCACATTACCGATATTAGCTCTAATTGACCTTCATACTGCAAACTGTCCTTTCCCTCCAATAGGCTTACCATCCTCTAATTCCTTTCCCTCAAATCCTTGATCAATTTTCTTAGAGCTGTCTCCATTCTCTTTTGAATATGTCCATGCAATCTTCTTTTTCCACTTCATAATGGCTGCCATTGATGCTCTCTATAGATAATTTGACTACTCTAAATTTGTCCGTTTGGAACGTTTAAAAGTTGAACTGGCCCCAGCACTGTCCATACTGCCAGATGACCCTTCATAATTGACATTTATCCTCATATGCTTTCTTCCATATTTTATACGATTCAGAGTCTTTGCTCTCTTTTTCGTGCATTTTACATTCCTGGTAGTAAAGTGATGGTCCGAGAACTCTCTCCTGTTTCTACACTTATAGCCACAACAACTCCATACTTTGATAAAAAACCCCTTTTGTGCCTAGTCCCATCAATAGCTATAGCTGTAGGGACAGCACCATCCTCATCCTCAATGGCAAGCACTGGAATCCTCTCCAATTTGATGTCCCTTACTCTTTTTGCTGCTTGTAGCATGTTTTCAGTGGCTTCTCCTTTGGCTGCATCAGAGATAATGTTAAGATGCTTGGCATCAGCTTTATCTGTTACAGGAGCAGATAAATTCATGACAGAGCAGAACTTGGCTAGTGCTTCTCTATCTCATTTTATCGAATAACAAGCCATGACAGATCGCCTGTTGATGTCAAAACATTCCAATTTTTCCCTTCTGGGCATCTGCTCGTCACCAATTCAGTTTTTTGGTGGCAACACGAGCAAATAATTGTAATAATAACTTCGGCAAGGCCAGACCTTTTGCCATCTCTTACAACCAAATTAAGTTTTGACTTTGGATTGGTACACAATTTGCTAATGACCGAACTATTCATAGCAGATTGCAATAAAAATAGGTCAATTATAGAATTTATGAAAAGTTCTGAATCCTTAACTTGCTGCCTTGTGGTTACTTTATCACCAAATGACGATCGTGCTTCAATTTCTTTATCCAAATCGGAAATCTTTTGTGAAGAAGTGGGTGCTTTATTTTTCTCTGAAGAATCTGCTGATGTTGTGGGCCGAGCACTATGAGCCCATTCTGTAGCAAGGGAGCACTATTCTGTAGCAAGGTAACACTATTCTGTAGCAAGGCAACACTATTCTGTAGCAAGGTAGCACTTCCTGATTTGCCACTTCACCATCGGACCTGTAGATCTTCAACTGCGATACATTAACTCGTTTTTTTGCATGAAAGTTTAAATATGAACGAGATAACTGATAAAGTAAACATGGCACTAAGCCTTGCTAAATTGAAAGTTGAGTTAGCGAAGAAAGGACTTACAACAAAAGGCAAGAAAGACAAACTGATCACTAGGCTGCTTGCCTACAAGAAGGGCCTAGACGAAACCAGCGAACAAAGATAAAGGTTGAAAAGCGATCATGATTGAAATTACTTTGGGCTGTTGCCGAAAATTTTTCACTTTTTTTAAATCAATCTTGATTCCAGTGGACAAAGATACATTTGTTGAGTTCAAGAGTGAATATAAAAGCCTTTGTGTCATTGTGATAATTACATTGGCGATCACTGCTGAATCAAAGGCTTTACAGTGAGTGCATCTTTGACGGGATTAGGAACCATTCCTAGATTTAAGGTAAGTATATAATTGATTTTATCTAAATGTGAAATATCTAAAGCGCTTTGGGTGGGGAGAGATAAAAATGCAATTTATCAGAATCCTGACACAAAATTTAGCGATCATTTGCGAGGTGTTTTTTGCGATCATTTGTTTGGTATCCTGTCTGCTGATTGGCTTAGAACATTGTAGCGAACAGAGCTCTCAGCAAGTCAAAGATTTGAGCGCTATGCAAATATGCTTTCAATTCAGGATATAAAGGTTTTGGAACTCCGACATAAATCTTCTCTACAAGGCTGTCATCTGACAAATTTATCTACATTTGCAATCCTTCTGTACAGCCAACATCACCTTCACTAGTACAAAGCTCCTCTCTCTTCTTTCAGCATATTTAGTGGAGCAGCTAAGGCATACCGTAAAAACCAGACCCTGAGACCTAGGACCCGTAAGTACTAAAATAAAAAAGGACCCTTAACACCAGAATGGTCTTCACCCCGATAAGACAATAGTTGATCGCAGTTGACTGTCATCATCGCACCAAGAGGACATATCAACCGTCAAATGCGCTTTTGCTCCTACTATGGCGTTCTTCCGCATATTATTCACATCAGGCTGTCTTCAAAGAGTCTGTCATGGAGTCAGACAGCGACAAGGAAGTTTACGGCAACCTTTTGGGCTTCTTCTAGTTTTCTTTTCTTTTGTTCCCTTTTAGAGTGATTGCCACAGAACTGTCGATATTTTCCTGCAAACTTTGCACAAATCTTTAGATTAAAAATGTATCCTGAAAACCTCTGCCATTTGATTTTAGAAAAATAATTATCAAATAATTCATTGAATTTATTTTTATGCGGGGAATTTGTGAAGCTGACCTCTGTTAGTAGATATCAGTTCCAAAATCATTTCGTTAATTTTTTCTAATTTCGGGTCTATTTTCGATGGCATCTAGTTTACTTTTGATTACTGATTTCCTGAAAGTTCAGCCAAAAGCTTTAACGTTTGCTTTAAGACATTTGTCGATTAAAAACACTTTCTTGTGTATAAGAAACCAAATTGTCTTATTAAAAAGTTTCAAGTTTCTTATATGCGGCTACATACAGTTTGCTCTTAGATATGCCAAAATTTAAAATTACACACCAAATCAAATTTACAATAGCGTTTTTATAGAAAACTTCTGTTTACACCCCCCACGATTTGCCAATAATGCTATTTTTTTCAGAATAGGGAGGGCAGAATTCAAAAAAATCACACAAAAGCGACAAGCAGCAACCAAAGGAAGTGCAAAGAAAGTGCCTGCATCTTCACCTCTGAAACAGGCCTTGATCTTGATCTGTGTCTCTTCTTTATTGATGACTCCATAAAAGAGGTTAAACGACTTTGAAAGATCTTCAAATTCCTTGTCACTTTCTGACTTATTTGAAGGCAGCAACTGATGTGGTTAATATGCGGAAGAACGCCGTAGTTGGCACAAAAGCGCATTTGACAGTTGGTGTGTCCTCTTGGTGCGATGATGACAGTCGACTGCGATCAACTATCTTATCGAGGTGAGGACCCTTCTGGTGTTAAGGGTCCTTTTTGATGTTAGTACTTAAGGGTCCTGGGTCTTAGGGTCTTAAGGTCTGGTTTTTACAGTATGCCAGCAGCTAATGACAAAATTTACCCAAATCGTTCACTTGGTGATACAAGGCTGAATTTTGGTGCAAACAAAGTTCACACTATTTGCTACACTTCTAGTCGATGAGCCAAATGATTTTTTTATTTTAACGCCATTTTCTGGTGACGTCATTTTCAACATGGCTGCCAGCATATAATTAATCGTAGTTTCGAATATAGTAAAGTTATGAAAGTTACTTTCACTTTATTGTGTATCACATTTGAATTCATATATGTATAAATGCTGATTTGTAAACTGTTCTGATTATTTGAAATTAGTCTATTAACAGATATCACATATTTTGTAATGACGTCATCATGTTTAATTGCTCAATTGCCTTAAAATTTATGAAAATTTTAAGACAACTTTAACCTTATCCTGTAAATATTCGGTATTATTACTTTGACGAGTTATAAACAATGCCAAATTCCATGCAGTTTTGCTCAAACAATTTTCCAATAACTTAATCTTATAATACTACTTACATTTTCACTAGTTTTTGCATATACAACTACAAAGTCCAGTGCAAGATAACCCGGAACGAAAACATCTGCACCTCCCAGTACATGCTCTCTTGCAGCCACATTCAGTCAGTTCTTCACAGCTTTTTGCTATGGGTGGAAGATCAGTCCAGTACATTTTCCAACTGCCATTCACCTCAAACCATCCCCAGTTAACAGGACTTGGTGCATGGAGCACTGGATTCATGGTTTGACCCCATATAATTCCGCCTTGATATGTTGCTCGCTTTGAATGTTGTTTCAGGGAGGCTTGGGTAGGTGGAATGGACAGATACGATCTGTGTTTTCTAGCAAACAGGTCGAGTCTGGCCTCATTAACTGTAGTTGATGTACTTGAACATGGTTACAACAAACCTCTCAAGAGTGCTAAGATCCCTCTCATCTAAATCAAAAGGACTCTGGCTCAGCTTGGTGAAGACAGCAGAAGCGTCCTCACTAACCTCCCAGGTTTGCCAAGCAGATCTTTTCCCTTTTCCACGAAAAGCAGAGACTACGTCACAGCCGGTAAACGCATGAAAAAATGGCATACCACTAGCCCAAGCACCACCGATGACTTCCACAAGCTGGTGAATTGGAATCCAGCAGGTCTTTACTCCTTGACCAAATGCAACCCAGAGGTGATCAAGTCCCATTTCCTTTAAGAGTGTCAAGACAAAAATCGCCAGAACAACAACATCAGTGTCATTGGCTTTTATCATAAGTGACTTGCTCTCTTGTAATACAGCGCTCTTGGCATGAACAAAGATACGAGTGTCTGCCTCCTCATGGTCGCAAGGTGCGATGTCACTTAAAGACATTGCCTGATTGGCTAGTACGGCTTCACCCATTGTTACAACAACAGCGTTTGCTGTGCTGGTTTCGGAAATTTTCTGTGCCAGAAAGTGAAATAGCTCTGTCTTATTTGTGTTGTCACATAGAAATGCTTTCCAGCTCATTGGTGTTTTGCTATTCGCAGCAACCCGCCTTATAACTCCACTACCTCTACGGTTTCTTGTTTCTTGCTTCAAGCTCGGCTCTCTTTATACACCAAAAACTAGATCGGTCCTTCTATATTTAGAAGAGTAGCGGATTTTGGGGTGGCGGGGCCGCTCTAGGCCAATTGGGTGTGTAAGGCGACCCATCCCTCTGCTAGCCTCGGAGTGTCAGCTTGGGCAAGTGACAACAACCCTTAAGCCTCCCTGCCAGGGTTACGGTAAAGTGTATGGGCAGCAGCATACATGGATGAGGAAAAGAAGCGCTTTGGTTAGTCAACCCGGCAGTCAATGCGGTTCTTCAAATCAAGTGGAGGCAAGCGTTAAGATACAAATGACTCGGCAAAGCAACTGCGCCTGGGGATGGTAACGGGTATGCCACTTCAGGTATTCTCCCCATGAAATACAACAATGGAATTACATCACAAGATACAAGTGATGGCATCCAAAGGTAAACCTCAGGGCTCGAGGATGTCAATTAATGTTACCTGAGAAGAAGCCAACACGTGCCTCATGAACCCTGGCCGCACAACTGTGCACTATGACGCGGTTACCTTAAAGCCACACGGACGGGTAGTTGCTGATGTTGCTGGTGGCGGAAGGGCACGCGCTGACTTTATCAAAACAGTCAGAAAATTTGGTACATGGAATGTTCGTTCTATGTATGAAGGCAAGCTCGAAATGGTAGTAAATGAAATGCAGCGTTATGCACTGGATCTGGTTGGAATTTCGGAACTTCGATGGAAAGAACGCGGACATATGGCACTACAAGACGACTATAAGATTTACTTCTCTGGAAACCATACTGCACAACGGAACGGAGTGGCCATCATCTGCAGGAAAAAAATGGTATCATCAGTTCTTGGGTACAACCCCATCAGCGATCGTATCATGACACTTCGAATCAGCGCGAAACCGATGAATATAACATTCATACAAGTTTATGCTCCGACTAGCGACGCAGACAAGGCGGTTCTGGATGACTTTTATGAACAACTGCAGGAATGCTACAAGAAAGTTCCTAGCAAAGATATACCAATAATAATGGGAGATCTGAACGCGAAAGTTGGAACAAATTCACAGAACGATGCAATTGGACCACATGCTCTTGGCACTCAAAATGAAAATGGTACACGTCTCAGTGAGTTTTGTGTAGCCAACGGTTTGGCTATTGCCAACACGATGTTTACTCAACACGCACGTAAACTTTACACGTGGATATCACCAGATGGACGCACTCGCAACCAAATCGACTACATCATCATACCGAGAAGATGGATGTCCAGCTGCAAATCGTGTAAAACTCTGCCTGGTGCTGACTGTGGAACTGACCACCAGCTTCTCATGGCAAAGTTCAAAACAAAGCTCAAAACATGTAAGAGAAAACCAACCACTCTCCGTTATGATCTCTCCAGTCTAACAGACGTCTACACAGTTTCGGTCAGAAATCGATTTGATGTGCTCTTTGAACTGGATGAGGAACTCGGAAGCAGTTATGAAATATGGGAAAAAAAGGAAGACGCAATTTTATGCTCAGCAAAGAAAACTCGTACCAAGAGGCTCTTTTTCAGAATAGGAGAAGACTTTTGTTATCAAACCATGCGGTTACAACAACTGACTCAGTCTCATCTACGAATTCTTCAGCAAACCCACGCCCTATCTTTTTCATCTCTTTCTCTGTAGGTAGCGGACATTTCCTGCCATGCTTGGTATTCAAACTTGTAACAGCCCATATTTTTCTCTCCTGCTTCAGGTATTTCAGCAGGCAAAATAATTCAGCAGGCTGGTGAGGCAAAATAATTATCAAAAAACACCTCGTGTGAGACAAACCAGTTGTGAGACAGAGTACCACATAATCACTTTCTCCACATTCTGTTGGTGGCTCACAACCTTCAGGGGCACCTTTGGATCCAACACCTCCTTCAACTTCAAAATCATACACATAGCCAGAGATTCCAGCATGGGCCCAAAGCTTGTACCCCGATTTTTTGGGCAAATATCTTTTCAAATTATGATGGCATTTGAAGGGTACAACTTGTTCATCAATTGCCACGTGTGTTTCTGGCAGAAGGTTTTGTTGAAAAACCTTGCGAATATCAATGGCTGAATCTTGTGGCACGTGTTAAACAATGAGCTATCTTTGTCGGGCAGTTTGTTGTTTTCGTTGAAATGCAAAACAGAAATTATTTTTTCGAATCAGTTTCTTGTCATTCCCTCAGCAATAACCTCATTCGTGTGTCTGATGACCAGTACATGCAGCAATTTGGTAACTTCACAATCCCCATTTGTAGTACTATTCCAATGACAACCTTTATCTTGTGTTTCTCAACATCTTTGACTGTTCTCGTGCTGAAATTGGTCTTGAAAATGTTTGATTCTCTCCGTTCTTCCACTGAACTTTATTACTGTTTGCCTGCACCTTGTCTCTTTATGCTGGCACTTCTTTTTAGGCATCTACCAAACTTTCTTCTAGAATTTCTTCTTCATCTCCACTTTCTGTGTCTTTACCTGAATCAAAATCGGTGGCCCTGCCCGTGCGGCGATGGAGATGTACGAGGAAACTGCCAAAGGCAAGAAAAGACGAAGGGGGCGGCCCGCGCACAACATCGCGCAGACCGTCTCGAAAGACATGGCGCAGAAAAACTGCACGGCGAAGGACGCCCAGGACCGGGCACTCTGGAGGCAGGCCAAAAAAGAAGAGCCACGAAGATCCAGCCGTAGCAGAAAGGGCCAAAGGCAGAAAGATCCCGACTTCATGTACTAACTCTCTTTTCTTCTCTCTTCTTTTTCGGAAGTTCTATTTTTATTTTTGTAAAAATCACAACTTGTCACCGAACCCAATGAATGGATGAATTGTCGAAATCTGGATCTTCATCACTGTCTGAAATATAGTAGGATAGAACAAGTAAAGAAATAAAATTATATGTTGAGTATTTTATCAGAAATAGAAAAAAAAAGGAAATCAACACTATTACCGTTCTTTTACATGATTTTCCTTCTCACCAGTCAAAACATGTCCATGGCTAGGCCGATTCACTCTGAAAAAAGGCTGCCAAGACTGCAATGGATGGAGGGACACCTTTTTGCAACATCATGACAACAACAGATTTAAGAAAAATTTCAGAGTCAAAAAGGCAACATTTCTTTTTTTCTGGATGAAATTAAAGTGTAGAGCCAAGTACATCAGCTTGTATTCGTTCTTATCATTTTCTTGACACAGATGGGACAAACCCAGCTAATAAATACTCCTACCCAATTTAAGAAAAGAGCTTTGAAAAAATGCAATTCCTTCGTTAAACTTGTTTGGTGGAAATATAGATGAACGCTTGCCTAAGAAAACAACTATTACTTCATCAAAAGCAAGAGCTGCTTCCTTCCCTTCTGACGAGTCTAGTACGATAAGTTCCATAAATACTTCTGAAAATGACAATTATCTTGGTGCCCTTTTTAAGGATATCTGTCCAGTTCAAACAGTTTTTGAAAATAGAGTCTTTTATCTGGCTTCAAAATATTCTCACCAGTTAGGAAATAAATATCATAGCTAAGCCCCTATTCCAAATCAATTTAGATGTTCATGAATGAAGAATAATTTTCAGTCACTAAAACAGAAATTGATTTTGGAGTGGTAGTAAAATTGCCTAAACTTTTATAATGTGGTTTCTCTTTTTATTTATTAAAAACTGGTGACGCATCATTACGGTTGTTGGAAGCTTACCCTTTTTAATTTATCTTTCCATTCTTGTAGGAAATTTATGCATGACTTTTCTCTGGTTGCAGGGAGAAAATCTTCATGCCATGTCGGGAATGGTCTATCCTGAAAATGATATCTGTCAAAGGCCTTTATCGCTTCTCCAAACTTGCTTCCTTTTAAGCGAGGTTTTCTGTATTTCCCCCATAACTGCGAATTTCGTAGATCTGCTGTATTTTCAGCAAGCCATTGTATTTGAGCCTTTGATACACTACATTTCTCTATAAATGACTCTCTATTGTTAATAAATTCTTCTAAGAGGTCTTCAACAAGCACAGGTTCCATTGGATCTTTAAATGTAAAGGCTGGTGGCTCAGGTCCAATGATCCACTGTAGGGGGGGTCTGAAGACCAACTTCTTTAAGTGCATTATAGAGGAATGCTTTGTCCTCCATAGTTACTTTCCTAGAGGTTGCCCTATATTCTGGCCTCTTTGGGGGAAGAAGTGGGCCGTGAAATCCAGGAGTTCGGCAAATAAGTTTTCAACAAACCCTTTTTGTTTGCATAGATTGCAGTTGCTGCCATTTGACTGCAAAGCTAAGAACCGCGAGGGCAATCGCATGAAGCCTCTAAAAAACCACCTTCACCATCAACTGTAACGGCAACCAAATAGCATCTGTCCTTCATAGACACCCTAGCATTCGCATATATTTTATGGTCAGGGAAAGCTCTCATCTGACAGCAAAACCTGAACTTAATTTGGCCTCTCACTGCAGATTTTGTATCATCTTTAAACAATGTCATGATTCCTGTAAATGTTATTACTTCATTAGTGGCCATTTTCAGGACAGGCTTATTAACTTGGGCAAGAAGCTGAAAGTGACAAAACACCAGTGAAAATTTCTGGAAACAGAAATAGAGAGTTTACGAAACATAACGCGACAGGTTCAGACGAGCTGGGAGTCTTCCCATGATTTTCCAATCCAGCACGTGGAGGCCAATTTCGCAACTCAGATTTAGGAATTTTACGTTGTGAGAAAAACATGTACATTCTCATCGAAAGTATATGATTCAGACTCATCGATTTTGTTAAATTTGAAGATTTCATTCTTTTTCCAATCTGAGTGATCTATTTTTGTCAGATTTTGAACAATCTTCCATCTTTTATAGGCTCATGTACGAAGTGCAGAATGGCTGATCAGGGGCTCAACGAGACAAAGAACCAAGATTTGGTGAACATTGTAGTATATTTATCGTCCACAGCTGTATAACACCATTAATTTGTGCCAAATTTTAAAGGGAACGCTAATCTCCCTTCTAGGTCAATAGGCCAGCACCAATTGACTGCTTTTCTAAAATTATAGGAATATAATGTGTAATAAAAGCTTTTGGAAACGTGTGTTGATTTTTGCTACCCTAATTTTGTGTTTCTAACAGTAGAAGGTGTTAATTTATATTCAAAATTTCTTATCTATTTGTGCAATGCCAACTTTAAAATGGCTACAAAGAATTATAACACCCCACCTTTTATGATCCAAGAACCTGAATCCAGAGGTTAGGGCTCGTGTTTTCAGGATTGATATATTGTCATACCCTTTCAGCCAACCCCAAGATTTTTGTTGTAATGAGACTATACATTATGAAAATTACAAGAAAAACTCTGTACAAGATTGAACTGTAAAAGTGTTTTGGCTCAAGCAAAATTGATTTGTTATCATAAATTGTATAAAACTGTCATAGTTTTTAAATTTATATATATGATTGTACTGATTGCTTGTTAAGATTTCAGTGTATATTGCTTTAAATGTTTTCTATAACTTTTTTCTTGATTTTGGTCAGATATGTGTCCTTATTGAATTTGTTAGTTGAAGACGAAGGGGGCGGGCGGCCCGGCATAACATCGCCCAGACCGTCTCGAAAGACATGGCGCAGAAAAAACTGCACAGCGAAGGACACCCAGGACCGGGCACTCTGGAGGCAGGCCAAAAAAGAAGAGCCACAAAGATCCAGCCGTAGCAGAACGGGGCCAAAGGCAGAAAGATCCCGACTTCATGTACTAACTCTCTTTTCTTCTCTCTTCTTTTTCGAAAGTTCTATTTTTATTTTTGTAAAAATCACAACTTGTCACCGAACCCAATGAATGAATGAATTGTCAAAATCTGGATCTTCATCACTGTCTGAAATATAGTAGGATAGAACAAGTAAAGAAATAAAATCATATGTTGAGTATTTTATCAGAAATAGAAAACAAAAGGAAATCAACACTATTACCGTTCTTTTACATGATTTTCCTTCTCACCAGTCAAAACATGTCCATGGCTAGGCCGATTTACTCTGAAAGAAGGCTGCCAAGACTGCAATGGATGGAGGGACACCTTTTTGCAACATCATGACAACAACAGATTTGAGAAAAATTTCAGAGTCAAAAAGGCAACATTTCTTTTTTTCTGGATGAAATTAAAGTGTAGAGCCAAGTATATCAGCTTGTCTTCGTTCTTATCATTTTCTTGACACAGATGGGACAAACCCAGCTAATAAATACTCCTACCCAATTTAAGAAAAGAGCTTTGAAAAAATACAATTCCTTCGTTAAACTTGTTTGGTGGAAATATAGATGAACGCTTGCCTAAGAAAACAACTATTACTTCATCAAAAGCAAGAGCTGCTTCCTTCCCTTCTGACGAGTCTAGTACGATAAGTTCCATAAATACTTCTGAAAATGACAATTATCTTGGTGCCCTTTTTAAGGATATCTGTCCAGTTCAAACAGTTTTTGAAAATAGAGTCTTTTATCTGGCTTAAAAATATTCTCACCAGTCAGGAAATAAATATCATAGCTAAGCCCCTTTTCCAAATCAATTTAGATGTTCATGAATGAAGAATAATTTTCAGTCACTAAAACAGAAATTGATTTTGGAGTGGTAGTAAAATTGCCTAAACTTTTATAATGTGGTTTCTCCTTTTATTTATTAAAAACTGGTGACGCATCATTACGGTTGTTGGAAGCTTACCCTTTTTAATTTATCTTTCCATTCTTGTAGGAAATTTATGCATGACTTTTCTCTGGTTGCAGGGAGAAAATCTTCATGCCATGTCGGGAATGGTCTATCCTGAAAATGATATCTGTCAAAGGCCTTTATCACTTCTCCAAACTTGCTTCCTTTTAAGCGAGGTTTTCTGTATTTCCCCCATAACTGCGAATTTCGTAGATCTGCTGTATTTTCAGCAAGCCATTGTATTTGAGCCTTTGATACACTACATTTCTCTATAAATGACTCTCTATTGTTAATAAATTCTTCTAAGAGGTCTTCAACAAGCACAGGTTCCATTGGATCTTTAAATGTAAAGGCTGGTGGCTCAGGTCCAATGATCCACTGTAGGGGGGTCTGAAGACCAACTTCTTTAAGTGCATTATAGAGGAATGCTTTGTCCTCCATAGTTACTTTCCTAGAGGTTGCCCTATATTCTGGCCTCTTTGGGGGAAGAAGTGGGCCGTGAAATCCAGGAGTTCGGCAAATAAGTTTTCAACAAACCCTTTTTGTTTGCATAGATTGCAGTTGCTGCCATTTGACTGCAAAGCTAAGAACCGCGAGGGCAATCGCATGAAGCCTCTAAAAAACCACCTTCACCATCAACTGTAACGGCAACCAAATAGCATCTGTCCTTCATAGACACCCTAGCATTCGCATATATTTTATGGTCAGGGAAAGCTCTCATCTGACAGCAAAACCTGAACTTAATTTCGCCTCTCACTGCAGATTTTGTATCATCTTTAAACAATGTCATGATTCCTGTAAATGTTATTACTTCATTAGTGGCCATTTTCAGGACAGGCTTATTAACTTGGGCAAGAAGCTGAAAGTGACAAAACGCCAGTGAAAATTTCTGGAAACAGAAATAGAGAGTTTACGAAACATAACGCGACAGGTTCAGACGAGCTGGGAGTCTTCCCATGATTTTCCAATCCAGCACGTGGAGGCCAATTTCGCAACTCAGATTTAGGAATTTTACGTTGTGAGAAAAACATGTACATTCTCATCGAAAGTATATGATTCAGACTCATCGATTTTGTTAAATTTGAAGATTTCATTCTTTTTCCAATCTGAGTGATCTATTTTTGTCAGATTTTGAACAATCTTCCATCTTTTATAGGCTCATATACGAAGTGCAGAATGGCTGATCAGGGGCTCAACGAGACAAAGAACCAAGATTTGGTGAACATTGTAGTATATTTATCGTCCACAGCTGTATAACACCATTAATTTGTGCCAAATTTTAAAGGGAACGCTAATCTCCCTTCTAGGTCAATAGGCCAGCACCAATTGACTGCTTTTCTAAAATTATAGGAATATAATGTGTAATAAAAGCTTTTGGAAACGTGTGTTGATTTTTGCTACCCTAATTTTGTGTTTCTAACAGTAGAAGGTGTTAATTTATATTCAAAATTTCTTATCTATTTGTGCAATGCCAACTTTAAAATGGCTACAAAGAATTATAACACCCCACCTTTTATGATCCAAGAACCTGAATCCAGAGGTTAGGGCTCGTGTTTTCAGGATTGATATATTGTCATACCCTTTCAGCCAACCCCAAGATTTTTGTTGTAATGAGACTATACATTATGAAAATTACAAGAAAAACTCTGTACAAGATTGAACTGTAAAAGTGTTTTGGCTCAAGCAAAATTGATTTGTTATCATAAATTGTATAAAACTGTCATAGTTTTTAAATTTATATATATGATTGTACTGATTGCTTGTTAAGATTTCAGTGTATATTGCTTTAAATGTTTTCTATAACTTTTTTCTTGATTTTGGTCAGATATGTGTCCTTATTGAATTTGTTCCTATTTCAATGTTCTATTAATTAGGCCAAAAATGACATGGACCCTTGAGCATGACTCACTGCTCTGTAGAGAGATCCTTGTCGAGGAGCCTTATCTATTCAAAATGGGTACTCGGGAGCGTGGTCACTGTTGGGATAAGGTGGCCACTAATATAAATAAAATTGGCCAACCACATTTTATGGTAGAACAAAGAGCGTTTTTTGAAGTTGGAGAGGAGCTTTAAGAGAAAGATAGCAGAGGAAAAGCGTATGTGCGGAAATGTCCCCCAACCTCGTTTTGTTTCTTTTGTTTATTTTGTGAAGTGTCGTTTGTCTTCTTCTGGGCTTTTTGTTTGTTGTAGAAGGTGGAAGTAGGTGTCAACACCTAGTAAGAAAAAGGAATGAACTCTCGCGTTCGAAATCGACTCTCGAAGAACCATCGCTCTTTCGAAGAAACTCTAAGAAATCGCTCTTTTCGAAGAAACTCTAAGAAATCGCTCTTGAAACCGAAGAAACTCTCGAGGAACTCTCAAGATAAAGGTTTCCCGTACAAGGACACAAAACCAGGTGAAATCTTTCTGTTTATTCATGGAATCTTGATATTCAAAGAAATTCGGAATAAAGATTCTCTTACATTCTTGGACGCTTACATTAATTATTCGTTGCTTATCTTGTTTGTTAGTTTTGTTAGATTATAAGATTCTTGTTGTTTTTGAATATATATACAGTCCTCTTCAATTGTTAGATAAATATATCTCTCGTATTTTCTACCGCCAAATAGTGGGGGGACCAGACGGGGGTATGGGGCGGAGCCCCGAAAATTTTTAGGACCACGCCATTTTTAATGTAGGAAACGCCCTTCTCCATGATTTGAAACACCCTTTTACCAATAGAAAATGACCATGTTTGCAGCAATTGAGGCTTTTAAGTTGCTTGCCTACATTAAAGAATAGCGCAGTTGTCAAAATCTTTTGATTCTCAAAATAAACAAACTCTTTACTTTTTATTCTGATAGATAGGTCATTAGGCCAGTGCTAGAGCTTTTTTTGGGCAAGAAAAAAGGTATAACAAAAATGAAAAAAGCTCCTGATTATGAAAAAAATTGATGGAGAAAAAACAGTTTATTAAAATTTCTTATCCTATTTGAACAATTTCTATGAGCAGTTGAATTTGTCAAAGGCACTTTGTCCCAATATTTACCATAGCGACAGTTAATTTGAGTCAAGTCTCAATAACTACTGGAAGGCTTTTTTGACACTTGTACAGATGAACTTGGTACCAGATGCAAGATTTCAAAATGTCGATTAGTTATAGCAATAGCTAGCTTAAAAACGTCTACTAATTTGCTTAGCGCAATGTTATCAGCAATGTCACGTTCACTTCTTATTTGCACAAGATCTTCAAGTCTGTCAGGAGACATAGCAGCCCGTAAATAGTTACTAATTATCTTGACTTTGCTGTGAGTGCGCTCACATGATGCCACAGTAACTGGCATGGTTGCAACAATTGTAATAACCCGAAACAAGTCAGCATACAAATTGTGCAAATCATTCTTGCTAAAAATATCAAGCAGCGAGGGCAAGCATATCCAAGGTTTCCTTTTATCTTTCCTTTCCTTCACATCTTTTTGGTACTCATCATATTCGATTTTCCACTCATAGCATTGCTGTGATTGAGAAAAAAGGAGAAACTGCTCAATTGCTATCAAGCTTATAAAATTTAGCTATTGCCTCAATTTTTGACACATTTGCTGGAGAGAGTTGCGTGGATGAAAAACCACTGAATGTGACATCATTTCACATGATTGGTCAGAAAAGCGCTTGTTGAGTTCATTCAGCATTTTATCTAAAAATGGAAAGTAGAGCTCTCGTCTGAAGCATTCCAAATCCAATTCACCATCTGGTCGATTGCATGGAACACTTGATGTTTCAAGAATTGTTTGCCCATCTGTGACACGAGCTGGGAGTGTACGCCGACGTTTTGATTGCTGCTTATTTCGTATCGGTGAAGCTTGTATCCAGAATTTGGCTGCCACACTTTTCAGCAAAAGAAGTCGCTTTGGCGAGGAAGGTGTCGAACTCCTTGTCAGAACGAAATGATTCCATCATGGCTCTCAAAACCCGAATGGCAGCCACTCCAGAAGTGAGATCCATTTCTTCGTTTTGGAGATACTCTGAAGCATATTGACTCAACGAAAAGCATTTCTTGAGTATGAGGCAAGCTGCTTCAAATCGAAATTGCCTAAGACGAACCAGCAAACCAGTTGCTACATTAATGTGCTGCTCGGAAAGCTCCTTGAACATTGAAAAAAGGGCAGGGTACACATTCAAAACAACCTCTAAGTTGTCTGAGCGAGCAGACCACCTTGTATCAGAGAAGGAATGCAAAGCGATCTTTCCAGAAGTGATTCCTTTTGCCTTCAAGTGGTTTTTGTAGACTTTGTGTCTTTTAGATGACCCTTCCATGAAGCGATATATGTCTCCAATGGTTTCGAAGATCGCTTTGATTGTTTGTACGTCCTTTACGCTATGCTCAAGAACAGGATTAAGTCTGTGGGCAAAACAATGAAAATATATTGAAAATTCGGCACCAGCTTCTGTCAAGTGCTGCTGCACACCTTCGTCCTTGCCAGACATATTTGCAGCACCATCGAAGTCTTTCCCAATAAGATTTTTCAGCGGAAGCTTGAGGTCCTCCAATGTCTCGATTATCACTTCAGCTAAAGATTTCCCTTTCAGGCTGGACACCTGCACAAGCCTGATACACCGTTCAGTTATTTTAAAATCTGTGACATACCGAAGTATAATAGACCCCTTTCACATTGCATCGACCTAAAATCCAAAACGAGGCTAGAGTTGTTTCAGTGCCAAACATCAGAGATCAACCTCTCTGCATCTTTGAGATATATTATCGCCGTTTTGTAAAAGATTTCCATCGATTTTCGTATTAAAGATATGGATCAATTTATTTCATTGTCACCTGAGGGGAAGGCAGTTTCCTGCATTGAAGATTTCTCGATAGTAACTGTCAAAGAGCTCAAGAAAGTTTTGTTGGCCTACAAAGAAAAGGTCTCAGGTGCCAAGGCTGATCTAATTATCTGTGCCTATGCGGTTTTTTCGCGATTAGAGCAGCAAGAAATCAGTGCTGTAAGTACATCCGAACCTGTGTTGGTTGGAGAAGACCTTGAGTGTACGTACAACGCCATCTTCTCCTCAAAATGCAGCCATTTGCCGTGGTCCTCAGACCTCAGGGGGACTCCGAACTTTTCTTTTATTCAGCTATATAGCTATCTGGTAGTAAGAACAATGAAATTTAAGCATTTAAGCAAGCTGAAAAGTACTGCCTACAAGAAGTTGAAAGCTTTCCAGTTTTTTTGAAGGCTACATCAAGCATTTTTTAGTGGCAAGGGATAATAATTACACTTTTTTTGATGTCCGCATGAAAGCTTCTATGAAGAATACATTGTACAAAGTCCTTGTCATTCTTTCAAATACTTCTGAAGATGTTCGCTGTGCAGCTTGTACTTGCCCTGCTGGTGCAGGCCTGGGTGGTTTTGGTAACTGCAATCATGTCGGAGGTGTTCTTTTTGCCTTAGAGGATTTCAACAGAAAAGGTTATCAAGACTGCCCAGAGCCTGTATCATGCACTTCCAGATCATCTGCATGGAATGTTCCAACCTCTTTTGTTGCAGTCGCTCCTGTCTCAATTGATGAAACAGTTATAAAAAGAATAAGATTTGGCAAAGATAATGACAAGTCTAATCAGTCAAAGTATCTTTGTTATGATCCTAGAAGACCTACAGACCATCAAGTCAATGAGAAAAGCCTTCAAGAGTTACAATCAAAGCTTGCATCCTGCTTATCAAATAGCTGTTTCTTTGCATTTCATTCTCTTGAAAAATCACATTCACCAAACGAGCAATCATTTATCACTGAAACTGTTCCTTCTCTAAACTCACCATTTGCCAATTCTTCTGTTTTGCTAACTGATTTCCAAGACCCTCAACCTTTTAGTGATGCATATGATATTTCTTGCAATAATTTCAAAGAGATAGATGGATTACTATTGTCTCTCAAATCCCTACATTAGTAGTGATGAAGTCCAGAGAAATGAAAATATTACTCATGGTCAAGCAGCGAATGAACACTGGCAGTCTCATAAATTATACCGCATTACAGCCTCAAACTTTTATTCTGCTATTTAAACTCAGTGGAGCCATCCTCAAAGCTGAAATTCATGTACTATTCGTCTTTTTCTTCTGCCAGTACTGACCATGGCAAACTTTATGAGTCACACGTTCGTTCATTATACAGAGCGAAGATGATTCAAGACGGCTATGATGCATTGATCATCGATGAGCCTGGCTTAACTGTGTGCAAATCTTTTCCTTACCTTGCTGCTTCTTTGGATGGAATTGTGAAATTTAAAGAAAATTCTTGGGGACTTGAGATCAAATGTCCCTTCTCTAAGTACAATTCAACACTTGCTGAAGCTTTGGATGACAATAAATTTTTTTTAACAAAGAAGAAAGATATTCAGTTGAAGAGAAGCCATCCTTATTATTATCAAATTCAAGCCCAAATGTTCTGTTCAGGATTGAAGAAAACGGACCTTGTTGTTTGGTTTGGAGATCAAGAGCCCTTATTTGTCCTTTCAATTGTTTATGAACAATTTTTTTGCGGTACAGAATTTGAAAATGGCTTTGAAAAAAGCAAACATTTTACGACATACTAAAAGCTTTTTTGTCTGACACTCCTCAGAGCATAAAACGTCAGAATAGGTTCCGAAAAAACACGATGGAAAAATATATAACCAGTTCAGAAAAACGCAAGCACAAGACCAGTATAGTTGACCAATCAGTGCCGCGAGCCTAAAGAAAAATTACCAATGGAGTCCAAGAGAGAAAACGAACTCCTTTTGTCTACACAACAAAAAAGTTCCGTCATTTATGAATTTACGTGCCAGTGTGATTCTGGCTACGTAGGACGCACAACCCAAAGATTGGGGGATAGGATAAAACAGCATGTTCCTTCCAACATACGAAACAAAACTGCCCCTCAAAGAGAACAGCCTCCTCGATCTTGTAGTTCTAGAAACACTGTTAAAACAAGTGATTCTGCCATTGGTCAACATCTTTTAGACAACCCAGATTGTGCAAAACTCTATAATGACGACATGTTTCGGATAATTGGCAGAGCCCCGTCGTCCTTCCATCTAGCAGTTTTGGAGTCAATCTACATAAAAACGAAAAAGCCGCCATTGTGTAGACAAAAGGAGTTCGTTTTCTCTCTTGGACTCCATTGGTAATTTTTCTTTAGGCTCGCGGCACTGATTGGTCAACTATACCGGTCTTGTGCTTGCGTTTTTCTGATTGGCCTATTTCGATCCACAACTGGGTATATATTTTTCCATCGTGTTTTTTCGGAACCTATTCTGACGTTTTATGCTCTGAGGATTGTCAGACGAAAAAGCTTTTAGTATGTCGTAAAATGTTTGCTTTTTTCAAAGCCATTTTCAATTGTTTATGATGAACAGTTTATAAGTTCCTGCCTACCAGCATTGAAATTCTTTTATTGTAGAGCTGTCTTGCCTGAGTACTTTACAAGGCGTGTTAAGCGAGGCTTAAAATTATACTTGCATGGTGGTTGGGAAAATTCCCTAAAGTGTTCAAAGAGAAAAAAGGAAGTTAAAAAACAAATGTGAATCATATTGACATTCCATCTCTTAATTAAGATATTAAGTACAATGAACATCTCACTAAAAGTTATCTCACTGAAAAAGGCTAGAAAGGCTTCTCGTTGAAATATAAAGACTTAAAGGTCCAAGATGAAATCAGCTTGAATGCACAGTTTAGAAAGGATGGCAAGGACTAATCTGCTATGAACTACAATAATGGCAAAAGGACAACAATAGATGTGACAAATTGTAGTTAATGCCTAAAAAGGGGGATTGCATTCAATGTCATTTATCCAATGTCGATAATGTATAAAACCTATTTTTATCATGTCTTTGTATGACCTATTCAGTACTTGTAAATAATAGATACTATTTTATTGATTACTGAAGAATACAAATTTAATTCATTTATCATTCTTTTGAGGGTTAACTAAAAATGGCAAAAAGTTTGTTAAAAGGCAGCAGACTGTGAAAATTTGGTTTGCGACAGGAGCAAGACTTAGTGGCAATACACCATCTAAAATGTGATAGTTCTTGACCCTCCCAATAGCTCTCTCTACATGAATTCTCACAGCCGCAATCTTGGCTGTTTCTTCTGATTCTGCAGGTGTCATGTGAGCCTTTGAAAGGAGGAATATTTAGTGTGACACCAGGTGGTAATATATTGGCGATATCAAAACCTCTGTCTGCCATTACATTGTCACCTGGTTCCAAAAGAGAAAGAAGACCAGAGGAAGATGTCAATTCTTTGTCAGAAACACGACCAGACCAGAGCTTTGATATAAAGGTAATTGCACCATTGGGAGATATACCAATAAGAGCTTTCCATGTATTATGATGTTTGTATTCTGACCATGTTTGAGACTGTGATCTTAACCCTTTCGTAGTCATAGGGAAATTGAGAATGAAAAGTGACTATCATTAATGATATCATAACTTTTGATTAATGCATCGCATGGTGATATACTTTACGTCAAATGAAAGCATATAAATTTCTGCATCAGAAAATACAATTTAATCAATGACGGGTTCTCTTATGAATTTGATTGACTGATATTTTGTTTGAAATCTTTGCTAAAATTTGAATATTTTCATATTTTCTCATCTCGCTGCAACCAGAGTAGTAAGGGCAGGGTGTCCGAAAAGGCCTCGTTTTGAAGCCATTCTATCAACAACCTCGTAGCCAAATTTCTGACGGTTTAGTTTCAAAATGGCGTCCGATAGCGAAGACGAAGTGACTGACTTTGTTGTTGACGAATCTACAGATTTTGAGGAAACTGCGGCGCAATATAGTAATTTGAAGGTAGAAGAGTTGAAAGAGTTGTGTAAAAGCCGTGGATTAACCTGCACAGGAAGAAAGCAAGACCTTGTAGAGTGTCTAGAAGATTTGGATGAGAGTGGACCCATTTGGGATGAGATTGAACGTCCGATTCATATCCCGACTTTTAGAAAAAAGTCTGGACCAACAGTTATACTTGAAGAAGGTGCCGCTGCTGTTAAATATTTTGAGTTACCATTCACGCCAGAACTTTTGGAACAGTTAGTTTCTGAAACAAACAGGTATGCAGCCCAAAGACTTGAGCACCCTTTCACCTCACCATCTTCGAAAGATAGATGGGAACCTGTCACAGTTGTGGAGCTGGGGCAAAAAAACTGTTTTCAGTTACCATCGTTTTAGAGAC
The DNA here is from genome assembly GCF_057945365.1 of Rhopilema esculentum. Lineage (NCBI taxonomy): Eukaryota > Metazoa > Cnidaria > Scyphozoa > Rhizostomeae > Rhizostomatidae > Rhopilema > Rhopilema esculentum. The sequence goes on along the minus strand of NC_142823.1, from coordinate 12,355,625 downwards.
ATATTCAGGTTTCTACATTGTAATGATAATAGTGCTGCGTTGCCAAAAGGTCATGAAAGTCATGATAAATTGCAAAAAGTGAGGCCTATTATGAACTTGCTGCAGCAATCATTCCAAAGATGTTGGGTGCCCCATCAACAGAACAGTATTGATGAGGGCATGATTTTCTTCACTGGAAGGAGACCTTTGAAACAGTATATGAAGGACAAGCCCAATAAATGGGGCTTCAAGATGTGGAAGCTTGTAGATTCCATTTCTGGATACCTATATGCTTTTGATATTTACACGGGTAAAGGGGAGGAAAGAGAGGTTGGTCTTGGAGAGCATGTCGTTTTACAAATGGCAGAACATTTGCAACTTGGCCAGCCATGGATGCTTTTTTTGATAACTTCTTTTCCTCCATTCCACTTATCGACAAGTTGTATGAAAGGGGCATATATGCTACAGCAACAATTCGCTCATGTAGAACTGGGGTCCCAGTTGAAATCAAAGAGGCAAAGCTTCAACCTGGTGAAATGATTTGGAGGATGAAAGACCCCCAGACAGTCATCACCAAATGGAAGGACACAAAAGATGTGATTCTGATCAGCAGTATGTGTAGGGCCACACCAGGTGACACAGATGTTGTCAAGAAGTCTCAAAGAGGCACTGCTGAAAAAATTGTGCGTCAATGTCCACCTTGCATTACAGCATACCGGTCAAATATGGGAGGTGTTGACACAAATGATCAACTGATAGCTTACAACAGTATGTCAAGAAAATCCTACAGGTGGTGGCTCCCAATTTTTTTTGATATGCTAAAAGAAGCTGTGGTTAATGCCTGGATTATTCAGAAAAATCAGCCAAATGCCATGAAAATTGGGCAAAAGGAGTTCCGCGTCGAACTTTTTCAAGGACTGATAGGATCATTCACATCCAGAAAGAGAGAGATTAGCCAGCAGCCTAACCCATCAAAAATATTTGATGGTGTTCAGCACTTTGTTATTAGTTCTAGCAAAAGAGGCTGCTGCAAAAATGAATGTGGAAAGAAAGTACAATACCGGTGCTGCAAATGTGACATTTTTCTTTGTATAGACTGTTTTCGACCTTATCATATTTCTAAAAACAAGTAAAGTTATGTTTAAATACTGCAGTAAACTTTTAATTTGAATAACCTATACATGGAAAATAAACTTTTTATCATATATTTGAGTTATTTATGCCTTTTTTCTGGGTTTTTGCTTGGGCAGTATTGAAACGGACAAATATGTCCTTATGACTACGGAAGGAGGAGGGGACTTCAATATGTATTTCTATACAGTCAAGGATAATTCTTGTTGAAGGATAATTTTTAAATTCAGCTGGCAGCATACTCGCAACTAGATCCTTTGACGGATAGGGAAACAAAAGTGGTAATTCATGGAAGAGAAATTTAATCCAGGTTGTAAAAATTTTTGAGGCATGAACAACAGAGATACCAAATCTGTCAGCAAGATCACTGAGAAACAATCCAACTTTCAAACGCATCAGGACAAAGAGAAATTCATCTAACTGTGACAACCTTCTTTTTGGTCCTCGTTTTTTTGAAGTCAGATTCTGTTCTTGCTCTTGGTCTGTGGAGGTACTGGTGGACTTTGTTGCTCGCCATTAAGACATGTTTTCAAGCTTTGGCTTTAAATATGCAAAAACGGCTCGAAATGAGAAATATGAAGGAAAACCAGTGTAAAACGTAACTGCTGAATCATCATCTTGCAATTTTTCAACAGAAAAAAAGGCTTTCTTTGCAGAAGATAGTTGATCATTTAAATCAGCAACTTTTTGACAGTGTTCCTCAACTTTCTCTTTGAGATTGACGAATTCAACTAACTCTACATCATACTGGTTGCCTTGGGAATATCTGTGCTCGACTGTTGGGAAACTGCCAGGGACAGGATTTTCAAGGAAAATAGACGTCAATAAACGAAAGATTTGTTTGCGTCGAAACAGTGTTCTCCATTGAATCCAAGACATCGCTTACAGATTCAAAAACAAAGTTTTCGTAGAAGAGGCCAAGCGGTTTCCTTCATGCAATTTAAGTGAAGGCAAGGCGCCACTTCGTAACTTCCAGCGTTGAGGATTCTTCTTTATGTCTGAATCCGTAAAGTGTTCATGGCACAGATAAGTCGATGCAGTAACTCTGAACCCATCCAGGCCATCAACTCGCTTGATCAAATTACACCACTGACTTTTTTGAGGAAACTTGAAGAAGCGTAGGCCAGTCGTGGATCCGTCAGTAGAATAAAAGAAATTGTAGCAACCAAACGCTGCACACTGCTTTCCTTAAGAAGCTCTTTTCTTTACTTGCTGGCTCGACTCATTCGTACTTGTAGACTGATCCATTTTTAACAAATCAAACCGCAAGAAACAACTAATAAATCTCAAGATAAGAATGTTTGGAGTACTTTCACTAAGTGAGTTCGCGTCCAAACAACTTTAGCCTTGTTTTGGTATATAGGTCAATTCAATGTGAAAGGGGTCTATTGATATGAAAGCTCTTTTGTGAGAAGTTACTTCGTCACACTCGATAGAAAAGTGGTTAGCTACACGCACTTTGTTGCAGATAATCTCAGTGATTAGGTTGCTGAGAATACTGATCATCTCATTCTGACTCATGTGGGAGAAATATGTAACGTTCTGAGGATGAGTATCCATCCATTTCCTCTGGGGTGTGTGGTACTTTGAGACAAACTCGAGTTCTTCCAAAAAATTTCCTTTATTTTTGGAATCTTTCGATTCCAAACGCCATGGCCACGAAAAGCGGTGCTCTGTTTGGCCAAATGTCGAACAATATCAAAGATTGTCTCAACAATATGTTGATTCTCGATCCTTTCTTGCCTTCATTTCATGGGCAGCATCATTAAGGTGGACGTCAATAGGATGAGCTGACATGAAATTGTGTCTACGCTCTACAGAGAGCATATGAAACCTTGAATTCCCATGTTTCGCTAGTTTCCCCTTCTCTCCTGTAGCATTTTTCCAATTACCAAATCAAGATTTTGTGGAGGCATCATCTGAGCTCCCAACTAAAAATTTTTTTCTAGAATAGTTACTAGAGCTCTTGCTGCAATTTTTAAAATAAAATGGAAAAACATTCATCAATTGAGGAAACAACTTTGATTAAGCTGTGCTCTCATTTAAAATCTTTCATCAATATACTAAGCACTGGGATAAATTTATTAAATAAATGCTAAATATTCAATTTCACGGCAGAGTATGAAAGCATCACAATTGATGCCTTGGTGAGGGCTTACAAAACCTTGAGGCAAATTATGAGTATTTAGTAAACTTACATTCCCTCGGCAAATTCTTAGTTTCTCTATGAGAATTACAAGAAGAATCTGAGAAACGAGTGACTAAAGAAGAACAACATGATTGAAATAATTTCTCTTACCAAGAGAGCCAAAGCATCTGCAAACGAAGCAAATTGCAGCGTCTTTATGAGAATATTCAAGCCAATTGAATTCTTCGTACCACTTTTTTTGAAACTTAAATTTTCTCCCTGCTTGTTCCGACTGTAGAAAATCTATTAAAGGTCTTATCGGACCGGTTTCAACGATAAAGGCTCTGTTCGCTTCATTCACGATTTCACAGGATGGATCTCTTCCTTCAAACATTGAAAACTCAAAGATTTTAGAACTCTTTGCTCGGCTAGTTGTTGGTCATTTGCTGGCAAACTAGCAGGAGTTGTGGTATGAGCGGACACAAAACGTCATGAATCATTGAACGTTACAGGATAGACAGGATGTAATATAGCAAATCGACACTTTTAAAAAAATGCCATTAGAATACCAGCCGGTATTACTTCTAGACATAGTTTGTGATTGAGATCCATTATAAATTATGGCGGAAGCATCTGTTTGTCTTTTACAGGAATCAGCAATCAGCAATTCAGTTACAAAACCAAAGATCTATCGACACATTATTCTGTTTCAGTATGAGGGCATTCAACAAAAGATAGCTTAAAAGAAATATCGGTGTTTTTTGACAATTTCTTCATCAAGTAACTTTCCATAACCTAAAGTGGCAGTTTCTACAGAATAAAGTTTTGGGGAAAATGAAAGTACCTCACAAAGATCCCACCCCCCCTCCCCCTAACATTTTATCCTCGATTTTAGACGAATTTCAAAATGGATCTTGGCGAAAACTGAGGGGGACGTTTCCCCCCCCCAGTCCCCCCCCCCCCCGTGGCGCCGCTACTGCCTGCATATAGGCCTGACAGTGCCATCAACAAATCCATAGCAGTTGCCCAATGCAGCACCTTTGTTGTGTATTGCATCATCAAATGACTGGAGATTCTCTCTTGAGAGCCATGGCTGGTTCAGGTCGTTCAGTAGATTGGAAAACCTGTCGTATATATCATCAACCACCAAGTTGAAGATCATGCATAGTTGCGGAACAGGCTATCTGAATCTTGGGACTAAATTCGCGAACTGGCAGGGATATGTGAAACGCCTGAAAATTACCCAGGTAATACTTTAGGTCATAGCAATACTGTGATTCGTCACAATGTGCCCTTAGTGATATATTTTGCCTAGCGCGAAAAATTACTCCAGCAACAATTGGAAACAGTTTACATCGATTGAGGTCAACAGTCTTCGAAATCATGCTATCACACATGATATTTATAGGCTTTGCCGTTCCTTCCATGCCAGCCTTAAACTCAGTAGCTCTGAGTGTTGATGTCTGATGAACTGGTGATTTCAACTGATGATCTTTGAAGCGTTTTAGAGCTGTTCCCCATTGGTTGAATGGCAGTTTAAAAAATGTAACTTAGGTCAGGACCGTTTTAAAGCCAGGCTTGTCGCACAAAGAATGGACTATGGTGAAGTTTTTTCACCAGTTGCAAGATATTCTGCTATCAGATCACTACTTGCATTAGCAAATATACACAATCTTGAGGTACATCAGATGGATGTGAAAACTGCTTTTCTCAATGGATCTATAGACTCTGAGATTTACATGGCACAACCAGAGGGATACAAAGATCCAGACAGACCAAGTTACGTATGCAAACTAAAGAAGAGTATTTATGGACTTGAACAGTCAGCTTGTTGTTGGAACTCCACCCTTCATCAACATTTGAAATCGTCTAGTTATCGTAAGAGCAATGCTGACAGTTGTATTTACATCGAGTTGATCAAGAAGGCAGATTGACATATCAGCTTTGTAATACTTGCTGTTTACGTTGACGATATTATTCCTGTATCGAATGATATTGCAATGCTCAATGCAGAGAAGGCATCACTGTGTCGCAGATTTGAAATGGTGGACAAAGGAGAAGCGCATCATGTTCAGTGTATATATCAATGGTGAGCACCTATATGAGCAAAGAAATTTAAGAGAGTACAAATTCTGTTAGAAGTATCTTTTTAATTGCAATTGTTTTGTAATGTTTTTAATTGCAGACTGTAATGTTTTTCAAAACTTTAAATATATAATCTGTGAAAAACTATTGATATGATTATATAAAATTAAAAATTGCATCCATAGTAGAAATATTGATAAAATACATTGATCATGTATTGTTATGTATTGTATGTGTGTGTAATATATTATTGCATTAATTCGACTTATATGACATGAAAATAAAAAATGGGAAATGATGCTATATAAGGATTTAAGGATGATAAAAACCTGCAAGTTTGATACCTTCATTTATAATCTTTTGCCCTAATTCCTATTTTGGAATTTTTCGTTACAAATATGAATCTAGAATTACATTCAAGTCAAGATGCTTCAAATTTAAATGAAATGCTACCTGTTTTGGTTGTTGTTTAAAACAACGATACTTCTTGGAGCAGAGGTTGACTATAAAAAGCTGGGCTAATTTAGGTAAACTTTCACAGTTGAACAAAGAGGAGAGCTTTTCCCATGCATTTAATTTCATGTTCTTGTTTTTGTAGAATGCCAAAGGGGTGTTCTATAAGAATGGTTGTTCTCTAGCACTTTCAATAAAGACTTCATTGTCAAATTCTCTGATTGTTGCTGCTCTTCCTCTTGCTTCTCTAACTTCTTTGGAGTTAACACTGACAATTTTATTACCTGTTTTTAAAATTGTTTTTAAGGAAACGATTTAAGTGGACATGATGAGCTTTTACTACAAGAAGTATTAAATTCTGAAATTTGGTTGACGAGGGCTGGCAGTGCAGAGAGAATAAATGGAAGAAAATTGCAGATACATTAAACTTAATAGAATGTCCTGTGTTTGGAACAAACCAGAGGTCCACTAGAGAGCGATTCCAATATCTCTTCGAGAAGAGGAAATAAAAAAATAGAGAGGAAGAAAGAGCCAGCGGTATATCACCTGATATTACTTATATTGACAAACTTTTGGATGAGCTGATTGAACTTTTCGAGACAGCCAACACAGAGCAAGCAAATTCAGCAAAAAGAAAGCTAATAAGGTGTCTTTAGATGCCGAGAAAAGGTTGGAGATGCGAAGAGTGTCAATGGAGAGTATGGGAGAGTCAGCAAAGAGAAAATCAAGTGATCATAGAAAAGGGAAAGGAGAAAAGGTCGAGGAGAACTGGAAGTGACACATTAGAGTTTTTGAACGAAAAAATAAAAATTGATATTGAAGGGAGGTCCTGGTAGCGAGAAAGGGAGGAAAAGCGTCTGACAACCATCGAAAGTCAGTTGGAAAGGCAAAATGAGATGTTGGCGCAAATTAACGTACAGTTGCAGCATCAGAACAGTTTAATTGTGACACTGATGCAACATTTTAATGCTACACAATAATTTTAGATGTAAATTTTTATTTTCACCCGCATTTTCATATATAGTCATATGTAAGAATCATATTATAAAATTTTCTCTTGCTCCAACTTTTGTCTATAGTTATCTGTTTATCTACTTTTACATACTGATAATTGAATCTACAAAGTTTCTTATTACATTGTTTTCCTTGCAAATCAATGTTCCTTTATTGTTGTCATAGGCAAAAAGGTTTTAAATTTTCACTTTTATTTAATAGGTTTTATTTAATATTTGAATCACATTCATAAGAAATAGTCACAAGTATAATAATAGTAATTCGGAGATTGTTCTCAACTTTTTGTGATACCCCTCTACTCTAGTCAGAAATCACATCAACTTGTTGGTGCCGCCCCCCCCCCCCCCCTTTGGTCAGTGTATATATCAATGGTGAGCACCTCTATGAGCAAAGAAATTATATGAGAGTACAAATTCTGTTAGAAGTATCTTTTTCATTGCAATTGCTTTTATTTGATTCATGGATGTTGAAAATAATTTACAATATTTGATGGTTCAAGCTGAAAAAATTCTGACGTAGTACTACCGTATAAACAATTCCTAGCATTCTTTAACAAGGAGCATAATAAATACATCTCTCCAACAGCACTAAGCTGTATTTTCAAGTTCTGAAAAGAAACATAGCATTCAAGTTTAGCCTCAATTTTTCTTTGATGTTTCATTTGTATCAAATCATATTCTAGTTTGCTTTCCATTCGTGTAGTTCCTTCAATTTAGAAAGTTCATCAAGTTTAAAAAAAATTATTGTTTATCTTTCTCTGCCCACCCGTGAATCTTAAATGCAAAATAACTTCATCATGAATTTAAATCTTATGTATCTTATATACCCAGTTGTTATATAAAAAACTCTGAAGGTTGGAAATGGCTACTGACTCAGACACACATCGATAAGGAGTTGGTTAGCGAAGAAGGTCTGCATCCAGGAGAACGTCCAGCAGAAACAGTGAAATCGGAGACGCATGGGTGTCAATCAGCTTTTATGGAATGCAATGGATCCACTGGCAGAGTAACTGGGCGGTTTGTCAGTGAAAATGTGCTGAATCTGTCACATCGGTTCCTTTCGGAAGTGGAAGTAAGTCTTCTTTCAAAGGGTTAGAAATTTTCACCGACACCAACTGACCTAAACAAGGTGCAGCTCAAGGCGGATTTGAACATCTTAAGGAAGGATGCGTCTACGTTGGTTTTTTAGTGACACTGACTCGAACAATTTGGATAAGAATAGTCTTAAATTTAAATGTAAGTCCAGCTGGAGTCCTTCTAATACTGATCCTTTGCTAGTTCCTTTCTTTCTCAATTCGAAAAGGAGGTGCTGTCTGTCCAGGCGGAGGGTAAGTATCACAGTAACCTTTCCAGTGCTCCCACTCAGTGTTTGCTATATTCCGCTACGGCACATGCGTTTTTCCCCTACATTTCCCTACGGCTGTCTACTTATTTTCCCCTACTTTTCCCTACATTTCCCTACTTTTTTGCATATTCCCCTACAATCCGTACAAATATATGCAGAAATTATTCGAAAAACAACGCGTTAAGTGCCATTATTTTTGTTATAAACATTGAAACGTTTTCTATCACTGTTAAAAACGAAAACAAAATACAATATTCTGTGCCGTCCACAGCAGAAATAGACATGACGTCACCTGGTTCTGGCTATGCTTATAAAAGAAACACTTTGTGAACCATGGCACCATTTCATTTGGCAGGAGCTAGCATGCGCCAGTTTAGGGCAGGCAATGTAGGGTAGATTACAGGTATATTAATGACAATTGAAAAAATGATTTGAAATGAAGGTTTTAATTAACCAGATAGGTTTAGGGTTAACAAGTTGATGTGGGAAATTATACATTGTAAGGTTACTGATGCTGATGCCATGAAGAGCTTGCTTAAAACTACAGCCAACGAAAATAAGAAAGTTAGATATTGAAAAGTTAAATAGTACTACTCAAATGATATATGATTGTCAATGTTATCAATCTCCTTCTGAGTATACCTTTGCATATACGAGTTTCTAGCATTTGCATGCAAACGAACATGATGCTCATCAATGTCAAAGTTTGTTGTAAATTTTTCCGAGACTTTTACTATTGACTCTAACGTATTCACGGCAAGACAATTCCTCAACTTTGTTTTGTTTATATTTATCTTCGAAAATGTTCTTTCGACCGCTGCCGTACTTTGTGGTAGTGCAGTTACGTTAAGCATGAATAGTGCCAGACTTTCATATTCTTGGAGCTGTTTCATAGCTTTCCAAAAATCGTTAACGCTTTGGTTTTCCCAGCCACCAATCTTCACAACATCGTCAATTAATAATGATCTCCACTGACGATCAATGTCAAGAAGGTTGGAGTCTCCCTTCGACCGAGGCAGATGCTTTGCCAGGGTTCCTGCTGCTGTCTGTGCGGCTTTGTCTTTAACAATTACCCTTGGTGTAATGTCTTTCATGGCATTCAGGACGGGGTCTGAAACATCGACTCGTTTCAAAATCTGTCTCACTGCTTCCCTATACAAATTGCGACATCTCTTCAAAAAGCTTTCCTTCTCTTGTGGCCTCATTTCCTTCACGGTTTCACTTGCCATTATTCCAGGATAAACCTCACTGAGTGGGTGCCAATCCATTTCCTTGTCAACATCAACTGCCATTACGTCTTTTACTGTTGTCTTAAGGAAACTGTGGCAGAACACTTTCAGCACTCTCTCTACCTCAGGAAGTAAACTGTGAAGCTTGAAGGATTCTGACTGGAACATCGCGTTTAAACCAGCGAGATCACCAAGCACAAACTCCATAAATTCAATAGTTCCTTTGATGTATGGGGACTGCAATGCCTGATGTATTCTTTCTGCTGCAGGAGACTTTGCATCCATGATCTCTGATGTAAAATATAGAAGTAATGCAGGCCATTGTTGCAAGATACGCGTTACACATTGTGACAATGAAAGCCAACGTGTTTGGCATGGCTTCAGAATCTTGTGGGGCTGACATTGAACAAAATGCTGAAACTGCTCAAAACTTTTCTGTCTATTTGGCGAGTTTTTGAAATAATTATAGACATCATGAACCAGTTGTTCTGCTGTTTGTGAAAGACATTCACATGCGTGACTTACAACGAGATGAAATGAATGGCAAAAGCATTTCAAAACATATATATCACGAGCCACACTTTTGATTCGTGTAAGCACAGAGTTGCTTTGTCCTTGCATCAGGTTCTCGCCATCAGATGCATAGCCTACGACTTTTTCCCAGCCAATGCCATCTTTCTTAAGGGCTGCTTCCAGCGAGTTGAAGAGACCATCTGAATCGCCTTGTTCAACAGGTATCAAGCGATAAAGGTATGTTGCTGGATCCATTTCATCCAAAAGGCGAACATTGACACAGAAGATTTTCTTCATTGTTATGTCTGTTGCCTTGTCGCACAATAGTGAAAATCCAGTTCCATTCTTCATCTTTTCAATCAATGTTTCATGAGCGTTGACAGCAAGACATTCTGTCAACAAATATGTCCCTTTAGTTGCACTGCAGGTCATACCATTAATTCCTTTCGAATCATTGGCGATGCAATGAAGAGTCTCCACCAGCTCATTTAGGAGGTTGAAAGAAAGATTCTTCCTTGCTAATAAAGCCACTGTGTTGAGCTCAGCCTTTACTCTCGGGTATGTAGCGGCAGAGACAAATGCTGTAACTGGTCGATTTGTTTCCACAACTTTTGCATTGTTTTTATGCTGGCCTGACTTTGTGTGTGAAATCAATTCTGATTTCCCTACAGCGAGATCCTTTTTGCAAAAATTGCAATACGCTTTACCATTATGATATTTTGATGCGGACAGCCAGCCTCCAGCCCATTCTTCCTTCTCCCATTCTCTTCTATACTTCTGAGCTCGATATTTTTTTTCTTTCGACATTTTGCTGCACTTTCTGAAATCAAGCTCCAAGTTAATATAGCTATTCCTGTTTGATTCCTTTCCTTCAAAATATGCGTTTTTACGATTGCAGTTTGTCCCCAAAGAATTTCGCAAAAACAAAAGTGAAACATGTCGGAGGCTCTAAAAGCAAAGCCATTAACAACTCTCACATAGGAGAGAAAAACAGTGGCAAAATAACACCCAAAGTTAATGACCGAAATAACGCTATTTAGGAGACCACCAAAAATAACACATGTGATGTCTAAAGATCTCAACACCCTGGCGAGAAGATAAAAACTAGCTTATTTCCGCTAAACAATAGCAATTGACGCCTTGCATTTTCTGAACTAAAACAGCTGCTCATTAATAGCTTTGACGATAGCGACTTTTAAAGGAGAGAGAGATTTCGATCCAAACCAAAAATATCGGAACAGCTTATTTCCCCTACGAATAACAAAAAATTCCCTACACCTGCCCATTTTCCCCGTAGGTTTTCCCTACTCCCTACATAGTTAGATTTTCCCGTACTGTAGGGGCATTTCCATACGTGTGGGAGCACCTTTCCTCTTCTGAACTTACTGCGTTAAATAATCTTAAATGTGATAGGAACATAGTTATCAAGGAAGTGGACAAGGGTTCAGCGGTTGTAGTTTGGGACAGGGGGGATTACTTAGAAGAGGCTAACCGGCAATTAGGTGATAGGCAAGTTTACGAGGAGATTGAGGTGGACCACAAGATAGAATTGGGTAAGGCCGTTAACAATAGGATTAATGAGTTAAGGGTGGAGGATCCCGGGTTAAAGGAAGTGACTGATTTTCTTAAAGTTAATGAGGGGAAACTAGGTAGGTTCTATTTGTTACCTAAGATTCATAAGGGATTAAGTGGGTTTAACGGTCGACCAGTCATTTCCAATTGTGGCACCGTTACAGAAAATATATCGGAATATCTAGATCACCACCTCAATCCACTGGTAAGCCTCGGTAGGTCTTACATTAAGGATACTAATCATTTCTTGTCTAAGTTAGATGAAATAGGTAGGATACCAGAGGGGGCTATACTGTGCACAGTTGATGTTGTAGGACTCTATCCTAGCATTCCACATGGGGAGGGTCTGGAAGCCATCAGGGAAGAATACCAAAACGCTGGATAGAAGGGAAAACCCAAATGTGGCTACTGATACCCTAGTGGGATTGGCATCTCTGGTTCTCGAAAGCAACTACTTTCAATTTAATGATAGGTTTTATAGACAGAAGTTAGGCACCGCTATAGGAACTAAGTTTGCTCCAGCTTATGCAAACCTCTTTATGACTGGGTTGGAAGAAAGATTGTTGAGGGAATCAGTGGACACACCCATTGTCTGGATGAGATTCATCGATGATATTTTCTTTATCTGGACACATGGCGAGGAGAAGCTTGAGACCTTCATCAACTTTCTTAACAGTAGCCACGATACCATTAAGTTTACAGGGGAGCACTCCAGGGAGAGTATAAGTTTTCTAGATGTTAAGGTTAGTGTAAGTGAGGGGGAGTCCTAACGACAGACTTGTTTTGTAAACCTACTGATGCACATCAGTATTTACATAAGAAGTCTTGTCACCCATGGCATACCAAGAAGGCAATACCTTTTGTCAGGCTTTAAGGTTACGTAGGCTTTGTTCCGACGATTGCCAGTTACGGGATAGGTTAAGGGATTTGGCTGGATGGTTAAAGGCAAGAGGGTATGAGGAATCATTTATAACAGAACAGATAGATCAGGCACGTAAGCAGGATAGGGTCACATTACTGGATAAGGCTAATGGGAAACAAGATCACAATGGGAGTGGGCGGTTTCCGTTGGTTACCACTTACCATCCAGCCTTGAATAATTTGGGGAAGGTGGCCGGGAGACTCAATTCTATGCTGACGATATCGGAAGGGCATAGGAAGGTGTTTCCTCAGCCACCTTTGATATCATTTAAACAATGTAAGAACATTAAAACTTTACTAGTTAGGGCGAAACTTTATAATGAGGGGGCAGGTACCACGCATAATAGGGGTTGTACTCCATGTGGCAAGTCTCGATGTCTCGATGTCGAGTGTGTAATGTTATGTGTGACAGTGATACTTTAACTTCCCATATAACTGATAAGGAATATAAGATAAATTTTCCGTTTAAATGTGATTCGTCCAATATTGTGTATCTTATGGAATGTAAAGTATGTGATGTACAGTATGTGGGTAGCACTTACACGCCGTTTAGGCTTAGGTTTAATAACTACAAGGTGTGCAATCGTAAGTTTATCGGGGGCTCTTCAGGTATCTCTCAGGCTGATTTTTTCCGGCATTTTGCAGGAAAGGATCATCATGGGTTTCTCGAAGATATAAAAGTTACTATTATAGATAGACTTAATGGGAATAGTAGGATACTTTTTCTTTTTCTTGGACTTTTCTGCATGCTATACCATCTGCTATCGCACTTGTTCTATTGTTCTTTTATCTATTGTCTTTTATCCATCTTTTCTCACCTCCGGTTGGGCTTAGAAACTATCATTATGTTCTTAAATTAGCTATTATTGTTCTTGCTTGTAAAATGTGTTACCTTTGTTCTTTTGTTTCGTATTCCTTATTTTACGCTCCAGATGTATGTGTTAGTTATTCTGAAGAAGCTTATAGGGAAACGTCAACCAAGTTGTTTTTTTATTGAGTATCTATTTATATTTTTAAAGAACTTTAAAGTTAGGAGCTATTGAATATATATATATATATATATATATTTATATTTGCTAACGTATTGAGCACTGTGCTACGGAAGTATCAAAAGACAAATTTCTAAATTTGCTAAAAGCTAAGGCTTGTTGAGCACTCTCTGATAATCCGCAATGGAGAAATTCACCTTCGAATACTCAACAAAGAATATTCCTCTACCATCACGCAACGACTACCTACAGCGCCTAATCGAAAAGACCGAGCAGTTTCTCCATTTCTGAACAAACTTAAAGACGACACCAAACGCATCAATGACGAAACCAAACTGATTACCTCTGCTGACAAAACAACAAACTTCTACAAACTCGAGCCAGCAACATATAACGACCTCCTGCACCAAAACATCACAAAGTCTTACAAACAAGCACAACCCAGCACCACAAAGGAAATCCATGCACAAAACAAAATCATCGCAGCAAAACTGGGTATCAACGACAGAGTAGACTCTACAGCCAACAAAGATGCATTCATCACACTTAAAGACCACAAACCAAACTTCACAAACAAACCAGCCTGCCGGCTAATCAACCTTACCAAGTCTGAGATAGGCAAAATCAGCAAGAGGATACTCGATCAAATCAATCACAAAATCACCAATTCGCACAAATTCAATCATTGGAAGAACACAACATCGGTAATCGAATGGTTTAAAGCCACCGAAAGCAAACACAACAACACCTTCATCAGCTTCGATGTTGTAGACTTCTACCCTTCAATCAGCCAAGAACTCCTAAACAGAGCACTCGACTTCGCCTCAGACTATGACAATATCACAACTGACGAATGTAACATCATCATTCATGCCAAAAACTCCATCCTTGTTTACAAAAATCAACCATGGAAAAAGAAAAATAACACCACGTTCAATGTTACAATGGGCAGCTACGACGGTGCTGAAACATGCGAGTTGGTTGGAAGCTTTCTGCTGTCACAACTACAACACCTCGACATCAATGTAGGACTATACCGAGACGACGGACTAGCCATTTCAAACTCACCACCAAGAGTCACCGAAAATATCAAAAAGAAAATATGTCAAATTTTTAGCCACAATGGACTACGCATCACGATAGAAGCCAACAAACAGATCATCAACTTCCTAGACGTCACCCTCAATCTGAAAAAAGGTACCTTCCAGCCATACACAAAGCCTGACACCGTCCTTCAGTATGTCCACCGCGAGAGCAACTACCCAACAACCACCACAAAACATATACCAATCGGCATCAACAGACGTCTGTCATCACTTTCCTCTGACAAAGCATCATTCGACCAAGCCACGCCACCATACCAAAAATCACTCAACGAAAGCGGATACAAATACACCCTACACTACGAACCAACTTCTAATACCACAAGAAAAAACAGAAAACGGAGCAACATACTTTGGTATAACCCCCCCATTCAGCAAAAACGTCAGCACCAACATCGCACACAGATTCCTCAACCTCATTGACAAACATTTCCATAAAGACCACAAACTCAGAAAAATCTACAAGCGCAACACAATAAAGATCAGCTACAGCTGCATGAACAACATCAAGCAAGCCATTGACAGTCACAACAAACGCATCCTAAAATCCAACGACACCAACACCACCCTGGAAAACACCAATGTCAACAAAACATGCAACTGCCGACAAGCGAACACATGTCCACTCAACGGGAACTGCCTACAATCATCAGTCATTTACCAAGCCACCGTCACACGCAGAGACATTGACACTACAGAAACATACATCGGACTTACAGAAAACGAATTCAAGACAAGATATAGAAATCACACCGCATCTTTCCGTCACACAAAACACAGGAATTCCACAGAACTCAGTAAATACATCTCGACCCTAAAAGACAATAACATCGACCACTCCATTTCCTGGCGCATCCTCTCAAAAAAGCCATCCTACAGCAGCTCAAACAAAAGATGCAGCCTTTGCCTTAAAGAAAAGACCCTCATTATCTGCCACCCCGAATTATCAACACTCAACAAACGAAACGAACTCGTATCTTCTTGTCGCCATAGAAACAAAACACTATTATGTAACACCTGAAACCCTTTATGTACCGCCCCTAATTCACCTTTTGTATAACCTCACACATTATGTAACACATTAATCGTAAGCTTATCGGGGGCTCTTCGGGTGTACCTCAGGCTGATTTTTTCCGGCATTTTGCAGGGAAGGATCATCATGGGTTTCTTGAAGATATAAAAGTTACTATTATAGATAGACTTAATGGGAATGGTAGGATACGTGAAAGTTTCTGGCAGTATAAGTTAGAAACTTTTGCGCCCCGGGGCCTTAATATTAGGTTAGTTGACACATAGTTTTATTTTTATTTCCTATCTTTTTGTTTATTTTCTCCTTGTTACTTTTGTTTATTTTTATTTTTTCCACGTTTTCTATCTACTTTCTTTCTTTTCTTTGCATTCTATATTTATTATATTTATTTACCTAGTTTCTTATATTTTTTTTGGGACAGACAGCATTTACCGTTCCTTTTCCTTGGACCTTTCTGCATGATATACCATCTGCTATCACACTTGTTCTATTGTTCTTTTATCTATTGTATTTATCCATCTTTTCTCATCTCCGGTTGGGCTTAGAAACTATCATTATGTTGTTAAATTAGCTATTATTGTTCTTGCTTGTAAAATGTGTTACTTTTTGTTCTTTTGTTCCGTATTCCTTATTTTACGCTCCAGATGTATGTGTTAGTTATTCTGAAGAAGCTTATAGCGAAACGTCAACCAAGTTGTTTTTTTATTGAGTATCTATATATATATATATATATATATATATATATATATATATATATCTGGAATCTGGAATATATATATATATATATATATATCTATTCAAAAGCTCTAGACTGTAATGTTTTTTAAAAAATTTAAATAGATGATCAGTAAAAAAACAACTTGATTAACGTTTCACAATATGCTTCTCCAGAATAACCTTCACTTACATTTGGAGCGTAAAATAAGGAATACAAAACAATAGGACAAAAGAACCCATTTTACAAGCAAGGACAATAATGGCTAATTATACGACACAAGTAAACTTTCTAGGCCCAGCTGAAGGTGAGAAAAGCGGAATAAATACAATAGATAAAAGAACAAAAGAGAGGTGCGAAGGCAGATGGTTAACTACCCAGGAATGCACAAAAACGAGAAATGTCTTTTGTTCTTTTATCTATTGTATTTATTCCGCTTTTCTCACCTTCAGCTGGGCCTCAGAAAGTTTACTTGTGTCGTATAATCAGCCATATATATATAATTGTCGTATATATATATATATCCAGAAGATTGTTTGCTGTGATAGAAAATTTTGAAATGAGTGAGCTCAGGCCAGCTAGACGGCTAAGCTCGAAAATTCTTGCACAAGCATTAAAAACTTCTGTCGTTCCCGTAGTTGCTCGTTCTTATTCGATCGTTAGTCTGCGGGCTCTTTGGAACGTGCATCAAAGAGATGAAAGTAAGGCTGAAAGTCTCATCGCCTTGAAGCGAAGGCAGCTTGAAATGCTATTACAGCGAAACGACTCGATAATCGTCATATGGAGTTGCATAACTGGCATTGAAAAGAAGAAAAACTGAAAGTGATCAATCCCATGAAGGGCAGCAATTGATAGGAACAGCGGATATTTTGGAAGAAACCCAAGAAACAGAGTGGGACGATTGCGAAAACAGCCAAGTAAAACCAGATGTGGTTCCTTTGGACGTCAAACCTGGCATAAGCTTTTGGATAGTGGTTGACGTTCCAAGCTCAAATATCAAAACCATCGAAAATCAGATCGAACAACTGATTTTAACGTCCAGCCTTGACTTGGAATGTAAACCCATAAGAGCCAGGGCTTGTGGAGAAACAAATTCATACTATGCATTGACTCTTTGCACTGTCATCAAAGATCACAACCTGGGTTATGCAATGAATCTTGCAAGTAAAGGTATGCACATTTCACATTCGATCTCTATAATGTCTTTACAAAATGCCTAGCATTATTCATCTTTTTGTCTAAGAGACGCTTTCATCTTTCAGATTTTTACAACGATTCCTGCAAAAATGGTACCAACTTGCCTTGAAGGATTGCTTTCCACAAAAGGCCAAGAAGCTGTGTTGCGTCGGCAAGGCTGACTCTGGCAAGAGAAGCTGGTTTGCGCCATACGAAGGTATAATATCAAGGGAAAAGTTAGCCTCTGTAACAAGAGACAGGCACTTTTCGGCCAGCATGCTCAGTGACGACACGGAGTGCTTGATTGTCGATGAATGGCCACCAGATGCGCTGAGTGCAGACGACGCGAAAAGGATCCTGCAAGGAGGATATATTGCTCTACCACAGAAGCACAAAGAAGCTAAGCATGTCGTTTACTGCTTTGGGGTTTACATTACATGCAACTCAATACCTTCGTTTACAGAAATCGATGACGCTGCTATTCAGACACGGTTGGCTGTATTCAAAACAAGATCTTTGAAGGAAAGAAATCCTCACGCAACAAACTACCTGAGGAAAAACTGCATGCAATGCTTCCATTGGTGCGCCAATGAATTACGCGACACCCCATTGTGGGAAGTCGAGGAAATTGAAAGAGCGGAGCAGCAACACCATGATGAGGGTGCCATTTTTAACGATTTCAATGAAGGGCAATCATCAAGGATGATTAACATTGAAGAAATAGAAAAAGTTCAATTCTCGTAGAGCATTATAATTGCAAACGATGAAGCAACAGCTGAGCACCCTCAAGGAGCAGTGCCAACTGAAAATTATTGACCAGATCATCTTGGACGACGAAGACGAGAATCCGAACTGGGTGAGGGAGGAAAGTCGCTGTTTCGTCACTTTTGGGCCCATCAATGTATTTTCATACCACAAAGCTGTGTTTCTTTTGATCACTTCTAAACCAAACTGGGATTTATTGGATGCAACGGATGAAGACTTGGAAAGATTCCAAAGAAGACGACTACTTTCCTGGAAAAAGCCCGATTCCATGTATGATGCCTGGCTTCTCATCGAAGGAACGCCAAGACCAGAATTTGATATCAAATTGTTTTCGGAAACATTTCCTCGATGGAAAGAACTCTTGAGGGAAACGTACCGTGGTATCAGTCAGCTTCCCACGCCGATCAACGAATCGATTGATTCAAATAATGACAAGACTGCCAGTGACGACGAGAGCTTCTTTAAAACGCAAAAAACGCCAAAAAAGCGTCCACGAACTATGATTGTTCAAAGGTGAAGAAAACATCTGAAGTTATCAAGCGACGAAGAAGAATAAACCTTTGTTTTCAAATGCCTTTTGAGTTATATTAATTTTTATATCTTGTAGTTCATCATAAACTTGTAGTTTTATATATTTAAAAAAAATGTTGTTGAGTTGAAAAGTTTTCTTCGATGACATCAAATCTTAATAAAGGGATGAATTACTACAATCATATAGAATATACGTAGTACAAATATAAAAATCAATATGAACTAAAGACTTTCATTAAAATATTATCAAAAAATACTTTTGGCTACACATAAAGATTTTACTTTTTCGCCAAACCAAGGAGCGACAAGTAACTAAGATGAGTTCAAATGAGTTGGGATGAGCTAGAGTGAGCCAAAGTGATGTAATGTGACGAAACAGAGACCAGCCTCTTTCTTTGCTCTACTTTGGCTCACTCCTACTCCCTGCAACTCATTGTAAATTATCGCGAAATTTCTTTCGTAGTCATAGGGAAATTGAGAATGAAAAGTGACTATCATTAATGATATCATAACTTTTGATTAATGCATCGCATGGTGATATACTTTACGTCAAATGAAAGCATATAAATTTCTGCATCAGAAAATACAATTTAATCAATGACGGGTTCTCTTATGAATTTGATTGACTGATATTTTGTTTGAAATCTTTGCTAAAATTTGAATATTTTCATATTTTCTCATCTCGCTGCAACCAGAGTAGTAAGGGCAGGGTGTCCGAAAAGGCCTCGTTTTGAAGCCATTCTATCAACAACCTCGTAGCCAAATTTCTGACGGTTTAGTTTCAAAATGGCGTCCGATAGCGAAGACGAAGTGACTGACTTTGTTGTTGACGAATCTACAGATTTTGAGGAAACTGCGGCGCAATATAGTAATTTGAAGGTAGAAGAGTTGAAAGAGTTGTGTAAAAGCCGTGGATTAACCTGCACAGGAAGAAAGCAAGACCTTGTAGAGTGTCTAGAAGATTTGGATGAGAGTGGACCCATTTGGGATGAGATTGAACGTCCGATTCATATCCCGACTTTTAGAAAAAAGTCTGGACCAACAGTTATACTTGAAGAAGGTGCCGCTGCTGTTAAATATTTTGAGTTACCATTCACGCCAGAACTTTTGGAACAGTTAGTTTCTGAAACAAACAGGTATGCAGCCCAAAGACTTGAGCACCCTTTCACCTCACCATCTTCGAAAGATAGATGGGAACCTGTCACAGTTGTGGAGCTGGGGCAAAAAAACTGTTTTCAGTTACCATCGTTTTAGAGACATATTCAGGTTTCTACATTGTAATGATAATAGTGCTGCGTTGCCAAAAGGTCATGAAAGTCATGATAAATTGCAAAAAGTGAGGCCTATTATGAACTTGCTGCAGCAATCATTCCAAAGATGTTGGGTGCCCCATCAACAGAACAGTATTGATGAGGGCATGATTTTCTTCACTGGAAGGAGACCTTTGAAACAGTATATGAAGGACAAGCCCAATAAATGGGGCTTCAAGATGTGGAAGCTTGTAGATTCCATTTCTGGATACCTATATGCTTTTGATATTTACACGGGTAAAGGGGAGGAAAGAGAGGTTGGTCTTGGAGAGCATGTCGTTTTACAAATGGCAGAACATTTGCAACT
Organism: Rhopilema esculentum; assembly: GCF_057945365.1. Taxonomy (NCBI): domain Eukaryota; kingdom Metazoa; phylum Cnidaria; class Scyphozoa; order Rhizostomeae; family Rhizostomatidae; genus Rhopilema; species Rhopilema esculentum. The sequence continues at coordinate 12,335,330 of NC_142823.1, read as the reverse complement.
TGGCCAGCCATGGATGCTTTTTTTGATAACTTCTTTTCCTCCATTCCACTTATCGACAAGTTGTATGAAAGGGGCATATATGCTACAGCAACAATTCGCTCATGTAGAACTGGGGTCCCAGTTGAAATCAAAGAGGCAAAGCTTCAACCTGGTGAAATGATTTGGAGGATGAAAGACCCCCAGACAGTCATCACCAAATGGAAGGACACAAAAGATGTGATTCTGATCAGCAGTATGTGTAGGGCCACACCAGGTGACACAGATGTTGTCAAGAAGTCTCAAAGAGGCACTGCTGAAAAAATTGTGCGTCAATGTCCACCTTGCATTACAGCATACCGGTCAAATATGGGAGGTGTTGACACAAATGATCAACTGATAGCTTACAACAGTATGTCAAGAAAATCCTACAGGTGGTGGCTCCCAATTTTTTTTGATATGCTAAAAGAAGCTGTGGTTAATGCCTGGATTATTCAGAAAAATCAGCCAAATGCCATGAAAATTGGGCAAAAGGAGTTCCGCGTCGAACTTTTTCAAGGACTGATAGGATCATTCACATCCAGAAAGAGAGAGATTAGCCAGCAGCCTAACCCATCAAAAATATTTGATGGTGTTCAGCACTTTGTTATTAGTTCTAGCAAAAGAGGCTGCTGCAAAAATGAATGTGGAAAGAAAGTACAATACCGGTGCTGCAAATGTGACATTTTTCTTTGTATAGACTGTTTTCGACCTTATCATATTTCTAAAAACAAGTAAAGTTATGTTTAAATACTGCAGTAAACTTTTAATTTGAATAACCTATACATGGAAAATAAACTTTTTATCATATATTTGAGTTATTTATGCCTTTTTTCTGGGTTTTTGCTTGGGCAGTATTGAAACGGACAAATATGTCCTTATGACTACGGAAGGAGGAGGGGACTTCAATATGTATTTCTATACAGTCAAGGATAATTCTTGTTGAAGGATAATTTTTAAATTCAGCTGGCAGCATACTCGCAACTAGATCCTTTGACGGATAGGGAAACAAAAGTGGTAATTCATGGAAGAGAAATTTAATCCAGGTTGTAAAAATTTTTGAGGCATGAACAACAGAGATACCAAATCTGTCAGCAAGATCACTGAGAAACAATCCAACTTTCAAACGCATCAGGACAAAGAGAAATTCATCTAACTGTGACAACCTTCTTTTTGGTCCTCGTTTTTTTGAAGTCAGATTCTGTTCTTGCTCTTGGTCTGTGGAGGTACTGGTGGACTTTGTTGCTCGCCATTAAGACATGTTTTCAAGCTTTGGCTTTAAATATGCAAAAACGGCTCGAAATGAGAAATATGAAGGAAAACCAGTGTAAAACGTAACTGCTGAATCATCATCTTGCAATTTTTCAACAGAAAAAAAGGCTTTCTTTGCAGAAGATAGTTGATCATTTAAATCAGCAACTTTTTGACAGTGTTCCTCAACTTTCTCTTTGAGATTGACGAATTCAACTAACTCTACATCATACTGGTTGCCTTGGGAATATCTGTGCTCGACTGTTGGGAAACTGCCAGGGACAGGATTTTCAAGGAAAATAGACGTCAATAAACGAAAGATTTGTTTGCGTCGAAACAGTGTTCTCCATTGAATCCAAGACATCGCTTACAGATTCAAAAACAAAGTTTTCGTAGAAGAGGCCAAGCGGTTTCCTTCATGCAATTTAAGTGAAGGCAAGGCGCCACTTCGTAACTTCCAGCGTTGAGGATTCTTCTTTATGTCTGAATCCGTAAAGTGTTCATGGCACAGATAAGTCGATGCAGTAACTCTGAACCCATCCAGGCCATCAACTCGCTTGATCAAATTACACCACTGACTTTTTTGAGGAAACTTGAAGAAGCGTAGGCCAGTCGTGGATCCGTCAGTAGAATAAAAGAAATTGTAGCAACCAAACGCTGCACACTGCTTTCCTTAAGAAGCTCTTTTCTTTACTTGCTGGCTCGACTCATTCGTACTTGTAGACTGATCCATTTTTAACAAATCAAACCGCAAGAAACAACTAATAAATCTCAAGATAAGAATGTTTGGAGTACTTTCACTAAGTGAGTTCGCGTCCAAACAACTTTAGCCTTGTTTTGGTATATAGGTCAATTCAATGTGAAAGGGGTCTATTGATATGAAAGCTCTTTTGTGAGAAGTTACTTCGTCACACTCGATAGAAAAGTGGTTAGCTACACGCACTTTGTTGCAGATAATCTCAGTGATTAGGTTGCTGAGAATACTGATCATCTCATTCTGACTCATGTGGGAGAAATATGTAACGTTCTGAGGATGAGTATCCATCCATTTCCTCTGGGGTGTGTGGTACTTTGAGACAAACTCGAGTTCTTCCAAAAAATTTCCTTTATTTTTGGAATCTTTCGATTCCAAACGCCATGGCCACGAAAAGCGGTGCTCTGTTTGGCCAAATGTCGAACAATATCAAAGATTGTCTCAACAATATGTTGATTCTCGATCCTTTCTTGCCTTCATTTCATGGGCAGCATCATTAAGGTGGACGTCAATAGGATGAGCTGACATGAAATTGTGTCTACGCTCTACAGAGAGCATATGAAACCTTGAATTCCCATGTTTCGCTAGTTTCCCCTTCTCTCCTGTAGCATTTTTCCAATTACCAAATCAAGATTTTGTGGAGGCATCATCTGAGCTCCCAACTAAAAATTTTTTTCTAGAATAGTTACTAGAGCTCTTGCTGCAATTTTTAAAATAAAATGGAAAAACATTCATCAATTGAGGAAACAACTTTGATTAAGCTGTGCTCTCATTTAAAATCTTTCATCAATATACTAAGCACTGGGATAAATTTATTAAATAAATGCTAAATATTCAATTTCACGGCAGAGTATGAAAGCATCACAATTGATGCCTTGGTGAGGGCTTACAAAACCTTGAGGCAAATTATGAGTATTTAGTAAACTTACATTCCCTCGGCAAATTCTTAGTTTCTCTATGAGAATTACAAGAAGAATCTGAGAAACGAGTGACTAAAGAAGAACAACATGATTGAAATAATTTCTCTTACCAAGAGAGCCAAAGCATCTGCAAACGAAGCAAATTGCAGCGTCTTTATGAGAATATTCAAGCCAATTGAATTCTTCGTACCACTTTTTTTGAAACTTAAATTTTCTCCCTGCTTGTTCCGACTGTAGAAAATCTATTAAAGGTCTTATCGGACCGGTTTCAACGATAAAGGCTCTGTTCGCTTCATTCACGATTTCACAGGATGGATCTCTTCCTTCAAACATTGAAAACTCAAAGATTTTAGAACTCTTTGCTCGGCTAGTTGTTGGTCATTTGCTGGCAAACTAGCAGGAGTTGTGGTATGAGCGGACACAAAACGTCATGAATCATTGAACGTTACAGGATAGACAGGATGTAATATAGCAAATCGACACTTTTAAAAAAATGCCATTAGAATACCAGCCGGTATTACTTCTAGACATAGTTTGTGATTGAGATCCATTATAAATTATGGCGGAAGCATCTGTTTGTCTTTTACAGGAATCAGCAATCAGCAATTCAGTTACAAAACCAAAGATCTATCGACACATTATTCTGTTTCAGTATGAGGGCATTCAACAAAAGATAGCTTAAAAGAAATATCGGTGTTTTTTGACAATTTCTTCATCAAGTAACTTTCCATAACCTAAAGTGGCAGTTTCTACAGAATAAAGTTTTGGGGAAAATGAAAGTACCTCACAAAGATCCCACCCCCCCTCCCCCTAACATTTTATCCTCGATTTTAGACGAATTTCAAAATGGATCTTGGCGAAAACTGAGGGGGACGTTTCCCCCCCCCAGTCCCCCCCCCCCCGTGGCGCCGCTACTGCCTGCATATAGGCCTGACAGTGCCATCAACAAATCCATAGCAGTTGCCCAATGCAGCACCTTTGTTGTGTATTGCATCATCAAATGACTGGAGATTCTCTCTTGAGAGCCATGGCTGGTTCAGGTCGTTCAGTAGATTGGAAAACCTGTCGTATATATCATCAACCACCAAGTTGAAGATCATGCATAGTTGCGGAACAGGCTATCTGAATCTTGGGACTAAATTCGCGAACTGGCAGGGATATGTGAAACGCCTGAAAATTACCCAGGTAATACTTTAGGTCATAGCAATACTGTGATTCGTCACAATGTGCCCTTAGTGATATATTTTGCCTAGCGCGAAAAATTACTCCAGCAACAATTGGAAACAGTTTACATCGATTGAGGTCAACAGTCTTCGAAATCATGCTATCACACATGATATTTATAGGCTTTGCCGTTCCTTCCATGCCAGCCTTAAACTCAGTAGCTCTGAGTGTTGATGTCTGATGAACTGGTGATTTCAACTGATGATCTTTGAAGCGTTTTAGAGCTGTTCCCCATTGGTTGAATGGCAGTTTAAAAAATGTAACTTAAGTCAGGACCGTTTTAAAGCCAGGCTTGTCGCACAAAGAATGGACTATGGTGAAGTTTTTTCACCAGTTGCAAGATATTCTGCTATCAGATCACTACTTGCATTAGCAAATATACACAATCTTGAGGTACATCAGATGGATGTGAAAACTGCTTTTCTCAATGGATCTATAGACTCTGAGATTTACATGGCACAACCAGAGGGATACAAAGATCCAGACAGACCAAGTTACGTATGCAAACTAAAGAAGAGTATTTATGGACTTGAACAGTCAGCTTGTTGTTGGAACTCCACCCTTCATCAACATTTGAAATCGTCTAGTTATCGTAAGAGCAATGCTGACAGTTGTATTTACATCGAGTTGATCAAGAAGGCAGATTGACATATCAGCTTTGTAATACTTGCTGTTTACGTTGACGATATTATTCCTGTATCGAATGATATTGCAATGCTCAATGCAGAGAAGGCATCACTGTGTCGCAGATTTGAAATGGTGGACAAAGGAGAAGCGCATCATGTTCAGTGTATATATCAATGGTGAGCACCTATATGAGCAAAGAAATTTAAGAGAGTACAAATTCTGTTAGAAGTATCTTTTTAATTGCAATTGTTTTGTAATGTTTTTAATTGCAGACTGTAATGTTTTTCAAAACTTTAAATATATAATCTGTGAAAAACTATTGATATGATTATATAAAATTAAAAATTGCATCCATAGTAGAAATATTGATAAAATACATTGATCATGTATTGTTATGTATTGTATGTGTGTGTAATATATTATTGCATTAATTCGACTTATATGACATGAAAATAAAAAATGGGAAATGATGCTATATAAGGATTTAAGGATGATAAAAACCTGCAAGTTTGATACCTTCATTTATAATCTTTTGCCCTAATTCCTATTTTGGAATTTTTCGTTACAAATATGAATCTAGAATTACATTCAAGTCAAGATGCTTCAAATTTAAATGAAATGCTACCTGTTTTGGTTGTTGTTTAAAACAACGATACTTCTTGGAGCAGAGGTTGACTATAAAAAGCTGGGCTAATTTAGGTAAACTTTCACAGTTGAACAAAGAGGAGAGCTTTTCCCATGCATTTAATTTCATGTTCTTGTTTTTGTAGAATGCCAAAGGGGTGTTCTATAAGAATGGTTGTTCTCTAGCACTTTCAATAAAGACTTCATTGTCAAATTCTCTGATTGTTGCTGCTCTTCCTCTTGCTTCTCTAACTTCTTTGGAGTTAACACTGACAATTTTATTACCTGTTTTTAAAATTGTTTTTAAGGAAACGATTTAAGTGGACATGATGAGCTTTTACTACAAGAAGTATTAAATTCTGAAATTTGGTTGACGAGGGCTGGCAGTGCAGAGAGAATAAATGGAAGAAAATTGCAGATACATTAAACTTAATAGAATGTCCTGTGTTTGGAACAAACCAGAGGTCCACTAGAGAGCGATTCCAATATCTCTTCGAGAAGAGGAAATAAAAAAATAGAGAGGAAGAAAGAGCCAGCGGTATATCACCTGATATTACTTATATTGACAAACTTTTGGATGAGCTGATTGAACTTTTCGAGACAGCCAACACAGAGCAAGCAAATTCAGCAAAAAGAAAGCTAATAAGGTGTCTTTAGATGCCGAGAAAAGGTTGGAGATGCGAAGAGTGTCAATGGAGAGTATGGGAGAGTCAGCAAAGAGAAAATCAAGTGATCATAGAAAAGGGAAAGGAGAAAAGGTCGAGGAGAACTGGAAGTGACACATTAGAGTTTTTGAACGAAAAAATAAAAATTGATATTGAAGGGAGGTCCTGGTAGCGAGAAAGGGAGGAAAAGCGTCTGACAACCATCGAAAGTCAGTTGGAAAGGCAAAATGAGATGTTGGCGCAAATTAACGTACAGTTGCAGCATCAGAACAGTTTAATTGTGACACTGATGCAACATTTTAATGCTACACAATAATTTTAGATGTAAATTTTTATTTTCACCCGCATTTTCATATATAGTCATATGTAAGAATCATATTATAAAATTTTCTCTTGCTCCAACTTTTGTCTATAGTTATCTGTTTATCTACTTTTACATACTGATAATTGAATCTACAAAGTTTCTTATTACATTGTTTTCCTTGCAAATCAATGTTCCTTTATTGTTGTCATAGGCAAAAAGGTTTTAAATTTTCACTTTTATTTAATAGGTTTTATTTAATATTTGAATCACATTCATAAGAAATAGTCACAAGTATAATAATAGTAATTCGGAGATTGTTCTCAACTTTTTGTGATACCCCTCTACTCTAGTCAGAAATCACATCAACTTGTTGGTGCCGCCCCCCCCCCCTTTGGTCAGTGTATATATCAATGGTGAGCACCTCTATGAGCAAAGAAATTATATGAGAGTACAAATTCTGTTAGAAGTATCTTTTTCATTGCAATTGCTTTTATTTGATTCATGGATGTTGAAAATAATTTACAATATTTGATGGTTCAAGCTGAAAAAATTCTGACGTAGTACTACCGTATAAACAATTCCTAGCATTCTTTAACAAGGAGCATAATAAATACATCTCTCCAACAGCACTAAGCTGTATTTTCAAGTTCTGAAAAGAAACATAGCATTCAAGTTTAGCCTCAATTTTTCTTTGATGTTTCATTTGTATCAAATCATATTCTAGTTTGCTTTCCATTCGTGTAGTTCCTTCAATTTAGAAAGTTCATCAAGTTTAAAAAAAATTATTGTTTATCTTTCTCTGCCCACCCGTGAATCTTAAATGCAAAATAACTTCATCATGAATTTAAATCTTATGTATCTTATATACCCAGTTGTTATATAAAAAACTCTGAAGGTTGGAAATGGCTACTGACTCAGACACACATCGATAAGGAGTTGGTTAGCGAAGAAGGTCTGCATCCAGGAGAACGTCCAGCAGAAACAGTGAAATCGGAGACGCATGGGTGTCAATCAGCTTTTATGGAATGCAATGGATCCACTGGCAGAGTAACTGGGCGGTTTGTCAGTGAAAATGTGCTGAATCTGTCACATCGGTTCCTTTCGGAAGTGGAAGTAAGTCTTCTTTCAAAGGGTTAGAAATTTTCACCGACACCAACTGACCTAAACAAGGTGCAGCTCAAGGCGGATTTGAACATCTTAAGGAAGGATGCGTCTACGTTGGTTTTTTAGTGACACTGACTCGAACAATTTGGATAAGAATAGTCTTAAATTTAAATGTAAGTCCAGCTGGAGTCCTTCTAATACTGATCCTTTGCTAGTTCCTTTCTTTCTCAATTCGAAAAGGAGGTGCTGTCTGTCCAGGCGGAGGGTAAGTATCACAGTAACCTTTCCAGTGCTCCCACTCAGTGTTTGCTATATTCCGCTACGGCACATGCGTTTTTCCCCTACATTTCCCTACGGCTGTCTACTTATTTTCCCCTACTTTTCCCTACATTTCCCTACTTTTTTGCATATTCCCCTACAATCCGTACAAATATATGCAGAAATTATTCGAAAAACAACGCGTTAAGTGCCATTATTTTTGTTATAAACATTGAAACGTTTTCTATCACTGTTAAAAACGAAAACAAAATACAATATTCTGTGCCGTCCACAGCAGAAATAGACATGACGTCACCTGGTTCTGGCTATGCTTATAAAAGAAACACTTTGTGAACCATGGCACCATTTCATTTGGCAGGAGCTAGCATGCGCCAGTTTAGGGCAGGCAATGTAGGGTAGATTACAGGTATATTAATGACAATTGAAAAAATGATTTGAAATGAAGGTTTTAATTAACCAGATAGGTTTAGGGTTAACAAGTTGATGTGGGAAATTATACATTGTAAGGTTACTGATGCTGATGCCATGAAGAGCTTGCTTAAAACTACAGCCAACGAAAATAAGAAAGTTAGATATTGAAAAGTTAAATAGTACTACTCAAATGATATATGATTGTCAATGTTATCAATCTCCTTCTGAGTATACCTTTGCATATACGAGTTTCTAGCATTTGCATGCAAACGAACATGATGCTCATCAATGTCAAAGTTTGTTGTAAATTTTTCCGAGACTTTTACTATTGACTCTAACGTATTCACGGCAAGACAATTCCTCAACTTTGTTTTGTTTATATTTATCTTCGAAAATGTTCTTTCGACCGCTGCCGTACTTTGTGGTAGTGCAGTTACGTTAAGCATGAATAGTGCCAGACTTTCATATTCTTGGAGCTGTTTCATAGCTTTCCAAAAATCGTTAACGCTTTGGTTTTCCCAGCCACCAATCTTCACAACATCGTCAATTAATAATGATCTCCACTGACGATCAATGTCAAGAAGGTTGGAGTCTCCCTTCGACCGAGGCAGATGCTTTGCCAGGGTTCCTGCTGCTGTCTGTGCGGCTTTGTCTTTAACAATTACCCTTGGTGTAATGTCTTTCATGGCATTCAGGACGGGGTCTGAAACATCGACTCGTTTCAAAATCTGTCTCACTGCTTCCCTATACAAATTGCGACATCTCTTCAAAAAGCTTTCCTTCTCTTGTGGCCTCATTTCCTTCACGGTTTCACTTGCCATTATTCCAGGATAAACCTCACTGAGTGGGTGCCAATCCATTTCCTTGTCAACATCAACTGCCATTACGTCTTTTACTGTTGTCTTAAGGAAACTGTGGCAGAACACTTTCAGCACTCTCTCTACCTCAGGAAGTAAACTGTGAAGCTTGAAGGATTCTGACTGGAACATCGCGTTTAAACCAGCGAGATCACCAAGCACAAACTCCATAAATTCAATAGTTCCTTTGATGTATGGGGACTGCAATGCCTGATGTATTCTTTCTGCTGCAGGAGACTTTGCATCCATGATCTCTGATGTAAAATATAGAAGTAATGCAGGCCATTGTTGCAAGATACGCGTTACACATTGTGACAATGAAAGCCAACGTGTTTGGCATGGCTTCAGAATCTTGTGGGGCTGACATTGAACAAAATGCTGAAACTGCTCAAAACTTTTCTGTCTATTTGGCGAGTTTTTGAAATAATTATAGACATCATGAACCAGTTGTTCTGCTGTTTGTGAAAGACATTCACATGCGTGACTTACAACGAGATGAAATGAATGGCAAAAGCATTTCAAAACATATATATCACGAGCCACACTTTTGATTCGTGTAAGCACAGAGTTGCTTTGTCCTTGCATCAGGTTCTCGCCATCAGATGCATAGCCTACGACTTTTTCCCAGCCAATGCCATCTTTCTTAAGGGCTGCTTCCAGCGAGTTGAAGAGACCATCTGAATCGCCTTGTTCAACAGGTATCAAGCGATAAAGGTATGTTGCTGGATCCATTTCATCCAAAAGGCGAACATTGACACAGAAGATTTTCTTCATTGTTATGTCTGTTGCCTTGTCGCACAATAGTGAAAATCCAGTTCCATTCTTCATCTTTTCAATCAATGTTTCATGAGCGTTGACAGCAAGACATTCTGTCAACAAATATGTCCCTTTAGTTGCACTGCAGGTCATACCATTAATTCCTTTCGAATCATTGGCGATGCAATGAAGAGTCTCCACCAGCTCATTTAGGAGGTTGAAAGAAAGATTCTTCCTTGCTAATAAAGCCACTGTGTTGAGCTCAGCCTTTACTCTCGGGTATGTAGCGGCAGAGACAAATGCTGTAACTGGTCGATTTGTTTCCACAACTTTTGCATTGTTTTTATGCTGGCCTGACTTTGTGTGTGAAATCAATTCTGATTTCCCTACAGCGAGATCCTTTTTGCAAAAATTGCAATACGCTTTACCATTATGATATTTTGATGCGGACAGCCAGCCTCCAGCCCATTCTTCCTTCTCCCATTCTCTTCTATACTTCTGAGCTCGATATTTTTTTTCTTTCGACATTTTGCTGCACTTTCTGAAATCAAGCTCCAAGTTAATATAGCTATTCCTGTTTGATTCCTTTCCTTCAAAATATGCGTTTTTACGATTGCAGTTTGTCCCCAAAGAATTTCGCGAAAACAAAAGTGAAACATGTCGGAGGCTCTAAAAGCAAAGCCATTAACAACTCTCACATAGGAGAGAAAAACAGTGGCAAAATAACACCCAAAGTTAATGACCGAAATAACGCTATTTAGGAGACCACCAAAAATAACACATGTGATGTCTAAAGATCTCAACACCCTGGCGAGAAGATAAAAACTAGCTTATTTCCGCTAAACAATAGCAATTGACGCCTTGCATTTTCTGAACTAAAACAGCTGCTCATTAATAGCTTTGACGATAGCGACTTTTAAAGGAGAGAGAGATTTCGATCCAAACCAAAAATATCGGAACAGCTTATTTCCCCTACGAATAACAAAAAATTCCCTACACCTGCCCATTTTCCCCGTAGGTTTTCCCTACTCCCTACATAGTTAGATTTTCCCGTACTGTAGGGGCATTTCCATACGTGTGGGAGCACCTTTCCTCTTCTGAACTTACTGCGTTAAATAATCTTAAATGTGATAGGAACATAGTTATCAAGGAAGTGGACAAGGGTTCAGCGGTTGTAGTTTGGGACAGGGGGGATTACTTAGAAGAGGCTAACCGGCAATTAGGTGATAGGCAAGTTTACGAGGAGATTGAGGTGGACCACAAGATAGAATTGGGTAAGGCCGTTAACAATAGGATTAATGAGTTAAGGGTGGAGGATCCCGGGTTAAAGGAAGTGACTGATTTTCTTAAAGTTAATGAGGGGAAACTAGGTAGGTTCTATTTGTTACCTAAGATTCATAAGGGATTAAGTGGGTTTAACGGTCGACCAGTCATTTCCAATTGTGGCACCGTTACAGAAAATATATCGGAATATCTAGATCACCACCTCAATCCACTGGTAAGCCTCGGTAGGTCTTACATTAAGGATACTAATCATTTCTTGTCTAAGTTAGATGAAATAGGTAGGATACCAGAGGGGGCTATACTGTGCACAGTTGATGTTGTAGGACTCTATCCTAGCATTCCACATGGGGAGGGTCTGGAAGCCATCAGGGAAGAATACCAAAACGCTGGATAGAAGGGAAAACCCAAATGTGGCTACTGATACCCTAGTGGGATTGGCATCTCTGGTTCTCGAAAGCAACTACTTTCAATTTAATGATAGGTTTTATAGACAGAAGTTAGGCACCGCTATAGGAACTAAGTTTGCTCCAGCTTATGCAAACCTCTTTATGACTGGGTTGGAAGAAAGATTGTTGAGGGAATCAGTGGACACACCCATTGTCTGGATGAGATTCATCGATGATATTTTCTTTATCTGGACACATGGCGAGGAGAAGCTTGAGACCTTCATCAACTTTCTTAACAGTAGCCACGATACCATTAAGTTTACAGGGGAGCACTCCAGGGAGAGTATAAGTTTTCTAGATGTTAAGGTTAGTGTAAGTGAGGGGGAGTCCTAACGACAGACTTGTTTTGTAAACCTACTGATGCACATCAGTATTTACATAAGAAGTCTTGTCACCCATGGCATACCAAGAAGGCAATACCTTTTGTCAGGCTTTAAGGTTACGTAGGCTTTGTTCCGACGATTGCCAGTTACGGGATAGGTTAAGGGATTTGGCTGGATGGTTAAAGGCAAGAGGGTATGAGGAATCATTTATAACAGAACAGATAGATCAGGCACGTAAGCAGGATAGGGTCACATTACTGGATAAGGCTAATGGGAAACAAGATCACAATGGGAGTGGGCGGTTTCCGTTGGTTACCACTTACCATCCAGCCTTGAATAATTTGGGGAAGGTGGCCGGGAGACTCAATTCTATGCTGACGATATCGGAAGGGCATAGGAAGGTGTTTCCTCAGCCACCTTTGATATCATTTAAACAATGTAAGAACATTAAAACTTTACTAGTTAGGGCGAAACTTTATAATGAGGGGGCAGGTACCACGCATAATAGGGGTTGTACTCCATGTGGCAAGTCTCGATGTCTCGATGTCGAGTGTGTAATGTTATGTGTGACAGTGATACTTTAACTTCCCATATAACTGATAAGGAATATAAGATAAATTTTCCGTTTAAATGTGATTCGTCCAATATTGTGTATCTTATGGAATGTAAAGTATGTGATGTACAGTATGTGGGTAGCACTTACACGCCGTTTAGGCTTAGGTTTAATAACTACAAGGTGTGCAATCGTAAGTTTATCGGGGGCTCTTCAGGTATCTCTCAGGCTGATTTTTTCCGGCATTTTGCAGGAAAGGATCATCATGGGTTTCTCGAAGATATAAAAGTTACTATTATAGATAGACTTAATGGGAATAGTAGGATACTTTTTCTTTTTCTTGGACTTTTCTGCATGCTATACCATCTGCTATCGCACTTGTTCTATTGTTCTTTTATCTATTGTCTTTTATCCATCTTTTCTCACCTCCGGTTGGGCTTAGAAACTATCATTATGTTCTTAAATTAGCTATTATTGTTCTTGCTTGTAAAATGTGTTACCTTTGTTCTTTTGTTTCGTATTCCTTATTTTACGCTCCAGATGTATGTGTTAGTTATTCTGAAGAAGCTTATAGGGAAACGTCAACCAAGTTGTTTTTTTATTGAGTATCTATTTATATTTTTAAAGAACTTTAAAGTTAGGAGCTATTGAATATATATATATATATATATATATTTATATTTGCTAACGTATTGAGCACTGTGCTACGGAAGTATCAAAAGACAAATTTCTAAATTTGCTAAAAGCTAAGGCTTGTTGAGCACTCTCTGATAATCCGCAATGGAGAAATTCACCTTCGAATACTCAACAAAGAATATTCCTCTACCATCACGCAACGACTACCTACAGCGCCTAATCGAAAAGACCGAGCAGTTTCTCCATTTCTGAACAAACTTAAAGACGACACCAAACGCATCAATGACGAAACCAAACTGATTACCTCTGCTGACAAAACAACAAACTTCTACAAACTCGAGCCAGCAACATATAACGACCTCCTGCACCAAAACATCACAAAGTCTTACAAACAAGCACAACCCAGCACCACAAAGGAAATCCATGCACAAAACAAAATCATCGCAGCAAAACTGGGTATCAACGACAGAGTAGACTCTACAGCCAACAAAGATGCATTCATCACACTTAAAGACCACAAACCAAACTTCACAAACAAACCAGCCTGCCGGCTAATCAACCTTACCAAGTCTGAGATAGGCAAAATCAGCAAGAGGATACTCGATCAAATCAATCACAAAATCACCAATTCGCACAAATTCAATCATTGGAAGAACACAACATCGGTAATCGAATGGTTTAAAGCCACCGAAAGCAAACACAACAACACCTTCATCAGCTTCGATGTTGTAGACTTCTACCCTTCAATCAGCCAAGAACTCCTAAACAGAGCACTCGACTTCGCCTCAGACTATGACAATATCACAACTGACGAATGTAACATCATCATTCATGCCAAAAACTCCATCCTTGTTTACAAAAATCAACCATGGAAAAAGAAAAATAACACCACGTTCAATGTTACAATGGGCAGCTACGACGGTGCTGAAACATGCGAGTTGGTTGGAAGCTTTCTGCTGTCACAACTACAACACCTCGACATCAATGTAGGACTATACCGAGACGACGGACTAGCCATTTCAAACTCACCACCAAGAGTCACCGAAAATATCAAAAAGAAAATATGTCAAATTTTTAGCCACAATGGACTACGCATCACGATAGAAGCCAACAAACAGATCATCAACTTCCTAGACGTCACCCTCAATCTGAAAAAAGGTACCTTCCAGCCATACACAAAGCCTGACACCGTCCTTCAGTATGTCCACCGCGAGAGCAACTACCCAACAACCACCACAAAACATATACCAATCGGCATCAACAGACGTCTGTCATCACTTTCCTCTGACAAAGCATCATTCGACCAAGCCACGCCACCATACCAAAAATCACTCAACGAAAGCGGATACAAATACACCCTACACTACGAACCAACTTCTAATACCACAAGAAAAAACAGAAAACGGAGCAACATACTTTGGTATAACCCCCCCATTCAGCAAAAACGTCAGCACCAACATCGCACACAGATTCCTCAACCTCATTGACAAACATTTCCATAAAGACCACAAACTCAGAAAAATCTACAAGCGCAACACAATAAAGATCAGCTACAGCTGCATGAACAACATCAAGCAAGCCATTGACAGTCACAACAAACGCATCCTAAAATCCAACGACACCAACACCACCCTGGAAAACACCAATGTCAACAAAACATGCAACTGCCGACAAGCGAACACATGTCCACTCAACGGGAACTGCCTACAATCATCAGTCATTTACCAAGCCACCGTCACACGCAGAGACATTGACACTACAGAAACATACATCGGACTTACAGAAAACGAATTCAAGACAAGATATAGAAATCACACCGCATCTTTCCGTCACACAAAACACAGGAATTCCACAGAACTCAGTAAATACATCTCGACCCTAAAAGACAATAACATCGACCACTCCATTTCCTGGCGCATCCTCTCAAAAAAGCCATCCTACAGCAGCTCAAACAAAAGATGCAGCCTTTGCCTTAAAGAAAAGACCCTCATTATCTGCCACCCCGAATTATCAACACTCAACAAACGAAACGAACTCGTATCTTCTTGTCGCCATAGAAACAAAACACTATTATGTAACACCTGAAACCCTTTATGTACCGCCCCTAATTCACCTTTTGTATAACCTCACACATTATGTAACACATTAATCGTAAGCTTATCGGGGGCTCTTCGGGTGTACCTCAGGCTGATTTTTTCCGGCATTTTGCAGGGAAGGATCATCATGGGTTTCTTGAAGATATAAAAGTTACTATTATAGATAGACTTAATGGGAATGGTAGGATACGTGAAAGTTTCTGGCAGTATAAGTTAGAAACTTTTGCGCCCCGGGGCCTTAATATTAGGTTAGTTGACACATAGTTTTATTTTTATTTCCTATCTTTTTGTTTATTTTCTCCTTGTTACTTTTGTTTATTTTTATTTTTTCCACGTTTTCTATCTACTTTCTTTCTTTTCTTTGCATTCTATATTTATTATATTTATTTACCTAGTTTCTTATATTTTTTTTGGGACAGACAGCATTTACCGTTCCTTTTCCTTGGACCTTTCTGCATGATATACCATCTGCTATCACACTTGTTCTATTGTTCTTTTATCTATTGTATTTATCCATCTTTTCTCATCTCCGGTTGGGCTTAGAAACTATCATTATGTTGTTAAATTAGCTATTATTGTTCTTGCTTGTAAAATGTGTTACTTTTTGTTCTTTTGTTCCGTATTCCTTATTTTACGCTCCAGATGTATGTGTTAGTTATTCTGAAGAAGCTTATAGCGAAACGTCAACCAAGTTGTTTTTTTATTGAGTATCTATATATATATATATATATATATATATATATATATATATATATCTGGAATCTGGAATATATATATATATATATATATATCTATTCAAAAGCTCTAGACTGTAATGTTTTTTAAAAAATTTAAATAGATGATCAGTAAAAAAACAACTTGATTAACGTTTCACAATATGCTTCTCCAGAATAACCTTCACTTACATTTGGAGCGTAAAATAAGGAATACAAAACAATAGGACAAAAGAACCCATTTTACAAGCAAGGACAATAATGGCTAATTATACGACACAAGTAAACTTTCTAGGCCCAGCTGAAGGTGAGAAAAGCGGAATAAATACAATAGATAAAAGAACAAAAGAGAGGTGCGAAGGCAGATGGTTAACTACCCAGGAATGCACAAAAACGAGAAATGTCTTTTGTTCTTTTATCTATTGTATTTATTCCGCTTTTCTCACCTTCAGCTGGGCCTCAGAAAGTTTACTTGTGTCGTATAATCAGCCATATATATATAATTGTCGTATATATATATATATCCAGAAGATTGTTTGCTGTGATAGAAAATTTTGAAATGAGTGAGCTCAGGCCAGCTAGACGGCTAAGCTCGAAAATTCTTGCACAAGCATTAAAAACTTCTGTCGTTCCCGTAGTTGCTCGTTCTTATTCGATCGTTAGTCTGCGGGCTCTTTGGAACGTGCATCAAAGAGATGAAAGTAAGGCTGAAAGTCTCATCGCCTTGAAGCGAAGGCAGCTTGAAATGCTATTACAGCGAAACGACTCGATAATCGTCATATGGAGTTGCATAACTGGCATTGAAAAGAAGAAAAACTGAAAGTGATCAATCCCATGAAGGGCAGCAATTGATAGGAACAGCGGATATTTTGGAAGAAACCCAAGAAACAGAGTGGGACGATTGCGAAAACAGCCAAGTAAAACCAGATGTGGTTCCTTTGGACGTCAAACCTGGCATAAGCTTTTGGATAGTGGTTGACGTTCCAAGCTCAAATATCAAAACCATCGAAAATCAGATCGAACAACTGATTTTAACGTCCAGCCTTGACTTGGAATGTAAACCCATAAGAGCCAGGGCTTGTGGAGAAACAAATTCATACTATGCATTGACTCTTTGCACTGTCATCAAAGATCACAACCTGGGTTATGCAATGAATCTTGCAAGTAAAGGTATGCACATTTCACATTCGATCTCTATAATGTCTTTACAAAATGCCTAGCATTATTCATCTTTTTGTCTAAGAGACGCTTTCATCTTTCAGATTTTTACAACGATTCCTGCAAAAATGGTACCAACTTGCCTTGAAGGATTGCTTTCCACAAAAGGCCAAGAAGCTGTGTTGCGTCGGCAAGGCTGACTCTGGCAAGAGAAGCTGGTTTGCGCCATACGAAGGTATAATATCAAGGGAAAAGTTAGCCTCTGTAACAAGAGACAGGCACTTTTCGGCCAGCATGCTCAGTGACGACACGGAGTGCTTGATTGTCGATGAATGGCCACCAGATGCGCTGAGTGCAGACGACGCGAAAAGGATCCTGCAAGGAGGATATATTGCTCTACCACAGAAGCACAAAGAAGCTAAGCATGTCGTTTACTGCTTTGGGGTTTACATTACATGCAACTCAATACCTTCGTTTACAGAAATCGATGACGCTGCTATTCAGACACGGTTGGCTGTATTCAAAACAAGATCTTTGAAGGAAAGAAATCCTCACGCAACAAACTACCTGAGGAAAAACTGCATGCAATGCTTCCATTGGTGCGCCAATGAATTACGCGACACCCCATTGTGGGAAGTCGAGGAAATTGAAAGAGCGGAGCAGCAACACCATGATGAGGGTGCCATTTTTAACGATTTCAATGAAGGGCAATCATCAAGGATGATTAACATTGAAGAAATAGAAAAAGTTCAATTCTCGTAGAGCATTATAATTGCAAACGATGAAGCAACAGCTGAGCACCCTCAAGGAGCAGTGCCAACTGAAAATTATTGACCAGATCATCTTGGACGACGAAGACGAGAATCCGAACTGGGTGAGGGAGGAAAGTCGCTGTTTCGTCACTTTTGGGCCCATCAATGTATTTTCATACCACAAAGCTGTGTTTCTTTTGATCACTTCTAAACCAAACTGGGATTTATTGGATGCAACGGATGAAGACTTGGAAAGATTCCAAAGAAGACGACTACTTTCCTGGAAAAAGCCCGATTCCATGTATGATGCCTGGCTTCTCATCGAAGGAACGCCAAGACCAGAATTTGATATCAAATTGTTTTCGGAAACATTTCCTCGATGGAAAGAACTCTTGAGGGAAACGTACCGTGGTATCAGTCAGCTTCCCACGCCGATCAACGAATCGATTGATTCAAATAATGACAAGACTGCCAGTGACGACGAGAGCTTCTTTAAAACGCAAAAAACGCCAAAAAAGCGTCCACGAACTATGATTGTTCAAAGGTGAAGAAAACATCTGAAGTTATCAAGCGACGAAGAAGAATAAACCTTTGTTTTCAAATGCCTTTTGAGTTATATTAATTTTTATATCTTGTAGTTCATCATAAACTTGTAGTTTTATATATTTAAAAAAAATGTTGTTGAGTTGAAAAGTTTTCTTCGATGACATCAAATCTTAATAAAGGGATGAATTACTACAATCATATAGAATATACGTAGTACAAATATAAAAATCAATATGAACTAAAGACTTTCATTAAAATATTATCAAAAAATACTTTTGGCTACACATAAAGATTTTACTTTTTCGCCAAACCAAGGAGCGACAAGTAACTAAGATGAGTTCAAATGAGTTGGGATGAGCTAGAGTGAGCCAAAGTGATGTAATGTGACGAAACAGAGACCAGCCTCTTTCTTTGCTCTACTTTGGCTCACTCCTACTCCCTGCAACTCATTGTAAATTATCGGTGCTCCTATTTGCTCAGCCTTTGCGAGAAAACTTAAGTGTCTTTTGACGAAATTAAACGAGGTCAATCTCATTTTGGTGTAAAACAGATACTTTTTGATAATTAAATATAACAATTTAGTTAAGTTAGATATAAGAAAAATATAACATATATAACAATAATTTAATTAAATATAACAACAATAATTCAATTAAGAAGAAAATTATTTCCAACCAATTTTTTTCTTTATTTCCAACCAATCTTTAACACAAGAATACAGAAAGGTTATTACAATACTGACAAGGTGATTATTTAAGTCACTTTTTAGCAAGCAGTTCTGCTCTTTTTTTTAGAGAATCAGGGGTCTGTTTGCTATTGAATTTAAATCTAGGATCCTTAAGCATAGCAGTCCACTTTCCAAATCCATAAACTTTCAAACTTTTTTTTAGAAAAAAAGTCCTCCTCTGGAGTAAATGGCACCCTTCTGCTGACGACTGGCTTTGCTTTCAACTTGTCAGCATTGCAATCTGGGGGCGAGTAAGCTCTACACGATTCGTTACCCGCTTCGTCGAGATAAACGCAAATTGTTTCTTTCCGATTTCTTCCTGGCGTTATTTGCTGGTGCTGTTCGGTTTCTTCCAAGCAGCAGTCTTGATCAGACGAATTTTTGTTGTCTAGAATGATTCTTTTTAAACTTCTATCAACTTCTTTGTTCTGCAACTTTTTCATCACCGATTTGGCATTTACTGCAATTTCGCGTGAATTGCCCTTTTGATACTTTTGATAGTTGAGAACTGTGTTTTTGGTCTCCGCTCACGACTTCTTGCTCTTCGGCAGAAAGTTTACGCGAGCTCTCCGTCTCAACAATCTGACGAAATCTGGTCGGATGAACGTATTTCCTGATTGCCTGAAAAACGAGTTCTGACATCAGGTTACTTAACTGTTTAAACTGTGTTCCATTTCTTGTGACCAGTACATATTCGCACTGAGGGTTCAACAGAGGCCTAACATGACAAATATAGTCGTCAAGGAGTCGTGTGCTTGTCTCATCAAGTATCAATGAATCAAAGGTGTACTGTTGTGCAGTTTTAAACTCAGTCTGGTCCACAAACCCATTATTCTCCCGCGACTTTTCAAACATTGATACTGTTAGAAATTGATACGTCATTGGACGTGATCCTTTCACTCTTGTAAACATATACACAGCTACAAATCGAGTGGCAAATGTAAGGTCCGCAGGTGTAATGGCAGTCAAAGGATAGCCTTTACAATTTGTCAACACATCTTTGTAGCGTGGAAGATGGTACGGTATAACTCTCTCCATTTCTTCCATTGTCGCCCACTGATTACAGCCAGAAAGGACTTCGATCGACAGGTTTTTTGACCATTCCCTGATTTTCCTTTTAGCCAGTGATTTTTTTCCTCGGTTTATGTAAACTTCAGAAACCGCCAAATTGCCAAGCACTGTTGTCCATAATCCACTGGATTTACGAAAGTCGATCAAATCTGTGATTGCTTGTAAATACCCAAATTGAGCTGAGCTGCCTAGGCCCCATTCTTTTCCGATATGCTCGATAAAACTGCATATAAGTCCTGCGGATCCTATGCTGTAGTCCACAAGCTGTTCTGTGAGATTGTCTTCATCATCTTCGCTGCAAAATTTCAAGAATTTCATTACACGAGTAGCATTTTGTGTTGCCTGTGCTGCTGACAGTCCCCCGCCACAAACAGCACAAAGCCAATCAACATACTGCTTTCCAACCCCTTCAGAGATTGAGAAATGTGGCCTTTTAGTTGTATCTACACGTCTTCTGGCACTTTCGATGTGTTTGTGACTTCTCTGGGTACTCTGTTCAGCCGACCTTTCAATAACTTTATCACTCGGCTTCTCATCGAAAAAATAATACCATCTGTGCTTGGTGTCTATGTGTTTTCGGTAACCTCTTTTGCTGAAAAATGTACGATTCTCGCAAAATTCTACCGGACAGCGAAAGGTTTTATCCTTCGTTTCACGGAGTATGACAACACGTTTCTTACTGTGTGCCCCTTCGACCTTTGACCAATCCATTCGCACATTTTGGTATTTCTCTTTTCGAGACAAAATCGAGCATTTCAACCCTTTTTATTGACAACTTAGAAACAATTGCACACAGATTCTTTTCACGGAAAAAGTTAAATTTTCTCAATGGTATTGTTAGATATGCATATGTTTAAAGCGTATGATAAAGCGCAATTTTATACTTGAACAAGATCCATTGTAAAAACGCATACAGCACTTGTATTCAAATGTCCCCAGTAGAAACACAGGGAATCTAGAATGGCCAATTAGGTCACTTTTCAAGGAACGCCACACTCATTGGGAACTATGTGATCACAAGAGGACATAGAAACCCCCAACAAATCACAGTGATCAAGGAACGTGGCATCCCTCGAATATGTTCATTGGATAAAGAAACAGTGCACATTGTAAATATTAGTCACCAGAGACATCTGAGTTCGCTTGGTGCAAGGTCCATAACATTGTTCTTCTTCCCCTGAAAATTTCTGTCTAAAGGACGGGGGCATACTTTATACAAATACTGTAATACTCAGAAGTATACTTGCATATATAAAAAAATGTCTATACAATTTATTGAAATTTTCCTATATAAACATAAGCGTGAGCAACCCTCTCTCTCAGTGAATCATATATTGCATTAGAGAGATATAAATATATATATATATATATAGATGATCAGTAAAAAAACAACTTGATTAATGTTTCGCAATATGCTTCTTCAGAATAACCTTCACTTACATTTGGAGCGTAAAATAAGGAATACAAAACAATAGGACAAAAGAACACATTTTAAAAGCAAGGACAATAATAGCTAATTATACGACACAAGTAAACTTTCTAGGCCCAGCTGAAGGTGAGAAAAGCGGAATAAATACAATAGATAAAAGAACAAAAGAGAAGCGTGGAGGCAGATGGTTAACTACCCAGGAATGCACAAAAACGAGAAAGGGTGAATGCTGTCTGTCCCTACCATGAAGATTAGAAAATAATATTATGTGGAAATAATAAATAGCTGTGAAAAGGAGAAAATAATCCAAGAGATTGGAAATAAAAATAAAACTATGTTCAACTAACCTAATATTAAGGCCCCGGGACGCGAAAGTTTCTAACTTATACTGCCAGAAACTTTCACGTATCCTACCATTCCCATTAAGTCTATCTATAATAGTTACTTTAATATCTTCGAGAAACCCATGATGCTCATTCCCTGCAAAATGCCGGAAAAAATCAGCCTGAGGTATACCTGAAGAGCCCCCGATAAACTTACGATTGCACACCTTGTAGTTATTAAACCTAAGCCTAAACGGCGTGCAAGTGCTACCCACATACTGTACACCACATACTTTACATTCCATAAGATACACAACATTGGATGAATCACAGTTAAACGAAAAATTTATCTTATATTCCTTATCAGTTATATGGGAAGTTAAAGTATCACTGTCACACATAACATTACACACTTGACATCGAGACTTGCCACATGGAGTACAACCCCTATTATGCGTGGTACCTGCCCCCTCATTATAAAGTTTTGCCCTAACTAGTAAATCTTTAAGGTTCTTACATCGTTTAAATGATATCAAAGGTGGCTGAGGAAACACCTTCCTATGCTCTTCCGATATCGTCAGCATAGAATTGAGTCTCCCGGCCACCTTGCCCAAATTATTCAAGGCTGGATGGTAAATGGTAACCAACGGAACCAGCCCACTCCCATTGTGATCTTGTTTCCAATTAGCCTTATCCAGTAATGTTACCCTATCCTGCTTACGTGCCTTATCTATCTGTTCTGTTATAAGTGATTCCTCATACCCCCTTACCTTTAACCATCCAGTCAAATCCTTTAACCTATCCCGTAACTGGCGATCGTACGAACAAATCCTACGTAACCTTAAAGCCTGACTATAGGGTATTGCCTTCTTGGTATGCCATGGGTGGCAAGACTTCTTATGTAAATACTGATGTGTATCAGTAGGTTTACAAAACAAGTCTGTCGTTAGGACTCCCCCTCACTTACACTAACCTTAACATCTAGAAAACTTATACTCTCCCTGGAGTGCTCCCCTGTAAACTTAGGGCTGATTTATACGTCGCGCTTATCTCGCACCGAATGAAATACTTTGCCTCTTCAAAATCTAAGTATTGATTAGATTCATCATTAGCACGGCGTATAAATCCAATTTGCAATTTAGCTCGATACAAATGCTAGGTGCGACTCAAGTTCGTCATGATCAGCCGTGCTACACAACCAAAGCGCGAGTTGGCTTTAGACGTCGCGCTTTTGATGACTTGAATCAAATAGTGTTTTTTCCAGTCCGTCAAATACATTAGTTGCGCAAGCGCAGTGGTGCTAAGTTTTTGTTGGCGCCAAAGTATAGTTGGGTTGTTCTTGCTTCTTGTATTCATCTCTGAAGGAAAATGGCAGAAGCAGACGTGTATGTAAGCAATAGCGTGGATTGCGGCAGCGAAAGTTAGGAAGCTGGCGTGGAATCCGAAATTTTTAATGAGGACGAAAGAGGGAGTTTTGGGTCAGAAAGTGAAGCGGAAGAGGCATGTAATGTGTTGTTTGAAAAGCGAAAGAAAAAGGCCGGGAAGAAGTCATCATGGCCAATGGACATAACAAACGACCTAGTGGACGTTATCTGCGATAATGAGTATTTTCGCAAAAAACTGATTTTTACAAACACAAAGACTAGCAAGAACGGAGAAATTTATTTGAAGGTAATTTGAATTTTTTGTGTATTCTCAGCGTGATATTACAATATTATAATTATTTTAACAACTCATGTAATAAACAAAGCTGAATGACTCATGGAAATAACCCAGAGAGGGCTTTCGAGCCATGAGCCATTTTAGTTACATGAATTTGATCGATATATAACTCATAGGTTCTAGTATTTTGAAATCAGGAATTTCTATCTTTTGAAATGGAATTCCAAATATCAACACCAGAATTTGTTATAGAACCTTTACCATAGCTTGTTGTAAAGGATGGTTTGAAAAATTTCCCTGATGTAGCATGCCTTGTTTTAAAGTTATGAATGTCTTTGGATTTTTTTTAATAATTTCCCAAAAGTAGTATTATAAATGTTACTATTTAAATTGTACATAATTTTAGCACATTTGAATTTATAACAATCTTCAAGATCAAGAGGGTTTAGATATTTGAAAAGAGGTTCACTGTGCTCAGTTTTACTTTTAAATGTTATTAATCTTATGGCTTTTTTATTTTTTTATTAATTGGGTCAAGAGTGGTTTTAGATGCATTTCCCCAATTTAAAAGACCGTAAAGAATATTTGGTAGTACAAATGCATTGTATATGTTTAGCAATACTCTTTGTGGAACAAATTGTCTTACTTTACTTAAAATGCTGATTCCTTTTGCAACTTTTGTGTTTACATTTTGAGGTAATCAAAGAGGTGGAGAAACGTTGCCAGGCTAGGAGACAAGAATACAAGTTCAGCCTTGTCCAAACTAGAAATAAGTTCAAGAAGTGCGTGAGTGAGTGCAAGAAGGCTGCCTTAACCTGCAAATCTGCATCTGGCATAAAGCGATTTCAGGAGGACAGGGACTATGGAAAATGGTTTAATCAACTGCTGCCTCTTGTCAAGTCCAGAGAATCTTGTCAGCCAGAGCAGGCCATTGAACCATCAACTTGTTCACATGACAGTCAAGAAGGAAGTCCAACCTCAACTGAAGTGAATCATGTAAATGAAGAGGGGGGCTACAACAACAATGAGTTTGGCCAAGGTCCTTCACCAGAGACCTCCTCAGGAACTTCAACTCCCACAAGAGCAAATCTTCCTTCAAAGAAGAGGCCATTTGTTCCCATCAAAAAGGCAGCTGGAAAAAAGGAAAAGCTTGATGATCTGGTAAAAATAACATCAAAAGCAATCCTTGAGGTCACTGAGCAGCTAAAAAAGGACCCAATGGCTGACATGCTAGCATTTCTTGAGAGAGAGAATCAAAGATCAAGAGAACATGAAATGAGATTACTCACAATGATGTTCAATGGAAATCAAGCACAGCAGCAATTCCAACCACCAGTTCCACAGCCTCCTCCTTATCAACATTTCCCCCAAAACATGCAGCAGTCATACAGTATGGATCCAAGACAACAATTTCGACAAGCATTTACTCCACAAGATAATTATCCTCCAAGGAATCAAAACTTTGAACATCAATCCCAGTCAGATGATTTATTTCAGCTATAAACATTTAGAATCACATCATATTTCAGTTTCAGTTTTCAGTTTCAGTTTCCATTCATCTATCAATTAATCCTAAATCCAATCTACAAGTAATTACAAAAGAAACATTATTTAATACAAACTACAATGTACAACATAAGAACATAAGTAGTGTATAAATAGTGTCAAAGTGGCTCCAGAAATCACAATTGTCAAGAATTATAATTGAAACTTTGTCAGTTTTCCAAAGCTGATGCAGCTTACTCTCCATCCCCTAATAGTAGGGGGGACTTATTAAAAAGAGGCAGTTGGAAATTTGCCCAGGATAAATAATTGTGGAGGGTGTTAATAAATGGAAATGGGTTGATTTTGTCATGCAGCGCTTAAATAGGGGTGTGATGTTAATAGTTGGGGGGTAACATTAACTTTTTTACATTTTGTTGAAAAGATATTTCGATACTAAAAGATACTATACCAATTCATATAACAAGGAGGAAAAATGTAAACAACCTATCAGCGTTCTGCTCTCAAATGGGGTAAAAGCCAATCAGTGCTTCTAATAGCCCCTTGAATCTTGCAAAATATCAAAAATAGCTGCCAAAAGCCTTTGGGGTGTTGTCTAATAAATGGGGGTGGATGGAAAAAAGCATTTTTTTCCTTTTTAGGGGGGTTTTAATAAATGGAAATAGATGGTAATTTTGTAAAATTTTGGAGTTAGGGGGGATACTATTTAGGGAGGGAGAGTATTGAAAGTATGGGAGCTTTGCATCCCCTAAACTTGCTGCTTTTCTAAAAATAACTTGTCTTTCAAATAATCACGAACCTGTGCTGCAGAACGATTTGTATCTCTTAGAGGTCTGCATTGCCTTATCATAAGAAGGTCTTGGACTTCTTCTTGTGTACGTCTTTGATTTGATGCTGAATCTTTGGAGAGGTCCCATTGCCTTTGAGCCAAATCTCCTTGTTCGATGCAAATGTTATGTAGTACTACACAAGCTAGTGTAACTGCACGTACTGTTTCCTTATCATTCTCAGACTTCCTGAGCAAGACTCTCCATCGACCTTTCAGTTGTCCATATGCACACTCTGTTACCATGCGTGCACGACTCAACCTATAATTGAAATAGCTCTGCTCTGGCATCAGTGTAGCATTTGTGTAATGCTTCAGCAGCCAAGGCTTGAAGGGGAAGGCAGAATCTCCCAGGATTAAAGGTGGAATACTGACGCCATTCTCATGATGGGCAATAGGTGGAAAGGCTGTACCTTCAGCTAGTTTGGTATAAAGGTTTGTTGCTTGAAAGATTATGGCATCATGTGAATTGCCAGGCCAACCAGCACTTGCCCATATAAATCGATATTTGGCATCTACCATTCCCATTAGAACGATTGAGTAGAAATTCTTAAAATTATGAAATTCTTTACATGACTCTTGGCCACCAGGTGGGCACTTAATTGGTATGTGACACCCATCAATTGCAGAATATGCAAAAGGAAACTGCCATTCTTGTTCCATTTCTTTCATTTTCTCATTCAGCGTGTCCTTGCTATGTGGAAATTTGGCCTCAACAAATTCTTCCCATAAATTTTCAATGATTGCCTTAGCTACCTCTCTCACTATGTTGCACACAGTTGTTTCACCGACACCAGCTAGCTCTGAAATGGTATTGTAGTAGTCTCCTCTACTGAGTCGATACAAGCAAATTGCTAGTCTCATCTGGGATGGAATTGGTTCTTCTGTGACGCTCTCCTTCGTTAAATCATCCTTGATTCTATCATGAATTAAGGAAAATGTTTGCCTAGTCATTCTAAATGTCTTTTTAAACCTTTTCTCGGAATATACTGTCCAAACGAGGTTCCACCAACCAGTGTTTCGCTGCAACCTACGGCATGATCTTATCCTAGGCCTAATAGGCACTGCAACTGCTTGTTGTAAACCAGTAAGAATCAACTGTAGCAAAAAAAGAATCCGCAAAAGCCTACACCGTCTTCTGTTCATCAAATTAATCATCATTGCTTGCATATTCTGTCGTCTTCTCCTGGCTCCAATAAGCGACTTCAGAAGAAGCACTTTCTTTAGATGCGTGAAGGGCGCCATACGTGATTTGTCTTTGCTTCGAGTGTTTTCAGTTTATTGGTTCCCTGTGGCTGGCAACTCGCAGAAGTGTATTTTGCTATTGGCACGACGCAAGTTCATCGTCTAAATCAAAATCAAACTCCTTTGTCGCGCCAAACTCGCGCTTTCGTCGGTTCTAATTATATTAGATTTGGTGCGAGATAAGCGCGACGTATAAATCAGCCCTTAATGGTATCATGGCTACTTTTAAGAAAGTTGATGAAGGTCTCGAGCTTCTCCTCGTCATGTGTCCAGATAAAGAAAACATCATCGATGAATCTCATCCAGACAATGGGTGTGTCCACTGATTCCTTCAACAATCTTTCTTCCAACCCAGTCATAAAGAGGTTTGCATAAGCTGGAGCAAACTTAGTTCCTGTAGCGGTGCCTAACTTCTGTCTATAAAACCTATCATTAAATTGAAAGTAGTTGCTTT
This sequence comes from Rhopilema esculentum, assembly GCF_057945365.1. NCBI lineage: Eukaryota > Metazoa > Cnidaria > Scyphozoa > Rhizostomeae > Rhizostomatidae > Rhopilema > Rhopilema esculentum. The sequence goes on along the minus strand of NC_142823.1, from coordinate 12,307,792 downwards.
CGAGAACCAGAGATGCCAATCCCACTAGGGTATCAGTAGCCACGTTTGGGTTTTCCCTTCTATCCAGCGCTTCCCTGATGGCTTCCAGACCCTCCCCATGTGGAACGCTAGGATAGAGTCCCACAACATCAACTGTGCACAGTATAGCCCCCTCTGGTATCCTACCTATTTCACCTAACTTAGACAAGAAATGATTAGTTTCCTTAATATAAGACCTACCGAGGCTAACCAGTGGATTGAGGTGGTGATCTAGATATTCCGATATATTTTCTGTAACGGTGCCACAATTGGAAATGACTGGTCGACCCTTAACCCCACTTAATCCCTAATGAATCTTAGGTAACAAATAGAACCTACCTAGTTTCCCCTCATTAACTTTAAGAAAATGAGTCACTTCCTTTCACCCGGGATCCTCCACCCTTAACTCATTAAGAAGAAAGACGAATTTGAGGATTCTTGGAAGGGCATTTTAAGAGTAGCAGAGAGACAACTTCTTTCTTTGATGCTGCTCAAGTATAGAGACGACATAGTTATTGCGGAAAAGATTGCTTATGATCAAATGGCGCGGGTCTTCGTGAGCACTTGACCAGAGAGGAAATGGAACATGTCAAGCAACAAGTTGTAATCAAATTGTTTTTTTACTGATCATCTATTTAAATTTTGTAAAAAACATTACAGTCTAGAGCTTTTGAATACATATATATATATACATATATATTCCAGATTCCAGATATATATATATATATATATATATATATATATATATATATATATATATATATATATATATATATATATATATATATATATATATTATATATATATATATTCCAGATTGCGTTGTCTATTCTGACGTGACAGTGCTCGATGTGCAAAAGCACAGAGCAATAGATATAATAAAATAGAATATAGACTAGAAATGAGACATGTTCTCTGTTACTCCGAGTTTCGTGCTTGTGCACTCATCAGACAGACTATACTGGAGAATATTCCTGTTACCGCAGCACAAAGGTACAATATACAAAAGGTGTGATAAAGTTAGACAAAAGAAATTTTTTTAGATACAGGTTAATTAGTTAGGTGGAGTTCTATTGTTTATGAGATAAAACTTGTTTTCGTGTCGGCATTTGGAGATTAATTCGGATCGTTTGTTTAGAAGGGTGTTGTTATTTGCTTTGATGATGTATAGTTTTTCTGTTAAGCATAGGTCACACCTTTTTGTAATGTTGTTGTGTGGTTTGGCTGAGTGATGATGGTCCATTGTATGTCATAATCCTTGTTTTTGTCTTTAAGTCAAATGCAGAGTCGAATTACTCAACAATGACAAGGATATCCTAAAATCTTCAGTCAGATGGATAACAGATAATATCATAAATGCATCCCAGCATCTCTTTAAGGAACAGTTCCCTGCTTTGTCTGGATTTCAGGACACCATAGCAATGGAAAACAAACTAGTTGCATTATCCAATAGAGAGTTCGTACAGGTTCTTTTAAAGGGGGACTCTCATTGGATAACAATATCAAATATTGCTACATTGGATACTGGGGCAGTCAAGATTTATGAATGATTACATGGTCCCAGGCTCTATCAAGAAGATTATAGCAAAACTCCTGATGTCCAAGAACCCTATATTCTTCTTAGACACGAGGATGTGCAACCCCAAGGTGATTTCACAAGCTGTGGCCTTTTTGCTCTTGCATTTGCAACATCCCTCTGTATGACCAAACCAACGACTTGCAATCTACACAAGAAGTTTAATGCGGCAGCACCTTCTCGAATGCCTCGAGAAGTCGAATATGAAGCCATTTCCTGTGGAAAGACAAAGGTCATATGTGTTGGGAAGCCTGGAATCATTCCCTATTTCCTGCAGATGTCGCATGCCAGATGATTTTGGCAATATTGAAGATCTTTGTTGCCATCTTTGCAGTGAGAATTATCATCCAAGCTGTGATGAAGATTCAGCAATGCACTGGAAGCAATCAGATGATGTACAATACTGGCTTTGTTCTGAATGCTGGCCCTTTCAAGAAAGACAAAGGTACATCTGTACATCAGCTAAAGATAAACTAATTGTATGACCAACAGTCCCTTTATTTTTCATTAATTAATGACAAAAGAGATACTAGATCACTGAAAATAATGGAGAATTAATTATTCAATTACTTCTTTTTTTTGAATAATTAATTCTTCATTGCTATGTTGGAAGTTAAATCAGTAGCAATTCACAAAATCTTACTGCAAAAATACTAAAATAGAAGGTGTTTCAAAAGTTGGATTATGAATTCTAACAATTTTTTATGTTATGTTGGAGGTTTAACCAGTAGTGATTCATAGTGGTTTAACCAGTAGTGGTTTCCCTCCCGATTGTTCACACATATTTGCTACCCATTCTTTAAGAGATTATTTTTTAAGAATGAAAAACTGGTGCGCAATTTTTAACCACAAAAAGGAGAAAAAAATGTTAATTTGATTCAATAAATTTGTTGATATTTGCTGTAAATAATTTTTTAAATCAAGATTTCCATTTAATACAAAAAATACAGATGTCAATAAGCTAAAAATACAGCTAATAAAAATAGTTTCAACATCCGTAGAAGTCATGTCTTCTTATTGTACTGAATCGTGAGTGTGCAGCTGAATTTTCTTCGAATTTGTATCCTTTGCCACTGACGATTTGCGATGGCTGACTTTCTTCAGTGTTCCCTCTGTTTTTTGCTGTAGATTCCTGGCCTTTTTGCTCTTTTTGTATTTCTCTGACTTCTTTTCCATTATTTGTTTCTTTCGAGTCACTCTGGGAATCATTACTATCCGTTGAATCGTCTGAGATAGCTTCATCTTCCCGGCTGAAATGTCGCATTCTGTGCCTCCTTGGAACAGCGTTCTTACTTGGTCTTCGTCTTTTTCTGATACCTCCTTTCTTTGGTTCATTCTCTTCAGTCATCCGTCACAACTCTTGTCTTCAGGTCAATCTTCCTTCGCTTATTGGTTTCCTTTTTTGACGAGTCCTTAATCTTGTGCAAAATAAGTTTTTCAAAACTTGCTTAAGTTGAGGGTGAAGAGTCTGTAGCGAGAACCACAGCGACATTGTCTAAAATCCAGGATCTTATCCACTGCTTTCCTTCTGGTGCATTTGATGGCATAGGACCAAGTTCCTTACAGGCAGGGCAATCTGGTGAAGCTTGTTCTTTAAAGGATGCTGTTTTTTTGGAGAAAACTTCTTTGGCGTTGATGTCTTCTAGGGGGTTGACATTTTCTTTGGTGATGCTGCTTTTTTGGACTGGTCCTTGCTTCGTGCAACAGGTTGTCAAAAGCATTTACCAGATTCAACCCAGGCCTTGTACTTTTTAAGCATGTTGGCATCAAGCCTTGAAATTGGATATTTGGAGCTATCAACAGGAAAAATCCCAGTGGCTTCAAACCCTGCTTTTATATTTTGAGAAGATAACCAAGATGCCAAATTTCCGACAACAGGTTGACAAAATGCGCTTTTCTTACTGGTTCTTGTGCACCCCATTGGCTGACCCAATCATTCAGTTTCTGTCAACAAAGCCTTTTTAGTGGTCCGAAACAGGCAACATCTAGTGGTTGAAGGAGATCTGTAGTATGGGGAGGCAATTTGACAATAGAAGTTTCTTCGGATCTTGCCCTCTCTATAACTGGCAGAGTCACATGAGTGAGATGACCATCATAAACAAGCAGCAGTGGACGCTCTGTGACCTTTATGGCAAACCAGTCAAACCAAGATGCAAAGAGCTCACTTGTCATCCATCCGTTCTCTGAAACTCCATACCAGGTGTCCTTCAGTGCTCGTTCTCCTCGCCATGTTGACTGTAGATTTTTCCCGGAAAAAACCACCAGTGGGTCGAGAGCACGGCCAGCAGCATTGCAAACTGCAAGTGTTGTTGTGTTTTCCTTTCCGGACCACATATAATTCTGAATGTGCGTTGGCCTTTTTTCCCAATCACTCTGCATCGCTGGAGGTCATTCTGGAAACCAGATTGGTGGCAATTCAATATCTGATGAGGCTTAAATCCTTTTTCCTTGACCAGTTCATGAATTTTTTCATAAAAGTCATATATTACAAAAGGTTCCCTGTCGCTGATTTTCTGGCCACACTGATCATTTCTGCCTTCTTCAGAGAAAGGTTGTTCCTTTTCATAAAAGCAGCCAGCCAAAATCTTCTGGTTTGCCATCTTTAAACAGAGGTACCACAATGTTATTATTGGCTACATGTTCAGTGGCCAGCTCCAATATTTCGCTTGTGCTGGGGCTAAAACCAAGGTTACACATAACATTGATGCACTCAGCCAATTTTTTTCTGTCTCTTTGTCCAGCATCGGATTTCGCCCTTGGAATGTTTCGAGCCTCCAATCTTCTTGTTGCCAATTCGATGGCGGATGTTTTATGAGATGAAATATCAGGTGTTAATTTCTTTCAAAAATAATTCTCAATCAAAGATTTATTCCATTTTGTTCAATTTGATTTAGCTACTACGATCTTATCGAAATTAATTCGGCCATGTAAAAATTACTCTGGTTTTGAAGATTGATAAACTTTCAAAAATAAATTGTTCACAAAATATCTGCCTGTTCAATCAGTTGAATAAGTGACTTACCGATCCTGATAAACCATATGTCTTTGCAGCTTTCCTAATGCGCAAAGTTCTGTTTCAAGGGGCGATAGGAACTTCTAGCAAAGCGCTCTCCATATCCCTTTCTTGCTAAGATTTTGCTTCGTTTACATACGTCCTTGGCATTTCGCTTTCAACCTATGCAATGCGACTTAATTTGTAGTCTTCTAAAATATACTGATTTTGTCTTCAGTGGAAAAGCTTTTATAGCCATCAAGAGACACGCAACATATGAAATGGCCCATAAATAGCATCTATTGTAATTCACTTATTGCTCTTTCAGCAAGGTAAAATTTAAATATTACATCATAGTCATCTGACGACAGTTAGATCAGCTGACGGAATCAAAACTTTGACATCCCCCCGAGATAAGGTATTCCCCTCTGCCCCTCTGTACAAGTTAACTTCTTGGTATATTACATGCAAAGGGTCTTTTGATACGTTTTTGAAAAGGATTATTAGAAAGGCAAATGCTCTAATGAAAAGGATCCAAAGTCTATTCAGAAAAGTATAACTTGACCTTTTATGTAAACTTCTGGGTTTCTAGAAAATAATTTTCCCAAATCAATATGGTTTGAACATCACTGTTCATAAAATGTGGTACCAAAGGTACCGGTGGTACCGAAACCCATTCTCATAGGCTTCCTTATAAATTTCAGATAAATTGTGAAACTGTGAATTTTAGCTGTGCAATTGTGAATTTTAAGACTATAATTTTTTTCGGTGGCTAGAGACAATTTGTTAGACATGGATTGTATGTATGCGAGATATCATTATATTAGGCAGGACATCTCTCTCCTGATATCCAGTTTTTTAGACCTGGTGATACTATATAATTTTTAAGGTAGCCCTGAAATGAAAAAAGACATTCTAGATTAGAAGTCTGTAATTATAATTTAGGGAGGTTGTTTTTAATGAATTTTGACTTCAAAAGATGTTTGCCGATCAAGAAGGGAACTTTTCAAAGGATGCTAATTTTCTTAACAATGAAAGAGGAAACATGTCTTTAGATAATATAAAAAGCTTCAAAAAGCTAAAACTGAGTTACAACTGAACGAAAATTTTGAAAGAATAGTTGCTGACTAGCTCCCCCACGAAGCCCGCTAAGCGGGCTTGCCAGTGGCCTTACAGTAGAGTATGCAGATTAGCCTTGGAAAAGACAAGAAGTGGAAGAATGAATAATTAATAGTTTCAGTCATGTGCTCGCTTTTTGCTTTGCAAATGGGGATATACTTCACAGTCGTATTTCTTGGAGAAGTGATCTGCATACTGCAAGATGAAAAGCTTCAATATGTTCTAAACGTGTTTGTTTTTTAAAATATATTTGTTAAATGGATATAAGAAAGCTATCTTTATCGGGATAAAAATTCTGAAAAATTGAGAAATATAGCCTAATTTTTTATAAACTTTAATGCATTTCCTTTGTTGACGCAGCAGCCCTAGTTAGGATTTAGGTACATGCTACCAAGTTGGTCTTCGGACATGACCATATACTGCATTTCGTTTTCATCCAAAAGCTTTCCATTTGAGATTTGCACCTGAGAAATCAATGATGAAACTGCTATATTGCATGCTTTCGATACTATGCAGTTTTTGTATGCTTTATGTAAGTAACACATTGCTTTGAAAACATTTAATTTTCTATAACATCCATGGGTAGATTTTAGATGCAAGGATTGGAGTGGGGGGGGGGGGGGTGTTGTATAATGATCGGCTTTTGGTGCCTTGCCCTTTAGGTGCCTCAATAATGATAAAAACGCCCATTCTAAATTTCACTTTTAAACTAAATTGTCTTACATCTTCGCTTTTCAAATATAAATTTCGAACATAGGGGTTTTAACGAAAAAAACGCGCTTCGCAATAAAATATTTTTCTTCGCTCTGCAAAGCTCAGTCAAGTCATATTTAGTATGAAAACAAAGCTGATAATTCAATTTATAATATATGTGCAAATTTTCCACAGTAGAACAGTTAATTTTTTTGATACAAGTATTTTTCGAAAACTTCAAGGCAAAATTTTGAAAAATTGGATGTTTTTATAGCAATAAAAAAATTTGAGAAGTGAGGTACCCAGCCTAACAGCCTCGATCTGAAGTCCAATTATCCGGGAACTTTTATGCCAAGTTTCAATTCAAAATGGCGTCCGACAGCGAAGGTTGAGAGGTTGACTTTGTTGTGAATGATGACGATTTTGAGGAGAATTTTGAAGAGAATGCGAAAAAGAATCTTGGGGAGCTGAAAGAGCTCTGCAAAAATCGAGTAATTGCTGCGACTGGCAGAAAGCAAGAACTAATTGATCACTTACAAGAGTATGATGAGACTTGACCAATATGTCAGGGCCTTTCAACATTCAGAAAAAAGTCAGGGCCTGTTGTCACATTGAGTGAAGATGCAGTCGTATCAAACTTTTTCGAATTGCTCTAAACATTTCGAACAACAACAGTTGGCTAAAGAACTGCAACCAGGCCAGCCATGAATGTTATACTTTGACAATTTTTTTTTCTTCTGTGGATCTAATTGATGGGCTATATAAAGAAGGAATGTTTGCAACTGCAACCATTCGTCCAAACCAGGCTGGTTTGCCAAAAGAAATAAAGGAGGCTAAGCTCCAGCCAGGGGAAATGATCTGGCATATGAAAGATCCTCAAATTGTGGTGACAAAGTGGAAGGACACAAAGGATGTTATACTCATTAGTTCAATGAGCAGGCCAATACCCAAGGAAACAGACTTGGTGAAAAAGTCTCGAAAAGGGACAGCTTAGAAGATCATAAGACAGTGCCCACCTTGTATAAAACCATATCGTCAAAATATGGGAGGTGTAGACACCAATGATCAGATGATGTCATATCAAAATTTTTCAAGGAAGTCTTACAGATGGTGGATGCCTATCTTTTTTGATTTGCTGAAGCAAGCCATTGTAAATGCTTGGATATTGCAACAATTCCAACCAAATGCAAAAAAACGTGGCCAAAAGGATTTTCGAATTGAATTGTCAAAAAATTTAATTGGTAAATTTTCATAAAGAAAAAGATCTGTTGGGCAACAGCCAAATGCAACAAAAAGATATGATGGTATACAACACTTTGTAGTGAAAACTGATTAGAAAGGTTATTGCAAGAATGAATGCGGCAGCAAAGTTATGTACAAAGGTACAAAATGCGACATTTTTCTGTGCATTGACTGTTTTCTTCCATACCACACATAGAATTCAGACTGAATTAAAATATTTTTAACAATGTATTAAGGTTTTTTAGTGTGTATAATTGTTTAAATGTATGAGGGATCTATTCTGTTGCTATTTCGAAAAAGTTTGGAGAAGGCGGCGAAAGGGTTACTAGTTAAACAAAAATGGCGTCATTTTGTTGCTATTGACTACCAAAAAAACTTTTTACCGAATCAAAACAAAATTTTGCCGATAGCACAAAAACATTCCCAGTAAATCCGTCCCAGATTACGTTGTAAGGTATGTGTTGTAAGAATGTACAAACCTCTGGTGAAAGAAACCAATAGTTGTTTTCGATGTATCCTATGTGTTTTGCCACATTGTAATTTCTGGCAGAATTTTCGCTTACGTAATCTGTTTTCAGAAACATAGTATAATCGGAAAGGTCCCCTTCTGTCAGAGACCCATTGACAATCAAGCCAGCCCCAAAACTTCTCTCCAAAGCTGCCGCAAATTTTGCCTGATTTAGGAAGGCCTTGTGACTGAGAAGAATAGTCCTGCAATTTAATTATTTCTAATGTCATGAAAATTAATTTTAAGGTTAGGACAGGCTATGTTGCGAAAAAGTAAAAGAGTTGAACAAGGAAATACCCTGATACCTTGTATTTAAATTTCACGACGATCAATTAACTTTTGGGTAGGGGCTTTATTCAAGGAGAGGGGCTTTTTTCGAATGTGGGGACTTATTCAACAACTTACGCTATTACATGATTTCTTGAATAATGACATGCAAGTAACAAAGTTTTTGGTGAAAACCACAGAGATATACCAAAAAGAAATGAAAGGATTATCCTAAAGACTTTTACGAAAGTTTTCTATACAAGTAACAAAGAAAAAACGGTGGAGCGTTTTCATATAAGAGACTCGAACTTTTCTTAGGTCTGCCCCTGACTTTATAAATTCAATATATCTTTGTTTTAAAAACCCATCTTCTGAAACCAACTTTCTGACTACAGTGAGATGGGCTGAAAGTGCTTTGCAAGAGCAGACCCAATAACGCATTCTGCAAAAAGTGGGTCTAGCTCATCTTCATCACCCTTGGCATTCAATCCTTTGTAGAATGTTTTATTTTCTTTCACATAAAACCGATCTTTAGGCTTCACTTTGGCATACAAGTAGTTCAACTCATCCTGCAGTAGAAATAGATATAACCCTCTCTTACACCAAACAATAAAAGGTGAAAATAAAAACAAAAAAATGGTGAAGAAAGTTATTCTTCCTTGGAAATACTGTGATAAATTTTTGTTTAACAAAAGGATTAAAGCATTGTTTTACCATGAGAATACAATAATTCATTTTTTATTTCAATAATACATGAGAACACAATAATAATACATAAACTCATTTTTTTATAACAAACAAAGGTCGATCCAGTTTCTTAACGATGCTGCAATATTCAACACGCGTTTCTTAATTCTCATGTCATTGGCTCAAAGACTTTGATTCTTTGTGTAATTTGTGTAATCTTGGTGAAAAAATTTCGTTTGTGTAGTATATGCCAACCATTATCCTTTTCAAAGTTCTATTGTTTCTCCATTTTTGGCTACGTATACCAAGTTTCTTACTATACCAAAGTTCAGTTCTAGCTTCTTGAAGCATGTTTAAAAATAATTTTAAAAGTTGAGTGTACACCAAGACGTAATGGAAGCATGAGTTATAATTTCTATTACAAGAGCCCGTTATAGTCAAAGGCTATGTAATAAAAGTGAGGAAAACATTAAATGTACGTTTAACTTAACATTTCTAGCCACACTCCATTTAACCAGGAACGCGATCCACGACATAAGGAGAAAATCCATGCCATAAGGAGAAAGAAAATACAGACCAATCAAAATCAAACATGATTAATCGCAATCGGTAGAAAAAAGCAGCTTCTACCGCCTAAGCCAATCAGAAGTCTGCATTTTCCCAAAAAATTGCATGACAGTGATATTGGTGCTAATCCTGATGATAGCGCATGGACGGGTGATAATCCTGCTTGATGCCTTTGATATTCCGCCTTCGTGGCAAAACACTGCATGCAACACAAAAAGCATTTTTGACTTTTTCTACAGGACTTCGGGCGTGCTCTCGCGACACTTTCTATGCAGAGGGGAGGGTTTGTGGGTGGTAGTCGCCCCACTTTCATGAAAAATCTGAATGTTTCGGTGAAACAAATCCTATGTTAGTAAACGCTTTATGTTAATTCCATGAAATTATCAAAAAACTTTTATTGGAAATTTCAATTATAAAACGAAATGAGGCATTACCTGGTTACTATAAGGTTAGCAGCAATCTCCTTTTTATGAGCTTTAGGCTTTTCACCGCATTAACCAAACCGTTTTCACGCCGAATCCCATGCATGTCTTTGCAGTCTTCCCGCAACAATTTTCGCTATTTGGCAATGAAAATCTTGTAAATATTATTTAACAAATAATCCTATGGTTGGTATGGTCCTTCCTGTAAGTTACTCATGTTTTCCTTGGTGTTTTGTGAGAATTAACATGATGCGATGTGATCAACGCTATGCCATTGCTGTTACCATCGATCGCATGGTGCAGCCTGCGACACAGACCAAATCGAATGCATATTTCGTGTTTGTGATTTTTATGACAGTGATTATACAGAAGGTACTTATATATGTGAGTTTGTCATGTCATGCTTCACACTCGACCGAGTTATCTTATCTGAAAATTTTTTTGATTTGTTCAGATACCAGTTAAAATTACCGGCCCGCGAGAGCTCCTTGGCGGTTAACGATTCCCACATGAAACGTTTCATCCGCTCTTCCTTCTCGAATTTCTCCCACCATTCTTTTTCCTTCAGTGCAAATCGTTCATTACAACTTCGAGGTTGTAATGACTTCCATACTGTTCTCGCATTGTAATGTAGTAATGACAAATGCCTCTCGACAATGACAGAGATCCTGCAGGCATGAAAAAATAGTTGCCATTCTCATCACCCTTCCATTCTCCTTCAGATGACCAATTCTTATAAAACATGCCAGCTTTCCCATTGTCACAGGCTTCAAATTTAAAGGCATGAGGTCTACTGTGCTGCTGGATTTTGGAGATATGTGGCGTAAGCCAACTCTTAATTGCAAAAACGTACTGGAGCACTTCCACTTCGTGCAGCAGTGCGTAGGCGTGCTTGATCAGTGCCATAAGGTCAGGCAAAGTCACGGCATTGCTCCTTCTCAGCTTTGACGCAATGTGACTGAAGAGCTATAAAAGATTGAAAAGTTAAGCCATTTTTTGCATCAACAGCTTGGGTTTTTTAAGTTTGATTCAGTTTCACACTAAGGGAAGCTCGTTTTTGTCATTATCATCATTTTATAACAAACACCGTTAATAAGATAATAATCAAACAACTCCCTTTAATTACAATAACAAATCTTTTATACTTTTTACAATGTGCATGTGCAAGTACAACGAAAGTGTAATCAGCAAAGTATTAATCCTAATACAAGCCTTGAAAAGGAGCTTCATGTTTCAACCAAAAAGTCATTTGTGTATTTCCTCAACAAAGTAGGAGAAAACGGCAAACAGCATCATAGAAATGCTAAAATTCCTTCAATTTTTCTAATTAGAGGGGTTTTTTCGAGGAATCGTTGAAAAGAATGGGGAAAATTTATATGGTATACCAGGCTCATTTACTTACAACTAATGACCTAAATTCTAAAAACTGGTCACCTGATCAATGTCTTCGTGAGTATGATCAACCATCAGAAAAGACAAGCGAACCTACATGAAGAAAAATTGGGTTAAAAAAATTATCAGGAATACATTCAATTGATACAGAAAACTGAAAAAACTTCAAGGAACTATCAATCTTATCATTAGTTCTCACTACATACAGGGAGGAGGTCAAAAAAAAATTCCGAGAGTACAGAAATAATTTTTGCAACAACAAGGAAGTGTTAACGCTGAAATGTTAATACGTTACAATTATTGCAAAAAGGTAACAGGGTGAGAAAAACGTTACTTCTTTTGCCCGGCAAAATCCTTTATGTGCGGATGGAAAAAGTGATTTGGATTACTGCACCCCCATTCCCACCTTTAGCGACTCCCTGGACTACATAGCTTTAATGCACTAGACAAGTAGATTCTCAATAATTATTGTGTATCATTAGTTAAGGTCCTAATAGAATTGTATTAAAGAGCTTATTATTTGTCTTTATATCAAAACAACATATTAATGCCTTGTTTCTTAAGCACTAACCTTTCAAAATATTTTCATTTGCACAAGCAATGCAAACATGGCCATGACGTAAATGTTTTTATTCCCGCCAGCAGTTATCCATATGGAGGTATAAGATGCCAGGCAAATGTCCATCCTATGGGAAAGGTACCGGTAGCTAAAAACTCAACTTGTTTGTTTTGAAGGCATTTATTACAGATGAGGTTTTGAAGTTATTTAAAAACATGATGATCAAAACTCCTTGCTGTTCTTTAAATGGTTTTTAAGAAAACTTGAGAACCAGTGAATTTTTGTTGTACCTTTGACAATGATACAAGTGACCTTAGCAAGACGTTCAGCGTAACATCTCAGTCGTGTGGCCATTCTTGGCAATGTATATATTGATAAGACTTCTTGTGGCCGTGGGAATAAACACCAGTTATATGTGTCTTGTAAAAGTGGCTCTTGTGTTCCTGTGGGGCAAAAAGTTATTTTTCATTATGAAAAATGCATAGTTATTCAAAATGAGCAAAAATAATTTTTTCGCTAATGTTATGAAAATATTTCACTTTTAAATTTAGATAAACAATAATAACATCCTCAAAAAATGGGGAAAGAGGAAGTGATCAATTAATTATTCTTGAAAAAATGAAATGGCCATTTGCCCTAACTAACATAGCGATCCGTAAAAAGGATCTAGAAACATGAATTAAGGCTACAAACCTTTGTATCAGTTATGTAATGGGGAATATTTTTTTTTGACTGGTCCATGCCATCAATTATTATGCTTACATATTTATCGGGCTGACATCTTGCCTTGTCTCTGTGACGATACTAGACTCGTCTCTCCGCCCTACGATGTTTAAAAAATTACCTTAAAAACTGTGAAACTTGCGTATTAACAGTGAGCTGCTTTCTTTAATTGCCAATGAACACATGAATTAATTTTTTTATGAACAGAACAATTATTTATTATTTATTTTATTAGGGCTTAATTATTTTTTCAAGAATATTTTTATTAAAAAACCCGAAGCTTGAACAGGAAAAACAAATTAAAGACAAATTGAGGCTGAGGTCTGAGGTTAAATGTAAGAATGAAATAACGTCGCTACCAAAGATATATCTTTGATGGCAGGATATAGTTTCAAGTATGTAAGTTGTGTGTGGTAAATAACCCGAATAACGATAATATAGAAAGCGAATAAACTAAGTACCGAAATGACGTAAATTGTGTATAAAAACACATTTTAAGACGTTTTGAGCATGTTCTCGTTATAAAGTGGACCAAAATTAAATTCATTTCCTTCTCTTACTTAATTTATTCGCTCATTACATTATCCTCATTTGGATATATCTTGGGCTTGTGTTATTAAAGAAAAGATAACCGCATCATACACACCCAGTGTTTTATTATTAATAATCTTAGGAATTCAAAAACAAGATAAAATAATCCATCCTATATATTTTGAAAAAGATTAATAATAGCAGGTTTGAGCCTTAATTTTAACGGAGCTTTAATTAAAAAGTGTGCATAAGAATAAGTGATATTTCCAAGGTTACCTTTGCAAGAAATTTGTGTGATATCTTCAGCATCTTCACCTCATTTTTTATAGCGTCTGTTTGACATTCCTTTGCCAGTTCTTTGACAAGAGTGCATATGCCCCACTTGGTAAATTTGTTTCTCTGGTTGATATAGGCAAATTGAAAAATAGTGTAATTATACACAATTGAAGCATACTTTCTCATTGCGGAAAACTTGAAGCTTCGTAAATTTTAGCTCTCTGTGAATTCGTACCCTTTAAACTGCATCAGTGCGTTAAGTTATGTGCCAAAATGCGTTAGTATGTTTAGGAAATAACTTTAGTTAGCTACATGGAACAACAACATCCAGGATTGATATAGAAATTCAGATAAAATCTGTGCATTGGCTTGCTACTTACTGGTGCGATGGAAACATTATCAAAATTTCTGTCCCATATGTTTGCGAGGCAAGATTTTTTTACAATATTATTGTCATTGAAGCCATTTTTTGCATTTCTGCTACGTAATTTTCAAATATGTCTTTCTTCGAGAAACAAGAGGGCAGGAAAACTTTATTTTCGTTGGGGGCATCGTCTCCGCAAATATCGACGAAACTCTCGAGCCAAGTTATCGCTCTAGCCACTTTCTCCAACTCTCGTTTTGTACCAACTCTAGCACTTTGTCCGGTGAGTCGTCCGTGAAAAATGGAATCTTCGCGCAAGGAATAGAATCTACAATGATACGAGCATATATCAACATTTTTCAGATACCTTTAAAGAGGATTATTCATTGGCTGTGGGGTCAAGCCTTTATTGATTCAAATTGGAGGAATAAAGCCTATTGTTTAAAACAATGGAAATTCATTGAGGCTGCAATGGCAATCCCACTCCCCATTTATTGCATTTATTGAAAACTGTTAGGAACTGTTTGTTTAATTCTGGTGCTGGTCAGTGTTCACGGTATATGTGGAAAGATGGCAAGCATATTATTTGGCATCATATAGTTAATCTCAACAATTCTGATCTAGAGAGTGGGCTAAAGCTTCTTTCAAGATTAACTAACGAACATATTCAAAAGCTATTCAAAAACGAAGGTACATCTTGCAGTTCAAGTGTTGAGCTCAAGCATTGCTTCAGTTTTAAGAAAGTTTAGTCCTGAAGATTGTTCCGAAACAGCAATTTTATGCAGTCAAATGGAAACATTTTTTGACTGTCTGAATGTTAGGAGCCTGACAGAGTACACCAGGAAGAGAAAACGAATGCTTGCCCCTTACAAATCAGTAGGTGATGGAAGACTTCATATTTTATTGGAAGATGTTGATTTTGATTTTGCCGAAGTGGGAGGACTCAATATCAAACCACAAAGGTGGATACAGTAAAGATGAACAGCAAAGGATGTTTATATCTAATCAAACTTTTGTTGGCTTAAAAACAACAATACTAGCTGTTGTGGAATGTATTCCTTATCTACTCTCTTCGGGTATGCCTTATGTGTTAACTGAGAGGTTTAATCAAGACAATGCAGAGGAATATTTTGGAAGACAACAGGGAAACACAGTGACAACGCAACTATCTACCAGTTTGGATACAACGCAAACACCATGAGGATTCAGCACTCAATAATAACCGTTTCATGAAATACAAGTGGAAAATATTCTGGTTTGAATGGGGCTTTGGCCAAAATAAAGCGGAAGTAGACTGTAGGAAGGGAGATTGAAGAACAGCACCTGTAAAGTACACTAATTTCTTATGCATAGCTTTCGGACTTCTTTTAAAGTATTTAGCAGAATTCATTAGAACAAGTCAATTAACTAAGGAATAAAAATTAATAATATTTTCCTATCTAACAAAGCTGGTAACTGCTCTTTGGCCTTTCATATTTTTTGTACTGACAATGATACTTCAAACAGCACAGCCCTTGCTGAAAGTCCCATCCAATTTTTTCAAATTAATTTGTATTTAAGTCAAATAAATTCGTATAAGCTTGACTGTATATTGCACTTGTTTGGGAAAATAATATGATTACCAACAGCTTAATAATTATGAATATACACAATTAATCGCAAATTAGAACCTAACTGGAATAACTATGAACATGTGAATTTACATCTACTCAGACCACCTTCGAGCTCATGGTCCATTGTGTATCCTTGTTCAAAGAATCCTTGTTTTACCTCTCTACCCCAGCCATGTGTGAAAACTGACAGTACAAACAAAACATCACAAATGTCATCTAAAGTTCTCTTATTTACGAATATCTGATAAAAAAGTATTACAAAGTAGTTTGTCAAGCATTGAATTTTCTAATGATACAAAAAGGTTGGTTATACAGTCATTCTCCCATCTTGCTTTTATCTGCATTGTTTTTAAGTTCTCTCCTTAATGCCTTCCCTTTTTTGAGTGTTGAATCTTTTGCTTTAAGTTTTTCAGTAATATCTTTAACAAAAGAAAATAAACGGACTCGAAGGTACAATGTGAATATTTTTTCTAACACATTAAAGGCAATCTCCTCCTACTTTTCACTGTAGCAGCTGCAGTCTTCCAGCACTGTGTTAAATTAATCTATCACTAACATGTTTTGCCCCAGAGTCCACCTCTGCTTGAAGTGGAGACAAGCACCTGAGATGCAGCATGTTCTACTTTGTTTGCTTCCAGCAAGCTTATGACAAGCTCTTTTTCTGGACAGGTTGGTTTAACTGCATGGCGTAACTTTCTCAATACATAGTCACCAAGGTATTGAAATGCAGCCACATCTCTCTGGTTTGGCACAAATCTTTTGGATTCTTTAACTGTCGAATTTTCCCCAGTCAAAGTAACTTCATTAATGAGCTTTTCATATACTGTAATCAGTAGACGTTGGTGATAAAGAATATGTCTCCAGCTCCTCCAACAAACCAGACATTGCCAATATCCCACTGTCGTGTCGCCTTCCTTCAACTGGTCCAAAAAATTAGCAATTATACCGTTCGGTGCAACAACTGACTGAAACTTTATCGCATGTACTCTCTTATGCCCATTGTAAAGTACTCGTTGGTTTTGTTTTGGCCTACAAATAGGTCGCACAGCACCATCGATGAAACCCCAGCAGTTATCAAGAGCAGAGCCTTTCTAGTAAATTGCATCTGCATATCTTTGTAAATTTTCTCTTGAAAGAAAAGCCTGGTTTAGACTTCTCAAGAGCTGCCCGTGTGTTTCAACCATTAAGTCAATCACTTTATTTGTTATCATGCGGAGCTGTGGAACTGGCCTACCAAACCTTGGTACTAAGTCTTTAATTACATTTCGAAAAGATCACGTCCAGCCTATCGCAAATACACAGAAAATATTAAGCGAAAACAACATGAAGCAAACAACATGTTTTGCAGTCCTCCAGGGTGCTGTTCACTGGGTATACCAGCGTTGTCCAGCCGCCTTTCATAGCATGTAGGCTCGAATAGTACGGAGCAGAATACTGATGTCGAAGTTGGCTTACAATTATGGCAATGTCTTCTCACGAAGGTTACCCATTTTGGTAGAAGTTCCATCTTTGCAGTAGCTAGTATTTTGACAACTACTAACATTGGGAATGCCAGCAACCCAAAACTTGCTGCCTCATCAAGAAGGCTTCAAGTGTGTTGATTGTTTACTTTCCGCCATTATTGACAATATCAGGATGCTTGCAAACCTTCTGCAGTCACGGGTAAAAAAGGTGTCAACTGACCATGTAGACCAATTTTGAGAAAAATGGCAACTTTGCGTCTAAATATATGCTGTTACTGTTGTGCAAGAGACTGTATCACAATGAACAGTTGCTGTAAAAATGCTGCCCAAAAACCAATGAGATGAAATTGGACAGATTTTTCAAAGGAAGCCGAGATTATGCAAAGCCTCAAGGATGAGCATATACGTGGCTGAAGATGTTATATGAAACTTTCCAAGAGCTGTCAACAGATTCAGGTAAAAAAACTGCGACTATAAGCCAATGGAGGCATATCAACTTTTAAAGGAACTGGATTTTGTCTCTTTTCTATCTCTGTCTTTTGACATCCCAGTAGAACACACTGTATTCTCCGAGAAAGGTATGGCGAATCTTGTAGAAGCAATTGAAAAGATGGTGTCCTTTGAGGTATGTGGTGTGCATGTTTGTGAGCCATGCTCTTTTTTGTTTGGTTGGAATGGTGAGCATTTATTCGTTACTTGTCAATGATGAGCATTTATGGTGAGCAGGTCCTGTTGCCGATCAGCTTGGTGGCACCCCATACTGGCCTTATAATCGTGTCAAAACCAGAAATTGAAAGAGGGAACAATATTTGTTGTTGGATTTGGAATACACTTTATGAATCTGTGATTGCCGCAGAGAACAGACAATCGCTATCAATTCTATTAATTGAAACTAGAAGGTAATTATTGCGATATTGCTAAATTGTTTGCATGGTCTAATTTGACTAATTTGACTAATTTGACTAATTTGAGCTTTTTAGCAATGGTCATTGAGGACAAGTTGGTGGTAGCACTTTCAAATTCTAATTTCTTTCCAATCGTGGCTTCATCATTGAAAGGACATTTATTGACTCTCTAAAAACTGTAGATGTGTGCAAAAGAAAAAACTTATTGTTTTTTTTTAAAAAATCTTTGAATCTGAATCAAATGATTTTCAGAATACTGTGTAAAAATCTGTAACAATAGATCATCAAGTGGCAACTTTTTAACAAGGTGACAAAGCCCTGGCAGATGATTGGAATCGACTTGATGGGTGCCTAACCTATGACAGGATAAGGCAAAATACATTTTAACATGCACTGATTACTTCACAAAGTGGGTAGAAGCATTTGCAATATCAAGAAAGTCAGTGAAAGAAGTTGCATGTTGCTTGGTGAAGTTGTTTTGCCGCCATGTGTCCCCTAAACAAGTTTTAACTGGCTGAGGAAGAGATTATGCAATTTATCTAAGTTCTCAACACCCGTTTACTGACTTGATCTGATACCAATCCAAATCTAGACACCCCACCACCACTTTTTTCTGAAAGAATGGAGCTTTTGGCAAAATAGTATGCTAATAATTTTTAATTTGCCTTGTCCTCCATTTTTCATTATTTCAAGTCCCCATGGAATCAACAAAGTGTGGTTTCTGTATATAGATATTGCTAAGCCTCTGTTGTTATTGCTAGAGTTCTTACACAGTGTCGAAATCCAATTATTTTTTCACAATAATACATCTTTAAAGCGGATATTGTTCTTTTATTTTTCACATCTCTGCCAATACAGATTTGTAGGCTGAAAAATCGAAAAATGGCTTTGATTATGTTTTGATCTTTCTTTTCTCCAATCGAAGAAGGAGTTTTACGAAATTTTTGGCGTAAACCAGAAGATGACAGCAGCATACCATTCTTAGACAAATGGTTTAGATGAAAAGACAAATCAGAATATAAAAAGGTACAGAGTTTATTCATTGTGCAGCATGTTGCAAAATTAATACTCCTGATCTTGGTGCACCCTCTTGTTGTCAAAACATTCTTTTTTATAAGAACAATTTCATAGAACACGAGCATCAAAAGTGATTAAAACTTATAAAAAATGAAAGCATGCTGAGGGTAGCATAGGTTCCAAATCTTTGATTGGCTAAGACTTCTGGTTACATTCAAATTCTCTATACCATATTGACAATCAGAGTTCAAGAATTTGACAACAAACGTGTCTCGCAGCTAGATTTAGACCCATTTTGCACGTTTTTACCACTACCCACAAAAAAATAAACGTGTAAAATTTGTTGCCAGATAACCTAATTTTTTTTTAAAGATCTAGTCTTTGATAAATTTAGAAAAAAACTGCCGTTGTACTCAGTTAAAAATTTTCCGCGATCGTCAGTTACGAAGGCTTGAAGTTAGCAGTTTACCATCCCCCCAATGACAGCGAAAGAAGTTTTAAAATTCACACTGCTTGAATGTTAAAAGCTATTTATCTACGTAATCAACAAATTAGAACTCACCATAACAAATACATGGCAATATATTGGCATATCGGCAGGAATATCTATGAAACTTACGTGGAAAAACGCTACATTTTACCAAAACAAAATGCAGCTCTTCTATCTCGTATAATCGTAGTAGCATCAGCATCTCAACTAATGTAATCCACTTAAACTTATTTTCAACTTTTTCATAATTACTTTTTGCACTCAGTTACTTCGTATATTTCTTTTCAATACTTGTAAGACCAACGAGAAAACTCATGTACACTGCCAATCCACTGTTATCGCAATGCAGAAGCTGACGCGATGATAAAAAGGGCGGGAAACGTGCCTCGAATCTTGACTTGGGCCTTGTTTACACGTTTTTACGATTCCCAAGAAAAAGATCAATCGTGTAAAGTGTATTTTGAAAAAAATTAATCGTCTAAAGAGTGTTGAAAATGATCTATGTTTTTAAAAATCAAGTGTCTGATAAATTTCCTTTGTGCTCAGTAAATTTTTTCCCTAATGATCCCCCCAATTAGGGAGGAGAGACCATATGATGCGCGCAAGCATGCTGTTTGGTGTGTGTGTTCAGTGTACTCGCACTGATCCTAAATAGTAGGATTCAATAAGCGCGGATTGTGGCCTTTTACTGCTTGTTTACATTATATTATCATGTGTGTTGACGTGTATATTGTCTAATCGGCATTGATGGTGGTTTTTGAAAAAACCGTTTTATTCGTCGATGGCACAACTACTATGTGTGTGTTCCCTTTCATTTTTGGCCGGGAATAAGGCTCCAGCTGAAGATTTGCTGCTTTAATCGAAGGAGTGTACAGCTGATGCGAGGCTCTTGTTTCTCTAATTCCTCAACTCCACTCTCCTAATCCTCATCGTCACCACAGTTGGCATCAATTTCATTGGCAACAATACTGTCATCGTTGTCTTCATGATGGTGTAGTCCATCACAAGCTTTCTCGGAGAGCACCTTCATCGAATTTGCAAGTTCTTTTGAGCAAATCAAGCATACCATTTTTCCAGAATTTAGACAGCTTGTGTGAAAGGAATGTCCGCAGCCATGGAAAATATGGAATTCTTGGAACACCTTTGGGCAATCTGGCCTATCACATTTCCTATAAAAAGATATTTCAAAAGGTTAAGTATTGTTTAACGGTATATTCTATATTGATTATGTTGTCTTAAAGTGAGAAGAATAAAATGTAGTTGGTCAGGGGCGTATTTATAGGGGACCTAAGTTGGTTATACCCCAAAGTATAAATGAAGGGAATTGCTACTTTTACAAAAATGACACCTCTATAATGACATCCCAGAAATCCAGGGGTTAATTTCATAATTCCTGTGTCAAAATAGACAAAAGACTTCATCCTTTACCTGCAATAAGTGAATCCCCTGACCAAGATGCCTTATCTTAGTTAAAGCAAAAACTGGATGCATTTGGCTCCTTTCCTGGAAACTGGAATCCCAATGGTAGAACCTTTGAGGCAACAACATTTTCTTCTCCATAGATCTGTGGCAATTTCCAATAACTGAAATTCTTTTTCTTCCCTCTAGGTCTTGGTACTTCTGATGCATTGTTGGGATGGTCTTTGATGTCTTCCAAAATTAAAAAAACTTTGCTGCTACCATTTTCAACTGCTCAAGTCTTCCTCTCTTAAATGTGTACTTCTTTGGCACAACGAATGTTGATACGAAACTCAATGATGCATCTTTCCTGCTGTCTAGCCCTTTGGCTTTCTTTCTAAGCATATCACCACAGTCATGGTCTTGAGTCTCAGCACAAAGGTGTGAATGAAAATTCTCGACAGGGTATTCATCAAAAGCATTGAGCATATTCATCAATGTGTGATAAAGTGGATGATCTATAGACTTCCAATACAAGAAATTGCTCAGCCACACCAATGGAGCTTTGTCATAATGGTGTCTTTTATAACAGAAGAACATTTATAACCAAAACAGAGAGCTAGCAAACATTTCAGTATTGCCACTTTTGAAGATCACAGAGTAGATGGAAAGGACAAGAGGAATATAGTTGTCAAGTAGATTGAGTAAGGTTAGATACTGGATATCTTTGCAATTTGAAATGCAACAATAATCTGATCCCTTATCAAAGTCCAACCACCATACAAAACCTCAAGAAGAAAATAAATCCTCCATGCCTGTGGCTTATTGGCAAGAACTTTATTTTCACCAAAGATGTAAGTATATGCCTTCTTAAAAAATTCAATATTAAGGAGACAAACACATTCTCTAGCATCAAGTTGGATATGCAGAGGGCCGATGAAAGGAACTATATGTTGAAGAAATGCATAACTGTCAGATTCTTTTGCGTGTAGTTGTACTTGCCTCATGTAGAACTGGGCAGGCCAGTCTCCTGGCTGGGGACATATGAAATGTGAAAGGTACGAATCCAGTCCATTATCAATGACATGACATGCAGCTTGACGGAAATTGTGAAAACCTTTTAGTGGGATTTCAAGCTCATCGATTAGTTTGCAGCCATCCATCTTTCTCATTGCTCGTTTTCCTGTCTGATGTTTGTGATAATCGTGGATCTCAATTCTTGATCTTTCCATTTCAGGATCAAAGAATGCTGTTCTTATCCAGTATGGCATTGATGATGCAAAGGTTGTTGAAAGAGATGAGAGCATCTTTGTGGTGAAATCGAGCAACATATCTTGACAAATACCATCTGGGTTTTTTACATGTTGGTCAGCTGGAATAGCAGAGCCATCACTGAACCGCTTTATTAGTATTGTTACCATGTTCCTTGCTTTAGATGTAATGTGACTAGTTGGCCTCCTTTTTGTATGGATGTTAGTTAAGTCGTCAATCATGAGGATTAAAAGTGCTTTCCTATCAATAGCATCAGCAATGAAGTCCTTCACAAGTGACTCATGACTCTCAGCAATCTTGTAGAAGTCTATGCGTTGTGTTGACTTTGACACTGCTATGCCACTTTTATGCAGCACTGATAGCCCCCCTTCACTTATTCCTTTCCCAACAACCATGTTTGACATAACTTTTTGATACCAGCTTGCTTTTTGAGATTGACCAAACATCAGCATGTAGATTATTGTGACAGCTTTTTTCTAGTTCAAGGCTTGTCTATGCACAGATTTGTCTTCTGATGACATAGCATTCAATATGACAGAAAACAATTTGTTAGCACCTGCTGAATTGGTGGCAGTTTGCAATGCTTCAGGGTCAAATGGAGGCAGCTCATCACTTTTCCCATATCTTGACCACAAATGTTCTCTGAGAAGTTTTACTTCTGCCTGCAAGTCAACACTTTGGGAAACTGTCTCGGTGAGTTGAATCAGTAGATCTGTTTGAATGTATGTAAATCTTTCTCCAACTTCTACAACACCTACTCCTTCAAGGTAATGTTCTTCAACTGGCTATGTTGAGACAAACTTGCCAAGAAACTCAGGAACAAGATGAATGTTTCGCCTTTAACTGTTTTTGTCTGAAAATTCAAGGGCTTGGGACCTTCCTGAGAATCATCATCAATCTGATTAAAGTCAGAAGCATTTTCATCTTTTATGCTGAAAGCTGATTCTGTATCTTGGGACTGAGATGATTCAGATTCAACATCAGCAATTGCATTCATCAGCTGAAAATCAGATAATATCATCTTTGAACATATTTTCTTAAGTTTATTTACCAAAATTTTGTAATTGAAGACTTCTTTCAACCCTGTAGTCAATTCATTTAATTTCTTTTAAGGTCTGGTGCACAGTGGCATGAAACTGTTGCCTTCCGAAGCACCATATTTATCAGAAAAATATATTTGCCCCTCTCCCCCTAAAGTATCCTTAACAACCTCCTCTGAAAAAATAGCTGAAGCCCCAAAAAAACTTCTTTATGCCTCAACAATATCTGCAGTGAACCAAAATATCTATAGCTTTCTAAAATATCTTTAGCCCCTTAAGATGTATTCAACCACCTAAGTATCTTTAGTAAATAGTACCCTCTCCCCAAAAAATGACCCCCGCTTTACCCTGCAAATAACATAATTTTATCTAGAGCACCTTCCCCCTTAACCAGCCACATATTTAATATGTTTTTTATCTATTTGTATACTATTCAGAATATGATAGTTAAGTCTTACGGAAGCAAAAAGTATAAATAGACAAAGTCAAAAGTGGCAACTGGAAGTATTGTGTACTTGGTATGAAATTGGTAGGAGCATTGATATTCTTGTTATTTGAATACTTACTGTTGCATATGACGGGAGATTCTCGTATCTCTCTGGCAAAGTAGAAGTGAATTCGCGTTTTTTCCAACATTTTTTGAGACAGTCTGTGCAGATGTGATATTTTGCCCTCTTCGAATCCTTTTGCTTGAAAGCTTTGAAAAAAGG
The DNA here is from genome assembly GCF_057945365.1 of Rhopilema esculentum. Lineage (NCBI taxonomy): Eukaryota > Metazoa > Cnidaria > Scyphozoa > Rhizostomeae > Rhizostomatidae > Rhopilema > Rhopilema esculentum. The sequence goes on along the minus strand of NC_142823.1, from coordinate 12,283,948 downwards.
GTTAGAAGTGCCGACTCTTGCTTTTAAATTAACCATTAATGGAGACATACTTCTCCAAACATCGTGTCTTTCATTTTTGAAAATATTCCCATTTTAATTACATGCGAGTATAACGAAAATTTTTCGCAAGTGACGTATGTTTGATTTTCCCGCCCTTTTTATCATTACAAATCGCGTCAGCTTCTGCATTGCGATAACAGTAGATTGGCAGTGGACATGATTTTCTTGTTGGTTTTACAAGTATTTAAAAGAAATATATGAAGTAACTGAGTGCAAAAAGTAATTATGAAAAAGTTGAAAATAAGTTGAAGCGGATTATATTAGTTGAGATGCTGATGCTACTACGATTTTACGAGATAGAAGAGCTGCATTTTGTTTTCGTAAAATGTAGCGTTTTTCCACGTAAGTTTCATAGACATTCCTGCCGATATGCAAATATATTGCCATGTATTTGTTAAGATAAATAGCTTTTAACATTCAAGCAGTGCGAATTTTCAAACTTCTTTCGCTGTCATTGGGGGGATGGTGAACTGCTAACTTCAAGCCTTCGTAACTGACGATCGCGGAAAATTTTTAACTGAGTACAACGGCAGTTTTTTTCTAAATTTATCAAAGACTAGATTTTTAAAAAAAAATTAGGTTATCTTGCAACAAATTTTACACGTTTATTTTTTTGTGGGTAGTGGTAAAAACGTGCAAAATTGGCCTAAATCTAGCTGCGAGACACGTTTGTTGTCAAATTCCTGAACTCTGATTGGTCAATATGGTATGGAGAATGTGAATGTAATCAGAAGTCTTAGCCAATCAAAGATTTGGAACCTATGCTGCTGAGGGTGAGCTACTATAAAATGCAATTTGAAACAACGTTTCGAAAACGTTCTCATTCTGTAGAATCTGGTGACAAACTTGCAAAGATAAGGCCAATAATCGATGTTGTTACTCAACAGTGCTGTAAAGTTGAGCTCAAGGAATACCATACTGCGGATGAGCAAGCCATTCCATGGAAAACCAGGTTTTCAAAAAATAAGACAGTAAAATCCTAAAAAGTCTCCTAAAGGAGGCTTTGAAAACCTGGTTCATGCTGGAGTTTTAGGTGTGATGTATGACTTTTACATTTACTCTGGCAAAGCATCACACAAAGAAAATTTTGAATACAACAATCTTGCAAAGAGTGTCCAAGTTGTTGCCACGCATTGCAGAGATCTACAACCAAAGCTGGTTCCAAAGTTTGCTCTGACAACTGGTTCTCTACTTTGGATCTTATGCATTAGAGGCATCTTGGCGATCGGAGTCATAAGAGCAAACCAGTTACAGAAATGCCCAATTGCTTTCAATGAGGATCTTTAAAAGGAAGAGAGACGGAGCAGTGACCACAGGGTTGATTTGAATTCTGGTATAGTTATTGTTAAATGGGTTGACAAAAGAGCTGTAACACTTGTGTCAGACTCTGTTGGAATTGAGCCTGAAGGTGTTATTGGAAGATGATGCAATGCAATAAATTGAAAGAGAGATGTGAAGTACTATACCCAAGAATGGTCTATGTTTACAACAAAAAACGGGGGTGCGGATTTGTTGATCAATCTGCCAAGACAAAGCGATAGTACATGAACTATTTTGGCATTTGATGGGTATCTGTAAAATTAATGCATGGCTGCTTTATAGCAGGCACTATGAGCTTGCCAGCCAGGGAAAAGAAAGTCTTTGATGAATTTAAGTTGTCGAATTGACGTGGTTCTCATCTATGGCATTAAAAGCCCAGAAAAACCAACATGAGGTAGAACTTCTAAAAGGGCATCTTTAGAATGTTTAACAACTGTCGATAAGAGACCCAGCGATTCATTGCCAGGTTGGGGCAAAATTGTCTATGGTGTAGAAATCTTGAAAAATTAATTACCAGGTGTCTATAAGATTTAAAGTGTTAAAGTGCATATGACACGAAAATTTTTGTTCGCCCCCAAGACGTAATCGAGTATGCTGCTCCCGAAAATCACCATAAAATTTTTGAAAAACAAACATAAAATTTTCGTAATAGACCTTTACCCTAATTACGTCATCATTGCGAAATTGCGCTTTGCATTCTGGGACTAGTGGTCACGCAGGCAACCAAACTGTTGATGTTTGTGAATCGACTTCGTGGAGAACAGCCTAAAGAACATCGTACAAATATGTCAGAATATAGCGATTCAGCCACAATTCAAGTGAGAAATCAAAGCCCTAGTTTTTTTAAAAACTCTTGCCCGGGCATAAATTCGATTTCAGAAGACAAGGAGCCTGGCGATATCGCATCGATTACCATCAGTAGGCCTAGGCCCGACAACGCTATCCGCAACCATGAAACCGAAAGCAAAAACATTACAGATGGCTGGACGAAATCATTGCGCTGTTTCCCTGGAATGACAGATAATAATATTGAAAAAGCACTTATTCACCAATCTGTTTCTTTTCCAAGACGTTGCATTGCTCCGAAAGCTTTTAGAAACAAGAAGCAGGGATATAAACTCTGGAAGGAAGGATTTGTACCCAATGTCTTTGTCAGAGAAAATGTCCCGGGACCAAGACTGATGTTTCTTGTGAAGAGCAGGGTGCACGCTTCGATGAAAAATACTTCATACAATGTTTATGTCCACCTAGATCAGAGTAATGGTGAAATTCTGTACTCTAAATGCATGTGCAAGGCAGGTCAGGGTGGCTGTTGCAAACACGTGGCTGCTCTGCTTTTTACTTTGCTAGATTTCACGAATGCACAGTACAGCAAAATTCCTGATATGCTTACATGCACTCAAGTTGCTCAAAAGTGGCATGTGCCATGAGCAACAAGTATGACATTGTCAGCTGCTGGGAAGTTTGATGATGTCATTTTTAGTAAATATGAGCCAAACAAAGAAAAGAAAAGAGCATTTGCCAGCCAAGCCAGTCAGGATTACTGTGCAACCCCTCAGTTTGCTCAAAAAGTTATTTGAACATCATGCTAACGCATTTAAACAACTGGCTAGTGATTTGAGTGATGCTGGAAGAGCCACATTTTTGTGCAAAACTTTGCAATCAAATGAATTTAAGCCAACTGAGTTTTTTGAGACATCATGCAGAAAGCAGGAATCCATAGTCAGAGGGCAAACAGAGCAAAGCACAGCTGAAGATGCTATTATATTGAATATTTTTGAAAACATCAACAGTGAAAACACACCTCCTTTTCATCAAAGTGTCATGAAGGAAGAGAGCAGGCTCAGTGTTCAAAAATTGGTTGGTGTTCCCCAAAACCAAGCCATAGACATATGCATTGCAACACAAAGGCAAGCCAAGGATCCTGCCTGGTTTGATGAAAGATGCAAACGTGTGACAGCATCTCATTTTGGGAAAATAATGAGCAGAAGGAAAAATATTTGGCCTAAGGCTATCATAAATTCCATCACAAGAGCAAGGGCTACAGATAAAGGGAATTTACCAGCACCATTGAAATGGGGCATTGATAATGAAGATGTAGCAATCATTAAATATATTGAAAGTAAACCATTGGATGGAAACTTTCAAATTAAAAAATGTGGATTCATTATCAACACTGCTATTCCATGGCTTGGTTGTAGTCCAGATGGGGTAGTTTTAAGAGACAATGTACCAGCAGGGTGCATTGAAGTAAAGTGCCCATTCACCAAAAGAGAAATGACTTTGGCTAGCGCTTCTGAGGAAAAATCTTTCTTTTTAAAACCTAGTTTAAATTGACTTCAGCTGAAGAAAAAACATAATTACTTTTACCAATGTCAGGGTATACTGAACATTCTAAATCTCCCATGGATTGTCTTTGTTGTTTTTACAAATCTGGACTTGCATGTTGAAAGAATTTATAGGGACACTGCGTTATGGTAGAATACAATGTTGCCTGAAGTGACAGATTTTTATTGTAATTATATTTTTAAAGATTGATGAGAGTAAAATTTGATTTTTTAGTCTTTTGGGTTTATATCTGGATGGTTTAGGCCTTTCTTAGGGAAAATATACTTTCTCAATTCTTTTGCATTTAACAGTTCATAGTGACTTCAAAAGATGTCACTTGAAAATTCTAAAAATATATCGACCAACATTTTAAGGAACTTCTCATATTTTGGGAAAATCACAGATGCAATACTACAAGTATTTTAAACGTAAGATGATTACTTTTGAAGTAATCAAAAATGATGTCAATGATGCTTACTATTGGAGGAACAATAAAATAAAATTTGACAGGAGTTTGAGAAAATAGAAATCAACAAAATTTAACACCAATGTCTGTTTCAGTATAGTGATGTATAAAATATAGTATGTAATTTAGTGCATTAAATCATCAAATCTACCATAAATAGCACTACAAATCCAAACTACTTGTGCATTAAGTCCGTAATCAATGGAGGCAAAAAGTTTGTCAAATCGCAACAAATTACCCATATCTTACTTAGATCACTAGCCATTGTTATAGGAAACACTGAACTTAAAATTCTGAATGTTTTAATTCGTGCTATTGCTCTTTCGACATGAATGCGTACAGCTGCTATCTGCCTTGTCTCTTGTTCTTCGTAAATTGTCAAATGTGCCTTCCCTCTGAGGAAAGGGGGTATATTCAAAGATTCATCCTTTGGTAAAACATTCTCTAACTCAAAGCCTTTATCGGCCATTATTGAGTCTCCTGGTTCTAGAAAACTCAAAACTCCACAGTCCACTGTTGCCTGTTTGTCACTTGTTCTACCTGCATACAAGTCTGATGCAAATGAAATACCACCTGCAGGTGAGATTCCCACAAGTCCCTTAGCAGTATTGTAATGTTTGTAATGTGAAAAGGTCACACTCTGTGATCTGACTGAGCTAGCCTTTTCAACGAATAATTCTGTGCAGTCTATAACAAAACGTGTTTTAGGATAAAGGGCCTTGAAACAGTTTGGCATGGTTTCATCAACACACTCAAATTGGCATCATCCGAAAGAAGTTATGTAGGTAGTCAATCCATGTTGTGCAAATTCTTGACAAATGAATGACAGAAATAGATGCCCTGTATGCAAGGTCTTCTTCAAGCAACCCCAAACGCAGTCGAACCAGTACAAGGAAAAACTCCTGCTCTGGTGTAAGACTTCGTTTTGGTCCCCGTTTAACATGGTCTTGGTTTGTTAAATTCTCTGAATTGGTGCCAGAATCATAATAAACTAACTTGTAAGCTGCATCTCTAAATGATTTTAACAGCAGTTTAAAAGTTATGTAATCAGGTAGGCTAGTATAAAACCTGAACATTTTGTTATCTTCCTTGATATCATCTAAGGTAAACCCTGCCTTTTTTCCATTTAAGAGCAGCCTTTCGGCCATTCCAGCATTTTCTAATCTGAGTCTTTCATTCTCAGTTCTAAGCCTTTGGTTTTCATCCTCTAGGAACTTAATTCTGTCCTGAAAATCTTTCTCAACATTAATTTCTGTGTCCTCTAACAGAAACGATACATTCTCGTCATTGGTTTCCATTTCAACTTGTTCTGAAAAAATGTTTCATGCATTGGGTTCAAAGGGCACCCTGTTCCTGGCCTTGGTTGTTGATCTTGGATTGATTGGCTTGTCCTTGGCTGTTTTGGGAGTCAAAGTTGGTGTGTTGCACATGTAAGTCTTCTTGCCGCCAGGGAAATGCTTTGAGCAGACTCGATGCCCTGATGTCGGCTTGAAGTCTTTCCTGCCAACTAGATGAATCCACCGCTTCCTCAGAAGCTTCTTTTCCTCTGACTGACCATCAGGAAAATTGTAAAAAGAGAGGTGAGGGTCTTTTTTGCTGTTACTGAAACACTCAGGGACGCGACAGGTGTATCCTCCCATTCCTCCTCGTCTTTGCTTGACGTCTTCGGCTCCCGGCCTATCACCTTCATGGCTTCTTGATTCAATATCGCCAGGCTCCCTGTCTTCTGAAATCGAATTTATGCCCAGGCAAGAGTTTTTAAAAAAACTAGGGCTTTGATTTCTCACTTGAATTGTGTTTGAATCGCTATATTCTGACATATTTGTACGATGTATCGCTATATTCTGATATTTGTAAGCTGTTCTCCACGAAGTCGATTCCCAAACATCAACAGTTTGGTTGCCTGCGTGACCACTAGTCCCAGAATGCAAAGCGCAAATTCGCAATGATGACGTAATTAGGGTAAAGGTCTATTACAGCTGTTTTAAGGTCGATTTTTTGCTTCAAATTCTGTCAAATTCTGTAAAGTGGATGTGTTAGTGAACATTTAGATAGCTAACTAACAAGAAATTAAACTAACTTGTGTCTCGTGTATCTGGCGAGCCGACGTGTTTCTGAGAGCTCCGCAAAATGTGATCATATGATCTCATTGAAATCAAATTTATCTATATTACTAATCCATTTAATTAATAACACACTGTGTTTTTAGAATAACCAATTAACATATCTTATTATACTAACCCTATATTATCTTGATATTCCTCCTTTTTATATTTCATTCACATTCTTCTTTTGAAATTGATCACCTACACCTATACACGTCTATTCGGGCATATGACCTAGATAGCTCCTTGTGAGTTCTCTCATATGTCCGACAGCAAACATAACAAACTTCGAACTATCTACTGTACTATCTTCTTTTTTGTAAAAAATGATTGTTATTTGTGGTTCAAGTATCAAATAGAAAAGTAGTAGACATTATTGCTGTGAATGAAATGTTTTGAGTTTTTTATTTGTTTTGAGTTTATACGGCTAAGTTTTACTTGCGAGTTTGTGAACATGTCTCAGGGCAAATATTGAAGCTCAAGGGCGTCAGCTTTTGACGAAAGTGGAGGGGAATAGCTTCTAGTTGCTGCTGATGGACTATTTTTGCCTTGCAAGTATGAGCCAGTCTTTTTTCTGTGGATAATTCAGACGCAGAACCAGGCGAAGCTGGCATGGCTCGAAGCTTTCATGACTGGGCGAGGACGAAGATGGAATACAACAATACTTTGAGTCAATAGTGAGTGAAATAAATTGTCATTATGTTTTTTAGTGTTATAAATTCAGTATTCCCTGTACATCTCTGCTGTTTTTAGGCCACCATTCCCTTATCATAGCGGCCTAACCTATTGGGTTGTATGGGCGAATGAAGAAGAAGTTATACAAATACTGTCTAGTTGTTATACTGTAGAAGTTATACTGTCTAAAAATACAAATTCTGTTTGGCACCTTCAATTTTTAGAATTAGTAAATTTAATATTTTATTTTCATTAAATATGGCAAAAATGAGTATACCATATACATATAATATATATATGCAAGGTTATGATCCTGCCGATTCCAAAGAATTCTAAGAGAAACTCAAGTCAACCAAGTCAATGTTTTTGTTCAATAGGTATCTCTGTGCAATGGCATACAGTCTTGGTGTCTGTCAGAGACAAACGTAGATTCTTCAATTCCAGAACTTCTGAAAGATTCAAAACCTTGTTGATGCCAAAGCAACTCCATCTTTGCAGAGCTTCCGTTTACACTGCTTGCCTGTGAATAATCCAGCTGTTAACAACCAAAAACACCCAGAATTGTGCACTTAAATGATTAAAGCATGAAACTTTCCAGAATAGCTAAGAAATTACTCAGTAATCATATCTGATATAGTGCCAGTCGGTATTGTGCCCGAGATCCGAGAACTGCGCATGTCTCTATGGATACGAGGCTTAGAATAAAGTACTCCCTAATCACTTTATATTTTGATATTTTTGTTTGAAAAACTTTCTGCGATATGTGCAATATGCAAGGAAGCAATCTAATACATCCGAGAACTGCGCATGTCAGCATGAGAACGAGGCTGACATGTCAAATTTGGTGCAAACAACAAAATGTCAGCTTGTTTCTCTTGTAAATCAAAATTTATTCTTGGGAACGATTCAGCAAATAAAAGGTTATTTTTTCGAGCGAGCTAGGATGCCCTATTTATTGATGTAGTGGTCACAACATGACCCATTTGCAGGCAGCTGCTTCAGGTAAGAAGTACTTTTGAGCTCTTTATTGCAGTAGGCCTATGTCTGGAAAACATCGCCGTCCTAAAATACACCGTTAAATACAGTTACGATCAATATCCTTCTTCTAAAAAAGGATTTTCAATCAACTATGGACTGGAAACGCTGCATTATTTGCCAGAATCAACTTCTGAGGACTTGCAATGCCTTGCAAATTCGAAAAGAAAATATTCAGGAGTTGGTTATGACAGATTTGCCTGAGATGTAAAAGAATTCAAAAATTTGGTGTTGACGTGATTTGTTTCAAAACGTTTGCAGAAAGCATTGAATTTCAACAGAATATAATTGATAACAAGGCATCTTGGCAAAAGTCATGTAGAGATCGTTTCAACAACACAAAACTAGGACGCTTGAAAAAAAGAAAGGTCTTTGAAATTGAAGATGTGGAAATGCAAAACGATGATTGTTCTCAAGAAGTTCTGCTCTGTTCTAGTCCTGTCAAAGCAAGACGATCTAGTCAGGCAGCTTTTAATCCACATCATCGTTGCTTTTTCTGTGAGAACCAAGATGAGCCTCAGAACTTACACTCTGCCTCTACTATTGAGATCGATAAGAATGTAAGGGAGAGTGCCATCCTATTGAATGACAGAAAAATCATTGCTAAGCTCGCCGCCGGAGATTTAATTGCCATCGAGGCAAAGTACCATGCCAAATGTTTGGTTGCCTTCTATAACAGGGCAAGACGGTTAAAGCAGAAATCTACGAAATCTGTCGGCGACGACAAAGACTCAATTGATGTAAAAGAGCTTGCCTTTGCTGAGCTGCTTTCGTATATTGAAGATAGGCTTGAGAATGAAAAGCCAGCCATACTTACATTATTAGACCTAGTTAGTTTCTATACGTTTAAGCTTAAAGAACTTGGAGCAGATTCTAGAACAGTTCATGCTACAAGATTGAAGGAGAGGGTACTTTCAGCATGCCCAGATCTTAGTGCACACGCAGAGGGAAGAGACATTCGGTTGGTCTTATGAAGTGAAATCGAAGGAATTCTAAGCGACGTAAAGCGAAAGGATACTGATGCGTGGTGCCTTGCTTAAGCGGCTAATCTTGTGAGAAAATACATCTCAAAAGTGAAAAACTCGTTCAATGGTTCATTTAGCCCTGAATGCCTCCCTTTGCTAGGAATGATACTGAAAGGGTCTTTGACTAAAACCGACCCCTCAGATAGCCAAGCATGTCTGTCAATCGCTCAGCTTATTGTTTTCAACAGTATTTCAAGGTCTCGTGATCGGCCTGAGTCTTCAGGGAGCACGCGCCATCGCCATATTAGAGAGAAAGAGTGTCCACTACCAATCTATACTGCCTTAAAGATTCATGGAACAACACGAGACCGTTCTCTTGTTAATGCTTTTTATAAGCTAGGACTGTGTATTTCGTACGATCGATTCTTAACATTGTCTACTGAAATTGCAAATTCAGTAATAGAAAGATATGAAAGAGAAGATGTGGTCTGCCCTGCCAAGCTTAGAAGTGATGTTTTTTGCACTGCAGCAGTAGATAACATCGACCACAACACCAGTTCAATCACACCCAAAGGCTCATTTCACAGGACAGCAATTTCTATCGTTCAACACTCTTCTACAGATAATGGCGGAACACCAAGAAGTCCGGACGTATTTGAGTTTGTTTAGCCTTCAAACTCAAAGACGATATCGCAACTGCCACCAAGTTATAGTGAGGTTTTACCTGTTTCGCTTCCAGCTGCTGAGTTATATGCACCAGTGGTACAAGAAAAACTATTTAAATCTGATGACTGCCTTAATTGTAACTCCGAATATCATGAAGAAGACTGGCTGAGAAATGCTCTGGCTCTGTTTGAAAAAGGAAAAATCGGCAATAAAGATTTTGTTTCTTGGGCAGCCTACCGTGCTTTTCGATCTGTTCCCTAAACCACTCTCCAGCGATCATTTCTCTGCTACCAATGTTTATAGAGAATGCCCATTCACTTGCATAATTGCACACAGCATGAAGGTCATTAAATCTTCCTTACAACAATTGAACCCTTCTCAGACACCTTTCGTAGTAATGGACCAGCCATTATTTGCTCTAGCTAAACAAATACAGTGGTCATTGGACGAATTTAGCGAGGACTGATATGTAGTCATGTTTGGCGGGCTTCACATTGAGATGGCTTTCTTAAAAGTGCTTGGAAAGTGGCTGGATGGGAGCGGGTGGGCAGAGATCATGTGTATGGCCGGAGTGGCTACTCAGGGGGTAGCTGACTCATGCTTGTCATGTAACTCACACATGCCGTGCGCACCAGGTAACAGCTGCAAGCCTATACATTCTCATAAGGAAAGCTTATAATGAATATTCTTCGCGACAGAATAGAGACGAAAACCACCTTCTTTCCTTTGATGCCTGGAGAAGCGAAATGCTGTTAAAGTCACCACAGTTTCTTTACTGGAATGAAGTCCTTAAGTTGGAACTAACCTACCTTCGATTGGTGGGCTCTTTCAGGGAGGCCAGCTTCCCTCTGTATATTCAAGCGATACGAGAAATACTCCCATGGATGTTTGCTTTGGATCACCCAAACTACTCTAGGTGGCTTTCGGTTCATTATAGAGACATGCAAGCTTTGTCTTCCAGGAATCCAGATGTTTACAAGTGCTTCATGCAAGGCCCTTTCGTTGTTCACAAGACAAAAAGAAGATTTTCATCGATTGCATTTGATCATGCTCACGAGCAAGAGAATGCAATCGTCAAAGGACAAGGGGAGCTGTTGGTCTGACTGAGGATCCAGGAGCACTGAGGAGATGGATAGTGGCGGGCCCTGAATTGTCACGAATAATCAAAGAATTTGAGGCTTATACTTTCTCTGAAGAAGATCAAAAGCACCATGAGCAGAAGCCAGGGTTCCAGCGCTCGTTTTTCAGGGACGTTGTAAATACAGTGTCCTCATTAGAAGAGTTTGGCAATCGGTTTGAAGAGGAAGGTGAATATTTGCTGGCGATTCATACCAAAGATGTCAAGTCTAATGAAGCGATCGAGACAGTTCGCAATTTTAAACATATTGGTGAAGAACATTTCAATCTGTTTTGAAGGAGTGATTTGTTGAAAAAAGCAAGCCTGTTACCCATCCCATAAAGAAGATGTGCCTATCAATCTTAATTATGCCGGATAAAAGGAAGTGCGCATAGATAAAGCTATTAGAAATAGCACTTAAAAATGTATTGTAAGTAATTATGTAGCCCCCGTCTAGCCTCGTTCTAGTGTAGTTACCAAAATAGTGGAGGTCAAGTTCTTGCTCGCAAACAACTTTAACTTTGAACTTTAATAGGTTATGGGCGCAGTTGAGAAGAGAGTACAACAAATTATGTCAAACCATCAGGAAGAGATTGAGAGAAGATCTTAGAGAGCACAACACCATGCGAGTGAAGGAAGCAATTGAGAGTGGGAAAGGATTGAGAAGAGCAAAAGAAAAAGAAGGCTGCAAAGTTCTTATACCAGCATTGAAAGAGCAAATGGAACCGTCATCACCAACAGAGAGAGAATTCTTGAGAGGTGCGCAGAATTCTTTGAAACGCTATACAAAGATGCAGCCCACAACATCAGAAAAGAAGAAGCAGAGGATGTACCACCAATCCTTGATAGTGAAATCGAGCATGCCATAAAAGGTATGAAGAATAACAAAGCACCTGGAGAAGATCAGATTGTGATTGAAATGCTCAAAGCCGGAGGTGAAGTTGTGAGATCAAAGCTGAGAACACTCTTCAATAGAGTGATGACTGAAGAAAAGATACCCAACGAGTGGAAAAATGCCATTATAACACTCATATTTAAGAAGGGAGACAAGAAAGACCTTGCTAATTATAGACCAATCAGTTTACTCTCCCAAGTCTACAAACTCTTCATGAAGATCTTGAAGAACAGGTTGAATAACAATCTGAGTGATCACCAGCCGCCAGAACAAGCTGCCTACAAAAGAGGTCATTCAACCATCGACCATCTGCAGTCAGTAGTGCAAATACTCGAGAAAACCAATGAGTATAAAATACCCATTCATATGGCGTTTGTAGACTACGAAAAAGCCTTTGATTCTGTACTGCACAAGGCTGTTTTTGAAGCGCTAAAACAGCACAGCGTAGAGGAGAAGTACATCAACATCCTGAAAGAGACATATGATGGAGGCACCGCTCAGGTTCGGAACGAATCACTTAGCCGAAAGATTAAGATCATGAAGGGAGTGCGGCAAGGAGACAGCTTGTCACCAGTGATGTTCACAGCAGCGTTGGAAGAAATATTCAGGAGAATGGAAGTTGAAGTGGGAATTAACATCAACGGGGAGAGATTGAACAACCTGAGATTTGCAGATGATATCATCTTATTTGCAGAAAAGGAAGAGGATCTCAGCAAGCTGCTCAACGTTCTGAACAAGGAAGGGAGAAAAGATGGCATGAAAATGAACAGAAAGAAAACGAAAATCATGTGCAATGAAATAGCTAGGAAAAGGAGAAGGAAAGGAATAATTGTGGATGGAGAACAACTGGAGGAGGTGGATGAGTACAAGTACTTGGGAAGACTGCTAACACCAGGAAATGAGATGGCGAAAGAAATAGACGAGAGAGTAACATCTGCTTGGAAGAGATTCGGACAGTACAGCACGTTTCTGAGAGATCAAAGAATGCCCATGTGTCTCAAAAGGAAGATCATGAACACTGTCATACTGCCATCAATGACGTATGGAGCTGAGACATGGTCACTTACCAACCGCCAAAGAGAGAAACTGGCAGTCACCCAGAGGAGCATGAAACGATCAATGCTGGGTGTTACGAGGAGAGATAAGATCAGGAACAAAGACTTAAGATCAAGAACAGGGGTGAAGGATGTCATCGAGAAAGTGATTGAAGCCAAAGGCAAGTGGGCAGGACATGTAGCACGAATGAAGAACCACGAATGGGCTAAGAAAACGACAGAATGGACTCCGTGGGACAGGAAGAGAGGAAAGGGAAGACCAAAGAGAAGATGGAGAGATGAGATGGTGCAGAAGGCAGGCAGCACGTGGACCCAGAGTGCCCAAAACCGTGATGAGTGGAGAAAGATGTGGAGGCCATCCGCCAGCAGTGGTGTGCCAGGCTAATGATTATGATGATGATGGGCCCAGTTTACGTGGCTGTTTGCATATTTAGTGCTATATGAGGAGGTTTTTTTTTGGTGTGACTAAGCCTGACTCTTAGCGCTAAAATTACAGTGTGTCCTGTGTACTCGTGTCTCGTGTGCATGTGATTTTGACTGTCGCTGGTTGCAGTCTGGGAACCGACATGGATAAGTTCAATATTCAAAAGCTGAGTGGCAAAGCCAACTGGACAGTGTGGAGATTCCAAATCATTTCCAACTTGGAGTATGGCTTTGAGGAGATACTCACTGGTAGCTTGAAAATGCCGGAAGATATGCCAGCAGATTACAGTTAATTCTTATGTTGGGAACTGCCAGGAAAATGTGGGTCAAACTAGAAACTGCATATGAACAAAAGTCTGAACAAAGACTGGAAGACTTGTATTTACAACTTCTAGAATACAAGATGGAGGCAGGTGATTCTGTTGCAATGCATGTTTCAAAGTTACAGAAATTCTAGATGGAGCTGAATGAAGAATCATGGAGAGTGGATAAATAATAATGCGAATACTGAGTACTTTGCCAAATGAATATTTTGAGTTTTCGCACGACTTGGGAATCTATTCCTAGAAATGAAAGGACAGTTGAATATCTGCTTGAACGACTCACAATGGTTGAAACCCACTTGTCAAGAATAAATGAAACCACAACTTTTCGTAGTAATGTGTCTGCTCTTGTTGGTAAGAAACCACAAAAAGTGAAATACAACAATGGTAGTTCTTTGAAGCACAAAAAGGACATGAGTAAAGTAAAATGTTATGGGTGTAAAGAGTTTGGACATTTTAAGAATAAGTTCCCCAATGTTAAATCTGCACCTGTAAGGTTTAATGCCAGTAGTTCTGCATTGTTTGGTGAGGTGTTGTTGACATCAGTGCCTGCTGATGGGATATGGATAGCAGACTCAGGGGCCACACAGCACATGATAAAATCAAAGGATTATTTTGTGGATTATACAAGCTTTAATACACCGAAACCTGTGACCTTGGGAAACAAAGGTGTCATGATGGGGTATGGTGAAGGTGACATTCAAGTGGAATCCTTTGTAAATGGCGAGTGTCTCAGTCATACACTAAAAAAGGTGTGGTATACCCCAGATGTAGTCAAAAATCTGTTCTCAGTTCCAGCTGCAGCTGACAAAGGCATTGAATATCATCTTGATAGATTTCAGTGTTCACTAATAAAAGAAAACACCACTCTGGTTGTTGGTGAAAGACATGACGGGCTGTATAAACTACACTTGCGTGCAGTTTTGCCAAGTAACCCAGTGAAGGTGTTAGTTGCAGAAAAAGCAGAACAACTTCAGGTATGGCATGAACGCTTTGGTCTTCAAAACAAACAATATGTTGAAAAGTATCTAAGAAAACATCAAATCAACTACATCAAAGATGATGAATTTTGTGAAGGTTGTGTTCTGGGCAATCATCACAGAAAAAGCTTTGGTACCAGACCAATTGTGGCAGAGAAGCCAGGGGATTTAATGCTGATGTGTGTGGTCCAATGGACCATGATAGTTTCATGGGTACAGATACTATGTTTTGTTCAAAGATGACTTTTCAAAATACAGAAGTGTTTATTTTTTGAAAAGGAAAAGTGAAGTAGTGGATAAATTCAAAATATTCCTAGCAGAAGCAAAAGTTTTGGGACATACTGTTAAAGAGTTATTAACAGATGGTGGTGGAGAATTTGATAACAAGGAATTTAAAAAGGTGACTGGAGAAAATGGAATTAAGCATCGTTTCAGTATGCCGTATACACCTGAACAAAATGGATCAGTAGAAAGGGAAAATCGAACACTAGTTGAAGCAGCACGTTCATTGCTTCACAGTAAGGAAGATTTACCAAGAAAATTATGGGCTGAAACTGTGAATACAGCAACTTATATTATTAATCGCACAGGACCTACCAAGTCAAGTGAAGAAACGCCTTATGAACTGTGGTCTGGAAAAAACATTTCCATTGATCACTTGAAGATATTTGGGACTGAATGTTATGCATATATTCCAAAACAAAGGAGACAACAATTTGACCCCAAAGCTCAAAAAGGCTTTCTAGTTGGTTACTGTGGTGACAAAGATGGTTACAGGATATACATACCTGAAAGAGATACTGTTGTTACAACCTGCAATGTGATTTTTAAAGACTTTGCTCTTACTCATTTTGATGTGAAGACAGAATTTTGATGTGAAACTACAAACTCCAGAGAAACAGGAGGAGTTTCTAACCTGAATGAAGTTGTTGAGCCAGTTAGTGTGTTGTGTAGTGGTGGTTTAAACCGTGCTCAAATTAAACCACCAAGTAGATATAAAGACTTTGCTATGATAGCATACAATGAACCAAGTACTTTTAATGATGCTATACATTGTGAAAATGCTAATGAGTGGAGAAATGCTATGGATAGTGAAATGCAGTCACTTGCAGAAGATGAAACTTGGGAATTAGTTGACAAACCTGATGATAGAGATATTGTGTCATGTAAATGGGTATATCGTGTTAAAACAAATGCTACTGGAGAAGTAGACAAATTTAAAGCCAGATTAGTGGCAAAAGGATATAGTCAGAAAGAAGGAGTTGACTATAATGAGACCTTTAGTCCAGTAAGAAGGTTTTATACTATTCGTGCCGTGATAAGTGTAGCTGCAAAAGAAAATATGACTCTTACTCATTTTGATGTGAAGACAGAATTTTTGTATGGAGAGTTAGAGGAAGCTACATACATGAATCAACCTGAAGGCTATGATGATGGTTTAGGTCGTGTTGTTGGACTAGTATATCCCTTTTCAGCAATCTTTAGGCAACAGTGTGTGCAATCATTTGAGAAATTATGCCTCTGGTACCATGGAACTTCTTTTTTAACAAAGAGATCATGCCTTTCAAATACGAAGGCAGATTGTAGGATTGGGTTTCCATGATTTCTTGTTTGCTGAGCAAAGTAACTGATTGAGTGTAAAGTATATCTTCTTTCTGTCTTTCCATACAATTCTTCAACAAGTCGAGCATAGAAGTCAAGCTTTAACTCTGCTAATGTTATATCTTCTTCAACAAGGGAATATTTGGTTAGGATGGGCAGACCAGTTGCAAATAAGCTATGGTGAAAAAAGTATTCGGCTGGCAGATACCTCAGCAAACAAGGCAAACTCGTGTGAAAAAGAAACATTCCTTTTCGCGAGCCTTCCATTTTCCTAATTCACCAATAGTTCTCATTTTCTTTGGGAAGTCATGGGGTAGTTTTTCGGCAGTGATTTAAGCAAAAAGAAGCTTCATCACTTGATAAGAAAAAAAACTCTTTAACCTTCTATGCAATTCACCTTCTAAAACTTGATGCATGAAATCCAAAAGATCTTTTTCAGGAATTTTTAAAATTTCATGTACAATCACTGCCAAAAGTCTTGGAACACTAACATAGGTTTTCAAAGGCAAATTCAGCCACCCCCCTCTCCCCCTAGGAACACTGTTGATTTACTATAGAAAAAAGAAAGGGGTTATGGAGTACGCTTTTTCTTGTGGATTGTTTGATATTTTTCTATACTTTCAACATTGTTTTGGGGGGAAAGGGGGGCGGAAGTGGTAGTATTCAAGAAAACAAATGAAAAACAGAAAAGCACAGCCCAAAGTGTTAGGTGTTCCAAGTAATTTCAGCAGTGATTGTACTGGTAAAGATCCTCTTATACCAAAAAAAGAGCTCTTGCTATTTGTGAGATCAGCATGCTGCATGGAATCTTCGTGATTCCATAGAGGCGCCTACGTAGATTTAGCATATCTGTAACATAATGCGTCTGGAACATTGTAAAATTAAGTTTTTCCTTGCCAAACCAAAGGCCACAGAAAAGAATGTTACAAAATGAATATCCCAAATGCTTTGGTAATTCAATTATCATTGCAAAAATGGGCCAGATTTTCAGATTTCTAGATTTTACTACGGTTGATCTATCAATGTCAGGGCATTTTTTTAAAAATTTCAACTACTGGGGAAAATTTGCAGAAAGGGCCCAAAAGTGTAATAGCCAACAGAAGCACACAGGTATATGCCGCTGTAAAACACACTGTTTTAATTAATGAATTTTCGTAGTTACAAGTTTTTAGCCACAGCACAAACATATAATAGTAAACTAAAGACAGCCATTGTCACTTTGAAAAAACTTTCTGACAAAATCTCTTTGTTTGTAAAGCTCACTGCAAGGCTGTGCATTTCGCCTGTCTTTCTTCTCTAATAACGTGAACACAGCCGGACTTGGATCATAATAGGCAGTGCCTATCCCATTTAGAGATATGTTCATTACACCATTGATCGTCTCTTGATGCAAGGATGATCGTTTCACACTTTTGATGTTGTTGTAATGCGAGACTACTCTTTCAGTCGCCATGCTGTTAGGGGTCGGCGTACACAGTTCCCGTGTCTTCAACATCGACGCTCTTCACCTCAGAAATCTTACCCCACGAAGAACAAACATCAGAAACAAATTGTTCAATCACTTGGCTACCAAACATTTGTGACACCAGTTCTCTGCTGGATGTTATGAACACTTTTGGTGATTTAGCTTCCAGCACTGTCTTCAGACTGTTTATTGTTCCGTCATTTTCTATGTTCATTCGCTCATGCAGGAAGTTGATGGCAGATTGTACAACTTCATTTCTAACTGCCTTGTTGTCTCTTCTCGTCGCAGTGACAAATTGATTTCCCGTTTTTCTCCTACATTGCTCTGCTTCGTTATTTGCGCTGTCTTCTTGCAATTTCCTTAAATGATCTTCTTCTTTACCATCTGGAATAGGCATTTGATCCATAATCTTGAGGTTTTCGACACTGGAGTCCCTTGCTGGTATTACGTCTGGTAGTATGAGGTATGATTTTTGAAATATCTTTTGAAGCCTTTCAAATATCTTTCACAAATCGTACATAAGTGTTGTCAGCCATAGTTGCTGCGAAGTAGCATTCTATTTTTGCATTAAACCACGTGCCATGGCACATTCTTTTTTATCTGATGCGATTTCACCACTTACCCTTTTCTCCCACACTTTCGTAGCTGCCTTAAGATTATGCAAAACAGCCCTGATCAGATTAAGTGTGTGCTGCGCAAATCTAACCTCAAAATGTTTTGGAACGTCAAGCAACGTTCATCTTCTTGATGAAGTAATTTTGTTCTTCGTGGAGATGTTCTAAAAAAGTTGGCCAAAGCTAGCAAATTGCTCAACCAGATCGGCAGCTCAGGCACTTTTGCTTGCAAAGATTCGAGAGCCAAATATGATCTATGACATTCACACCAAGCAGTCAGAATGTCCCTGCCAACATGATCTTTCAGCAATTTCCAGAGACCTCCTTTCTTTCCTGTCTTGGCACTTTCCCCATCAGTCATAACGCCAACCAGTTTTTCTGTGTCTACGTTCACCGATTCCAAACAACTGATCAGTGAGTCTAACAGTCCAGCAGCACCACCCCTGTCACTGCTTGCAACTCCAAGAAATACGGTTTTAAAGCAGATTTCATCGATTGGCGCATACCTTGCTGTTATGAACTTGTAGTCAATTTGCTGTCTATCAGAACTTCCATCAATTTGTAAGGAATAACAAATGCAGTTTTTCAATTCAGCTGCAACTTTTTCCATTTCAAATTTAACAACAATATTTCTCATTTCAGCATAGGTGACGGGATCTCGGTAATGATAAAAGCTTGACTTCTCGAAACCAACAAAATCAGCATCCCACCCTTCTGATTGAAAAACTCGCATTAAATTATTGCTATGCTCGAAAGAGAGAGATCTTGATGGCCAACTTCTTGCACTTAGTGTTTTGGCTCTGCAGCCATTGTAGACATCCATAGCCAATCTAAGAAGAAATTTCAAAGTTTCTTCCTTGTGTTTTTCAATCATCCTCACCCATGGATGATCTGTTGACATACTCCTCCATGTATCTTCGTGCTCCTCCAACCTTTTGGATTCATTGTGCAAAGGCGACTCTAAATGATCTATAACCCATTTCAGTTTTTCTTTCCCGTCAATTCGTACACCAGATGCCATAGGCAGGCGTCCATTGACAGATAATTTTACAACCTGTTCCTCGTATTTCTTACACAACTCACATGTCATTACCTGGCGTCGCTTCTTGTTTTTCATTTCTGTATGAATTTTAAGACAGCACTCTGACAAAATTAACCAGCTTGAGTCAAGTTTCTTCCCTTTGTACCACATCGAATTCGCCCTACCTTTGCTTTCAGGCTGCTTGATTTCGTTTTGTTTGTCATTTTGCTCATTCTTTTCTTTCGAACTGGAAGCAAATTTTTCTTCCCCAACGTGCACAACTTCAGGGGCTTCAATTGATTCCTTGGATATCGACGATGAGGGTTTCACAGTTTGTTGGGAAAACGTTCCAACCAATGATTTCTGTCCTGGGGCCAATGCTGCTGCAACTAACGCTTTCTTCTTGTTTTCATTTCTTTTATCGTTTCCACATTTCTGTTTTCGTTTCATTTTGTTCTCCGTTGCACTTGCGAAAATCAATTGCGAATGAATATTTCTAAACCTTTCCTTGACCTTGATATACATATATCAGGGCCGCCGGACGCATGTTTTAACAGGGGGGGGGGGGGGGGCAAAACGAATAAAAAGGGCACGAATTTTTTTTCCGAAACATTAGTAAGTGCCAAAAAATGGTATAGATTTCACGGTAATTAAGACATTTATAAAAATAATGACACACGTTGGACATTGAAATTTATCTTCGCTGAAAGCAGACATGGCTATGTAATTCCATTTAGAGACCACGCAGTCTTGATCAAAATTAATTGTATAGTTTCCCATCTCTCTTCCATGTATGATTTATACCTCTATTACAATACGCTGTACTTATTTTCCTTATAATTTGCATTGTAAGTGGATTTGGTCCAGGGTAAGAGGCAGGCATACATCCTTCTTTCATACTTGTTGCAGGCGCATTATACTCAACAAATGTCCAGATTTATTGCGACATACCAACGAATCCAACCCAAAATATGAACTGAATGGAATTTAGTCTCTATATACTTCAAAGCGAGTTCCAGTCCCTATCTCTTTCAAAACAAAGTTGCAGCCCCATTTGAATAACGATATTAATTTTCCTACTTCTATATTTAAACAATTTAGTCCCCCTTGGTATTCGCACCCTCCCATACCCACTTAAACACAAATTTGTTCCCCTCCATGGAATATTTTTTAAAAGCTAAAAAAATTTATGATTAAGACATCTTCACGCAATCGGCTGAAGGTGCGGACATATTCTTCACTGCCATAGCAAATTAATTAGGTTTATCTCATCAGTCTTATGAACGAAACAAGTTTTAACTCTCTTTAAAATTGATCCCGAGGGGCTCAGTCAGTTGGTCAAACGTATTACATGTTTGACCTTCCGTAAGTTTTTGGTCTGTGACGTAGGCTAATTACACATGAGTCCCGAAAAACTTGAAAGAAGCTAGAATTCTAGGACATAGAATCATGAAAATAGGGTTGCATTTCTTAATAAGTCAGAGGAAATACAAAAAGAGCAGGATTTTACTGAAATGATGTTGCAGATAATTTTTTAGGTAAATCAATGGCATATTGAAGTACAACAAACTTTGCAGTACGTCTAGTTTTGTATATTGATCTAATCCTAGATAAGAAATTCAAGTCTTTGTTAGCATGTACTCATTGCAGGGACATTACTTTTTCATTTCTTCATTAAAAACATTGAACAAAATGTTGTGAAGCAAGCAATATGTTGCAGTTAAAGTTTTACAGAAGTCTGTTTTTATATATATGCCAAGAACCATAAGGGATTGTTGTTAAAATCAAATTTAGTGAACCCTGCTTCTTAACTTGCCTATACATAAGTTTAAGAAAAAGAATGGCTCTAACATGCTCTGTGAAAAGCAAAGTTCACTAAATTTGATTTTAACAAAAATTCCTGCCCAAGCTTAAATTTTCTCAGTGAAGAGAGTCACACAATTTTGGCATTGTCGGAGAATAGGGTATATTTTACTCAACCCAGAATCAGAGATAGAGGTCCAGTTTTTACACTCAAGAACACACACGATTTACATTGAACCAACTGACTGTGCCCACTGGGGACTTGATCGAACCTTTCACTAATGCGTTTGTTGCTAAAGACTAAGGTCATTTTCTCGCGAAACTGGCAGTCTCCTTTGCAGTTGATATTGTTCAACAAAGGAGCTTGCGCTTCTTGCATCAAGACCAAGTAAAAATTTAATGAATTTTCATTGAATGGTCCTCTAACAACGTCCAGAGTTATGTTATTTTACTTAGTTTCCAAAGGCAGAATATCTGGCAGTGAAAAAATACACGCAACATATTTTTCGAAAAGGGGCACTTGTTTATACTTTTTGCAAACAGAGGGGGCCTGTGCTCCTGTGGCGCCCCTGGCTCCGGCGGCCCTGTATATAGCGAATGTTCTGTCACTGATCACACATTTAAACAAATAGCGTCAGAATGACGACATAGGTTCGATTGAGACAAAGGAATTACACAAGGGGGTGAATGAAAGCCGACATCCGCAACATCTGTTTTACTTTCACACGAGAGGACAAAAAACCTGAACGGAAAAAGAACAGAACAACAAAGGGGAGGAGGGGCCTGATGTTATAAACAATACCAAATAAAACACTAAAGGCATTTGGGAGTAAAAACAAATTCTGTTTGTTTGCGTAAAGGCGGTTTTTTTATTATCTTTCAATTTTGGAAACCGTTCACATCTTGAGTTTAGTTTATAAATTCAATAAACTTGATTTAAAAGTTGATTTTCAAAAAATAAATATGTAGGTAAGTGAGAGAAGAAAGGGCCCCAACTACTGGGGAAATTCTGTGATTTTGGTGTTCACTACTGGGGAAAGCATTGGGCCTACTGGGGAACGTTCCCCAGTGGTCACACTGTTAAAAAGTGCTCTGATCAAAGTTCTTAATGTGGCAAGTTAATGAAAAGGTATATGTTCGGTTTATATCTGGATTTCTTGGAACCTCATCTCGATAGATTAATCCATCACTAACATCATTGAAATGACCTTGGCATTGGTATGATGAAACATTTTCTTCTATGCAAGACCAGTTCTCTAAAAGGAGTTTTGAAAATTTCGATGATTAACTTTGTCAATGCTTAAGCCACCCAGGAAGTAGGATCTTGCAATTTCTGCAACCTCCCAAAATTGAAAGAACACTCTCAACATCAAATTAAACGAGCACACCCTGTTGAGTGCAATTCATCAAAATCTGACCTCTCCATAAAATTGGTTTGCAGTACCGTAAATCATCGAACAAAAAACCTAGAAGCTTAATTTGTAAGAATTATTTTGGGATCGGGGTTTATTCGGCAGCAGTCAAAAAAATACTAGGGAAAATTTTTATATCAGAACTGATCAGTCAAGTCTGCATATGAGACCCTAAGGGGTCTGGGACACAAGGCTAGCTTATTTAAAGACTTGCGATATATCTATAGGTTATCTGTCAAGTAATGTTTATTAGGTACTTTACTTACCAAATATAATTCTTTGAATTTGTGGTAACAGATCCATGATAACGTATTTAAACAGCTCCTTTCTTTTATTGTAATTTTCACAGGTTTTAATGTGACAAGGTGTATTTCCATGCAATTCTTGATGGCAAACTTTGCATTTCAAGTACTCGGTTTTTTGGTAATGGAGGTGTCGTATGCTTTTGGAGATGGCAGCACTGCTGTCTGGAATGTCCACATTCTGGGGTAAAACTATGTTTAGGAAAAGTAGCAAATCTGTCTGCGTCCTCTTGCTGAAGTTGTGTTTCTCTGCCATCGCAACAAACATGTATTGGAATGTTTCCACTGAGATTTCAGAACCATCAACAGGGGCGGATCCAGGAATTTTTTCGAATATAGCTCAAATCTTTTTGGATTAGGACCACGCCCTTCTCATTTGCAGGGCACGCCCACTATATGGGCAAATGCTGTAACCATATAGTTCTCGGTTTCCAATACATGCCATGATTTTTGAAATTGCTGACAGCAAGTTTTAAGAGCTCAAAAGCGCAATTGTCAAATGCTATTTACAATGTAACATATGAAAGGACATAATAACAGACAAAATATATTTGAAAATAGCACTTATAAAAACATCATGAACATGGCAAATGCACTCCCTAATTAATTTTTTCTAAAACAAGTTCGAAATTTGATCAACACAACTATCATAACGAAAATCGTTTCTGTCATGGTTGAAATAAGCAAAAAGCAAATGCAAATCATAAGATCCGAAATCACAAAAAACAGTCTATCTGACACCATCTAAACTGCAACGTCGTCGATTTTCTTGTCGCCTGGATCCTCGTTCAGAATGTCAATCAGCCTCATTCGTTTAGGTCGTTCTGCTGCAAATTGGTTAATTACCCTGTCTATGTCAATAGGTATTTCTCGGTGAACGTGTATCATTGCTAGTGCACTCATTCTGCTTTGTCGCATAATGTTCCTGAGGTATGTTTTCAGCCTTCGCAGAATAGAAATGGATCATTCACAGGAGCAAGATGTGACAGTGAATGTAGCAGCAAATTTCATAGCGGTGTCGATGTTTGGAAAAGTAAGCTGGTCAATAGATGGTAAAAGGGAAGCTAAAGTGGTAGGAAGAGGTTGTAGACTCGTTTTCCACATGGTTTCCCACATTTTTAACACAGTTGTAAGGTAAAATGGCTCCGGGAGATCGCTTTTGAACATTTCTAAAAATTTAGAAAACTTTGCTTCCCAGTCACTTTCAGACACAACTTTACTTGGGAGGCCAGAAAACACATTAAATAGATCGAAATTCGTTTTGCAAAATCGTCTTTGCATTTCACTGACGCAAAATTCAAGAAATGCAACTGATACAGCTCGTCGATAGTAATCGGAAGGATTGTCAGCTGGGGTGTTTTCTCGATTCTTCTGAAGCTTGGTAGTGCGTGGCTGTGAAGGAAGAGTACCAACCTTGTCTGCCAGCACTATAGCTTTTCTATACCAAACATCGTGTTCTTTGACAATGTCTCTCCTCACCCCTTGAAGCATGGTATAGAGAAGAGTTATAGAAGAGTAGAGAAGAGTTTGATACCTGTTGTAGTTTTAGAAAAGACGCTTTATTTAAAGGTGTTAATCAAAATGCGTGAGTGAACACCATTTGTATAACGTAACATGCTTTTTCAAAAGCATTGTTCTTTGAGTTGTTTTTGTACGGTTTGGATGTTGAAAGTTTAATATTGGAAAACAGTTTTATTTTCTGTTCTTATATGTCTGTTGAGGCGAAAAACACAACAGATTTTTGGCGACGAGAATTGTGGAAAACGATTTACTAATCAGTCCTAGGATTTGGCAACGATTATCGCATAGTACGACTCCTTTTACAAGGTTGTTTTGCAGTGAGGGTTCAACGAGCGTTTGAGATGGCGGCGCAAGATTTAGTTCTGCTCCTTCAACAGCAAATTGAACAACAAAGAATAATGATGGAGAGACAGGATCAACGTCACCAGGAACAACTTCAGGCTATTTTAGCTATGGCCAGGAAATCTGAGGAAAAGGAACCGATTAAAACGTTTACAGGTGGTATACAAAGTTTTTCTGCTTTCGATTCAGCGACCGAATTGTGGACGGATTACTGGGCGCGTTTTAATACTTTCACCGAGGCAAACTCGATACCAGAGGAGAAGAAGGCTTATGTTTTCCTAACGAATCAGACTCCAGTTACATACAAATTGCTCTCGAATCTTGCCAGTCAACAAACGCCACCAAAAGATGTTAACGAGCTTAGTGTGGAGAATATAGCAGAGTTCATGATGGATCAATTTCATCCGAAGCGTTTCATTGTTCGCGAGCGATTCAAATTTTGGAGTAAAATGGATAGAAAGCCAGGAGAGACAGTAAATGAATTAGTCGCTAGGATTCGCCAAGATGCCGTTACCTGTGACTTTACATCAATCACGGATCCTTTGGACGAGGCAATGAGAACCAGGTTTATTTGCTCTATCAACAATGAAGCGGTTTTAAAGGCCCTTTTTAAAGTTAAAGATGACGATCTTACTTTTGCTAGAGCTATAGAAATGGCAATTGAAATTGAAGACGCAGCTAAAGTTGCCAAGGAAACGGTTCACGGGCAAATTTCAAGACAAGAAGTCAACAAGATTCAACCGAAAAAGAGAGGGAAGTATTCCTCGTCTGAACCTAAATCTTCTTTTACTGAATGTATTAGGTGTGGCAGGGTTGGTCATAACCCAAAAGATTGTAGATTTAAGAACACTACATGTCATTATTGTAATAAGATTGGGCATATAGAGGCTGCCTGTTTGAAGAAAAAGAAAGAAAGTGCCAAGCTTACGGGAGAAAGAAATAAATTAAAAAAGATTTTTTCGATCTCGCAAACGAACACGGTCAACAAAGTTAAAGTTCCTGAGCTTCAGTTACCAATCAAGCTAGAAGGCCAGCATATGGTTAATTTTGAAGTTGATACCGGTGCTGGAGATAATTTTCTTGGCAAAACTGCATGGAAGGAGCTAGGTGAACCCATCCTAGAAGCACCAAGTCAGCAGTTTGAATCAGCAAGTCAACACAAGCTACCAGTTCTTGGTACTGTTATGTTACAAGCGGAAACCGAAAATTACAATCAACAGTCACTGGGATTTAATGTAACCGAATTACCTGACCTTAACCTGCTTGGACGGAGTGCTATTGCGCAGCTCGGAATATCAGTTGACACACTCATCGAACAGAACAGTGGTGCGCATGCACAGTGTCATGCTGTATTTGAAGATTTGAAACCTGACCGGAAATTACAAGCTGAATGTCGCAAGCTATGTGAAGAATTTCCAGATCTATTCAAGCCGGAGCTTGGGAGACTGAAAGATTTTGAACTGGAAGTGAAATTCAAACCTGATGCGAAACTAAATTTTTGCAAAGCAAGAGCAGTTCCTTTTGCGCTTCAGGAAGATTTAGCTCAAGCATACGAGGCGGGAATCAGGCGTGGTGTTTGGCAAAGAATCCAGTTCAATGAGTACGGTACACCAGTGGTACCCATCCGTAAACCGTTGCTTCCGGGACAGACAAAATCTAAACTACGAGTTTGTGGAGATTACTCTGTTGCTGTCAATGCACAATTAGAAACGCACCGACATCCAATTCCTACACCGGAACACCTGATGCAAAAGTTGTCAGGAGGATATGGGTTTACAAAGATTGATCTAGCTGACGCATATAACCAGATTGCATTAGGCCCAGAATCGCAAAAAAGGCTTGCGTTGAGTACACATCAAGGTGTTCTGCTTCAGATGCGCCTTCCATTTGGAATAAGCTCAGCACCTGGATATTTCCAAGAAATAATGGATCAACTAACAAGTGACCTACCAGGTGTTGCAGTTTATCTGGATGACATACTGGTCAGCGGATCAACTGCAGAAGAGCACCTCACAAATTTAAAAAGTTTGTTTGAGCGACTGAGTGAAAAGGGACTACGTTGTCGTTTCCAAAAGTGCTCATTCGCTCAACCATACGTCGAGTACCTGGGACATCTGTTGTCCAGCAAAGGGATAGCAAAAAGTCCTAAAGTTGATGCTGTTTTGAAGATGCCTGCACCCAATGATGTTTCTGGTCTGCGATCATTTCTAGGATCAGTACAGTTCTACAACAAGTTCCTGTCTAACTTGTCAACACTTATAGAGCCGCTTTACAGGCTGACAAAAAAAGATATACCATGGGAATGGGGTGCCAAGGAACAGACAGCATTCGATAAAGTCAAGACCATGTTGTGCAATGATACAGTTCTTGCGCATTTTGACCCATCGCTACCCATTGGAATAGCATGTGATGCATCAAGTGTTGGTATTGGCGCTGTACTTTTCCACCGTTACAAAGATGGCAGAGAGCGCCCAATAGCCAATGCATCAAAAACACTAACTGAGACGCAACGAAACTATAGCCAGATACAGAAAGAGGCTTTAGCAATTATATTTGCTCTCAGCAAGTTCCATCATTTCCTTTATGGAAGGAAATTCATTTTAATAACGGACCACAAGCCATTGCTTACATTATTTGGTCCTACAAAGGCAACGCCATCACTAGCCGCCAACCGTCTAGCAAGATGGGCACTGATGTTGAGTCAATACGAATATACCATCGAGTATAGGAAGACTTCGGACCACGGAAATGCTGATGCACTTAGTCGACTTCCGGTGGGACCAGATGCGCAGTTTGACGGAAGAGAAAGTGATGCTGATGCAGATTGCATTTGTACCATCAAAACTGTCAGCAAACAGCTCAACGCAGCAGATCCAGGTGTACTCTCAAAAGAGACAGATAAAGACCGAGTACTTGCAACTGTAGTGCGGTATACAAGAGAGGGTTGGCCTTTCAGCAAGATACACGAAGATAGCACTGACAGTGAAAGCACGCGCTATACAGTGGATGCTTTCAAGAAAATCCGCGAGTCACTGTCAGTAACTGATGGATGCTTGTTCTACGGAGCACGTGTGGTGATTCCAGTCAGTCTACAAGCACAAGTGCTGGAGATTCTTCATCTAGGACATTTTGGTATGCAACGCATGAAACAGCTTGCCAGGACTGCTGTCTATTGGCCTGGGATTGATGCGAGTATTGCTGATGTTAGTCGAGCTTGTCAAGCATGTGCTGAGCACCAAAATCTCCCGTCCAAACCACCTGTTCATCCTTGGATGTTCCCAGAAAAACCATGGAGCCGCCTGCACGTAGACCACGCTATTAACTTCTTGGGATCAAATTGGCTGTTGCTGACAGACGCGTACTCCAATTATCCGTGTATCCACCAGACCAGCACTACAAGTTCCAGAGCAACCATTGATTTGCTGGAACAGGACTTTGCACACTTTGGTTATCCACATACGCTCGTCTCGGACAATGCTTCAAGTTTTACCTCAGAAGAATTCCAGGAATGGTCCAAGGCAAGAGGGATCGTTAATTTAACAGGACCTCCGTATCACCCAGCAACTAATGGTGCAGCTGAGAGACTGGTACAGACTTTCAAGAAGTCGATGCTGAAGTCAACATTACCTTTGAAAGCAGCCCTTCAGCAGTTCTTGATGCAGTATCGGAGAACACCACTAGCTTGTGGTTACTCTCCCAGTGAGCTGCTCAATGGACGCCAAATCAGGTCACCGATAGATATCCTGATTCCTTCTCCTGCGCATCAAGCACAAGGACGTCAGAATAAGCAAACAGTGAAGGCTGCGCAAAAGCTAGCTGGGAGGTTTAATCCACAATACAAAGTGGGTACACCTTGCTATGCTCTCTATTGTGGACCTCGACGAGATAAAGATCCACGATGGGTACCAGCAGTAATTACTAAGGTACAAGGAGCACGGACTGTGTCTGTCAGGGTTTATCCAAAGGGACCCATTTGGCGCAGACATGTAGAGCAGTTACGCCCGAGATACTTCTCAGTAGAGGATGCTGAGCCGGGGGATACACCAAGCATTGCAGTTCCAGCCGGTATATCAGAGATGGCAACACACAAAGAAACGAACGTTGAAAATGGTCAAAAATTGAGAATTGCAGATCCAGGACCATATGTTAAACCCAAGAGACCTAACCCCCGAATGCCAACCGGTACCGAGTACAGCCGGGATAAGCCAAGAAGATCAAGACGTTTAAAGAAACAATAAACTTGATCGCCTAAGATGGAAGTTTTAGGCTAGCGGGGAGGTGTTGTAGTTTTAGAAAAGACGCTTTATTTAAAGGTGTTAATCAAAATGCGTGAGTGAACACCATTTGTATAACGTAACATGCTTTTTCAAAAGCATTGTTCTTTGAGTTGTTTTTGTACGGTTTGGATGTTGAAAGTTTAATATTGGAAAACAGTTTTATTTTCTGTTCTTATATGTCTGTTGAGGCGAAAAACACAACAATACCCTTGAAGCATGGTATCAAAGGCAGCAACAACATCCATCTCACTTGCCTGCAGTTGTTTTGTTAGAGGCCGGGTGTACTCTAGAATGCCGGACACGGTAACTAAGCAAACTATGAATTCGAGTGATATAGTTGCAAAAAATAGGCTGCTGGCATAAAATAGACTAATTGAATCGGTACTCCAACTTCCATCATCGTTATTTTGAATTGATTTAAGTGTGTCAACTATTGGCCAAAAGAGTTCGATAAACACATTTAACCCATCAATTCTAGCAACCCATCTGGTACGGCAAACATTGAGTAGCCGTCTATGACGCGCTTGTGGAAGAATACGTACGATGCTATTTTTCAACACTTTTGAACGTTTGGGGTGTGCTTCAAAAAATTGATAAACCACCCGCACCTGGCCCATCATGTTTCGGACTAACTGAAAATTACACGACGATGCTACACATAGATTCAGCAAATGTGATTTGCAGTGAACATACAAGGCTTGGCTTTACTTTTTTTGTATCAAGGTGGCAGCACCAGTGCATTTGCCTGCCATGTTACCGGCTCCATCGTACCCTTGACCCCTGCAGTTATTCATGTCAAGCTCAAGCTCTTTAACTGTTTCCAAAATCTTCGCCGAGACAGCATTTCCAGAGAGTCCTTCTGTAGAGAATATCTCTGCTTGTTAACACAGGTTCAATAAATGATTAGAGTAAACTCTTAGAGAAAGACAATCTTTATGTTTTCTGAATTTTCTGCTCAACACAACTCAACATACATCGTGAAAAATCTCTCTCTACGAATCCTTAGCGCTCGATTCAATTACCAGCTTTTATAGAAGCAAACAAGGAACTAAAATCTATCTTAGCCAATCACAATCAATTTTAACTACTACTCAAGCCAATAAAAATTAAGAATACGATTGACGTAGTTAACCCTATTACAATAGCTTGCTTCCAGAAAATTCTGGCTGGATCCTTAATCTACTGTCTCGACCTCAAAGTGAGGCTTTTACGTAAATTGCATAGTTTCGTAGTTATGTAACACAAGCATACACAATAAAAAATAAACGTGTTGATTTAAGAATAATAGGTTAAGAATTTACTAGAATACCGAAGAAAGCACGATGGGGATTCCCCGACATTCCCCCCTCCTTGACCCAGGTTATGGGTCAAGCATAAGCTTAGACTTCCAGCGCGCATCCTTGGCTGCGGCACGGCTCGACTGGCGTCTACTCTCATTCTCCTCTCTAACACAACAT
Organism: Rhopilema esculentum; assembly: GCF_057945365.1. Taxonomy (NCBI): domain Eukaryota; kingdom Metazoa; phylum Cnidaria; class Scyphozoa; order Rhizostomeae; family Rhizostomatidae; genus Rhopilema; species Rhopilema esculentum. The sequence goes on along the minus strand of NC_142823.1, from coordinate 12,253,719 downwards.
TCACTTTCTTGCCTTGACAGAACTTTCTCCTTACTCTTATCACCTTTATTATCACGAGCTATCTCCAACAGGTAGAGCTTTTGAAGGGGTCGGTTGAGATGTACAATCTTACCTTTTTCATACTTACGTACTGTTGCACCCCTTGGTTCTCCATCCTTTCCGAATATAATTTCTTCCACAATGCCAACTTTCCACTGTCCACGTTTGATGTTATCTTCCTGCAACAACACTAGATCTCCCTTTTCAACAAGAATATTATTATTATTATTCAGCTTATGGAACTGTCTTAAATCTACCATATACTCTTTTTCCAACGATTCCAGAAATGTGAGAGTTTTTTTGTAAGATATAAAAATCTTTTCGAAAGTTTATCACCAGTTTCATCTAACTCGAGCTCTGGTTCTATATCCTCAGATAAAGCTGGGGGTCTACGTCCATGAAGTAAATGAGAAGGTGTCAAAGCTTCCCCGAGTTCCTCGTACAGATAGGTTAAGGGTCTGGAATTCAGAGTATTCTCAACTTCAGTTAATACTGTACTAAGCTCATCGTATGTCAACCTAGCATTACCTAGTCCGTTCCTTAGACACCGCTTAACGCTACCCACCATGCGCTCAAAATACCCTCCCCACCAGGGGGAAAGGGGTAAGTTAAATCTCCATATTATTCTACGATTTTGTGTAAACTCCTGGAACGTATGATCTTGTGTCAGCTTCTTCAACAAACTTTCTGCTGCCTTAAATGTAAGAGCATTATCTGAGTTAATAAGTCTAGGAGTTCCCCTTCTTGCACAAAACCTTCTTAAGCAATTAACAAACGTAGATGTATGTAAGTCAGAAATCAATTCCAGATGTATTGCTCTAGTTACACAGCAGGTGAATAAGGTTATGTATACTTTTTTCATTTCACCTGTGCTGCTCTTCGTATATAAGGGACCAGCAAAGTCAACTCCAGTGTTGCTGAAAGGTGGGGTCTCAGTTACCCTAAAGCTTGGTAGTTCTGCAATAGGAGGTGGCTTAAACGGTTTTCCCTCTTGTCTTCTACATATCTGGCACTTTCCTATCACCCGCTTCACTTGTTGCCTACCCTGGGGTACCCAAAATCTCCCTCTAAATTCAGCTAGAGTTGATCGGAGTTTGTTGTGGTGCACTCTAGCATGACAATCTTGGATCACAAGATCAGTGAAAGCATCATTTTTGGGGAGTAGTATTGGATACTTGCTTCTGTAATCCAAATCAGAGTTACCTAATCTCCCTTTACAAATTAAGAGCCCATCTTCACTTACGACACCTAGCTGCACTGACAACTTTTTGAAATCTTCACCCATCTTCAAAGATTGTTGAGTGTCTTCAATCCACGTTCTTTCTGCTCTTTCTATTTCCTCCACAGTTAAGGGTCCTTTTTTAGGTTTGCTTCCTGTTCTATGACACCTTAATATCTCTATAAACCTCTGGACAAAGGCAGTGACCCGGAGCAACTTACCTAGACTTCTATGCCTGTCTACCTTAACAACCTCACTCACTCCTTGCCTCATTTCTGTGAGCATTAGCACATTTGCGTTCTTCTTTCTTTCTTTCTTTACATCAGGCGAGTCTTCTAAAGTGAACAAATTAGGCCAGCTGTTTTGTCCTTCCTTTAACCAATGAGGTCCTTGCCACCATAATGTGCTCTCCTTCAAGTGGCTTGCTGTAACCCCCCTAGAACCTAGATCTGCTGGGTTGTCGATGCCTGATACATGTCCCCAGTCTTCCTTGGTGGTTAAGCGCAAAATTTCATTGACACGATGCTGGACAAATTGCTTCCACTCTCCATTGTTATTGATCCAATAGAGAGCGATTTTACTGTCCAGCCAATACTTAATGCAATCAAATTTAAACTGTGGACCGAAGGCTTGAATGATGGTGTTCATCAGTGTAGCTAGTACCCTTGCAGACATTAGTTCTAGCCGAGGTATTGTTAATTCCTTCAAAGGGGCAACTCTTGTCTTAGCACTCAGCAGCCTAGTAAAGGTTCCCTCAGTGGTTTCTTCTACAAGGTAAACCATCCCACAATATGCTTTTTTGCTGGCATCAGCAAATCCTTGCAACTGCCGACTCAATATCTTCCCTTTGTTTTTAGAAACAACACACCTAGGAAGGCAAATTGTACCCGTCTGTTTTAAATCCTTAACCCATTCTTCCCATCCTGCAAGCTTATCCTTAGGAAGTGGATCGTCCCAGCTAATTTTTCCTAAGCACAACTCCTGAAACAAGATTTTTGCTGACACTACTATAGGGCTAACAAGCCCATGGGGGTCAAATATAGAAGCTAAGGCGCTTAAGATACCTCTTTTAGTGGGTTTGGCTGTTTCAAACTCCCAGGTATCTCTTGTGTTGTCCCACGTTATGCCCAAAACCTTAGTCTTCTGCCCCACACTGTCTGGCATGCCTAGAGTCTCCTTACCAAATGATGTGTCTTCATGCTTAGAGGCTTTTTCCTCTTTCATTCCATTTATTTCCATCTTTGCTATCTCCCTTTCTAACTCTTTGTCATTAGTCTTCCATTTCCGCAAATGAAATCCTGCCTCGCCCATCCTACTTTTAGCCTTTTTATAAAGGGTTAAAGCTTCCTGTGTATCTTCACAACCTACCACTAAATCGTCAACAAAGAACCCTCCTATCATCTTTTTCACAAATTCAGGATCCTCATTTTCATATTTCATAATGTGGTGTCTCAAAACACAGTTTAGGAGGAAAGGGGATGAGTTACACCCAAATACCACTCTGTTGAACCGGTAGATTACTACTCCAGGGTTCTTGGCATGAATATCACTTAGCCACAAAAATCTTAGAGAGTCTCTGTCCTTGGGATGTATTTCGATGTTTAAAAAGGCCTTTTCAATATCCCCAACAAGAGCTACAGGGTAGATTCTAAACCTGAGAAGCACATCAAAGATTAAAGGGGTCAGAGAGGGTCCTTTATGCAAACAGTCGTTCAATGACACCCCAGATTTACGATCCTTGCTAGAAGCATCATACACTACCCTAACCTTGGTGGTTTCTACATTCTCTCTCACTACCGCTCTGTGAGGGAGATAGTGTACCTTACCTACAGGTTCAAGATCTGTGACCTTCTCTATAACTCCCTCTGCAGCCTGCTGGGAAATAATGTCATTATACTGTTCATAAATTTTTGGGTTCTGCTCTAGTTTCCTGACAAGACCCTTCAAACGATGCAAGCTAACATTATAATTTGAAGCTAGGGGCTTGTGTCCAGATTTCCAGGGAAGCCCAACAGAATATCTGTTACTCACAAACGCAATATCATCAAGTACATTTTCATGCACCTTATCTTTTTCACGAATTCCAAGGCTATCAAGGTCCCAAAGCCTTTGTATCTGATTATCTAAATCATGTTTTTCACCTGCAACTAAAGGAGGTATAGAATCGATCCAAAAATTCACATTACAGTCAGTAGAATCAAGTTTCTCACCTTAAACCGGTCCTGACAAAACCCAGCCCAAGCTGGTCTTGACCGCCACAGGTTCGTCTGGCCCCCCTCGTATTGTTTCCCCCAATTGGAATTGCCATAGCCAGTCCGATCCAATTAGGCAATCAACTTCCAAGCTGTTTTTGGATTTGCAAAGATCTGAGAATGACAACTTTGTTAAGTGTGCAAATTTCTTTTGAACTACCTCTATAAGAACATTAGGAATATCAGCAATATCCTTAACTACAAAGGCTTCTATTTTTACACTCTCTCCTCCATTGCATGGACTTAGCGAAATTTGCACTACATCTCGCAAAGCAACATGTGCCTCCTTGCTCCCAAACGCCTTCATTCCTAGCTGTTCACTCCTCACAGGCCTTAATCTGAGTCTGCCAACAGCCTTAGCCGTGATGAAAGATTTATGGCTTCCTGTATCAAATAAAACTCTCACTCTATCCTTGCCATTCACCAGAGCTAAAGCTGTCTGCAAGGCCACATTCCCTTCAGAGCCAGTGCTACCTACCCAAGCCGATGCGGTGGGGTCAAGCTGAGGTGCAGTAGGCTTAGGCTGCGCTTCCTTACTTCGGGCATAATTAGGACAAATGGCGCAGTGATGATTTCCCTTACAATTACTACAATCTACCTTAAGACGACATTTAAAAGATATATGGCCTGGTTTTAAGCAACTAAAACACCTAGCATTCTTAATTAAAATTGTCTTACGCTCGTCCGGATCCTTCACTTTTTCACACTTCTCGGATGGGTGATTTTCTTTGCAGAATGCACACTTCATCTTAGCATCTCTTGTAGTAAGCAAGGAAGAGGCCGTTGGAGGTCTATCCTGCTGCCTTGGCCTGTTGGAATGCTGCTCTTGTCTTCTGTCTGTCTCTGTGAAAATGTCCCTCCAGAACCTCTAGCTCCTTCTGAAAAGCTTCCAACATGTCGTCCAAGTTCCAGCCCATATGGTTCTTTCCAAATCGAATCATATTGATTCTCACGGACTCTGGAAGTTTCCCCATTAGAACAGGAACAACAACACTTGAGTAGGTCTCTGTGCTTACACCTAGAGCCTCCATTGCGCAAAAGAGTGTCTCGATCTGATCATGCAAACAACGCAATCTCTGCAAACTCTTCTCATTGTAGACTGGAGCCATATTGATAAGGTCATTGATGTGGGCTCGTTTTATAACGCTAGGCTTCGCATATCTGCTTTTCAACAGTTCAATGGCAGACTCATAATCGGCGTCTGTAAGTGCAAATCCCGTCACGACGCTGCGTGCCGGCTCTTCTAGAAAACTTCTTAAATATTTAAATTTGTCTACCTTGGCAAGTTGGCTGTCATCGTGTACCGCACTCTTGAACCTGTCCCAGAACTCTGGCCATTCTGCGATCTTTCCAGAAAACTTTTTCAATTCCAGCTTTGGGAGTTTTACTTTTCTACTGCAGATATCTCCTGAATTGACTGAGGATGTCATTGAATTTAGACTCTCTCTGGAACCAATCCTTGCCAAATTTCCCGAGGGCTCTGGTTGCAAATTTGTCCCGGATTCCGATCTTAATGACTGTATATCCATTTCCTTCAAGGCATTCTCAAGCGAAATTAAGTTGTACGTAATTTTCTCTTTAATGTCGCTAGCTTTTTCTGCTTCTTTATCACAGGCATCGTCGTCTGCTTCTTCGATCATCAATTCAAAAATTTCACCATCTAACGCTTTTAAAACTTCGGCTTTGTCTTTGAGATCTGCTAGTAACTGTTGTAAACGTAGCTGATCTTTTTCCTCTTTAGCGAGAGCATCTTCCACTTTATTCAGGAGCTTTGTCGTAGTTCCGCGATGAGATTTCCTCTTCTTTTTTGTCTTCTCCAAATTATTCATTTTCGGTTCCCAAATTCTTTTACTCTATTTCATTTATCCGGCTCGGTGGACCATTAATGTAGAGAATATCTCTGCTTGTTAACGCAGGTTCAATAAATGATTAGAGTAAACTCTTAGAGAAAGACAATCTTTATATTTTCTGAATTTTCTGCTCAACACAACTCAACATACATCGTGAAAAATCTCTCTCTACGAATCTATAGCGCTTTTTCAAACCCTCTTGAGTTGACCTCATTTGTGTTAAAAGATGATAGCTATATGCCTCTCTATCGCGAAGTTGCATGTGATCAAAGTTGCGTCACAGGAACAGATCCGTCACCATTAGATAGATTCACCTTTTGTTGTCTACGTGCGTCAGAAGTGGTTGTAACATGCGAGGATTCTGCGAAAAAGTTCTTTTGAATGTGATTCATTTGAAAATTCTAAAGAATGTGATTCATTTAAAAATGCGGACCTTAAAATCCTTCACCAGCCATTTTTTCATCATTTTTTTTCGAACTCATTTCAAAGTAATATTGAAGATTTCGTTCACTGTTCTTTGGAATACACTTATTCTGGCATCATAATCAACGTTTACATTATGCAGAATCAAAGTTGCTGTGTTGGGCCTTGTGATAACAAATCATGGCGTCCAAAAGAACTTGTTGTTAGAGGACATGTCAAGAAACTCACTTTTCACTCCTTTCCAAAGGATGAAGTTTTGAGAAAGTTATGGGACAATCAAATAAAAAAGGGTTTGACAATTTACGACGAAAGAAAGGGGAACCACGTTTGCTCAAACCATTTCAAGTTAGGAAAGCCAATGGGAATTTATAACTACCCGACTCTGTATTTGACAAAAAGTGATGCAGAACTGAAAACCACTCCCATAAAGAGAAATCCGAAGAAAAGGCTTTCCGAGGACAAGACTATACCTGATCAAGCAAACCTGCGTCGTAGCCCAAGAAAAATTAGTTTTCCTTGTGATGCTTCATCAAGGAAACCGATGATGAAAACAACCAGCGAATTTTTTTTAAGCCTTGGACCTGAATATTGTATTGAGCAGGTCGCAAGAGATTCGAAAGTTCATTTTTACACTGGGTTTGAGGATGCAGCTATGTTTAAAATGGTATTTGATCATTTGTTCCCTGTAGCTAGCCGTATGCAGTACTGGAAAGGCGACAAGGAGACCCTGAGAGTAAAAAATCCAAAAGACATCAGCGTAGAATTCGAAGATGAAGCACAGAAGGCAGGGCTGACAACGTTGCGACGAGGTCCTGCGAGGAAGTTACTGTTGGAGCAAGAATTCTTGCTGGTCTCAATGAAGTTAAAATCTGATCTACTCATCCAGGACCTCGCTTACAGATTTGGTGTTTCGGTTGACCTTGTGACTTCTATTCTTTACACGTGGATACGAGTTATGTCTTTGGAGTTCAGGGGTTTGATCAAGTGGGCAGACAGAAGCACAGTCATGAGATATCGACCTGATGGTTTTCGGAAATATTTTCCAAAATGCAGAGTAATTATTGACTGCACTGAAGTGTTCATCGAAACACCATCAAGTCTAGAGCTTGCTGCTATTTGTTGGAGCCAATACAAGCACCACTACACCATTAAGTTTTTGGTTGGTATAACGCCAAATGGCGCAATAAGCTTTTTGTCAGATTGCTATGGTGGAAGGGCAACAGACATTTACATAACAGAAGATTGTGGTCTGGCAAGAAATCTTTTACCTAACGATCAGGTTATGGCAGATAGAGGCTTCAAAATACGAGAACACCTTCCGTATTATCAAACAAAATTGACGATCCCCCCCCCCTCAACCCATGGCAGTTTTCAAATGAAAAAATCCGATGTTGCAACTACTTCTAAAGTGGCGAACCTGAGAATTTTTGTTGAAAAGGCAATAAGAAGAATAAAAGAATACCGAATTTTAAAGATGCAGTCACCTATTCTATTACTACCATTATGTGACGATATTGTAACAATTTGTGCAGCATTTACAAACTTAAAGGCGTCTCTTTTAGAACAGTAAATTAAAGAATAAAGTATGATGTACTTCCTTTATTGTATAGATTGATTCTCACTAAATCTTGAAACAACATGCTTTCTTTAAAGCAAAAAAATTGTATTCATGTTCTGTTTACTATATTGTTGCTGGCTGATGCGAATCTGTCAAGGGGCGTGGCAGTTTCTTATGGGGTGTCACTTGATTTTAAATTTTCAAATGAGCTGGAATAGTATTACTATCTAACTTACTCAGCTAAAAAGGTATAAACATTTAACGGTAGCGAGTATTATCATATTATTTTTGACCAAGGGTATATGTTACAGAAATATTTTAACGAGGAAGTTTACTTTGCATATTTCTGTCGACAGTTGAGTACGCTAGCCCCGAGAGCTATTGCCGCTAGCACCCATCCCTATTCCGTTAAAATGTAAAATACTGATATACATATAAATATATATATCATAGATTGAAGAAAGTAAAACTACATGGTTTATCTCTACAAGCCTGTTTCGTGAGTAACTCACTCTTCAGGAGATGTTGATATACTGGAATATTCCTCGAATAAATAGATAATACGGTACAGAAGGTGTTACATAATGTGTAAGGTTATACAAAAGGTAAATTAGGGACGGTACATAAAGGGATTTAGGTGTTACATAATAGTGTTTTGTTTCTATGGCGGCAAGAAGATACGAGTTCGTTTCGTTTGTTGAGTGTTGATAACTCGGGGTGGCAGATAATGAGGTTCTTTTCTTTAAGACAAAGGCTGCATCTTTTGTTTGAGCTGCTGTAGGATGGCTTTTTTGAGAGGATGCGCCAGGAAATGGAGTGGTCGATGTTATTGTCTTTTAGGGTCCAGATGTATTTACTGAGTTCTGTGGAATTTCTGTGTTTTGCGTGACGGAAAGATGCGGTGTGATTTCTGTATCTTGTCTTGAATTCGTTTTCTGTAAGTCCGATGTATGTTTCTGTAGTGTCATTGTCTCTGCGTGTGACGGTGGCTTGGTAAATGACTGATGATTTTAGGCAGTCACCGTTGAGTGGGCATGTGTTCGCTTGTCGGCAGTTGCATGTTTTGTTGACATTGGTGTTTTCCGGGGTGGTGCTGGTGTCGTGTGACTTTAGGATGCGTTTGTTGTGACTGTCAATGGCTTGCTTAATGTTGTTCATGCAGCTGTAGCTGATCTTTAATGTGTTGCGGTTGAAGATTTTTCTGAGTTTGTGGTCTTTGTGGAAATGTTTGTCAATGAGGATGAGGAATCTGTGTCCGATGTTGGTACTGACGTTTTTGCTGAATGGGGGGTTATACCAAAGTATGTTGCTTCGTTTTCTGTTTTTTCTTGTGGTATTCGAAGTTGGTTCGTAGTGTAGGGTGTATTTGTATCCGCTTTCGTTGAGTGCTTTTTGGTATGGTGGCGTGGCTTGGTCGAATGATGCTTTGTCAGAGGAAAGTGATGACAGACAGTTGTTGATGCCGATTGGTATATGCTTTGCTGTGGTTGTTGGGTGGTTGCTCTCGCGGTGGACATACTGAAGGATGGTGTCAGGCTTTGTGTATGGCTGGAAGGTACCTTTTTTCAGGTTGAGGGTGACGTCTAGGAAGTTGATGATCTGTTTGTTGGCTTCTATCGTGATGCGTAGTCCGTTGTGGCTAAAAATTTGACATATTTTCTTTTTGATATTTTCGGTGACTCTTGGTGGTGAGTTTGAAATGGCTAGTCCGTCGTCTCGGTATAGTCCAACATTGATGTCGAGGTGTTGTAGTTGTGACAGCAGAAAGCTTCCAACCAACTCGCATGTTTCAGCACCGTCGTAGCTGCCCATTGTAACATCAAACGTGGTGTTATTTTTCTTTTTCCATGGTTGATTTTTGTGAACAAGGATGGAGTTTTTGGCATGAATGATGATGTTACGTTCGTCAGTTGTGATATTGTCATAGTCTGAGGCGAAGTCGAGTGCTCTGTTTAGGAGTTCTTGGCTGATTGAAGGGTAGAAGTCTACAACATCGAAGCTGACGAAGGTGTTGTTGTGTTTGCTTTCGGTGGCTTTAAACCATTCGATTACCGATGTTGTGTTCTTCCATTGATTGAATTTATGCGAATTGGTGATTTTGTGGTTGATTCGATCGAGTATCGTCTTGCTGATTTTGCCTATCTCAGACTTGCTGGGGTTGATTAGCCGGCATGCTGGTTTGTTTGTGAAGTTTGGTTTGTGATCTTTAAGTGTGATGAATGCGTCTTTGTTGGCTGTAGAGTCTACTCTGTCGTCGATACCTAGTTTTGCTGCGATGATTTTGTCTTTTGCATGGATTTCCTTTGTGGTGCTGGGTTGTGCTTGTTTGTAAGACTTTGTGATGTTTTGGTGCAGGAGGTCGTTGTATGTTGCTGGCTCGAGTTTGTAGAAGTTTGTTGTTTTGTCAGCGGAGGTGATCAGTTTGGTTTCGTCATTGATGCGTTTGGTGTCGTCTTTAAGTTTGTTCAGAAATGGATTGTTGAGTTGCTTGAATTTCGTTGATTGGATCATCTGTAGCATGTCATCTTCAAATTCTTTTAGTTCTTCGATGGGGGGAGGGTTCTTTGTAGATTTGAAGCCGTATGTATTCTTGGTTGTTTTATAAATATATATATATATATATATATAGATATATATATATATATATATATATATATATATATATATATATATATATATATATATATATATATGTATATATATATATATATGTATATATATAATATTAAAAGTTAAGTTTGATTTCGTAGCTAGCAGTCAATTTTCAGCAAATACCAAAAGAGTCATTCATTGCACTACTAATGCAAGCATTGCATATCCAGTCACCTTTAGGAGATGTGGATAGATCAACGCATGACCAATGATGCCATAGTAAACAAGTTGAACACTCTATAATACAACCTTCTGTTCCATCCATCTCCTCAGGCTCAAGGCAAGGGTTTTTGCATGTGGCACAAAATAAAATTTCTGTTCGTTTCAGTAAAACGCTGACCACATATGATTTTAAAAAAATTTTGGCGTTCCGTTCTAGCTCTGCCCAGTGAGATCTATCAAAGTCAATTTTTTCAATAAACGGGTCTCCAATGAGAGTCCATACTACAAAAAATGCATAGTTTGCCCCAAGTAGTGCAGTTTGAGTGGTGACTTGACTGTAGTACTTGCGACTTTTGCTCAAACAGATTTTACCCTCTCTTTCCTCTAGATAGTCTAACTCCTTGAATGCATCCAATACACATTTATCGCGTAACTTATATGAGCACTTGTACTCCACTGGGACTTTCCCTCCATCACAGCATTTGCACGTAAAAATACTGTCAGGTGTTGCCCTTATAAAAGGAAAGGAATGGCTCGCAACCAACCCTGAATCCAGCAATCTGCCATTTTGATGCTTTTTTACGATATGCTCTCCAAAAGCTTTTTTTGCATCCGTTTCATGCTCTCTACCATACTTTACGGCGGGGAGAGCACTAATGTCTTTGTCTTTGAATAACCTGGCTAGAAGGGGGGTCACTTTTATCTTCTTGCCCCGTGACTTCGCAATAGACTGGACTTTGGTGCACACATCTTTAATTTTTGTAGCCGTGATGCAGCCTACGCGCTGGTCTCTCCAGATTTGTGAGCCTCCCTGCGCCCTTGTTGTTCTCTCGAGCTCCTTCAATTGATTTTCATTAAAAGAAAGAGAGTTTGAAAATAAATGTATCAATTCCTGCTCATCTTTTCCATCATTTTCAGCCAGAATCTCATCTGCAATCTCCCATAAAGAAGGTGGGCAATCGTAATCACAAGAAGGGTCAATGCATTTGAGGACAGTTGCCTATGGTTTTGCATCCGGTAGTTGTTGAAACAGTTGCCCCAATCGTTCATTTTCATGGCCCCTTACATCCAATGGGCGGGGATCAAAAGATTTTTTAAAGTCACTCTGAACAACACGTTTTTTGTTCTTGTTGGTTACTTCGTGCTTTCTTATTTCCACATCTTTTATTTTCATAAACCTAACATTACGCTGAGTGCTTACATTCCAAGAACAAGCAACATCGGTACAGGCGGGGTCGATCATTCCTTTAGAATTTGCGCATTCAACTTTATACAGTAGAGCTACAACGTGGTTGCAGCATTCGGCAAATCCAGCTGTACATGTGCAATAACCATATAAAACATTTCCAGTGTTATGACAAAGAACCCATACTTCGCGGGGGTCTTGACTCAATTTTTGCGATGGAGTCACCTTTCCTATTAGCAAAATTTTGTCACCCGACAATTGATGCACGAATAACTTGTGGACAAATCTACTCATAAAATACGAATAGGCTTTCCTTGCCTTATATTGTCCTATATATTCTGTATCAAATGCTTTTTTTCAATAACAAACGCAAATATCTTTCCAAGGTCAACATGAGTCCAATTTTCTTTGCTAACAGTGTCCAGCAATAGTTTCTCCTTTAGTTCTTCTCGAATGTATGAGTGTTGACTGCCATTGTCAAACAAAACTTGAACTTCGATCTTCTTGTCCCTGTTTTTTCCATACGCATACGTTGTAGCTGTTTGTAAGAGCACACATCCCTGTTGCGTAGCGGTAGCCGTGATAAAGCTGTCTTGATTTTTTGCATTCTTCGGTGGCTTATTTTCTGCCCTCTCGTTGTGTGATTGGCACAGAGATTGGTGATGGCGTCCCTTGCACTTCAGACATCCCCTTTGGCTTCTGCAGTCTTTTAGCAAATGCCCCAAATTCAAGCAATTAAAGCATCTCCTTGCCTTCATGAGAATACTTTTCCTGTCTTTCACACTAGTCACATTGCCACATTCGTAGGAATAGTGGTCTCCTTGACAATAGTAGCATTGAACTCCACCTGATGCAATAAAGGATAGAGTTGTTCCTTGTAATGATAATGGCACCTTGGATTGTGGAGGATTCCTTTCATGCCGTCTAGTCGACTGCGCTATGTTGTTCGCGATCTCCCTCGCTTCAATTTCTCTTTCGACGATATCAAGAATTTCTGTAATGTTCCAACAGTCTTCTGCCTTCTTTCTTGCGATTTGCATCGTAATTTCCTGTGGGAGGCGAGACATGATGATTGGAATCAAAAGGTTCCCATAACTTTCCGAAGGTATTCCCAGTGACTGTAATCCGCGAACGTGAACAGCGATATTGTCGTATATCTTCCTGAGATTTTCCAGTCCTTCATTTGGATGGTGTTGGAGCTTCAGTATTTTTTCAATGTGCGCATTGATTATCTGGTGTTTCTTCCCGAAACGCGATTTAAGAATTTCGATAGCGTGTTCGTAATTTACTTCTTGTAAGGCCAAACCCTGTACTGCTCGATATGCTGGTCCCTCTAACAGACTGAATAGATAGTTCAGCTTGTTGATGCTTGATAAGCCAGGATTACTGTGCACTGCGCATTCAAAACTTTCCCAAAATGAATTAAATTGAGTTATGTCACCACTGAACTTCGGTAAACTTATCTTTGGGAGCTTCACAGTCGCATGAGCACTACTTGAGGCAATACTTCCGTTCAAATTTCGAGATGGCGATGCTGGAGTAGGCCCCCCGAGTGGAACTGCTTCGTGCTGTGTTTCACTGCCAACCCTTGCTGGCGACGGTATTTCGAAACTTCTGCCCGCCATGACATTTTGAGTGGTGGGTAGCGAGAATGAGCTGCGATTTTCCCTTTGGAAATCTTCGATACGACTAACTGCTTCGTGAATTTTTGCTTCCCATTCCGAGGAATCTTCGACTTCGTTTTCGATTTCCTCAACATTGCACGAGTCCAAGACCTTACTGTCCAAGTCTCTGAGATACAAAAGTTTCTCGTTTGACGAAACTTTTATCGAGTTTAAGCGAGCGATTTTTTCTTGAGATGATTAAGCACTATCGATTATAGCAAAAGCTTATATATTTGTTTTGTGAACACATTTCCTTGTTTTTAAGCCATAGAACACTTATTTTCTTTGAATTTGAGATGTTTTATGAAAAATTGGCCTGACCATTGCTGACCCATTGCTGAACCATGTTCCATTTTTTAATTGACATTTCTTAAAGTGGCAAAGAATTTTTAAATTGAACAGTTTGATTTCTACTATATTTGTTTTGTGGACATATTTCCTTGTTTTTAAGCCATAGAAAAATTATTTTCTTTGAATTTGAGATCTTTAATGAAAATTTGGCCTGACCATTGCTGACCCATTGCTGAACCATGGTCCATTTTTTAATTGACATTTCTTAAAGTGGCAAAGAATTTTTAAATTGAACTTTTTGATTTCTACTATATTTGTTTTGTGGACATATTTCCTTGTTTTTAAGACAAAGAAAAATTATTTTCTTTGAATTTGAGATGTTTTATGAAAATTTGGCCTGACCATTGCTGACCCATTGCTGAACCATGTTCCATTTTTTAATTGACATTTCTTAAAGTGGCAAAGAATTTTTAAATTGAACAGTTTGATTTCTACTATATTTGTTTTGTGGACATATTTCCTTGTTTTTAAGCCATAGAGAAATTATTTTCTTTGAATTTGAGATGTTTTATGAAAATTTGGCCTGACCATTGCTGACCCATTGCTGAACCATGTTCCATTTTTTAATTGACATTTCTTAAAGTGGCAAAGAATTTTTAAATTGAACAGTTTGATTTCTACTATATTTGTTTTGTGGACATATTTCCTTGTTTTTAAGCCATAGAAAAATTATTTTCTTTGAATTTGAGATGTTTTATGAAAATTTGGCCTCACCATTGCTCACCCATTGCTGAACCATGGTCCATTTTTTAATTGACATTTCTTAAAGTGGCAAAGAATTTTTAAATTGAATAGTTTGATTTCTACTATATTTGTTTTGTGGACACATTTCTTTGTTTTTAAGCCATAGAAAAATTATTTTTTTTATATTTGAAACGTTTTATGAAAATTTGGCCTGACCATTGCTGACCCATTGCTGAACCATGGTCCATTTTTTAATTGACATTTCTTAAAATGGCAAAGAATTTTTAAATTGAATAGTTTGATTTATACTATATTTGTTTTGTGTACATATTTCCTTGTTTTTAAGCCATAGAAAAATTATTTTTTTAAAATTTGAAATGTTTTATAAAAATTTGGCCTGGCCATTGCTGAACCATGGTCCTTTTTTTAATTGACATTTCTTAAAATGGCAAAGAATTTTTAGATTAAATAGTTGGATTTCTACTATATTTGTTTTCTGGACACATTTCCTTGTTTTTAAGCCATAGAAAAATTATTTTTTTAAAATTTGAAATGTTTTATAAAAATTTGGCCTGGCCATTGCTGACCCATTGCTGAACCATGGTCCATTTTTTAATTGACATTTCTCAAAATGGCAAAGAATTTTTAGATTAAATAGTTTGATTTCTACTATATTTGTTTTGTGGACATATTTCCTTGTTTTTAAGCCATAGAAAAATTATTTTCTTTGAATTTGAGATGTTTTATGAAAATTTGGCCTGACCATTGCTGACCCATCGCTGAACCATGGTCCATTTTTTAATTGACATTTCTTAAAATGGCAAAGAATTTTTAGATTAAATAGTTTGATTTTTACTATATTTGTTTTGTGGACATATTTCCTTGTTTTTAAGCCATAGAAAAATTATTTTTTTAAAATTTGAAATGTTTTATAAAAATTTGGCCTGGCCATTGCTGACCCATTGCTGAACCATGGTCCATTTTTTAATTGACATTTCTTAAAGTGGCAAAGAATTTTTAAATTGAATAGTTTGATTTCTACTTTATTTGTTTTGTGGACACATTTCTTTGTTTTTAAGCCATAGAAAAATTATTTTTTTTATATTTGAAATGTTTTATGAAAATTTGGCCTGACCATTGCTGACCCATTGCTGAACCATGGTCCATTTTTTAATTGACATTTCTTAAAGTCGCAAAGAATTTTTAAATTGAATAGTTTGATTTCTACTATATTTGTTTTGTGGACACATTTCTTTGTTTTTAAGCCATAGAAAAATTATTTTTTTTATATTTGAAATGTTTTATGAAAATTTGGCCTGACCATTGCTGACCCATTGCTGAACCATGGTCCATTTTTTAATTGACATTTCTTAAAGTGGCAAAGAATTTTTAAATTGAATAGTTTGATTTCTACTATATTTGTTTTGTGGACATATTTCCTTATTTTTAAGCCATAGAACAATTATTTTCTTTGAATTTGAGATGTTTTATGAAAATTTGGCCTGACCATTGCTGACCCATTGCTGAACCATGGTCCATTTTTTAATTGACATTTCTTAAAGT
This sequence comes from Rhopilema esculentum, assembly GCF_057945365.1. Classification (NCBI taxonomy): domain Eukaryota; kingdom Metazoa; phylum Cnidaria; class Scyphozoa; order Rhizostomeae; family Rhizostomatidae; genus Rhopilema; species Rhopilema esculentum. The sequence goes on along the minus strand of NC_142823.1, from coordinate 12,238,116 downwards.
CGCAAAGAATTTTTAAATTGAATAGTTTGATTTCTACTATATTTGTTTTGTGGACATATTTCCTTGTTTTTAAGCCATAGAACAATTATTTTCTTTGAATTTGAGATGTTTTATGAAAATTTGGCCTGACCATTGCTGACCCATTGCTGAACCATGGTCCATTTATTAATTGACATTTCTTAAAATGGCAAAGAATTTTTAGATTAAATAGTTGGATTTCTACTATATTTGTTTTCTGGACATATTTCCTTGTTTTTAAGCCATAGAAAAATTATTTTTTTTATATTTGAAATGTTTTATGAAAATTTGGCCTGACCATTGCTGACCCATTGCTGAACCATGGTCCATTTCCTAATTGACATTTCTTAAAATGGCAAAGAATTTTTAGATTAAATAGTTGGATTTCTACTATATTTGTTTTCTGGACATATTTCCTTGTTTTTAAGCCATAGAAAAATTATTTTTTTTATATTTGAAATGTTTTATGAAAATTTGGCCTGACCATTGCTGACCCATTGTTGAACCATGGTCCATTTTTTAATTGACATTTCTTAAAATGGCAAAGAATTTTTAAATTGAATAGTTTGATTTATACTATATTTGTTTTGTGGACATATTTCCTTGTTTTTAAGCCATAAAAAAATTATTTTTTTAAAATTTGAAATGTTTTATAAAAATTTGGCCTGGCCATTGCTGAACCATGGTCCTTATTTTAATTGACATTTCTTAAAATGGCAAAGAATTTTTAGATTAAATAGTTGGATTTCTACTATATTTGTTTTCTGGACACATTTCCTTGTTTTTAAGCCATAGAAAAATTATTTTTTTAAAATTTGAAATGTTTTATAAAAATTTGGCCTGGCCATTGCTGACCCATTGCTGAACCATGGTCCATTTTTTAATTGACATTTCTCAAAATGGCAAAGAATTTTTAGATTAAATAGTTTGATTTCTACTATATTTGTTTTGTGGACATATTTCCTTGTTTTTAAGCCATAGAAAAATTATTTTCTTTGAATTTGAGATGTTTTATGAAAATTTGGCCTGACCATTGCTGACCCATCGCTGAACCATGGTCCATTTTTTAATTGACATTTCTTAAAATGGCAAAGAATTTTTAGATTAAATAGTTTGATTTTTACTATATTTGTTTTGTGGACATATTTCCTTGTTTTTAAGCCATAGAAAAATTACTTTTTTTAAATTTGAAATGTTTTATAAAAATTTGGCCTGGCCATTGCTGACCCATTGCTGAACCATGGTCCATTTTTTAATTGACATTTCTCAAAATGGCAAAGAATTTTTAGATTAAATAGTTTGATTTCTACTATATTTGTTTTGTGGACATATTTCCTTGTTTTTAAGCCATAGAAAAATTATTTTCTTTGAATTTGAGTTGTTTTATGAAAATTTGGCCTGACCATTGCTGACCCATTGCTGAACCATGGTCCATTTATTAATTGACATTTCTTAAAATGGCAAAGAATTTTTAGATTAAATAGTTGGACTTCTACTATATTTGTTTTCTGGACATATTTCCTTGTTCTTAAGCCATAGAAAAATTATTTTTTTTTAAATTTGAAATGTTTTATGAAAATTTGGCCTGACCATTGCTGACCCATCCCTGAACCATGGTCCATTTTTTAATTGACATTTCTTAAAATGGCAAAGAATTTTTAGATTAAATAGTTTGATTTTTACTATATTTGTTTTGTGGACATATTTCCTTGTTTTTAAGCCATAGAAAAATTATTTTCTTTGAATTTGAGATGTTTTATGAAAATTTGGCCTGACCATTGCTGACCCATTGCTGAACCATGGTCCATTTTTTAATTGACATTTCTTAAAGTGGCAAAGAATTTTTAAATTGAATAGTTTGATTTCTACTTTATTTGTTTTGTGGACACATTTCTTTGTTTTTAAGCCATAGAACAATTATTTTTTTTATATTTGAAATGTTTTATGAAAATTTGGCCTGACCATTGCTGACCCATTGCTGAACCATGGTCCATTTTTTAATTGACATTTCTTAAAGTCGCAAAGAATTTTTAAATTGAATAGTTTGATTTTTACTATATTTGTTTTGTGGACATATTTCCTTGTTTTTAAGCCATAGAAAAATTATTTTCTTTGAATTTGAGATGTTTTATGAAAATTTGGCCTGACCATTGCTGACCCATTGCTGAACCATGGTCCATTTTTTAATTGACATTTCTTAAAGTCGCAAAGAATTTTTAAATTGAATAGTTTGATTTCTACTATATTTGTTTTGTGGACATATTTCCTTGTTTTTAAGCCATAGAACAATTATTTTCTTTGAATTTGAGATGTTTTATGAAAATTTGGCCTGACCATTGCTGACCCATTGCTGAACCATGGTCCATTTTTTAATTGACATTTCTTAAAGTCGCAAAGAATTTTTAAATTGAATAGTTTGATTTCTACTATATTTGTTTTGTGGACATATTTCCTTGTTTTTAAGCCATAGAAAAATTATTTTTTTTATATTTGAAATGTTTTATAAAAATTTGGCCTGACCATTGCTGACCCATTGCTGAACCATGGTCCATTTCCTAATTGACATTTCTTAAAATGGCAAAGAATTTTTAGATTAAATAGTTGGATTTCTACTATATTTGTTTTCTGGACACATTTCCTTGTTTTTAAGCCATAGAAAAATTATTTTTTTAAAATTTGAAATGTTTTATAAAAATTTGGCCTGGCCATTGCTGACCCATTGCTGAACCATGGTCCATTTTTTAATTGACATTTCTCAAAATGGCAAAGAATTTTTAGATTAAATAGTTTGATTTCTACTATATTTGTTTTGTGGACATATTTCCTTGTTTTTAAGCCATAGAAAAATTATTTTCTTTGAATTTGAGATGTTTTATGAAAATTTGGCCTGACCATTGCTGACCCATTGCTGAACCATGGTCCATTTTTTAATTGACATTTCTTAAAATGGCAAAGAATTTTTAAATTGAATGGTTTCATTTCTACTATATTTGTTTTGTGGACACATTTCTTTGTTTTTAAGCTATAGAACAATTATTTTCTTTGAATTTGAGATGTTTTATGAAAATTTGGCCTGACCATTGCTGACCCATTGCTGAACCATGGTCCATTTATTAATTGACATTTCTTAAAATGGGAAAGAATTTTTAGATTAAATAGTTGGACTTCTACTATATTTGTTTTCTGGACATATTTCCTTGTTCTTAAGCCATAGAAAAATTATTTTTTTTAAATTTGAAATGTTTTATGAAAATTTGGCCTGACCATTGCTGACCCATCGCTGAACCATGGTCCATTTTTTAATTGACATTTCTTAAAATGGCAAAGAATTTTTAGATTAAGTAGTTTGATTTTTACTATATTTGTTTTGTGGACATATTTCCTTGTTTTTAAGCCATAGAACAATTATTTTCTTTGAATTTGAGATGTTTTATGAAAATTTGGCCTGACCATTGCTGACCCATTGCTGAACCATGGTCCATTTATTAATTGACATTTCTTAAAATGGCAAAGAATTTTTAGATTAAATAGTTGGATTTCTACTATATTTGTTTTCTGGACATATTTCCTTGTTTTTAAGCCATAGAAAAATTATTTTTTTTATATTTGAAATGTTTTATGAAAATTTGGCCTGACCATTGCTGACCCATTGCTGAACCATGGTCCATTTCCTAATTGACATTTCTTAAAATGGCAAAGAATTTTTAAATTGAATAGTTTGATTTCTACTATATTTGTTTTGTGGACATATTTCCTTGTTTTTAAGCCATAGAAAAATTATTTTCTTTGAATTTGAGATGTTTTATGAAAATTTGGCCTGACCATTGCTGACCCATTGCTGAACCATGGTCCATTTCCTAATTGACATTTCTTAAAATGGCAAAGAATTTTTAAATTGAATAGTTTGATTTATACTATATTTGTTTTGTGGACATATTTCCTTGTTTTTAAGCCATAGAAAAATTATTTTCTTTGAATTTGAGATGTTTTATGAAATTTTGGCCTGACCATTGCTGACCCATTGCTGAACCATGATCCATTTTTTAATTGACATTTCCTAAAGTGGCAAAGAATTTTTAAATTGAATAGTTTGATTTCTACTATATTTGTTTTGTGGACATATTTCCTTGTTTTTAAGCCATAGAACAATTATTTTCTTTGAATTTCAGATGTTTTATGAAAATTTGGCCTGACCATTGCTGACCCTTTGCTGAGCCATGGTCCATTTTTTAATTGACATTTCTTAAAATGGCAAAGAATTTTTAGATTAAATAGTTGGATTTCTACTATATTTGTTTTCTGGACACATTTCCTTGTTTTTAAGCCATAGAAAAATTATTTTTTTAAAATTTGAAATGTTTTATAAAAATTTGGCCTGGCCATTGCTGACCCATTGCTGAACCATGGTCCATTTTTTAATTGACATTTCTCAAAATGGCAAAGAATTTTTAGATTAAATAGTTTGATTTCTACTATATTTGTTTTGTGGACATATTTCCTTGTTTTTAAGCCATAGAAAAATTATTTTCTTTGAATTTGAGATGTTTTATGAAAATTTGGCCTCACCATTGCTGACCCATTGCTGAACCATGGTCCATTTTTTAATTGACATTTCTTAAAATGGCAAAGAATTTTTAAATTGAATGGTTTCATTTCTACTATATTTGTTTTGTGGACACATTTCTTTGTTTTTAAGCTATAGAACAATTATTTTCTTTGAATTTGAGATGTTTTATGAAAATTTGGCCTGACCATTGCTGACCCATTGCTGAACCATGGTCCATTTATTAATTGACATTTCTTAAAATGGGAAAGAATTTTTAGATTAAATAGTTGGACTTCTACTATATTTGTTTTCTGGACATATTTCCTTGTTCTTAAGCCATAGAAAAATTATTTTTTTTAAATTTGAAATGTTTTATGAAAATTTGGCCTGACCATTGCTGACCCATTGCTGAACCATGGTCCATTTTTTAATTGACATTTCTTAAAATGGCAAAGATTTTTTAGATTAAGTAGTTTGATTTTTACTTTATTTGTTTTGTGGACATATTTCCTTGTTTTTAAGCCATAGAAAAATTATTTTCTTTGAATTTGAGATGTTTTATGAAAATTTGGCCTGACCATTGCTGACCCATTGCTGAACCATGGTCCATTTTTTAATTGACATTTCTTAAAGTGGCAAAGAATTTTTAAATTGAATAGTTTGATTTCTACTTTATTTGTTTTGTGGACACATTTCTTTGTTTTTAAGCCATAGAAAAATTATTTTTTTTATATTTGAAATGTTTTATGAAAATTTGGCCTGACCATTGCTGACCCATTGCTGAACCATGGTCCATTTTTTAATTGACATTTCTTAAAGTCGCAAAGAATTTTTAAATTGAATAGTTTGATTTCTACTATATTTGTTTTGTGGACACATTTCTTTGTTTTTAAGCCATAGAAAAATTATTTTTTCTATATTTGAAATGTTTTATGAAAATTTGGCCTGACCATTGCTGACCCATTGCTGAACCATGGTCCATTTTTTAATTGACATTTCTTAAAGTCGCAAAGAATTTTTAGATTAAATAGTTGGATTTCTACTATATTTGTTTTCTGGACATATTTCCTTGTTTTTAAGCCATAGAAAAATTATTTTTTTTATATTTGAAATGTTTTATGAAAATTTGGCCTGACCATTGCTGACCCATTGCTGAACCATGGTCCATTTCCTAATTGACATTTCTTAAAATGGCAAAGAATTTTTAAATTGAATAGTTTGATTTCTACTATATTTGTTTTGTGGACATATTTCCTTGTTTTTAAGCCATAGAAAAATTATTTTCTTTGAATTTGAGATGTTTTATGAAAATTTGGCCTGACCATTGCTGACCCATTGCTGAACCATGGTCCATTTATTAATTGACATTTCTTAAAATGGCAAAGAATTTTTAGATTAAATAGTTGGATTTCTACTATATTTGTTTTCTGGACACATTTCCTTGTTTTTAAGCCATAGAAAAATTATTTTTTTAAAATTTGAAATGTTTTATAAAAATTTGGCCTGGCCATTGCTGACCCATTGCTGAACAATGGTCCATTTTTTAATTGACATTTCTCAAAATGGCAAAGAATTTTTAGATTAAATAGTTTGATTTCTACTATATTTGTTTTGTGGACATATTTCCTTGTTTTTAAGCCGTAGAAAAATTATTTTCTTTGAATTTGAGATGTTTTATGAAAATTTGGCCTGACCATTGCTGACCCATTGCTGAACCATGGTCCATTTTTTAATTGACATTTCTTAAAATGGCAAAGAATTTTTAAATTGAATGGTTTCATTTCTACTATATTTGTTTTGTGGACACATTTCTTTGTTTTTAAGCCATAGAACAATTATTTTTTTTAAATTTGAAATGTTTTATGAAAATTTGGCCTGACCATTGCTGACCCATTGCTGAACCATGGTCCATTTTTTAATTGACATTTCTTAAAATGGCAAAGAATTTTTAGATTGAATAGTTTGATTTCTACTATATTTGTTTTGTGGACATATTTCCTTGTTTTTAAGCCATAGAAAAATTATTTTCTTTGAATTTGAGATGTTTTATGAAAATTTGGCCTGACCATTGCTGACCCATTGCTGAACCATGGTCCATTTCCTAATTGACATTTCTTAAAATGGCAAAGAATTTTTAAATTGAATAGTTTGATTTATACTATATTTGTTTTGTGGACATATTTCCTTGTTTTTAAGCCATAGAAAAATTATTTTCTTTGAATTTGAGATGTTTTATGAAATTTTGGCCTGACCATTGCTGACCCATTGCTGAGCCATGGTCCATTTTTTAATTGACATTTCTTAAAATGGCAAAGAATTTTTAGATTAAATAGTTGGATTTCTACTATATTTGTTTTCTGGACACATTTCCTTGTTTTTAAGCCATAGAAAAATTATTTTTTTAAAATTTGAAATGTTTTATAAAAATTTGGCCTGGCCATTGCTGACCCATTGCTGAACCATGGTCCATTTTTTAATTGACATTTCTCAAAATGGCAAAGAATTTTTAGATTAAATAGTTTGATTTCTACTATATTTGTTTTGTGGACATATTTCCTTGTTTTTAAGCCATAGAAAAATTATTTTCTTTGAATTTGAGATGTTTTATGAAAATTTGGCCTGACCATTGCTGACCCATTGCTGAACCATGGTCCATTTTTTAATTGACATTTCTTAAAATGGCAAAGAATTTTTAAATTGAATGGTTTCATTTCTACTATATTTGTTTTGTGGACACATTTCTTTGTTTTTAAGCTATAGAACAATTATTTTCTTTGAATTTGAGATGTTTTATGAAAATTTGGCCTGACCATTGCTGACCCATTGCTGAACCATGGTCCATTTATTAATTGACATTTCTTAAAATGGGAAAGAATTTTTAGATTAAATAGTTGGACTTCTACTATATTTGTTTTCTGGACATATTTCCTTGTTCTTAAGCCATAGAAAAATTATTTTTTTTAAATTTGAAATGTTTTATGAAAATTTGGCCTGACCATTGCTGACCCATCGCTGAACCATGGTCCATTTTTTAATTGACATTTCTTAAAATGGCAAAGAATTTTTAGATTAAGTAGTTTGATTTTTACTATATTTGTTTTGTGGACATATTTCCTTGTTTTTAAGCCATAGAAAAATTATTTTCTTTGAATTTGAGATGTTTTATGAAAATTTGGCCTGACCATTGCTGACCCATTGCTGAACCATGGTCCATTTTTTAATTGACATTTCTTAAAGTGGCAAAGAATTTTTAAATTGAATAGTTTGATTTCTACTTTATTTGTTTTGTGGACACATTTCTTTGTTTTTAAGCCATAGAAAAATTATTTTTTTTATATTTGAAATGTTTTATGAAAATTTGGCCTGACCATTGCTGACCCATTGCTGAACCATGGTCCATTTTTTAATTGACATTTCTTAAAGTCGCAAAGAATTTTTAAATTGAATAGTTTGATTTCTACTATATTTGTTTTGTGGACACATTTCTTTGTTTTTAAGCCATAGAAAAATTATTTTTTCTATATTTGAAATGTTTTATGAAAATTTGGCCTGACCATTGCTGACCCATTGCTGAACCATGGTCCATTTTTTAATTGACATTTCTTAAAGTCGCAAAGAATTTTTAAATTGAATAGTTTGATTTCTACTATATTTGTTTTGTGGACATATTTCCTTGTTTTTAAGCCATAGAACAATTATTTTCTTTGAATTTGAGATGTTTTATGAAAATTTGGCCTGACCATTGCTGAGCCATTGCTGAACCATGGTCCATTTTTTAATTGACATTTCTTAAAATGGCAAAGAATTTTTAGATTAAATAGTTGGATTTCTACTATATTTGTTTTCTGGACATATTTCCTTGTTTTTAAGCCATAGAAAAATTATTTTTTTTATATTTGAAATGTTTTATGAAAATTTGGCCTGACCATTGCTGACCCATTGCTGAACCATGGTCCATTTCCTAATTGACATTTCTTAAAATGGCAAAGAATTTTTAAATTGAATAGTTTGATTTCTACTATATTTGTTTTGTGGACATATTTCCTTGTTTTTAAGCCATAGAAAAATTATTTTCTTTGAATTTGAGATGTTTTATGAAAATTTGGCCTGACCATTACTGACCCATTGCTGAACCATGGTCCATTTATTAATTGACATTTCTTAAAATGGCAAAGAATTTTTAGATTAAATAGTTGGATTTCTACTATATTTGTTTTCTGGACACATTTCCTTGTTTTTAAGCCATAGAAAAATTATTTTTTCAAAATTTGAAATGTTTTATAAAAATTTGGCCTGGCCATTGCTGACCCATTGCTGAACCATGGTCCATTTTTTAATTGACATTTCTCAAAATGGCAAAGAATTTTTAGATTAAATAGTTTGATTTCTACTATATTTGTTTTGTGGACATATTTCCTTGTTTTTAAGCCGTAGAAAAATTATTTTCTTTGAATTTGAGATGTTTTATGAAAATTTGGCCTGACCATTGCTGACCCATTGCTGAACCATGGTCCATTTTTTAATTGACATTTCTTAAAATGGCAAAGAATTTTTAAATTGAATGGTTTCATTTCTACTATATTTGTTTTGTGGACACATTTCTTTGTTTTTAAGCCATAGAACAATTATTTTTTTTAAATTTGAAATATTTTATGAAAATTTGGCCTGACCATTGCTGACCCATTGCTGAACCATGGTCCATTTTTTAATTGACATTTCTTAAAGTGGGAAAGAATTTTTAAATTGAATAGTTTGATTTCTACTATATTTGTTTTGTGGACATATTTCTTTGTTTTTAAGCCATAGAAAAATTATTTTTTTTATATTTGAAATGTTTTATGAAAATTTGGCCTGACCATTGCTGACCCACTGCTGAACCATGGTCCATTTCTTAATTGACTTTTCTTAAAGTGGCAAAAATTTTTTAAATTAAATTCAAATTCAAAAGCAAGATCAAGCCCCCCGCCCCCTTCAAAGTCAAGAAAATTTCTAACAAGAAAGATGGGCTCCACCCTCTATGTCCCTACAAGAAATCTCCACTGTTTAAAATCCTGGTATTTTCTTCCTTTCCTACTAAGAAATTTTTGCCTATAAGTAATTTTTTACATGGTTATATGTTTCATTATTAAGCAGGCACCAGGTAGCTTTGAGACGGTGGGCGTTTTAAAGAAGTGGGGGCTAAAAGCTTTCAAAAAGAGGCTTTCCTGGTAGTTTATTACTTAATATTTGACATTTTTAGCAGTCCCCCTGCCCCCCCCCCCTGCTACGCGGTGCCTGTTAAGTTGGGTATTCCAAGATTAGCTTTGTTTTGTAGACATATTTCCTTGCATTCAAATAAGAAAACATTTATTTCCTTTGGATTTAAATTTTCTTATGCATGCAATCATGGTTTGACCATCGCTAAGCTAAACCATGGCTCAACCAACAAGCAACTGCCATTTTTGAGCGCGCTTTTTCAAACACAAGATGGCCGTTTGGATTGCAGTTCGATCATCTATCAGTGCGTTCACCTTTGCGATTCATGTACGCAGCAAAAACAAGATAATTTTTTAAAAGGTTTGTGCAGTTGGGAAGTTTGTTGATTATGTTGAAAGCTTCATCGTAAAGAACTGCTAGGTAACAAAGCGTATTTAATGTTAGGCCCGGACAGATCTAGAAGACTTGGGACCCTTTTTCTGACCGAAAGTATTGTTGCGAGTGATGCAAGATTTCGAAATAAGAACGTTTTTGTGGAGCGATTTGATTATGGATAACGTTTGATCCCGATAAAAAGATATATACGGATAGATCGCGTTTACACGGTGCCGTACAACTTTTGATAAGGAAAGACTTCCCCTTCATTACAAGTACGGATAAACCAGACTTTTCGCAACGAAAGGCTTCAGTTTAAACTCTCCTCGCTCCAGAGTTGATTTAAAGAATTTTAAAAATTTAGAAAATTGGACTTTATGGGCGTTGTCTTTCTAAATTTCTAACGACCACGCCCCTTCTACTATCAGGGTATACACCAATTTAACTTAAACTTTTTTTGATAAAATTCTTTAAATGTTTTTGTACAAAATCTTTTATTCCAGATTCGCATTAAGAGCAAAAATTTTAGTCTACTTGAAAATTTTCATAATGTTTTTGGTCACGACATTGATTTTATTATGACATTAGAAAACTTTCATTAGGAATTTGACCGTGATTGATAGCTAAGGGGGTAAAGTTTCACCTGGAACGATTATTGTTGTGAAACCCCTTACAAGTTCATACTTCAATTCTCTGTAAAAATTAGAACACAAGCAGAAACAATATGAAAGATTGTATCCGGAAGTGACTTGCGAGCTTTATGCACTTCAATGCACGATTATGATGCCCTGGAAGCAGGCCTGGCTTCAGGAATTTTTTTTGGGAGGGTGCAAGTGTTTATCTACCAAATACATTTTGGCATTATTACACTCCGTTAATGCGACTGGTGCATTGTGCTTCGCACTTTCAGAGATGGGGCCACAAAACTGAGCCAGGGGGGTTAAGAATAAAGTTCAGTGACATAGTAGGACCCGCCATGGCTGGGTCCGATGCGAAAGTAATTTTTTGAAATTAAGCCTTCTAGGATGGCTAGAAATGCATCTCCCAGACTAAAATTGTCTCTGGTTTTGTCAAATATCTTGGGATTAATCTTCTTCTGTGATGTTCCTGAAAATTCTCTTCTGGATCAACGGAAAAACTGAACTCCAGAACTTTTCAATATCTTTGAATGTTTTTAAAAATTACATGAAGTACAATTTTCTACAAAAAATTTTATCTACTCGTCAAAATCCCAATTTTACTGACTAAAACACAAATGCCTATTCTTGTGTTACAACCAACCCCCCCCCCCCCCACACACACACACACACACACACCCATGGAACCGGCCCTGCCTGGAAGCCCCATTCTACAGATTGTGAGAGGCTAGTATTTGCATACAGTCTCATGAAAACAAGTTCAAGAACTGCATGTTAAGCCTGAACTTTGCCAAACTTTACGCACACTTTTCATCCTAGATAAGATGCCTTTCTTAAAAATTGATCAGGAACCTCGAAGTGCTCTAATCAACAACAAATAAAAATATGATATCAAGCAAAGTGAGCTTTCTTGTGAAAAGCAAAGCTTTGCATTAAAATTTACTGTGCCAGAACTTTGATGAGCTCAAAGAGAATCTCAGCAGGAGTTCATAAAGTGCAGAAGTTCATAGAGCGCTTACAGCAGGAGTTCCTGAAGTGCAGAAGCAAGAGGAATCTTAAAGAAGAAAAAAAGCAAAAGTGAACCATGGCTTGATCATGGTTGGTTGATATGTTTGAAGCATGGTTTGATCATGGTCAAGAGACATGGTTGAATCATGGTTTGATCATGGCCAAGAAACATGGTTGAATCATGGTTCGATCATGGTCAAATGACATGGTTGAACCATGTTTGAACCATGTTTCAAACCAAGTTTACAAGCATTATGCAATTCCTGTAAAACTTCACAGTTGTATTTTCAAAAATTCAAATGTTTATATGGTTGAACCCTGATTTGACCTTAATTGGTAAAATGATTAGATGACATGGTATAACCATGGAAAAACATGGTTGAAACACATTTGTTGAGCATGGTTAAGCCATGGTTCAACCATGAACAGATAACCATGTATTGGCTATGGTCTGACCATGGTTTAAACTGAAATCATAAAAAGAACTGAAAATTTCAAAATTGTTTAAAATAATCCTGAACATTTCAGCTTTCAATATTGCTCAAGCAAATTTATGAAAAAGTAAACATTTTGAAATTTTAGACATGGTTCAGCAATGGGTCCCATTGGAAATTGGTGGTTCTACCATGGTTAACCATGGTCATTTCGTTGCTCAACCATGGTGGGAAATGGTTGAAAACCATGGTGTAACCATTGTCAGCCATGGTTGAGCAATGGTTTTTTCGCAGGGGAATGGCTCATTTGCAAAGATTTTGCAATTGGAATTTTTTAGATTGGGTGGGCTTTGATATGATAGTGATGTCATAGTTTTAAATTTTAAGGAATTTCAAGGATTCACATTAGCAATGCAAGTGTGAATCTCACAACTACTTAACTTTGCTTAAATTCACTTTTTCCACCCCATTGCTTTGACATTTCACTTTAATGCAATCAATTAATAGTATATCAAAACTGATTATTCTAAATTGATATTTGGGTTTGAATTTTGTTTAAGACAGATTAGAATTGCACATTTTAATATCTTCATTTAGCGTAATATAGAACCTACCATACCAGCAACAGATTGGCACAGTCAAGCGCCATTTTGCTTGATTTTATTTCACTTTTCTCAACTGCCTAGCATGAATAATAAAACAGTGATTTTAAGCATCGTTTTCTTACTTTTTGATATTCAGTCAGTTTGACGACAATAATTTGACCTAACCAACAGTTACTCTCTACGTCTCAGAAATAATTATATATTTTTAAAATATTTTTTATAGTCTTTTGGTATAAATTTTCCCTTACCTTCCAGGTGGTTGAAAACGGAGAAAGTTGTGGGGAGAAAGAGAAGGTATGTTCGCAATCCTGTGTACTATTTTGCATGAAAAGAGATCAAATTGTTCATTTTGTTAATATCCTTCTTAGTCAGGCTAGAATGTACGTCAGTCGTAACTGGATGTACTACTTGAGTAAATTTTAGGCTGGACTTTACTTTGTTTGCAATTTCACTTCTTATCACCATATTCTTTGAACATTACGCTCTGTTGCACTCAATGAATATTGCATCAAATGTGATCATTCTAAATTGATCTTAGGGTTTAAGTTGTCTTCAAGACGATTTTGAATAGTACACTTACGTTCAAAAAGTATTGGGACGAATTCGATAAACGAATTATGGCATTCCGTTGGATTCGGTTTTGCAACCGAAACTTTTTCAGATTTAGGCAGTCTTTCTACAAATAATCTAGGCCCAAGTTTCCCCAAAATGGAATAAAAAGTTAACAAAATGCTTCAACTTATGAAGAATAACCAAGAAAACACAGGATTCTTTCGATTTTCCTGATTATAACAGCAAAATATGCAGAAGGGCTGAATGGCCTAACAATGGCAAAGTCACATGACCTTCCAAAAATTTTAGAGCTGTCCAAACAAATACAACTTTTTAATTTCACGTCTGCATTACAAAAGAAATTATTAAAGAAATTATAAAATCAAACTTTTAAGCTTCAAAAAAAGTTTACTTCATCGACGAAAATGCTACAAAGTTTTTAAATTATTGCATTTATTCAAGCTACTTTTAAAATTGCGTAACATTAAAGGAGAAGCCATTGTACTCATCGTCGATGAGTAATTTTTGCTTTGAGAGAGCATTTTCTTCTTATAATGCTGAAAAATTTGTATTTTTCATGACTTCTATAGCCATGTTTTTGCTTATGTTCCATTATTTAGCTTCTTTTACATGACAACATAATATCTAGTAAGGATTCAAACCTATTACTTTGCAGTTCCCTCAGTAAAGACCTGTCGTCCCTCGGCGTCGTAAACTTCTTTGGTCTGCAAACCCTTGGTAAATTTTTTTCTGTTCTTGTACGGAAAAACTTTTTACACACCAGAAAAGCTGCACTCATTGAGCAGCCGAGAATTGATGCAATATCGCAAAATCCATTTACTTTATTATAGTAGAAAGCACTTTGTAAGCGCTTCTCTTAACTCAGTTCTTGAGTTTCAGAGCTTCCATGTTTTCGTCTCGAGACCTATAGAAATTTTATGGTAGATGTATTTTTAATTTTTTGGCGTACATAAAAGGCTTCAAAATATCAACAATGTGAAAATTTCATGGAATTAACTGCCGTACTTTTTTAATGAGAAAGATTTTAAAAAAGTCTTTCCGAATTTGTTGCATAAAATGTCTTCGAAGTTTCGAAGGGTGTCCGAATACTTTTTTAACCTAAGTGTAGATTTCAATATCTTCAATGCTAAGATACTAGCAAATTAAAAGATTTTATTTTTTCATTTAACAGTTTTGATTTTTAGTCAGTTTGACAACAATAATTTCAGCCTATCAACCGTTACTCTCTACGTCTCAGAAATAATTATATATTTTTAAAATATTTTTTATAGTCTTTTGCTATAAATTTTCCCTTACCTCCCAGGAGGTTGAAAACGGAGAATGTTTGGAGGGGAAAGAGAAGGTATGATCGCAATCCTGTGTATTATTTTGCATGAAAAAAAATCAAATTGTTCATTTTGTTAATATCCTTCTTAGTCAGGCTAGAATGTACGTCAGTCGTAACTGGATGTACTGCTTGAGTTAATTTTAGGCTGGACTTTACTTTGTTTGCAATTTGTTTGCAATTTACTTTAATAAGAGAGTTAATATTATCTTTCACTTGATTGAAACTCATTGGGTTTATGAAGTCATTTCTAAAGATTATCAAGCAATTCCCAAATCAATTACGGTTCATTAACTAAAATTTCATATCTAGTTAGTTTTGCGTAAAAAATTATAAATTGCAGACCTTTCCCTGCTTAGTATTTTCAATATGCTAAATTTTCTGATCATTTGAATGAACATTTGAAATTACTTGTACTGAATGTAATGTGCAATTTGACTTAACACAGATGCAGCCCCTTTCCCCATATGTAACCCCCTTCCACCTTATTATGTAACCCTTTTCCCCATAAGGTACATAGGCAGAAGAAAATTTTATCCTTTTATGTGGTATTGGAATGAGTATAATAATTATTGGACCATTAAGAATTTATTCATAATTTATTATTACAAGTTATACTATATTGCCCCTCCACATAAGGTGTACACAATTTGCAATTTTTATACAATGCTAAATATACATTGTTGTTGTTTTATCATTTTAAGGCAATTTAATCATATTATTTTAGTATTTCCATATTGTATTTGCAGATGTGTTCCACTTGGCTTAATATTTCTTGTCTTGCATGTTTTGCTGAAATTCTTCTCATATTTGGTGAGTATTATTGATCTTTTTTTAGACTGAACACCTTATAATTCCTTTATACAACACTCTTAGTGCAGTAGTACGTATGCTGCTTTTAACATGCTGAACCCGAATTTCAAATTGTTTTAAGTTTAAATGTTTTGGAAATATAAAACATTGTTGCTATGATTGTTGATTTCACATGACCAAAATTATTTTTATATTATTTTTCTGCAATTCTAATGTTAACTGGATGAGACATTGATGAATTGAATGTTGTTTTTAACTATTGATACCCATTTGCCCATATTATAATGTATATTTTTTTTCTTTCTAGTTGTTATTTTATATTGAACTTGTTCCAGTTTATTCTTTGGTTCATTTATAATAAACAGTTGGTGAGTTTACAAATTATATGGAATATAATATTTTGATATGATTTCCCCTGTCTATTGAATATCACTCCATACAGAAGTATATATGAATTACATAACATAGTGGTAATTGCAACAAATGGACTTACTTAATGCAATCATAGTTTAATATCAAAATTGTATATAGCATTACTGTACCATTCCAAAGAAGGGTTTGAAATAGATCTTTTCTGTTGCCATGTCTTTTGCATATGGAACATAATTTTTTTCAAACTGAAGCTGTTTTACATAAATCAACATTTGCTTATGCCCTGTTAGATGTTCAAATTTAATAAAAAATCAAACATTTTCATATATAGATAACCCTTTAACGTATGGTCTGGTAGTTTTGTTTTGTTCTCCATTTTTGGAAATAAAATATTTGATGCATATTAATGTATGCAGTTTTTGTAATACAATTTTTAATAGAGAGTGCGGGAAAACAACCGACCCGAGCGAGGCACGAACTCACGATCCCTGACTTTGTACGTCAAGTGCTCTACCGCTGAGCTATCGGGTCGTGATTTCAAGCCAACACCCAAGGCTGAGTCATTCACCCGCACCGCCCCTCTCTTTTACCAGATACACAAACCATTTTACCAGATAATACAATTTTTGCAATTTGGTAATGAATAAAATCATGATGACTCAAACATGTTTATTCATGTAGACCAATTTTCCATTTATGTCATTTATATCTTATCTTAAATATCTTTTTGTTTTCTTTCAAACAGTTGGTAATTATTGGATTGAATCCTGTTGCCTTTTATTGAGATATTTTAAATTATATTGTCCGTAAGTCTACATTTAACACTTTTTAATGTTTTTTCTTATAAGTGAACCTACCATTTTCTGTTACATTTCAATATTATAATGGATATGTTTCCAAACAAACTTTTTATTACAACCCTATTAAAATTGAAATATAATTTTTGTTAATGAAAAATATAATGGAAAGAGAGTGTCTATCATTTTAAACTTTTTACACCCAAATTCTAATGCTTTTTTTATACATGCTTGATTTGACTATGAATGATATATATGAGTGACTGTATTTCACTAATCTGACCTTGCTTTATTCAATTGTATTGCCATTTTATCTGCATGTTCATACAGAAATAAATATACATATACCATTTAGCACAAGATATTGAAGTTGGGAACTAGCCCTCAAAATATGGTCCAGATATCTTTGTTTTAGTACTGTCCCCGGTGAAAAATCTTGCAGGATCCTACAGGATCCTGAAGGATCCTATAAGGATCCTAGATTTTTAGGATCCTGGACAAGATCCTACCAAAAATCCTGCAAGATCCTGAGTGCATATGATCCTATATAGGATCCTATGTAAGGATCCTGTAGGATAAACACAATTTAAGATCTGACACAGAATCCTACTAAAAACCTGACAGGATTCTAAAACAGGATCTTGAATAGGATCTTGCTAGGATCCAGACTGACATTGCAGGATCTTACAAGAACTAGATTAGGATCTTACACATAATGATTCCAAGATCCAATTGGATTGTGACATGGATCCTGTCAGGATCTTGAACATGGCGATAGGATCCTATAGATTCTTAAACAGGATCCTGTTACATTTTGACCAGGATCCTACCAGCATCTTGAATCTTAAGTGTATAGGATCTTATACAAGATCCAGCGTAAGGATCCTATAGGATAAACACAGCTTAAGATCTGACAAAGGATCCTACCATAAACATTACAGGATTCTAAAACAGGATCTTGAATAGGATCTTGCTAGGATCCAGACTGACATTGCAGGATCTTACAAGAACTAGATTAGGATCTTACACATAATGATTCCAAGTTCCAATTGGATTGTGACATGGATCCTGTCAGGATCTTGAACATGGCGATAGGATCCTATAGATTCTTAAACAGGATCCTGTTACATTTTGACCAGGATCCTACCAGCATCTTGAATCTTAAGTGTATAGGATCTTATACAAGATCCAGCGTAAGGATCCTATAGGATAAACACAATTTAAGATCTGACACAGGATCCTACCAAAAACCTTACAGGATTCTAAAACAGGATCTGGAATAGGATCTTGCTAGGATCCCGACTGTCAATGTAGATCTTACAAGAACTGGAATAGGATCTTACACATAAGGATTCCAAAATCCTATTGGATTGTGACAGGGAACCCTGTCAGGATCTTAAATATGATTGTGTTAGAATGCTTTGCAGAAAAAATAGACATCTTATTCAATAATCTTTGAGTTACTGAAAGTAAAGAAAATATTTTAATTGTGCTGATATGTCTTCAAAACTGTGGAAACAAATCCTTTAACTTCAGGGTCTGCATCTTCCATTGAAAAGAACACAACACGTGACAAAATGTTGTCACATGAAATTATTTTGAAAATTTCACAGTCTGCTATTGCGACAAAATGACTTCCTAGCAAACCCTCGACATGAAATTGACGCATGACTGGATCTTCTGGGTTTGGAAGCTCGTCTGTTTGGCAAATATTTTTTTGCAAATTCTTGGCAACTTTAATGATTGCAAAGAGTCCTCTTGAATTTTTTAAGAAGCACTGTATTTTCCCATAGTTAATTGTTCTTTCTTCTTGTGTATAAAAAAATGATACAAAAAAACTACAAGATGATCTGCGGTATGAATAGCTTTCACTGTGAAATATCTCGCCTTCTTTAGTAATCCTTGAAGAGAATACTACTTCTTCATTATCACCAATTAAATTGAGAGTATCCAAATCAAGATTTTGAACCAGAGGAACCGTCTTTTGTAGGGGCTTATAAAAATAGATGGTTTCGGACATCATTACTTTTTTCTCATTTAACTGCAAAACATTTTTGCAGTAATTTTTTGCTTGTGGTGGGTACGTAACATTCCGCAAAATTTCAGATTGATATGTCTGAGATGTAGCCATATTACGAATCATTTGAGAAATTATGCCTCTTGTACCATGGAACTTCTTTTTTAACAAATAGATCATGCCTTCGAATACGAAGGCAGATTGTAAGATTGGGTTTCCATGATTTCTTGTTTGCTGAGCAAAGTGACTGATTGAGTGTAAATTATATGTTCTTTCTTTCTTCCCATACAATTCTTCAACAAGTCGAACATAGGAATCAAGCATTAACTCTGCTAATGTTATATCTTCTTCGACAAGGGAATCGTCGGTTAGAATGCGCAGACCAGTCACAAATAAGCTATGGTGGAAAAAATGTTCGGCTGGCAGATACCTCCGCAAACAAGGCAAACTCATGTGAAAAAGAAACATTCCTTTTTCGTGGGCCTTCCATTTTCCTAATTCACCAATAGTTCTCATTTTCTTTGGGAAGTCATGGGGTAGTTTTACTGCAGTGATTGAAGTATCAATTGCATGTATGCATTCTTTCAAGCAAAAAGGAGCTTCATTACTTGATAAGAAAAAAAAACTCTTTAACCTTCTATACAATTCACCTTCTAAAACTTGATGCATGAAATCCAAAAGAACTTTTTCAGGAATTTTTAAAATTTCATGTACTGGTGATGATCCTTTTACACCAAAAATAGAACTCTTGCTATTTGCGAGATCAGCATGTTGCATGGTATCTTCATGATTCCGTAGAGGTGCCTTCGTTGATTTGTAGGGGTAATACCTTAAAAGTGGATTATCCCCATCCTTTTCACCTGGTTCTAAACAAATCGAGCATCCAAACTTGCCATTATACTGCTTCATGTTTAGAGAAGCAGCTTTTGCAGGAAGATCTGCAACTTGCCCCTGGATGCGCAGTTTACATGACAGGCGCCTATTTGGTACCTTCAAGTCAAATCCATTCGTAAGATTGAGCACTTCTGTAACAAAATGCGTCTGGAACATTGTAAAGTTAGGTTTCTCCTTGCCATACCAAAGGCCACAGAAAAGAATGTTACGAAATGAATATCGCAAATGCTTTGCTAATTCAATTATCATTGCGAAAATGGGCCAGATTTTCAGATTTCTAGATTTGACTGCGGTTGATCCATCGATGTGCCAAGTCAGTGAAAAGGTATATGTTCCATTTATATCTGGATTTCTTGGAACCTCATCTCGATAGATTAATCCATCACTAACATCACTGAAATGACCTTGGTATTGGTATGATGAAATGTTTTCTTCTATGGAAGGCCAGTTGTCTAAAAGGAATTTTGAAAATTAAATTTTCTTTCGATCATTAACTTTGTCAATGCTTAAGCAACCCAAGAAGTAGGATCTTGCAATTTCTGCAACCCCCTAAAATTAAAAGAGCACTATCACCATCAAATCAAATGAGAACACCCTGTTGAGTACAATTGATCAAATCTGACCTCTCCATTAAATCGGTTTGCAGTACCGTAAATCTTCCAATAAAAAACCTAAAAGCTTAATAATTACTTTAGAATGGGGGTTTATTCGGCAGCAGCCAAGAAAATACCAGGAATAAAATTTTACATTGATTCATGACTGATCATTTGAGTCTACAGATGAGACCATAAGGGGTCTGGGACACAGGCTAGCTTATTCGAGGACTTACGGTATATCTAAATGGCATCTATCAAGTAACTTTTATTAGGTACTTTACTTACCAAATATAATTCTTTGAATTTGTGGTAACAGATCTATGATAACGTATTTGAACGGCTCCATTCTTTTGTTGTAATTTTCACAAGTTTCAACTTGACAAGGTGTATTTCCATGCAATTCTTGATGGCAGACTTTGCATTTCGAATATTCGGTTTTTTGGTACTGGAGGTGTCGCATGCTTTTGGAGATGGCAGCACTGCTGTCTGGAATGCCCACATTTTGGTGTAAAATTGTGTTCAGGAAAAGTAGGAAATCTGTCTGCGCCTTCTTGCTGAAGTTGTGTTTCTCTGCCATCGCAACAAACATGTATTGGAATGTTTCCCCGGAGTTTCAGAACCATCAAAAATAGGAGTTATTCTTTCTTCAAAAACTGTATCCTCACTCTCTAGTAAGTCACTTCCAATGTTGGATTCCTCCTCTGTCCTGTCACTGACATTTGTAGCATCATCTACAAAACATAAAAATTTGTTAGATAGTTTCAAGGGAAAAGCTGCTTGTGCAGCAACAGACAACAGTCGCTAGACAAGGTCGCCATGCCCCCCACTTTTTTGCAAAGCATTTAGTTTTAAAGCTGCACTAAAAGAGGAAGGAAGCCTTGGCCCCTCCACTTTCAAATTTGTGGCCTGGGTCTCGTGGTAATTAGAATTTCCATGGTGATGTGGCTACACCCCTGTAATGGTAGCCTACTATTGATCCAAAAAATTCCTTAAAAGGTCTTCGGCTGCAGAATGCATTTTGTGGGGTTGAGGGTTGACAGCTTAAGTTCAAGTATTTTATTAAAAAGCGTACAAAGCCATTCTTATTTGTCCTATTCAGGATAAATTTCATTGGCGGACGATTAACTTGTTAAAAAAGCATACGAGAACAAAGGATTGAAAGACATTGTTTCTAAGATCAAAGCTATGACGTTAGCCCGCATATTTATCATATAGGACAAAAATTTGGCATACAGCTTATAAAAACACGATACTGGTTGTGTGTAAATACAAATGTTACCTTGTTCCACTGAGGTATTGTCTGCCTCGTGCTCGACAGCAGTTCCAATATTCTGTTCACTGGGGTCTTGGTCAATTTGAACGTCCCTTGCATTGCTGAATTCTGAAAAAGGGAACTCAGTAATTTCTTCTTCTTCTTCTTCTTCTTCTTCTTCTTCTTCTTCTTCTTCTTCTTCTTCTTCTTCTTCTTCTTCTTCCTCATTGCCACTAAATCTGAAAGAACATCTCATCCATTCAGCAACTCTCTGGTGTGAAGGCAAATTTTGTGAATCCGGTGCACCCGCTTGCATTCTGAGTCTCTTCGGGTAGTCCAGAATATCAGAGGACTTTGACGACAAAACCGCTTCGTCATTTTCTGAAACAGTCAAGCTTGAAAAGGAGGATGCTGCTTTCTCTGAACTGAAGAAATTGCTCGGAACTATGGGGGCAGCTGGAGAACTAACGCTAATTTCTAAAGAAATTGAATCGTTTTCATCCATCTTTCCTAGCCTAATTCTTTCTTTGAAACATCTTCAGCTTAAATATTCTTATCCCAAATTCACATCCAAGGTGTGATCGCGTAATCGGTGCTCTGGTACGGGGGTAAAAGAATTAGAGGCAGTACGTATTTTTTCCCCGTGATAGCCTTCTCGGAGGAACTGCATTCTCGCGCGCTTTTTTTAACCAACCAATCAGAGGACACTTCGCAAATGTAAGTGTGTCTTATTTGGACGGTTGGACAATAGTGACGAGCTTTAAGGCTGCGTTCACATTGCACAAGCATTTACTTGCGTCATTGCGCAGTAGGTGGCAACCCATCTTTGCGAAAGATTTTCCATTCACATTGGCAGCTTTTTAATGCGTGCATACGATCAACATTTCATTCGATTTTTATAACCCTTTCCGAAATGTATCGTCTAGGACTTGCAGAGAACCCCCATATGAATATGCATTGGAGATTAAGATATCTTTTCCCTCTCTGGAACTTTTCTAATGAGTGGCAATAAACTTAACAAAAATAATCGGTCTGGGTCACTTTCCTCTCCCTCCCTTCTTTCATTGTCTTTTGCTAGGTGATTACAATGTTTTGGATTTTTTGGATCCCTTATTGCGGGCCTTTTTCAATTTCAGTGATGAGGAGCTCGAAATCCATCGCGCGTTTAACAAATCTGTCAGCTATCGTTTAGCATTTACCAGCGCTACAGCATTTACTTGCCAATTTCCGTTTGCCAGAAATTGGCCAGTGTGAACACAGCAAGGGGTTAGTATTGCAGAAATCACGACGCAAAAGTTGGCGCCAGTAAATGCTTGTGCAATGTGAACGCAGCCTAAGAGGAGAATGGAAAGACTGGGTGAAAGACAGACACAATAAACAGACGGAAAATGTTCAACAATCAGGCACAGTTTTCAAAAAGCACAAGGTTGCAGGCAAAAGAATTGAGAAGAATGAATCCAGCTGGTAAGGAAAGGTTCTTCTTTTGTACTGAGTAAGGGAAATATAGTATTCCTGACTTAGAGTTTGATCAGGAAATGCAAGGAGCTGGTTAAATATGTAACGGCAAGAAAAGTGCGTGCACGGTTTCCTTGCATTTCGTTTTATTAGATAGAGGACTTGGATACTCAACTGAGAGGATCCTATGTGATCCTTGAAGTAGCCCTTGAAAGTTTCAAACCATGATGTTTGCTATTTTTGGTATCAATTTCAATGTCCTAATCTAAAACGAAAATATTGATCATTCTTCAAACAAGGTTGATCATTTTTGGCCTTGCAGGGAAATTTAACCATTTCAAACCTTAGCTAGGAATGGTTTCTACGTAACATAGAGCTGATAAACGTAGTATGTGCTTTTTGTTGACTTTGGTATTAAAAGTTTCTTTAAAGCTTTCTTCAATACCAAGCGCTACTTTTTTGAAAGAAAAATAACACCCACAAGCAACTTCGGCTTTGGCGCCTCATTAGATTTCGCAATTTCATGTTAAACAAGACATTGTCTTATCCACAATAGGAGTTCCCGTCCAAAACAAAAGGTTGGCACAAATCTTGCACCCAATGTTGAAAATTGGTCTTGTTCCAAATGCCGACTATTGAAAAGTGATGCAAAAAGCTATATTTTCACAAAATGACATAGACGATGTCCCATTACTAGAAACAACGTTGAATTCATTTTTTCACGTGTTTCTGTCAAACATTCGGTCGCGAAGAAATGGACAAATGCCTCACTGAGAACCTTCATTTGTGCTTTGATTAAAAGAGTCAAAAGGTCTTTCATGAAAATGCCGTAGACAATATGCTAATTTTATTATCTTTATTTGTTTGATGAAAAAGTGGAAATCTTTTTTACCACAGATGTTGTTTGATGTTGTTTTATCAAACTTAATAATTGAACTTTCTTCTCCTCATCTCTAGTAATGACCCTTTCTCATTTTCAGATTTTTTGGGTACTTATGTTTGCGTATTATTCATCGAGGATTTTAAATACGATGTGGTACATGAGCGACATATCGAACGTTCCGCAAAGGCCAAGGCAAATTCGCCAAAACCCCAGAAGGGAGAACTGGTAAAAGCTTCAGGCTATTGTGCAAAAATATTTCGGATCGGTAAGATAGTATAGACATTTTACAATACTCTAATATTCTAGTTTTAAACATTTATGCGTGAAAAGTTATACCAACACAGCTTTAACGCTTTTTAAATGAAAACACAGTGCAGCCATTCTAATTTTCTCTTGCCAACCCGCAGGATAAAAGTTGTATACAAGTAGCATATATATTTTGTTGATCTAAATACTCTCATATCAAGTTGAACCTGTTGTTACTTTACTTTGGTACTTCAGATTGACCTAAAGTTTGAAATTATTTGGATTTATAAATGTTTTTATGTCAAATTTTCTTTGATCAGGCACTGAAGAAGAATGTCTGCAAGAACTAAAAAGATTGGAAAAGGCTCTTGATGTCCTTGAAAACAGCGACTTGCAAGAAACAAACAAGGAAGGTGTAAATGATGATGATGATGATGGCAAAGTTCTTGAAGACAGTGAAACTGAGTTTGAGGATGATGATTTAACTATGCTTCCTGAAGGTACATCCAAATTTTTTTATAATTGACCACAACTTTGGCCTGGCTCTGAAACTCAGTCAGGCTTTTTGCTGGATCGGCCCCTGCATGGGTTGCATTTTTAGGCTGTATACAAATGGTAAACCCAGGGCTGTAGGAGAGGGGGCTCAGGGAGGGCTCAGCCCCCTTCTGCTTTTCGAAGGGTGCTGCGCCCCTCCTCTTTTCTATGAGTAATTCTAAGGCATCATGGCTAATTTCTACCAGGATGAAATCTTTGATTGAACTGATATTACTTTTTGACACCTGCATTCATTTGTGACCCTGATAGCCTACATGATAACTGAAAAGTCAATAAATGCTATAAATTCTTTGTTTTTAAGATTGTTTTTCTCGAGTAACAGTTAGACATTGGAAAATGATTTAAACCTAGAAAAAATGGAAAGGTAGAGAAATCGATATAGAGGAGCCACGCAAACGAAAACAATTGAAATATTAATTTTGTATACAATATAGAGAAAGCTCTATGGCCCCACCCTCTATATTTTTTGGAACTACACTACTGGGTGGATCATATTGTA
This sequence comes from Rhopilema esculentum, assembly GCF_057945365.1. Classification (NCBI taxonomy): domain Eukaryota; kingdom Metazoa; phylum Cnidaria; class Scyphozoa; order Rhizostomeae; family Rhizostomatidae; genus Rhopilema; species Rhopilema esculentum. The sequence goes on along the minus strand of NC_142823.1, from coordinate 12,213,020 downwards.
ATCTAGGCTTTGTAAATGTGACTTTAAATCAACTGATCATGATACTGCATTAACCCCTCTTTTCAGACAAAGAGATTGAAGCAGAACAAAAAAGAGTGGAAACTCTGTTGAAGAAGAGAAAATTAGCATCAATGGAGAAAAACAAACATGTATGTATACCTAAGTTTCATCCCGGTGCACTTTAAAATTTTAGATATACATGGTTTTACTGATAGTTTGATTAATTAATTATTTTTCAGACTTCTTGCAACCATGAGACAGAAATCAACAAATTAAAAATACAAATGAGTAACATCAATTTTAATGGATTTAGTAAAACAAAAGCCAGAAGAGGTTGCAGTGAGGACCCCATTAAGAAAGGAGGTTTGTTACCATTACTGTTTGTTTACCCACTGAATGAATTCAGTATCTTATGCAGCCATGCAGGTACCAAGCATTTTAAAGTGTGGGCATATAGACAGAAAAGGGGTAATTCCATGATTTGCAGATAGGCACTTAACCTCTGTTTATGAAACGTAGGGGCAAAAGCCCCCTGTGCCCCTGGTTTCTATGTTGATGAATGCTGCATATCTTTGCACAACCAATAGGTGCATGTGTTACTTTATCTTTAATAATTTTGACAGGCCTCTTCGTTTGGTAAACGATCGCCCAACCACGCGAGCGTTTTTTGTGAGGAGTAAATGTCACATTTCCATCACTCTGTTGTGACCCAAGCTAGTGACATAGACGATGCAAAGTCGGTATATCAACACAGGAAATATAAGTAAGCTGAATTAACCACATTTCAATGGACATATGCAATTGAATATCGAATCCATGATCATTGATCTGATTTGATCAATAAATATCTTGCTTTTCCTAGGAACCATCTCTAGGGGAAAACTCGCCAAAAAACTGTTCCCCAGTGGTATGTATGTATATACTTAGAAAAGTATGGTGTCATGAAAAAGCATAAACATTGATGAAATACTGTGAAGAGTGTAGCCTTTAACAACAGATTTATGAAAGCAGGGAATTTGCTGAGATTGTTTGAGGATTCATTAGGGTATTCTGAGTCTCCTATCTTCCAGTAAATAATTGGAATAATTGGCAAAGTCTTCTATCTTCCAGTTTACTGTTTCGGTATTTTTATAATACTTTCACTTCATAAAAGGCCTTTTGAGTGTTGGCATTTAAGGGAAACCTTTTTTGCCACGCCATGTAAATGGTTTTCAGTTTATGATAAATGTTTTTCAATTCCATCTTTTTTAAAGATTTTCAAGGGCATAGATCTCACATCTGGGCACTGCCCCTCGAAGCCGAATCTATTTGCAACACAGAGGTTGTCAGTTTTGTTCAAAAACGAAGAAATGGAAACAATGACACTAGATCCATCACCAAAAAGCGGAAAGGGCACTCTAGATCCTGAAAGAATATCCGTTCTCTTTGGTGAGCTTAAATTTGAACCAGTTTAATTTTTTAAAATTTTTCTCCAAGTCCCCCTGTCATCCTCAGTTCCATGAATATGGGAATATGTATGTGTCTTGTCAACTTTTTTTACACCGCTTTTGTCACTTTCAGTCTTGTTCTAAAGTTTTTTCATCACAGCTACTAAAATGCACTTAGAAAAAATCAGCAAAAACCACCAAATTTGCTTTTGCTGTATAATATTCTTTTCGAAAAAGCAAACTTAATTTCATGAAAAAAGCAAACGTAAATGTGGGGTGTTCAGGGGGGTGTTCATCTATATCAAAGGTATCTGGAAATGTGCCGTGAGCTAGGGTGTACCATTTTCGTAAAAATATGTCTAGCCTCTTTGCACCCGGCCCCCACCTAAAATTTAGCATGGTGTCCCCTGCATGGGGAAAAGAGAATTACATATAGAAAATGGAGGGAATCTCATTATCAATTTCGGACAAAGCCCAATAATAGTTATTAAGGTTTTTTGTGTAAAGCTTATTTTGGAATCTTTGAATTTATTTTTGTTATGGAATCTTCATTTTTCTCAAAATTATAAACCTTTTGTTATTCTAGATGCTGTAAATGCAGTTTATGGAGAAAAGAAAACAGCAAAGTGGAGAGAGAGCATCAACAAAGCGATAAAGCAGAAATGCCTTGACAAGCTAAAAATTAAGCGTAAAACCTTGTTGATTTAGGTATTGATTCAATAGGATTTTGACTTGACAATTAAATGTATATTGATAAAAAATGTCTGCTTTCTAAAGTCTACTTCTAGAAAAATATTTTTTGCGGTATCCCACTTTCAAACTCTATTTAGGAGCATAGAAGATCTAGTGATGATCCTTTAGGGCCCTTCAAGTTTCAGAAGGAGAGCATCAACAAGGTTATTAAACAGAAATTTTTTTACAAACTAAAAAATTATGTAGTAATAAAAAGATATTGACTTGGAAATTAAATTTGAATCGATTGAAACATATTAAATTCTGCTCTCTAAAGATCTACTTCTGAAAATATCTACTTCATGAACTATCATATGGTAAAAGGTTCTACAAGATCTTTCATCAGGATCCTGAACTGGTAACATACAGGATCCTGATTTGGTCATATGCAGGATCCTAAACAAATTATATATCGGATCCTGGATAGATCCTATACAGAAACCTATACAGATCCTATGCAGGATTCTGAACAGATCCTATAGAAGAGCCAAATCATGTCCTGCAGGATCCTGAAGAGATCCTATTCAGGACCCTGTAAAGATCCTATACAGGATCCTATTCCACCAAGATTCAAGAAATACAGAGGATCCTATTAAGTTCTTATAAGGATTGCTTTTATTCTTACCAGGATCCTGTAAGATCTTATTAAGATCGTATTAAGTTCCTAAAGGATCTTGCACAGAATCTTGTAAAAGATCCTGTAGGATTCCTCTACCAATATCCTACGAGGATCCTATACAGGATCCTATTCCACCAAGATTCAAGAAATACAAAGGATCCTATTAAGATCTTATAAGGATTGCTTTTATTCTTATCAGGTTCCTGTAAGATCTTATTAAGATCCTATAAGATCCTAAAGGATCTTGCACAGAATCTTGTACAAGATCCTGTAGGATTCCTCTACCAATATCCTACGAGGATCCTATACAGGATCCTATTCCACCAGGATTCAAGAAATACAAAGGATCCTATTAAGATCTTATAAGGATTGCTTTTATTCTTATCAGGATCCTGTAAGATCTTATTAAGATCCTATAAGATCTTGTACAGAATCTTGTACAAGATCCTGTAGGATCCTTTACCAATATCCTGCAGGGATCCTGCGAGGATCCTATACAGGATCTGGCAAGATTTTTCACCGGGGGTTTTATGACATAAACTGCTTTGTATAGTACTATGATATTAGAACTATATATGCTAGAATTGAAGGTCAACTTGATCTGAAATTACTTCATTAGATTATAATGCATACTATAAGCATGTTTCTACAAGAAATGATTTATATATCATGTAGCACAAGATATTGAAAACTGGCCCTCAATATATGGTCATCATATGGTTATGATTTTATTATCTATGACTGAAACTAATTTATATAGTACTATAATATTTGATTGAGTTATATGTTTGAAAATATAACATTGGATTAGCAAATGTAGAGAAAATATGTTATTGTCACTGTTACTGTTAATGTGTTCATTATATATTACATATGATAAGACTGAACTGATTTTCATCATAGATACTGTTGGTACTGCATTTTTGTTGGTAGAGGTTTGTTCCTTACTTCATTTACTTCAGTGTATTTTTTGCTTGTTCTCCTTTGCTCAGTTTAAGTCAAAAACTTTTCATAGCTAGTTACCATAAACTTGTAACAATACAATGCTATTGCCCAACAACCACAAACTAGGTCATACTGTAACTGGCGTGGCCAGGGTTAAAGAAGTGGGGTCGCATTTCCGAAAAAGGATGTTACTTTGGGCGTAGCCCAGGAAAATTTTTGGGGCCACACTCTTTACTTTCACTTGGATTCCATCTAACAGTGTCATGCTTCCTATTAATAACATGAAATCCTTTATGATTTCGGACAGTTTTACTATATATCAGAGCTGCTCAATGAAGTGCGGAGGGGGCCATTTCCCCTAACCACCCCTCCCAATGGCTACGCCACTGTGAGGTTCCTTGAAGTATTCTTAAAATAATGGCAACCAATTGGTAGGGAAGAGAGCATGTTTGATTCAAATGAAAATGCATCTGATTCTGATGCTTTCTAATTTTTACACAGGACCTACTTTGTACTGCCATTCAGAAACTATATGCATCAGTTATTGTTGGAACTTCACCATGTCATGCATTTCCAAAAGCAGAAGGACGCACTGGAGGATTTTATCATGTTGTTTGCAGACACGGGGTTTGTCTTTTAAAACTCTAAGTTTCTGGATTGAAAAACATCATCAGAATCTATTTTAATACGTTATCTATCCCTACTATTTGTTTTTGTAATTTCCATAATATAGATTTAGTGTCGTGGTCACATTTCTGGTTGAAAAACCCCTTACTTCTGACAGTGCAGCATAATCTAGCATAATTTTACAGAACTTAATAGTCAGGAAAAATCTAAAAAAATTAGGAGAAACTGTGGATAATTAATTTGTTGTCCTTTTTTAAATAAGTCGTGTATGTAAATGTCACGTTCCAATTTCTTCATGGTAGTGTACAGTTGCCTCAAAGTTTATCACCCTCACTGAATCGGTACAAGATGCTGCAGATATATATTTGTCCTTGAAATATTCCCCAATTACATTTGTTTGTGATACTGCCTGCACATTGGTAAGAAATCTTATTTTGAGGGAGCCCCAGCTGACAGAAAAATTATGGTAGAAGTTTGATGGATGCTTCGAAGAACCCACAATCGGCTCTGCCCCAGTTTCTGTTTGGTCAGCAAGAAAAAATTTAGATTTGTGATAACACAGTTTCCGTTTGGTCAGCAATGCTTAAAAATTCAAAAAGTTTCAAATGCGCCTTTCTTCAAATTTTCAGAATGGTACACAAAAAGTCATTACCATAATGATACCCTAAGAGGTTATTTAAAACGATAAATAGAATTTTTAACATTTTATATTTGGTAAGGCCCATTCTTGAACAGATGTCGTAGAGTCTTAAATATAACACACAAATTTCATTAGTTGACTTCGCATGTTTGGCAAGAAGTTCGCTCAATACATTTACTTAATACATGTCTCATTTACAGGATCAGAGCTTCCCATTTATAGTGCCCTTTGAATATCGGCCAGTCACAATTTCAAAAACAAAAGGAATAGAAGAATATCCTCCACAAGAGTATGTACATCCAGTGTCGGACATTTCTAGGAGATTTGTTGTAGGTGACAGATTCCATTCGGCAAAGAATCCTCAAAAATCAGAGCTATGTTCCTTCCACAATATCAACTTGTGCCAACAAGCAGCAACAATTTGTACTTTGGTGCAAGAAGCACGCAATAAGACCAAGAAAGACAAGCGAATTCAAAGTGCATGCACTCAAAGTCTCCAAATGCATTTTCTTTATAATTATTTGGAGTTCTACCAAAATGAAAAGATCGTCGAAGAACAGAAGAGGAGAATTTCCAATGATGGGAAAGTAAAGATCAGAAGAGACGAGTTTTTGCGCATCGTGAAATCAGAAGATGAGGATAATACTGTTCGTGATGATGTTGATAATCTTTTACACTCTTTATTATAATTAAACACTTTATAATCTAAATTGGTTTTTTGTTTTTATCTATAAAACTGAAATTTATTTTTCAATATGCAAAAACAATCCTCGAAGGTGGAGAGGAGTATCTACTGGACTGGGACAGAGCTTTATGGCAAAATTTGGACCCGCAATTCCTCAGATGTCTGAAAAAAGTGGCCCTCCATTATGGAAACATCATGAAAGCTTCACCTATAAGCCCTAAAGCCAAAGATCATTTTTATTGATACAACAAAATCATAAAACAACTTTTCAGATATTTCAAAAAGTTATACTGATAATTCAGCACATTTCGAGAAAAAAATAAGTGGCTATATAGTGGCACGAAATGGCTACTATCGGTACTATCGGGTAAACACTCTGGATTAATCTACGCTCTTTGCTTAGGGACCATTCAAAAAGTCTTTCTACATCTCCCCAGTCCAGTTTAATTTGTTTCTTATAAAGAAAAGTGTGTACGTTTGTGTTGTGTTTCATGTTGTGTTATTGCTATTTGACGTCCAAAATATCACTAGTTTCTTCCTTGTTAAATGTTGTCAATTCTTTCTTCTAGTACCCTGAATACTTAATTCTCTTTTGGGGGGGGGGGGGGGGGTTCAGATAAAAGCGAATGTTTTTTGGGGAGGGGATCTAGCAAAACCAACAAAAGCGAACCTGAGAGGGGAGGGGTCCAAATAGGTAAAAAATGAGTGAACTTATAAGTAAAATAGGTAAAAGGTGAAAGATCTCCTCGGAAAATCTGGGCTTTCGTGGGATAATTTAACGTCAGATAATTTTACGTCAGATAACGTCTAACGTTCCGAAATGACTGCAAGAAATCGTTCTGAAATGTATTTTAAGCAAATCTAAAGGGCATGTTTTTCAAATTTTCTGCTTGCTTTGCTTTCGCTTGGAAGAATAGATTTGCATTCTCCTTTTGAACCCAGGGGCCTCTATAACCTCTATGTTCCCTTGAACATACTTGATACAATATTAGCCAATACTAAAAAGCAAACAAACAATATATGACAAAAATCAAAACTGCTTGCGAATTGTTAATCTAATTTCAATTCCGTAAAGATTAGCCGAACTTTCCATCGGTTTCTTCCAAAAAAAATTGTTTTCAAATGTACAGTATTTCCCACTGAAGAAAACAAGATAAAATGCAGAAAATGAAGGCTACAATTACTTGTCAACAGTGTAATCGATCGACCTTTTGTAGCATCACTTGCCTTAGATGAGATATCAATTGAGGTATCGAAATGGGCATGGTTCAAAATGTTACCTCTTCGGAAATCGTAGGCCTTAGCATTTAAAGTTTCTTAATTTTTGCTGAACATACTATTAGAGTTTTTATCTTTTATCCGTCCTAGTTCTAGTTTCTTATAGAAAAACGTGCATTTAATAAGCTTTATAGAAGCGTTTAGTACTATAGTCTAAATATTAAGAATCTTAGCAGTGGCGGATCCAGGGGGGTGCAAAGGGTGCTTGAGCATCGGTCAGATTCTCAAAGTACTCTTTCTTGTACCTGTTTCTGTGGGTGTTTCCGAAAAAGCTAAAGATTTCTACTGATTCGATGTTTTCGTCTTTTTTGCATGAAAAATATCCCTTAATCTAAAGAATTTTCTTCTGTTGCCTTAATATTTACAATCGTGGCATATTCATCAGAACGAAATTCTGGTAGAATGAAAGTGCTGACCAATTAGATTGCGGGTGACAAAATCATCCTCCAATGAAATCCAATTATTCCATGCTATTCCGAGCACCGGTGGGTTCGTAAATTAGAATTGTCACGAACGGAGCTAGCCAATCAACTCTTTTCTCACCGATGCTCAGATCCAGCATTATCCAATCATTTGCTTTTTCAGCGGTGCTCAATGTCATCTGAGTACCGGTCAAGACAAAATAGCCAATAGAAATTCAGGGAAACTGATGGATAGGGAACTGGCATAGGCTTTTTGGTTTGCGGCAACTCTCGTTGGTATTGCTTCGTGCATGAACAGAAACGTTGTTTTAATATTTATGGCAAAAGAAAGGCCTGGTACGCATCTGGCTGACATCAGAAAATATTATACGCATCTGGCTGAGGAACAGGGTGACATGCCAGGTTGCGTTTTATTAGCCATGTTTTTGGCTGGTTTGGGTTTCGCAAACGTGAATCAATGTTGTTTGCTTTGAGGTTATTGTGATACTACCACAAAGCGTTAATTGAAGTGTTGAGATATTCGCTTTGCTATTTTACGCAAGTAAGTTCTTGGAACATCAACAAAATTTTTAACATAATATATAAAATGAAAGAGAGCAAAATTCATTTTTTAAGAACACAATTCCAAGCTGCAAAAGATAGCTTTCAACCAGTGTGACAAATTTTGTAAAACATTTTCTTAATTTTCATGAAATACATTGCCTTATTTTGTACAATACTTTCCTTGCTTCCATAGCCACTCTTGTTTACCGTATTCTATCATATTTACAGGGAAATTTTGTTTCAACTTGGTTTATGACAGTATATATTTTTCTAACTCGACTTTATTTAATCTGTTCATTTCATAAATCTATCAGCTTTCAATGCTATCTGTATATCAATTTCCTCTCACATTCTCCTGTATCTTATCTTCAAAAAGTCTCCAGGCAACGATCACTTGATTGCTAGATCCAAGAGAGTAATTCTACCATAAATATACCTGAGACCCCCCTTTGCTCTTCATGACCTAAATAATGTCTTAGTGCATATGACACGAAAATTTTTATTCACCTCCAAGACGTAATCGAGTATGCTGATCACGAAAATGACCATAAAATTTTCGAAAAACAAACACTTTCGTTATTACAGCTGTTTCAAGGTCGACTTTTTGCTTCAAATTCTGTCACAAGGGATTGGGTAAAGTTTGACAGGAAGTGACGTAAAGTGGTTGTGTTAAGCCTGATTTACACGAGACAAATTTTTTCGTGCGAAGCGAATTTTTCGCCGCGAATGCGCGAAAAATATGCGCAGAAGTGGAGATTAGAAAATTCGCAGCGAATTCGCAGCGAATAATTCGCTGTGAAAAAGTAGAAACCATTCCTACTTTTTCGCTGCGATTTTTTTCACCATGTAAAATAAACCAATCAGAACAGCAATTGAAGACATCTGACACGAACCCAAAGAAAGGGCTAGGCCGAATGGTGCTAGGCAATGTAAACATATCTAAATCAAAAGTATGCAAAACGACAGAAAACTACGCAATGGTTCAAACAACAACATAGGTGAAGAATGAGTAACCTATGACTAGGCCTAAACAATGCTGGGAAAATCCCGCACCTATAACATAAACAATGGAATGGGACGTTTCTAGCAACAGGCGTCTTTGGTGCAATAAACGATAAAAGCTCCTCATATGTAGTTGGCGACATTCGAAAGTAATTATTCCTGACAATGTAAGCGTAAGTCACTTACCAAAAGATGAAACTCCCCCTTCTGCAGACGTTCTGAATAAATTTTCCGAACCAAGTACCCATTTATTTGCTTTTTTGCTCGCTTTTTTTCAATAACAACAATCTTCGAACAGACGCCATTTTCTTTGGCATTATTTGCGGCGAATTCGCAAAAGAAATTCTGCCAGTGGAAATTAAACTTCAAATTCGCAGCGAATTCACAGGAGAAATATTCGTGGCGAAAAATTCGCTTCGCGCGAAAAATTCATCTTGTGTAAATCAGGCCTTAGTGAAAATTTAGATTGCTAACTAACAAGAAATTATACGGCGGAGTTTTACTGGCGAGTTTCTGAACATGTCTCACGGCAAATATTCAAGCTCAAGGGCGTCAGCTTTTGACGAAAGTGAAGGGGAATAGTTTTTAGGTGCTGCTGATGGGCTATTTTTGCCCCTAAAGAACGAACCAGTCTTTTTTCTGCGGATAATTCAGACACGGAACCAGGCGAAGCTGGCATGGCTCGAAACTTTCAGGACGGGGCGAGGACGAAGATGGTTTACAACAATACTTTGAGTCAATGGTGAGTGAAATAAATTGTCATTATGTTTTTTAGTGTTATAAATTCAGTATTCCCTGTACATCTCTTCTGTTTTTAGGCCACCATTCCCTGATCATAGCGGCCTAACCTATTGCATTGTATGGGCGAATGAAGAAGAAGTTAATCTGTCTAGAAATGCAAATTCTGTTTGGCACCTTCAATTCTTGGAATTAGTAAATTTAATATTTTATTTTCATTAAATATGGCAAAAATGAGTATACCATATACATATAATATATATATGCAATGTTATGATCCTGCCGATTCTAAAGAATGTAAGAGAAACTCAAGTCAATCATTATATTAAGTCATACAATGTTTTTGTTCAATAGGTATCTCTGTGCAATGGCATACAGTCTTGGTGTCTGTCAGAGACAAACGTAGATACTTAAATTCCAGAACTTCTGAGAGATTCAAAACCTTGTTGATGCCAAAGCAACTCCATATGTGCAGAGCTTCCGTTTACGCTGCTTGCCTGTGAAGAACGAGGAACACAAATTTCAATATTTACATTTAACAACAAACATGATCCAAGATTAACTTTTTGGTCTTTGACCAAGGCTGACCAGGTCAAAGACCACTATTTCTGTTATACAGAAACAGATTTTTTAAAAGTTTGAGTCCGTGATTTAATTGATCACTTTATCCCACCGAATATCATTTCCCTGCTTGTTAATATTTCTTGAATTTCCAACCCCCTGCTTTTTGAGTTTCCGAAACCTTTTGCGCTTTTGTATAAAATATTGAATTAGTTTACATTTGTTTAAATGGTTTAAAGAAATAACTGCAAAATTGAATATTTGGGATATTTTTATGTATTAAAAACGGTGATATGGACCCCACACAGAGGGACAAGGGGTCCCTTTTTTCCATAAAGCGAGCCCCAGTGTTATCGAGTCATTACCATTGTTGAGTAGTTTGCATTGTGGATCAGAAGTGCAAAAGAAAAACGTCTGTTTTGCAGCTTTAGCGTATATATTTTAGCATAATTATTCTCTATTGAATTATATGTCAGCTACCGCTGAATCACAACTACACTCTTGTTGGAATGTACCCCCGGATCTGCAGTCACGTGTTATGCAGCTTATAAAAACAGCGTGTTGCAGATAATTCGAGGCTGGACACTGTGATTGATATAGAGATTAGGTTGTAATTTTTATGGCTAAATAAATTGCTGTTCGTTTTGTTATGTTTTTATAAATAATTAAAAAAATGCAAACAATTGCCTTTTTGCATCTCTGCCTACTTTAAAACACATTGGCGCCCAACGTGGGGCTAGAGAGGCAAATTAGGTCGAATCAACGATAGATACAGAGATGTACAGTGGAGAAGAGCAGCAATCCGAACCGAGCGAAGATGAAAGCCTACAACGCCTAAAAAGGATACGAGGTGGAAATCGAGCCAAAACAACAAAGTTAATCAACGAAGCCGAAGAAATTATTGAACGTTACCCAAGAACAGAGGAAATCGACCCCGAAATTAGGAATAAACTTGAAATAAAGGTACAATCGATCAAGGAAAAGAGAGACTACCTAACGCAAGTAGACAACGAAATAATTCAAAAATGCAGTTTGGAGGAAATAGATCGTGATGTAGACCAATCAACGGACATTTGTACACGAATCGACGAAAGTATTGCAAAAGTAAGGAAATACCTCAATACGCATGGAAATTCAGTGAAGAGAAGAACAACATCGCAATCTCCAGATATCGCAGTACACCCTCCGCCAACAATTTCTACGTCACCTCGACAACCGACTCAACAAGTTAGCGAATCTCCCCTTTCGCAACGTTCAACAAGCAATGGTAGAAGCCAAGGTGTTAGATTACCAAAAATCACCTTACCGCAATTCAACGGAGACATCACAAAATTCCAACAATTTTGGCAGAGTTTTTGTTGTGCAGTCAACGAAAGTGAAGACCTTTCGGAAGTACACAAACTGAATTATTTAGTCAACTCGCTGGAAGGTCAGGCTTATAAGGCACTGGAAGGGTTACAAATCTGTGAAGAGAACTATGAAAAGGCCAAAGTTCTTCTGAAAGAAAGATTTGGAAAGAAACAAGGTATAATCAGTGCTCACATGCAAGCATTGTTAAAGTTGCAATCATGCGAAAATGAAAAGATCACAGACCTCCGCGTAATATATGACACGATCATGGTTCACATACGTGGTTTAGAAAGTCTTGGTATGTCATCAGACAAGAATGGAAGCCTTTTGATTCCTGTTATCATATCTAGAATGCCAGAAGATATTGCCCTCCAAGTAACGCGACAAACCTCAGGATGTATGGAGTGTCGATGAAATCATGACCACCATTCAACAAGAGATCGAAGCAAGAGAGGTTAGCAAAAAAATGATTGGGACAGAGAAAAGAAGAAATGCTTCGAAACAACAGCCTTATGTACCACCAATAAGCACTACCAAATCCTTTGTGGCCAGGTTAGAGAGTCCCTCGAAGAATAAGAAGTCAATTCAATGTTACTTCTGTGGTAAAGGCCATTTTTCAAATGACTGCAAGGAGGTGACAGACCTCAGACAACGCAAGGCGATTTTGCAAGCGGCAAAACGATGCTTCAAGTGTTTGCGAGTTGGACATGTATCAAAGGACTGCAGTTTCAACCGAAAATGCTTTAATTGCAACGGCAATCATAACTCAGCCCTTTCCAACAAGGATGAACAAGAGCTCAGACAAGATTCATCTGTGGCGATGTCAAATGTCAAAGAAAAGACGAATGTTATGCTCCAGACTGCTACCGCAATTTCCTATGGTGAAGATAGAAGCAAGAAGGTAACTGTTAGTATATTATTCGATAATGGTAGTCAGAAATCGTTCATTTCTGAAGAGCTTAAATGTAAATTAGAGTTGAAATCTGAGAATACGGAAATTCTTAACCTTAATACATTTGGTTCTGAGAGATACATTAAGAAATCCAGCGATAGGGTTAAGGTTAATATAGTAGTACAAGACGAGGTTGTAACTGTTTCAGCATTAACATCCCCTGCAGTCTGTTCCCCCTTAAACACTAGAGTAGATGTAAATCATTACCCTCATTTGAATGGTTTAGCTCTAGCTGACAGCGTGAATGTGAGCAACAAGCGTATAGATATTCTCATAGGCGCAGATCACTATTACGACATTGTAATAGGCGAGGTTATTAAGGGTAGCGCAGGACCAGTGGCGATTAGTAGCAAGCTTGGTTGGCTGCTTTCAGGCCCTGTATCCTTTTCAAATGATAAAGCATTTAAAGTATGCAGTAGTAATAACGTTATCAAATCTAATTTGGTTTTAGATGTTATACCTAGCAAGGAAGAAATAGTAGATGAATCTCGTAAAATAGTAGAGTCGCTAGATCGTTTTCGGAAACATGAGTCTATGGGAATTGCTAATGATGAACAACCGGGAAAGTTTGCACTGACAGAAATTATGTTTAAGGAAAATCAGCGTTATGAAGTAGGCCTTCCTTGGAAGGATAATATTGATAACGAATTAGAAACCAATTACGATCTGAGTAAAAGGCGACTTTTGTCACTTTATAACAAATTGAAGGCCGATCCTAAGTTACATAAACAGTACAATGAGGTATTTGAACAACAATTGTCTGATGGTATTATTGAGAAAGTAAACGAGTGTGCCTATGAAGACAGTAACGCCCATTTTTTATGTCACTTCGGGGTGGTTAGAAATGAAAGGCAGACTACTAACTGGCGCATAGTGTTCGATGGTTCCGCAAGGTCTAGCACTTCATTATCGCTTAATGATCGATTAGATTCGGGTGTCAACCACATGCCGCTTTTATTTAATACAATTATCCGTTTTATGATGCACCCTGTGGTGCTCACGGCAGATATTGAGAAAGCTTTTCTCCAAGTGCAAATTAAAGAGTCCTATCGCAACGTTTTGGGGTTCCTATGGTTCGATGACATAGAGAGTGAAAACCCCTCCATAGTTCAATACCGGTATTGTAGGTTGGTTTTTGGTTTGACATGCAGCCCTTCAATTTTAGGCGAGACCATCAAACTACACGTGTCACAATTTGAGTCTCAGTATCCTCAAACTGTTAAATATTTAAGAAATCTCTATTGTGACGATTTTCTATGTGGTGCCAGTTCTACGGAGGAAGCATTGATGATATACAAACAAGCTAAGGAAATCATGGCTTCAGGGGGTTTTAATCTGCGAAAGTGGAACAGTAATGATAATAATGTTTCACAGGAAATAGGCAAACTCGAAAATAGTAAGGTTTTATGTGGTAATGATGAAGATGACCAAACATATTCCAAATACGTTAATGGGGCGGTAAAAACGGACGATCAACTTAAGGTTTTAGGTATAGGGTGGGATAACAGCGCAGATACACTACAGGTTGAATTGTCAGGGGTTGTAGAATTTGCAAAAACCCTCCCTATAACCAAGCGTTCTGTCCTGAAGATTGCAGCCAAAATCTTTGACCCCATGGGGTATTTAGCAGTTTTGACAATAAATTATAAGGCATTTTTTCAGCAACTTTGTTTAAAGAAATTAGTTTGGGACGATGAACTGGACGAAGAAAACAGGAAAAAATATGTTTCTTCAATCGAGGCGATTGAGAATTTCCCTTCGGTGAGAAGGGAATTGAGAAGTTCCATGTTATCCTTTTCTAACAGGGGAGAAGATCCTGCGCATGGAGTTGCATGGTTTCTCTGATGCGAGTGAATTTGCTTTCGCTACTTCAATATATTTGCGTGTAGAATACGAATCAGGCAAAATAAGTACCAGGTTATTATCGTCTAGGTCGAAGGTAGCGCCCATTAAACAGCAGAGTATTCCTCGCTTAGAGCTTCTAGGGGCAGGATTAATGGTCAAGCTAGTCGAAACTATTTATGTGGTTATGCAAGAAGAATTTAAGGGGCAAATTATTGAAAAATACTATTGGGTGGATTCAATGGCTGTTTTATGCTGGGTAAAGAATTGTAAACCATGGGTCCAGTACGTGCGTAGTAGAGTTAATGAAATTTTACAACACTCAAATAGAGAACAATGGTTTTATTGCCCAGGTCCCCTCAACCCCGCTGATTTGCCTTCTTGTGGTAAGTATCATGATATTGAGTCAAACTCTTTGTGGTGGGAAGGTCCTGAATTCCTCAACTCACAACCCCATGAATGGCCTAAATCTCCATGTGCGAATGACCTTGAAACAGAAATTGCAATGAAGGAAAGAGTAAAATCTGATCCACAAATAACGCACAGTATGGTAATCACAAGTAATAAGCCGACAACGAGTGTTGATAAAATTGTAGAAATGGAACGGTTTAGTCAAAAGGATAAGTTATTAAGATGTGTTGGTTGGGTGTTAAGATTTGTTTCCAATTGCAAGGCGTCCGTTAAAAAATCGAATTTGAATTTTGAACAAAATTTGACAGTCTCTGAAGTAGTAAGAGCCGAGACAATGTTGATTCAATCCATCCAAAAAGATTATCTCAAACGGAATCGATTAGAAAGACGATGAAAACTCCTCTTTATGTTAAACAGTTCAATTTAAATCTGGATGAACATAATATAGTTCGTTGTAGGTCACGCATCGGGCATTCCATAGTTCCAGACACGGGTAAACGGCCGATACTTTTGCCGGCCAAACATAGGTACACCGAATTGATAATTTCAGATTCACACGAAAAGTTATTTCATAATGGCACTGTTGATACCTTGAGTTTGATAAGGCAACGGTATTGGATACTCCGGGGGAGAGAGCAAGTAAAGCAAAGTCTTCGTCATTGTATTGTTTGTAAGAAAATTGAGGGGTTACCGTTCAAGACAGTTTATAACCCAGATCTACCAAGGATGCGTGTAGACGAATCACCCCCATTTTCTCACGTAGGTATAGATTTCGCGGGCCCCCTGTTTGTGGTAGGTAAAGAAAAAGGTGAAGTCGTAAAAACCTATTTATGTTTATTTACGTGCGGCTCTACCCAAGCTGTTCACCTAGAAATGGTCGAGTCTTTATCGGTAGAAAATTTCATACGGGCATTTCGACGTTTTTGTGCGCGTCGAGGATTACCGGCCGGTTTCTATTGAAATTAAGAAATTGTTACGCTCTCCAAGAATTTCCGAACATTTTAATCTAAAGGGCATTAAATGGAGATTTATCCCCGAACTTTTATTATTTCAGGGCGGGTTTTGGGAGAGAATGATTCGGTCTGTCAAGCGCTGTTTGATCAAAGTTGTTGGGCGAGCATTGGTCTCATACGACAAGTTAACAACCTTGATTATCGAAATTGAAAATGTAATAAATTCTCGTCCTATTACATACGTTGTAGATGATAGCGGTGGAATATCATACCCTCTTACACCGTCTCAGTTAGTAAATGGCAGAAACTTGAACAACTCTCCGAATGATGCACATTTTGAGATCATAAATACGTACCAAGGTTTATCAAGACGGGCTAAATATCACAGACAATTATTATTGCAATTTCGCAATCGATGGAAAAATGAATATTTGCTTAGTTTGATGGAAAAATATAGGCCCTCAGATGATTCTATGTTTAATCCAGATATCAAGGTCAATGACATATGTATATTACGCAATTCTCAAGTCAAGAGAGCCTTTTGGAAACTTTGTAAAGTTGAACAGTTAGTTACAGGTAGAGATGGCTCAGTCAGATCAGCACAAGTTTCAGTTTTATCGCATGGCAGTAAGAAGTTGTTTTTAAGATCTTTGAAGCAGTTAGTTTCTCTAGAAATAAGAGCTACGTCTACGCCTGATAAGCATTCATCAATTGAAGCTAGTCCCACTGTGACGCAAGCACCAAGCACTAACACGCAAGCGCAGAATATCACAATGCATGCTCACAATCAACAGTCCGGTAGAGCTAGATGGAACGCAGCGGTTATTGGTGAATTAATACGTAAATACAGATCCTGACTTGTTCAGAAATTGGTATATGGACACTTACAGTCGTAATGGTATAACAATTGTATTTGAATTTAAATGTATTATCAAATTAGTTTAATTCCTTCAGAATCAAACCGGGGGAGTGTGTTGGAATGTACCCCCGGATCTGCAGTCACGTGTTATGCAGCTGATAAAAACAGCGTGTTGCAGATAATTCGAGGCTGGACACTGTGATTGATATAGAGATTAGGTTGTAGTTTTTATGGCTAAATAAATTGCTGTTCGCTTTGTTATGTTTTTATAAATAATTCAAAAAATGCAAACAATTGCCTTTTTGCATCTCTGCCTGCTTTACAACACATCTGATTCTGTGAACATAACGTGGCTAATACATAGCAAATACAATGTCACCTGACTACGCCCAGAATATGACGTAATCTCTTCAACACTCTCCGGATTGATCACTTGTTGATCAATAAAAACATAACAATTATTAGAATAACAAACACAAGCAACATATTATAATATACGAGTAAATATATGATTACAACATATTTTGACGAAGCAATTCACCCACTATAGCCGCATTGCGTCTGGGCCTACTTGCCAAAGGACCACTAGCTGCTGCGGTTGCGCTGCCATAACTGCCCTTATGCGCTGGTGTGGAAGCAAATGGGGTGTCAGCGTTAGTATTGGTCAACTGTTTTGATTTTATCTCGATCGGAATAAGATGACGTAAGGCCCAGGTTAAACGTCGTGCTTCTCATGCGCCGAACCTAATTGCTGAATTAAGTACATGAGAAGCTCAACGTTTAACTTAATTAAGTTCGACAGAATCGATTAAGTTCGACAGAACGTCTCTGGCTCGACTTGTTCTGCCGTGCCGCACGGCAGTAGCACGACACCAAGTTAAACGTCGTGCTTCTCATGTGCCGAACCTAACGCATAAATTATTTTTAATTATTTTGAACGTTAAAACGAGGTTAGGCATGCGCAGATGAGATAGGAAAAAGGCGCCAACGACAAACTTACGCCATTCCGACGAGTCATCGCTCACTTCACTTTCACTCGTGTTCTTGAAAATTTAGAAGTTTATTCAATTCATATTCAGTATAACGATCATGGCATCAAATTCACGAAACATAGACAATTGCGAATCATGTATGAAGCAGACTAAATATATCTGCATAACTTGCGGGGTACCAGTCTGTACAGTTTGTTGTTTGGAGGAGTTAGATGAAGAAACCCAAGGCTGGATTCCATGCCGGAGTGTAGGCTACTGTTCTGTTTGTAAGGTGCAACAGTTTGAGTCATCAAAAGTTGAATTGATATCACCATCGAGGTATGTATTTCATATTCAAGCCTTTTCTGAATAAATATTAGTTTAGTGGGTTCCTGGTTCTTATTCTTGAATAGGCCAAATTACAAGCTTATCATTAAAAATTACTACTACTTTGCTTGCCTACCACTTTTATTTTTCTGCTTTTAGTCCTAACAGTAACAAAGAAGATGAGGAAGCAGATTTTGAAAGTGGGAATGAGAGTAATGCTGATGGGCCACCATTAAAAAAAAGAAAGAAAGAAAAGAAATCTGGCAGAAAGACAAGTTGGCCTGACACTTTACTTGCTGACTTTATTGATATCATTGTATCCAATGAATA
Source organism: Rhopilema esculentum (assembly GCF_057945365.1). NCBI lineage: Eukaryota > Metazoa > Cnidaria > Scyphozoa > Rhizostomeae > Rhizostomatidae > Rhopilema > Rhopilema esculentum. Next base: position 12,194,806 of record NC_142823.1, on the reverse strand, counting down.
TTTCAAGAAAAAACTAATTTTCCAGAATGTCAAAAATCAAAAAAATGGTGAAATATATGGGAACATTTTAAAAGAACTTAAAAAGCGTGTTCATGCTAGAAATGAGAATTGCAACTACACTGTAATCCAGCTCCGTAATAAATTTAAGAAGGTAGTTGGGGAGTGCAAGAAAGCAGCACTTGTAATGAAAACTGCAAGTGGAATAAAGAGATTCCAAGAAGAAAAGAATTACGGAGTTTGGTTCAATCAGCTGCTAGAGCTGGTGAAAACAAGAGAAAGCTGCCAGCCGGAACAAGCCATCGAACCAAGTGAGCGATCTTTTGATTCCACAAGTGAGTGTGTTGCTCCAGCTGAATCAACACCAAAATTTTTCATCCCAGTCATGAAGGGCACCAAAAAGAGTCCCCCCAAGGAACAGCAATTCAAGGAGATGCTGGGCCTTATGAAAAACATTGCTGAAAAAGACCCAATGAGTGATTTTTTGAAATTCATGAGGGAACAAGAGGAAAGAGAAAGGAAACACGAACTTGCAGTGATTTCTTTGATCATGAACCAACAAACGATGCCACCACAGCAGCAGCAATTTCTGAATTACAGCAACATGAATCCAGTCATCCAGCAACATCCATTAAGATCATAATACCATGAATCACATGGCTGGCAGCAGTTCTGCTTATAACAGCTTCATGCAAGAACTGAATAGTGTCAATGAGACATCTGAGAAAACTTTCACGAAATTGTGATGTTGAGTTATGAAAACTTTGTTATCCAACAAAATACTCTTAAAAGTTAATATCTTAAAGGTTAATATCTTAAAAGTCAAATTGGAACCATAACTGTTAACAAAGAATAATGAAAAGTCACTGTGTTCAACTCTGTGTTTTCATCTATGATCATTTCTTAGAAGTCTCAGCTAATTATTTTGCCAATTTGGACTCAAGAGTCTTCCTTATTTAAACTGTCTTGTTATCACGTGCATCAAAAATCTTTTTGCTGGTACTCATGAGAAGAAGGTCACGGATTGTTGCTCTGTCTCTTCTTTGACTGCTTTGTGGGTCAATTGATACATCAAGCTTTGAAGGCAGAGTGTCTCCACAATCAAGGCAAATATTATGTAAAACTAAACAGGCTAAGGTAGCAACTTTGATTTCGTAGACATTGCCCTCAGACTTTCGCAACAAGAACCGCCATCTTCCTTTAAGCTGGCCAAATGCTCCCTCAATGACCATATGGGCACGACTCAGTCTGTAGTTGAAATAGCGTTGTTCTTTTGTCAAAACAGCATTGGTGTAAGGTTTCATTAAAAATGATTCAAAGGGGAAGGCAGAATCTCCAAGAATAAGAGGGGGGATTTTAACAGCATCTATTTGTTGGCAGATCTCTGGAATCATTTTTCCATCTTTTATCTTCTTCCACGAAGAGGTTGATTGCAAAATGATTGAGTCATGGGAATTCCCAGGGAAGCCACAACTTCCCCAAATGAAACGATATTTGGCATCCACTAATGCCATTAAAACAATTGAATAGAAGTTCTTGAAATTGTGATATTCTTTTCGAGAACTTTGGCCACCAGGTGGGCATTTAATGGGGATGTGGCATCCATCAACAGCTGCCCAACTACAGGGAAACTGCCAAAGCTCTTCCATATCTAATATCTTGCTCTGGAATTCATCTTCAGTTTTTGGCATATTATTAGATACGAATTGTTCCCAAAGACAGAAAACAATTACTTGGGTGACCTCGTTGACAATCCTTGTGACTGTTGAACGTGCTAGGCCTACCATTTCTCCTATGCTGTAAAGATAATCCCCTCTACCAAGACGATAGAGACAGATTGCCAAACGAAGTTCTGGAGAGATGGGTTCTTCAGTAAGCGTTTGTCTCTCAAGTTGCGGTCTTATTCTTGTCAGTATAAATTCAAATGTCGATCTTGATACTCTTAGTGTTTGCTTGAATCGTTTATCGTCGTAGGTAAACCACAGTTTCTCCCACCAACCTGTATTTCTTGGCAACCTTCTGCATGACCTAACCCTAGCCCGTGATGTTGTCAACTCGCCAAATAAATACGTAGCTGCCAGCAGAAACGACCTCAATGTCAGTAGACTCTGTTGTAGAATAATGGCCATTCCTTTAATCAACAAATTTCGACGCTTACGACGCTTTGAAATTAAACTTTTCAACAGTAAGGTTTTCGCTCTGCGAGTTAAGGCCATTTTGAAAAATTATGTTGATCTTTAATCGATGGCTGTTGCTTGGATACCGCCCCGACCGTAATTTTCTGCGCATTAGGTTCGACCATGGTTCGACGTTTAACTTGGCGGCCGCGCTAACGTCGCGCTTCTGGTGAACTCAATTGTATTAGGTTCGGCACATGAGAAGCACGACGTTTAACCTGGGCCTAAAGGTCTAATGAAAATTTTGTTACCCTTGTCTGTTGGCACCTTTACCTTTGCTGTTCTTACCTTGCCATCTCGTCCTTTCAAAAGTTCTTCTATTCTGCAAAGCTTCCAAAATGAGTGTTTTGTGCCTTCGTTTCTCAAAACGACGACGTCTCCTACAGACAGAGAAGGTAAATTAGTATGCTGTTGCGACTTAAAAGCCTCCATTAGGCCAGATAGATACTCTCGCTTCCACCTTTTACTGAACTGCCACAACAATCCAAAATGATACTCGGCACGTTTAGAGAGTGTTTCGTAAGTGCTGATTATTTCTCCAAACCTATCACTTGGTCTCTGAAACAAATTTCTTCCATTAATCATATGTGAAGGCGTTAAAGGAAAAGAGATACCTTCAGTATCATCGAAAATGTACGTTAATGGCCTCGAATTGATAGCCCCTTCTATCTCAACAAGTATGGTGCATAATTCAACATGACTTAACATAGCTCTGCCTACGATTTTTAAAAGGCATCGTTTCACACTGCGGACTAAGCGTTCCCACATGCCTCCTTCCCATGGACTTCTTTCGGGAATAAATTTCCATCTGACACCCTTTGATGCAAGAAAACGGCTTAATTTAGGACAAAGCAACACCTTTCTTACTTCCTTGGACAGGGCTTTAAATGTTTTAGCATTGTCAGAAATCATTGTTTCCGGTAGCCCTCTCCTTGCTGTGAACCGTCTAAAAGCTCTAATAAACGACTGAGTATCCAAAGATTCTACAACTTCCAAATGAACTGCTTGAGTTGTGCCGCAAGTAAAGAGACAAATATATGACTTGATAGTATTTTGGCCTGTTAAACCTTTAGTTATCAACGGTCCAGCAAAATCTACACCTGTATTTGTAAAAGGGGCACAATCAGAAACTTTTTCTAAAGGTAGATCTGGGGTAACATTAAATATAAATGGTAGACCTTCGAGTTTCTTACAAATGATACATTTGCGAATTTGTTTCTTGACCAGCTCTCTTCCCCGAAGCACCCAGTACTTTTGGCCTAAACAGCTCAACGTTTCTCCAATTCCATTATGGAAAACTAAATTATGTGCTTCCCGCACAACGAGTTCCGAGTATAAATTGTGCGCTGGTAATAATATAGGGCATTTACCAGACTCTATAATTGACGCGTTACGTAGACGTGATCTACACCTAAGAATATCATGCTCATCTATGAAAAGATTAAGTTGATTTACGTTTGATGGTATCGCTTTACTATTCTTATTTGACTTGCACAACAAGAATTTTAGTTCTTCCTTAAAGACCTCTTGTTGAATGTCTCTTATTAGCAACATTTCTGCACATTCCATTTCGTCTGCGCTTACCTCTTTGTCCATTTGTTTACCACCTGATTTGCTAATGATAATCTTTAAATTGTTGATAAATCGCAATACCCATGAAAAAACCCTTAATGCTTTATTCTTACTACTAAACCGTTTCACTTCTACATTGTTTGTAATGGACCTTGTTTCCTCATTTACGTTTGCCATAGCATGCGTGACCTTAACGGGATTTGATATTTCTTCTGCGTATGCTGCACTTTCCTGTAAATCATTCACATTTTCAACTTTAGGCCAATAGATGGGGGGTAATTTTAAAAATGTGGGACCCTGCCACCACAATGGGTTGTTCTTATATGCATGACCATATTTTCCCATTGATGGCAAATCTGCTGGATTTATTGCCCCTGGACAAAAGTACCAATCCTCCCGCGAGGAAAATTGCAAAATCTGCTCCACCCTTCGACGCACAAACTGTTTCCAATGGTGATTGTTGACGATCCAACATAATGTCGCCATGGAATCTACCCAATAATAAGTCTCTATAGGCTTATCATAACCTAATTCATCCTTTAAGGTGGAGTTAATCGTAGCTACTAATTTGGCCATTAAGGCCGCACCAATTAGTTCAAGTCGGGGTATACTTTGTTTCTTCAAAGGAGAAACTTTGGCTTTGGAAGCAAGAAATTTTATATCGAGCTCCCCGGAGTCATGCAAAATTCTAAGGTAAACAACCGCTGCATAGGCCACTTGGCTTGCGTCCGAAAAGGCGTGAATTTGAATCGAAGAAATCTTTTTGCCCCTTACAAAAAGACTTCGGGGAATGTGTACCCCCTGAATAACGTTCATATCACGCAAGAGTTGGTTAAAACGAGTTCTAGCCTCCCCATGGAGGTCCTCATCCCAGGGTAATTTGTCTTCGCATAACTGCTGAAAAAGAATCTTCAAATTAATGGAATATACACTGAGACAACCAAGGGGGTCAAAGATTTTGGCTGCAATCTTTAGCAATGACCGTTTTGTTGGTGGCAAAGATGCAGCATATTCTACCAGTTTACTGAGGTCGTAGAAAAACTAACCTATCAAATTAACCCTCTCGATTATACCTGTTTTAAGTTGTTCTTGAATAATTGCATTATATTCCTCTAACAATTTAGGGTTGTTATAAAGTTTCCTACGTAATGATTGCAAGCGTCCAAAACACAATTCGTAATTAGAAGGCAATGAATCAATTGAAATCGAATCAAATGGCAAATTGGCTTCATACCTTTCTCCAATGTTTGTGAGTTTGAAGAGGGCGTTTTCAAACTCTGGCCTTTGACCTTTGTCAGCGTTGTCATTGTTGTCGACATCCAACAACCCACATTCTTCGTGCCGCCAAAATTCCTTCAATGTTGAATTTATTTCTTGATCGTTCAAAGTTTCGGTATTCTCATTAGGATAACCTTCTAAAATGAGATTTGAAGAAACACAGCATTGTTACTGCAAACATTACCGGATAAAATCCAACCTAATTTACACTTAAGAGCAACTGGCTCATTAGGATTACCACGAATGACATCTCCCTGAATAAACTGAAAATAAGAGTCAAGGCCTATCAACATATCAATACGCTTAGAATGCCAATAGTTTCAAAACAGTCAGCCAATTTAGGGCCTTGCAAATGGGAAAAATTCCCTACACTAACGCGCGAGGATACAGGGGTGCAAATAACGCTGTGGGTGAGAGCACTGACTGGAATAACCTCGTTATTTTCTACCTCGAAATTTAAAACTACAGAATCGACTTTAACTTTCGTGTACTTATCTGTGCCGAATGTATTTAAATTTATCGTTTCAGACGAGTCTGCTGGTAAATTCAGTTTATTCCTTAGGTCTTCAGACACGTAACTCCTTTGGCTGCCATTGTCGAATAACATAGTGATTCTTGTCTTCTTTGCACTGACTTCTCCATAAACATATGCTGATGCAGTCATCATAAGCCCATTTTTTCTTGATTTTGTGGTTGCGGAAACTGAAGTGGTGGTATCTTGCTCAGATTCAGTCCCCTTGTTTGCGTTGAAAATTCTGAAACAGATGGTTTGGTGATGTTGTCCCCCGCATTTTCGACATCTTTTACTGCAATCTGTTGCCCGATGGCCTTTATTCAAACAGCAAAAACAAACTCCCTCCCTTAAAATGATCGCCTTTCTCTCTCTTACGTCTGTTATTGTTGAACAGTTTAATGACAAATGTTCCCCTTTGCAAAATGTGCATACCCGTGGAGAATTCTTAAAACTTCGGTTTTCAGTCTTCGTGATGAATGACTGTGTTGTTCCCACTGGCTTAGATCGGGAAACAGATGTATGTTCTTGAGGCCTTCTGTTTGAAATCGCTGCCTTTTTGCTAAATTCTCTTGCAGCGATTTCGTTACCAATAATCTCCAAAATTTCGTCAATCGGCCAGATTTCTTGAGTAATTTTCCGTGCGATTTGGGTAGTAATTTCTTTTGGCATCCTGTCCATGATTATTGGAATTAGAAGACTACCATAGCGTTCAGCGGGCATCCCTAGCGATTCAAGTCCGCGTACGTGAACTGATATTTTGTCAGAAATGTAACGCAATTGTGGCGTTTTTTCATTTGAGTGTCCTTGTAACCGAAGCAGCGCCGCCATATGCTCGTTTATTATTTGCTGCTTATTTCCGAAGCGTGTCTTTAAAATTTCAATGGCGTGTTCGTAGTTTTCTTCCGTCAACTCTAACCCCTCTAGCGCCCGTCTTTAACCACTTTGTGAAACGATGCCATCAAACCTTAACCACAAGTTGTTCTTCGACAACTGGTTTTGCACCCTTCAGCTGTGTTTGGATTTGAAAGCAGATGGCATTCTCACAGCAGCAACTCTTCGTAAAGACAGGCTAGCTGGATGCAAACTACTGTCCGATACAGAATTGAAGCAAAAAGGCAGAGGAAGCTTCTGCTTCCAGACAGATCAGAACACTGGCCTTAGTATTGTCAAATGGTATGACAACAAGCCTGTCCATTTATTCTCCACATATATTGGAGTACAAGCTGATGGAACCGTGAAAAGGTTTGATCATAAAAGAAAAATGCATGTCCAAGTAACTAAATTTTTGGATGGCAGGCACATTTGCATTTCGATGGACTGTGCATTCAAAGCTCTGCCAGAATGTAGGAAAGCTCGTTATATCACCGGCGAATCGGGGTAAACTAATTTTCGGCAGTTTCAACCCTAGGTTTCCCATTGATGAATGCGACTGAAGACTTCCGTTAAAGCTCTGGTTTGTAGTGATTTCTGTTGCAGAAATGCCAGCCCTTATTGGCGTCGAAATTGCAGGAACAGCTTGCGCTTCTTCATCATTCCCAACCCGTGTTGAAATTGAAGTGTATCTGCCCTGCTTAAAATTCCCCATTTTTTTTCAATGTTTCCAAAATGCGTGTTTCCCATTCTGAGCAATCTTCGATTTCCCTATCTATTTGCTCGATGCTGCAAAGTTCCAAAATTTCGTCGCTTACTCGTCTCAGATAGTCTTGTTTTGCCTTAAGCAAGTCCGAAATTGACTGAAAACGTGAGAGAACATCAGGCTCTGTATATGAATTTGACCGAGTTTGAATGATTTGTGTAACTTCTCCTTGTAGTTTAGTTACTACCGAACGATTTCCTCTCCGATAGGCTCGAATCCTTGTGAGCTGCCGATCGATTTGCAGCTCTCCCGTGGTATTGTCTTCGGTATTTTCAACCGAATCCGATGTTGCCGACTGTGTAGCCATGGTGGTACACCCTTTTACACTCCTTGCCCTCTACGTTGGTGCGCCATGTTGAGTAGTTTGCATTGTGGATCAGAAGTGCAAAAGGAAAACGTCTGTTTTGCAGCTTTAGCGTATATATTTTAGCATAATTATTCTCTACTGAATTATATGTCGGCTACTGCTGAATCACAACTACACTCTGATTCTGTCAATATAACGTGGCTAATACATAGCGAATACAATGTCACCTGACTACGCCCAGAATATGACGTAATCTCTTCAACAACCATATCTCAGCTGTTACACAATAGAACGTTGTTAGGCAGTTATAAAAAATAATAGGAATCATATTACTCACCATGCTTTTTTCATTCTTGCTTAGTTCTTTGTCTTGTTTTGGTTTGCAAAATGAAGGTAGAGCATCACGTCGAAAAATGTTTTGGTGTTTTCAGTGTGAAAAATCTGTCGGAAAGGTGCTCTTGAATAAGATGATGGCTCGATATCTTTACGCTGCATTTTTAATAAGTAATACCAAGCGGCGAACTTCTGTTGGGGCAGGTTTTCCAGGATGGCAGTCAAGCACAACGGTATCTTCCTCAAGGGGGTATTCGTTCCCTAAAGTCATGCACAATGGTTTACCGTAACGCACTTACCTGTTTTATAGTAAAAGTTTTCTAATTTTGTTCTTGAACATCATGTTCATTTTTGAATAAGCTTTTCTTAACCCTTTATGGGTCATTTATGCCATATGGCAAATAAAAAGTGATTGGGCCAGAGGACTTCCCCCATTGTTTCCACTCCACTTTGCCCTGATTTTACATTGTGTAATACAACAGTCTATTGAATCAGAAAGCATGCAAAGCAGCCTCGTAACCAAGTGGGAAATTTTCGCTGCTTGAAGAAGTGTGTGTTTTTGGATTGTGTTGCTTGGATTTTCAATGACATCAAATATAAAGTAAGTCCCACTGTATGTTGCAATTTTTATTATTTTGTGATCGTTTTTGGATGCTTGTTGCTGTGGTGAAACGTTGTTTCAGAGCTCTTGAAGTCGGAAGCCAAAAAAATGTCCTAAATATTTATTTGCCACATGGCAAATATGACCCATGTTGGGCATATTTCATTGCTTCAAGTAGTGATGTCTAAATGATAAACATTTTATACCAAGAGCCTTGAATTAGCATTTTACATCCACATAAGCAGTTTAGAAAGCTCATTTTCACATTGCATTCAATGAGTTTTATTTCCAACCATTATTTTAAAGTAAAAACTACTGATCAAGATCAACAAATAGGCCTAACAAATAAATGATTTTCTTTGCAGGATTTAATAAAAGTTTGAAAACATGGAGAAACAAACACGACAGCATATAAGATTTAATGTCCAGGATGCAATTAACTTTGTCATGTTGCCTGGTGATTCAGATTCAGAGCTGTCTGGCCTTGATGATGATGATGATTGTGAAAATGAAACAGAGTTCTTCCAATCAAAAGATTGTGCTGAAGTGGATGACAGCAGTGAAGATGACGATGATACTTCTCTTCCCTTAGTAGATGATAAGGGAAAAGAGTCTGATATTGATGATGACAGTCCTGGTATAGCTGCAAAATCAAAAAAAAGGAAAAAGAAGAATTCAGAGAAATCTGTCTTTCGCTGGCGCAATCGAGAGCCTCCAGTCACCAACAGTGATTTCAAAGGAGCAGCCATCAGTCTTCCACCACAAGATTTTGACCAGTTGACACCATTTTCGTACTTTACACAGTTCTGGGACATTGACATGACTAACCATCTCGTAGAGCAGACAAATCTGTACAGTGTGCAGAAAACTGGAAAGAGCACAAACACCAACCGAAAAGAGCTTGAACAGCTACTTGGCATTATGATGAAAATGGGGATTGTGAAAATGCCCCGTTACCAAAATTACTGGTCACAGTCAACACGCTTCACCCCAATAGCTGATGTCATGAGTCTCAACCGCTTCAAGCATCTGTTGTCAAAAAACTTTGTGAAACGATGCCATCAAACCTTAACCACAAGTTGTTCTTCGACAACTGGTTTTGCACCCTTCAGCTGTGTTTGGATTTGAAAGCAGATGGCATTCTCACAGCAGCAACTCTTCGTAAAGACAGGCTAGCTGGATGCAAACTACTGTCCAATACAGAATTGAAGCAAAAAGGCAGAGGAAGCTTCTGCTTCCAGACAGATCAGAACACTGGCCTTAGTATTGTCAAATGGTATGACAACAAGCCTGTCCATTTAGTCTCCACATATATTGGAGTACAAGCTGATGGAACCGTGAAAAGGTTTGATCATAAAAGAAAAATGCATGTCCAAGTGGAATGTCCTAATGTCGTCAAGAGATACAATAAGTCAATGGGAGGCGTTGACCTAGCAGACATGCTTATTGCATTGTATAGAACGAGAATTAAAACAAAGCGCTGGTATCTTTCTTTGATTTTCCATGCTGTTGATATAGCAAAAGTGAATGCTTGGTTGCTATACCGCAGGTATGCCAATCAGTTGAAAATTTCAAAAGCAAAGCAACTGCCACTGCTAGGTTTTATTAGTGAGATATCCCAGTCTCTCATAAAGGCAGAAAAAGCATCGCCAGCTCCAAGATCTGCTGGAAGATCTCCGAAACGAAGCATGATATTTGAAGAAGAGACAACACCAAAGCGTGGTCGTGTACCTAAAGTTGCTTTGCCTGACATAGATTCAAGATTTGATCAGTATGCCCATTGGCCAGAGCACAGAGAGAAAAAAAACAAGTGCAGACACTGCAAAAAAGGCTACAGTAGAGTATATTGTCAGAAATGTGCACTTTGTTTATGCTTTAATGGACAAAACAATTGTTTTACTCAATTTCATATCAAATAAATATAACTTCAGATGTACATAATCAATTATCTATCATTTGCGAAGTTTTCTAACCAGTAACAGGTTTTTTTTTGACAACGCCCCTTTTGCTGCTTTTTGCTATATCGGTCATATTGGCCATATGGCAAAAAATTATAATTTTCAGGTAAAATTAAATTTCCAAAAATTATTTCTTGAAATGCTTTATTTCAGTACACAGTTACAAGAAAATCACAGGAAAAAATTTTTTCAACCAGATTTTCCAAAATTGTACCATAAAGGGTTAACTAACCTGGGTTGGCAACAGTGGCGGATCCAGACTACCGCCATTACCGCTCGAGCGGTAGTCAGATTATTAAAAAAATTATAGAAACAAGGATCATTTTCATGTTTATCCTACTACTTTAATTAAACCATATTTAATTATTGAAAATATTTGATCGCGCTGCAAACCAAGCCTTTTTTCCTAGAAACATGCCTGAGATTTCCACAGAGACAGAAATTTTTTTTAATCCTTACCGCTATGGAAATTGCGTGCCAATTGCCGAGCCACATGTTTGCAAATAGAAGGCTAGCATGGGGGGGGGGGGTGATGAAATCATGGCTTTCTAGCTAGGGGGGTTGAGTCGGTGTAGAGCGGATTCGAGCTGCACTGAGCGGTAGTCAGCCTGCCTAAACCAATCAAATCGTCAGAAATCACTGCCAACCTGGGGGATGCATACAAATTTTGTTGACAACCAATGAACAACCGAGTTGACTACCGCTCAGATGGGGGGTTGAGTAGTACTGCCGCTCAACACTGGAACGACACAGGGTTCCCTTACGGACAGTATCATGTGACAATTGCACCATTGCGCTGTGATTGCATCAGCGTCTGTAAATATGTTTTTTGTATTACGTAATTATTATTTTGAGGTTTGCTTAGGTTATATAAAGGGTTGTTTCATAAGTTAGGAGTAGTCTTGTCGAAAGTTTTGCCCTACTGCTTGGAGCTCTGCCACTAGTTTTGTCGTGCCTGTTGAAGCCGTGTCGTTATTTGTCGAACTTGCTGTTAGCTGTTAGTCGTATCATTGCCATAAAAAGAAGAATTTTGATTTTACCTGCCGTTGCCGTATTTTTGAGAATTTCTGCCTACAAAGAACTCGCGTTTGTAAAACCCCCATTTTAAGAGGTTTTACAACGGCTCAAACGTTACAGAAAGATGGGGGGATGCCTAAATATTCTGCAAGTGGGCAAACTGTAACTTCAAAGCCGATGTGACCCATTATTTTGTACAATACTCAACTATTCGTAGGAATATATTTTAAAAGAATATTAGGAATCAAATATTCTAAAATTTAAGAGGGCATCAGGATTTAAAGTCAGGCCCACAATATTCGACAAAAGAATGATTCTTTGTTTAACAAAAGTTGCTCTCAATAATTTCAAATTTTATCTAGCTTTTTAAACTTGTAATTTCCAACAGGTCTGATCTTTATAAGTAATTGTCCGACTAAATGCGAGTTTTAGGCGACACTTCAAAGTTCTGCCAAATGTATCTTTTTTTTCTAATTCTATGGTGTTCCTCGTCTAAATGCCGTAAATTTTTTTTAGAATATCCATCCTCAGAATATTGAATAAGATTATTTATTTCTTCTCAAGCTTGTTGTAAGGATACATGAAATTTCAGTAAAGCACAGCTCTTCTTTTGAAAATGGTCTACATAAGAAATTATAGAAAGCAATAATCATTTTAGAAAACCGGGTGTGACCAAGAAATGGGTGTGGTCTAAAGGGTGTGGTCAACCCTCTATCTCATTTTGGCGGTAGTCAGATTTTTGGCTGGATCCGCCACTGGGCAATATGATAACATTGTGAGTTGCGAAATTATGACAATAGCCGGCTCACTTTATTTCGATTTTTATCAAATTTATAATGAACCAAAAAAATTTTCTAAATTACTTTCCGACCTTTGATGGCATTGCTTGAGTTATCTAAATAAAACTTATTACAATTATGGAGGAAAAAAATCTTTAGGGGGACAACAGTAGTGCCCGCACATAGTGAAGCCATACAGAAGCCTTGTTCTATTCAACAGATACACAACCACTTTACGTCACAGGGGTCACGTGACCACAGGTTCGACCGCGTTTTTGTTGTGACACATTTTAGCTCGATTGGGTGTTGCAAAACACCGTTTTTTGGGGAAAGTAAGTCGCAAATGAAAAAACTTAGTTCACCAGTGATGTTTCTTTGATGATTTGATCGAATAAAAAATTTCGTGTCATATGCACTTTAAAAGATTAGGTAACTTTTCATTGATCAATCTAAGCTAGAAAATATTCTAATTTAGATAACTCTAATTTTCTTTAGTGACAGTTTAAGGAAAATGGGTGCATTGAGTAATTTCTTCAGCTATAATTGTTTTTACAGATCCCTACGACAATTTAAGATGCCTACTCATACTGGGTATATAGACGATGGCTATTGGTCTTTGAACCAAGAAGTGAGAATTATGATATCTTATCTTGTCTTAGGCCTGGTTCAAACGTCGCACTTCTCGTGTGCCGAACCTAACTCTGTTTGGAGCGACACTTGAGCATGTTTAGCGCGACTCCTGTTTCAAACGTCGAACTTAATTATGTCGCGCCAATTGGGTTTTAGGATTGTTACATGGAGTATCTTGGTTAAGACGCGCAATCTCTAATATTTGTTTGAAATGCATGCGCCCTCCAAGAAATAAATGAATTCTGGGAAGGAAAATAAATTAAATATAATTATGCATTGAGTTCAGTACATGACAAATTCGACGCTTGAAACCGTGCCGTGCTGGAGCCGTGCAGCTCGCCAAGCTCTGCCGATCCAAACTAAGTCAATCTGCTGTACCAAATTGATTCAAACGTCGCGCCCTTCATGTAGTTAATTCTTGAGTTAGGTTCGGCACATGAGAAACGTGACGTTTGAACCAGGCCTTAAATGACAAAATACTAAATACTATTTTGGAAGAGATCTCTCGACTCTATTGGTGGTTGAGGCATTTTCATATTGAATTCAGCTTCTGCTTATTGTTAGTTTTTAGCAACATTAATTTCAAAGAATTGCCCTATGGCATTGTTGAGCTTATTAATCTCTTGTATTTACTATTATTATTGAGATAAGAAAATAGAATGCTCTGCATGCGTAGCTTATGTTGGACATCTTCTAAAGCTTCAGATTGAAAATGGGGTGCCACTTTCATCCACCGACATCAAGTATTTCCAAGTGGCAGATGTGGTTGCAGAAAATGCACTTCTGAGAGTTAAGCAGGAGCTCATTGATGACAAAGAAGTCTGCTTGGAAGTCAACAGACGGTATGTTTACAATGCTTAAACGATTTCTTCAGAAAGGTAACTTAATTTGTTCTGAGCCTCCAAATTCTCACAAATTTTGATTTCTCCATATGGGTAATTAAAACCAGTGCATATGGAAACATAAATTTTCATATTTAGGCAAGTCGAGCACTAAAGTGCAAATTTATCTATCCATTTTACTATGACAATATGTGTCACAATTTATTGATTTGTAAAGAAACATGCTTAGATTTATGATCATCATTTTTAAGTACTAGATAAAGATTAAAAATGAAAATATTCTTATAAAACATTTCTATTTCAACAATGGATAAATTAACCTTTAACAGCTGTCTAAGCTGCCGACGTAGTTGGCGTATTCATAAAAAACGGATCAAATCTTGCCCCTCGTAGGAGTAAGAAGCTATGAAATTCAATTTTTATCATTCTCTGGTTGATACAGCTATCGAAGAATTTTGGTGTGAACTGTCTTTCTATGCTCCTGGCTGTGGCATTTGTTCTGAGTCGCCTGTTAAGAGTGTCAGCATCCATTGAAGATAGGGAAAATACTGGTACGTGGAAACGAAAACTAACACTAAAAGATACCAAAACTAAAGCAATGGCGCCTGGTCCTCTCCAAGGACAAGGAGGAAGAAAGCAACATTAAAAAGCCTTTGTTTCCACGTTCCATGTCACTGAACTGAAGTAGTTTTACATCTTTGTTAATTTCACATCGATGCAAGCACATAAACCAGCAAGGCCTATCCTTTTTGAAACATACATAGAATTGAATTTTAAATTTTTTTTACTTCTAGAGGAAGCAATGACTGCACTTTCAATAGGTAAAGCCATGATTGTGGGTAAAACCTTGACCCAAGAAATTATAAATCTAGGTCATTAGAAATTAGAAATTATAAAATATAAATCTCAGCGAATGTAAAAGAATCCTTGATACAATGTTTTGAATATTTTTGAAGAACAGGGTCCAAAACTTCAGAAAGTCACTTAGCCAGTTCGTGTTGTGCTGAACCAATCATAGACAAGATAGGTTTAAGTGGGACGTTCGGCTTGTGTATTTAAGGGAGGCCATACATTTGTGGTCGTTGAGAGCCCGTGGGTCTTACCTATCATTGATTTCTGTAGCCAACACTTTTGAGTTGACCAGTTCCAACAAACGTTTTTGAAGTTTCCGCTCTAGTTTGGCCGTTTTGTCCTGTGTTTCGACATCACCCAATTTAGCAAATTTTTCTTTGTCGTGGAGAATTACCTCCATTTTATTGATGTAGTCCTTTTTGTTCAAAATTACCACTCCAGACCCTTTAACAGGTTTTGTAATAAAGATGTCATTGTTAGTCCGTAGAGATTTTAGTGCTTGGAAATGTTCTCTATGCAAAAGAAGATCAGAGTGGTCAATGGAAAGTTTCAAAGCCATTTTTTACAGTTTTATCATTTTCATGATTTTAGATTTGAAGCAGTGGCAGAGACACGGGGTTGTATAGGGGGGGATGGCAATTCAGATTCATCTAAAAACGGCATAATTCCCTAGACCTAAAGATGCCCCCTAAGATGTAAAACGGGCGTTTCCCTAAGACCTAAAATTTTGCAGAGGTCTTTGCCCCCGGATCACCATTACCTCCTCTTTCAGACGGCTGCCACCGCCGCTGATTTGAAATGGGCTTGGTTTGCACATAATTGAGCTATATGCACCGAATTGAGATGCAGTAACATAACGTTTCTACTTGCAAGTGTAATTGAGTCGAACCAATTGCAAAAGCTTTGCTCATGCTGTTCGTACTATTATGAATTTTTGAGCAACCAGCATGCTATTTGAATTTAGGAGCCTTTGAAACAGATCACTATTTTTATTTTTCATCAGGAAATGATTTAACTTGAATGGGTACTGCATTAGTGATTTGAGAAAACTGATGCAGAAAGCACCTTAACCTTATTTTTACTAATAAATTCTCTACCTATAAAGTCTTTTATATTTAACTGTTACGTTACCTGTACTCAACTAGATGTCCCTGCATACAGCAACTATTTATCATTTATGAAAAAGCCTGATTGCTTCTACAGGCTCTACAATGGCTCAATTGGAGCATCCAAGCTACTGAAAACGGAAGGCGTGTTCCAGGTGTTGCTATCAGAGCAACGACAATAAAAGAAGAGTTTACGGACATTCGCAAAGAGATTATATTTTACCTTTATCATGCAAAAAAACCAAAAAAACCCTCATCGTCAAGGCCATAGTTATAAAAATTTCTTTTCAGTCCAATAATGTCAACTGACTAGTGCCACAAATCTTTCTGCTCCCTCTTTTCAGCACTCCCAAGTGAAGAGAAATATGAATCATTTAAGCTCTTAGAAATATGAATTATATATATATATGTGTGTATGTTCTTATCAAAGGAAACAAAAAATGAAGTTAAAAGAATGACGGGGAAGTGGACCACTCAACCTCGCCGTTTTGGAAGAGAAGGAACCGACTTTTGACACGAAAGCAACTTTTGTGTCAAGAGATGAAAACTTTTGTGGCTGGCGACGAAATTGTGCCGTGTGTGCTAGACTTAAAGGTATAAAAAACTGTTTTATTTGATGATTCACTCATATTTTTGTTTATAGCGCACAAGCTTCTGCATTGGTGCTTTACAGAAGCATTTGAAGAATGGCTAAGTTATTGTAAGGTTTGATTTAGTTAAAATGAATTTTAACATCTTGCATTGAACACTCACAGAGATTGAGCTGTAGACTAAAGGATATAAATTTATGGTTTGAATCTATTTATGGGAAGGACACTGAAGCAACATTACATTTTTGCTTCTGTGTGTGTTCCAACATCTACCCGAGTAGCAGGGTTTTTAAGAAAAATTTAGAGGTGCACATTATTCCCGGGAATACTGTGTTGAAGGAATGATTCTTGGTTCTTACAAGATTTGAAGCAGTGGCAGAGACACGGGGTTGTATGGGGGGGGGGGGATGGCAATTCAGATTCATCTAAAAACGGCATAATTCCCTAGACCTAAAGATGCCCCCTGAGATGTAAAACGGGCGTTTCCCTAAGACCTAAAATTTTGCAGAGGTCTTTGCCCCCGGATCAACATTACCTCCTCTTTCAGACGGCTGCCACCGCCGCTGATTTGAAATGGGCTTGGTTTGCACATAATTGAGCTATATGCACCGAATTGAGATGCAGTAACATAACGTTTCTACTTGCAAGTGTAATTGAGTCGAACCAATTGCAAAAGCTTTGCTCATGCTGTTCGTACTATTATGAATTTTTGAGCAACCAGCATGCTATTTGAATTTAGGAGCCTTTGAAACAGATCACTATTTTTATTTTTCATCAGGAAATGATTTAACTTGAATGGGTACTGCATTAGTGATTTGAGAAAACTGATGCAGAAAGCACCTTAACCTTATTTTTACTAATAAATTCTCTACCTATAAAGTCTTTTATATTTAACTGTTACGTTACCTGTACTCAACTAGATGTCCCTGCATACAGCAACTATTTATCATTTATGAAAAAGCCTGATTGCTTCTACAGGCTCTACAATGGCTCAATTGGAGCATCCAAGCTACTGAAAACGGAAGGCGTGTTCCAGGTGTTGCTATCAGAGCAACGACAATAAAAGAAGAGTTTACGGACATTCGCAAAGAGATTATATTTTACCTTTATCATGCAAAAAAACCAAAAAAACCCTCATCGTCAAGGCCATAGTTATAAAAATTTCTTTTCAGTCCAATAATGTCAACTGACTAGTGCCACAAATCTCTCTGCTCCCTCTTTTCAGCACTCCCAAGTGAAGAGAAATATGAATCATTTAAGCTCTTAGAAATATGAATTATATATATATATGTGTGTATGTTCTTATCAAAGGAAACAAAAAATGAAGTTAAAAGAATGACGGGGAAGTGGACCACTCAACCTCGCCGTTTTGGAAGAGAAGGAACCGACTTTTGACACGAAAGCAACTTTTGTGTCAAGAGATGAAAACTTTTGTGGCTGGCGACGAAATTGTGCCGTGTGTGCTAGACTTAAAGGTATAAAAAACTGTTTTATTTGATGATTCACTCATATTTTTGTTTATAGCGCACAAGCTTCTGCATTGGTGCTTTACAGAAGCATTTGAAGAATGGCTAAGTTATTGTAAGGTTTGATTTAGTTAAAATGAATTTTAACATCTTGCATTGAACACTCACAGAGATTGAGCTGTAGACTAAAGGATATAAATTTATGGTTTGAATCTATTTATGGGAAGGACACTGAAGCAACATTACATTTTTGCTTCTGTGTGTGTTCCAACATCTACCCGAGTAGCAGGGTTTTTAAGAAAAATTTAGAGGTGCACATTATTCCCGGGAATACTGTGTTGAAGGAATGATTCTTGGTTCTTACAAGATTTGAAGCAGTGGCAGATGTAAAACGGGCGTTTCCCTAAGACCTAAAATTTTGCAGAGGTCTTTGCCCCCGGATCACCATTACCTCCTCTTTCAGACGGCTGCCACCGCCGCTGATTTGAAATGGGCTTGGTTTGCACATAATTGAGCTATATGCACCGAATTGAGATGCAGTAACATAACGTTTCTACTTGCAAGTGTAATTGAGTCGAACCAATTGCAAAAGCTTTGCTCATGCTGTTCGTACTATTATGAATTTTTGAGCAACCAGCATGCTATTTGAATTTAGGAGCCTTTGAAACAGATCACTATTTTTATTTTTCATCAGGAAATGATTTAACTTGAATGGGTACTGCATTAGTGATTTGAGAAAACTGATGCAGAAAGCACCTTAACCTTATTTTTACTAATAAATTCTCTACCTATAAAGTCTTTTATATTTAACTGTTACGTTACCTGTACTCAACTAGATGTCCCTGCATACAGCAACTATTTATCATTTATGAAAAAGCCTGATTGCTTCTACAGGCTCTACAATGGCTCAATTGGAGCATCCAAGCTACTGAAAACGGAAGGCGTGTTCCAGGTGTTGCTATCAGAGCAACGACAATAAAAGAAGAGTTTACGGACATTCGCAAAGAGATTATATTTTACCTTTATCATGCAAAAAAACCAAAAAAACCCTCATCGTCAAGGCCATAATTATAAAAATTTCTTTTCAGTCCAATAATGTCAACTGACTAGTGCCACAAATCTCTCTGCTCCCTCTTTTCAGCACTCCCAAGTGAAGAGAATTATGAATCATTTAAGCTCTTAGAAATATGAATTATATATATATATGTGTGTATGTTCTTATCAAAGGAAACAAAAAATGAAGTTAAAAGAATGACGGGGAAGTGGACCACTCAACCTCGCCGTTTTGGAAGAGAAGGAACCGACTTTTGACACGAAAGCAACTTTTGTGTCAAGAGATGAAAACTTTTATGGCTGGCGACGAAATTGTGCCGTGTGTGCTAGACTTAAAGGTATAAAAAACTGTTTTATTTGATGATTCACTCATATTTTTGTTTATAGCGCACAAGCTTCTGCATTGGTGCTTTACAGAAGCATTTGAAGAATGGCTAAGTTATTGTAAGGTTTGATTTAGTTAAAATGAATTTTAACATCTTGCATTGAACACTCACAGAGATTGAGCTGTAGACTAAAGGATATAAATTTATGGTTTGAATCTATTTATGGGAAGGACACTGAAGCAACATTACATTTTTGCTTCTGTGTGTGTTCCAACATCTACCCGAGTAGCAGGGTTTTTAAGAAAAATTTAGAGGTGCACATTATTCCCGGGAATACTGTGTTGAAGGAATGATTCTTGGTTCTTACAAGTAAAAGCACCTGATGCGCAGGTACAGGTAGACACTGAAATTATGCATGTTTGATTGCCATGCCTATGGGAAGTATCTTAGACTTCTTTTTTCATTAAAGTAAAAATTTTAGAACTATACATTAATTTCTTTAGAACTGCATAAAAAGCTTTTAGAACATTTTGTAAATAACACGGTTCCAAATAAACCCTGCATAGTCGCTGATGCCTTGATATTTAAGTTAAATTAAGGCTTTCAGAAGGATTTTATGTGTTGATAGATCAATTTTAAGACTATCTTTGATTGCATTTAGGACTTGATGGTGGTGAAATGCCCCAACAACAAACAAACGACGCTCCTTTTCTGGATGAAGGTATAAATAATCAGATCGAAGAGCTTGAGGCGTTAATGGATGCACATGTACTTGGTAAGTACAAAATTACTTATTACTTAAGTAATTCATTTCAGAAAGTGTGTCCGTTCTTAAGCAAAATCCTATGCGTTATTAATTTCAAAAGTAACATAGTTATAACCTGAAATGCCAAGTGTTGCAGTCCATTTGAAAGAAATGAATTAAATTAATCATTGTCCTCCATGGGAGGCAATATGGAAAGTGAAGTTTGATGGACTGTAACAATTTAATTTTATAATGACAACCAAAAGGTTATGCAGACATTCCTATAATTAATCTAAATAACATAGGATGAACGCTTAACTAATTGGTCCTATTACGCATGTTGGCCGTTGTCCCAATTTCTACCACAAATTTCTTCTTCTTGGGAGATTTAATACATCATATTTTTTCGAGAGAGGAAGCTTCCCTCCTCTCCTTTCAATAACTTTAATATTTAGTGCCTGGAGTGGTCACAAATGCTTTGTTAAGAGTATGTTTCTCATGGTTTGAAATGGCTAAATTTCTTTGTAGAAACTGGAAACACTGCATCTTTGGATGCTGATGACGAAATCAAAGTAAGGTTAAAAATATACCTATGATTGATAAAACTTTCTGTAGTAATCATGGTTAATAAGATACAATCGTGGCGGTAACTCGCTCTCACGTAAATTTTAGACTCACCCAGGAACGCCGGAATCATTGTAGGGCATAAGGGCGGCTAAGAATGAAAGGGCCGATTTAGGCCTATATGGGGTGAATAAGCCAAACAACTGGAGGCTCTGGGGTATCCCACTCGACAATTTCTTGCTGCCACCCCCTAAAGATTGGTTTCAAATGCTATAAAAATGTTTCACAGAATATAAATCATGTTCATTTACGACATTATAGAGCTATTTTTTCACATGTATCCACCCAGCGGCGTACCCAGGGCTTCAGCAGTGGGGGGGACGGGGGTGGGTGTCTGGGGCGTAACAGCGGAAAAAGCTTGCTAGCAAAAGTTTTGTGAACATCAATTGGTAATAGTAGCAAACAGCTGATATTTTAATGATTTATATTATGCTAAATTTATTTCAAAGCATCAACTGACAACAATTTCAAAGCGGGAATATCTCTCCTACACACCAAGGCATAGAGAGGCTTTTCACCAGGTATTTAGAAAGCTTAATACATTATTTAGATTCTTTTCAAAAACAGAGTTTCACAAAACTGAAGGAACGCTGCATTGAACTCCGAAGAAAAATCACAAAATCACATTTCAAAAATATCCAATGACAGTTGAGACTGCAAACAAACGAGCCAGAAACAAAAGGAAAACAAGGAAAGCTTGAACCAAGTTTGAAATTTATAAAATAGGAAATGAGATATGGATTGGATTTTTCTTTTACAGATTATGATTGACAGGTTGTGACCGTTTTTCAGGTGTGGGTATATCCTAGGTCTAGCCTTACACTTAGCTATAATAACTGCAAGGCATACACAATATACAATGAATTGAGTCTCGCTACCTTTGCTACCTTGGCTACCGTTTTTCAGGTGTGGGTATATCCTAGGTCTAGTCCTACACTTCGCTATAATAACTGCAAGGCATACACAATATACAATGAATTGAGTCTCGCTACCTTTGCTACCTTTGCTACCGTTTTTCAGGTGTGGGTATATCCTAGGTCTAGTCCTACACTTCGCTATAATAACTGCAAAGCATACACAATATACAATGAATTGAGTCTCGCTACCTTTGCTACCGTTTTTCAGGTGTGGGTATATCCTAGGTCTAGTCCTACACTTCGCTATAATAACTGCAAGGCATACACAATATACAATGAATTGAGTCTCGCTACCTTTGCTACCGTTTTTCAGGTGTGGGTATATCCTAGGTCTAGTCCTACACTTCGCTATAATAACTGCAAGGTATACACAATATACAATGAATTGAGTCTCGCTACCTTTGCTACCGTTTTTCAGGTGTGGGTATATCCTAGGTCTAGTCCTACACTTCGCTATAATAACTGCAAGGCATACACAATATGCAATGAATTGAGTCTCGCTACCTTTGCTACCTTTGCTACCGTTTTTCAGGTGTGGGTATATCCTAGGTCTAGTCCTACACTTCGCTATAATAACTGCAAGGCATACACAATATACAATGAATTGAGTCTCGCTACCTTTGCTACCGTTTTTCAGGTGTGGGTATATCCTAGGTCTAGTCCTACACTTCGCTATAATGACTGCAAGGCATACACAATATACAATGAATTGAGTCTCGCTACCTTTGCTACCGTTTTTCAGGTGTGGGTATATCCTAGGTCTAGTCCTACACTTCGCTATAATAACTGCAAGGCATACACAATATACAATGAATTGAGTCTCGCTACCTTTGCTACCTTTGCTACCGTTTTTCAGGTGTGGGTATATCCTAGGTCTAGTCCTACACTTCGCTATAATAACTGCAAGGCATACACAATATACAATGAATTGAGTCTCGCTACCTTTGCTACCTTTGCTACCGTTTTTCAGGTGTAGGTATATCCTAGGTCTAGTCCTACACTTCGCTATAATAACTGCAAGGCATACACAATATACAATGAATTGAGTCTCGCTACCTTTGCTACCGTTTTTCAGGTGTGGGTATATCCTAGGTCTAGTCCTACACTTCGCTATAATAACTGCAAGGTATACACAATATACAATGAATTGAGTCTCGCTACCTTTGCTACCGTTTTTCAGGTGTGGGTATATCCTAGGTCTAGTCCTACACTTCGCTATAATAACTGCAAGGCATACACAATATACAATGAATTGAGTCTCGCTACCTTTGCTACCTTTGCTACCGTTTTTCAGGTGTGGGTATATCCTAGGTCTAGTCCTACACTTCGCTATAATAACTGCAAGGCATACACAATATACAATGAATTGAGTCTCGCTACCTTTGCTACCGTTTTTCAGGTGTGGGTATATCCTAGGTCTAGTCCTACACTTCGCTATAATAACTGCAAGGCATACACAATATACAATGAATTGAGTCTCGCTACCTTTGCTACCGTTTTTCAGGTGTGGGTATATCCTAGGTCTAGTCCTACACTTCGCTATAATAACTGCAAGGCATACACAATATACAATGAATTGAGTCTCGCTACCTTTGCTACCTTTGCTACCGTTTTTCAGGTGTGGGTATATCCTAGGTCTAGTCCTACACTTCGCTATAATAACTGCAAGGCATACACAATATACAATGAATTGAGTCTCGCTACCTTTGCTTCCTTTGCTACCGTTTTTCAGGTGTGGGTATATCCTAGGTCTAGTCCTACACTTCGCTATAATAACTGCAAGGCATACACAATATACAATGAATTGAATCTCGCTACCTTTGCTACCTTTGCTACCGTTTTTCAGGTGTGGGTATATCCTAGGTCTAGTCCTACACTTCGCTATAATAACTGCAAGGCATACACAATATACAATGAATTGAGTCTCGCTACCTTTGCTACCTTTGCTACCGTTTTTCAGGTGTGGGTATATCCTAGGTCTAGTCCTACACTTCGCTATAATAACTGCAAGGCATACACAATATACAATGAATTGAATCTCGCTACCTTTGCTACCTTTGCTACCGTTTTTCAGGTGTGGGTATATCCTAGGTCTAGTCCTACACTTCGCTATAATAACTGCAAGGCATACACAATATACAATGAATTGAGTCTCGCTACCTTTGCTACCTTTGCTACCGTTTTTCAGGTGTGGGTATATCCTAGGTCTAGTCCTACACTTCGCTATAATAACTGCAAGGCATACACAATATACAATGAATTGAGTCTCGCTACCTTTGCTACCGTTTTTCAGGTGTAGGTATATCCTAGGTCTAGTCCTTCACTTCGCTATAATAACTGCAAGGCTTACACAATATACAATGAATTGAGTCTCGCTACCTTTGCTACCTTTGCTACCGTTTTTCAGGTGTGGGTATATCCTAGGTCTAGTCCTACACTTCGCTATAATAACTGCAAGGCATACACAATATACAATGAATTGAGTCTCGCTACCTTTGCTACCGTTTTTCAGGTGTGGGTATATCCTAGGTCTAGTCCTACACTTCGCTATAATAACTGCAAGGTATACACAATATACAATGAATTGAGTCTCGCTACCTTTGCTACCGTTTTTCAGGTGTGGGTATATCCTAGGTCTAGTCCTACACTTCGCTATAATAACTGCAAGGCATACACAATATACAATGAATTGAGTCTCGCTACCTTTGCTACCTTTGCTACCGTTTTTCAGGTGTGGGTATATCCTAGGTCTAGTCCTACACTTCGCTATAATAACTGCAAGGCATACACAATATACAATGAATTGAGTCTCGCTACCTTTGCTACCGTTTTTCAGGTGTGGGTATATCCTAGGTCTAGTCCTACACTTCGCTATAATAACTGCAAGGCATACACAATATACAATGAATTGAGTCTCGCTACCTTTGCTACCGTTTTTCAGGTGTGGGTATATCCTAGGTCTAGTCCTACACTTCGCTATAATAACTGCAAGGCATACACAATATACAATGAATTGAGTCTCGCTACCTTTGCTACCTTTGCTACCGTTTTTCAGGTGTGGGTATATCCTAGGTCTAGTCCTACACTTCGCTATAATAACTGCAAGGCATACACAATATACAATGAATTGAGTCTCGCTACCTTTGCTTCCTTTGCTACCGTTTTTCAGGTGTGGGTATATCCTAGGTCTAGTCCTACACTTCGCTATAATAACTGCAAGGCATACACAATATACAATGAATTGAATCTCGCTACCTTTGCTACCTTTGCTACCGTTTTTCAGGTGTGGGTATATCCTAGGTCTAGTCCTACACTTCGCTATAATAACTGCAAGGCATACACAATATACAATGAATTGAGTCTCGCTACCTTTGCTACCTTTGCTACCGTTTTTCAGGTGTGGGTATATCCTAGGTCTAGTCCTACACTTCGCTATAATAACTGCAAGGCATACACAATATACAATGAATTGAATCTCGCTACCTTTGCTACCTTTGCTACCGTTTTTCAGGTGTGGGTATATCCTAGGTCTAGTCCTACACTTCGCTATAATAACTGCAAGGCATACACAATATACAATGAATTGAGTCTCGCTACCTTTGCTACCTTTGCTACCGTTTTTCAGGTGTGGGTATATCCTAGGTCTAGTCCTACACTTCGCTATAATAACTGCAAGGCATACACAATATACAATGAATTGAGTCTCGCTACCTTTGCTACCGTTTTTCAGGTGTAGGTATATCCTAGGTCTAGTCCTTCACTTCGCTATAATAACTGCAAGGCTTACAAAATATACAATGAATTGAGTCTCGCTACCTTTGCTACCTTTGCTACCGTTTTTCAGGTGTGGGTATATCCTAGGTCTAGTCCTACACTTCGCTATAATAACTGCAAGGCATACACAATATACAATGAATTGAGTCTCGCTACCTTTGCTTCCTTTGCTACCGTTTTTCAGGTGTGGGTATATCCTAGGTCTAGTCCTACACTTCGCTATAATAACTGCAAGGCATACACAATATACAATCAATTGAGTCTCGCTACCTTTGCTACCGTTTTTCAGGTGTGGGTATATCCTAGGTCTAGTCCTACACTTCGCTATAATAACTGCAAGGCATACACAATATACAATGAATTGAGTCTCGCTACCTTTGCTACCGTTTTTCAGGTGTGGGTATATCCTAGGTCTAGTCCTACACTTCGCTAAAATAACTGCAAGGCATACACAATATACAATGAATTGAGTCTCGCTACCTTTGCTACCGTTTTTCAGGTGTAGGTATATCCTAGGTCTAGTCCTACACTTCGCTATAATAACTGCAAGGCTTACACAATATACAATGAATTGAGTCTCGCTACCTTTGCTACCTTTGTTAACGTTTTTCAGGTGTGGGTATATCCTAGGTCTAGTCCTACACTTCGCTATAATAACTGCAAGGCATACACAATATACAATGAATTGAGTCTCGCTACCTTTGCTACCGTTTTTCAGGTGTGGGTATATCCTAGGTCTAGTCCTACACTTCGCTATAATAACTGCAAGGCATACACAATATACAATGAATTGAGTCTCGCTACCTTTGCTACCTTTGCTACCGTTTTTCAGGTGTGGGTATATCCTAGGTCTAGTCCTACACTTCGCTATAATAACTGCAAGGCATACACAATATACAATGAATTGAGTCTCGCTACCTTTGCTACCGTTTTTCAGGTGTGGGTATATCCTAGGTCTAGTCCTACACTTCGCTATAATAACTGCAAGGCATACACAATATACAATGAATTGAGTCTCGCTACCTTTGCTACCTTTGCTACCGTTTTTCAGGTGTAGGTATATCCTAGGTCTAGTCCTACACTTCGCTATAATAACTGCAAGGCATACACAATATACAATGAATTGAGTCTCGCTACCTTTGCTACCGTTTTTCAGGTGTGGGTATATCCTAGGTCTAGTCCTACACTTCGCTATAATAACTGCAAGGCATACACAATATACAATGAATTGAGTCTCGCTACCTTTGCTTCCTTTGCTACCGTTTTTCAGGTGTGGGTATATCCTAGGTCTAGTCCTACACTTCGCTATAATAACTGCAAGGCATACACAATATACAATGAATTGAGTCTCGCTACCTTTGCTACCTTTGCTACCGTTTTTCAGGTGTGGGTATATCCTAGGTCTAGTCCTACACTTCGCTATAATAACTGCAAGGCATACACAATATACAATGAATTGAGTCTCGCTACCTTTGCTTCCTTTGCTACCGTTTTTCAGGTGTGGGTATATCCTAGGTCTAGTCCTACACTTCGCTATAATAACTGCAAGGCATACACAATATACAATGAATTGAGTCTCGCTACCTTTGCTACCTTTGCTACCGTTTTTCAGGTTTAGGTATATCCTAGGTCTAGTCCTACACTTCGCTATAATAACTGCAAGGCATACACAATATACAATGAATGGAGTCTCGCTACCTTTGCTACCTTTGCTACCGTTTTTCAGGTGTGGGTATATCCTAGGTCTAGTCCTACACTTCGCTATAATAACTGCAAGGCATACACAATATACAATGAATTGAGTCTCGCTACCTTTGCTACCGTTTTTCAGGTGTGGGTATATCCTAGGTCTAGTCCTACACTTCGCTATAATAAATGCAAGGCATACACAATATACAATGAATTGAGTCTCGCTACCTTTGCTACCGTTTTTCAGGTGTGGGTATATCCTAGGTCTAGTCCTACACTTCGCTATAATAACTGCAAGGCATACACAATATACAATGAATTGAGTCTCGCTACCTTTGCTACCTTTGCTACCGTTTTTCAGGTGTGGGTATATCCTAGGTCTAGTCCTACACTTCGCTATAATAACTGCAAGGCATACACAATATACAATGAATTGAGTCTCGCTACCTTTGCTACCTTTGCTACCGTTTTTCAGGTGTGGGTATATCCTAGGTCTAGTCCTACACTTCGCTATAATAACTGCAAGGCATACACAATATACAATGAATTGAGTCTCGCTACCTTTGCTACCGTTTTTCAGGTGTAGGTATATCCTAGGTCTAGTCCTTCACTTCGCTATAATAACTGCAAGGCTTACACAATATACAATGAATTGAGTCTCGCTACCTTTGCTACCTTTGCTACCGTTTTTCAGGTGTGGGTATATCCTAGGTCTAGTCCTACACTTCGCTATAATAACTGCAAGGCATACACAATATACAATGAATTGAGTCTCGCTACCTTTGCTTCCTTTGCTACCGTTTTTCAGGTGTGGGTATATCCTAGGTCTAGTCCTACACTTCGCTATAATAACTGCAAGGCATACACAATATACAATCAATTGAGTCTCGCTACCTTTGCTACCGTTTTTCAGGTGTGGGTATATCCTAGGTCTAGTCCTACACTTCGCTATAATAACTGCAAGGCATACACAATATACAATGAATTGAGTCTCGCTACCTTTGCTACCGTTTTTCAGGTGTGGGTATATCCTAGGTCTAGTCCTACACTTCGCTAAAATAACTGCAAGGCATACACAATATACAATGAATTGAGTCTCGCTACCTTTGCTACCGTTTTTCAGGTGTAGGTATATCCTAGGTCTAGTCCTACACTTCGCTATAATAACTGCAAGGCTTACACAATATACAATGAATTGAGTCTCGCTACCTTTGCTACCTTTGCTACCGTTTTTCAGGTGTGGGTATATCCTAGGTCTAGTCCTACACTTCGCTATAATAACTGCAAGGCATACACAATATACAATGAATTGAGTCTCGCTACCTTTGCTACCGTTTTTCAGGTGTGGGTATATCCTAGGTCTAGTCCTACACTTCGCTATAATAACTGCAAGGCATACACAATATACAATGAATTGAGTCTCGCTACCTTTGCTACCTTTGCTACCGTTTTTCAGGTGTGGGTATATCCTAGGTCTAGTCCTACACTTCGCTATAATAACTGCAAGGCATACACAATATACAATGAATTGAGTCTCGCTACCTTTGCTACCGTTTTTCAGGTGTGGGTATATCCTAGGTCTAGTCCTACACTTCGCTATAATAACTGCAAGGCATACACAATATACAATGAATTGAGTCTCGCTACCTTTGCTACCTTTGCTACCGTTTTTAAGGTGTAGGTATATCCTAGGTCTAGTCCTACACTTCGCTATAATAACTGCAAGGCATACACAATATACAATGAATTGAGTCTCGCTACCTTTGCTACCGTTTTTCAGGTGTGGGTATATCCTAGGTCTAGTCCTACACTTCGCTATAATAACTGCAAGGCATACACAATATACAATGAATTGAGTCTCGCTACCTTTGCTACCGTTTTTCAGGTGTGGGTATATCCTAGGTCTAGTCCTACACTTCGCTATAATAACTGCAAGGCATACACAATATACAATGAATTGAGTCTCGCTACCTTTGCTTCCTTTGCTACCGTTTTTCAGGTGTGGGTATATCCTAGGTCTAGTCCTACACTTCGCTATAATAACTGCAAGTTATACACAATATACAATGAATTGAGTCTCGCTACCTTTGCTACCTTTGCTACCGTTTTTCAGGTTTAGGTATATCCTAGGTCTAGTCCTACACTTCGCTATAATAACTGCAAGGCATACACAATATACAATGAATGGAGTCTCGCTACCTTTGCTACCTTTGCTACCGTTTTTCAGGTGTGGGTATATCCTAGGTCTAGTCCTACACTTCGCTATAATAACTGCAAGGCATACACAATATACAATGAATTGAGTCTCGCTACCTTTGCTACCGTTTTTCAGGTGTGGGTATATCCTAGGTCTAGTCCTACACTTCGCTAAAATAAATGCAAGGCATACACAATATACAATGAATTGAGTCTCGCTACCTTTGCTACCGTTTTTCAGGTGTGGGTATATCCTAGGTCTAGTCCTACACTTCGCTATAATAACTGCAAGGCATACACAATATACAATGAATTGAGTCTCGCTACCTTTGCTACCTTTGCTACCGTTTTTCAGGTGTGGGTATATCCTAGGTCTAGTCCTACACTTCGCTATAATAACTGCAAGGCATACACAATATACAATGAATTGAGTCTCGCTACCTTTGCTACCTTTGCTACCGTTTTTCAGGTGTGGGTATATCCTAGGTCTAGTCCTACACTTCGCTATAATAACTGCAAGGCATACACAATATACAATGAATTGAGTCTCGCTACCTTTGCTACCGTTTTTCAGGTGTAGGTATATCCTAGGTCTAGTCCTTCACTTCGCTATAATAACTGCAAGGCTTACACAATATACAATGAATTGAGTCTCGCTACCTTTGCTACCTTTGCTACCGTTTTTCAGGTGTGGGTATATCCTAGGTCTAGTCCTACACTTCGCTATAATAACTGCAAGGCATACACAATATACAATGAATTGAGTCTCGCTACCTTTGCTTCCTTTGCTACCGTTTTTCAGGTGTGGGTATATCCTAGGTCTAGTCCTACACTTCGCTATAATAACTGCAAGGCATACACAATATACAATCAATTGAGTCTCGCTACCTTTGCTACCGTTTTTCAGGTGTGGGTATATCCTAGGTCTAGTCCTACACTTCGCTATAATAACTGCAAGGCATACACAATATACAATGAATTGAGTCTCGCTACCTTTGCTACCGTTTTTCAGGTGTGGGTATATCCTAGGTCTAGTCCTACACTTCGCTAAAATAACTGCAAGGCATACACAATATACAATGAATTGAGTCTCGCTACCTTTGCTACCGTTTTTCAGGTGTAGGTATATCCTAGGTCTAGTCCTACACTTCGCTATAATAACTGCAAGGCTTACACAATATACAATGAATTGAGTCTCGCTACCTTTGCTACCTTTGCTACCGTTTTTCAGGTGTGGGTATATCCTAGGTCTAGTCCTACACTTCGCTATAATAACTGCAAGGCATACACAATATACAATGAATTGAGTCTCGCTACCTTTGCTACCGTTTTTCAGGTGTGGGTATATCCTAGGTCTAGTCCTACACTTCGCTATAATAACTGCAAGGCATACACAATATACAATGAATTGAGTCTCGCTACCTTTGCTACCTTTGCTACCGTTTTTCAGGTGTGGGTATATCCTAGGTCTAGTCCTACACTTCGCTATAATAACTGCAAGGCATACACAATATACAATGAATTGAGTCTCGCTACCTTTGCTACCGTTTTTCAGGTGTGGGTATATCCTAGGTCTAGTCCTACACTTCGCTATAATAACTGCAAGGCATACACAATATACAATGAATTGAGTCTCGCTACCTTTGCTACCTTTGCTACCGTTTTTAAGGTGTAGGTATATCCTAGGTCTAGTCCTACACTTCGCTATAATAACTGCAAGGCATACACAATATACAATGAATTGAGTCTCGCTACCTTTGCTACCGTTTTTCAGGTGTGGGTATATCCTAGGTCTAGTCCTACACTTCGCTATAATAACTGCAAGGCATACACAATATACAATGAATTGAGTCTCGCTACCTTTGCTACCGTTTTTCAGGTGTGGGTATATCCTAGGTCTAGTCCTACACTTCGCTATAATAACTGCAAGGCATACACAATATACAATGAATTGAGTCTCGCTACCTTTGCTACCTTTGCTACCGTTTTTCAGGTGTGGGTATATCCTAGGTCTAGTCCTACACTTCGCTATAATAACTGCAAGGCATACACAATATACAATGAATTGAGTCTCGCTACCTTTGCTACCGTTTTTCAGGTGTAGGTATATCCTAGGTCTAGTCCTTCACTTCGCTATAATAACTGCAAGGCTTACACAATATACAATGAATTGAGTCTCGCTACCTTTGCTACCTTTGCTACCGTTTTTCAGGTGTGGGTATATCCTAGGTCTAGTCCTACACTTCGCTATAATAACTGCAAGGCATACACAATATACAATGAATTGAGTCTCGCTACCTTTGCTTCCTTTGCTACCGTTTTTCAGGTGTGGGTATATCCTAGGTCTAGTCCTACACTTCGCTATAATAACTGCAAGGCATACACAATATACAATCAATTGAGTCTCGCTACCTTTGCTACCGTTTTTCAGGTGTGGGTATATCCTAGGTCTAGTCCTACACTTCGCTATAATAACTGCAAGGCATACACAATATACAATGAATTGAGTCTCGCTACCTTTGCTACCGTTTTTCAGGTGTGGGTATATCCTAGGTCTAGTCCTACACTTCGCTAAAATAACTGCAAGGCATACACAATATACAATGAATTGAGTCTCGCTACCTTTGCTACCGTTTTTCAGGTGTAGGTATATCCTAGGTCTAGTCCTACACTTCGCTATAATAACTGCAAGGCTTACACAATATACAATGAATTGAGTCTCGCTACCTTTGCTACCTTTGCTACCGTTTTTCAGGTGTGGGTATATCCTAGGTCTAGTCCTACACTTCGCTATAATAACTGCAAGGCATACACAATATACAATGAATTGAGTCTCGCTACCTTTGCTACCGTTTTTCAGGTGTGGGTATATCCTAGGTCTAGTCCTACACTTCGCTATAATAACTGCAAGGCATACACAATATACAATGAATTGAGTCTCGCTACCTTTGCTACCTTTGCTACCGTTTTTCAGGTGTGGGTATATCCTAGGTCTAGTCCTACACTTCGCTATAATAACTGCAAGGCATACACAATATACAATGAATTGAGTCTCGCTACCTTTGCTACCGTTTTTCAGGTGTGGGTATATCCTAGGTCTAGTCCTACACTTCGCTATAATAACTGCAAGGCATACACAATATACAATGAATTGAGTCTCGCTACCTTTGCTACCTTTGCTACCGTTTTTCAGGTGTAGGTATATCCTAGGTCTAGTCCTACACTTCGCTATAATAACTGCAAGGCATACACAATATACAATGAATTGAGTCTCGCTACCTTTGCTACCGTTTTTCAGGTGTGGGTATATCCTAGGTCTAGTCCTACACTTCGCTATAATAACTGCAAGGCATACACAATATACAATGAATTGAGTCTCGCTACGTTTGCTTCCTTTGCTACCGTTTTTCAGGTGTGGGTATATCCTAGGTCTAGTCCTACACTTCGCTATAATAACTGCAAGGCATACACAATATACAATGAATTGAGTCTCGCTACCTTTGCTACCTTTGCTACCGTTTTTCAGGTGTGGGTATATCCTAGGTCTAGTCCTACACTTCGCTATAATAACTGCAAGGCATACACAATATACAATGAATTGAGTCTCGCTACCTTTGCTTCCTTTGCTACCGTTTTTCAGGTGTGGGTATATCCTAGGTCTAGTCCTACCCTTCGCTATAATAACTGCAAGGCATACACAATATACAATGAATTGAGTCTCGCTACCTTTGCTACCTTTGCTACCGTTTTTCAGGTTTAGGTATATCCTAGGTCTAGTCCTACACTTCGCTATAATAACTGCAAGGCATACACAATATACAATGAATTGAGTCTCGCTACCTTTGCTACCTTTGCTACCGTTTTTCAGGTGTGGGTATATCCTAGGTCTAGTCCTACACTTCGCTATAATAACTGCAAGGCATACACAATATACAATGAATTGAGTCTCGCTACCTTTGCTACCGTTTTTCAGGTGTGGGTATATCCTAGGTCTAGTCCTACACTTCGCTATAATAAATGCAAGGCATACACAATATACAATGAATTGAGTCTCGCTACCTTTGCTACCTTTGCTACCGTTTTTCAGGTGTGGGTATATCCTAGGTCTAGTCCTACACTTCGCTATAATAACTGCAAGGCATACACAATATACAATGAATTGAGTCTCGCTACCTTTGCTACCGTTTTTCAGGTGTGGGTATATCCTAGGTCTAGTCCTACACTTCGCTATAATAACTGCAAGGCATACACAATATACAATGAATTGAGTCTCGCTACCTTTGCTACCTTTGCTACCGTTTTTCAGGTGTGGGTATATCCTAGGTCTAGTCCTACACTTCGCTATAATAACTGCAAGGCATACACAATATACAATGAATTGAGTCTCGCTACCTTTGCTACCGTTTTTCAGGTGTGGGTATATCCTAGGTCTAGTCCTACACTTCGCTATAATAACTGCAAGGCATACACAATATACAATGAATTGAGTCTCGCTACCTTTGCTACCTTTGCTACCGTTTTTCAGGTGTGAGTATATCCTAGGTCTAGTCCTACACTTCGCTATAATAACTGCAAGGCATACACAATATACAATGAATTGAGTCTCGCTACCTTTGCTACCGTTTTTCAGGTGTGGGTATATCCTAGGTCTAGTCCTACACTTCGCTATAATAACTGCAAGGCATACACAATATACAATGAATTGAGTCTCGCTACCTTTGCTACCTTTGCTACCGCTTTTCAGGTGTGGGTATATCCTAGGTCTAGTCCTAAACTTCGCTATAATAACTGCAAGGCATACACAATATACAATGAATTGAGTCTCGCTACCTTTGCTACCGTTTTTCAGGTGTAGGTATATCCTAGGTCTAGTCCTAAACTTCGCTATAATAACTGCAAGGCATACACAATATACAATGAATTGAGTCTCGCTACCTTTGCTACCTTTGCTACCGTTTTTCAGGTGTGGGTATATCCTAGGTCTAGTCCTACACTTCGCTATAATAACTGCAAGGCATACACAATATACAATGAATTGAGTCTCGCTACCTTTGCTACCGTTTTTCAGGTGTGGGTATATCCTAGGTCTAGTCCTACACTTCGCTATAATAACTGCAAGGCATACACAATATACAATGAATTGAGTCTCGCTACCTTTGCTACCTTTGCTACCGTTTTTCAGGTGTAGGTATATCCTAGGTCTAGTCCTACACTTCGCTATAATAACTGCAAGGCATACACAATATACAATGAATTGAGTCTCGCTACCTTTGCTACCGTTTTTCAGGTGTGGGTATATCCTAGGTCTAGTCCTACACTTCGCTATAATAACTGCAAGGCATACACAATATACAATGAATTGAGTCTCGCTACCTTTGCTTCCTTTGCTACCGTTTTTCAGGTGTGGGTATATCCTAGGTCTAGTCCTACACTTCGCTATAATAACTGCAAGGCATACACAATATACAATGAATTGAGTCTCGCTACCTTTGCTTCCTTTGCTACCGTTTTTCAGGTGTGGGTATATCCTAGGTCTAGTCCTACACTTCGCTATAATAACTGCAAGGCATACACAATATACAATGAATTGAGTCTCGCTACCTTTGCTTCCTTTGCTACCGTTTTTCAGGTGTGGGTATATCCTAGGTCTAGTCCTACACTTCGCTATAATAACTGCAAGGCATACACAATATACAATGAATTGAGTCTCGCTACCTTTGCTACCGTTTTTCAGGTGTGGGTATATCCTAGGTCTAGTCCTACACTTCGCTATAATAACTGCAAGGCATACACAATATACAATGAATTGAGTCTCGCTACCTTTGCTTCCTTTGCTACCGTTTTTCAGGTGTGGGTATATCCTAGGTCTAGTCCTACACTTCGCTATAATAACTGCAAGGCATACACAATATACAATGAATTGAGTCTCGCTACCTTTGCTTCCTTTGCTACCGTTTTTCAGGTGTGGGTATATCCTAGGTCTAGTCCTACACTTCGCTATAATAACTGCAAGGCATACACAATATACAATGAATTGAGTCTCGCTACCTTTGCTACCTTTGCTACCGTTTTTCAGGTGTGGGTATATCCTAGGTCTAGTCCTACACTTCGCTATAATAACTGCAAGGCATACACAATATACAATGAATTGAGTCTCGCTACCTTTGCTTCCTTTGCTACCGTTTTTCAGGTGTGGGTATATCCTAGGTCTAGTCCTACACTTCGCTATAATAACTGCAAGGCATACACAATATACAATCAATTGAGTCTCGCTACCTTTGCTACCGTTTTTCAGGTGTGGGTATATCCTAGGTCTAGTCCTACACTTCGCTATAATAACTGCAAGGCATACACAATATACAATGAATTGAGTCTCGCTACCTTTGCTACCGTTTTTCAGGTGTGGGTATATCCTAGGTCTAGTCCTACACTTCGCTAAAATAACTGCAAGGCATACACAATATACAATGAATTGAGTCTCGCTACCTTTGCTACCGTTTTTCAGGTGTAGGTATATCCTAGGTCTAGTCCTACACTTCGCTATAATAACTGCAAGGCTTACACAATATACAATGAATTGAGTCTCGCTACCTTTGCTACCTTTGCTACCGTTTTTCAGGTGTGGGTATATCCTAGGTCTAGTCCTACACTTCGCTATAATAACTGCAAGGCATACACAATATACAATGAATTGAGTCTCGCTACCTTTGCTACCGTTTTTCAGGTGTGGGTATATCCTAGGTCTAGTCCTACACTTCGCTATAATAACTGCAAGGCATACACAATATACAATGAATTGAGTCTCGCTACCTTTGCTACCTTTGCTACCGTTTTTCAGGTGTGGGTATATCCTAGGTCTAGTCCTACACTTCGCTATAATAACTGCAAGGCATACACAATATACAATGAATTGAGTCTCGCTACCTTTGCTACCGTTTTTCAGGTGTGGGTATATCCTAGGTCTAGTCCTACACTTCGCTATAATAACTGCAAGGCATACACAATATACAATGAATTGAGTCTCGCTACCTTTGCTACCTTTGCTACCGTTTTTCAGGTGTAGGTATATCCTAGGTCTAGTCCTACACTTCGCTATAATAACTGCAAGGCATACACAATATACAATGAATTGAGTCTCGCTACCTTTGCTACCGTTTTTCAGGTGTGGGTATATCCTAGGTCTAGTCCTACACTTCGCTATAATAACTGCAAGGCATACACAATATACAATGAATTGAGTCTCGCTACGTTTGCTTCCTTTGCTACCGTTTTTCAGGTGTGGGTATATCCTAGGTCTAGTCCTACACTTCGCTATAATAACTGCAAGGCATACACAATATACAATGAATTGAGTCTCGCTACCTTTGCTACCTTTGCTACCGTTTTTCAGGTGTGGGTATATCCTAGGTCTAGTCCTACACTTCGCTATAATAACTGCAAGGCATACACAATATACAATGAATTGAGTCTCGCTACCTTTGCTTCCTTTGCTACCGTTTTTCAGGTGTGGGTATATCCTAGGTCTAGTCCTACACTTCGCTATTATAACTGCAAGGCATACACAATATACAATGAATTGAGTCTCGCTACCTTTGCTACCTTTGCTACCGTTTTTCAGGTTTAGGTATATCCTAGGTCTAGTCCTACACTTCGCTATAATAACTGCAAGGCATACACAATATACAATGAATTGAGTCTCGCTACCTTTGCTACCTTTGCTACCGTTTTTCAGGTGTGGGTATATCCTAGGTCTAGTCCTACACTTCGCTATAATAACTGCAAGGCATACACAATATACAATGAATTGAGTCTCGCTACCTTTGCTACCGTTTTTCAGGTGTGGGTATATCCTAGGTCTAGTCCTACACTTCGCTATAATAAATGCAAGGCATACACAATATACAATGAATTGAGTCTCGCTACCTTTGCTACCTTTGCTACCGTTTTTCAGGTGTGGGTATATCCTAGGTCTAGTCCTACACTTCGCTATAATAACTGCAAGGCATACACAATATACAATGAATTGAGTCTCGCTACCTTTGCTACCGTTTTTCAGGTGTGGGTATATCCTAGGTCTAGTCCTACACTTCGCTATAATAACTGCAAGGCATACACAATATACAATGAATTGAGTCTCGCTACCTTTGCTACCTTTGCTACCGTTTTTCAGGTGTGGGTATATCCTAGGTCTAGTCCTACACTTCGCTATAATAACTGCAAGGCATACACAATATACAATGAATTGAGTCTCGCTACCTTTGCTACCGTTTTTCAGGTGTGGGTATATCCTAGGTCTAGTCCTACACTTCGCTATAATAACTGCAAGGCATACACAATATACAATGAATTGAGTCTCGC
The DNA here is from genome assembly GCF_057945365.1 of Rhopilema esculentum. Lineage (NCBI taxonomy): Eukaryota > Metazoa > Cnidaria > Scyphozoa > Rhizostomeae > Rhizostomatidae > Rhopilema > Rhopilema esculentum. The sequence goes on along the minus strand of NC_142823.1, from coordinate 12,157,469 downwards.
TACCTTTGCTACCTTTGCTACCGTTTTTCAGGTGTGAGTATATCCTAGGTCTAGTCCTACACTTCGCTATAATAACTGCAAGGCATACACAATATACAATGAATTGAGTCTCGCTACCTTTGCTACCGTTTTTCAGGTGTGGGTATATCCTAGGTCTAGTCCTACACTTCGCTATAATAACTGCAAGGCATACACAATATACAATGAATTGAGTCTCGCTACCTTTGCTACCTTTGCTACCGCTTTTCAGGTGTGGGTATATCCTAGGTCTAGTCCTAAACTTCGCTATAATAACTGCAAGGCATACACAATATACAATGAATTGAGTCTCGCTACCTTTGCTACCGTTTTTCAGGTGTAGGTATATCCTAGGTCTAGTCCTAAACTTCGCTATAATAACTGCAAGGCATACACAATATACAATGAATTGAGTCTCGCTACCTTTGCTACCTTTGCTACCGTTTTTCAGGTGTGGGTATATCCTAGGTCTAGTCCTACACTTCGCTATAATAACTGCAAGGCATACACAATATACAATGAATTGAGTCTCGCTACCTTTGCTACCGTTTTTCAGGTGTGGGTATATCCTAGGTCTAGTCCTACACTTCGCTATAATAACTGCAAGGCATACACAATATACAATGAATTGAGTCTCGCTACCTTTGCTACCTTTGCTACCGTTTTTCAGGTGTAGGTATATCCTAGGTCTAGTCCTACACTTCGCTATAATAACTGCAAGGCATACACAATATACAATGAATTGAGTCTCGCTACCTTTGCTACCGTTTTTCAGGTGTGGGTATATCCTAGGTCTAGTCCTACACTTCGCTATAATAACTGCAAGGCATACACAATATACAATGAATTGAGTCTCGCTACCTTTGCTTCCTTTGCTACCGTTTTTCAGGTGTGGGTATATCCTAGGTCTAGTCCTACACTTCGCTATAATAACTGCAAGGCATACACAATATACAATGAATTGAGTCTCGCTACCTTTGCTTCCTTTGCTACCGTTTTTCAGGTGTGGGTATATCCTAGGTCTAGTCCTACACTTCGCTATAATAACTGCAAGGCATACACAATATACAATGAATTGAGTCTCGCTACCTTTGCTTCCTTTGCTACCGTTTTTCAGGTGTGGGTATATCCTAGGTCTAGTCCTACACTTCGCTATAATAACTGCAAGGCATACACAATATACAATGAATTGAGTCTCGCTACCTTTGCTACCGTTTTTCAGGTGTGGGTATATCCTAGGTCTAGTCCTACACTTCGCTATAATAACTGCAAGGCATACACAATATACAATGAATTGAGTCTCGCTACCTTTGCTTCCTTTGCTACCGTTTTTCAGGTGTGGGTATATCCTAGGTCTAGTCCTACACTTCGCTATAATAACTGCAAGGCATACACAATATACAATGAATTGAGTCTCGCTACCTTTGCTTCCTTTGCTACCGTTTTTCAGGTGTGGGTATATCCTAGGTCTAGTCCTACACTTCGCTATAATAACTGCAAGGCATACACAATATACAATGAATTGAGTCTCGCTACCTTTGCTACCGTTTTTCAGGTGTGGGTATATCCTAGGTCTAGTCCTACACTTCGCTATAATAACTGCAAGGCATACACAATATACAATGAATTGAGTCTCGCTACCTTTGCTTCCTTTGCTACCGTTTTTCAGGTGTGGGTATATCCTAGGTCTAGTCCTACACTTCGCTATAATAACTGCAAGGCATACACAATATACAATGAATTGAGTCTCGCTACCTTTGCTTCCTTTGCTACCGTTTTTCAGGTGTGGGTATATCCTAGGTCTAGTCCTACACTTCGCTATAATAACTGCAAGGCATACACAATATACAATGAATTGAGTCTCGCTACCTTTGCTACCGTTTTTCAGGTGTGGGTATATCCTAGGTCTAGTCCTACACTTCGCTATAATAACTGCAAGGCATACACAATATACAATGAATTGAGTCTCGCTACCTTTGCTTCCTTTGCTACCGTTTTTCAGGTGTGGGTATATCCTAGGTCTAGTCCTACACTTCGCTATAATAACTGCAAGGCATACACAATATACAATGAATTGAGTCTCGCTACCTTTGCTTCCTTTGCTACCGTTTTTCAGGTGTGGGTATATCCTAGGTCTAGTCCTACACTTCGCTATAATAACTGCAAGGCATACACAATATACAATGAATTGAGTCTCGCTACCTTTGCTTCCTTTGCTACCGTTTTTCAGGTGTGGGTATATCCTAGGTCTAGTCCTACACTTCGCTATAATAACTGCAAGGCATACACAATATACAATGAATTGAGTCTCGCTACCTTTGCTACCGTTTTTCAGGTGTGGGTATATCCTAGGTCTAGTCCTACACTTCGCTATAATAACTGCAAGGCATACACAATATACAATGAATTGAGTCTCGCTACCTTTGCTTCCTTTGCTACCGTTTTTCAGGTGTGGGTATATCCTAGGTCTAGTCCTACACTTCGCTATAATAACTGCAAGGCATACACAATATACAATGAATTGAGTCTCGCTACCTTTGCTTCCTTTGCTACCGTTTTTCAGGTGTGGGTATATCCTAGGTCTAGTCCTACACTTCGCTATAATAACTGCAAGGCATACACAATATACAATGAATTGAGTCTCGCTACCTTTGCTACCTTTGCTACCGTTTTTCAGGTTTAGGTATATCCTAGGTCTAGTCCTACACTTCGCTATAATAACTGCAAGGCATACACAATATACAATGAATTGAGTCTCGCTACCTTTGCTACCTTTGCTACCGTTTTTCAGGTGTGGGTATATCCTAGGTCTAGTCCTACACTTCGCTATAATAACTGCAAGGCATACACAATATACAATGAATTGAGTCTCGCTACCTTTGCTACCGTTTTTCAGGTGTGGGTATATCCTAGGTCTAGTCCTACACTTCGCTATAATAACTGCAAGGCATACACAATATACAATGAATTGAGTCTCGCTACCTTTGCTTCCTTTGCTACCGTTTTTCAGGTGTGGGTATATCCTAGGTCTAGTCCTACACTTCGCTATAATAACTGCAAGGCATACACAATATACAATGAATTGAGTCTCGCTACCTTTGCTACCTTTGCTACCGTTTTTCAGGTGTGGGTATATCCTAGGTCTAGTCCTACACTTCGCTATAATAACTGCAAGGCATACACAATATACAATGAATTGAGTCTCGCTACCTTTGCTTCCTTTGCTACCGTTTTTCAGGTGTGGGTATATCCTAGGTCTAGTCCTACACTTCGCTATAATAACTGCAAGGCATACACAATATACAATGAATTGAGTCTCGCTACCTTTGCTACCTTTGCTACCGTTTTTCAGGTTTAGGTATATCCTAGGTCTAGTCCTACACTTCGCTATAATAACTGCAAGGCATACACAATATACAATGAATTGAGTCTCGCTACCTTTGCTACCTTTGCTACCGTTTTTCAGGTGTGGGTATATCCTAGGTCTAGTCCTACACTTCGCTATAATAACTGCAAGGCATACACAATATACAATGAATTGAGTCTCGCTACCTTTGCTACCGTTTTTCAGGTGTGGGTATATCCTAGGTCTAGTCCTACACTTCGCTATAATAAATGCAAGGCATACACAATATACAATGAATTGAGTCTCGCTACCTTTGCTACCGTTTTTCAGGTGTGGGTATATCCTAGGTCTAGTCCTACACTTCGCTATAATAACTGCAAGGCATACACAATATACAATGAATTGAGTCTCGCTACCTTTGCTACCTTTGCTACCGTTTTTCAGGTGTGGGTATATCCTAGGTCTAGTCCTACACTTCGCTATAATAACTGCAAGGCATACACAATATACAATGAATTGAGTCTCGCTACCTTTGCTACCTTTGCTACCGTTTTTCAGGTGTGGGTATATCCTAGGTCTAGTCCTACACTTCGCTATAATAACTGCAAGGCATACACAATATACAATGAATTGAGTCTCGCTACCTTTGCTACCGTTTTTCAGGTGTAGGTATATCCTAGGTCTAGTCCTTCACTTCGCTATAATAACTGCAAGGCTTACACAATATACAATGAATTGAGTCTCGCTACCTTTGCTACCTTTGCTACCGTTTTTCAGGTGTGGGTATATCCTAGGTCTAGTCCTACACTTCGCTATAATAACTGCAAGGCATACACAATATACAATGAATTGAGTCTCGCTACCTTTGCTTCCTTTGCTACCGTTTTTCAGGTGTGGGTATATCCTAGGTCTAGTCCTACACTTCGCTATAATAACTGCAAGGCATACACAATATACAATCAATTGAGTCTCGCTACCTTTGCTACCGTTTTTCAGGTGTGGGTATATCCTAGGTCTAGTCCTACACTTCGCTATAATAACTGCAAGGCATACACAATATACAATGAATTGAGTCTCGCTACCTTTGCTACCGTTTTTCAGGTGTGGGTATATCCTAGGTCTAGTCCTACACTTCGCTAAAATAACTGCAAGGCATACACAATATACAATGAATTGAGTCTCGCTACCTTTGCTACCGTTTTTCAGGTGTAGGTATATCCTAGGTCTAGTCCTACACTTCGCTATAATAACTGCAAGGCTTACACAATATACAATGAATTGAGTCTCGCTACCTTTGCTACCTTTGCTACCGTTTTTCAGGTGTGGGTATATCCTAGGTCTAGTCCTACACTTCGCTATAATAACTGCAAGGCATACACAATATACAATGAATTGAGTCTCGCTACCTTTGCTACCGTTTTTCAGGTGTGGGTATATCCTAGGTCTAGTCCTACACTTCGCTATAATAACTGCAAGGCATACACAATATACAATGAATTGAGTCTCGCTACCTTTGCTACCTTTGCTACCGTTTTTCAGGTGTGGGTATATCCTAGGTCTAGTCCTACACTTCGCTATAATAACTGCAAGGCATACACAATATACAATGAATTGAGTCTCGCTACCTTTGCTACCGTTTTTCAGGTGTGGGTATATCCTAGGTCTAGTCCTACACTTCGCTATAATAACTGCAAGGCATACACAATATACAATGAATTGAGTCTCGCTACCTTTGCTACCTTTGCTACCGTTTTTCAGGTGTAGGTATATCCTAGGTCTAGTCCTACACTTCGCTATAATAACTGCAAGGCATACACAATATACAATGAATTGAGTCTCGCTACCTTTGCTACCGTTTTTCAGGTGTGGGTATATCCTAGGTCTAGTCCTACACTTCGCTATAATAACTGCAAGGCATATACAATATACAATGAATTGAGTCTCGCTACGTTTGCTTCCTTTGCTACCGTTTTTCAGGTGTGGGTATATCCTAGGTCTAGTCCTACACTTCGCTATAATAACTGCAAGGCATACACAATATACAATGAATTGAGTCTCGCTACCTTTGCTACCTTTGCTACCGTTTTTCAGGTGTGGGTATATCCTAGGTCTAGTCCTAAACTTCGCTATAATAACTGCAAGGCATACACAATATACAATGAATTGAGTCTCGCTACCTTTGCTACCTTGGCTACCGTTTTTCAGGTGTGGGTATATCCTAGGTCTAGTCCTACACTTCGCTATAATAACTGCAAGGCATACACAATATACAATGAATTGAGTCTCGCTACCTTTGCTACCTTTGCTACCGTTTTTCAGGTGTGGGTATATCCTAGGTCTAGTCCTACACTTCGCTATAATAACTGCAAGGCATACACAATATACAATGAATTGAGTCTCGCTACCTTTGCTTCCTTTGCTACCGTTTTTCAGGTGTGGGTATATCCTAGGTCTAGTCCTACACTTCGCTATAATAACTGCAAGGCATACACAATATACAATGAATTGAGTCTCGCTACCTTTGCTACCTTTGCTACCGTTTTTCAGGTTTAGGTATATCCTAGGTCTAGTCCTACACTTCGCTATAATAACTGCAAGGCATACACAATATACAATGAATTGAGTCTCGCTACCTTTGCTACCTTTGCTACCGTTTTTCAGGTGTGGGTATATCCTAGGTCTAGTCCTACACTTCGCTATAATAACTGCAAGGCATACACAATATACAATGAATTGAGTCTCGCTACCTTTGCTACCGTTTTTCAGGTGTGGGTATATCCTAGGTCTAGTCCTACACTTCGCTATAATAAATGCAAGGCATACACAATATACAATGAATTGAGTCTCGCTACCTTTGCTACCTTTGCTACCGTTTTTCAGGTGTGGGTATATCCTAGGTCTAGTCCTACACTTCGCTATAATAACTGCAAGGCATACACAATATACAATGAATTGAGTCTCGCTACCTTTGCTACCGTTTTTCAGGTGTGGGTATATCCTAGGTCTAGTCCTACACTTCGCTATAATAACTGCAAGGCATACACAATATACAATGAATTGAGTCTCGCTACCTTTGCTACCTTTGCTACCGTTTTTCAGGTGTGGGTATATCCTAGGTCTAGTCCTACACTTCGCTATAATAACTGCAAGGCATACACAATATACAATGAATTGAGTCTCGCTACCTTTGCTACCGTTTTTCAGGTGTGGGTATATCCTAGGTCTAGTCCTACACTTCGCTATAATAACTGCAAGGCATACACAATATACAATGAATTGAGTCTCGCTACCTTTGCTACCTTTGCTACCGTTTTTCAGGTGTGGGTATATCCTAGGTCTAGTCCTACACTTCGCTATAATAACTGCAAGGCATACACAATATACAATGAATTGAGTCTCGCTACCTTTGCTACCGTTTTTCAGGTGTAGGTATATCCTAGGTCTAGTCCTAAACTTCGCTATAATAACTGCAAGGCATACACAATATACAATGAATTGAGTCTCGCTACCTTTGCTACCTTTGCTACCGTTTTTCAGGTGTGGGTATATCCTAGGTCTAGTCCTACACTTCGCTATAATAACTGCAAGGCATACACAATATACAATGAATTGAGTCTCGCTACCTTTGCTACCGTTTTTCAGGTGTGGGTATATCCTAGGTCTAGTCCTACACTTCGCTATAATAACTGCAAGGCATACACAATATACAATGAATTGAGTCTCGCTACCTTTGCTACCTTTGCTACCGTTTTTCAGGTGTAGGTATATCCTAGGTCTAGTCCTACACTTCGCTATAATAACTGCAAGGCATACACAATATACAATGAATTGAGTCTCGCTACCTTTGCTACCGTTTTTCAGGTGTGGGTATATCCTAGGTCTAGTCCTACACTTCGCTATAATAACTGCAAGGCATACACAATATACAATGAATTGAGTCTCGCTACCTTTGCTTCCTTTGCTACCGTTTTTCAGGTGTGGGTATATCCTAGGTCTAGTCCTACACTTCGCTATAATAACTGCAAGGCATACACAATATACAATGAATTGAGTCTCGCTACCTTTGCTACCTTTGCTACCGTTTTTCAGGTGTGGGTATATCCTAGGTCTAGTCCTACACTTCGCTATAATAACTGCAAGGCATACACAATATACAATGAATTGAGTCTCGCTACCTTTGCTTCCTTTGCTACCGTTTTTCAGGTGTGGGTATATCCTAGGTCTAGTCCTACACTTCGCTATAATAACTGCAAGGCATACACAATATACAATGAATTGAGTCTCGCTACCTTTGCTACCTTTGCTACCGTTTTTCAGGTTTAGGTATATCCTAGGTCTAGTCCTACACTTCGCTATAATAACTGCAAGGCATACACAATATACAATGAATTGAGTCTCGCTACCTTTGCTACCTTTGCTACCGTTTTTCAGGTGTGGGTATATCCTAGGTCTAGTCCTACACTTCGCTATAATAACTGCAAGGCATACACAATATACAATGAATTGAGTCTCGCTACCTTTGCTACCGTTTTTCAGGTGTGGGTATATCCTAGGTCTAGTCCTACACTTCGCTATAATAACTGCAAGGCATACACAATATACAATGAATTGAGTCTCGCTACCTTTGCTACCTTTGCTACCGTTTTTCAGGTGTGGGTATATCCTAGGTCTAGTCCTACACTTCGCTATAATAACTGCAAGGCATACACAATATACAATGAATTGAGTCTCGCTACCTTTGCTACCGTTTTTCAGGTGTGGGTATATCCTAGGTCTAGTCCTACACTTCGCTATAATAACTGCAAGGCATACACAATATACAATGAATTGAGTCTCGCTACCTTTGCTACCTTTGCTACCGCTTTTCAGGTGTGGGTATATCCTAGGTCTAGTCCTAAACTTCGCTATAATAACTGCAAGGCATACACAATATACAATGAATTGAGTCTCGCTACCTTTGCTACCGTTTTTCAGGTGTAGGTATATCCTAGGTCTAGTCCTAAACTTCGCTATAATAACTGCAAGGCATACACAATATACAATGAATTGAGTCTCGCTACCTTTGCTACCTTTGCTACCGTTTTTCAGGTGTGGGTATATCCTAGGTCTAGTCCTACACTTCGCTATAATAACTGCAAGGCATACACAATATACAATGAATTGAGTCTCGCTACCTTTGCTACCGTTTTTCAGGTGTGGGTATATCCTAGGTCTAGTCCTACACTTCGCTATAATAACTGCAAGGCATACACAATATACAATGAATTGAGTCTCGCTACCTTTGCTACCTTTGCTACCGTTTTTCAGGTGTAGGTATATCCTAGGTCTAGTCCTACACTTCGCTATAATAACTGCAAGGCATACACAATATACAATGAATTGAGTCTCGCTACCTTTGCTACCGTTTTTCAGGTGTGGGTATATCCTAGGTCTAGTCCTACACTTCGCTATAATAACTGCAAGGCATACACAATATACAATGAATTGAGTCTCGCTACCTTTGCTTCCTTTGCTACCGTTTTTCAGGTGTGGGTATATCCTAGGTCTAGTCCTACACTTCGCTATAATAACTGCAAGGCATACACAATATACAATGAATTGAGTCTCGCTACCTTTGCTACCTTTGCTACCGTTTTTCAGGTGTGGGTATATCCTAGGTCTAGTCCTACACTTCGCTATAATAACTGCAAGGCATACACAATATACAATGAATTGAGTCTCGCTACCTTTGCTACCTTTGCTACCGTTTTTCAGGTGTGGGTATATCCTAGGTCTAGTCCTAGACTTCGCTATAATAACTGCAAGGCATACACAATATACAATGAATTGAGTCTCGCTACCTTTGCTACCGTTTTTCAGGTGTAGGTATATCCTAGGTCTAGTCCTTCACTTCGCTATAATAACTGCAAGGCTTACACAATATACAATGAATTGAGTCTCGCTACCTTTGCTACCTTTGCTACCGTTTTTCAGGTGTGGGTATATCCTAGGTCTAGTCCTACACTTCGCTATAATAACTGCAAGGCATACACAATATACAATGAATTGAGTCTCGCTACCTTTGCTTCCTTTGCTACCGTTTTTCAGGTGTGGGTATATCCTAGGTCTAGTCCTACACTTCGCTATAATAACTGCAAGGCATACACAATATACAATCAATTGAGTCTCGCTACCTTTGCTACCGTTTTTCAGGTGTGGGTATATCCTAGGTCTAGTCCTACACTTCGCTATAATAACTGCAAGGCATACACAATATACAATGAATTGAGTCTCGCTACCTTTGCTACCGTTTTTCAGGTGTGGGTATATCCTAGGTCTAGTCCTACACTTCGCTAAAATAACTCCAAGGCATACACAATATACAATGAATTGAGTCTCGCTACCTTTGCTACCGTTTTTCAGGTGTAGGTATATCCTAGGTCTAGTCCTACACTTCGCTATAATAACTGCAAGGCTTACACAATATACAATGAATTGAGTCTCGCTACCTTTGCTACCTTTGCTACCGTTTTTCAGGTGTGGGTATATCCTAGGTCTAGTCCTACACTTCGCTATAATAACTGCAAGGCATACACAATATACAATGAATTGAGTCTCGCTACCTTTGCTACCGTTTTTCAGGTGTGGGTATATCCTAGGTCTAGTCCTACACTTCGCTATAATAACTGCAAGGCATACACAATATACAATGAATTGAGTCTCGCTACCTTTGCTACCGTTTTTCAGGTGTGGGTATATCCTAGGTCTAGTCCTACACTTCGCTATAATAACTGCAAGGCATACACAATATACAATGAATTGAGTCTCGCTACCTTTGCTACCTTTGCTACCGTTTTTCAGGTGTGGGTATATCCTAGGTCTAGTCCTACACTTCGCTATAATAACTGCAAGGCATACACAATATACAATGAATTGAGTCTCGCTACCTTTGCTACCGTTTTTCAGGTGTGGGTATATCCTAGGTCTAGTCCTACACTTCGCTATAATAACTGCAAGGCATACACAATATACAATGAATTGAGTCTCGCTACCTTTGCTACCTTTGCTACCGCTTTTCAGGTGTGGGTATATCCTAGGTCTAGTCCTAAACTTCGCTATAATAACTGCAAGGCATACACAATATACAATGAATTGAGTCTCGCTACCTTTGCTACCGTTTTTCAGGTGTAGGTATATCCTAGGTCTAGTCCTAAACTTCGCTATAATAACTGCAAGGCATACACAATATACAATGAATTGAGTCTCGCTACCTTTGCTACCTTTGCTACCGTTTTTCAGGTGTGGGTATATCCTAGGTCTAGTCCTACACTTCGCTATAATAACTGCAAGGCATACACAATATACAATGAATTGAGTCTCGCTACCTTTGCTACCGTTTTTCAGGTGTGGGTATATCCTAGGTCTAGTCCTACACTTCGCTATAATAAATGCAAGGCATACACAATATACAATGAATTGAGTCTCGCTACCTTTGCTACCTTTGCTACCGTTTTTCAGGTGTGGGTATATCCTAGGTCTAGTCCTACACTTCGCTATAATAACTGCAAGGCATACACAATATACAATGAATTGAGTCTCGCTACCTTTGCTACCGTTTTTCAGGTGTGGGTATATCCTAGGTCTAGTCCTACACTTCGCTATAATAACTGCAAGGCATACACAATATACAATGAATTGAGTCTCGCTACCTTTGCTACCTTTGCTACCGTTTTTCAGGTGTGGGTATATCCTAGGTCTAGTCCTACACTTCGCTATAATAACTGCAAGGCATACACAATATACAATGAATTGAGTCTCGCTACCTTTGCTACCGTTTTTCAGGTGTGGGTATATCCTAGGTCTAGTCCTACACTTCGCTATAATAACTGCAAGGCATACACAATATACAATGAATTGAGTCTCGCTACCTTTGCTACCGTTTTTCAGGTGTGGGTATATCCTAGGTCTAGTCCTACACTTCGCTATAATAACTGCAAGGCATACACAATATACAATGAATTGAGTCTCGCTACCTTTGCTACCTTTGCTACCGTTTTTCAGGTGTGGGTATATCCTAGGTCTAGTCCTACACTTCGCTATAATAACTGCAAGGCATACACAATATACAATGAATTGAGTCTCGCTACCTTTGCTACCTTTGCTACCGTTTTTCAGGTGTGGGTATATCCTAGGTCTAGTCCTACACTTCGCTATAATAACTGCAAGGCATACACAATATACAATGAATTGAGTCTCGCTACCTTTGCTACCGTTTTTCAGGTGTGGGTATATCCTAGGTCTAGTCCTTCACTTCGCTATAATAACTGCAAGGCTTACACAATATACAATGAATTGAGTCTCGCTACCTTTGCTACCGTTTTTCAGGTGTAGGTATATCCTAGTTCTAGTCCTAAACTTCGCTATAATAACTGCAAGGCATACACAATATACAATGAATTGAGTCTCGCTACCTTTGCTACCTTTGCTACCGTTTTTCAGGTGTGGGTATATCCTAGGTCTAGTCCTACACTTCGCTATAATAACTGCAAGGCATACACAATATACAATGAATTGAGTCTCGCTACCTTTGCTACCGTTTTTCAGGTGTGGGTATATCCTAGGTCTAGTCCTACACTTCGCTATAATAAATGCAAGGCATACACAATATACAATGAATTGAGTCTCGCTACCTTTGCTACCTTTGCTACCGTTTTTCAGGTGTGGGTATATCCTAGGTCTAGTCCTACACTTCGCTATAATAACTGCAAGGCATACACAATATACAATGAATTGAGTCTCGCTACCTTTGCTACCGTTTTTCAGGTGTGGGTATATCCTAGGTCTAGTCCTACACTTCGCTATAATAACTGCAAGGCATACACAATATACAATGAATTGAGTCTCGCTACCTTTGCTACCTTTGCTACCGTTTTTCAGGTGTGGGTATATCCTAGGTCTAGTCCTACACTTCGCTATAATAACTGCAAGGCATACACAATATACAATGAATTGAGTCTCGCTACCTTTGCTACCTTTGCTACCGTTTTTCAGGTGTGGGTATATCCTAGGTCTAGTCCTACACTTCGCTATAATAACTGCAAGGCATACACAATATACAATGAATTGAGTCTCGCTACCTTTGCTACCGTTTTTCAGGTGTAGGTATATCCTAGGTCTAGTCCTTCACTTCGCTATAATAACTGCAAGGCTTACACAATATACAATGAATTGAGTCTCGCTACCTTTGCTACCTTTGCTACCGTTTTTCAGGTGTGGGTATATCCTAGGTCTAGTCCTACACTTCGCTATAATAACTGCAAGGCATACACAATATACAATGAATTGAGTCTCGCTACCTTTGCTTCCTTTGCTACCGTTTTTCAGGTGTGGGTATATCCTAGGTCTAGTCCTACACTTCGCTATAATAACTGCAAGGCATACACAATATACAATCAATTGAGTCTCGCTACCTTTGCTACCGTTTTTCAGGTGTGGGTATATCCTAGGTCTAGTCCTACACTTCGCTATAATAACTGCAAGGCATACACAATATACAATGAATTGAGTCTCGCTACCTTTGCTACCGTTTTTCAGGTGTGGGTATATCCTAGGTCTAGTCCTACACTTCGCTAAAATAACTGCAAGGCATACACAATATACAATGAATTGAGTCTCGCTACCTTTGCTACCGTTTTTCAGGTGTAGGTATATCCTAGGTCTAGTCCTACACTTCGCTATAATAACTGCAAGGCTTACACAATATACAATGAATTGAGTCTCGCTACCTTTGCTACCTTTGCTACCGTTTTTCAGGTGTGGGTATATCCTAGGTCTAGTCCTACACTTCGCTATAATAACTGCAAGGCATACACAATATACAATGAATTGAGTATCGCTACCTTTGCTACCGTTTTTCAGGTGTGGGTATATCCTAGGTCTAGTCCTACACTTCGCTATAATAACTGCAAGGCATACACAATATACAATGAATTGAGTCTCGCTACCTTTGCTACCGTTTTTCAGGTGTGGGTATATCCTAGGTCTAGTCCTACACTTCGCTATAATAACTGCAAGGCATACACAATATACAATGAATTGAGTCTCGCTACCTTTGCTACCTTTGCTACCGTTTTTCAGGTGTGGGTATATCCTAGGTCTAGTCCTACACTTCGCTATAATAACTGCAAGGCATACACAATATACAATGAATTGAGTCTCGCTACCTTTGCTACCGTTTTTCAGGTGTGGGTATATCCTAGGTCTAGTCCTACACTTCGCTATAATAACTGCAAGGCATACACAATATACAATGAATTGAGTCTCGCTACCTTTGCTACCGTTTTTCAGGTGTGGGTATATCCTAGGTCTAGTCCTACACTTCGCTATAATAACTGCAAGGCATACACAATATACAATGAATTGAGTCTCGCTACCTTTGCTACCTTTGCTACCGCTTTTCAGGTGTGGGTATATCCTAGGTCTAGTCCTAAACTTCGCTATAATAACTGCAAGGCATACACAATATACAATGAATTGAGTCTCGCTACCTTTGCTACCGTTTTTCAGGTGTAGGTATATCCTAGGTCTAGTCCTAAACTTCGCTATAATAACTGCAAGGCATACACAATATACAATGAATTGAGTCTCGCTACCTTTGCTACCTTTGCTACCGTTTTTCAGGTGTGGGTATATCCTAGGTCTAGTCCTACACTTCGCTATAATAACTGCAAGGCATACACTATATACAATGAATTGAGTCTCGCTACCTTTGCTACCGTTTTTCAGGTGTGGGTATATCCTAGGTCTAGTCCTACACTTCGCTATAATAACTGCAAGGCATACACAATATACAATGAATTGAGTCTCGCTACCTTTGCTACCTTTGCTACCGTTTTTCAGGTGTAGGTATATCCTAGGTCTAGTCCTACACTTCGCTATAATAACTGCAAGGCATACACAATATACAATGAATTGAGTCTCGCTACCTTTGCTACCGTTTTTCAGGTGTGGGTATATCCTAGGTCTAGTCCTACACTTCGCTATAATAACTGCAAGGCATACACAATATACAATGAATTGAGTCTCGCTACCTTTGCTACCTTTGCTACCGTTTTTCAGGTGTAGGTATATCCTAGGTCTAGTCCTACACTTCGCTATAATAACTGCAAGGCATACACAATATACAATGAATTGAGTCTCGCTACCTTTGCTACCGTTTTTCAGGTGTGGGTATATCCTAGGTCTAGTCCTACACTTCGCTATAATAACTGCAAGGCATACACAATATACAATGAATTGAGTCTCGCTACCTTTGCTTCCTTTGCTACCGTTTTTCAGGTGTGGGTATATCCTAGGTCTAGTCCTACACTTCGCTATAATAACTGCAAGGCATACACAATATACAATGAATTGAGTCTCGCTACCTTTGCTACCGTTTTTCAGGTGTGGGTATATCCTAGGTCTAGTCCTACACTTCGCTATAATAACTGCAAGGCATACACAATATACAATGAATTGAGTCTCGCTACCTTTGCTACCTTTGCTACCGCTTTTCAGGTGTGGGTATATCCTAGGTCTAGTCCTTCACTTCGCTATAATAACTGCAAGGCTTACACAATATACAATGAATTGAGTCTCGCTACCTTTGCTACCTTTGCTACCGTTTTTCAGGTGTGGGTATATCCTAGGTCTAGTCCTACACTTCGCTATAATAACTGCAAGGCATACACAATATACAATGAATTGAGTCTCGCTACCTTTGCTTCCTTTGCTACCGTTTTTCAGGTGTGGGTATATCCTAGGTCTAGTCCTACACTTCGCTATAATAACTGCAAGGCATACACAATATACAATCAATTGAGTCTCGCTACCTTTGCTACCGTTTTTCAGGTGTGGGTATATCCTAGGTCTAGTCCTACACTTCGCTATAATAACTGCAAGGCATACACAATATACAATGAATTGAGTCTCGCTACCTTTGCTACCGTTTTTCAGGTGTGGGTATATCCTAGGTCTAGTCCTACACTTCGCTAAAATAACTGCAAGGCATACACAATATACAATGAATTGAGTCTCGCTACCTTTGCTACCGTTTTTCAGGTGTAGGTATATCCTAGGTCTAGTCCTACACTTCGCTATAATAACTGCAAGGCATACACAATATACAATGAATTGAGTCTCGCTACCTTTGCTACCTTTGCTACCGCTTTTCAGGTGTGGGTATATCCTAGGTCTAGTCCTTCACTTCGCTATAATAACTGCAAGGCTTACACAATATACAATGAATTGAGTCTCGCTACCTTTGCTACCTTTGCTACCGTTTTTCAGGTGTGGGTATATCCTAGGTCTAGTCCTACACTTCGCTATAATAACTGCAAGGCATACACAATATACAATGAATTGAGTCTCGCTACCTTTGCTTCCTTTGCTACCGTTTTTCAGGTGTGGGTATATCCTAGGTCTAGTCCTACACTTCGCTATAATAACTGCAAGGCATACACAATATACAATCAATTGAGTCTCGCTACCTTTGCTACCGTTTTTCAGGTGTGGGTATATCCTAGGTCTAGTCCTACACTTCGCTATAATAACTGCAAGGCATACACAATATACAATGAATTGAGTCTCGCTACCTTTGCTACCGTTTTTCAGGTGTGGGTATATCCTAGGTCTAGTCCTACACTTCGCTAAAATAACTGCAAGGCATACACAATATACAATGAATTGAGTCTCGCTACCTTTGCTACCGTTTTTCAGGTGTAGGTATATCCTAGGTCTAGTCCTACACTTCGCTATAATAACTGCAAGGCTTACACAATATACAATGAATTGAGTCTCGCTACCTTTGCTACCTTTGCTACCGTTTTTCAGGTGTGGGTATATCCTAGGTCTAGTCCTACACTTCGCTATAATAACTGCAAGGCATACACAATATACAATGAATTGAGTCTCGCTACCTTTGCTACCGTTTTTCAGGTGTGGGTATATCCTAGGTCTAGTCCTACACTTCGCTATAATAACTGCAAGGCATACACAATATACAATGAATTGAGTCTCGCTACCTTTGCTACCGTTTTTCAGGTGTGGGTATATCCTAGGTCTAGTCCTACACTTCGCTATAATAACTGCAAGGCATACACAATATACAATGAATTGAGTCTCGCTACCTTTGCTACCTTTGCTACCGTTTTTCAGGTGTGGGTATATCCTAGGTCTAGTCCTACACTTCGCTATAATAACTGCAAGGCATACACAATATACAATGAATTGAGTCTCGCTACCTTTGCTACCTTTGCTACCGTTTTTCAGGTGTGGGTATATCCTAGGTCTAGTCCTACACTTCGCTATAATAACTGCAAGGCATACACAATATACAATGAATTGAGTCTCGCTACCTTTGCTACCGTTTTTCAGGTGTGGGTATATCCTAGGTCTAGTCCTACACTTCGCTATAATAACTGCAAGGCATACA
The DNA here is from genome assembly GCF_057945365.1 of Rhopilema esculentum. Classification (NCBI taxonomy): domain Eukaryota; kingdom Metazoa; phylum Cnidaria; class Scyphozoa; order Rhizostomeae; family Rhizostomatidae; genus Rhopilema; species Rhopilema esculentum. The sequence continues at coordinate 12,140,655 of NC_142823.1, read as the reverse complement.
CAATATACAATGAATTGAGTCTCGCTACCTTTGCTACCGTTTTTCAGGTGTGGGTATATCCTAGGTCTAGTCCTACACTTCGCTATAATAACTGCAAGGCATACACAATATACAATGAATTGAGTCTCGCTACCTTTGCTACCTTTGCTACCGTTTTTCAGGTGTGGGTATATCCTAGGTCTAGTCCTACACTTCGCTATAATAACTGCAAGGCATACACAATATACAATGAATTGAGTCTCGCTACCTTTGCTACCGTTTTTCAGGTGTGGGTATATCGTAGGTCTAGTCCTACACTTCGCTATAATAACTGCAAGGCATACACAATATACAATGAATTGAGTCTCGCTACCTTTGCTACCTTTGCTACCGCTTTTCAGGTGTGGGTATATCCTAGGTCTAGTCCTAAACTTCGCTATAATAACTGCAAGGCATACACAATATACAATGAATTGAGTCTCGCTACCTTTGCTACCGTTTTTCAGGTGTAGGTATATCCTAGGTCTAGTCCTAAACTTCGCTATAATAACTGCAAGGCATACACAATATACAATGAATTGAGTCTCGCTACCTTTGCTACCTTTGCTACCGTTTTTCAGGTGTGGGTATATCCTAGGTCTAGTCCTACACTTCGCTATAATAACTGCAAGGCATACACAATATACAATGAATTGAGTCTCGCTACCTTTGCTACCGTTTTTCAGGTGTGGGTATATCCTAGGTCTAGTCCTACACTTCGCTATAATAACTGCAAGGCATACACAATATACAATGAATTGAGTCTCGCTACCTTTGCTACCGTTTTTCAGGTGTGGGTATATCCTAGGTCTAGTCCTACACTTCGCTATAATAACTGCAAGGCATACACAATATACAATGAATTGAGTCTCGCTACCTTTGCTTCCTTTGCTACCGTTTTTCAGGTGTGGGTATATCCTAGGTCTAGTCCTACACTTCGCTATAATAACTGCAAGGCATACACAATATACAATGAATTGAGTCTCGCTACCTTTGCTACCTTTGCTACCGTTTTTCAGGTGTGGGTATATCCTAGGTCTAGTCCTACACTTCGCTATAATAACTGCAAGGCATACACAATATACAATGAATTGAGTCTCGCTACCTTTGCTTCCTTTGCTACCGTTTTTCAGGTGTGGGTATATCCCAGGTCTAGTCCTACACTTCGCTATAATTACTGCAAGGCATACACAATATACAATGAATTGAGTCTCGCTACCTTTGCTACCTTTGCTACCGTTTTTCAGGTTTAGGTATATCCTAGGTCTAGTCCTACACTTCGCTATAATAACTGCAAGGCATACACAATATACAATGAATTGAGTCTCGCTACCTTTGCTACCTTTGCTACCGTTTTTCAGGTGTGGGTATATCCTAGGTCTAGTCCTACACTTCGCTATAATAAATGCAAGGCATACACAATATACAATGAATTGAGTCTCGCTACCTTTGCTACCGTTTTTCAGGTGTGGGTATATCCTAGGTCTAGTCCTACACTTCGCTATAATAACTGCAAGGCATACACAATATACAATGAATTGAGTCTCGCTACCTTTGCTACCTTTGCTACCGCTTTTCAGGTGTGGGTATATCCTAGGTCTAGTCCTAAACTTCGCTATAATAACTGCAAGGCATACACAATATACAATGAATTGAGTCTCGCTACCTTTGCTACCGTTTTTCAGGTGTAGGTATATCCTAGGTCTAGTCCTAAACTTCGCTATAATAACTGCAAGGCATACACAATATACAATGAATTGAGTCTCGCTACCTTTGCTACCTTTGCTACCGTTTTTCAGGTGTGGGTATATCCTAGGTCTAGTCCTACACTTCGCTATAATAACTGCAAGGCATACACAATATACAATGAATTGAGTCTCGCTACCTTTGCTACCGTTTTTCAGGTGTGGGTATATCCTAGGTCTAGTCCTACACTTCGCTATAATAACTGCAAGGCATACACAATATACAATGAATTGAGTCTCGCTACCTTTGCTACCTTTGCTACCGTTTTTCAGGTGTAGGTATATCCTAGGTCTAGTCCTACACTTCGCTATAATAACTGCAAGGCATACACAATATACAATGAATTGAGTCTCGCTACCTTTGCTACCGTTTTTCAGGTGTGGGTATATCCTAGGTCTAGTCCTACACTTCGCTATAATAACTGCAAGGCATACACAATATACAATGAATTGAGTCTCGCTACCTTTGCTACCTTTGCTACCGTTTTTCAGGTGTAGGTATATCCTAGGTCTAGTCCTACACTTCGCTATAATAACTGCAAGGCATACACAATATACAATGAATTGAGTCTCGCTACCTTTGCTACCGTTTTTCAGGTGTGGGTATATCCTAGGTCTAGTCCTACACTTCGCTATAATAACTGCAAGGCATACACAATATACAATGAATTGAGTCTCGCTACCTTTGCTTCCTTTGCTACCGTTTTTCAGGTGTGGGTATATCCTAGGTCTAGTCCTACACTTCGCTATAATAACTGCAAGGCATACACAATATACAATGAATTGAGTCTCGCTACCTTTGCTACCGTTTTTCAGGTGTGGGTATATCCTAGGTCTAGTCCTACACTTCGCTATAATAACTGCAAGGCATACACAATATACAATGAATTGAGTCTCGCTACCTTTGCTACCTTTGCTACCGCTTTTCAGGTGTGGGTATATCCTAGGTCTAGTCCTTCACTTCGCTATAATAACTGCAAGGCTTACACAATATACAATGAATTGAGTCTCGCTACCTTTGCTACCTTTGCTACCGTTTTTCAGGTGTGGGTATATCCTAGGTCTAGTCCTACACTTCGCTATAATAACTGCAAGGCATACACAATATACAATGAATTGAGTCTCGCTACCTTTGCTTCCTTTGCTACCGTTTTTCAGGTGTGGGTATATCCTAGGTCTAGTCCTACACTTCGCTATAATAACTGCAAGGCATACACAATATACAATCAATTGAGTCTCGCTACCTTTGCTACCGTTTTTCAGGTGTGGGTATATCCTAGGTCTAGTCCTACACTTCGCTATAATAACTGCAAGGCATACACAATATACAATGAATTGAGTCTCGCTACCTTTGCTACCGTTTTTCAGGTGTGGGTATATCCTAGGTCTAGTCCTACACTTCGCTAAAATAACTGCAAGGCATACACAATATACAATGAATTGAGTCTCGCTACCTTTGCTACCGTTTTTCAGGTGTAGGTATATCCTAGGTCTAGTCCTACACTTCGCTATAATAACTGCAAGGCTTACACAATATACAATGAATTGAGTCTCGCTACCTTTGCTACCTTTGCTACCGTTTTTCAGGTGTGGGTATATCCTAGGTCTAGTCCTACACTTCGCTATAATAACTGCAAGGCATACACAATATACAATGAATTGAGTCTCGCTACCTTTGCAACCGTTTTTCAGGTGTGGGTATATCCTAGGTCTAGTCCTACACTTCGCTATAATAACTGCAAGGCATACACAATATACAATGAATTGAGTCTCGCTACCTTTGCTACCGTTTTTCAGGTGTGGGTATATCCTAGGTCTAGTCCTACACTTCGCTATAATAACTGCAAGGCATACACAATATACAATGAATTGAGTCTCGCTACCTTTGCTACCTTTGCTACCGTTTTTCAGGTGTGGGTATATCCTAGGTCTAGTCCTACACTTCGCTATAATAACTGCAAGGCATACACAATATACAATGAATTGAGTCTCGCTACCTTTGCTACCTTTGCTACCGTTTTTCAGGTGTGGGTATATCCTAGGTCTAGTCCTACACTTCGCTATAATAACTGCAAGGCATACACAATATACAATGAATTGAGTCTCGCTACCTTTGCTACCGTTTTTCAGGTGTGGGTATATCCTAGGTCTAGTCCTACACTTCGCTATAATAACTGCAAGGCATACACAATATACAATGAATTGAGTCTCGCTACCTTTGCTACCGTTTTTCAGGTGTGGGTATATCCTAGGTCTAGTCCTACACTTCGCTATAATAACTGCAAGGCATACACAATATACAATGAATTGAGTCTCGCTACCTTTGCTACCTTTGCTACCGTTTTTCAGGTGTGGGTATATCCTAGGTCTAGTCCTACACTTCGCTATAATAACTGCAAGGCATACACAATATACAATGAATTGAGTCTCGCTACCTTTGCTACCGTTTTTCAGGTGTGGGTATATCGTAGGTCTAGTCCTACACTTCGCTATAATAACTGCAAGGCATACACAATATACAATGAATTGAGTCTCGCTACCTTTGCTACCTTTGCTACCGCTTTTCAGGTGTGGGTATATCCTAGGTCTAGTCCTAAACTTCGCTATAATAACTGCAAGGCATACACAATATACAATGAATTGAGTCTCGCTACCTTTGCTACCGTTTTTCAGGTGTAGGTATATCCTAGGTCTAGTCCTAAACTTCGCTATAATAACTGCAAGGCATACACAATATACAATGAATTGAGTCTCGCTACCTTTGCTACCTTTGCTACCGTTTTTCAGGTGTGGGTATATCCTAGGTCTAGTCCTACACTTCGCTATAATAACTGCAAGGCATACACAATATACAATGAATTGAGTCTCGCTACCTTTGCTACCGTTTTTCAGGTGTGGGTATATCCTAGGTCTAGTCCTACACTTCGCTATAATAACTGCAAGGCATACACAATATACAATGAATTGAGTCTCGCTACCTTTGCTACCGTTTTTCAGGTGTGGGTATATCCTAGGTCTAGTCCTACACTTCGCTATAATAACTGCAAGGCATACACAATATACAATGAATTGAGTCTCGCTACCTTTGCTTCCTTTGCTACCGTTTTTCAGGTGTGGGTATATCCTAGGTCTAGTCCTACACTTCGCTATAATAACTGCAAGGCATACACAATATACAATGAATTGAGTCTCGCTACCTTTGCTACCTTTGCTACCGTTTTTCAGGTGTGGGTATATCCTAGGTCTAGTCCTACACTTCGCTATAATAACTGCAAGGCTTACACAATATACAATGAATTGAGTCTCGCTACCTTTGCTTCCTTTGCTACCGTTTTTCAGGTGTGGGTATATCCCAGGTCTAGTCCTACACTTCGCTATAATTACTGCAAGGCATACACAATATACAATGAATTGAGTCTCGCTACCTTTGCTACCTTTGCTACCGTTTTTCAGGTTTAGGTATATCCTAGGTCTAGTCCTACACTTCGCTATAATAACTGCAAGGCATACACAATATACAATGAATTGAGTCTCGCTACCTTTGCTACCTTTGCTACCGTTTTTCAGGTGTGGGTATATCCTAGGTCTAGTCCTACACTTCGCTATAATAAATGCAAGGCATACACAATATACAATGAATTGAGTCTCGCTACCTTTGCTACCGTTTTTCAGGTGTGGGTATATCCTAGGTCTAGTCCTACACTTCGCTATAATAAATGCAAGGCATACACAATATACAATGAATTGAGTCTCGCTACCTTTGCTACCTTTGCTACCGTTTTTCAGGTGTGGGTATATCCTAGGTCTAGTCCTACACTTCGCTATAATAACTGCAAGGCATACACAATATACAATGAATTGAGTCTCGCTACCTTTGCTACCGTTTTTCAGGTGTGGGTATATCCTAGGTCTAGTCCTACACTTCGCTATAATAACTGCAAGGCATACACAATATACAATGAATTGAGTCTCGCTACCTTTGCTACCTTTGCTACCGTTTTTCAGGTGTGGGTATATCCTAGGTCTAGTCCTACACTTCGCTATAATAACTGCAAGGCATACACAATATACAATGAATTGAGTCTCGCTACCTTTGCTACCGTTTTTCAGGTGTTGGTATATCCTAGGTCTAGTCCTACACTTCGCTATAATAACTGCAAGGCATACACAATATACAATGAATTGAGTCTCGCTACCTTTGCTACCTTTGCTACCGTTTTTCAGGTGTGGGTATATCCTAGGTCTAGTCCTACACTTCGCTATAATAACTGCAAGGCATACACAATATACAATGAATTGAGTCTCGCTACCTTTGCTACCGTTTTTCAGGTGTGGGTATATCCTAGGTCTAGTCCTACACTTCGCTATAATAACTGCAAGGCATACACAATATACAATGAATTGAGTCTCGCTACCTTTGCTACCTTTGCTACCGCTTTTCAGGTGTGGGTATATCCTAGGTCTAGTCCTACACTTCGCTATAATAACTGCAAGGCATACACAATATACAATGAATTGAGTCTCGCTACCTTTGCTACCGTTTTTCAGGTTTAGGTATATCCTAGGTCTAGTCCTAAACTTCGCTATAATAACTGCAAGGCATACACAATATACAATGAATTGAGTCTCGCTACCTTTGCTACCTTTGCTACCGTTTTTCAGGTGTGGGTATATCCTAGGTCTAGTCCTACACTTCGCTATAATAACTGCAAGGCATACACAATATACAATGAATTGAGTCTCGCTACCTTTGCTACCGTTTTTCAGGTGTAGGTATATCCTAGGTCTAGTCCTAAACTTCGCTATAATAACTGCAAGGCATACACAATATACAATGAATTGAGTCTCGCTACCTTTGCTACCTTTGCTACCGTTTTTCAGGTGTGGGTATATCCTAGGTCTAGTCCTACACTTCGCTATAATAACTGCAAAGCATACACAATATACAATACAGTGAGTCTTGCTACCTTTGCAACACAGTCTCCTTCTCAAATATGCCACCTGTTGTCATATATCTTTTTTCTACGTTTATGCCGGCAATCTGTCATATTTGTTATCCGTACCACCGTACAAACTAGACTTCCAATGCACCTACGGAGTAACGGAGGAGAGTGTGTAGCCTAATTTGGTAAAATGGCGGACCACGAGCTTGCTAGCTTCGATGGATCGGAGGCTGTTCCTCAAATCGTTTCTCCGACTGCTTCTTCTTCAGGTATAATTATGGCTTATTCTTCTGCTGCTGTTTCTTTTTCTATATGAATTTCTGCTCTTTATGAGGCCTCACCCAAAATGCGCTAATGTCTAATAGACACTCTTTTAAAAACTAGCCAGTTTAGTCCAGTTTATTTCATTTCATTTAAAAAAATGAATAGAAGGGGAACCAAGATGATGCCGTAAATTAGAGACTTGGATTACGAGAATCAATTGAAAAGATACAATTGTCATGCCTTGTCTATCGTAAATTGCGTGAAGACATTAGTGAGACGTAACATTACACGCACAGATATTACGATGCATAGACCCTTGAATGGCATTTGAGAAGTACAAGAAGACAAAGGATAGATATTGCCTTCCAAAAGCTGTTGTAGAAGCTGCATCATAAAATATATTCAAAAACAGTTTCCATTATCATATAAGACATTTGTAGTTGTTAACCAACAATGGCTCCTTTTTTAAATGATCTATTTTACGTTTCTTCATGGACATGTTTAATGAATTCCTCCCCACCTAAAACAGTTTGAAATAGACCTATATATGATCTACTATAAGTTTTAGTACAATATATAGTTTTTCTAGAAACCGCCTTCTTCATGTTCACCAAGAATTTATGCCTATGTACAGAATTAAACTACTATTATAATTATTATTATACCCTTTTTACTTAACAATGAGTTCTTTCTAAACATATACAAGTGTAAGGTATCACTTTTTAATTGTATTGTATTATTAACTGCACTAACTCAATGGTTTCACTAGTTCATTAGGAATCTTCTTACTGCATAGCATGTTCCCAATTATATTATCCTTTGTATCTTAAAATTATTATAATTATTACTCTATTATTATCACCATTATGATCATTATTGTGCACTTGTTATGTGTATACATTTTACGAAACACATTTTGTAAAAGAAATAAACCTTAGATAGATGCCAATTTAATTGACTTGTAACACACTCTTATTGTAATGTTTATTCCAACTGTCATTTTAATTTTCAATTTGTTATTCGAAACATAAGTCGCCAATGTTACACTGCCTTATACAACAGTGGTGTAGAACTGTATTTCTTTGATGATATATTGAATGAAAAGAGTCTTGAACAATGATTTATTGCTATTATTGCTTTTGTTCTGTTATTTACCCAAACTTTGAGAGCTCATCAACTATCCCTTAGCCATAAAAAGCATCTACCATCTATGTGCAATGTATTTATTTTGTAGTTCTCAGTTGCAATTTTGAAATATTATAATAATAATCGTTAATACAAAGCCTTTTTCTAGAATATGATTCAATTTTGGCTTGTATTTGTGGATAACTAATAAATTACTTTCAAACACGAATTTACCATCTAATATAGTTCACGATACTGGTCTTTCTCTCGCTAATTAAATTTTTTTTGTATTTATGCCCTATTTGCTCATGAAATCTTCAAAATGAGAATATATATTTCATGCATTTTTAATTCCGGATTTTGTCTTACCACTTTACTTGATGCTTTACATACACTTTTAATTTGAATGCGAGATCCTTAAGAGAGATCCTTGCTTGAATTTTATCATACTCTGAATAACACATCATTGGGTAAACTGGAAATAGGTAATTGGAAATAGGAAAAGAAAAACAGGTATTGCTAAAGTATGCTTTGAATGTCTTTATGCAGTTTGTCTAAACATATCTTTTAAGGTGTGACAAATTCAGGATCGCGGTTCAGAAAGAAAAAATCCATGGCTGACCTCGTAGATCAAATTGATGGCATCCTTAAAAAAACAAAAACGAGAAAACCAATGGAGGCCCATACCAGGGTTACTTCATATAATCCAAGTGGTAGGGTTTTTCATTGCCAAAGCAAGAGGAAAGCAAGAAAAAAGAAGAAACAAGAACCTTCTGTGGCTGTTTCTTGTGAAATTAATAGTATGATATTTTTAAACACAGACATTCTTTACTAAATTACATTGTAGCAATGCATCACCCTTATAGAGCTGTTTGTTATTTTAGTATGTTTACATAGTAATATTTTGCATATTGTTACTTTCTACATCATACTTATTGCTGATGTGCTTTTTCTTCGATAAACTCAATGTCAGTGGTCTGTATTTGTGTGTTTTTATTGACATTAGCATTCTTGGAATCTTGTTATTCCTTTATGAAAGGTGGTGTTCTTTATTTTTTCTTGATAGGAGATTGTGCCAATAATTCTGATGCATCTTTTCCAGATGGTGCATTTGATTCCGATTATGGTGTGTACTTCATTTCCTTTTACTTTCATTTGAATGGCAAATTGATATTATTTTTAATAAATTTTTTTTAATCTTCTGCTTGTATTTATTTTATAGCATCAGTTCTACGCATTTATTTTATGACATCAATATATCTGGCATAATCTTAGAGCTTGGCCTATTCTTCCCTACTTCTGGTTTGTGTCCTCTCAATTGTAGAAATCGAAGACAAAATACTTCATACACGTGAAACTCAGAACAACTGTTGCTATAAAGTATCTCGATTTTGTCTCAATCTCGATAAAGTATCCAGAATTCAAACTGAACAATGAAACTTAATTTGAACTCTGAAAAATTACAAAATGTTCACAGCCGGGCTGTTTCTTTCTACAGAATACATTCACATTGTATATTACCTCTGTTTTGCATGCTTTGTGTTCGAAAAATACTCTCCCAGTCTTGAGTACATTTTGTTGAAGCAAGAACGTTTATCATCAAATAGAACTAAATGAAGTGGTGACAGAGTGCAGAGAGATCATTGAATCTGCAGGGGCTTCAAGATGGTCTGAGAGGCAGACTGCTTCACATGCAAAATGGGAAGAAAATAGAGAGTCTGTTACTGAAGCAATGCTGAAGGAACAGTTCCTCTCAGAGTCTCTTTGTTGCTACTGCAAACAGGCACCCCCCTATATCAGTTGTCGCCATTGCAGATCTGTTGGACCTGTGTGTGGGTCTTGTGACTTACAATTGCACAGAAGGCAGCCATTCCATGACAGAATGATTTCGAAGAATGGCACCTTTGAATTCATTCCTCCTCTTCAGTCAGTGAATGATGCTGGGAAGATTACTGAGATAGGTAGGTAATCGTTTGGTGGTATTTTCACTCTTGTTAGCCATTAACTTGTTACCATCTGAATTGTATAAAGCAACCTTTTGTAGACTTTTAACTTCTTTTTCATTTTTGATAGCAAACATTTTTTGTCAAACATGTTATGTTGTCTGATATTGTTTCGTTGATTATATATTCTTAAAGGACATTATTATTATGTTGACAAGTTGCTTTGTATTATCCCGCTCTGTTTTATTCTTATGCAAATTAGTTTTAGTTAGTAGTATTCACACGTTGGAAAATAGGACACGATCGTTACCGCATGCTAACCAGGAATAATATTTAGACAGAAACCAGCTTATCAAAGACACTTTAGAGACATCATCATAAGTAATTAAGTTTATTTTATTGTATTTTCGTATTCAGTTTCCATTCCAGTTATTCAGTTTATCGCCGCTGTAAGACGTTTTGTATTTACTTATATTCATAATTTACTTGTTTTAGATCGAATAAGATTTTCATTATACGATTGGGTGTCTTGCTCTAAAGTCTGTCCTGTGAGGAAACATACTTGAGGAAACAGATATAATTGTAACCTGACTGTTTTCTTCTAACTGTCAGATAAAGACCCAAATTATTCAGTAAAGGAATTTCTAACCTTAAATTTTCTTTTGTGAAAGTTTTTCTTAGAGGATCTTGTTTGATAGAAATTTATGTTTGCTTTGTTTGTATTGTATTTAGGTAAGTATATGTACTTTTTTGCATGGAAAATTTATTGCATTATCTATATATGCAATTATATATGTAATCAAAAGGCAAAGGCTGACAGAAGGAAAATTCTTTCCACAAGGGTGCTGCCCAATTGTATCAAACCACTCTTGGCCGGAATCAAACACCAGTTTGCTGCTTCAAGAACCAATGCTCATTCCACTGAGCCAAAGAGCCCAATGAAATGAGCAAAGCGGATATATATATATATTTATATAGATAACTGATAATTGGTAGTGTCATCTAACAGCATAATGCAATTGTTTCAGGAAAATGTGTCCCACTAAAGCCCCCTGTATGTAAGAACTGCAACAAAAGGACAGAAGAACATTGTGTCAACATTTCTTATCAGAAATGTATTGTAGTCAACTTGCAAGGTAACCGTTTTACTTTTTTTAAAATATTGTGCTCATCTGTTGCTAACCCAATATGCTAGTGAAGAACATAAGGCGAAAATTCAATATCGGTCCTATCTTTCTTCAAAGTCTGAGAATATTTTTTGTTAGTTTTCAAATCAATTAACTTTGTAAACTCTTTTAGGGTTGAACTATGGCTACCTATTTACAATCATAGAAAGAAGTAAGAGGGGCACGATGGCATGATGTATTTTCATTACTTTATGTTAAAATTTTGCTGGCACTTTTGTTAATATCAGATGATTATTTGCCAAAGAAATATTTTTTTTCCTTTTAGGACGTTACGATCTGCTCAAGCAAAATTTTTGCTGCGGAGATTGCATGGCAGACATTGACCCCTTTAGCCCGACAACCTTGATAGAATCTCGTTACTGGCCAGGCAGCATTTCAAATATCACTTACCTCTTTGACGAAGAACTTTTGGTATTTTGGGACAGGCTTAAGTCTTTCATGCCAGGAACCTCTGAAGCAGCCTTTCTCAAGAGCCTCGAGCACTTGTCTAAGGAAAGAAGCAGGGTGAGCTAAACATTTTTTGCGTTAAAGAAGGGAATGAAAAATTTTGGTTTGTTCAACCTATGAAAAAAATTTATAGCTATGTTGAAAGCTGACAATAACTCTTGACCAAGGAATCATTATATGAAATTGTTCCATCTGGACATGTCCAGTGTCTCGCAAATGTAAGGCAGTTCCTGACTGAACAGGCTCCATATTTGCCAGGGTGCATTTCATGTAGGTAGGCCCGAATATGTCCGGCGTGGGCTAAGAAAAATGCCTTGGCGTAGAAAAAAAAAATTCTGTTTTTTAGCGTGTCAGCGACAGAAAACCCCGAATATCAATGACTTGTTTAGAATTATTGGCGTATCGTTGACAGAAAACGGCGTGACGGCGTGGCGCATCGCCGAGATATGATTTGATATGCTTAACTAATCTCCTCTGCGAGGTGTTTTCTTTGATTTCTATATTAGTTTCGTTATTCCGTGGTCCATGGTTCTGTGGTCCGTATTTCGACACAAAGAAGGAAAAATCATGTCAAGGAGCATGCTGAGTATTATATGCACCCTGGTGAGTCCATATAGATAAGGCGTTTCCCGACAGAAGTTGGGATGACACTTTCAAACGGAAGTACTGTCACCAAAAAGAAGTACTGTCACATTTTCGAACGTTTATCATGTGGTCTCAATATTAAATGAAGAGGCAAAGCCAAGAACTTGCGTTCCGTTAGAATATTACATGGATTGAAATGGATATTGATGAAAACGGTAGGTTTTTAATTTTCCTGTGTATGTACTTGATTTTGCAAACTTTAAACAAGTGCAATAAGTGATAGATTCAAACAATCAAGAGGGGAGAAGTTAATGACTTAAAAGTACGTACTTACGCTCGAGGGAGGGGCAACCTCCAAACCGTACAAAAGCAAACAGTAGGGAGGGAGATCCAAAATCGATGGATATTGAGCACAAGTACTGTTTGAATGGCCCCTAAGGCCAATTAATGTGGAGGGGGGCTTTAGATTTTTCTCTATTTTGCAATCATAATAAACGTTTCGGTTAATTTGGTTTCTTACACCTTCACTTCTATGCTTCTATGGCTTCTTAATCACGCACATTTTTGTAAGGAATGAAATGCTGGCTAAGCAAAGACTAATTTTGGTTTAATCTAATTAGCTCATATTATTTTTGAATTGCCCAAGAAAAAGAGGGATCGCTTTTAATGAATAGCGGGAATAAAATGAATAAAATATAACAATTAACGTTTTTCAGATAATCAACAGAAACAAAGTCGTCAGCAAAGTATAGGAAAGAAACAAGTGATTTTGTCCTGGGCGAAAGGATGTGCAAGTAGTAGCAAAGAAGTTATCCCTGAAAAGAGACAAAAAATCTCGTCAGAAAAGGGCAGCTTTACTTGCTTGCAATGCTTTGAATTACACTTGAAAGGAAAAAGGGATGAAAGATAGACATCTGTATGCAGAACAGATCATTCAACTGTTCAACGTCATAAAAATAGATGGCACAGCATTCCTGGATCGAAGTTATGCACAATTGTTCCAACAGCTGCAAAAGAAGTGAGTTCATTGAAGTTAAAATATGCAAAACAGAACGTATCAGAAGTCACTACACCTGAAGAAAGAAACACCAGTACAACTTCATCACAGATTATTTCAATAGACCCGGTACATAGCACTGCAGCAGCTCAAGGCAAAAACAATCTAGAATTAGCTACGCCAAGCTACGAAGAATACCTTGATGAACTTGAATCAAATACTGAAAGTGAGGAAAATAAATTCATGGAGGCCCTATCACCCATAGAGCCCCTGGAACCCCTGGAAGCATGCAGCAACGAGCCTCAGTTGATGACAGAATCAAGTGACAAAGAAACATTGGATGGGATAGAAATATCTGGAATGGACACTCAAAGTACACTTTTATCTTTTAGAACTGAAAAATTAGATGCAACAAAGAAGAACAGCACCGTAGACATGGATGCCATTATGACTGAGATAAATAAATTAAGTTTAAAGGTGGATGATATTGGAGCAAAGCACAGAAGCTTACAGCAGCTTGTTTTTGAAGACCCAGAGACTGGAAGGCAAGTTGCTGCAATGAAGAAAGCCAACAATATCAATGAATTAGTTGAGGCATCAAAGCCAATTCAGTGGTTCTATGATGAGAAAAGTGGTTGTGCAGTTCTGAGATGTTTGCCATGTTATGAGCTTCATCTGAAAGCTAAGCCAACATTAGCCGATTTAACTCCATTACAAGCACAGCGAATCCTTAATCCAAGAAGCAGTGGAACATTTGCAACTGGAATTTTCTTGAAAAAGGAAATCGCGAGTCTGTTAATCAAAGGTCATAATAGGACTTGGTACCGGGAAAAAAATATGCTAATTGACCACATGTGTATCATAGGAAACGGCTCAGAGACACATAAAATTGCCATGGAAGCATACAAGCAGGCTTTGAAATCCAATAATGAAAATGCAACAACTGCAACACATTTATTTAAAGCGGCTATAGTGGATTTGAAACTTGGTGCAGCAGCAAGAAACTTTGAAGTGTTAGTGTCTTTACTCGCAAATTGCTCTGTAAATGTTGGAAACATTGGGCATGGCAGGAATCTGTTTAATGACATACTGTACTGCCTGGAAAAGTCGATGAACAAGAAGACGGCAGAATTCCTTAATCAGCCACTCCCATCAACATTCCTTCCTCCACACTTTTGGGTTACCATTGATAAAGCTACACCAGCCAGAACAACAAACCAAGCAGTATTGGTTGTCGCCAGAGATAAGAATGGGATACCCTCCCCAATACCTGTTGCAGCTCCTGCCATTTATACAGAATTTACCGAAGCCTCATATGATATATTGGCATTAAAACTTCTGGAAGCAATTTCTGATAATTTCTCCCCCCAAATTCTGGAAAGGCTTTGTGGTGTGGCAGCTGATGGCCCTTATCAGGCTTCTGGATTCAGAAGTTCACTTTTTCGGCAACTGGAGATCCCAGAGCATGTAGACAAAGTGATCGCTCTCCCCATAACGTGGGATACAGCCCATGTTTTAAACCTTGCTGTTACCGAAGTAAGAGATGCTAACTCACCTGGTGGAGAACATTTCCGTAGATTTATCAAGAGATGTAATGTGTTCAATCATGTTTTGGCAAATGGAAAGGGGTTTGCCTTTTTGCAGATGGTGGACAGTACTGCGAGACGACCTGTGTCATATGCTACTCAGCGTTTCATGAGTTCATCGTATGAGCAGTGGCTCAAAATTGAACAGAGCTACCAATCGTACTGGCAGGCATTTGAATTGTTACATCCACGGAGGGATGAAGACGAAGAGTGGCAATACATGATTGCTGGAAGTGATTTTGTGGCAGATCTTTTATCCTTTTTGGATATCATGGATCCTATTATTGATCTGATGCTGAGAGCCCAATCACTTGACACTCCAATCTGGAAGCTACAAATGTGGTGGCCTAAAGTCAGAGAAATTCTGCTAAAAGCTGTAAAAGGGAACCCCCTGGTCTTTCCTAGACTGTCAAAAGTCGAACACTCTTTGATACCTGGCTTAAAATTCAAAGGAGTTGAATTACTTCAAGGTTGGCTCATAACGAAAGATAATGGAAAAAATGCAGATGGAAATTCTCGCTTTACGTGGCATTTGCGTGACAGTAAAGATATCGAAGAAGATCGCAAGAATTTGGCCAAAGAGCTATGTGAAGCTTTGAATATTAGAATTGAATCGCTTGCTGAAAAATCACCATCAACATTTGAAGTATTTGATGCGGCGAAACTTGTTAAGCTTCACTGTGGAAAAAGAGTTAATAAAGAAATAAAATATTTTGTAGATGAAGGTGAGTATGAAGTATATGGAGTGGAAGAATGTAAGCGCATATTAACAACGATTAGCGAGCTAAAACATGTGAAGGAATCAGGGATGAATTTCGATTCAAGAATGGCGTATCTTTACATGTCCAGAATAAAAAACGCTGTTAAAGCAGGCATCTGGAATGGCAAGTGCCCAGAATGGTTTATTATAAGCCAAAATAATGTTAATTTACATACTCAAAATGCAACACTTGAAGAGTTTGAAGAAGAAGAAAGCAATACATTAGATTGTCAGTTCAAAATGGTATTTTCAAATGGAAAAGTTATGAAAGTGCGCTTACATGAACAGCGAATGTACCAATCATTTTACAACAAAGAAGAAATCTGTCACATTGCAAGTAAGCCATCTTGCGCTCTAATTGACATTCTTTTGGCTAAGGGAGGGCCTGAAGCAATAGCTGAAAGCTTTTACAGCTCAATGAGATCGCAACAACAGTCAGGAGGGCAATCGAACGAAACACTGGCTAGAAGAACGAAGCTGCAATGGGCCTTGCCGTCACTTCAAAACTGCAAAAATATTATCAAGGATGGGATTAAAACTTACATTCAGGGAGATGATAAATTGCGGCCGCACCGACAGAACACGTTTTTTTCCAGTAGAAATAAGGATTATGTTGTATCAAAGGTAATTGATCGTATTGACAGTGATAAAGGCCGTTGTCCTTTCCTGTCTGATAATTGAAAGGTACTCTGGTATGAATAAGCTACGTACTAATATCTTATATTTCATTAACTCAACTGTTTTGTTTCTCTGTGAGATATGTTTGTGCATGAATGTATTGCCAAATCTTTGAAATTACTTGTTTGAAATCCAGGTTTTGTTCTTTTAATTTTTTATATAGCTAACTATTCTTTAAATCGTTTTCGTTAATTTATGAAATTTTAAGTGAAAATCTTGTTGTAGTTCTCTTGTCATTCCTCTCAAACCTTTATTATACGATTCTCAAAAAGAGGGTCACCAAAAATATTCGACCAGAAACGTTGGCTGTTGGCGTGCTGCTAGAAGCACCCTTTTTTAAGTCCACAAGACTTGGCGTAATTTATGAGTGCCAAAAAAAAGTGGCAGGCGTAGGATCAACATAGAATGCACCCTGGCATATTTGTCATGGCACATGATTGATTAAGGTGAAGCGATACCTATACAAAATTTGTCATGATATTTTCCTCATGGTTAAGTGAGTCAATATTTTGTTAAGAATTACTTGTTACTTGATTGAATGCTTATCGCATTATATGATTGTAGCAATTTACTATCAACAAAACTGCTTTTTCAAAATGCTTCAAAGAATGGAAGTATTGCAGCATGCAATTCGAAGAAATGCAGATGAAAAGTTTGTTTGAATGCCCAAGCTGTAGCGTCGAACAGCAAGCGAGTCATGTTGACGGTAGTTGTAAACTGTACCGCTATAAAGGATTGGGAGAGTATGTAGTTTCTTCTTTCTTAATTAAATTTATTATTCATATTTCTGTACAGTTGTATTGATCGATCGAAAAAATGAAAATACGCAGGACTTTCCATGAAATATGCTAACTAATTTTGCCAGAAGGCTTTTATTTTGGATCAAAAGCTTTCAGAGGGTCTAATGAGAGCGTTAACCTTTATAGAAAAAAATGTCATCATTTTGTTTGGTTACAGCTCAAGTCATCTTTATATTCATAACCTAATTGAACCCTTTTTGTTTCTTTAGAAGAAAGAGGCTGTCTTATTATGGGGACTTGTTCATTTGTAACAACGAGGAAGTGGATAATGCCTTACAGACCATTTATGATAATCCAGATATCAGTAGGATGCCGGTAAGATTTGTCTACACAGTACAGCAAAAGTCGTTACTTTATATTGTTTTTAAAGAATGTTGATTACAGTTACACCCTTTTCTAAGGTTTTTTGCAGATAAGGCTGACGGGAAGTGCGCTCTTGTTTTTATTATTGCCACAACTTCCCTTCACTTTTGCATTATTTTGTATATTTTTCATCCTGTTGATTTAGGAAATTGAGAGCGGCCTGTGTGGATCTACCTTATGGAAAGCTGCTCAGGAACGGTCACGCAAATTTGGCAAATTGGACGAGACAGGTATCGTCATGATATCATGCCAGCATCGCATTGCACAGAAAGCGCTGAACATGTTCAGGGGTGAACTGTTTTCGGATACAGTTATTACCTGCAGAAGAACTTTTTAGCGGAGCGTGGCTCGACAATGCTTTATACCGATGTGGCCTGCAAATATTCAAAGTGGGTGCAAAAAAATGACCAGGAGCTCCACCGAATGACAAATTTCGCCATTGGAATGATGCATGTTAAGGGACATCCTGCTCACTGTGAGGTATACTTGCTTATTTAAGTATTAAATTGTACTTTAGTTAATTTGATTGATGATGATGATGATGATGATGATGATGATGATGATGATAATGATGATGAAAATGAATTCGCAACAGCACATAGATTCGGGAATATCATCAAAAAATTTAATCTGGTGGAACTTGTGTACCAGAAATGCAAAGGAATACAGGCTTATGAGCCAATTTCAGTTTGAATAAGTTTCATACTGAAATTTATTTTTCAAACATATCAACTTGTTTCTTCTTTTCTATAGCTGAATACTTATATCACTGTTTCATGGTTTTAAAAAAGTTAAAAGATTGTCGAGAAGGTTTAAGAGGCAAAGTGAATGTAAACCGCACAATCCAACTTACTCTGGCACCTTTTTCTATTTGTATACCGATTTTACAAAGTTTTACCTGCTTTGATATTTAAGCTTACGGTGTACTTATTCCTAACTTTTTGTTCTACTTGGTACTCAGGTTCTTTTTGGAGGACTTTGGACAGATGGTGCTAGCTTTACATCGGGAGAGGAAGACGAGCAGATCTTTAGTTATCTGTCGAGGATTGGAACAACGACAAAATACATGCTACCAGAAAGTAAGTATATTTTCAGACAAACGTTGGTTTACATCATATTTCTAACTGTTTTATTTTAATTTTTCATTTTAGTTGTTAATGATATTTTTATTGTTTTGCATAAACTGTGTTTTTAATGTTTTCGGTATAGTACACCTATTCCTCTTTTGTTTAGGCCGAGAGGAGACGATAACAGAACATGCAGCTGCCTGGAACCGGCGTAAATTGGATAATTTCGTTCCAGACTTAAACAAAAGATATAGCGATGTATACAATATATTTTATCCTTCTTTTTTCCTCTCCTATCTTTCTATGCTTTTGTTTGTGTTTCCCAAAATTGTTAGTCGTAGGAATTTTTTTTAGTAAGTCCTACAATGCTGAACTTATCTGTTAATTTAGTGTGTAAAAAAGAGTTTCTTCTCATAATAATTAAAAGAAAATTTTGGGAAATTTAAGAAACAAGTAAAGCTATAGTGTGACATGTTCTCGCTCTCTGTTGGATATATTTCATCTGCAAAGGCTTTGGTATGAAATGTCTGATGTCTCCATTCCTAGCGTATCCTAACGTCTCCATCCTAGTATCCTAATGTCTGAAAATTGACGTGCACTTCTGATCTAGATTTTAAGGAAACGTGTGGAGGTTAAACAGGACATAAAGAAACAGTTGGCTAAGTGCGATGTTACCGTGACCGCCGAAACGTATCAAAATTGGAAAGATGAAGCAATATTGAATGCCGAAGGTACTAAATTGACATAATTTGTGCTCTCAGAATTGTATGGCATTGATTGACACTTGCTGTCCAAAGGTTGCTGTCAATCATTAGACTTGTTTTTAAAAAACCTTAATATTCCTTTATGTTTTCAGTGGCACAGAACTCTTTGTTGTCAGTCAGTATATCTGATGACCAAGAGCTAGTCATGCTGTACATGCTTTTGAAGGAAAAGGATCAGCTACCTGATAATATGGAACACGTGTGTGATACTGAAGCCGTTGTTCCTTTGAAAATTGCAGTCCTTCAACTTAAGCCATTCGCCAAAAGTCATGCAGCACTTCAGAAAAAATATGTCAAGCTGAATGAAAAATTCGCCAGTAGCCAGAGCATTATCCACGATGGCCTAGATAATACGTACAAGAAGGTATATTTGTTGCACCAACGTCGTCTAGAAGCTACAGCCTATACCATAATTCATTTGACCAACTCTCTTAGTAGAATTGCAGGTTTGTAATTTTTGACGTTCTCGTTGAGCCATAATTGTTTTCATTTTTTCTCACTAAAAACATAATTCGGGTTTTTTATTAGTAGAAGTTGCCGTTTAACAATCAGCCATAGACCACTTGATGTCATATAGACAGAGCTGTACAGCTGTCTCATGGTTGCATTAAGTCTGAATTTCAGATTAGCAGCTTAGAAATGTCATGATCTATACATAAAAGCGTGCCTTCTTCTTTGAATGGAATTTATTTCAAGACCTCAAATGAATTGATTTGTAGATAGTAGCAAAAAGCGAAAGAAGATACGCGTGAAGGTTTCCAAACAGTCTGAATTGTTGAAAACACTTGTCTCCATTTACAACGAGACGAGATGTCATCGCCAATTTACCCCGAATATCGTTGATGTCCTGTTTGCAAGACAGCTTTCCCTGGAGACTGATGCCCTCTGATGAGATGAATGGTATTCATTTTTCAATATGCTCAAGAATAACTGCTCACTTTTCATTGCCTTTGCGTTTTATATTTCCTTTTGTCTTTAAAGTCAGCTAAACATATCACTGTATTCTTTCAGGGTATTGCTTTAATTGTATTCTTTCTGATCTGTTGGTTAAAAATGTCAAAATAAAGTGTTAATGTTTCTATTTCTGTTTTTTTTTTCAAGTAACTTCTGAACTGAAGCAGACCCTCCTGGTTTTGAACCTTACCTTGAAGAGGCTGAACGAGGAGTTGTCTCTAATTGAATTGGAAATGAAGAATTTCATCTCATTTTTTAAGGAGAAAAAAATGAAAGATCTACAGAAACGTTTAAAGGAGCTTTCTGTTAACAATTTATCGTGTTGGTACTTATTTGGTACAGAAGAAATCGTCAATCTTTACTCCATCTCTTAGAAGTCTTATCTTAACCAGCCTCGTCAAAAAGCTGTACGACTGCAAATGTATTTAACAATGCAACTAAATTGGACAGCCTACACGCATCTACGATTTTAATAACTTTCTATTTTAATTATTGCAGACTCCTTTGCTGGAAACTGAGAGCATGGAATTCCAGACATTCACGAAGATAATAATGTATGTTTTGTTTGACTTGTGACAAGTTAAATAATTTGTTGTATTTGTCAGGCCAATTCAAAATTTGTCTTACGTTCGTTAACTCTATATCCATCAATCCATGCATCCATCCATCCATGCATCCATCCATCTACCTTCCTTCAATCCTTTCTTCCATCCATCCAGCACTTTTAAAGTTGCAAGTTGGTCCCTAAACCCCCAAAATAATTCTTTAATCTGCATTTTAGGCTAAATATTCAACGTCAAAGAAAACTGATGATGTTTTGCCAGGTAAAATTGCATTGGTACACCAAGGTTTGCATTATTGTAGGAAGCAGGTTGTCTCTGCCTGTAACACATTTGGACCGTACATTGGAAAGACTGCAGCACAGGGGACTGCTGGCAACGATGACGACAATACCTTACAGGTGGAAGCAGACCTTGGAAATGATTGGTCAGACTTCTCCGGTGATGAAAGTTCTGCAGACACCTCTGATTTTCCGGCACTATCTGACATTTCAAGCTCTAACAGTGACACTGATGGTTTAAATTAACGTTCTATTCGTATGGGGAAGTTTAACCACGCCTATTGGGGGTATTTCTTTAAAGGAGACGGTTTATATCTTGTGTTCATATGTACTCTAAGAGAAAAAATTCCGCCTGATGCAACAATTTGCTTGAAAAGGCTCATGAAGGTTTCAGTTTGCAGTAAATTAGTTACCTTTTTGCACCCTATTTGCAATGAATTGAAAATGATAGATTCAATAGTGAAATGCGGCGAATCTTGCATATACCCCCCTGGCTGCACTTAAATATCATCAGGAAATCAAGAGCTTTTTTCTAATTAAAATTAAAGAAGACCACTGATACCTCATATAGTCGGCTGTAATCATTATAGTTAAAAGAATGTACGTTTTCTCTTCCATTTTATTCGTATGTTTTCATATTTAGCCTCTAGGTAATTGGTGAGAAACTTATTCAACTGTAATTCAGCAAGACGTTATTGTCAATTTGTTTTCTTTCTCGTCAATCTTCTCCATAAAAAATATAATTTCATTCCGACATTCCTGTTCTAATACTCGATCAGTCGAGGTGTTTACATAGTCTGCATGAAATAAGTAAATTCTCTTCTTTGATTGAAGAACAGATGCATTTTCATAAAAGGGAAAATACATTACACGAATTTTTATCGACGGTTTTCGTCGATGAAAGAGGGGCTTTGGATCCCAGAGCTATTTAAAACGGGGGGTGGGGGCATCTGCAATAACCGCAATCTGCAATAACTCACCTCAATATGTCTAAACAAATTTAACAGACCCATTATTATCAGCTAATAAGTTTTGATGCAACCTAAAAAATCAAAATAGAAAATATTGTTGCTGAGCACATAAGAAAAAACTATTCATGATAATACAGACGGTGTTGGTTGAACCCACAACTATCACAATTGTTAAAACAAGTACCCGAAAGTGTCAGTTCAAAAGAAGGGTTGAAGATTTCTAGTGCTGAAAGATTCTTGTTTAAACTGAATTAAGTCCTATAGTTTCTCAAAAAAATTCCACTTCAATTTTTTCTTATCAATACAGGGTATGGTTGTTCAAGACTGCAGGTCCGATTGTAAAATTTTAAGTTTCTTTTTCGGAAATTCACCTTGCCTGTTCAAAATAGTTACATCAACTTAACTCCTGTCAAAAGGAAAACAACCGGTCAATGGAGCAATTTGAGATCCAATGGAGTCAGGGCTGCACAATATAAAACGTTTAGCAGAAGGGTCCGCTCAACCTGTGAATTTTAATAATGTTCAAATTTTTTTCATTCGAAATCCCAAAATCCCTAAAATATAGAATTACCAAGTTTGATCATAAGAATAAAAAGATCCAATTGAACCGGTAAGTTTTCCAACTGTAACTGTATTTTTACAATTTTTGAAATTTATCCACAAAACATACAAGGTCACCACAAAATATTTCAAAATATGCAAAATCAGTCAAATATGTCTCAAATCGGTTGAGATACTGCCAATGAAAGATTTGAAGTTTGCTAACGAATCACTGTTATTTTGGCTCTGTTCATAAAGTTATGAACCAAAATTTGATGGGGGAAATAGCAAATACACGTGGCCATATCTCAGCCAAATCGTAGCACATTTGACTGCCTTTGCACATTTAGCAGTATTTCATGATTCTCTTTGAGGCTATGGGATCCAAATTCAAAAATTCTAAAAATAGATTTTTATGACGTCATCACTTTGGGATTTTCCAACCTTTGGGGGGCGTCAAGCCCCCTTGTTATTTACATGTCTAAGTTTGAGACCATCCATAGTAGGTTTTTTAACATACTTAATGGTAGGGGAAAAAATAACATACTTTGGGTGAACTACTCCAAGTGCACAAGGATAATAAGAACAGATCTTAACAAAAAAGCCAAGATTTTTTAGCGTAGGTGGGCAGGCATGCTGGAGCAGGGGGGTGTGGAGATCGTTTCTCCCCACTTTTTCGCTGATTATAAGGTTGTGGCATCAGATATAATGGTGGAAAACCTCAATAATAGTTTTATTATAAATTTCGAGAGGTTCTAGGTTTTGAAACTATATTGCTCATAAATGTTAACGCTTCCAAACCTTCATTTGAGAGTGACATCTTTTACTGGCAGAAGAAGCTGTTAATAAAGGACTAAATAAATGAAAGGATAATGAAAAATAGCTAATTTTGTAACTTTTTGATCAAACGTTTGTACTTTAATATATAAACCATATTTTGCCAATTGTTTGAAAAATCATTTATTCACTTTTGACCACAGCCACCAACTAAGCAGTAGCTTGGGGGTTCCAGCCCCCATTGAGTAATTTTCGAGAGGGGGTTTAGCAACTTATGGTATTGTTGGTAAATGGCAATAAAGAATTTTTTTCAAGATAAGAATCAACAAGACAAAATACAAGTTTATCTAGCTACTATCCCCAAGAAAACTTTCGCTTGGGAAAGATTCAATTTGAAACTGTATGAAATAGAATATGCGTCCATCTATCATCTGTTCCCAAAGCAGAAAATTTCAATCCAAGCAATGATGCGAAAAGAGTTAAGTGGAGATTGTCAGGGATATTAGGAAGCTTTGTTAACATTTGAAACTTTCATCAAATAGAAAACCTTAAAGCCCACCGCAGACGTTTTATTTCCATTGTAGATGGGCACAATCGGCGTTTCCTTAGAAGCTGTTCGAACTTCTATTTGGGCAAGGCCAGAAAAACATAAAAAATTGCTTACAAAGTTGATTCAACATAATTTCACAGCCGCAAGCAGAATATATGGTTGCTAGCAGGGACGCCTGCACAAGATCAAGGCAGGAGGGGCAGTGTTGGTGCCGAGGGCAAATCGTGGAACTTTCTTCTAACATAATCGAGCATTTCTAGGTGGGAGGGGGCGAGGGTGGGGTAACTTAAAGGGCCTCTCTAGCCAAAATTTGCAATTGCATTTTATTGACTAATCTAAAGGAGTTGAACCTGCTGATCACGAATTCGTTATTCGTTTTTCGATATTTTTCACAGTTTGTGAGATATAAGCTCTTGCATTTTGATAATTGAATTGAATTAACCAACAAAAATTTTTCGGTTTGGTGACACTGTGACGCAATTTTGACGTCACAGTGTATTTCGTTAGTCTCGCCTCAAACCGAATCGAACGTCAGCCATTCGCAAATTGAACACTGCAATTGTTGGTACTCTCAGTTCTGTTCCACCGGCTTTTAGTTTGAGCATTTCAGATATCAATTCTGAAGCCTTTAGTTGTTCATCGTTTCTGGAAAACAACTTGAAGTGTCAATTTTGATTAATTATACACGAGGGAAGATCTGGAACAGGAAGCCGTAGCTTTGTGGGCCTACACAGGTGATCAAAACAAAGTCGTGACACAGCATGGACACATTCCGACCCGCAAACTTAGAATAATTGTAAACATTGAATATTTTTCGATCCTAAAAAGCACCTGCTGAAGATTTAGATGCAGTTATCAACGCGTGACCATGACTCCTTCACGATTCGGTGGAAGATATACGAAATTCATGACGAACGAGAGCCGCACACTGTGACGTCAGAATGTCACAAAACTGATTCGGTGTTTGTCGTTTTTTCCTCGGAAAGGTGCAATTTTAAAGCCTTATAACTTCTCAACTAATTGAAACTGTACAAAAACAACAACTTTGCTATAATACACGCACCAGATACTAACTTTTTAGTCAATAAAAGAAAAATTTTTTTTTGGCTGGAGAGGCCCTTTAATAAATATCAACTTGAATCTGGATTTTTTACCATCAAAGATTCTAAACATAGAAAATTTTGACGAAATTACCCATAAATAAAAATGGCTATTAAATGGCCTTGTCACTAATCACAATACTTGGTTTTATACAAATTATGGCTGTTATAAATGGGCTGGTTGTAAAATTTTGATTGCCCGCTAAGTTTTAATTCCGATTTATCCTCCTTAGGTTCCTGGAGTACTTCTGATGGAATACGTCTTTTGTTAATATGCTATTATCTTTGCCGCTCTCCCTCTTCTGGCCGACCTTGTCACAGACAAACTTTTCATTCTCTGCATTTTCGTGCTGGTGTTATCATCTTTCTAATATTTTCTAACGAGAGTAGTCCAAGTGGTCATCAATTATCGATAAGATTCTATAGAATTTTCTTATATTTCATGACACTTCTTGTCCCCTCTGCCCTTTTTCGAAGAGGGCAGGAGAGGCAGCTGACCCTCCAGCCCCCCTGTGTAGGCGCCCCAGGTTGCTTGAAAGCCCACAAAAAATCATTGAATATTTATTCCTGTTGGTTATTGCAACATTTTCACCCTGAAAAGCTTTGAAGGCTTTATACAAGGTGAAATATCATCCTTTTAAGATGAGACCAAAATATATGGCTTATTTAAAATCTGTTCTGTAAACAATCCTTTTTGAATTCATGCAAACATTATTTGGTAGAATTTTGTAGCGATTTGGTAGAGCCTTAAAAACGCTCACTTCTTGTCGTTTATTGTTAATCAAAGTGAATATTAACAAAGTCCTGAAAAAACAATAGTTTAAATAAGCGTAAAAATCTAACCAGCAGATGTCTTTTCTTTGGTAAAATTTTTTGGAAAACATTGCTATAAAATGGGACCTTGATGCGTCTGCATGCAGTTCAAATCCCAATCCCTCCCTCTATTCTCTAACAATTTTCCTTATCACAGGAGAAACCATTTGTAAAGATGAAGCATGTCATTAATGTAGGAAAAACGGCAAAAATATACAAAAAAACAGTTTGAAGGGATTTCCCAAATCGATAAAAATTATTTTGTAAAAATGCTAAGAAACATTTTCAATCTATAATATACTATCAAACGTGCATCAAAGGCACGCATTTGTCTCCAATTCGTTTTCTAAAGGTAGGGGTATCGCATATGAATGGAGCGCGACATGCCCCTAATACAATGAAGGAAATCGACCTTCAAATTTTACAACATGTAAATTTACATTGGCTCGTCAGATATTAAATAACGAATGACTCAAAAGTAGTGAAAAGATGCCTTTTGATTGGAATTATCAAGTAGTATTATGATGAGGCCGACCAAGTCTACCAAACCTGAGGACTTGCATCTAGACAGGTGGAATCAGACGGTTATTTCCAAATGTCTAAAGACGAACATGAATTTTAAAAAATAAAGTTAAACAAACCTATGCTGACGCTATATGCTTCTTAGTAAAGTTATTTATAAAAAATTTTGATACGTTTCTGTGTATTATATGGCCAATATATTACTTTATTGTCTATTATTAGTCTTTCCAAGTCAATCCCAAGTTTTGATAAGACCATTTAGTGCTGTAGTTATGCAAACTTCAAAGAAATAATCATAGACTTTTTAGTGTATCAATAAGCTAAACTTTTTCTAAGCTAAACTTCAAACTAAATAACTATTGACTTTCGACTGGAATACATGCGAGAGCATCTTGTACCAAAGCAGGCAAAAGATGCTCTTCTGGCTCCCAAGAATTTGAGCTCGGCTCCCAGTCCAGCCATTTAATAAAAAATAAAAGCTTCCCATTTGCTTCTTTTCTTTTTCTTTCCACTCTCTCCACTTTCCAAAATTTGACCTTCTTTGTTGCTGAAAGAAAAAATGCAATTAAATACTAGGTTGATGCAAGAAATAAATAAATGCGTATCCAAGTCCTAATTTTAATGTTGCATCCAGATTAAGTTGTGGAAACAACAATTTTAAAAAGCATATAAAAAAATAAGACATTCACCTCTGCTTCCTCTATTCTTCCGTTCTGTTGTGGAGAAATACAAATAGAAAAAAGGTATTGAAATTTTGAGGTTTAACACAACTAAATTATCTTTTTGCGGTACAGAATTTGAAAATGGCTTTGAAAAAAGCAAACATTTTATGACATTTTACGATAATTGGCAGAGACCGGTCGTCCTTCCATCTAGCAGTTTTGGAGTAGATCTACATAAAAACGAAAAAGCCGCCATTGTGTAGACAGAAGGAGTTCGTTTTGTCTCTTGGACTCCATTGGTAATTTTTCTTTAGGCTCGCTGCACTAATTGGTCAACTATACCCGTCTTGTGCTTGCGTTTTCTGATTGGCCTATTTCGATCCACAACTGGGTATATATTTTCCATCGTGTTCATTCAGAACCTTATTCTTACGTTTTATGCTCTGAGGAATGTCAGACGAAAAAGCTTTTAGTATGTTGTAAAATGTTTGCTTTTTTCAAAGCCATTTACAACTAAATTAGTAGAACAAATGCAAATCAGCAAACATGCCCAAATTTCCGAACCAATTTACATTATGAAATAAAAGAACAAACATTAAACACATATTCAAAAGGGGTACTCGATCATCACTAAAATATATTCTTGAAAAAGGCTTCAAGTTTAAACAAAACAGAAAACAATGAACAGTTGTAAATAAATTGTGAACCAAAGTGAATTTTCAAAAGGATATTTAAGTTATTGAAGCATCGCCAATATAACAAAGCAGTAGCAAATATTGAGTTTCTCACCCTCCCTTGCAACATCATCAATTTCTGAAAATAAAAGCAATGGATTGTAAATCAATTGTAATCAACCAAAGTGAATTTCCAAAAGTATATTTAAGTTATTGAAGCATCATTTTCAGCATGTCAAAATCTATAGGTATGCCAATTTTCATGCTTTCTTCACTAAATGCACGATTGTTATGGCTTTTTCTCCACTACAAGAAGTTTTCTGTTGCCAAAGATAATAATTTTACATTCTTTGATGTCCGCATGAAAGCTGCCATGAAGAATACTTTGCATAAAGTTCTTGTTGTTCTTTCAAATTCAATCGGTGATGTTTGCAGTGCAGCATGTACATGTCAAGCTTGAATTGGTTTAGGTGGTTTTGGTAACTGTAATCACGTTGGTGGTGTTCCGTTCTTTTTGCCCTGGAAGATTTTAACAGAAAAGGGTATCAAGACTGCCCAAAGCATTCCAAAGTTTCCTGTATTTAAAAGTTATCTTCCTGGAATGTTCCTGTTTCACTGAAGTCTATTTTGCTGCAATCTATTGATGAAATTGTTATTCAGAAATTTAGATTGGCAAAAGATAATATTATTCCCAAGAAATCGAAATGCTATGATCCAGAAGCACCGGAAGACCAAAAACTGGATGAGGAAGGACTTGAAAAATTGAAGTCAAAGCTTGCAAGTTGTTTGCCAAACAGTACCTGTTTTTCTTTTTACAAGCTGAAGGAGTCAGCCTCTTCTATTTCAACTGAAATTGTATCATCTTTGAATAATCGATAATCGTATCATAGAATCATATACGATAATTCTGATGTTAATTTGTGTATTCTTGAGGACTCAGTTCCATTCAATAATTTTTATGATATATCTTGTCCTGATTTCAAAGGGATGATGGAATATTTTTGCAGCACAAAGAGTAACCTTGGTGAAACAGAGATCAAGGAGATATAAGAATTAACTCGAGGCCAAGCATCAAATGAAACATGGAAATTGCATCGAATGTACCGCATAACTGCATGAAATCTCTATACTGCTGCAGTGAACTCTGTTGAACCATCAAGAAAGCTTCATTCCATGTACTACTCTTCTTTTTCCTCTGCCAGTACTCAATATGGAAGGACTTTTGAATCGCATATTCGCTCTTTGTATTCACAAGAACTGTCAAAGGAAGATGGCTGTAACATTTCAATCGAAGAGCCTGGCCTTATTATATCAAAAACTCATTCCTATCTTGGTGCATCTCTTGACGGAATTGTAAAATGCAATGGAGACGTTTAGGGGATTGAAATCAAAGCACCATTTTCAAAATTTAATTCTCCTCTCTCTATGGCAAAATATTTTTTCTAATGAAAAAGAATGAAGTTATGAAGCTCAAAAGGAACAGTAAATGCTTTTTTCAAATCCAAGGACAAATGTTTTCCAGTGGTATGAAAAGGATAGATCTAGTTGTTTGGTTTGGTGATGACCACCCATTATTCATTGAAACCATTAAATACGATGAAAATTTTATGCAAACATCTGTTCTGCCACAGAAATTTTTTTACCGCATAGCTGTTTTGCCAGAGTACCACACCAGGCATGTTCAAAGAGGAGAAAAACTTTATTTACAGGGTGGCTGGGAGAATTTTTTCAAAGAAAAAGAAGAATATAACAAAAGAGTCATAAAATTGTTTTGTTTGTACAGATAAACAAGATATAATTTCAGACACTGACAGTTACAGGTGTGAGGCTGGCTCAGTTGTTAGAGGCACTGACTACAGATCCATGGGTCCGTGGTTCGAGTCCCTGACATCACCAAACATCCACCCAGATTGAGGAAAGTCACCAGCTCTCTGTAAATCCAGGAGTAGGAATCATAAGGTGTGGTCACAATGGGAGGAAGGACCAGGACACTGCTCGATAAGCATAGCTTCTCAGTGTTCTAATCATTTAAAAAGATACGAAGAATCTGATCCTAAATTCGTTTGCAATGTTGTTAGATCTCTATAAGATGAAGCCTTCGAAGTTTAAGAGAAACTTAAGGGTTGTTTTTAGGAAGGAGTTTTTAACATGAGAAAATGGGCCTCAAACGATCAAGATCTACTCAATTGAATTCACCAGTCCGGAAAAGTTTTTACTGGTGCAGAAAAATTAACTGATGGGTCGAACTATACCACGCTTAGAATTAATGGCAGCCTTGACGCTAGCTCAATTGATATCCTCAGTTCATAAAGCACTGAGCAATTCTTGTGACATTCAAAACATATTTTGTTGGTCTGATTCTCAAGTTGTTTTGTATTGGATCCACGATGACACAAAATTTCAAACACCATTTGTTCAAAGTCGCTTAAAACAATTAAGGTTGTTAATCGCGAAAGAAAAATGGGGTTACTGCCCTTCTCACACAAATACGGCAGATATCGTTCTCAGAATTCGTTCTCAGTAGCCTTCTCAAAATTATCAAAAAGTAGCCTTTGGTGGAATGGACCAGATTTCCTTACAAAGGAAGCAGAACACTGGCATAAATTCGAAATGTCTCAAGAAAACAAAATTAAACAAAAGGTTTCGCAACACGAAGAAAGCTCAAATGTTTTGATTTCAACAGCTAAACCTGCCGTTAGCTTAAACTCAGTTATTGCTTGTGAAAATTTCAGCTTGTGATAACGAAGCTAAAACCCGCTGGGCCATAGAAGCTCAAAGTTCATTCAAAAATGACCAAAGTTTCAACGAAACATAGAAAAATTTGAGTGGTTTCAGATTCGCAAAGGGTTTTACGTGTAGGAGGTAGAATTGACAACGCTCCTTTATCATACGAAACCAAGTATCCTGTCTTGTTGCCAAGGGGACATCATCTTCCTTGTTTAATTGTTACAAAAAGTCATGAAGCTGTAAAACACAACGGGATAAGAGAAACTTTAACGGAACTATGATCTGATTATCAGATAAGCAAAGGTCGGCAACTAGTTAAATCGATTTTATCGAAATGCGTTACATGTAAGGAATTGAATGGAAAGCCGTATGATACACCTTGCGCACCTCCGTTGCCACCTTATTGTGTATCTGAAGACGCTGCATTTTCGCAAATCGGTATAGATTTCGCAGGACCCTTATTCGTTCGCAACATTTACAACAATGATAATCAATCTTCCAAATGCTACATTGCCTTGTTTTCATGTGCTAGTACGAGAGAAATACATTTAGAACTTGTTCCAGATCTTAGTGGAAGTACCTTCATTCGTGCGTTGAAATGATTCATATCTCGTCGAGGCATACCAGCGCGAATTTTGTCAGATAATGGAAAACATTCATCGATTGTGCTGTGCAAAAATTTGTAAATAGTAAAGGTATTGTCTGGAGGTTCAATATTCCGAAAGCGAGTTGGTGGGGTGGTATATTCGAAATTATGATAAAACTAACAAAACGATGTTTGAGAAAAACGCTAAAAAACGCTCTCTTGACATACGAAGAATTAGAAAACGTTCTAATCGAGACTGAAGCGATACTTCACCCGTGCCTGCTTACCTTTGTTTACAAAGACGTAACACAGATGCCATTAACGCCATCATGCCTAGTTACAGGTCGCAGGTTACTCGATAAATACAAGATTACGCAAAACAACGCAGATTCAGATAAAACTACATTAACTACACGCGCCAAATATCTCGAAACACCTCTTGGGAGATTCGTTACACAGTGGAAAAAAGAATATTTGACTTCGCTTCGTGAAAGAAATACTTCAAAAGGAAAACCATTACGAAGGATTCCAAAAGAAGGAGATATAGTTCCGATTCACAACGATAAAACGCCGAGACAGAAATGGATACTCAGAAAAATGATATCACTCTTACCAGGGTGAGACAACATTGTACATGCAGTAGAAGTACACACAACAGACAATTCGGGGAAAGTTGTAGTTTTGAAACGCTCGATACAGCACTTGTATCCTATAGAGGTTCAAGATTATTTAGAACAAGTCGATCAAGACAAAGTACCAGAAGAAGAAGTGGATGTACAAATGGCAATGATACGCGATGAAGATGTCACAACTTTTATTAAAGGACGCTAATGAATTCCTTTTTTCATTGTAATATGAATTTATGTAAATTCAACATTGCTTTTTTTATTGATCGAGTAATTAATCAAAGGGGGGAGGATAAAGGAAATCGATTGGTCATGTGATTGATGACATGCAATTCAACTCATTCGAAGAAACAGGCAGACAAGGAGACACAACTCACAAGATGAACGCTACGCTAGAAATAATCTCACTCATGGAATATGTCGTTTTAATGTAAAGTTCGCAGTATCAAGGAGTCTTTTTATAAGTTAATAAATAGAACACTCCCAGTACTTTTTCGCTTTTGTCTTTTTATACATTATTAACAAGGAACCGGGAACCTTTCTGGAGTTTCGTCTCTATTAGAGGGATGAGGCATTTTTTGTACAGCGCAGGGTCATTTACTTGATCCCCCACAGATCTCCTCCTTGGCATAGAAAGAACTATAAACACTTTGTTCATGCAATCTCACAATATGCCTGCTTTCATCACTAAAGGTCATCTCAAACATTGATTCAAAGCATGTTGTTGATACCACTGGTTGTAGCGATATTAGCTCTACATCTAGCTGTTTAATTGGTTTATTGTTACCATCAATGAACAATTCAGGGCAAAATGACTTCCAAAGGCCTGCAAAACAGCTTCTTTTAATCGACTCATGTACCGATGCGCAAGTCTTGTATCAAAGTTCATCTCTGACTCCACGATATGCTGCATTTTTGAAACTACCTCCATCATCTTCTTGCACTCTTCAACGCCATAACTATTTTAATCACCATCTGGAATCGTCAAACGCACTTCTCCATCAATTCTTCTGCCACAGTGAAGATCAATAAGTGTAGCAGCATCAAAAATTTGCAACACTGGAAAGCATTCATCAGATGTAACGGATGTAATTCTCGCATCCACTGCTTGTAATAAATCATTTGCAAAATTTCTGTGGTCCTATTCTATATCATCACCTTCCCTCATGGACCAGCTGTACACTTTGCCTTTCCTGTCAATCTTTTTAATTAGCCAGCCTGGTAAAAGGGTGACTCCTTTATACTCCCCACCTGGCTTGATTGAGTCCCGGGCCTTCTTCAACTTGGGAAAAGAGTCGGGATCTCCCTGACCTGTTTTTTCCATAACATATTTTACTTTAGGCCACCAAAGTTTAAGTCTCCAAATTGGTGTGTCCAAGGATTGGACATGCAGCATCAAGTCAACTATTGGCTTCATGGTGTCCAGAAATGCTAGAAGGTCAGCAATGAAATCTGATCCTGCTATCATATACTGGTACTCCTCTTCTTCTTGTCGATTGGGATACAGAAGCTCAAATGCTTGCCAGTAGGCATTGAAACTCTTTTCAATTTTCACCCACTGTTCATAGGAAATGCTGGTGAATCTTTGGGAAGCATATGAGACTTGCTGAGTTGTCAATGGCTTGAAGAAAAGCAAAATCTTTGCCGCATGCAAGAATTGTGTTGAAGTTGTTACATCTTTTTATAAATCTTTCCATATGCCTTCCACTGTCTGTCTGAGAATCTTTTACATCGAGCACACCTAAATTGAAAGCATGCGCAGAGTCCCAAGTAATGGGGAAAAAAAGCTAGCTATTCTCATCATCTTCAATTTGAAGAGCATCCAAAAATTTTTCCTGAAAACCGCAAGCTTGGCATGGCCCATCTGCTGCAACACCACAGAGTCTTGAAAGGAGATCTTTGGTAAAGTTTTCTCGAATCGAAGCAAGCAACATATCAACGAGATATTGGTAAGATGCTAACTGACACTTGGCATAAATGGTAGGTGCAGCAACTGGAATAGGGCAGGGTGTTCCACTTTCATTGCGGGCTACAATCAGTGCTGCTTGATTAGTAGTCCGAAAAATTGTTCCTTTATCTACAGTTGCCCAAAAGTGAGGAAGAAACTGGGTTGATTCCAAAGGTCTATTTAACCATGCAGACATTCGAGAATTCACTGTTTTTTCCAAGCAGTATAAAATATCATTAAACTTGTTTCGAGAATGTCCTATGCTCCCAACGTTTACTGAGCACAATGCAAGAAATGATAACAGTGTTTCAAAATGCACCCCAGCTGCTCTAATTTTTACATCAACAATTGCTGCCCCAAAGATGTCATAGCAGCAGTGGACTTTATTTCGTTCATTTTCGCCTTTTTTTGTCCAATTTCGAGGCTCCCTCTATCAAGCAAAGAAGTTCAACGCAGGCGCCTTTTTGGTGATGCCAAGTTGCATTGTGGCCTTCAATGAGAAGATGTGTTGCTTTTCTGTCAAAAAATATACCGGTCTCTAGCGTTCCTCTGCTTTGTGAATTTATTATTCTTTGTGCTTGTAATTGTGTAAGATTTGCTAATGTTGGCTTACTAGCTAAATGCATCTTGAAAGATGGTAAGCAATGTAGCACTGCAGCTGCAGATAATTCATCATAGAACAATTTAGACAGGGAATTTACTGTAACAATCTAGCAAAGTGGGTAACCGAAATCTTTGAAGTGGAAATGACTTCTATGATGGTTGGTCGTCAATTTAAGCCTTGGGCACATTCTCGAAAATTTGTTGTTGTCACGTGATCGATGACGTAATTACTCCCCGGTCAGTAAAATATTAATGACAACATTTTTTCAATCTGAGTATACCATTCGAAAGAACATGCAAAACTGAGTCAAAAATTATAACACACTTATATTGTTTGACTTATTGTTTCAAAATTATAGATGTTTGAACTTTCTATGACGTCATCAAAATGGCCGCCACTGGATTTTGTAAAGAGCAATTTTTCATCGTGTGCGCTCTACTAAAACAATTTTTAGCAACCAAATTGTTTTGTAAACATACAAGTTAGGTTTCAGTTTTGCCGAGAAAAGCTGCCCTCTAAGTAATCATCCTCTAACATCATAGTTTACGAACTTAAGGCAACCATTCATCCATTGAGTCCCCACTGGACGAAAATTCTGAAACTTCCCATTCACTTTTGTGTTCATCGATTATTGAAGTGTCCGAGCCATCAATGATTTCTTCTTTTGTCATTTCGCTATCCCCTTCATAATCCATATGTGTACTGGGCAATGCATCTCTTTGGTGGTGTTTTCTCTTCTTTGAAGTGTGTTTTTGGCCCTTAATTTCATCATCACTCATCTCCGCATCGCCATCGTTGTTATAGTTGAGACTCTTGGCTGTTTTCTTTCTGCTTGTTGAAAGTGAAGGAGGCAACTGCTTGCCTTTAAACCAGATCGGTTTATGGAGCCACCAGAAGAATCGTTGCTGTGCTAGGTTGGGATGATTAACGACACATACAGAGAGCAGAGTGCGAAACAAGAACAAGGAGAGATCGGGGTAAACTGGTACGCAAACCAAATTAGAAGGTTTTGATCAGCATATGCCAAAAGAAATCAAGTGGAACGAATTTTTGCAGAATCAGGGAACTAAGGAAAAGTTGATAAAGCTTATTGCACAACATATGATGAGTGAAGAAGCTAGAGGTACGATAAAGCAGCCATTCATTGTCACAGAAGGTCACAACACTACAGAGTGGAGAGAAATGGATGTGAGCTGTTTTACCGTTGTAATCATAAAGAAGCGGATACCCGCTTGGTTTTGCATGCATCATTGGAAGCAGCAGACATAGTTATTGTCTCCAAGAATACCGACGTCCTGATCCTTCTCATATGGGCATATTCAAAGCTTTCTGTTTGTAAAACGTGGCTTTTCAAGGAGGACCATTATAAATATGCTGACATAGGAGTAATTTCCAATTTTTAGGAAATGATCTTTTTCAAGCACTTCCAGCAATACATGCAATATCAGGATGTGACACCACTTCCTATTTCTACAAGGCTGGAAAAGTTAAAATCATCAAAAAGTTGTTAAGTTCTCCGTCGAAATGCCAGATGCTAGAATCTTTTATTCATCAGGACAGTTGTTTACAGTGGCAAGGTAGGCGAGTCAAATGTAGAAACGAGAATCCGACTATATGAAGAAATGAAATCAAAGTCTTCATCGTCAATTCCTCCTGATCCAGATTCAGTTGAGCAAGCCATCAGACGGGCAAGTTACAAAGTGTTCCACTGGGTCCGCTGTTGTGAAGTTAACATTGAGACAGTTAGCTTTGAAAATCACGGCTGGAAATGGGACGAGAAAAAGCAGATTGTAGTTCCGATCTGGTTTAAAGGCAAGTAGTTACCTCCTTCACTTTCAACAAGCAGAAAGAAAACAGCCTAGAATCTCAACTATAACAACGATGGCAATGCAGAGATGAGTGATGATGAAATTAAGGGCCAAAAACACACTTCAAAGAAGAGAAAACACCAGCAAAGAGATGCATTGCCCAGTACACATATGGATTATGAAGTGGATAGCGAAATGACAAGAGAAAAAATCATTGATGGCTCGGACACTTCAATAATCGATGAACACGAAAGTGAATGGGAAGTTTCAGAATTTTCGTCCAGTGGGGACTCAATGGATGAATGGTTGCCTTAAGTTCGTAAACTATTGTAATACTGCTAATTCTAGGCCTTTCTCTCTAGTCCATTCGTTTGATTTTCCTTACCCAATCACTCTTGTTTATCTGTAATTTTCCTTGCTCGTTCCGCATTTGTCTATCACGTGTATTAGGATAATCTTTGTATTATTATGAGTAAATTCATACCTACGTCAATTATCAGCATGTTAAGTAGATAGCCATAGCAACCCAGTATTTAAGGATATCACGCTACCCCACCCCGCTTGTTACTAAGTAAATTACTTCCTTTCACCGTTTCATTTACGTATGTCTATTGTTTTTAGGTCAGTATATATAGGAGCCCCGTACCTCATCTTAGGCAGTAAGAATTATGGAAAAGTAGCAGAAAGAGAAAGCAGTTTATGCATGCACCGTTTTAGGGGCAAGATGCTTGTGAAAGATCTTGTCGCCTTCGTTTTGCTCTTAGTTGTTTTGAGATATTTATAGG
Organism: Rhopilema esculentum; assembly: GCF_057945365.1. Lineage (NCBI taxonomy): Eukaryota > Metazoa > Cnidaria > Scyphozoa > Rhizostomeae > Rhizostomatidae > Rhopilema > Rhopilema esculentum. The sequence continues at coordinate 12,103,895 of NC_142823.1, read as the reverse complement.
AGATGTATCAGTTTTGGAAGACCTCTGGGATAGTTGTTGTGAAAGATTATGCCCATGTCACGGGTTAATTATTATGCGGTTGTTAGCATGCAAGTTGTGTAGCTGCCGGGATGATTTTATTGAAAGAAAAGAAGGAAAGATTTAACCGATTTACATCGCATCATTTATTGGCCATCCTCTGCCTTTTAAAAGGTCCTGAGAATCAATCGATTAGAAACATTTTACACTATGATGTTAGAGGATGGTTACTTAGAGGGCAGCTTATCTCGGCAAAACTGAAACCTAACTTGAATGTTTACAAAACATTTTGGTTGCTAAAAATTTTTTTAGTAGAGGGCACACAATGAAAAATTGCTCATTACAAAATCCAGTGACGGCCATTTTGATGACGTCATAGAAAGTTCAAACATCTATAATTTTGAAACAATAAGTCAAACAATATAAGTGTTTGATAATTTTTGACTCAGTTTTGCATGTTCTTTCGATTGGTATACTCAGATTTGAAAACAGTTGTGATTAATATTTTACTGACCAGGGAGTAATTATGTCATCGATCACGTGACAACAACAAATTTTCGAAAATGTGCCCAACGCTTAAATTGACGACCAACCATCATAGAAGTCATATCCACTTCAAAAATTTCGGATACCCAGTTTGCTAGATTGTTACAGGAAATTCCCTGTCTAATTGCAGCAGCTTAGCTACTTCAACAAGTTGCATGATGTTTTCCGCTGCTCTTATACCTACAATATTTGCTCTTGTTTCATCATCCTCAAATGCCAATTGAGCGAGAGAAGCGTGCTGCTTACCAATATTGTCAACTTGGCAGCAGGTTTACTTTTATGACTTGCCAGAATTTGTTTGTACCTTGCTTGCAATTCCCGAACTTCTGGTGAGGTTGATGGCACAAAAGTGGCAGACTTAGAGTCTGGTAAGCTGTGCCACCTCTTCTTGTGACGATTGACACTAGATGCATCAATCCTGAAAATACTGCAAAAGCGTTCTTCTCTTTTCCCCTGTAAATGTACCTCAAAGCATTCGATGCAAAAGTATTTTTCTTGTCTTTTCTGCTACTCGTTTTGCTTTTTTTAACGGAACATGCTTTTTTCAGGCTTCTTTATCGGTATACAATCATATACAGAGAGTTGTCTTTTCTTTTCTGGTTATGGTGCAGGTTCTCTTTTCTTATTTTCTGCTTCTGTTATTTTCACCTCTGAAATCATAAATAAAAACATTGTAAAGTTACTTTTGGTTGGTGTGTATTGGTTTTGTTTTTCAGCTTCAAGATTCAAATTTTTCGAAAATTTAATGCAGAAAATTCTTAACACTTACCATCCTCATCATTATCTTTGCATTTGTTGCAAATAGCCTTTTGTCCATAGCCTTCTTCCCCTTCTGTGATGCCGCAAAATATGTTAATGAAGCTTTTGCACTTAATGCATTGATGTGCTTTGCCAAAAGCGTTCCCCCAAACATGGCAGTTTGCATCCATTTCTAAGGGCAGAGTAGAGTAGAATTTAATTTAGAATTTAATTTAGTACTAGGACTTGAGCTAGGCTTCTAATTCGTGTACTCAAAGCTCAAACTTTCGTTATTTACGCCTACCTATGGGACTATTAAAAACTTAACATTAAAATGAAACTACTCACCTGAATGGAAACCAATAGTTTTCTTCGTCTTTTTTCGATCTATCTTGAACTTTTAGTGACTGCTTCAACACTGTTGCACTGCTGAACTACTAATAGTGAACTATTATTACACCAGACAATGGGAGTTTCAAAAACAGGAAAAGAGAGTCAGTTTAAAATAAAAAAAAACGAAAATAAGTAGACCACACTGTTTTTATCGTGTATTAAAGTCTCGCTGAAAGTGTCACTTACAGGCAATAACTTTCATCAAAAGTCAAGCAATTATTTCTATTTCATCGTTTTTGCGATTTTTGTACAGAATACGTGGACAGCTGGAATATATTGATATCAACAGTATAAGCAATACAAATTATACATCAATCGAAAGCTTATGATGAGATGATTCTAGTTAACTAAAAAAAATTACGTTTCAATTGCATTCAGGGGGTGGCATGCTGGAGAAATTTCTCCATACCAGACATTGACTTTGCCATTGTGAATCTCAACTTTCTCCACTGTGACTGTTAAGCTTGGTTTCCACTATGGGTTAACGTGAGATAATTCTGAGCTAAATTGAAAATTAACTCATGGTCTAAATAAAAGTTAACTTGAGATAGTGTGAAATAGCGTGAGATAACGCGAGCTATCTCAAAATTAACCCATGTACCGATTCGGTTTCCACTTGAGATAGAATTAAGTATGGAAATTTCAGAAATCACATTTTATTTGAGTCTTGCAGCTATGCCGGGCGTCTTACAAGAACAACTTATTTTACTTCTACTTTTGGGAATATTTAGAAGGAAACTATTTTTTGCTAGAAGTGCCGTTCGCAATCTGCGCCAAGGTTTTCGGTACGGAAAGTCTACCAAAAAAAGATATGCATTTGGTGAATACCACCGTTTCCAACAGGATCTTAGAAATGAGACAATGTTTCTCTTATTTCACAATTAATTTTTTTTAGTAAAGAAAACTGTTTTCAACATCTAAAGTAACAACTCAGTGCAAGTGCAATGCGTAAGAACCTCAGTGCAAATTATAGCACATTCCCCTCCCACGCATAGACTTCCTTTGATAAGATGTTATCTCAAGTTAACTCATGAGCTTGAAATCAAAAAAATTTGTTTCCAAGCTCATGAGATAACGTGAGTTAACACGAGTTAACTTTCATGAGATAATTTTTAATGACCGTTTCCACTACGAGATAATTTTTAAACCATGTCGGATCACAAAATTATCTCAAATTAACTCACGTTAACTCATAGTGGAAACCAAGCTTTACCGGCTCGCAGTCTCTGTGTCCATGAAAACACACGGGGGTAATGTTTTCACATTTGCATCATTGTTAGCCATTTCAAGTGCACTATCGCGTTTATCCTGGTAAAAACGTGACATCCTTGTCCCGCCATTGGCATGGAGGCTGAGGGCTAACAATTAATGTTGAAAGCTCGTAGTACAAAATGGTGGCTGCTTGCCGTGTTTGATACGGAAAAGATTCTCAAGCTCAGCAACTCTGAAAAGCATTTATCATCTAACTATTTGTGTTCATTAGAATCATCACAGCATAAGCTTTCGATTAATCTATAGTTTGCATTGCTTTTACTGTCCATATCAATATAATCAGGCTGTCCACGTATTCTGTACAAGTGAATTTATCACGTATGCCAATGTGCCAAGACTCTCAAATAGCAAATTTCATGGTGCTACGACGAGGAAAAAGCTAAGTCCACGCCTGAGATCTCTGGTGTAAACTACATGGAATGCATCCTGGTGTTAATGGTATTAACTAAAAACTACAAGTAAATAGTGTAACTTGTCTAACCAACTGCAATAAACAGTGCAGTAGATACCATAGAAGCTAGGAAATGCTGAATACTTCAAATGATTTGCATGCATTTACTTTCAATATATTCTTTTGCAAATGGAAGCTAAATGTTCTTTTATTGGAATTGTATTTGCTTTATATTGTAAATGTATTTAGTGTAAATTATTTTGACAGCCTAGGCCCCCTCCCCCTGTAAGTATTTTATTTTAGAAAATACCCCAGTGTCAGACAAATAGGCTTGCCTCTTACAATAGACATTTATTAAATAGCCCACTGCAAACATTTCAAAGCATACTACTTGAAGCTTTCATCGGACACTCCCCAGAGTATAAAACATCAGAATAAGGGTCCAAAATAACACAATGGAAAATATATGCCCAGGTGTGAATCGAAATAGGCCAATCAGAAAAACGCAGGCACTTGACCACCAATCGGTGCAACCATACATATATGGTCCTTTGTATTAACCATTCTTAACCAAAACTGGTGAAAAGCTAGTTAAGTAACAACAAACTGTTAAAAATTTGGTTAGAAATAGAGGATAAAGTTAAAGACATAAAACCATCAAGAATATGATAAGTTTTTACTTGTCCAATTGCTCTTTCAACATGGATTCGGACTGAAGCAATATGTGCAGTCTCCTCAACTTCCTCTGCAGTCAACTGGTCACGTGCCCCTTTCAAAGGGGGAATGTTCAGAGTAACACCAGGGGGTAAAATTTCTGCAATATCAAAGCCACGATCAGCCATAACATTGTCACCAGGTTCCAAAAGGGATAAAAGTCCTGATTTTAAGGTTATTTCTTTGTCTGAGACTCTTCCAGACCACAGCTTAAATATAAAGGTAACTGCACCATTGGGAGCTATCCCAACAAGGGCTTTCCAAGTATTGTGGTGTTTATACTCAGACCACGTTTGTGAATGAGCAACAAGTGAAGAAAGGAATTCAATAAAGATTTCAGTAGAATCTATTATGATCCTTGTAGATGGATACCTCTTAAACTGTTCAGGCATGTTCATTTGAACAAGAACTATAGAAGGAAATGGAAAGAGGATCGGCAATTCATGATAAAGAAAGTTAATCCAAGTTGTAAAGATTTTTGAAGCATGTCCTACAGAAATACCAAATCTGTCTACAAGATCAACCAGAAAGAAACCAACTTTGAGACATATCAAAACAAAAATAAATTCTTCAAAATGTGACAACTTTCTTTTACGTCCACGCATTGAAGACTTAAAAGATTATTCAGAAGGCTTGCTTGATGATTTGTGATTTGTGTCCACGCCAGTATGAAAGTTTTTGAAGCTTTGGTTCAAAATATTTGATTACAGCACAAAGAGAAGAGTAATTTGCAAAGCCTGTGTAAAATCTTACTGCTGAGTCATCATCTTGAATTTTCTTAATAGAGAAAAGCTTCTTTTGAGTAGCAGCAAGCTCTTCATTTAATCAGAAATCTGCGTTGAAAGTTTCTCAACCTTCTCCTTTAGCTCTATAAAATTTAACAAATGCGGGTCTTTCAGGATGCCTGGTGAACATTCATGATCCCCTTCACTTGGCAGGAGACAACTTTCAAGAATTGTAGGTGACTTGACAAATGAAAGTCTGTTTGCGTTGATACTGTCCTAATTGACAGAGGAGCAAGGCTTTCTGTCATTTCTGTCAAGGCTTTCTGTCAACATCAGGCAATAAAGAATTTGAAGAACAAGTAGGTAGCAGATCCGAAGTTGAAGACATAGAAGAAGATGGTTTCCGAAAAACATCAGTAGAGCTGCGATCTCTTGGCTTCTTACGAACAGCTTGGCTTCTTTCGTCTGATACAGGAGGTGTATATAATTTCAAGGATAGGGCTGCACCAGGATTTAACTTCCATCTCATAGGGTTTCGTTTAATGTCTGAATCTTTAAAATGCTCTTGACATAAACGAGTACTCTCTGTTACTCTAAAACCGGCTAGACCATCCACTTGTTTAATCAAATTGCACCATAATCGTTTCTCTGGATTTCTTTGCAGGAACTTGAAAAAATGTAGGCCAGTCGGCGTGCCGTCAGGTCTGTACGAAAAATTATAGCACCCAAAAGCCGCACATTGCTTTCCTAATGATGATTTCTTTACGACTCCACTACTAGAGACTTCGCTATCCATAATAGTTTTCTTCCTAAAGGTATAAAACCGCGAAAGTTTGAAAGAAACGTGAACCAAACTTGTGATCGCCATGGAAAGTCTTCACCCTCGTATGACTCAAACAACCATAGCTTTGCCTTCGATTCTGACCTCGCTTTTACTAGAAAATGTGAAAATGGTCTATTGCTAGAGTCAAAATTCACGTTGAAAGGGGAATTGGACGGATCAAGATTTGAGCATTCTTAGTACGCCTATGCAATTGAACATGGTGCCAAATTTTGACAACATAATGACAATCTGTTTTGCCATAACTAACCTTCATTCAAAGCTTGTTAAGTAAAAGTCAATGCCCAATCCTAAATCCTCGAATTAGCCCGTAAGGAAATAGGGGCTTTTCTATTCTTGACATTTTTTGGTTGGGGGGGGGGGGCTTTTACTGTAACAGATGGTGGAGTACCCGATTTTGCTTTCATGCATAAAAGCAACGATTCCAAACCAATTAAGCATCACTTTCACAGACACAAGGATGTTATTTGCCGCCTGTTCATATTGCAAAGGTTACGGTCATTACAAATCTCATTGCCTCAAACTGCTAACGAAGCTCAAAGATTCATCCCTAAAAATATGTAGAGACTTCAACCGCTTCAAAGTTGCCCGTTGTGAACAAGATTCCAAGATTTGCAAATATGGAAGAGACCACAAATGTTCAATCTGCCTGAAATTTAACTGCAAAGCCTACACTCACATTCACAGTTCACACGACACTACCAACTTCAACCAGAAGTCACTTCTATCCAAGATCACGGATACACTAAAAGATCTAATAGAGCGTTTTAACCAAATGAAGGAAGACTTTGCTCAAAGTCATCAGAAAAGTGAAATGGCATTTATTGGTCCTCTAGGTCCACGGACATCAAAATCCGAAGCATCAACTACAGTAAATCTCAACCACAAAGGCATTCTCGCCACACCTATTACCTCAGCAAACAAGAATCTCAATACGGCTATTTCTACTGGTTTTCCTTTATCCGCTGTCTCAAAGCGTCACGCAATCCATTGTCAACAACACTCGCTTACGATACCACCTCATAGAAATATAAAATTGTCTCCAAGCCAACAAGACTCATCAGCCTGCAGCCTCATTTCTGCCGATCACAATTCCTTACCAATAAGGGATATCATGACAATACCCATAACCTTTTCAAATAATCAGACAATCAATCTCGAAATGGTAATTGTTCCTGACCTTGCCACAGACATCATAATGGGACAAAATCACCTAGTAAAACTAGATGCCATCATACATCACAAGTCACAGACGATATCATTTCAACATCCTGATTTGAAATTTGCTATTCCTTGTAATCTGAGCATGCCATCCCAGAACTCTGTCATAGACTTCTTTCCTGGACACTTAATTCCAAAAAATTTCAAAAAAGAAAGCCTTCTCCTTTCTTTTTTTCCGAAGAAGGAGTGGACTGTAATAGGACATTACTCTATGATAATTTATGTTGCTTGTGTTTAGTATGTATTGTTGTAATTATGTAATGATCATTAGTCAGTTTCGAGTCTCAACACGAGTTGTACGCTATCATTATTGCTTCTTACTGTATACAGCTACTCGTAAGTTACAGCTAACCCTTAACATGTAACAATACCAGGGGGGGGATTTAAAAAATTGTTGTAGACATTAAAAAGACATAATTAAAATACCCCATTATTAAAATATTTTTATGAGCTTATTCAAGGGGGGGGGGGCTTCTTGACAGTTTTTAGTTCAAAGGGTCGGGGCTTAGTTGATGGGGGAGCTTTTTCAAGGGGGGACAACTAGAGGATTTACTTTATACCATATTTTGCATTTTGTGCAGCTACAGCTAGACGCATTTAGTCCTGAACAGTCAAGTTTTGATGTTCTGAAATGATTGCAAAGTGGACCAATTTGTCTATAGAAATTACAAGGTGAGCAACTTTATTGATGTGGTAAGCAGTTTTGGCAGAACCATTCTTTTCTTGGTTTTTTTCTAATGTCCACACACTTGTAATGAAATTTCCTATTGTGCAGTTTTCCCCAGCACATGCAATCATGTTGCTATATGCTTTCTTCTTACAAACACACCACAATTCATCACTACGAGGCATTTCTTTCTGTTTTGAATAAATAGTTTTCGTGACAATTTCAGGAAGCATGTAGTTAAAGAAAAAAAACCTCAGGTGCTGAAGCCAAGTTGCTGCTGAAACAGTTATTGAGAGAAACTGTTTGAAAATGCTTTTCAATATCTGTGCAAACAACAAAATCACAGTACTTTACTTGAAGGACAAACATTTGAAATTGTATTTGATCCATGTATCAATGGTTTTGCTTTAAAGAGAGAGCACCATTAAGACAGAAAGTAGGGTCTTCATCAGCAGTATTTTGAATGGCTTTCTCCTTGTTTTTGAAAGACCATTTTATTTCCAAAATTTCTCTACTACAACAAATGGGCTCTCCTTAAATCTCTGCAGCCATATGAATTCTGCCAAGTAGTCTGGTATAAGTTTGCGATTTGTTAAACCATGCTGTGACTTGAATCTCTTTTTGCCTGTTGCTACATTGCCTCCATGTGATTTGTAGTTGTCCTGGCGACTGGGTCTACAAAATTGTAGGTGTGTTTCACTGTCCTGTGTTTGTAGCCGATGTTCCCTACTTGGTTATATGCCTGCCACATGTCTGAACATACGATGGAGGCACAACCTAAGTTTGCAAAATTGTTGGTAAGGTTACAGCATCTCTTCGAGGAACTGGAACCTGGAACCCTTTTTTGTCAACCGGATCATATCCTCTGAATATCCAGTTTTGAGGAAGAATTCTGCCGCAATTATATTTCCTCTTGGCGAACAGGCTCTCGTCAATTTCCACAATGCGGCCAGGTCCGTCAATCTGTTGTGGATTGTTAAGAAAATGCTCCATACAGACATCGCGGCAGAATTCCTTCCAGTCAACCACTGTGTGTTCGCTTTTGATTTTAAGTTGCTTGAGAACCTGCTTCTGCGACAGGCCCCTTGTTCGTCCACAGTCTAAACTCCAGAAATAGGTAAGCCCTATTATTTGCCGCAAATGCAACTTCGAACCTTCAAAGAAACTCCCCTTGCATATGTTAAACCTTCTTCGACATTGTGGGCATCGCCATGTTACCCCATCCTATTGAAGGCACCAACATGACAGCGCTCACACAACATCATTCGTGCAAGCAGCCCATTCTGCCGACACCAGGCAATTGTAGCAGGAATGTTCTCTGTGAATTGTCGGAATATTCCAAATAGAGTCATTGCATTGAACTCGTCAAAATTGGGAACAAATGTTGCCATTTTGTTGATGGTATTTCTGCAGACAGTCCTCCAGAGTGACTTACTCTTCGTTGGGAATGCATTTATAGCTTGTGTGCAATAATCACACACAGTTTCTAGACACCAATAGGCTGCCAAGGCGTTATGGTTTTGCTTTAAAGAGAGAGCACTATCAAGTATCTTTCTACTAATTCTTTCTAAATCGTCAGTTGAAACACAGTTTTAGCGCTGTTTCTAATTTCTTAGCAAGTTTCACATGTTTAAGCCGTAAATATAGAAAAATCACCTTAGATACTTTCAATTGCAAAGCCTTCAACTTTGCTTCAATACCTTTGTGCAATGGCATTCCTGCTTTAAATAGCTCTCTCCACTCGAGACAAATATCAAGGGCGACAAGGACTTTGTTACATTTGAAAAATTTCTGCGACCCGGTTACCCAGGTTAGTAAGGGTTTGCTATGTAAGTTTAGGTTGGAACAAAAAAGCATTTGTACACATATAGATTGAGAATAGTTAAATGTAATGTTACGACATCAAGTGCCTTTATCCTGTTTTTAGCTAGGTAAAAGGCCACACAAGAGAAGGGGAAGGATAAAGGATATATAGGTCTTTCCATTAAAAGGCGTGAAATGACAATTCACGATTCATACATAACAAAACATAACACATAACAAAACAACTGATAAGTGGCACCACAACTTGGCAGCGTGCATCGCTTAATTTTTATGTTGATAACCAAATATGGTTTTTCATTAGTGAGAAGCACACCATTTCCATTAGCACCGTCACTCCCCAAACATTGCTTTGGTAAGGACCACCACAAAGAAAGCAACTGTTATCAGTAGGCTCAAAACAAGGTCTACCAAAACCCGTTTCAATTGGCAGATTATTGACCATATTTAATATGGGCACTGGAATCTCGTACGGCAACTCCCTCAGGATAAGTAGAGTGAGGGTGGATAAAAATGACATTGGCAATTCTTGTTCTTGAAGTGACTCAGCACTACCACTTATTTCCATCAATCCGATGGCATGTTCTTTATAATTTTTTTCTTGCAAGTGCAACAAAATGAATATGCAAGCAAACTTTGCCTTGAAAAACCTGAGAAACATAACTTTGCCTTTAAGAAACATAACTCCACTCAATATCTAATGTATGAATGGCAGTGGTACGATGCAGGGTGGCTTTTGATTCTGTAGAGAGATTTTGATGTTGAAGAGAGATTTTGATTCTGAAGAGAGATTTTGGGGTCTCAGCTGGCATATGTTCAGTTGGGCAAATTCCTTACTTGGCAAAGTGAACAAAAGCTTTATCATGCCATTGATATCCCATTAAGAAACAATTTCAATTTAGAACTGGTGAATAATTATATTCTGCCTGACTTACTTATAGAATATTCAGTTAAACTTTGAAAACCAAGTGTTAATTGATGATATAAGAGTATGGCAATGGAGATTGAATGAAATCCAAATTGTCTTATGTCTATTTGGTATTGCACCTGGTTTATATATTTTTTTGGGAAAAAGTGCTAAAGAGATGAAAAGCTGCATTTGGGCAATCTTACCTGTTTTGTTCCTCCATACTTTTTCTTTCACTGCTCAAAGGTGCATTTTAACTGTTCTTTTCCTTGAAAATGGTCTATCACGACATGAGAATAGCCCATCGAGTTGGAGGTCAAGGGAACACCTTTAACCTCATAACTTTTTGAAGATACTTTGACCACAGTTGGTAAAGAACTGTCTTGAATTGCCTCTAGTGCTTCTTGAATCTCTTTGTCTGGAGTAAACGTTTCTATTTCTTTGGGCGAGAAAGACACTGCATAAAATGGCTCAGTTGGTATTTCAAGCAAATGTGCACAAGTGAACATTGCCCCTTTGCCACTGGTAGCAAAACTACCATGCAAGGTCAAGCACTTTCGAACGAAACATATTTGTTTGTTTTCATTTCAGAAGACAAACGATCAGTTGTCGTTTGGGGTAAGCTTCACAGAACAAAGACAATCACCAGAGCTTTGCCTATATATAGTGACGCTGTTATTCTTTTTTGCAGGATGCTTGTCTGGAGAAAGGTTTTACTTTCCTCCCAGTTCGTCCTTTATTATTAGCTTTCGGCAAGACACTGTCATTGAAGGTAGCATTCAATGACTGATAACAAATAGTAGAATACCACCAATACTGGCGACAAGCGAATATATTGAGGAGCTGAGCATGCGAATATTATATAACAATGGAAAGGAGGTTAGGGAGTCGAGCAAGAGAAAGTTTTTTAAAGAATGAGGCAACCCTCTGTCCTGTATTCAGAGGGCATGCGTAATAAAATCATGCAACTTGAAATCTTTCTCTTTCTTCTTACCATTTGCTAGCCTTCCTTCAACAAAAGGGCTTGAAGATCAATTAAATGAAATAATTGAATTGATGAAATTTATGTTTACCACCTGTTTAATAATGATTCTTATATTAATTACGATTATGATTATGAAATTACATAACAAGTTGACTTATTGTCCAATTAGCGTAAAACACTGAGTAACAGCTTTCACAATATTGTTTCAGGGTGCTGTAAATATGCAAAATCAGTTAAAGGCATTACGAATTGCCTGAGATATTGTTTAAAATATTATAGCCATTTAACCATGAGGACTTGGGTCCCCATTTTATATTCACACTGTTTGTAGTTAGAACAGCAGGGTATCATGTTTCAAGTTGAGTTGTTATGTTGAGTTTTGGTGAAGTCGCAAAAAGAGAATTCTTCGCTAAAGTTTCGCTATTTAATGAGTGAACTCGCAAGGTTGGGGTATTTCCAACAATATGTCCAGATGAGCACAAGCTCTGGCCCTTTCAAACCTCTGTTATCTGGTCTCAGTTCATAAGTTTATGAACCAGGTCAGAATAACAGTGATCTGTTAGCAAACTTGAAATCTCTCATTGGCCATATTTCAGCTAATTTTGAACATATCTAACTGATTTTGCATATTGAGAGGTTTACAGACAACAGGATTTTTTTTTGGAAGATAATTAATAGAGAGTGCGGGAAAATAACCAACCCAAGCGAGGCTGGAACTCACGACCCCTGACTTTGTATGTCAAGTGCTCTACTTGTTATTTCTAGTAATATTTTTCACATACACACATGGATCTGCTTTATTTTGAACATAACCAGAGTCTTTAAAATGCTGGTCAATCACACTATTCCAGCATCTTGCAGCCTGCTTTAAACCATACAGACTCTTTTGCAATTTGCAAACATAATCTGGATTCTTTGTATCTACATAGCCTTTTGGCTGCTTTATGTAGATTTCATGTAGACATCTAAATTGCCATTCAAAAAGTTTTCACATCCATTTGATGGATGTCCATGCTCATGGCATTAGCAATGGAAAGAATTATTCGAATGGAATTTGCTCTTGTAACTGGTTCAAAAACTTTATTATAATCTACACCTTGTTGTTGGGAATATCTCTGTGCCACTAGTCTGGCTTTGAATCTGTCTACAGTACCGTCAGCTCTGTGTTTCACTTTAAACACCTATTTTGAGCCTCCAATATTTCTATTCTTAGGCAATGGAACAAGTGTTCATGTTTCATTCTTGCGCAATGATTCATACTCTGAGTCAGTTGCTTCTCCCCATTTCTCTGCATATTCACCATTCCAAGCATCTTTTATTGATCTTGGCTTGCTTCTGGAATAATGGAGAGAAAAGCATTTGCTGTGAGATTCTCTGCATCAGATAAACTATCAAGATCAATTGCTTCAGTATCTATCCATTCACCATATCCGTTTGGGTTTCTCCTTTCTCTTTCAGAACGTCTTAGTGTCTCACTATCTCCCACTGGCTCAAGATCTTGGTGATTGTGATTATCAACTTCTGCTTTATCATCTGCTTCTGGATAGATAACATGAAAGTCCCTTTTTTGTTCTAAGTGTGGACAATATCCTCCAATAATCTTATGCGATGCAACATCACTTGGCTATCGGAGGAAATATTCTCGAGGCCTTGAAGAGCTACCAAACGAGGCCAACCCTGTAATGCTCAGTGGAAGATAAGTGATAGATATCTTTTTTGTGCTTAAAGATAAATTTTTCGTACATTATAGTATTGCTACCGTGATGGGCTACTTCAATTCCACATCAAGAACTTCACTTCTGAAAGTTATTACGTAGACTATTGTAGTCAATATATGAGCAATTCTTTATGAAAACTTCTGATCTTTATGAAAATGCGGGCCAGTTCTATTCTTTACTCTGTCAGATTCTGAAGCTTTCTCATTTTAAATAATTCTATTTGCTGGCGATAATAAGAAGAGTGCAAAATTTATTCTTTCATTTCTAATTCAAGATTCCTATCTTTGGTTTTGTATCATTACTAGCTTCAGCCAACGAGTTTGTATCAAGAAGAGGAAAACCAGGATGTTACTAAGAAAACTTGTTTCATCAAATATTTGGAATGCGTAGAAAGAGCATCACTAAATACACTTCTAAACCACGAACATCCAAACATTTTACACGTGCTAGAAGCTTGTGAAGAGCTATTCAAGGCTGTGAGCAATTTCCAAGGGAGCTATGTACCTTCTTCAGGTGCGGTTTGTTCTTATATACCACGGACAGCTTCCTTCAATCATTTGGCAGCACGTTTATCCTCTGGGCTGATAATAAGGAAAGACCTAGAGGCCCTATCCGAGCTTCAGATTTGTGCCCCCATTGTTTATGGAGTTATAAAATGTCTTCCTGCTGCTTCTTTGCCACAGCCGTGGATCACGTTGCTTGAAGAACTAATTGTGAAGCCAAGGTATGTCACAGATTTCCAGCCTCATGACACCTCAACATCGAACAGTTTCTTATCCAACAGTTTGAGCTTCTTTCCTTCGTGGCCACAGCTATCCGACCGTGGCTCCTACACAATGGATAAAACGAAGAGCGACACCAGGGAGGAATGTGCTAAAACATATCGAGGTCATCCAAATTTGTTGCCTGGTATATTCACAGTTTACTGTCAACACGGTATGCTCTTTTGATTAATGTTCTTTGCTTTAGAAAAAATATGTCATTAAATTGTAGCATATATATCTGAGGTGCCCATTTGGAGTTAACTTATCAGTGCAGTTGCTCTTCAGAGAAAATTGTATTGTTGTCTTGAACTTTCCACCAAACATATAGCATGGTTTCCGTTTGTTATGAAATAGTTAGTCGTCATCCAAAAGATTCAAGGAAATCTCATGAGTTATTAACAAACCTGACATATAGTCTTCAGTGTTGTCATATAGTCAACATTCAGAAATCTAAGGGTTTACTTTGTACGGTTGAGATTTTACAAAAAACTATGAAACAAAGAAACTAGAACAAGTCACAATTATCAATTAGATAGTCAACCACACCAGAAAAACGTTGCTTCAGAAAGGATGATTCTGTCAACAGCTTCCGTGATTAAAAAATAGTGAACTTTCTATGAACTCGTTCCGTATGACCTCTCGTTTGGCAACTTTTGCTCTTTCTTTCCGAAATTTTGTTTTAGGAACACCTTTTTTATCTATTCAGAAATCTGCTACGGTTTTGAAATAATGCAATGCCAATGTCCCATTCACAATTATGCAAACTAAATTGCCTGAAGGTATTTATACAGGATTTATCACATCAAGCTATTGTCATAATAAGTGATTTGATCTTGTTCTAGTAATACGTGCTGTTATCTTGAAGATTGTTTCAGATTGAAGGATTGTTCTGAAATGACTCCACTTTTTGAATGGCTCCACTTTTTGAATGCCTCCACATTTTCAGCATCGTTTCGGAGTTTGGTATCGAATGACAACGTTCTCGAAACTAGCAATGGAAACACAAAATCCATCTTGGGAAAACATCTGGTAACAATGTGTCCAAATGTCCAAATGTGTAAACGCAGCAAATAACAGGATCTTTTCCAAACTGAATTATTTTTGTTTGGAATCAACGAAGATTTTCTCCTGTAATCAGAGTCATCGTTTCTTTTTGATCGTGTCGATTTGATTTTCTTTGTATATTTTAATTTTTTTTTTAAATTTTAATACCGAAAGCAGTGTAAAAATTGATATGTTTAAAAGCGTTTTTCATCATGTCTTTCATCGCTTATTGTTTCCTCTTACAAGTAATTTGTTGGCCTTCTCGTTGGCCTATTTATTTCTTTTACAGCCCCTGAAGCAATAATATATGATAACTGTTGCCATCTGCATCATTACTGCTTAAACAGAGACCCTGGCTTCTTTAAACAATGCAACTTTTTAGTAGACAGATTCCACTGGAAGAATCATAAAGGTTTGTAAATTGTTGTTGTTGTCGAAGCAGTTGCAAATAACTGTGCCCCCTGTGATAAATATACGGATGAAAGATATACAACAATCTTTGTTCTACGTTTTTATCTACCTTATGGTCTTTTTTCTTGCGTCGAACAGTGATACCACATCTTTTTATTGATCATTAATTTGAATAAAAATGAAAATCAGATTAAAGATAATTTTTCAAATGGAAATGAGTGTAAACAAAAGAGCTCTCATTTCAGTACAACATACACTCGAATATAATGAAGAATTATTGCAAGACAGTACTTTATGATTGGAAGCTAGCTCAAATGTATAAAGCCAGTGATAGTTACAATATGAAAAGATTGTCGAAATAGAAGGATTTGAATTGTCAACGATAGGCTAGAAAAGCAATATATTTGATAGCATTTACATTTATTTTAAGCTTTGTCCAATTGGTAGGAGGACAGAGCTGTCCCTGCAATCCCAATGCGTCAAGGGCCATTTGAATTAAAGGTATATTTCTTATATTTAGCTTGTGCTGAAAGCTACAATGCTTCTACTCAACCAGCATATGACCGAATCAACACCCAAATCAACGAGCAGAGAAATGCAACACTGAAGACGCTCAAGAGTCAAGTGTCGTACATGAATGAAGAGAATTTTCTCAGCTACATCAAGCTGCTTCTTTTTTACTGCAATTACACACTTAAACAAGAAAAAGGATTCTGAAGCTTCAAACATTCACCCTTTTCTTACTTTAACGCTTAACTTGTTTGACACCCTATTCATTTGCCATGATTAATTCATTTGATCATATTTTATCGTCATATATAAAAATTCTAACCTTTTCTGTGTTTTTTCAAAGGTGTGAGCCCTTACATGGAAAACTTTTCTTATAAAAAGCAACATAAGATAAATTATTCTACAAATAAATAAGACGATATCAAGAGAAAAGTTAATCTTTGTCTATTTTGAGAGAGAAATTAACCAACCTTTTTGTTAAAATTGTCAATGTTTATCAAAACATTAGGACTTAGCAAAAAAGACACTGATTATGTATGTGCCCTATTACAGTTTATCGTTTCAAAAAGCCTTTAATTGGAATATGTTGAATTTACGATGTTGATGGAATTGTTTCAATGATCAGTGACGATAAAAGAACATTTTTGCGTATTTTTTCTATAAATGTGTCTTAACATTGGCGCTTAGCATGACATAATTTGGACAGCTATGCGCCATTCCGATTATTATTGGTACAAGAACAATTTGTAGACAAAATTTTGATCTCCAGACACAAGGAGATGATTGCAATTATGAATAACGACAAGATGACCATTTGGGATAACCAATATAATATTATGTGATGAATCATGTTTGACAATATAAAAGCTATTACACCCGTGTTCAGGGAAATTTTTTGCGGCACGCTCAAGCCTCTAAATCTTGAAATAGGATTTGTGTTGCGAAAAGGGTGTTCAACAACTTTGCCCCACTAAATAAAAGACAAATTATTAGGATTGAAAGTGATTGGAACTGATAGGTCATAGAGAATTAACATGGTACAAGAAGAAAGGTCTGATAATAAGACTGGAACTAATGAAAACAGTTTAGAAACTTTAAAAGCCCTTACCGATGCATCACTAACTAGGCATATTCTTTGTGACGATCGGCGCAATAAATTTTCACTCCTCTTAAAAACAGTGCCAGTCTTGGAGAGTAAAATTCTTTCTTTGCCATGTCAGTAATGAAGTTCTGTAATAATATCATATACGAATAATAAATTATCTTTTCCAAGACAGATTGTTTGCTGGCTAATATTATCTGATAATTCGTGGTGAATGAACTTTGCAACTGAAATGATATTATTCAGCTATCAGTGGTAGTGGAAGTAAATTTTATATGGCTCGGAAACTGTTGGAAACCTAAAATTTTCGTGTAATCGCGCAAGACACTACTGTAAGGCAGATATGCATAGCAAAAATCCAATAAATGCATATATAGCATACACTGATAAAACGACACATCAAAGAGACTTTTACAGAGTTCATTTAGCAACTTTATCAGATGAAGGTTATGACCCATGAAAAAAGATAGATTTGCGGGGAGAAGCCTTAAGGTAAAATAATGAAGCGCAATAAAATTTGATATTTTCTCACACCGTGCCCTTACGATGACGGCAATTGACAAACGTTACAAGCACTTCAAAATGTAGGGCTCACTGTCAGATATTTTCCAGTATAGCAATGTGGAGGGTATGGATGAAATAATTGAAATAGGTAATCAAGCCGCAATATCTTTTACCCTAGCGTATACCATAGGCTATAGAATAGATTAACCTACCTTTATGTCTGGTGAATACCTGTGTAGCAACTTCTTCATTTCATCAGTCAACTTGAGCTGGTTGATAGGTACATAATACATACTATTATTAACGTACATACGTTGGTTGATAGCTTGCAACACCCACACAAGAAATTAGAAAAAGAGAGACTTAAACTATATCTCCAAAGGATAAACTTTTTCAATATATTGAATAAGAAGAGGATGGAGTAGGTTACAATTATTTCACAAAATGGAGCAGAAAAATTGTACAATTGTCGCAGGCATTCCCTTTTTTTAAATCACCAAGCTTAAAAATTGGCATTGGTCTATCTAATTCAACTTGAAAATGACAAAGCAAATGTAAAATTGCCTACCTTGATAACGAATCAGCCTTTAAATGACAGAAGCATGACCAGTTGTCGTCACTGGCAGTTGCCATTACACACCTTACGTGATAGTCCCGCAAGCAATGCTGACAGACCATGATTTCTGAAGAGGTGGTTTCACCCAGCGAAAAAGAGCATACATTTGCATGATCGAATTGGATGCTGCAGCAAACTTCAGCTCGTTCTTCTGGTTCCATGTGTACCAAGAGAACAACATGGTTGATAGGACCATTAAGGCTTGACGGAACCCACAGCAATCGACATATGTCTTCGAGATCTTCAGATCCAAATTGCCAATTCAAAGCACATTTGACGAAAAGGAATGTATCCTTATTCCAAAAGCACCAGATATCATCATCATATGAAGTATAGCTAGCAAGGAAAATGCCTTATGAGAAATTTCTGTTCATAGGATCTTAAAAGGATTTTACGTGTAGCAATAGCTCATCTAGAATGAATTTAATTAGGATTGAAATAAAAATAAAAATAGGAGCACAATTGAAAATATATTCAACTGAAACAGCAGAATCATCATGCACAAAGAACTTGAATTTTCAAAGTTTAACACTTTTACCAAGTTAAATGATTTTACCAAGTATCTAACAAAATATGTGCAACTTTGAAAAATTTAGCAAGAAAACATTACTAGGTTTTTGAAGTAAGAGAAACAAATCGAGTTTTGTCGGCTAGCTTAATTAACCACCCTTCCAATACAGTTGAAGTATTTCATTAGGATTAAGATCATGTTGCAAAGGAAAAGGATCGTTAAGTAGTGTTTCCTGTGTCCCCAAAATTATCATTAAATAGTTTATTCTGTTTAAGAAGACTGATTGATACGTTGCACAAACCTCACAAAATCTTGAAAAAACCCTTGGTTAAATCAGCTTGCTAGCTCAACAACAAATTCAATAAGGTTCAGTGAAATCTGATTAACAATGATTATCTCTCAGGATGTTGAGGAAACTAGGCGAGCAATTTATTGTAATTTATAATAGAAATTCAACGAAAGGTCATCTGAAATATTTTGGTATTTCGAGGCAACGCCATCTGTCGTTAAATGAAATGCCAGGTTTCTCTTTTCCATGTCAACTGCGTTAATCTTGTAGGAAAAACATATATAAACATTTGGAGCATACAAACAATACACAGAAGGATCCCTATATTACACAATGGGAAAGGTCCGCCACAAAAAACCTAAGACCACAACACCACATTCTTCAGTTATGTTTTCAAGCGTTAATAATGCCAATGACACATAGCTAGCGAGTGAGAGATTGAATCAGGAATCACTGGCGAATTTCTAAAGGAGATTTATTTGAAGTCTTCTTTAAAAGGATTCTTTAAAAGATCCTAGGTAATCCTGATGTAGATCCTATATTGTAGTACGTACTTGTTCAACAATGGTATCCATGGAAAGTAAACCAAAATTCAAAGTGCGAAGTTTCACCCAGCTCCAATTCCTCTCGGTACTGTAAATGTGCATAGAGGCCGCTCGAAAAATACAGTTTCCATCGCCCTTAACATTTACAGGCTCAAAACCATGTTGCCTAATGTCAGTGGGTACGAGATGACGGGACCTGAAAATTGAACACAAATCGTTCATTACTTATACTGACAGTGTAAATCAGAAGCTTGAACATTATTTCTAGACCTGTGTTTTCTGCAGACTCTATAGGCCATTACTGGTATTTGAACTTTGTCTGCTATTTCACAAGCATCTTCAAAATGTTGTCTGTGATTTGTTTCAATTTCGCATCTGCCTCTTTGCAAAGAAAAAATAGTTGTCTTCACTATTTGAAACCCTTTCAAGATTTTAACCTCAACAATCTCATGTTGCACAGTAGGTAACTATAACCAAGGTCGGTCCGTACAGTTTTTGGAGTATTAAAAAAGTCAGAATTGACTGGCAATAGCCAAAACAGATCCATCAGCTACACAAGATATCCAGGCTCTATCTCTGTTTTAGCTCATCATAATGCTAACATTCTTGTCTTAAAAGCAGAACCAATACACAAGTTTACATTATGGTATGCACACTATGTCACACTTTGTAATACACAGGCCTGTATGAGAGGGACCATATGTATAAAAAGCCGAAGGATTCTATTGAAGAATTCAAGCAGAAGCTTCAGAATACTTGTCAGCTATGTTTCTAGACGCATCATAATATTGACCAATGCAGTTGTGAATATCTAGATCAAATTTATTGGCCAAGCAAACAAGTATCAAGTATATTTGATGTGATTTAAATCTAGTCGGAAAAGGCCACTGTTCTTAGACATGTAAAAGCTAACATTTTATGATTTTTATTCTTGAGAAGCAAATCTTATGTTCCATTCAGTATTTTCTACTGCTTGGAAAATCATTCTAGCCAAATATTTGAAGCCCCTCACACTGGTGATAGTCTCGAACCAAAACTGAAAGAGCACGATAGTAAGATGTAAATAAAGGAACATTTTTTATACTGCTACTTTGTTTTACATTTCAGTTGCTGAATATATTAACTATCGTGTACATAAACTTTCCAAAGCAAAGCAAAACATCAAATCGACAGCAGATGTCAGAATCTAATCAATCCACCAAAATTTTATGGTGAAACCTGCAAAGATGTAGAAAAGTGGATAAATGCGTTTGAAAGAGCAGTAAGAGCCAACGAGTGTAGACAGAAAAGACAAGTAGATGTGCTACCTGTTTTTACAGGAAAGAGATGCTGACTTTTGGGATTAGCTTCCAAAAGAAGTTCAGTATGACATTGAATTGCTCATAGAAACCCTGCAAAACCATTACTTACCAAAGGAAGCAAGAAGACGTTTCTATCCAGACCTTTTTTCAAGAAAACAAGAAGAACAAGACTCAGCGAACAATTTTGGACAAGATTTCCAACAATTGATTCAATAACCCTATGCAGACATGCCCGCTCAATACCAAGACACCTTTATGTGAGAGCATAAATCGTCGACCCTTGTGTTGATTGCCGACCCTAATCGGTTGGAGGATGCCCATTCAACAGCAAGAGAGGGAGAAATTCACCACCAGATAGTAAGTTTCTTTTAACCATGGGTGAAACCGGACAAAAAGGAAAGCATTAAAGTCCTTGTTGGGTCAGTCCAAAGTGCAAAAAATGACATGGCAAAATGCATGGATTGCTTGGAGGAATCGATGTCCTCTAACACACCATACAAGAAGGAGGAACCAGATGAGCAGAGATTTGCCAGAAAAAGCCAGAACAAGAAACCATTTGAGCAGGCATTTACGTTGCATGGATAGGTGACCAATATGCGGTTTCTGCATGAAAGTAGGACACTCGGAAAAAGCATGTTTAAAAAAACATGGATGCCAGAAACAAAAAAACTTGAGGTATGTGGTAGCTAAAAAGGAAAAAAATCCTCAGAACAGTTTTAGTGTAAATTTCTTTTCTAATGAATCATGGCAGTGTAAAACTTCTAACATAAAAATTTGAAAATGGCTTTGAAAAAAGCAAACATTTTATGACCTTTTAGTATGTTGTAAAATGTTTGCTTTTTTCAAAGCCATTTTCAAATTCTGTACCGCAAAAAAATTGTTAACATAAAAATTGAAAGTTACGACACAGCAATTGTGTTAGGTTTGGAAGCAGGTATCAGGTATATCCATCATAAGTAGTGATTTGTTGATTTGTTTTGTGACATTGTAGCCAAGTGTGTCACGAGAGAAGAATTGCAAATTCTAGGTTGTACAACAATAAATCTGGTTGTAGAAGATAGTTATTGGTTGGTTAAGTGTTACGTTGTAAGTAACTTTAAGTACTCTTTCTTACTTGGCACTGACTTTTTAAGCAAGTCAAGCGCATAGACTTGGGTAACTTATAAGCCTGCATTGGTCCCACTAGGATACCTATCAGTGCTGTTAGGAAACGCCAGCAGGTATGGGTCAACCTCTTGCAATGGTTAGACACCCCAATGCGTAGTAAAGCCATTTTAAAGGGAAGTATCGAAAGGTTGCAAGGTACAGTTGTATTTGAGCCAAAATATGATTTATTATGTAAGAATGAATCTGTCATTTACCCTGCAAGAACTATTGCTTCTGTAGAGAACGAAACCATCCTTGTTAAATTTGTAAACACTAATAATTTTTCAGTCAAAGTTTTTTCAGACCCTTCAGTCAAAGCATAGAAAGTGCTGAAATTGTTGATGGAAAGATCAATTTAGTGCAAAAAGTCTGTGACTCTTTTGATTATGACTTCAAGTGGCTAAATGATATTGGCATGTCTGATTCTACATTACTTGGTATAAAAGAACTCGTTTAATTTCACTTCTGATGGAATATGAAGGCGTTTTTGTTACCAAGGATATAGATTTAGGCAAGGCTGATAGGTTTTTGCACAGAATAGATACAGGGAATACCCACCTATAAGACAAAGGCCATAGCCAACAAGACATGATGGATAAGCACATAATAGCATGCTGCAGAATGGTATCATTTAACTGTCTGATAGCCCATGGTCACAACCTTTAGTGATTTTGTGTTGATTTTAGAAAATTAAACTCGGGATCAAATAGCAAATTTTTCCTAGGATAGACAAAATTCCTGGGAGATTCGTGCTTTTTTACTTCTCTAGATTTAGCTTCTTGGTACTATCAAGTCCCTATGGACCCCCAAGATATGGAGAAGATTGTCTTCTGTGCTCGTGCAGGAAATTTTGTATTCAAAGTAATGCCAATGGGTTTAGTTAATGCGAGTTTCACTTTTCAGAGAATGATGCAATTAGTGCTAAGTTGGTTACAATGGGATTACTTCATCGTTTTTCCTAAGTCATTTATCTTGAAAACCTGCGTTTAGTATTTGGTTTGCCAACTGAGGGATGCGAACTAAAACCAATAAAGTGTCATTTTTCCAAACCAAAGGTTCTCTACTAAAGGCACACTAAAGGCACATCGTAGGAAAGGATGGTATAGAACCTTACTCTGAGAAAGTTGCTGTAATACGTAACTAACTAATTCCGACAAATTGTTTCATAGTAAGAAGTTTCATAGGACTTGTTTAATATTATCATATATTTATCAAAGGTTTTGCTAATATAGCTACCTCAATAAATGCATTGCTTTAAAAAGGTGTAATATTCTATTGGAATGAACAAGGTCATATTGCATTTAGAATTTTAGGAAACGCTTTGCTGTCAGCATGGATTCTATCAAATCCAATGATAGTTATGCAATCATATTAAGAATAACGATAGTTATGTATCTACTGTAGATGTTCAAGGGTTACAATGGACCGAGTGAAAGATATGCAAGAACAAGACCTGTCTTTGTGTAAACTTCATAACTACTTTAATAAGGACAACATACCTGTTGAATAAGGAAGCACATAAGTTTATGGCAACTAGTGAAGATCGTTTTATGGGGAATGAAATTTTATATCATGTTGACAAAAGTAACGCTAGGTCCAAGGAAACAGTAAGGAAGCAATTGGTAATTCAACAGTCACTAAGTGATGAAGTTATTTTACCATGGCATGAAGAAGTTACGTCAGGTCTTTCAGGTTTTGAAAAGATCTATCTAGGGATCTTACAAGGCTACCTTTAAAACACAGAATCCAGAATATGGAGTCCAGAATACGGAATATGGAATCAGGAAACTATCTATCACACTATCATTTATAGATATTTATAGACAGGGTATGCAGTTGTGTGATTACATGGATCCCACTCAGAATGTTAGAAGAACTCGTACTCAACTTGAACCAAAGTGGCCAGATCTCAGAAAGCTGAACGACAAAGAAACTGTCTACCAACAAAAGCAGCAAGATTACTTCAATACACAACATCGTGCAAAACCGTGTATAATTCGTAAACAACCAGTGTATAAAAGGGGGCTCAGTTGAGCTTATGACTTTCTAGTCTCAGTCAGAAATCTTGGTGAGCACTGTATTGACTTCTCTGAAACACACAACAGGCACACAAAGCGAAAGACCAAGAATCGTGAAAACATTGTTGTTCATCTGGAGTAGATGACCTCTCCAGCATAGAAAAAGCTGTCAAGATCGTGAATACATTGTTTTTCATCTGGAGTAGATAACCGATGTTGACTTCTCCAGCATAGAAAAACCACAATTTTACTTCCAAAAATTGACACTCGCTTCTCCACATACGATCAGTTCTGGCTAGACCCAAAACTTTGGGACAATAGCAACAAGATGTATGGCAATGCAGAAATAAACAGGTTGTGTGTCGAATTTGATTCCCTCATGACGGCAGCTGGCTTCGAAAAATCTAAAATTTTTTACGAGTGGAGCTCTCTCAAAGCTCTACAACGATCCTTGTATTTCAAGATGGAGTGCTGCAAATTTAGAAAAAGATACGCAGTTTCCGACGCGAAGAGTTCGCCAATATGGCATTATTGGTAGAATTAGCCTTGTGCATGTCAGGATCTAATTCCTCAGTGGAGAGGTCTTTCAACATTATTTCTCTAGTACTTTCTGCCCGCCGCCTTGGAGTGTCATATGACATAATGGAAAAAGTGCATGATTATAGCATCCAATGACAAAAATTGGTCAAGAGAGGTAAGGAAATGGTTATCAATTGTGCGGTGGATGCATACATGCAAAAAAAGAAGAACAGCTGTTTTCACACACAGATGCCGAAAATATTGCATCTACAAATGCACTGGCTCAATGTTCTGCAATGGAAGAAAATTCCGGCAGTGATTAAAGCCACTCTGACTTCAACATTGAATCAGAATCTTCTTGTTCGGACAGCGAAGAAAATGATGGTTCAATGGAATAGAATTTTTACTACATACACAAAATTTTTTATAAGAAAGTGCTTTGTAAGAACCAGTAGAAGGCCAACAATATTTAGAAACTTCCACTGGCAAAAATAAAAAACGTGTAATTAACAATTTATTTCGTTCTAACATTAGTCAACAGATTAACTTTCTTTAGTAGAAGCAGACAAGAAGGGTTTATAAACTGCAGGATTACATATTATTAACCTACCTTATTGTTGATGTTGTTCTTTTCAATATATTGGTTTTGTCGTCAATAAAGCTTTTTTAATAAAAATTGGACTAGCCTTGTGATATGTTTTCTTACAATAAAGTTATGTAGTCTAGTCTATATACAGCTGAATGTACTATTTAGTACTTTGGTGCAGTAGCACACCAGCCTTAGCACCACAAGGAGTGCAGTTCATTGCACCCCTATCATTTTTCCCAAGCATGGCCTGAAATTAATCAAGAAACAATAGCTCTTTCACGAAATCCGAAAAGTCATTCTCATACGAAACATATCCCATTGAGTTTCATAACAGCAGGAAAGTTACAGAAAAGAAAGAGATGGACCTTGTTTATTGTCGACTGAAGAGATGATTGCTGACATAATGACTAAAGGATTACCAAAACCAAGATATGAAGAACTTTGTTCGCAGATAGGATTGAAATTGCTTCATTAGCTTACCTATTACCTACTTCAATACAGTATAACATTTGTGACGTGTTGAAAATATATGATTATCATTATGATGACTCTTGTTATATTAAGTGATTGACATTTCAATCAGTTATTGCTATAACTTCCAGACACTTCACGCTGAGAACACGTTTTGTTGAACTCTAAATTTTTGATTACTTGTAGTTCGGATTTAACCGGATTTGCTTTCAAAAAATATGAAAGTTCTGTTCGGTTTATAGTATGATAGTTTATAATTTTTCAACAAAAACCCAGTCTTCAAGCATTTTTAATGGATTCAAATGCATCCTTTTTGGCCCTTTACGAGTCCAGTACAGTAGCTACCTCAGCGGGGCCCTGGAGCTTTTGAAGTATAGATACTTCTTTTATTATAAAACAGGCCCAACGAGAGTGGGTAAGAGGAGGAATTGACCCTGGGCTCGTTAAGAAAGAAGGATCCGCTTGTAATTGAAGGGCCCTGGTCAACCAGTATGCATTGCGCATCGTAACAATCGCAAAACACCCCTTGAAAAAAAAACACGACCTGGAGCAAACTTTTTGTTCGCATCAGATTTTGTCTAGGAGAAATAGACGAGAAAGGATGAATGTGTCAGGAGAAGTTGAATTAGTTTTTGATGAACAACTCAGGTAATTCAATTTTGATGGTTTTATCATGACAATTATAGAAACGCTGCTAAAATTCCAATGGCGGCCTAAGTTTTTTTCGTACACGCATTTTGTACATTCTCTTCATACTAAATTTCAGCGAGAAACATGAATCTGCAGCACAACATGCCCCTGTAAAGATAGGGGGAATAAATGCTGCAAGTGGTGTCTTTGTCAGTGGCGTAGCGTGACTTTTTCAACTGGGTATTCTCTATTAATCAAAAGGGTGGGGCGGGGTGTGGCTCGATGCGGCTTGATGAAAATAGGGGGATAATAGGAAGATTAAAAGGACTAGCTATTGACATTTTATCTAATTTTCTTTTTGGTTCGGTTGGCAAGTACTGCACTGTCAGGGCATTGCTATGATAAAAACGATACTTTGCTAAAGGACTCTTCAAATATACTCTTCGAACTCATTCATTGCATCATATTACTATTAACCATTTCATCAAAAGTAATTCAAATCAAAACATATCATTGAAAGCCAGTAAAATTTTACTGGTCGAAATATGTCCCAATAGTTGTTGTTAAATCGTCTAACATTTGCACTGATGTAAAGAGGAAGTAACTGTAAACACCTACTCTTAATACCTTTTAATACAAAAGGGCTTTCGAAAGTTTCAAAATTATTCTCATAGGGCATTACATGAGTTATAAATGATTTTGTGCTATGCAGTATAGACTTTTTCTTCATGGTCTAATCGTGATATTTTCAATACAAGTTAATATTTGAAAGAATCGAAGGTAATGAGATGAGACTGCACAATAATGCAAATAAATGCGCTCGAATAATGCAAACAAAATAGGCCAACAATATAACTGAATACACCAGGCAACTATAAGGATATTATCCAGGCCTATCTGCATTCACTTTAATTCTATCACATAATACAAACAGAAACATCCCTGATTGGCAAGCAATAACAAATTGGCATTTCAAGAGGGAACAGATCTGAATCAGTGTAGTATTATGTAGCAGCCTACCTTTCCTTTCCACTTTGCTGTTGGTAGATTAAGATTAGGGGTCAAATGAGAGAATGATTATGAAACAGTAATACAGACATTGCAATAGTTTTTTTAATTAAGTCATGTTTACTGTTTTCGATGCAGCTCCATCACTCCAACCGCTCCGACGTCCATTAACTGTTTATATCGATCTCATAACGAGACTATTTTGAACCAACTTTGAGGCTGTAAGCTGCATATTTCACAGCGTACAGAACCATTGTTTTAGCTGATTATCGGCAAATATTATTCATGGAAAGGAGCATTTTGATTGGTTAAAGTACCGTCTAGGGTATTCACTGTGTATTCATGACCGATCTCCATACAACATGAAGTAGCTCAATCTTCAAAATTAGCTTCAAAGATCCCCCAGCTTCTCTATGCTTCGCAGCGTTATTGTTTCCATGAATTTCGTGATATTTTGTACTTGTACAAAATGTAGAATATTGAAGGTAACAAATTCAACCAGAATCAATAGCCCCAAAACATTTTTTACTTATTACAATTATACGTCGTATTAATATATTTTCTGAGAAATCTCAGGGTATTCACTGAATACCTTGAATACCCGGACGCTACGCCACTGGTCTTTGTGGGAAGAAGAAACTGGAAACAAGTTTGTTACCTGTCCTTGATACGGCTAGTGGTTTGAACAAATGAAGGTTGTGATCTATGGCTGCCAGAGCAATCATTGCAATAAAATAAATATACTTGAATGCAACTCTTTTAGGGGCATACTTTATGAGCATGCTGGTAGTGTTTTCTACATTGCCTGTATGTCTGAATCTGACATATTATTTGAGGTTGGCGAGGAATTTTTTGTCAAAAACACCTGACCTAAGTGCTTTAGCTGCTTTTGATTCTTTGCACATAAAGGACTTTGGTTCTTTTTCTACTATAGGCCCATGCATGCACTTGGAAGATAATCATGTGTGTGCTCCACAGACATGATGCACTGTGCCAAGCCAGCAGTCTCAAAGTTTTTAACATCGCCATTTACTACTTGACATGAGTACCAAAAATGGTTAACAATGCTTGGTATCCATTCTTTCAACCCTTCACAGTCTTTCCCCTTTGGAGCTTTGTGCAGCTGTTTAGATAAACTTTTAGCCTTATACCAGACATCAGGCTAAAAGTGCAAAGTTCAACAAATTACAGTTTTCCATATGACTATAAAAGAATAAACGATTTAAAAAATGCTAGAATACATGGATTCCAAACCGACAATTTTAGAAATAAAGAGTAAAAAGATGTTACCAGTACCATAAAGTCTCAAAATTAGAGGCAGCATTTAGGGTGGGGCTCCTGAGACTTTGGGGGCTCAACCTTAATGTTGAAATTAAAAAACTCTGAAGTACAAGCACCTTATCAACTACAGCAATTAAAAAGCTTAAAGAAATTAAAATTTTTAGTTAACTGTAATGTGTGTAGCTACCCTTATTTTCATTTGAAACTTGATCAAATATGTCAGGATTGTCGTTCTGTATAACAGAATTAGTAATCTTTGTTGGTATAGCTGGAAGTGAAGATTCTTAACTTTCTTTACCAATAAAAATAGTTTAGAATTTTAAGAAAAAGTTTCCACTATTTACTTCCTTAATATCCTGCTGGAATTCGTCACTAGCATTTATGACTTTTAGAGGGGTATGACTTTTTGCAGATCAATTTTCATAGTCACCTTTATTAAGCAAGAACAAAATTGGTAGTCTCACGAAAATCAGAAAATATAATGAGGTTTAACTTCTTTAATGGAAGTGTCCATCAAAGTTCATCACACTGTTCATTGTTTATGGTGTCCACCCGAACTCAACATATAAGCAGAGGAGATTTGTAGGCTTCAGAAAATTAATAAACTCTTGTGGTACATAGAAACATAGCTGATAAAACATGGGATATCTTTGTTGAATGCATCTTGCAAACAGGTTGAGTTAAAATGGACATTTTGAGCATTTGGCGGTTAAACCAGATCAATATCCATATCCATATCCATATTCATATTCAGGGTGAATTCATATCCATATCCATAGCATCGAGAAACAGTTGTACCAGGAAGCTATTTCAAAGTAAACAGCTTCTCCTTCATGAAAAGCGACTGGGGCAACTGCAACAATGGTGGCAGCGGTTGCTGCTTAAAGAATAGAAATGCAAATGTTTTATCTGCTACTGTTGAGTACATTATATACAGGTGTATAACCTAAGAGGTGTTTTCTGGCCTAGAATGAGCCAAAAAAGTAATTTTCCCTTTATTAACATTGATGTTTTAAATTTTTTATGCAAAGCTAACTTTCTTCTTTGCAATGGTCTGTGTAATTTTTATTTCCCAAGCATTTACTGACACTGAGTTTTTGAACCGGTGGCTTATTGAAATAACAACTTAATATTTAGAGGCACTTCGGAGCCAATAGGCTGCCTTCCTGCTATTGTGTCTACTCCCAGTAAAGATATAGAATTCTCAGTTGGGGTCCATATCCTATCTTTTTCAGCGTATCAAACTGCCCTTATTTGTAGAGTTTCATGCTGTAGGAACAAAGTCAGCTGGGATACGATACCACGGTCTAAAAAGGTCTGCAGCAAAGTACCCCAGTTTAAAAATATAAAAAGGGGGCAATTTTCAGCTAGTATCAGCTATTAAAAAGAGTTCTCTATCCTATCTTTTGTACTGTATCAAACTGCCCCCTATTACAAAGTTTTGTGCTATTGTACCTACTTACAGAAGATCTATTGTAATAGCGCCTTTAGGGGCTTGGGGCAAAGTATCCCAGTCTAAAAATAGCCGAAGCGGGCGATTTTCAGTTGGGGTCCATATCCTATCTTTTTCAGCGTATCAAACTGTCCCCTCTTGCAAAGTTTCATGCTAGTATCACAATTTGCACAATTCGACCTAAAAAGTGACTTAACAGCCCTGACTAAAATAACAACCGACACTTTGCTTGCAATTGAAAACCGCTGACACAGTAATGGTTTGCTGCAGATTTTCTTCATCTTCAGTAATTTAGAGGAGATCTACAGAGGAGATGAAAATCTTTTTTGAAAGTTTGCATCCTCAGTGTGGTATGTCTTTGGGGGGTTCCCAAGGCCTGCCTGTATCCTTATACTATTTAACATCAACTGTTTCATATCTGCAACCTGCAAAAAGTAAACATCAGTCGTTGCTAGCACGAAAATTATTTATTAGTGTAATCCAGGTTCTCCATTATTGTGCTGCTTGCCTATTGAGATTGTTACCTATGGAAACCTAAGGTGAAAACAAGCAAACCAAGTTGCATGCTTGAACAGCAATCTGGCTATACAAAACATATGTGCTTCTTATGTATGTGGGACTATTGTGATAAAGTCAACCATTTGGTAAAAAAGGATGGAGAACCTCAAGAAACGCTCAGAGCTGGAGACAAAAATATAATAAACAAACCCCTTGTATCTAGAGACAGGATAATACTCCCTCCTCTACATAAAAAGTTGGGACTGATCAAACAGTTATTGAAAGCTCTGGACGAAGATGGGCAGGGCTTCATATAATATTGCAAATCATATACTGGACTGAGTCTTGAGAAACTTAAAGAAGGGATCTTTGATGGACCTGAAAATCCGAAAACTAATGAAAGATGACAAGTTTCTATTTTCAATGAGTCCTCTTCAAGCTGACGTGTGGCTCTGTTGGAGTCATGCAAAACTTTCTCGGTAAAAGGAGAGACAGGAAAGTGAAAAGAAGCTTTCGAAAGCTTGGGAGATCAGAATTCGTCATGTCGGGTTGGTTCCGAAAAAGTTGTCATTCGTGTTATTCTCACATTGGCAAACATTTTGAAAGAACTGGTTATTCTCAGCCAAGGTCTGATACACCAGCCCAATTCTGAAGGCTTAGATTAAACTGCAATCCCAAGCTTGAAATTGAGGGAAATGAGGTTGATGAACGAGAACCAAAGCGCCAATCTAGAGCTGCTCAGAAAGCGAGAAGTGAACATGAAGCCATGGTGGTTACAGGAGATATGGCCGGTGAGGGGGAAACATCCACGGACTTGGCTGAATATAGTAGCATGAGCAGCAGTGTTGATGTAACAATGCAATAATCCACTGAAGAATCTGCTTGCAATCTGGATCAGAACCTTGCCGGAGTAAAGGGTGTTTTACAAGAAGCCATGGCAGAAATTAAGGAACTCCAGGGCAAAGTTTTTTGTTATGAAAAATTGAATAATAAAGATGTACAGAATTATACCACATTAACTAAGATTGCTTTTGAAGAACTGAGTCAATTTTTGGCTCATTTTAAACCTTTGAAGTATTGGTATGTATTGGATTTTATCTTTAAGTCATTCATGTCACACTCTTTGATTTGGCTAAAAAATTTGGAGTTAGCAGAACAACCATAACCAATATATTCTACACATATATTCATCTACTACATGAGATTATCTTTATAAAATTGATGCAAAATGTTCTACCCCTTGCCAAGTATCAGTCAACTATGCCCGAGTCTTTTGGTGACTTTTCAAACTGCCGTATCATTTTAGACTGTATAGAGTTCCGTTTGTCAGCCCCAAGGAAGGACCTGGAAGCAGCAAATCTTGTATATAGTAACTACAAGCATAACTTAACAGCAAAATATCTCATTGGTGTTGCTCCTAATGGGACAATAACCTTTGTGAGTGAGGGATATCCTGGAAGCACCAGTGATAAAGTTATCACCCAAGAATCTTACGATATCACCCAAGAATCTTAAAAAGAACATTTTAAGCCATTTGAAGGTAGGGGACGCCATTTGAAGGTCCGCCATTTGAAGGTAAGTCCCTACTTGTAACATGCATAGAATATCAAATTTTTAATTCTTTAACCAATTTGAAATTTCTGCACAAAATTAACTGAAGTCCAGTTTGATCAACTCAACTGAAGAATAGTTTCTTGTATTTGAATTTAAGTAAATGATGCGCAACAAAATATATTTTCCAAAATGTATTTAGCGAAAAATGCCAAATTGTTAATCCCCAAATGTAATATTTTGTTTCTAATCACTCCAAAATAAATAAAGTTGTAATGTTTTGAAAGCATTTTGAGATTTACTTTTGAGCTTTTTGTGTTTCTTAAATTTTACAGGCTGGAGATCTTATACTGGCAGACAAGGGTTTTCTTCTCCATGATATACTGCCACAAGAAGTATCTCTCAATTTGCCTGCTTTTTTAAGTGGCAAAGAAAGATTCACCAAGGCTGAAGCCATACTTTGAAGAAAAATATCAAGGTCAAGAATCCATGTGGAGAGGGCAATGGAGGATCTTCAAAATTTTAAAATATTGCAGGCTTTAGAGACCAATCAAAGACAATTTGCCAATAAAATTGTTCAAGTTTGTGTAATCCTTGTTAATCTGCAGTCAACAGCTATAAGTGGAATATTTAAGTAGTGAGACACTAATAGCATATTGCCTGTTGCCATATATGCAATTTTTTATGTACTGCGTAAGATCAAACTCTGTTTTGCCCCCCTCCATTCATTGATATATGAGCTGTTTGTCAGAGACCCTCCTCTTTTAATAAGACACTTATTTGGTCCAAAATACATCTTTTGACATTCAGTGACATAGACAATGAGAACAATGAACAATAAAACGAAGGAAAAGTAATAACAATAACCAACAGACAACAAACTGATAAATCAGAACATAACAATGAAAAATTTCATTTTTTGTGCAAATAAAATATGAACCTGCTATTAATTTATTGGTTTCAAGGTTGGTATTCAATAGAGTAGATGGGTTGATAGATCAAAAAAAATTCTGAAAACTTTTGCCCTTTGCATTATTTCAGTGCTATTAAGTAATTTCTTTTTTCTCAAAGTGAATAAAAGCTAGTCTCCTATAACCTCTTGGAACACCTCTGTTGAATATGACATATCAAAATGAAACTGTTGAAGACATAAAATTTAATCAAATTTAGTGTACTTTCAAAACTACATCAACAAAACCCAACACAACAACTTCTTTCTTTTTGAACACCCTTAACCCCCTTGTTTAAAAAAAATTAAATCATTTATATAATCAAAATGTTTCAATAATGTGAGTCAAAGATTTTCTCTTTCTGTGAATATCACTGCTTTTTATCCTTAAAACATAGAAATAGGTTATTCAGTCAAATATAACGATGGTAGAAATGTGTTTTGATAAAAGTCACTTAGCAAAGGTATATTGTTTTTCTCCCAATTCTTATCTTTTGGGACAAAAACAACATGCATGTCTTTAGTTGTCCAAACAGCAAATTGTGCCCATTTGGTCCCAAAACAGCCATTTCTTCTTGGACCTGATGCCAGTAAATTGGTCATGTCATGAGTTAAATAAAATTGTCTGAAATGTGATGGAGAAGTCATTTCCTTCTCGATCATCTCATTGATAGAAGAGTCCTTGTATTTCCAAGGGCATTTAATTTCCAGGGCTCCTGGACCATTCATTTCTTTTGAAGTAATAATTCCATCTGGGGAACAACCAAGGTATCCACATTGGAAAAGATGCAGCCCAGTTGAAGTGACTGTTTTCCTTGTTTTTTCTTCTTACTGTTTGCATGGCACCTCTTCGTGCAGTCCTCCCCACACTATGCTGTCATTACGCTAGAGTTTTGAAAAGCGATAGTGTGAGAGGTGCTTCTATTTATATTATTGAGATGGTAGAGCAAGGAAACACACTCTTTACATTTTCATATCTTGATAATCATTCAAGATTTATAACTTAACTGAACGAGGATACGAAGATAACTGAACTACGCTTTACAAAGCTTCGGATTAAATAGTACTTGTCACGTGATTATAAAAGGTCATGTGATCTGGGGAGCGTCCTACTACATCCTCCCCCTTCTTATTTAAAAAAATACAGCATACGTATTTTTTTTTACAGTTTTTTTTTTTTTGTTAACGTTAATTAAGAAAAACATACTGAAAGCGACAATATCCATGTTAACGACGTAAACGAGAAAATTTGTCTACATCCAATGAGAGAACATAGATGCCCCCGTGTGGAGCACCTTCTAAATGTAGAAACTGACATGACTTAACAAGACCACGGAGTCGCCCATGTTTAGCTAGGATTTCTCTACTAGGTGGGAACGACTCGTAAAGAAATTTACATGCTTCTGATGCTACAGCGGACTTGGAGGGTTTACACTCTAAAAACGTTCCTAATCGAAATGCCACATCGGCTAAGTCCTTATTTGGGGAAGCAGGGTGTACTGGAGTGACACTTTCCTGTGACGAGTCTACGTGCTCGACTGTAGCTAAAGGAGAAATATCAGACGGTGTTGTGTCGGGTACGACCACAATCTTTTCTACATTAACTGGATGTGACCAGTCTTGTCCTGAGGTGGCATGGCGCAAATTTAAAAGATCCTGGCGACCATGTGGATGGCCTGTGACGATGAAAGGACCATCGAAGTTGCGCAGAAAGCGAGATTTTTGGCCGCTTTTGGAGGGAGCGGACTCCTTGCGCATGTAAACGAGTTTGCCATCTGGCACGTGTAAATCGCGCGAAGCGATGTCGTACAATTCGCGTTGGCGACGGCGCAAGTCTGCTTTTATGGCGCGAAATTGTTCATGTGCTTGTTGCATTCTGGCTACAAGATGATGAGCATAATGATCAGCAGGCAAAGACTGAAGTGGAAGATCCAAAGATATGGTTTCAGGCGAGGGAGCATGGCGTCCAAAGACTAGAAAGAATGGTGTGATGTCAGATGTACCTGAAATAGGCGCAGTATTATGTGCATAAACTGCAGGCTGCAAGAAATCTTCCCAGCGATCCTGATTCTTTTCGCAAAAAATTCCGATAGCGCTGTTAAGAAATCGATGTACACGTTCTGTAGCGCCGTTCATGCGCGGACGAAAACCTGAAGTGTATACTTGACGAATAGAAAGCAAAGATGTTAACCTATGCATAACTGCATTAAGAAATTCACCACCGCGATCGCTCTGTAAAACTGATGGAAATCCTAGTTGAAGAAGTACATGATCTAACAATGCGCGTGCAGCTGTTGTTGCTGTTTTGTCCGGGACAGGTATAGCGCGAAGGAAGTTAGAAAACGGGCACACAGCTGTAAGAATCCATTTATTTCCCGATGGTGAAGTTGGGAGTTCACCTACATAGTCCACGCCCAGGGTGTTGAAGGGATGTTCAAAAAGTCTTATCTGCATAGGACCGTGTGGCTGATTAAGCGTTTTAAATTTGATGCAATCTGGGCATCGGCGGATCCAATTGCGGACATGCTTGGACATATTGCGCCAATAAAAGTCGCGGGAAAGGCAATTATAAGTTGCATCTCTACCACGATGCATTCCTATAGGACTGTTATGATATGCATATAGCAGATGGCGCTGAATGCTGGTATCTGATGGAACAAAAATGCGTAAATGATCAGGTTCAGCTATAAATTCATCTGAATAATAAAGAAGACCATCAATAACTTTAGCACGGTTGGCTACGGTCATCACCCAACGTTTAGTCTGTTTATCAAGGCTGCTGATACAATCAGGAGAACTGTTATGGACAAGAAAGAGTATAAGGGGTCCTAAGTATTTATCCTGTCGTTGTAGTTTAGCAAAATCAATCCTGTTGAGGTTCAGTGGATTGAGAAATTTTAAGTCATTGGTCCACTCTGTTGTAGATGGCTGAGCAGTAGTGACTGTAAGATACGTATGTGTATTGTTGTTGGGTTTTACGTTTGTGGAAACTTTATGGTGAGATGTAACTTGTGAATCGTTTGTAGAAAGAGCTGCATTGCAGGCCAGTGATAAGCAATTCAGGTTATCGTTGCAGTTTGTCTCTAGATATGGGATGTCAAGAGAAAGTTCTGTAAGAAAAAAATCAACTGTTTCTGCTGGAGGAATGAACAACATATCTGCAGCTACCGAGGGTAGGGGTAAAGGAGCACGACTTAAAGTATCTGGAACAACGTTACCTTTACCGGGGCGGTGTTCAATCGTGAAATCGAATTCTGCCAAAGATAAACACCAACGTGCCAACTTCGAATTTTGTGGCGCAATTGAAGAGAGAAATTTCAAGTTAGCATGGTCTGTAATGACTTTGAATTTGCTACCCATTAGATAGGGGCGAAAATGCTCTAAAGCCCATTTGACGGCAAAAAGCTCTTGATGAGCAGTAGGCCATCGAGATTCTGTAGGGGTAAATGACCTAGAGGCATAGCGAACGGGTCTAAGCTTGTCATTTTTGTGCTGAGCGAGCATAGCACCACACCCAAATTTGCTGGCATCGGTATGTACTTCAAAACTTTTGTCGAAATCAGGATGAACAAGCATAATATCAGGAGAGATAAGCGCATTTTTAAGATTTTGGAATTCTGCCTCGTGTGGAGGTGTCCATGAAAAGGAGGCTTTCTTAGACAATAATGTACGCAAATGTTGTGTTTTAGTTGACACGTTAGGAATATATTCCCGGAAATAACCAACCATTCCAAGAAAACGTTTAAGTTGTGACGCATTGCGGGGTGGCGGGAAATTTGAAATTGCCTCTGTCCCTTTTTCAGTAGGGAATCGACCCTCTGTGGTCACTTTGTGGCCTAAAATTTGGAGATCCTTAGAAAAGAACACGCATTTAGAAGGCTTGAACTGTAAGCAAAATTTATCTGCGCGTTCAAAAATCTTTTTATAATGCTCCAGGGCTTCATCATATGAGGCAGACCATGAAATACAATCGTCGATATAGATGATGAGCCACTGGTACAAATAGTCCGAAAACACTGTATTTAAGACGCGTTGGAAAGTTTGTGGCGCTGTTTTGAGGCCAAAGGGCATCTTTATAAATTCCCATAATCCCAAATGCGTGGCAAAAGCTGTTTTGTGTCTGTCCTTTGGGTTTACAGCTAATTGCCAGTATCCACTAGCTAAATCAAGCTTAGCAAAAATGTTTCCTCCACTAATTGCGTCTAAAATATTTGCGACAGACGGTATAGGATAGCCATCGCTAGATGTAACTGCATTAAGCCCGCGGTAGTCGACAACAAAGCGAGGAGGCTGTGGCTTACCCTTTTCTAGGGGCTTACGGACAAGTATACAAGGTGCCCCCCACGCAGAGTTGCTTGGACGAACAATGTTTAACTTAAGCATACGTGCAATTTCAGCCTTAATAGCGGAAAGTTCTGCGGGGCTTTTGCGATAAGGAAGGCGATAGACAGGAGGAGAATCCCCCGTAGGAATATGATGATAAACGCCCTTAATGGTAGACAGAGGTGAGTCAGGCAAATGAAAAACATGTTGGAAGTCATGCAACAAGGACTTGAATTGCGTTAAAATGCTACGCGGCACATGTGCATACGATGGCGCGTCAAGTTCTAAGGCATGTAAAAGTTTGCTAAAATATTCCTCAGAATGCGGCTGGATATCGCTTTTTCCTATTGGAGAAAATGAATTAGCCTGATGACGCTCGGTACATTCTAAATACGGCGACAGAAAAGACGAATCAAAGGCTAGATTATCCTGTGCCATTTCCTGCAAGTTAGAGGTGTGAATAGCATGACCGCCATTAACGATCTTATCAGGATCCAAGGTCGGGAGGTCATCGATATTACGGCGGGCGGCATGGGTTGCAGAAACTAATGAATACCATTGGTTTGCTACCTGAGAAGCAGTAAAGTCTGCGGCATCTTCTAACACATTAGTATCAGTGATCAATACAGGCCTAATGTTTCCGATCGAGACATTTAATGGCAAAATCGCAGACTCTT
Source organism: Rhopilema esculentum (assembly GCF_057945365.1). Lineage (NCBI taxonomy): Eukaryota > Metazoa > Cnidaria > Scyphozoa > Rhizostomeae > Rhizostomatidae > Rhopilema > Rhopilema esculentum. Next base: position 12,066,228 of record NC_142823.1, on the reverse strand, counting down.
TAGTAGAGTGAATAACAACCGTTGTTGAGTACAAAGATTCACTACTCAGTGTACTATCCTCTAAAGTTTCTGAAACGGGCGATATTGACGTCAGTAAACAAGTTGTCTGCGAACCAACATCAGAGCGAACTGGGCGACTAGGCCGACATTTTGGGTAGCTGGAAGCCAAAAAAGGGGACATGACACAAGTGCACAAATTTGTCATGCTCGGTAACCCAGAAAGGGAAATAGGACCACTAAGGGTAGTGACCCCCGGTAATATTTTATTACCCTCCAGCCAAAGGTCACCCGAAGCCGAAAATAGGGAGGAACCCACCAGCGATGTTGCAAGCAACATGCAAACAGTAACAAAATTAAAGCCCCTGTGGAGGCGAACAGGTTCACCTGGCTGTGTTGGTAGGGCAGTCAACAAACATGTAACATTAGCAGTAGAAGTAAAACTACTTGTAGGAAAATGCAAATGTGGAAATGCATGAATAGGATTAGAATCGTGACACTTGACTACGAATTCTAACCCTTTATCGGCAAAGTATACAGTTAGAGCACGAGAATTAATACGGGCATCGGTCTTGCGTAAATGATTTTGGCCAAAAAGTACCGGCCAAGATAAATTTGGCACGACAAGCATAGAAAAAGTTGCAGAACGCCCATTTTCGAATTGCAAGGGAACTTGCATTATACCTACGGCTTTAAGAGAGGCCGAGGGACTGGCAACAGAGACCTTAACGGGCTGCTCTAAGCGCGAAAACTTGAGGTCAGGGCGTGTTTCAAGAACTTTATCAGCGTGCGCTTTGCTAACTAAAGACACTGAGCAGCAAGTGTCGAGAGGCAAAGGGAGAGAAACCCCAGCTGACGAAACAGAACACCATAAAATATTACGGTTCGCAAGATCTAAATTAGAAATTGTGACACTATCTGGAGCTAAACTTATGGCAGGCATGCTATAAACATTGTCTTGCGAACCCCCTTTGGGAGGGACGGCCTCATCGTTGGGCGGTGCAACATGTTCTTTACTCGTGAGCAATAATGAGTGGATAGATTTCAATAAAGAAGTCGTATCAGAATCGACAGACGGTTCCACCTTAGCAATATGCGTATGGAGTGAGTTAGGTTCAACAGAATTATAATGCGAAATAGCCTTGGTCCTATTATGACGAACAGCTTTACAATTAAAGCGACCACATTTGGTGCACTTATGAATATAACCTTTCTTACATCTACCATTAGAAAGTTCACAAAAGGCACGGGGATATTTATTATATTGAAAGCAAAGTTCACCTGGAGGTTTTGGTGTTGCTTCTTGACGGTGTGCAGGTGCTTTTCTTGGGTAGGCAGGAACAGGCGTAACAGGTAAAGCATTGGCTGTAGAAATAGGCTCGTCAACTGCGATTGAAGTAGTTTTGGTCTCGTATCGTTTGGCAGCTTCAATCAGGGCCATTAAAGTCGGATAGTTGAAATCCCTAGCAAAAAGATCCCGCGAAATATCCTCACGTAGTTTGAGGGCAAAGGCATGAATCAACTCGATTTCATTTCCATCGGCTGTCATGTGAATACCTGGAATTAGTTTCTCCAAGGAATGTTGGGTCTCACAAAACCGGTGTGCGAAGTTGGAGACGCTTTCGTGGTGTTGTTGGCGCATGGTATAATACGTGGCCAAGAGATTGCGAATTTGCTGGTCTTTTGGAATTCCACGTTGGGAGTGAAGAACCATTAGTGCAGCATTGTAAAACTGGTAATAGTCATCAGAGGTCGGAGATGCAGGCAATCGGACAAGATGGGTGCTCTCATAATTGCAAAGAATATCGAAGGCACGGCTATCCTTTCGGCACTGTTGCTTGAGGTACGTTAGATAAAACTGCGGATTTGCACCAGAAGATCGGAGAACCTGGTTGAACTGGTCCAGAAAACGGTCAAGATCTTCAATTCCTGTATATTCAGGCAGTGTAAGGTTCGGCAGGCGAAGAGTAGCATGACCAGGAGAAGTTTGCGACTGAAGATTTATAAGGTCGGATAAATCTTTTACGGCAGAGGCAAGTGATCTCAATTCTTCGGTTCTTGACTTATTGGATGCATTTTGTTCTTTAGCAACAGCGGCCAAACCATTGATAAGTCCGAGAGTTTCTTCTTGCGACATACGGGACGGCGAGCGTGACAAAACGGGTCATCCACCAGATGTGAGAGGTGCTTCTATTTATATTATTGAGATGGTAGAGCAAGGAAACACACTCTTTACATTTTCATATCTTGATAATCATTCAAGATTTATAACTTAACTGAACGAGGATACGAAGATAACTGAACTACGCTTTACAAAGCTTCGGATTAAATAGTACTTGTCACGTGATTATAAAAGGTCATGTGATCTGGGGAGCGTCCTACTACAATAGGGGGGGGGGGGGTATAGCTTATCAGATTCCATATTTCGCTTAACTGCTCGTACAATAAAACTTTGAAATAAAACTTTGCTAGTACAGTGTTGCATTACAGCTCAAAAAACCTTAGTAAATTATAACTAAATATTTCTTTTGTATGTTTTAACATTAGTTTCATAGCTTACCACCATCTTCATATAGTTAAAAAAAATTCGTGTTCAAAAGGTAGGTTTTGATGCAGATTTCGAATCTGAGTGTTGATCAGGCTGTTGGGGGGGGGGGGGCTTTTCCAAGATAAAGAGGGTTTAATCATATGGGCAAATTCCAGTGGGGCATACAAAAATCTATAATTTATGTGTACTTTTGTTGCATTAATTTATCAAGTCCATTATTCATTTGATTTGTAGGTATGTCATATTGCAGTAAAAGAAAATATGACATTGGTTCTTCATTATGTCGACCAATGATTTATTTTAAAGGAAGCTTCCTTAGGTTTTGTGCATTGTAGTGAGTAACACAAAGGCTCTCAGGTTGCTGCAACAATCAAAGAAGCCATAGAAAAACTTGGTCTTGATCCAAAATTTAGTCGTGGGCAGGGATAGAATAGAGCCAGAAATATGACAGGTATATGTATCGAGTTGCTGCAACGGTACAGAAGAAATATCCCCATGCAATTTACTTTCACTGGAGATCCCACATATTGAACTTAGCGGCTGCCTCAGCTTGTCAGTTAACACATATTAGAAAGATGATAGGTCTAGTGAAATCAGTCAGTGATTTGTCTGTTCACCCTAGACGTTTTGAAGATAAAAAGTTTGAAAAATGGCTTAAGAACAAGCAAGACAAATACAAAAGTCACGATATTCAAAACAAAATCCTTGGCATCATGTCTCATAGCATTTTGCAAAGCTTAGCTGCTGACATTTGACTGCACTTCTTTTTGCTTATATGTATACAGAAATCTCAAACAGAGAACAGTTTATATTTTGCGTTTACTGGATTGATGAAAAAATAGATGCTTATGACGATTTTCTTGGATTCTACAATGTTTCAAATATCAGTGCCGATACAATAGTCTCATTAATCAAAGATGCGATGATTAGATTACAACTTTCTTTAAAATCTTGTCGCAGCCAGTGCAATGATAGCACAGACAATATGCTTGGATTGAAATCTGTCATTGCAAAGAAAGACCATTATCGAAGGGTGTATTTTGAAGCCATTGACCTTATATCTTGGAATAGATAGATCTTTGATTCAGTCAACCAGGATTTTAAGCACACAAGAAGCCGGAAAGGGTAATTCTTAATGCCCTGCAGTTTCTGAAGATGGTCTTCTTTGTTCTTGAAATTGAATAACAGGGGTGACATCGATGTTATAGCTCTACGCTCTCAGCTACAGTAGTGTTCTGAATGTAAGAAACACAATTTTAAGAAAAGCAGACTGTATTTTTAATAAAATAACCCATTTCATAAAAAAATGGTGAAGGTCTTGATAAATACTTGTTTCTTTTTCAAAATTTTTTATATAACTTAACCCTTTGAAAAACAGAACAAAACATTCATCATTCTACACTTTTTGTTTTGTCAGATATTTAAATAGAACCGTGTAGATAAGCTACTTAACCAGTGTACACAGTACTATTTTGTCCGTTATTTAAAATGTCTAGTCCTTATATCCTAGGGAATTCAATTTGTCAGTGACTGAAGGACGGAGTGGATACATATTAGTGTTAGCTTCTTCCCTACAAATGCTATGAAAGTCTTTTGTGCACTGGCAGGCCACATTGTCAAGAAAAAGAACATTTCATTGGCTTTTGTCTATAGCTGGTGCAATGTATTATTTACCCATTGGTTGGTAACAGCACCATCCATCCACCCATTATCCTGTCAAGATATGTAAACACGTTTGTCATATGACTGAAATTTAGATGGGTTAACATCGTCTTTACCCTGAAAAATGACTACAGTAGGAATGTTCTGCAGTTCTGTAGATTGTATGCAAAGTTGCAGCGTGCATTGTCTTCTATCAAGGCCACTAGCTGGATGGCTGATCCACACAAGTGCTTCTGTTAACATCATAAGTCACTTCTTGGTCTACCACAAAGGTAAGAAGCCTCATAAAATACCAGATGATAACAGTTCCTATATTCATTTGTTATGGCCATGCTTGGGGGGTTCTAAGAAGGATGTCAATCAACTGTTCAGGACAATCATTTGGTGATCCATCTTTCATTCGGCAAGAGCAATTATTTGTCAAAGTGAAGCAAGAGACCACTTCTGCTACAGCTCCAGCATCAGAAGTCATCTAAAGATCAGTTCCCTGCATCTTCTTCAGTTTCTCATTTGAAGCAATCTAGAATTTATTTTCCTTTGTCTGCAAAGCAATCTCCAGAACAGGAAATCATTGTTCAAAAGGAGGCTGCTTCCCCTGTTTCTTGTTCTGAGCAGAATATTTCAACAAAAAATGGTATTCCAACTGATCATGATATTGGACCCTTTTATAGTAAAGTAGGATCTTTTACAAATAACGAAAAATATGAAATTTGCCAAAAGGTTTAGAGGCCGGATGGTGACTATAACTTTCCTACACAGCTGATATAGGGCAAAAAGCGAAAATTCATTTCTTTGTGGCTTAATGAATATCCCTGGTTGCAATATTCCAAATTTCTTGATGGGTCCTTTTGTTAACCTCGTGTCATTGTTGGAAGAAGGATTGGTATAAATTCATCAAAAGTAGACAGGCTGGTGACAAGTCCCTTTAAAGATTGGTCATGTGCAGTTTCAAGATTAAAAATGCACAGCAAGTCAGATTTTCATAAAACATCGCTGGCAACCATTCTTAATGTAAGACAAAACAAAATTAAATCAATAGAAACAATTCAGAATAAAATTATCGATAATAGAATCACCCAAAATAGGATGAAGCTTGCTTCTCTTATAAAAATTGCTCTTCTTCTTGCAAGGCAAAATGTACCATTCCGAGGATGACTTGAAATATTATGACAAGGAGGACAATGGGAATTTCCAAGTTTTAATCAACCTTAGAATTGATAGTTGCAATACAGTTCTTAAAGAGCCGATTGAAAACTATTCAGAATGAAATCATTTCTTGTGCTGCTGAAGTAATGAATAATAAGATCATTGCAGAAATCAAATGGTCTAAATTATTTTCGATTCTTGCTGACAAGTCACTGACTGTTCGAATAAGAAGCAAATGCCTCTTGTTGTCAGATATGTTGATGGTAGTAATATTATCCAAGAAAGATTCATGAAGTTCATTCATTGCGATGAAGGTGTATCAGGAGAAGCCCTTAAAGATAAGATCATTGACTGTTTGGTAAATGAATTGAATATTGATGTTGCCATGGTTTGTGCTATGATGGAGCCGGTATTATGGCTGGAAAATACTCTGGTGTCCATATCATGAATCTGAATCCTTTGGCACTGTTTACCCACTGTGCATCTCACAAACTCAATTTAAACCAGAATGTCAGTAACATGATGGATCGAGTCAAAATAATATCTAAGTTTTCAAATACACTCCTAAGAAACAACAGCAGTTAGAGGAGAACATGAAGAAATTCAGAAGCAAGGTGAGAGGAGGTAGATCGCCACAATGAAGAAGTCCGACAGAACAGGAGATGCTGAAAATTCTCATCGAAGCAGTTCTTTTTAGGTAAGCAAGAGTTATCTTTCAGGTCACATGATGACTGTGACACTAGCTTGAATAAAGGCAATTACAGAGAGCTTCTGGAATGTTTTGTCAAATTTGATTCGGTTTTTGAATGTCGCCTATGTGGAAAACTAGCTAATGAAGAAAAAAGGCAATATTTGAGTTTTTACAGGTGTTTCAGCCGATACTCAAAATGATCTGATTGAATCCATAGTTCCTGTGATTCAAGATCAAATTGATAAGGAGATTTCTCAGTCTTCGTTTTTATGCATCCAGGTTGATGAAACAACAGATGTATGTACAAAGGAACAACTCAGCGCCATTTTTCGTTTTGACAATAAAGGTGAGATTGTTGAAAGGTTTTTAAAGTTCTGTGATGTTAGTTCCAACAGATCTGCATCTCCCATTAGTATTATTATTGAAGAAATTTCGCAGAAATACGGCAAATCAATGAAGGAAAAATTAATTACGCAGATCTATGATGGTGCTTCTGTAATGTCTGGCCAAATTTCTGGTTTTGAAACCCTTCTTTGCAAAGACTTTCCTTTCGTTTTTCAGGTATTCTCCTAAGCGACAACAGCTGTTAGAGAAAAATTTAAAGAAATTCAACCCAGGCTGCAAATACACTAAGTTATTGGATGTTCACCACACAAGGTATCCACCTTGTGTTTGCGGATTGATGGCTCGGCAAGTAGAAACAATGTTTGTCATTGGTAGTAACAAGGATGGGAAATGGAGGACATGTGCTGGTGAAGCATTCTCTTTTTGGACTTTAATTTTAATTTTTTAATAACCCTGATCATTGTAAGAAATTGCGTTGGGTATACACATACAGCTACGGAGCAGCTTAAAGGTGTACAAGTTGATATTTTAAAAGGTAAAAACAATGACAAGATCTTTACAAACAGGAAGAGATAATATTGATATTTACCATCAACTATGGTTTTAGACCGCATGTGATATAGCAAATAGAGTAGAATCTCCTATCATGGCCTACAGAACCTGCAATTCACAGAGGTACGGAATAATGTCCCATCTTCTGACGTTTCCTCTCATTATAAAATAAACTTGTCTATTCCTTTCTTAGACCATCTGCTTGGAGCATCATTGTCGCGATTTTCGGCAGAAAACTGTATTGCGTTGAATGGTCTGTCCATTGTGCCAGCAATTATGAAATCTGAGTACAGTGAAAACCAATTAATTGGTCGAAAAAGATCTCATGAAGAGGTAGAAACTTAAAATTATAACGCAGAGTCCCTACAAATGAAAGAGGACAAACAGTCTTGTGAAACCGTGCAATCATCATGCATCAAGTTAAATAAGAAAGTGAAGTTTCAGCGCCTTGACAAGAAGTGGAAGCGAGATTTTGAGCATTTTTGGTGCCGATCTTCCAGAAAACTCAAACATTTCTCATGAAGTTGACAACTGGGAGCCTCTGTGGACAGACACACAAAATGACCTGCTACCTGACACCTTTGCTGAAACAATCAAAGTAACAAATTCGATCTTCTTTCCAAACATTGTCTCCATATCTCTTTCATATCTCTTTAGAGGGCTCTAGACCTATTTTTTAAGCGGCTAAAGGCACACTCTATGACAATATGAGCAGAGGAAAGTCGCCAGGCAAAAAATAAATCTCTCCATCAGTGCAACCACCTCCGGGTAACTCTTTCATGATATATGGAAGAAGAGGATAAGCAGTCTAGAATTCTTCTTGGACAATGAGGAATGACACCAGAACTTAATTTCTTGTTGATGCTTGAATTGGCAACTATCCCTCCATCATGGACACTTCCAGGCCATTTAACATTCACATCTGTGAACATGTAGTTGTGGTTGCAAACATCCTGTACATTAAAATAGTATTTGTTTTGCGATTCATGTAATCAGTTGAGTGGTCTTTTGGCTGTTTAATAAAAATGTGTGTTCCATCAATTGTCCCCAAACATTTAGGGAAACCAAATTTTTGCTAAAATTTGTCTACAGCTGTGACAACCTCTTTCTCAGTGGTTGGTACCTCTTCCTCAGTGGTTGACACCTTAATGTATTTAGGTCCTAGAATTTTTGAAATCAAGGTTCAAACTTCCTTACCATCAGAGAAACTGAAGCTTTTGAAATCCCAAAAGCATTGGCTTCTTTCCAGTATCTACCGTCGTCTGCTAGGTAATACAATGTCACTGCTAGCAACAAGGATGGAAAATGTTTTCAGCGAATCAGATTGTTTGTTTACATACATCACGAGGCAGTTAAAATGCATAAAAGACAATAAAAAACTGAGGACAAAACAGAAGATGGGGAAAGCAATGGGGAAAAACAGCCTCTACAAAATGTTAACGCTGAAAGCAAATTTTGTCATTTTTCAAGAACTTTCTACAATTCTAAATAGACAAAAGGCATATCTAAAACTTTGTTGTCTCCATTTTTGAAATATTTGCGGAGACCCGAGAAAAGCTACGAAATGTTTGACGCTTTTTTATCCCAACAGATTAGGCCCTTTTTCTACTTCCAAAGATCAGTTTCATGGTAAACCGAGCCTTCACCTTCAATTTTGTTTACCTATTATGTTTAATTGACAGCAAAAGAGTAGTCTAATTTCTATCTCGTCTTTCTATCTTACTTTTGACTTTTGAGGACGGTTTTTCAAATTCATATTATATCACAGCGAATGTTAATGTTTTAATGTTGATCCTGCCTGGCCCTACGCCACATCTAGATTAGTTCCACTTAACCCACCCTCACTCAAAATATGCTAACATGGAAATCATTAAACACCTTACTAACTATATCAACTTAAATAAAAATCTTGCAAGTATTAAGTGCATCTTCTTAAAACGTTCCACATATTTTCTGCAAAAACTCGGGGGAACCTCCTCCGCTAACCTCAGCATGGTTTGGAAGGGCTCTATCTGTGTAACAGGTATCGTCCATCTTAACATTATCAAAATCATCAGAAGATTGGTCTTCAGGCTCTCCTTTAATGTCAGACACATCGTCATCTGCAACAACATTATTGTCTCCGGCTTCATCAACATCATGAGGGCGGAAAACAGCACTTTTTGCTCGTTTTGCCATCAAATCAATTTTATTCTTTAGTGCATCTTTCCAAACAGGACATTCACTGACGTTTGGAAGGTGTACTCAAATGAATGTCCACAGGTAAATATAGCCACAAAGGGCTCACCAATGAGCAATTCTTTTTATCTCATTTTCTAGAAAAGAAGGTATTGCAAAGTCCGTTGGTTTGACATGATTTATACCCACATAGATACATATAAACATATACAAACATAAATACAGATTGCAACATTCTATTATGGATATCATAATTCAGATCAAAAATGCCTGTAGCACAAAACTTTCTTCTAGCTGCCATAAACAGATTTCTTTGAATATATCTGAAAGCATAATATATTATAAATATTCAATTTTCGTGTTGAAGGTTTCCAATGTTCACAAGACCAAGTTTTCATTCGTGATAAAAATTGAGCTAATAAATGCATAAAATGAATTTCTAACATTTACTGTTCAGGAGAAGGATTTTCCAGAGATGAGAATCCAAAAGGCAAGACTTTGTTTGTGACAATAGTTTTTCAAAACAAATTTGGCAGTGACCACTTTGTGACATTTTTCGTTTGATTTGGAGTTCTTTGGAGCCTGCTGCTTCTGGATGGGCTTGTTAAAAGTGTTTTGAACTTTTTCACGAGAAATTCAGCTGCCTTGATCTTTAATCTGTGTACTTTGCCTGGGCAGAAGTTGTATCTCCACGGTGGCGAAAGTATGGATGGATCAATTTCCTTTGCTTGACGTCAAATCTGGGCAGCATTGTCTGTAACATTTGTCCTTCCTCTTAGTATTGAATTAAAATTTTTAACTGAATATTCATCAAAGGCAACCAAAAACTTTGAGATGACATGAAAAAGAGGAATATTCATTTTCTTCAAGTACTCATATGTTGTGAGGAGAATCAACAATGCTTCATCATAGTGTCTTCTTATAAAGACAGAAAGCATGATTTAGCAGCAAAGAATGTTTTAAAGATTGAAAGTACTGCTCTGTGTAGTATTTTTTGAATGCAATAAAAGAGTAGATGCTTAAAACAAGAGGGCAATAGTTATAAAAAAACAAGACAGGACTGCCTGAAAACCACAAAGCAACGTAATCTTAGAGGCACTCACAAATGCCACTCACGACGTAACTGCATAACATGCCAACACATCACAGACAGTACTACTTCTTTTAACTTTACTAACACTGACAAACACTATGACAAAAAACAAAGACTGGACTGCAACTGTACTAATGTTCTTTACGCATTACAGTGCAAACGCTGTTTAACTAACGGACTTTAAATGACTTTAAATTAATCTCTATTCTGTCAACCAATTTTGTGTTTTCCTCTGACCTCCTTTTCCTAATTTCTGTTTGTTGATTCACATGCACTAATAATCTTTGTCTTTCAGATGTTTGGTCAAAATATTTGGCAAGTACCCTGTCAGGCATTTCTTGAGCATATGATTTTGACAAAGTTGAAATGTTTTGGTTGATCACCTGATGAAGAATATTGATATCAGCAGGATTCTCGCTAAGTGGTGGTACATTTCCCTCCTGTGGAACAGCCTTTATTTTTTCAAATACTTTTACCATCAAGGTGGCCATGTGAACTGATTCCGACCGCTGCTTCTCATTTGGATGATGCTTGGTATGAATATTATGATAGTCATCAATGAACATCACAATGAAGTGCCCTTTATCTGTTGCTTCTTGGAAAAAGCTTTGCACTTCTAGAAGATGATTTGATGCCGCTGAAGCTGTTTCCTTTTTTGTAGTCCATGGGTATGATGCCTATATTTCTTAAAGCAGTCAATCCACATTCACTTATGCCATATTGCGACAATTTTCTTGATAGAGCTACCTGAAACCAATTTGACTTTTGTGACTGTCCAAAAGTCATTACATGAATAATTACCATTGTGCGTATTGTGTTCAGCATAAGTCGATTTTCTGACATTCTCTCTACACTCAATGCGTGTAGGGAATTGTAGATGTAGGGGAAAATATTTGAAGCATCTGCATCTTGACAAATTCTTTCAAATTTTGATGGGCCATTTCAGGACTTCCCTCATCTCCATAAAGCGCAAAGCATTTTTCTTTTACTTTTGTAACTGCTTTTTGTAGGTTAAATGACTTATATGCTTTAAAGAAGAGTTCCCAATATTCTGCCTTGTCAATTATAACAGGATCACTCATGGAACTCTCTGTTTGACAACCATTATCTTTTGTATCTACACTTGGGATCAGAGAATCTGTTTCTTGCGAGAGGATTAGTTGCTGGCTAGGAGAGCTCAAGTCAATGTGGTTGAGTCATTCTCTTGGCTAAAACCTTGGGTTGACATTTCAGAGGATTCCCATTCCATTTCATTATCAGGAGTTAATTCTGGGGAATCTGCTTGGTCAAGGTCATGTTTTTCCAGAATGTTGTTGATCTGCAAATAAGGTTAATTTTTAGTTAATTTTAGTTATTAAACTGCATCTAAAAATATTTTCTAATTCTTAGTTTTACGCAATTTGAACAAAGCATACCAAAAGCCTGTATAAATGAAAATTGATAAATGATAAATGAAACATCAATGATAAACGAAACATCGAAGATGATTTCATATAAAATGATAAATGTACATTTTGATAAATGAAAATATATCAAAGTCCTTGAAATTTCAAAACTTATTAAACAAATTTTCTTGAAAGTGTAAGATATAGATATTCAAGTTATTATCTAGCAAACAATTGTGTTACCTTATTCTGAAACTTTGCAATAAAAATAATGTTTAATTAACTTATTTTCAAAATTACATTAAGCTAAGATCATCTGCTTACCTTTTCTTTCAATGAAATCTGTAAAGCATTGCTCAGGTTTCTTGTGAACTCCTCTTTTTTTAGGCAAACACTTTAAAAGTTACAGCAGCTATGAGAGATATACCGTGATATGTCTCCACAATGATCGATTTTAAGTCTTCTGTACACATTTAAAACTTAGCTTAGTCTGTAGCCGTAAGCACACAAATGAATACATTTTGAATTGTCACTATTTTCGCTCCATTCTTTGTGTAAAGTGTTTTTGCACACATGGTAAATTTCGGAATTTTGCAACGAGTAAAAAGAAGGACTTTTCTGTATATATTTATGGACTTGCATTTTCCCGCCCTAGAGTACCCACCTAAACCTGGGAAACGCATGATTAAAAGCAGCTGATTGGTTGACCGCAAGTAGAAAAGCCAAATGACCCACTGTATTTTGGTTACCTCCCTCCGCAACAAAATAAAGAGTGTTTCGGGTTATTGTTATTGCCAAACTTTTTATTTTAGCATCATCTAAAATTTGTTTGCCCAAATCAGCTGATCCTAACCGAACTCCAAACCATGCCGAGGTTGGTGGAGGAGGTTGCCCTGAGTATATTGTATATCAATTATATCGCAGCATATCAAAATGAAACCTGTTCGTTTGCAGCAAATATGTGAAACGTTTTAGCAAGATGCAATTAATACTTGCAAGATTTTTATTTAAGTTGATATAGTTAGTAAGATGTTTAATGATTTCGATGTCAGCATATTTTGAGTGAGGGTGGAAACTAATCTAGATGTGGGGAAGGGCCAGGCACATCAATATTAAAACATTAAAATTGGCTGTGATATAATATGAATTTGAAAAAAACCGTCCTCAAAAGTCAAAGGTAACATAGAAAGATAAGATAGGAACTAGAGTACTCTTTTGGTGTCAATTAAACATAATAGGCAAGCAAAGTTTAAGGTGAAGGCTCGCTTTGCCATGAAACCGATCTTTGGAAGAAGAAAAAGGGCCTTATTCGTCCGGATAAAAAATGGTCAAACATTTTGTAGCTTTTCTTGCGTCTCCAACAAAATTTCAGAAATGGGGATGACAAAATTTTAGATATGCCTTTCTCTATTCAGAATTATAGAAGGTTCTTGAAAAATTTTTGTAGAGGCTGTTTTTCTTCATTGCGTTGTATTGGAGAAACAAAAGTCAATGTTTTAATTGGCTCGTGAAGTATGTAACCAAACAATCTGGTAGTATGTAACCAAACAAGCTTAGAACATTTTTATCCTAGTTACTGCTAGCCGTTTCTCAACAGTCATTGGTGTTTGTAAATGGGTTGTCTGCTTCGATAGGAATGGCTGCAGTTCTGTACATAAAAGCAAGAAAGTTTTTTTTGACATACGAAAATTCTCATTCCATTCTTCAGGAACTACAAGATCTTTGACGAAGATGTCCCACAATGCACTAGTCCTACCAGGTCTTGTCCAGATTCTTTGAAGTCCTCGTCTTTTTTTCAGAAATTTCTTTATCCTTGAGAATTTTGATATACTGCCAACGAGAATAGACCGTAAATGGTGTTGGCCAAAATGCAGGGAACCATCTAATGGCTGTATTCAGCCCAGTGATCGCTACCACTGAATTTAACAAGGTTATAGAAAATTTTACAACGTTGCTTTGATTTTCAGCAGCCATCGTGATAATTCCCTTGTCCAAATAAAGTGTGCAGATATTTAAACAGAAATTTGAGAGAAAGTTGTTCTCACTTATAATATAACAATATCTATTTACTTATTTAATTTTTAGACCTTTTTAAAGTTTTTGCTTTTTCTTCTCGCAATTCGCGATTCTGTAGTAAATTGCTTGTTGGAAATGGGCCGTAATTTAACTGTGCTTCGTGTAAGATTGCTTGTGATTGCATCTATATGCTTGCAACTGATGTGTATTTGACTAGAAAAGTAAGATGAAAATTACTGTTTACTGGTCTGTCATTAAGTGCTTGATGCCATATAGGTAGAGCTGTACACGCTATTTGGTGTATAGAACAGGGAGTTCTAAATTGCTACTCTGAGTTTCACGCTTCATTATTTTCATTTGCAAGGCAGAAATCCCTTTTTTACCTGTGCTCTTGGTTTAAACTAAAAGTCATTATTTTCAGCAACTTTGATAATTATCTGATGTGCTACTTTTATACAAAAAAAATCCTTCAACATTTTACAAATTCACGACTTATTTATCTTAATTGGGTAGCTGGTTAGGTCAATGAATCTAACCAGTAGCTGCTCGCAAATATATTCAATGTATTAGCCTAACATATCACATTTTCGACAAGCACAAGAAAATACGACAGACATGGTTTTTTATAAGTTAGTTGATATGTAGTTGCACAATTTTCATGTTTGTGTGCAATACTCAATGAGGCCCTTACAAATAAAAATCTGTTGAATATTAACAATAATAAGTAGATGTTGAATAATAAGTAGATGTCACACAATAAAGCTGATAATCCTCTAAAGGCTGTATTGAACTCCTGGTGATTAACGCAAGCATGTCGCCAGGTGTTAGTGTATTAGGTCTCAGTTTCTAATACAACCAAATCTCTTTTAATTAATTAATTTGAGCATTTTGTGTGACATCTATTCTATTGTGCTGCCTATCCACAAATATTTGCCTGCGCACAAATGTATTAGATTCCTTTTTCTAATACACCAACGCTACAGCACTGAGAGTACACTACCAAAGTTAAACATGAACCGAATCACTGAAGCAGTTCCCTGTTGGGGGTGTCACAAATATTTGGGTTTTTGAGAAGCCAGAGGCATCTTACTCAAGAGCAACATTTAGAATTAAAGACTGATGGAAGACCTCGTCCAAAAGTAACTTTTAAGTATAGTCGATCTATGGAACTTTTCTATGGATGTGTGGCAACGAAGAAAAGAGCACATATTTTTGCTGGTCATGTCTTGTAATGGGAGACTTATCTACTGTAATTAAATATAATTTTATATTTCTGAAATTTGCATTTGATTGCAATTTTTAAAATTTTTTTATTTCAAATATTTTCTTAGACAAATTGATTTATTCGTCTTTGAATTAAGAATTAAGAAACATTTTTTACAAATTGTCCTCCTTGTTTTGACTTTTTATATGAAGCAGTTTGTTTAACAAAAATTACCAAAATGAACCATGTATGAAAACAAGTGTTTTTTCCAATGTATTTTGATGACCTTTCTAATAAACCAAGGCTTACAAAAAACAAAGGCTGTTGTTTGTCTGCTTATTATGGCGCTTATAAGACCCTGACAACGAGTCCATAGGCCCCTAGCAAAATTGTAGTGCATGAAAGAATATGGCACTTTTATAATGAGATGTTTATCTTTGTCCCAGACAAGAAGCGTGTTGTGGAGGAAAATGGGTAAACTTCGTCAGAATCAAACCTATGGAGAATGGCTATTTGCCAACAAATATCGAAAAGCATATAACCAACCATACTGCTTACAAGTTAATTGGTAAAATGGTTGTTGCCTGTGCAGTTGACAAAGCTCGAAAGAGAAAAGTGGAGAGGCACAACCACAATGCTTGAAACCAGCATTGGTGGCCAGATAGCATTCTTTTTAGGAGCCCTAATACAAGGGATCCAGCCTTGCCATGCTCATTCATGTCTACTAGAGAGAGGGACAAAGTGCTGGATCACTGTCTGATGTTTTTAAATAGTTTGATTTGAGGCGATGTAAATATGGATGATGATGAAGATGTGCGTTATGGTTCTGACACTTATGTAGATAGGGGTCATGTTAATAACAGCAATGTAAAAGTGAAGGGTGACGGAAATAATTATATTGGGGATGATAACGATCGATTGAGCATGATTGAAAATAGGCACGTTAGTGTGGCCATCACTGGAGGAAATGGTACAGTTAGAGATGGTGGTATGGTAGAAGGTGATTTGGGGAACACATCTACGGAACCAAGTTCAATAAGCAAATCCATTGTATGTTGAGCTGATTACAACTGTTGTGTAATCATTGATGGTGATAGTTCAGAAACTGGTAGTACTGATGACAGAGCTGTAAGACGTTTTTTCCTGTAACTTTCTGTTCCACATTTGTTGTGTCGCGAAAGATCCAAATGAAATCTTTGATGAAAAATGGGAGTGCGGCTGTAGGATCTCTTCGATGCCCTGAAAAGGTCTCAATGTTTTTCTTCCCCCCTCCCCTTATACTTTTCAAGGCTCCTCAATTAGGTATATATCTGCAAAAAATTGAAGTTTGTTTTATAAACATTTGCTTAACACGCGATTTAAATGATATGTACATAACATATGTATGTCTGAAAATTTGGAAACAATAAATCTCGCTATCCTCCACAGAACTGGTTTTTTTAGAGACTCTGAGAAACTTTGTACCCTGTTTCGCCATTATGAAAAAGATATTAAGGTAACTGATTAGAAGGAACATTATTTGAATGGGTACGATGGGCATAGGTTAGGAAGTTAAGAAACTTTACTGAACTCTGCCAACTCTACCTTACTGAATTCTAGTGAAATCCTTGAGATCCTTGGATAATAAAGTAAATGTATGCAGGGTATTTATTGATCTTCAAAAAGCTTTTGAAACTGTGAATCATAAAATCTTACTTGACAAACTTTACCATTACGGAGTAAGAGGACCAGCCCATCAATGGTCTGAATCTTACCTAACTGACAGAAAACAATATGTACAAATAAACTGCATCGATTCAAGTTTAATGACCATATTGTGTGGTGTACCACAAGGATCTATACTAGGACCACTATTATTTCTAATCTATTTAAATGATTTAAGATATGCTACTCCAAATTCACTTGTACATCATTTCGCGGATGACACAAATCTTATTATTTCCAATAAAAGTCTGAAAACTCCTAGAAAATCAATGAATAAAGAACTAGAATCTCTGTATAACTGGCTTTGCCCAAATCGACTTTCACTTAATGTTGCGAAGACAGAATTTCTTCTCTTTAGGAACAATTTGAGTGAAAACAGGAACTTCAACTTCACTCTCCGCTTGAATAATAAAACTCTACATGAGTCCAATCGTATTAAATACTTAGGCATTCTGATCAATAACAAATTCAACTGGCTTGCTGACAATAATCAGACATTTTGTAACTAGTTCAACTCTAAAGCATTTTTACAACAGTCTTTCTAACTCACACCTATCTTATGGATGCATCTAATGGAGAAATGCAACTGGTGATCAACTTGACCAAAAACGTAAACTCAAAAACAGGCTATACAAACAATCCCTTTTTCAGGATATAACGACCACACATCACAGCATTTCAGAGACTTAAAAATCTTGAAGTTAGATGATATTCTTAAACTTCAACAATTACTCTTTATGCATGATTTTGATATGAATCGACTACCAAGCAGCTAAAACTGGCTTTTTCAAAGAGTTGTATTTTCAAAATATGCACAATCGGACGACTCGTCTTTCATCCGCTAGAGGACTTCATACACAAAAATTTAATACAACTACCTATGGGCTAAGCTCCCTGCGCTATACTGGCACTAAAGCGCTTAATGCATTAAAAAACAATCCTCTCTTTACAAATGCGACAAATAAAAAACACCTTAAGCGTACATTTTCCAATAAGGCTTTTGATTCTTATCAAACAATGCTATTTCCCCAAACTATCCTTCTGCGTTTCTGACAGCAGCGCTTTCTTCTTCTATAGCAGTTACATTTAAGAACTGGTAACCTCAGTTGGTATGTCATGATCGGCCTGATTGGCCGGGTAGGGGTCTGTGAATTAGCTCTGCTATAAGATCCCTTCCCAACCATTGGGTTCTTTTCTAAAATTTTCAATGTCATTAATTTAATGACTTGGTATCATAGCTTATGGTAAACCTAGTCCAATGTACTTGTTTCTTTATTTTTTATTAATCATAACTTAAATTGTAATTCTTGTTGGTTGAAATGAATCTCTTATGTCTTACTTCTTGTGTCTTATGTCTAGTGGACATCACTTTGTAATTTGTCTTTCACTTTCTGGTTACCATACCACAGAATAAGGCGAACATGGTTTGAAAAGTTCTTCATGTAGCTGAGCTGGCTCTTCGCTGTTTTTAACTTTGCATTTCTCTGTTCATTGATCTGAGAGTTGAGTTTGTTTTATTGCAAATAATATGACAAATTCTAACTATCAGCCCAAGCTATAAAAGAAGTTGTTTTAGAGTACTGGTTGGCTATCTAGGCAATATTGAAGTTTTGACAAATAAGTTTGTTTGTAAGTATATTCTAGTGCAATTTTTCCATTATCAACAACTAGCTAAAGTAAACTAATAGAGAACATCTGGTGCATCTCATGATTGGTCTCCAAAATAGAATTATACGTAAATGCACAGACCACTCGAATTCAGTTAAAGGGTTATAGACAATTCTTATGTGCGATCAATAGAAAAAAATTAACATGGCCTTGTCTAAATCGTTGTCAGGATCCTTGTCATGGAATTAGGGCTAAAAGCTAAACAAAATCTGAAAGACAAAGAATGATTATTACCTTTATGATTCTTCCAATGGAAACGATCAGCAAGAAATAGCATAGTCTTGAAAAACACGGGGTCTCAATTTAAGCAGTAGCTTTGGAAACTACAACAATTATCACAGATCATTGTACGTGGTGCTAGAATAAAGTTAAAAATGATTCAGTTGTATATTTAAACATCAAATCTATTTTTACAGAGATCTATTGATGTCTTGTCAAAAAGATAAACCGAACCTTTCTTGATTATTTACATTTAAAATTGTTCTCGTAATTTGCATTAATTACTTCTAACACAATTCTAAAATGAGTGCAGCTTTGCTGCTCTACATTGCCAATATTTGCAAATGTCAGCTACAATAATGGATTCAGAAAACAGAAGGTAGGCTACAACAAATTCAAAGACACGCATTAGAGAAGTTAACCTAAAAGGTAAGCTGCTATTAGCATTAAATAGTGTGAAAACCATTAACTATCCTCAAAGCACACAATTACCCTCTTCAATTTGAGTGGAAAAATTGTGAATGGAATGTTTGGTGACTGCTGTGCATCCATTACACTGAATACGTAGCAAATATCTTTTGAAATAAAATCCAAAGATTAGCTCCTGCTTTGTCAGAAACCTTTTTCTAAATCTTAGGTGGATATATTCTGCATTTTGAGACTTCAACATTCTGCATTTTGAGTCCTTAATAAGCCAGCAAAAACCATGAAATTAAGTAAAGTTTTTGAATATTTTTCTTAATTTTTGATAGAAAGTTCAAGGTATTTCAAATAGTCAATAATAATTAATAATAATAATGGAAACATTTCATTTTCAATTCAACTTAAACTACAATTACAAATCTCACTATTACAAGGTAATTTGCAATTGGCTAGCCTGGTTTTACAATAAAAAACTATAACAATCGTAAGGTAAAAGGAAAAACTGAGAAAAATAAAACAACCAAAATTAAAACGGATGTAATTCCGGATTTGTCCATGGTTTATTTTTGCAACAAAATATGTAGTACGTAGTACGAATGGCAATGTTGGAAAGTTTAGAGATGAGATACCGTTTTTGTTGTTGATCGATGGAGAGAGAGTCACACATTTTGAAGAAAGAGATGCAGGAATTGCCAAAGATGCCAAGAGAGCTCATAGAAAGATTCACAAAAGAGACACATTTGAACTTTCGCTGTAAGTCAGATAGGAGAGGAGCATACTTGCTGTGTTTTCTTGTTGCATTTGTGTCAAGATTGGATTCAAAACCAACAGTAAGCTCTAAGATGTATAGGTAATTGTTGTTAGTCTTCAAGAGAAGATCTGGGCGAAGGTTTTCTCCAGTTATGATTGATGGTGAAAGATAGCCAGGTATATCAGCGTAGATGGTAGATTCATTAACAGCTTTAAGAGACGTAGCTAGAAAGTTTAAGATAGAGTTATGACGCCAGGTGTATCGGCCTTGTTCCAAGTATGTTTTGCAGCCAGCAACAACGTGAAGGAGGGTTTCTGGCAGAAAACAGAAAGAACAATCAGAAGTCTGGCTCAAGTTCCACTTTTTCAAGTTTTTCTGTGTAGCAAGGGTATTGTTCAGGTACCTTATGGTGAAATTGAAAATATTCTGAGGCATGCTACTTTGCACCTTGGACCAAAGTTTGTTTATTTGTGGAAGATCCTGGTTAAAAAGACGTGACAATAAAGATCCTTGGGAAGTTAGAATGTTTTGCAGACGATCTTTATGTTCTTGCTGGACAGCCTTTAATGCTTCTTTCGTGTTCCTATATATATCATAATAATAATAATAATAATAATTCGAATATTTAAACTGGAATAAAAACACTTTCGTGAATGAATGTGTGCCTTGTAAAAGTAGAACAAATAAAATTTCAAAATAAAATTCCCTATTTGCAATTTGCATTGAAAGAAGTCAAAAAGTTAAATAGCTAAATAAGTTAAAATATTTCCAAGAATAGACACTATTTCTTATTGAAATTGAAACTTAGTTAAAATAAGTTAGAGGCTCTTCCTCTATTCAAAAGGATTCCAATTTTTTCAATTTCTAGAGAAATTTGATGGTATATCTTTGCTCCTGAGTTGTAAAATCAAAGTTTACATACCATGTTTACAATAAAGATTCCTGGCATTAGCCACGGATGACCACGATAGTCTTTTGTGCAGTCATGCATTAGTCTATTCTGACCACTTTTCAAAAGGTCCTCCTTATATAATCCTCACTGGTTCCGCTGAGGCCAATTTGGCAGAAATAAAATCTCGATGGAGGCTGATGCATCCTTGGTTTCAACCAGGTCAATATAATGTCTTTCTTTTGCAAATGTAAGCTTCAACTTATCTGCCATAGCTTCTAGGATATTTCCAACAGGCAACGCAGTCAGCAGGTTAAAAAGGTTGGAGCTGTACGCTGTAAAATAAGAAGTTTATCTGGTTGCGTCGTTATATCAAATCCTGCCACTATTTTTTCTAGAACAGCATGGAAGACAACATCAGTAGGGAAATAAGAGCAAAGGGGTGAGACGGAGTCAATGCAACTGAAAGATCATTTTGGAGAAGAGAATTTCCTACGAAAATGCATGGCACTGCTTGGACCAACAGAAATGCTACAGGCAGTGTTGAGGCGCGATGATTTTGGCACCCTTGACTTTCCGACAGTGTACCTTCTGGTTGTGACTGGAGAATCTACACGGCCTAAGCCAAAGAGGTCTAAGGCACATCGCCAGGTAAACAGTGTTAACGTTTTCAGAAATGTAACACTTATAGAGACCTAAATTCGCTTCTTAACGGGAGTAACAATTTGCATGATTTATCATATTAGCTGTGGTGAGGTAATTTTCAAAAGTTCTAAAATTTTTCAGACCATTCGGAACGTATTTGCGCCTGAACAAAAAACGTCTCACAAAATATTGATGGTGATTCCCCCCTGTGGCAGAGAAACCATGAATTATGTAAAGTATGATGATTTAATTAATGTGTGGACCCTAAAAATATTGTCAATATTATAGTACATCCAGTGAGTGTGAAAACCTTAGGAAGTGAGACAAGGCCACCAAAACCTCTTCACCATCCAGTTTATGCTTCGGACACAGATTAAGAAAATTCTCAGTGATGAAAAAATGTCCATCTAGAAGATATGGAAGATGCAGATTACGATATTGAAGAGGACACTGATGAGTCTGATGAAGAGATTTGATTTGATTCCAACTTGTCAAATGATAAAATTGAAAATATCACATTTAGTTGTCATGTTGCCTTAATTGGCTTTAAATTCAAAGCATTTTCATAAATTCATTTCTTACATTCTATTTCAGACATTCAAAAGATGAGAACCTCAGGACTGAATCAAAGTTTATTGTTCTTATGTAACAGCTATTGCTGTTGTTTCAGTTATGTCTTGTCTGCAAAACAGCAAATCCTCTCATCACCACACGTCAGATTGGAACCATTGTGGAGGTGAAAACCACATGTTCCAGTATTCAGTGCCCATCAAACGAAAATGTGTGGAGAAGTCAGCAAGATATGAAAGGAGCCAGGATCCCAGCTGGAAACCTGCTTCGGTCCTTTGCTACTCTTGTGGCTGGTGCATCAGCCAGTAAAATATTTAGAGTTTTTAATCATATGGGGTTTGTCTTTGGCTACCATCTTCAAGCATCAGAGGGTCAAAAGCTTTTTATTCTTCATTTAAATTTTAATTGCATTATTATATATATGATGATGAAATATAGTTATTTTTGTGTGTAGTATAAAACTGAAAACCATATATTTTCTATTTAACTTGAATAATGTTATATTATTTATATTAAGCTTAAAATTTGTGTTCTAAAGGAAAAAACGATTTGAGACTTTTGTTTTAATCTTATTCACATGTTCAAATTCAACTACACAAAAAAGGTTGCACATTTATATAATAACAAAGGTATCTTAATAGCCTAGAAGATCTCTTGAGATGTGAGTTCTTTTTGCAATCACAATTGATATCAGCATTATGAGCAATTATTTTTCAATTTATCTTATGTTAGAGCATGTCTATTTATACAATTCTTTATGTTTCTTGAATTTTTATTCTAGCGTAATGAAGTTGGTAATAGTTCAGCAATGGAGTTTGAAGGTTTCAAGCAATGCAAGGCAATTGAAACACAACAGAGCATATACTGAAAAACAAACAAAAATGTAATGAAAATGTGTTTTCGGCTACAGAAAGCATGACTTGAGGACTTAAAATAATATATCAACTAAAGACCCCTTTCCAGCTTATATGGTGGTCGTGGAGTTATTTAAGTTTACTGAATAAAAGGCATGAACAAGTGAATAAGACAGGAAAGTGAGTTTATCTATAAGTGTAAGTGGATGGATGTCTGAAATAATTCTGTATGATGCATATAAAGTATATGCCTAAAATTGCTCACTAATGCAAGCAAAACTTTTGCCAGAATCCATTCTTTTCAAAAAAATCTCAAATAGCTGAATTTTCAAAAATGTTAAAGGAAAGTAAACTAACCTTCCACTGTAACATAACTGGACAGAAGAAACAATTTCTTTTGCACTGGGTAAACAAGCTCTGAAACTTCACTCCTACAGCTGCGACAAATACTTTTTGGAGGGGAAAGTTTGAAAGGATCATCAGGTGCTCTCTCACTTTGAAAGTTGTAAATCTTTTGCTGGCAAGGAGTTGGCTTCCATGTCATTTTGCATGTTGATATGGCTTTTGGCAAGTAGCAGTCTTCTGCAAATCATAGCGAAGTGACTCCATCTCCAAAATGAAATATGGAAGGCTTTCATTCTCTTCACGCAACACTTTCTTCAAACACCCAACATGCACACAAGCATTTCTGACGATTGAGCATGTATAACAATCAAAACCCATACGGTTAACACCAACAACACCATGCTAGCTTTATGCAACAGACTGTTTGCCAGAGAAGTTCAGTTCTTTAATCTCAGGAAAATTCTGTAGATGTGCAAATGAAAACAAGTAGAAACAAAATATTTTTGCCCTAGTAAACTCGTACGGAGAAATCTACTGACAGTGTTCACAATTGGCAATAGTTTGGTAGGATTTGGCTTATTTAGAAAATTTGCATGTTGACAATGCCTATGTGGGCAAGTGGACCATAATGAAATAAAAAAGTATGCAAGTCAATTAATGCCAAGAGGCAATACATCAGTGTTCAGTACTTACTTAGGGTTACAGTCCACGTTTTCTGGATGTAAACATCCACTTTTCGATTTTTCCACATTAAAATAGCTGAACTTTCAAAGCAAATTAAATGGAGAAAATCCCATGTAAACGAAGGTTTCCATAATTTCTTTATCAAAACTGTTGGTTGAGGTCTTAAAATTTCTTTACTTATTAAGCGGATTATCCTTGCTTTGCAGTTGTGGTCGCATCTCTCATTTACAAACTCGCATGGCATATCCCATGTACAGCAGTGTCTATTTAAACAGGCTTATTGATCTTAAGGCTTCAAATGACTTTACCCGGACTACACTGTGGTTTATGAGTATACCTTGCAAGTCAGTAAAACCCTGTTTGCTACGGACTTATATTTTCTCTACATACAGGTACGAAAAAGCTATTTTGTACCCAAGAAACCAATTGATAATGTGAATGGCTCAAAAATTTGCACACAACCAGAACAGGTATTGGGGAAGCAAATTTTTGTCTCCAATTTTTGTATTTGTCTTTTATAGCCAAATACAGCTATGTTTGCCAATTTTTGACAGGGTAAAGTTTCAAAGAGAGGTTGAATTTGAAAAATCTTAGACAAATTTTGGTAGCTAAGGATCTGCGTTTTTTGCTGATATAAGTCAGATTTGGTTACCTCAAACAAAAAGGGTACATAATTGCTTTTAAAGGTGGTACACTCATTTAAGCAATAAATTTGCATTAAAGTATCATTTTACAATATTTGCCAATTATTTGGTTATGGTTGGAATCATCACATTCTTGTGCATCAAATGATGTATAGCTTAGTCTGATCCCTTAATAGTTTTGCTTTTAGGGGGAGGAAACCAAATATTGTGTCAAAAACGTTTACTGTATCCTTAATGATTATTCTTGAAAGCAGCAAAAAGTAATTATCAAGAATGACAAGCTTCAAAACACTGGCTTTGCAAACTTTTTGACCAAAATGCAAGATCGGTGAAATTTGTATCTGAGCTTGCTTTGAGTCGCTTTAAGTTACAACCTAGAACAAAAGACCTTGTTGGTTATCCGCACATGGTTTGCAGAAAAATCAGTACCTACCAGGCTAAATTCGTGCTCAGTCAGCTCTCCTGTGACCAATTTAGAAAGTGAAAAATCATAAATGAGACCCATTGAATCAATAGATCATAAAAGAAAGTAAGCAACATTTTTGAAAATTATCTGTTGTAATGACCGATTGTCAAAATTTCATAAATTCTTTTTTTACTGAAAATTTACTGATAAATTTTGGGTGACCCACTGATATTTGACATCATTTGGCAAGCTATGCTGGAGCAGGTTGTTTTTACTTAGTATTCATTTGCATTAGATTAGTTTACTGCATTAGATCATTGTTCCAACTTGATGGGTTGTCACCAAAGGGCTGTTAGTTTTGCATGAAGAGCATATTTGAAATAAAAGAAGAAGCTGTGACAGAAAGACAATGAACTTGGGATCAGATCATAAGTTGTCATCTGCAGCATTTCTAAAATATGAAAGTCAAGAATTAGAAGTCAATTTACTGCCTGCTCATAATAATTCATGTTGTTTTTGATAAAAGTCTTGCCAGAATTTTTCAGTTCCTTTGTGTTGTTTTGTGTGATACCTATGGACAAACGCAAAAATTAATTTATCACAATGTGCAATTTTCTTAACCAAGGTTGAATGAAGCAATTTTGTCTAGCAAACTTTAATATCAAGATGGGAAGTTTGGAAGACCAGGTCAATCTGCATACTTTGCAAAAAAGATTTATGATGTAAACTGTGAAATGGGAGGGAGAAAGCTTTATGTTTGATATCTGACAGATTGAGGCTAAGCACATGTGAGAGAATTACCGTAACCATACATCATATATAAAGTATACCTGTCATCAAATTCGCCAGGCCTTTCATCTGATTCATCTTCACTGTAACTATCTTCTTCATTCTCACAAATCTCTTCATCTTCTACTTGATTGCTAATGGGTAATTTGGAAAGGGTCTCCGTGAAGTTGACCTCATCTCTTCTCACTCCTGCAAAAAAATGGGATCATATTAGCTTGACACTTGTAAAAAACAAAACCTCTTGAATGAGAGATCAGTAACAATATCAGTTGAGCATCTCTCATTGTATCACTCTGTTCCCTATTAACATATATTTCCTTATTAACGTATTTTGAAACTGATATTGCATCTGGTTACCCTAACAAAAACAGGAACATAAAAATATGGAACATAAAATACCTATTTTCTTGTGCTTTGTTTTTAATTTGCGAAGCTTGAATTTGTAGACTAAAACAGCAAATTTATAGACTAAACAGCAAATTTATAACAGCAACTAACTAGAAAATATAGAAATAACTTACCCATTTCATTAATTTCTACCACACAATTTAGTCATTCAAGAAACAACCTTCTGCTCTTGTCACAGGAGCAAGTCAACATCCAGAATTTTCCATCCATCAGTGAAAAAACTTTTCTTTGTATTGTGCAAAATTTGTTTGCCTTTTGTGTAAAGTGAATGATTAAGATTTTGTTTGAATTAAGTCCATAATATATCTTATATTTGGGAAAACTGAAGATAATTGATGCTCTAAATTCTGAGGCATACTGATACAAGTTTTTAGCAAACAAGAAAGAAGTTCCTTACCAATAGTCTCTGCAATGTCTGATCATAATCCTGAACCACAAAGACTGTAGCCAAATCATCAACTACAGCAAACACTTTTGACTGTAATACCTTAATGAGGTATGTTTGGTAATCATCAACAACCTGGTGAATTTTAAATCAGTAGTTTTATCAGTGATGCATAAGTAGATAATTGGAATAACGTTAAGCACCAACTGAAACAAAATGAGATGGTTTCTCAAACAAATGAACTAATTTGACCAACTGATCTGAAAAAAGACTTGATCGAGCTGTTCGATTCAATAGTTCAATCCACACTTCTGCGTCCATCTTGAGACCTTGCTGTGCCGCTTTTGAGAATGGAGAGCATTTATGTTTGGCTTTATTTAGCTAATTTTTCACAGCAAAATTCAAAATAACCATTGAAAAAAGTACTTGCAGCATTGGTGAATGACTTTATAACTTTTTGCATTTTTATTTAGCGTTGTATTTAGCTCATGTAAGGGAGAATCGACTTTTCATTAATTTTCTTAGGCCTCTTGCTCATTAGTTTATTAAAGGATTCAATCGAATTTTTTAACATTTTAACATTAAGCCCAATCTAAAGGTGGAGTTACTCAGTAAAACATTGCAAAAATTACTGAACATTATGTAAAGTCGTGTGTGATTGGGGCCAAATAACTGTCTTTTGTAAATCTGGTAGCTTTTAAAAAAGCTGTTTTTCGGAAATGAACGGTGACTGACGAAGGAAAGCACCACCATAGTCAATAGAAATACGCTGGTCTGGAATCTTTGCAGAGGAGCCCTTTGTCCTATTGTTTGATCTTTTTGTTCAGAAATTATGTGCTCATCGTAGCGTGACCCTGCACACTCGTGGTACGCTTTTGAGCAGTAATGTGTATTTTCATTTTCTCTCTCGAATTATCGGTTGTTTTCGGTAAATATGCTCAAATATGCCTGGTGAAAACTGTTGTATGAATGGTTGTGGAGTAAGTCGACGCAAAGCTGCGAATAATCCTGATGGAAAGATCGGATTGTTCAAGATTACCGCAGCCAAGGATGAAAAGTCAAAGCAATGGCGAAAGGAACTATTGAACATTATAACGAAGTATCGAAAACAGGACAAAAGCTTTAAAAGACAGCTAGCAAACGATACCCTTCATATATGCAAGAAGCATTTTGTGCCTGAAGACATCACAACATGTAAGTTGTTTAGCTTAGCTTCTCCATTATCAATTGGCATTTGTGCATTCCATGTACTTAGGCCCGAAGAGCTCTCACATAGAGTGGTTCCTCGTTCCTGTATGCGGCGTACACACAATAAAAAGAAGTCCATGATCAACATAACCAACTTAAAGGAGGTTTAGAAAATCTATTGATTAGCCTTGCTTCATTAGATGAGGAAGGTAGCCAATTTACTTGCTGTGTTTTTCAATTGTTTTTTAAAAATCATGTATTATTACATTTTCTATGAAGTGAGTATTTGTAATACCTATTCACGAAAAAGTTATTTTTTGTACATAAAATTAATAGTGGCAAAGATGGAATGTTAAATCTAACTGTATCAATTTGATCTAACCATGGGCTAAATTTGAACATTCAATGCATATGAAAGCCAATTTGAACATGGTGGTGATTTTTATTACAAGATGTATTTTTCAATGAAAAATGTTAAAAGCTATCATTTCATCAACTTTTCTTGCAGATCATGGTGCAAAGCTAACTAAAAAATTTCTGAAATTTGGTGTGCTTCCAACCAAAGAGCTGCCAAAAAAATCAATGGATCACCATTTTCTAGATCAGTCCAAGAAAAGCTGGCCCCCTAGAAGTATTGTGAAGGATTCAGACCCTACAGACAGGGAGAAAAGTTGCTACAAAGATTTCAAAGATGTGTGTTCCAGGGTTAAGAAACTATCTATCAAGGATTGGCATGTAGATGTATCTGAGGATAAAATTGAAATAAAGAAACATCAAGATCCCTACATACTTCCTCGGCTGTGTGTTGAGATCAATGAAAGACTTTGCTTTACTATTTATGTGTTTAACTGGCGTATTCCTGTTGATCATTTTCTATACAAACAGTTCAAAAGGACGTTGAAACTGATAACTATATCAGAGCTACTTCGGATTATTGAAAATCTCAACATCTGCAAAGGGCACAGTGCATTAAGCCACTCAGGGAAGTCAATACAGCACAGCATCCCACTTTTCTTAGAAGAAGATAATGAAGATAACCCGTCTTATGCTGCAAAACATTTTTATCGTGCAAAATATTGTGAGGTGTTAATAAAAGGAGAAAATTGCATGAACTGCCAAGAGAGAGAGAAAGGTTGTTTTGCGAGGATGAAGCAAGGCGTTCTGCAAGACAAGCAAAACTAAAAGCACCTGTTAGCATGACCTCAGCCAAGCGATTAAGGCTAACTTTGCAGGCAAATAGACTCAAATGCAGGCAACTTGAGTCAAAGGTTGAGGAGATGGAAAAAAAGGTTGCAAGGCACAGTGTTTATGTGCAGTCAGACCTCAGCCATGATCTGCTGCAATTGATCTCTAGACATGGGGGCTCAATGAGTCACTTTATGAAGCTCTTTTGGCAGCAGCAGCAAAAAAAAGCTTCAAGAATGCCTAAAGGGCAAAGATACCATCCAATGATAATTAGATGGTGCCTTTCTATAGCATCAAAGTCATCTGCAGCCTATGATGAGATAAGAGGAACATTTAAAGGTACAGGCACTTTAGAGCTCCCTAGCAGGCGACAACTAAGAGATTATAGCAATGCTATACAACCAAAAACTGGGTTTAACCCAGATGTCATTCAGTCATTGGAAACCATCGTTTTAGACTACAGGCCTACAGAGAGGTTTGTGACTACAGGCCAACACTTGCAAGGAGTGGCTGGTGTGCAGAATATCGCAGATGATATCATGGTTTTTGGAAGTACACGTCAAGAGCATGACCAGGCTATTGAGAATCGCCTTAAACGCCTTAAAGAGAAAGGTCTTTCTTTGAACAAGTCAAAATGCCGTTTTCTGAATACTGAGTTGGAGTTCTTTGGAAAGATTTTCTCAGAGCAGGGTACAAGACCTGACCATTGCAGAACACAGGATGTTATTGATGCTTCCATACCACAAAATGTATCAGAATTGCGCAGCTTTCTTTGTGAATTGCAGAAAACAGGTGTCACATTTTCATGGGAACATAAGCACCGGACAGCATTTAACAAGCTGAAAGCAGCTGACCACCACCAGTCATGGCATATTTTGATGCTATGAAGGACACTGTTAACAGTTGATGCCAGTCTTGTAGGTTTGTCGGCAATCCTATCTCCAAGGTCTGAATGTATACGGCCAAGTTGTTGCATATACTAGCCAAGCGTTATCTGAAGTAGAACGTCAGTATTCCCAAACTGAGAAGGAGGCTCTTATCATTATTTGGGCCATAGAACATTTTTCATATATCTTTATGGTCATTCATTCACATTGGAAACGAATCATATGCCCGTATAAATGATATATGTGAGTGCAAAATCGAAACCATGTGCTCGGATTGAAAGTGGGTTCTTCGCCTTCAGCCATACAATTTTCAAGTCAAATATAAACCAGGACCAACTAATCAGGCTGGCAATACCCTTTCACATCTATTACTGGAAAACAACATAATGGCTGATGAATATGCAAATTTTATTGTACAACATGCTGTTCCAAAGTCCATGACTCTTTCTGAAATTCGTGAAGAAATAGATAAAGACAGAGTTTTAAAAACACATCGAGTTGCAATTCGTCTCAATTGTTGGGATGCTGATACAGTTAAACCTTTTTGATCTGTCAAAGATGAACTGTTGATTGATGTGTCAAACGTAATATTATGTAATATTAAGGAAGCAGTTGACCTAGCAAAAGTGAGCCACCACAGAAACCAAGGCACTCTTATGCGAAAAGATCTGGTTCCCTGGCATTGAGGGACTTGTCAAGGAGACTTTCATAAAAGTCTACCTTTTCAAGTGGTTGGGAGGCACAACCCTCCTAAACCCCTTCACATGATAAAAATACCAAGTGCAGCTTGGCACAAGATTAACATCGATTTTTTCAGTCCACTTCCATCTGGCAATTTACTTCTGGTTGTTGAAGACAGGTAAAGCCAATATCCGGAGGTTGAAATTGCTGGCTCAACCAAGAGTTCTGTAGTTATTCCCAAGTTGGATAATAATTTTGCTGTCCATGGTATACCATTTGGAGTAACGGTTGACAATGGACTATCTTTTAATGGGGGTGAGTTCTCTTGTTATTTAAAGTGTTTATGCAATATAAAATTGTAAATTACATTTTTACAAATTATAAAAATGTTGTCTTTTCTGATCACTTTGATTCTATCCTGGTCAGAAATGATCAGCTTTAGGTATTTTTCCTTGTTTTTTATAATTTAATAGCAGAGGTGTTTTTTTTAATGTGGCTCCTTGTTGGTCATGATGTAACAAGTATTAGCAAGCAGCAGGCTTGAGACGAGGCAACGCTAGCAGTTCTATTGGTGAAGAAGATTACGCTGTTGTGAGGCTGCAAGGTTTTACACCATATCAAGACGAGCCACTTTCTATTGACTTTCTATTGCTGTGCAACCAACATTTCATTTTGAAGAAGATAAAGATGGGATTCTTCACGCCATTTTGGCTGCCAGGCAGGAACAAGGAATGATTGTGGAAGACTGGTATGTGCTATTACATTTTGCTATTTTATACCTAATTATTTCGTTTCAGAGGAGTTCTCTTCTTGTTTTTCAAAATAAAACTGTCCTTCTAAGTTTAGGCTCTTTCCGGATTGAAATTACTGTATTACCCAGACACATCAAATATTTTATTGTTGTATTTAGCGCAGGTGTTTCTGTGGAAAGTGTAAAGCAGATCGTTTGGTTGGTGCCCTAGAATTTCGTTGCTTCACAGAAGTTGCTGAAGCTAATGGCAAATTGACTTTTGAAGATATTTCATGCATAATCCAGAACGAAGATTACACTGTAGTGACAAAAGAAGCCGTACTGACGATGACTGGCCCCTTATTGAAAGACAAGAATGGTCGACTATACCAAAGAAAGCAGGACAAAGCAAAAACCAGTATCTGTGCTCTTGTATCTTTTTTTCCAATGCCCAGTTACCAACAAGATGGATTTTCCGTTACAAGCAAAGCGCATACTTTGTTTAATCCTGCAATTAAAGCACAACCCAAAAAGTAAAGGCGATGAAGTCTTAGTACCAATAGGATTCAGCAGTCAGAAATTGTGTTTTAGAAGAAATGTTTCACGAAAATCCTGAATGATTCTACACCAGTCCCAAAAATTTACCAAGTATCGTCTCTGTATAGACCTATGTTGTCTTTTCCGTATTTTGCACCCAGCTTAGTGAGGATGAAAAGACCAACCAGTTCACAAATTTCGACACGAAAACAAGTTTTATCTCATGAACAATAGAACTCCACCTAACTAATTGACCTGTATCTAAAAAAATTTCTTTTGTCTAACTTTATCACACCTTTTGTATATTTATACCGCGGTAACAGGAATATTCTTCATTATAGTCTGTCTGATGAGTGCGCAAGCACGAAACTCGAAGTAACAGAGAACATGTCTCATTTCTAGTCCATATTCTATCTTACTATATATATATATATATAGAAGTTTGTCTTTTGATACTTCCGTAGCACAGTGCTCAAGACGTTAGCACATAGAGCGTGATCTCCTGAAGAGTGAGTTACTCAAGAAACAGGCTTGTAGAGATAAACCATGTAGTTTTACTTTCTTCAATCTATGATATATATATACCCAGGAATGCACAAAAACGAGAAAGGGTGAATGGTGTCTGTCCCTACCATGAAGATTAGAAAATAATATTATGTGGAAATAATAAATAGCTGTGAAAAGAAGAAAATAATCCAAGAGATTGGAAATAAAAATAACACTATGTTTCAACTAACCTAATATTAAGGCCAGGGGGCGCGAAAGTTTATACAGATATATATATATATATATATATATATATATATATATATATATATAGAATCAAAGAAAACACTTTCGTAAGACGCTCCGCTTTCGCTTCATCAGTAATAACTTTACAAAATCAGAGGAGCCTACTTATCAACCTAAATTACAATAGAACACTACAATACAATAGAAACCTAAGGGGCACCTGCCTAATACAATACATATTGTCAAATGTGTTAGAACGCAAACTGTTATGGGGAACTGGGAGAGAAGTGAAAAGAAAGGTAGAAGAAAGAATGTGATGGAGATGCTGGTGTTGGCTGTCTCACAAGAGATAGATGAAAGCCATAGAAGCAAAAAACAAAATAACGAGAAGATAAGCTATAAACAAAAGAGCCGACATTAAAAATATAAAAAAAAACTTTTAAAAATTTAAAACTGTACAAGAATATATAAATGTCCTATGTATCTACCTGCCTAATATTGAGACCCATCGGAGAGAAAGTATTCAAGCGATATTGCCAAAATTTTCTCTCCTCCTATCATTACCTGTTAACCTATCTATGATCTTAACACTTATGTCACTCAGGAACCCCCGATGTCCTTCCTCAGAAAAATGTCTGAAAAATTCCATCTTGGGTACTGAAGACCCTAAATTAAACTTACGACTACACGCCTTGTAATTATTAAACCTAAGCCTAAAAGGCGTGCATGTGCTACCTACATACAGGACTCCACAGACATTGCACTCGATTAAGTACACAACATTGGACAAGTCACAGTTAAAGGAATAGTTGATCTTATATTCTTTACCTGTACTGCTAGACCTAAAATTATCACTGTCAGACATGACTTTACACACTTGACATCTGGACTTCTTACAACACGAACTTCCCCTGTTATTGTATCCCTTCTCCCTCCCACTTGTAAGCCTAGCCCTAACCAAAATATCCTTAAGATTCTTACACCTCCTAAAAGCAACTACTGGTGGCACAGGAAACACCTCTTTGTGCTCTTCTGAACCAGTGAGCAAGGTATGGTGTTTCCTGGCAATGTTCCCCAAAACATTAAGTGCTGGATGGTATGTAGTCACGAGTGGAACCCTCTCAGCCCTCCCTTCGTTGGTTTTCCTACTTCCCGCTTTTTCCAGAAGAGTCTCTCTATCTAGCCTACGTACCCTATCTATTTGTTGATTAACAAGGGACTCTTCATACCCCCTATCCTTAAGCCATCCAGCGAGTTTACCTACATGTTCCTTAAACTGGCGATCATCTGAGCAAATCCTACGATACCTAAGAGCCTGACTATAGGGGATCGCCTTCTTTGTATGCCAAGGGTGACAAGACTTCTTATGTAAGAACTGATGGGTATCAGTTGGCTTACAAAATAAGTCTGCCATAAGGAATCTCCCCTCTCCTACTTTTACCGTGACATCTAAGAAACTAATAGATTCTGTAGAATGTTCACTGGTAAACTTCATTGTGTCGTGGCTACTGTTGAGATGGTCAATGAATAACTTCAACCTATCCTCCCTGTGTGTCCAGATAAGAAAATATCATCGATAAATCTCATCCAGACAAGGGGCTTGTCGGCGAAGGTATCCATCAACCTCTCCTCTAACCTAGTCATAGAAAGATTGGCATAGGCCGGAGCGAACTTCGTGCCTATAGCCGTACCTAACTTCTGTTTATAAAACCTATCATTAAATTCAAAATAGTTATTCTCCAATACTAAGGAAGCGGGCCCAGCTAATGTGTCAGTAGCCACGCCTGGATTTTCCCGTCTATCCAGCACCTCCCTTACGGCCTTTAAACCTTCCTCGTGTGGAATGCTAGGATAGAGTCCCACAACATCAACAGTGCATAAAATTGCTCCTTCTGGTATAGTTCCTATATTTCCTATCCTAGATGAAAAATGGTTAGTATCCTTAACATAAGACCTACTTTGGCTAACAAACGGGTTAAGGTGGTAGTCTAGATATTCTGAAATGTTCGGTTGATATGTTTGGTTAATGTACCACAATTTGAAATGACTGGACGCCCCTTAACATTACTAAGACCCTTATGAATCTTAGGCAACAAATAAAATCTACCTAACCTAGGATTGTTTACTTCTAAATAGCCAGCCACTTCATCTAACGCTGGGTCCGCCTCCCTTATTTCTTTTAACTTATCATTTATGGTCTTACCCAGTTCTACAAAGGGATCCACCGCAACCTCTTCATATACCTGCCTATCGTCTAATTGTCGGTTAGCCTCCATTATATCGTCCCCCCAATCCCAAAACTACAACCGCTGAACACTTATCTGTTTTTTTATAATTATGTCCTTATCACATTTAAGCTTATCGAGTGAAGAGAGTTCTGAAAGAGAGAGATTACTAAAATTCTTACCCTCCGTTGAGAGAGACAGCACCTCATTCTGCAACAGCGAAAGATAGTTCTCAAGAAGAAGGTTATTCTTAGGGGGCTGCCAGTTAGACCTATTTCTAAATAACTGTTTTTCTGTTTTATTGTTGTCCTTAAAATGCCATTTTAACCTAATTCTTTGTTAAATCTTCTCAAGGTCCGCTCTCAGTTCCGCTTTGTCTATTTCCTTTGGTGTTGGGCAAAACTTGAGGCCTTTGGATAGCAGAGAAACATCATCTTCCGACAGCTCCTTCTTCGAAAGGTTGACAACATTTGTGCTGACAAACCTACCCGTAATGCGTCCCTCCTCTGACAGCCAATTCATTTCCCCAACACCAATCCTCAATGGCCCTGAATCAGTAGATAATGATCCTTCGTTGACTGACACAGGGCCTTGGACAGCAAGTCATTCCCATCAAACATATTATGCTCATGGTGTTCGGTTGTCCTGAGAAAACCAACATTATCCTCTCCAAACTCTTTCCCATTTCTCGCCAAAATGCTAATAAGTTTACGTCGTCTTTTCTGGTAAAGTTGATTCCATTTAATCTGAGTTGCTCCTGTACATGGGCTAACTCTTCCTTTGTCAGACTAGTGCGTACTGCACTTAGTTGGTGAAAAGCCTTCTCTTCCTCTCCGATCAACAATTCCCGATACTGTATGACAAATAAGGCCAATAACTGCGATTGTGCAGATTCCAGAACATTGTCCTATGACTCTTGAAATATATATATATATGTATTCAAAAGCTCTAGACTGTAATGTTTTTTAAAAAATTATAAATAGATGATCAGTAAAAAAACAACTTGATTTACGTTTCGCAATATGCTTCTTCAGAATATATATTTATCATAGATTGAAGAAAGTAAAACTACATGGTTTATCTCTACAAGCATGTTTCGTGAGTAACTCACTCTCCAGGAGATGTTGTATAACATTGTGAATAGAAAAACGCAAAATATCAGTTTGATCAGTCAGATGGTGGGGCAACTGTTGCCTCTGGATAGTGGTCTCTTGAATGACCCAACTTTTGCTTCTTGCATTTCTTAGAAGAGGATGGGGCTCTTGTCTTCTTTGGAATGATGGCAGGAGAAGCTGACTGTAGCTCTTCTTGCTGTTCAACTATAAACATAATTAGGTAGAAGTAGAAATTTTGGGTTGCTTGAATATTCCATTGACAAGTAATTGTCCTAGTGAACAAGATAAATTCACCGAGATGAAACTTTACACAAATAGCCCATGCAGATTGTTACAAGGCATACCTCATTAGCAAATATTAGCACACTTCAAAAGCAAACAAATTGAATTGGAGACTGTAGGTAAGGTAATCAGAACTTGCTCAGTATACTGCTTAAATCATGAATTTGTCCCCCTGCAAGACTTCATGAATTAATTCAAATAAAATTATGATGATGATCAAAACCTATTTCTTGGATAATATGGTGTTTCATTCTGGTACCTGACTGCATCAGCTTTTGTACGTCGTTCTGTGAACTGAATTGTCAGTGACTCTGGGAAATCTTTGGTATAATTATCAAATGCTTCTTTCAGGTCTTGTACTGATGTTGACAGCATAATGTCTTTCATATCGTTAACATAACCTGTTAAGAGCAAAAAATTATCCTCAAACTTAAACCAATTCCTAAGTCATTAATTTCATTTCGTAGAGCCTGTGAACTCTACTGGAAAGAAATCACTCCTAAAAATAAATACAAAAGTACCTTACAATAAGTTGGAGGAACAGCAGCCACACGCACTACTTCTTCTCCAAGCTTGAACTTTGCGTAAAGCACATTGTACGATTGTTTACCATCACAAGTCCTTTTTCTTTCCCTCTGAATATTTTCATTGAAATGCATGGCAGCCAATGCATGTCTAAAAGTATTTTAATAAAAAGAGTACAAATAAAAATGATTTCTCTTTGCTTAATTATCAAATCTTCCTTCTGTTCAGTGCTTCTGCCAAACTCGTAAAAGAAAACGTTTCGATCCTGTTGTTTGAAACAAGATGCTGTAATAGTTTGCAGCAGGTAACAGAAATGAAACAGGATGCCGTAATATACCAGATACAGTAGATTCAGCAGTATCCAGATGAACATAAGTGCAATATAGCTACAGTCAGCTGCGTTTGTCTCTTCCATCTCAAATTGTAGAAGCTGCTTCCACAAATCAACAGCTCAAAATACTGTAGCAAGCCTTTACAGTACAAGCTGAAAACAAAATATATACCTGCAATTTTTTCCAAGCCAAGAAAAGTGGACATCTTGGGATGCCAGTGATTTAGCAGGGAATGGAAGCCCTCTAGGCAGCTTGTTAGGGCATCTGAGGGAAGCTTTTCAATATCTTTCAATATGCTGCCATTCATCCTAATCAAACGAAGCTTGTCATGCTGTGGGGTTCCTTAACACAAAATAAACCCCTTGAGCTTATTTATATTCTTTGCCAAATCTCAAAAGATAAATAGGGGAAGGGGGGGGGGAGGAGGAAACTGGTTAAAATTTTCAAAATTTCAGAAAGCAATCACTACTTCTAATATTTACTTAAATCTGAAATGCAGCATTTCAAAGGGAAAAAAATCATCTACCAGAAATTTCATATACACTAACATAAATTGATACAATTTTTCAACTTAGTTACTATATAATCATTATATTTTATTGAGTTATCTT
Organism: Rhopilema esculentum; assembly: GCF_057945365.1. Lineage (NCBI taxonomy): Eukaryota > Metazoa > Cnidaria > Scyphozoa > Rhizostomeae > Rhizostomatidae > Rhopilema > Rhopilema esculentum. The sequence goes on along the minus strand of NC_142823.1, from coordinate 12,028,997 downwards.
GAATTTTGCAACTCTCATACATATTGTTATTTTTTGGTATGATATGATTATGATTGCATCAGATGTTGTTTTCTATTCTTTGTTTCAAACCACAAGAATAATTTTTAGGCACAGTTTCTGCAAACTACTTTACAGTAACATAAAGCATGCAACTAAAGAGGCAAACCTTTAAGTATCCAGTCACAGGCACAATTTCTTCAGTATCAAGCTCAATTTCTTCATGGGCACAATTTTGGAATAAGGGATCTGGATGGTCTGAATGTTGATCTGCAACATGGTGCATTATTGACTTCCATTTTGCAATAATTAGTTCTCCAAAGCCTTAATTTGTTGAGACAGCACACCAATACAAGTGGTTTCGAATTCCTTTCATCCATGATTTCAAAATTTCATTTGCCTTTTCTTGACTTGCTGCTATCGGTCTCTTTGTAATACTTTTGGATACATGGCAGAAGTCATGGAAGTGCTTTGTCTCTGGTTCTGATTCGTTGATCCATTTTGCTGTGCTTCTCTGTCTGTCACTGATGAAATCATGCATCTTCAGTTCAGCATTCTCCAGAAATTCAAAGCATCTCTTTGCACCAAATAATTTCAATGCATTGGAACCGCCAGCTTTATTGGCCTGAAAATGGGATATTGGAAACAAGTTGCTTTATATTCAAAGACTTCAAAGCTGTACGCGTACTAAAGATCTCTCATCACTTACTGCATACAAAATTCAGTTGATATATAGGTATTTTAGGTATATTTCTGATAGGACTATTTTATTTATTTATAGAAAAAAGGATATCATCTGTACAACTTCAAAATAGACATTTTTTTAGATGGAGTTGCAGAACATTGTATAAGTACCTTTTTTTGCACTCTGCCCCATCGAATCAAAACGTCCATCTCCTGACCATTGGACATCCTTCAGATCCTTCACTTTTTCGATTAGTAATTTGCATTGTTTGTCCCATTCCAACAGTACAGAGGGAAATAAAAACTTTCTTTGATGAAGAAAAGAAGTATGCACCGGTATTTCTAATAATCTAATGTGTTTGAATATTAGAAGAACTTGACTTATGGAAACACCAGATGTCATAATGGCAAAACTCATCATCAAAACGCAAAGATCCCCTGCAGGAACTTTTCCAAACAGCAATGGCTGACTTTTCCACCTAAACTCCTTGCCACACTGCCTGCATAACTGGGTAACAGTTGCCATTGATCCTGTTCGATGTATCTCAGCATTGGGATTATCTGCTTTACAATGGAAACAGAACTGGTTGAATATTGCCATCAGCATACCAAAGAAGACAATAAATTTGGGCTCATCAGTAGGCTTAGTCTCAGGGCTACAACTGAAAAGGAGAATGGAGTGTCAGCATTTCATTCAATAGAATAATGTGAACTTTGACGTTGCTTTTAGTAAAATTTTCATTCAATGAACATAGTATAATGTTCAAGAACAGTTCTTTTTGTTCTCTACCCTTTTCAGCAATTTTTACCCAGGAATTATGAAAATTCAGCCCACATATCTTACTCCTCCCTGTCCACCTCCCCTATGAATTTGGGCTAACCATTAAGAGAAACCAAGAGTAGTTAATTTCCTTTTCCCACTTTGTGGTGCTTCCCCAGCCATGTTTTTGCTTGGATATGTAATTTTTACGCACCTTACAATGGTTACTTACTCAGCTCTGTTTTTTATCAAGTTTTGCATCAGTATCAAGGACCTCTTCGTCTGATGAAATTCTGTTTCTTCATGGCTTGGCAAGTCTGTATCCGATTCTTCAAGTTCAGTCTTGTCATGAGGTGTGATGTCACTGATCTCTGAAAATGTTCTTCCTCTTGCTACATTGTCTTCATGATCATCATCATCATCATCATCATTGCCGTTATAATGAAGAATCTGCATAATAAGTCAAAGTACATGCTGATTAAACACTGTTTATATCAATCTGGTTTATAAGAAAATTTGCCAGTCAAATCAAAACTTGGCAGTGCTATGTCTCAAAAGTAGTGAGAAGGTTTGCAAGTTGAATATGACTTTGTGGCAATTATGTTATTGAACTCCTATTTTCTTTTCGTTTCCTAAAATTTAAAATATTGTAATTTTAGACAAGGAATCACAAGATTTTCTTAGTCAAAAGGTTATTGAGCTTTTTGAGCAAGTCCAGGAAGCAGCATCCCCTAGCCCCATCCCTTCCTCCTGGGCCTTCTGAAATCCATTTGTCACAATATCTGAATCAAAACTTACTTCCTGTTGGGCATTGACTTTCAATTCATCCCTTCTTTTCTTCAGGTTGTGAATTCTCTTTTGTAATTAAAGAATTTTTTGTTGACGGACATCGCATTTTTTTACAATTTTTTCCCCCAACTTTGCCATTTTTTGCAGTGTTTCTTCTGCTTGGCATTTATACTTTGGCACTATAGTGATCACTTGGTTCATGTGATTGTGACATAACGTCTCCTCCAACAACTTGGTCGTCCTGTCTCTTCTGTCTAATCATGTTCCGAAGAATCTTTGTTCAAAGATAACAAAGATATTATAGATCAGCCTGATTTTTATTAGGTTTTGGTGCAAGGGTACGAAAAAAACCAGAAAGAAAACCAGAAAGAAAACCAGAAAGAAAACTAGAAAGAAAACCAGAAAGAAAACCAGAAAGAAAACCAGAAAGAAAACCATGAAAATAATCAAGACTGGTGAGCGCAACAAGAAAGTTTTACCTATGTTTTTTCACGAGCTTGGAGAGGCAAACTGTCTTGTTCTTCCCTAATATTCGCCACATCTATCATGGAACAGAATCTGGTTTTAAATAAACTTTCATTCCGAGTGACAATGCTTTATCTCGTCTCATTGTGTAACTGGCATCGTCAAAATGAATCCCACACAAAACAGATTGGTCTGACAGATTCAAGTTAGGCCAGTGAACTAAGTGTACCCATAGCAAATGTCGCTCACGATCTTTAACTTGGGAAACAATGTGGGAAATGATGGACAGATATTCCCCTTGTATGCTGACTATTTCCACAAATCACCCCATTCTTCGGGCCACCAGCAACACAACGTTTTCCTCCAAAGGTACAGTCGAAGCTCTCGCATGCATGTCAGTCACCATTACTAATTCAGCGAATTGAATGGTTACTCCCATCTCTATGACTACTACTTTCTACGTCATAATTGAAGAATCAAATAATTAACCATTTCACCTTTGATTCCTATGAATACTAAACTTTGGATGGCAATATTTTCGCAACGGAAGAAGATATTTCGATGCCATTTCCTGGAATCTTATTCTATTGATAAACATTTTTTATTTTTAGTGACTATAAAAAATCCAGTCTCACATTGCATGAAAACGTTAAAGTTTTTGGGTGTAAAGTTTACCCCGTCTTCTCCAAAATGGCCACAAGGTAACATGAAAGTCCAAAGCTTCATGCAACCCTTAGCTAAAGCCATACGACAGAAGTAAAGATATGGCAACAAGAGCTGTCCAGGTTCCTGTTGCAATACAGAACAGCGCCACATAGTACAACCAAAGTAGCACTGTCTGAACTGTTGTATATTAGAACAGTTTGTGGAGCATTACCAACGTCAAAACCCCACACTATTGTTAATCGGCATAAAGAAGCTAAAGATAATGAGCAGAAGCGTTGCATCTGCAATAAGACCTATGCAGATTTACATCACAATGCCAAAAAAAGTTGTTTAATTTACATTTACCCATGATTCTAGCAAATGGCTATGCATAATGACCAACATCTATGAAGACTGTGTAGTTCCCATTAGGATCAGGGAATCTATCTCTGATTTTCCAGACAATGCATGAAGGTATAACTTTCCGATTTCTTCTGCCAAGTTTTCCTCAAAACCATAAAATGTACTACTGAAATGCTATGTATCGCCAACATCCATTATTTAAGAAAGTCAAATGGATAATTAAGAAAGTCAGCATTGCTTTGCATAGCCAGTTCTAAGTTGTGTTCAGTTAGAACATTGTTTTCGAACAATGGATGCTCGTGGTTCTTTATGCCATTCTTGCAACAGACGCACTCTTCTTATTTTTTCATCTAACGACACTTGCCACATTCACACCACTCAGGTGAATCTATACTTCCTTCCCTTCCTTCAGGTTTTTCTTCTCCGCTGGCGGTAGGGGCCTTCGTAACCAAGATACTCCAAAGTGTGGGAGCATATTTTGCCATACCTGCCAAAAGTTCTTTGATTTGGCCTTTATCAAGGTTATTACAAACTTCCTATAAAGATGAAACCATTAAAAGTTTCACGTTGACTATACTTTTAATATTTATTGAAACTGCTGACATAAGTTCATAAGAAGAGGCAGCCCTGCTTTTAATTTTTACACTTCTTTCAAAAATACCTAAAGTAGTGTTGCATTGAGTTCGTGTTGAAGGAGATAACTTGTACACATTTCATGTACAGTATGTATGTATAATGATACTTCTATCATTTGTTGTAAAATGTATATTTTACATGTAATTGTCATTTGTTGTAAGTAAAGATTTGCGAAACAGTATTGTTGTTAAAGGATTGATGACACTGAATAATACCTTAGCTTGCTGATAGGCATTGTTGGCTCTCATTTTCTGACATTCTGGTATTGCCCTTATATCTTTTTTCTTTTCCTTTATTTTTAATGTTTTCTTTATTTCTTTTCGTTGCTCACATTTTTCTGAAGAACAGTTTGAAGAGCAATCTCATAAAATGGTAGAGAGGAAGGTATTTAGAGCACCAGAAACGTGTTTTTAATTACAGATTGTCAAAGGTGAGACGTGTAAGTGAAAATACTTTTGGAATATCAACAGCTCGATGGAGGATATCCAAAAGACCGATCAATGCCTCCCAAGAACGCTGTATAGGTATAACCAAAGCAGTGGTTGCACTCCACAACTTTCTGATGTTAAATGATACAACTTCCCCAAGGAATGAATGAAGATTTGCTCCCCAGGTTTCACTGATTCTGAAGACAGGGAAGCAAACCAGGTGGATGAAGAAAAGAAGCTGGAAATGACACTGGGTACTATTCAGCAGGAACTGGGAGGAATAGAAACAGAACCCTGAAAAATTCAACTCAAAATTTTACCCTAAATAATTAACTGAAATTCATGTGATAAAAATTAGCAAGTTACCCCATCCCTTCCAATAAACATTGAAAACAAGAAAATTTTCATTAATTTCATTTTAAATATTAGTAACAATACAAAATTATTTCTTTATGACAAAAAATTTGGCTTTTTGAAAAAAAAATGTAGGGGGGAGGTATCTTTGGTGCATGACAAAACCTATGCTAATTATAATCCACAATTCTGGTTTTTTAAAGAATTCTTTGCTTGATTTTGAGGAATGTATGTGCCACGAGGAACTGTATTCCATCCGTGTTTGATATATTTTCATCAATATTAATTAAATCTGTTGCACTTTCAATTCATTGTATTGTTTTGATTCTTTTCTTTCATGAATTAAATCTCATTTATTTAGCTTTGACCTATCACAAAAAATTCTTAAAGGTTGTCCCTTATTGATCTCTCTTGCCATTTTGACACACAGGAAGTGAGGTTGTTTTAAGGCTCAAGTTTTTTTGACTCACAGGTGGGCTCTACTTGGGAAAATACCATTAGTGCAATCAAATTCAAACCTAGACCCAAAATAAAGGCAACTCGAAACAAGGATATTAAGTTTGTTTTTAAGTTAATCAGAAATATCTTAGAACAGTGATCAAAGGCTCTTATTGAAATAAACACCAGGGGCAAAGCCAACAATTTTCAGAGGGATACAGAAATGATTTTTGCCAACAAAAAAGGAGGTCTCTCAATCTTTTAGGGTCTACTCATAAGTATATAATCTTATATGATGATTTCATGTGTAAATATTTTAAATTTTATACTACTTCGAAAGTGCTTCTGCTACAGAAACTGCCACAGAAATGTTAATAAATTTATTGTTGCAAAAAGTTTATACAACATGTTGAGAAACAAACTCTCCTTTGCCTGGCAAAAATCGTTAATGTGCCAACTGAAAAAATGTTTGAGGAGGAGGGTGCAACTTACCCTGTATCCACCTTTGGTAACAACTTTGACTAGTGGACTCTTTATAGAAATAATTAATATCTCTTTCAATGGTTATGGTATCTTTTGCAACACTAACATTTTATAAAATATGTAAAGATTAGCCAAGGTAACTATAAATAAAGATACAATTTTTACAGCTACAAAAATTACTTATAGTGTACTTTCAATACAGAATATAGGCTTTAAAGTATTAGTGTTATTGTGCTACTCTCTGAATTCATACTCGAAAAGCAACTGTTGAATTTGGCATTTTGCCCGGGCTTTCGATTTGGGGTCCAACCTTTTCAGTTGAGGCACAAGACTGTGCATGAAAAAGCTGTTCTCATCTTCTTTTTCATTGGCTCGAGAGCTTCTGAGCTCTGCTAAAATCGCAAGGTCTATTGCATTTGTTGAAGCAGCAGTTTCTTTTTTTTTCTGTTTGCCAGAAACATCTGGCTTTATTGGCTAAAAGTTTGTCACTGAAAAGCTACTTTCCCCCCTGCTCTCTTTGCTCCGTTTTTCTTGCTGCTGCTTGCCAAATTGGTGCTCTCCTCTTCTTGATCGAATAGAGAGTCATTCGACCCAATGCTCATTTCGACATACGATGCATTCACAAAATCAAGTTGAAAAGGATATCAAAAAATCAACTGTAAATTTTATAACGTTTTCTAGTGTTTCCTCTTCACCATCCACTTCGTCAGTGTCATGGTCCAGGCCAATTCTCAAAAAATTTGAGACAGTTGGCACTTCAATATTAAAAAATGCCTTGCTAAATTCAATGACTCTCATCCATGGCCACCTAATTCTCTTTGATCCACCAGTATCACCAGATTTAGGTGCTGTTGCTTTTAGTTTTTTTCGATATGTGTTCCTCAAATCGCGCCACTTTGATCCTGCACATAATAGAGGCCCTTCAAGTCCAATATTGCTGGATATTTTCAGCCAAGCAGCTTCTTGTGCGTTCTTGTTTTTGTACATTGGACTTCCCGTGTTGCACTTGCTCAATTAACGCATTAACTAAATCGCTATTCCAATCAGTTTTTGAAGACGCCATCTTTGAATCTGTGTGCACAGAAGTGGTGGTCCTCTAGAAATGCAGTGTTCTGATTGGCTAGGGATACCCGGGACCTTTCTGTTTGCAATGCAAATTGGGATGAAAAACGAAACTTCCGAACGCCTCAAATTTGGATGCAAACGTTGGGATGTGCCATCTTTTTTCCTTTAACACCATAAGCAAAGATATTTCAGACTAAATAAAACAATATCGTTTAGTAGAATCCTTATACAATTCATAAATATTAAACATAAAGTTTCTTGTACAGGATGAAAAGCAGGGATATCACTGGAACAAATCACAAGGTACCTTACATCCAGCTGTTGTGTTCACAAAGAAGAATGGTCAGACGGAGGATCACTCCATTTGCTTCATGTCAGATGATCTATATCACGATGTAAACGATGGTGAACCAAATTTTAAAAGAAACTTCAAAGCACATAAATGAAAGTATCAATTCTTAAGTGAAATCTGTCAACTACCTCTCTGATGGATGTGCTGGCCAATTCAAAAACTGTAAGAATTTTCTCAACCTATTCTTCCATTATGCTGATTTTGGCACTAATTGCACATGGTCATTTTTTGCTACAAGTCATGGCAAGTGAACATGTGATGATGCTGGGGGCACAGTTAATAGAAATAACATCATGAGGACCATTTGATAACCAAATTCTAAGTGCAGTTGAAAAGTTTGAGTTCTGCAAAGAGGAAATCAAAGGAAACAACTTCAAATTCATACCCAAGGAAAAAATGAAAGTAACAAGGGCAAACCTCAAGACAAGATTTTTTAATGCAAAGTCAGTCCCTGGTACTAGGAGCTATCATCACGTTGTTCCTTTGTCCAGTTCGTGCATTGGTGCAAAAAGAACCTCAATTGATGAAGAATATGGCCTAAAGTTTGATTTTGCATTACAAGTATAGCGAATGCGTATTAGCTTCTCACTAAATTCTCTTACAATCTGTCAGTATGATCGAGCTGGAATCTGAAGAAATACTGGATCAGGCTGTTAGAGGAAATTGATTCAGTTGAAAAAGACATCCGAAATGCAAGGTCGTATTTCTGGCCAATGAGGGCTGTTGTATGTTGTCTAAGATAATCTAAGATAAGCACATTTGTGGCTTTATTCAACAAAATTAGTCTCAACTCAAATCAACGTAAACAAGGTAACATACACAAAAGGAACGAACTCAATAGCAAACTCAATAGCACGCATTCTATTGTAGTAAGATAAAGAAAGGTTAAGGTAATTCTCTTTCATAACATTCACCCCTGTCTATAGACCAAGCCTATCCACAGGACGCCGTTCACGTTGTGACCTTCTAAGTGATACAGGAGACTGCTCTTTAGCATTTGAAAATGTCGCAGGTTCAACAACTTTGGTTACATGTTCTTGGGTTGGGTCAGCTTATGCATGACTGGGTGATTCTGGCTCACTGACTAGTGATTCTGGCGATTCTGATGGGGTTCCATCTAGAGAAAATGGCAAGTTCTTAGTACGGATGAAATGCCAGAATCTTATCATATCGGGGTGAGACAAAGAGTCATGTAGCTTATAGAGAGAATCACTTGTACTTGTGGCACAATTAGCTCGGGAAAATGTGTCTGGAGGAATATTCTGTTTACAAGGCCTATATACAATGTCAAAGCTGTAACAACTGAGCTCGATTCTCCAGCGCATTATTTTGTCATTCTTGATTTTACCCTCGTGACGCTGGTTCAGCTTTAGCAATGATGGTTTTTTATTTCTTCAAATGCCTTCTCTGCCTCCTGAGACAAGGGAAAACCCTTGTGACTGGTTATGGGCTTTATTCTATCAGAGAAATTTGGAACCCATTGAGAATTATAAAAGAAAAGTCCCAGACACCTATTCAGAGATCTTGAATTTCGTGGGAAAGGTAGCCCTAGCAGAGGCTTTAGCCGGTCTGGATCTGGACAAATTGTACCTTCCTCGATGACATATCCCAGTAATGGAAGACGCCGAGTTGAGAAGACACTCTTGCTTTCATTGAATTTTAGATTAGTCTTCCGAGCAGCTTCCAAGAACAGATCAAGGTTTGTATCATGATCAGCTTGATCTTTTCCGCAGATAGTTATAGATTGTCAAGATAAGGAAACACTGCTTCTAAATTATTATTTTGAACAAATCTCATCATTTCTCTTTGGAAGCATGCCATGCCGTTAGCTACGCTGAAAGGGAGGCGAGTAAATTGATAAAGCCCACCCTTGGCTTCAAAGGCAGTGTAAAGTTTGTCTTCATCTTTCAAAGGTATCTGGTGGTAGGCACTTTGAAGGTCAATTGTACTGAAGACTCAGTACTGTGCAATTTTGTTGACTGTATCATTTTTTCCTGGTAACGGAAAAGCATCCCACTGTGTAAATCGATTGATCCTCTGAGAGTAGTCGATGGCTAGACGTTTTTTGTGGTTCTCATCTTTTGTAACTACAACTTGTGCGCGCAATGGAGACTGGCTAGGCTCTATGATGCCTTCTTTAAGTAGTCTCTGCACTTCATCGCTAATGAATATTAAATCTTCTTTACAGTAGCGTCTGGACTTTGTGGCAATAGGATGGCAATCAGATGTCAGACTTGTAAATGGTGAAGGTGGCTCAATATTTAGCAAAGTAAAGCTACAAACGGACAAATGAGGTTTTGTGCCACCATAGTTGAATGTGACACTGTCATGTTGAGATTGGAAATCGAGCCCCAGAATAAGATCCGAGCATAGTCCTGGCATGACCGACAGACGAAAATCCTTATATGTGTGTCCTTGGTAATTAAGTGTGACCGTACAGAACCCCTCAGTCTTTGTCTGCAATGAGGTTGTAGCCATTGAGACTGTGTTAGTTGAAGGACTGACAGATATAGCAGCAGCTTGCACTAAGCTTGGGTGTATGTAGCTCTCACTGCTCCCACTATCAAAGAGGGCTTGGACACTCCAGTCAGAGTTCACAACCACTGTAGCAGTTGACTTTTGTAGTGTTTCAGGAGCTCCAACAGTAGCTAGGGTAGGTGACCATAGTGCATCCGAAACTTCATCGGTCTTTACGGGTTTTCCTCTGCAGACTTTCGCAAAGTGTCCCTTTTTCTGACATTTATAACAGATAGAATATCGAGTCGGGCACTTTGCATTAGTTGCAGCCAATGTTGGGGCTGTTTGTGTTAAGTCGGTCATGGATGCATGCTGAGAAGTTGTTTCGAAGAATGGAATTGCTGCATTGAATGGCTGAGGAGTTGAATAGCTTTCTGAACTTCGCATCGCTGATTCCAAAGCTCGAGCTTGATCAAACATTGTCTTTAGATCCAGAGTTTTATTTTCTAATAGTCTCTGACGAATTTGATTTGAATTTAAGCACGTAATGAATGCATCTCGAAGGTATTCTTCACAGTACTTTGCAGCATTGACAGATTGAAAGTTACATTCATTGCTTAACACTTTGAGAGCCTGTAAATACTGATCTAGAGTTTTGCCAGCCTGCTGCCGTCGAGTTGCAAGTACATGTCGGGCGTAAATTTCGTTAGTTGGTTTTACCTAAATATTTTGAAGCGTTTCGATTGCTGATTCGTAGGTGGTACATTCTTCTATGTATTCATAAACTGTAGGTGATACAAAGTTCGTCAAAACTCCAAACTTGTCAATATCTGCTTCCCCTGACACAGCGAGAAAATTTTCAAAAGTTCGCTTTCAATGAATCCATGATTTTGTAGCTCACGAGTCGCTTGGAATCGGCATTAAAACGTTCTGGTCGCAGTATTTTATTCATTAAATTTTGCTGAATAAATTGTAATGAGAGAGAAGTAAACTGAGGAAAACCAAAATCTAAGATAAGCACATTTGTGGCTTTATTCAACAAAATTAGTCTCAACTCAAATCAACGTGAACAAGGTAACATACACAAAAAGAGGAACTCAATAGCAAACTCAACAGCACACATTCTATTGTAGTAAGATAAAGAAAGGTTAAGGTCATTGTCTTTCATAACAATAAGGACATAATTTCCTAGAGCAAAATGAAAATGGATTCTACTACCTGTCTTATTGTTTTCTTGATAAGGTTGATTATCAAGAAAACAAATTGAAGCAAAAAATCTAGATCCACTCATATTGCTATAACACTACAATGTAGAGAAAAAGGGTATTCAAGTTGAGACTACAAGTTGTTCTGTATACCTAGAAATATATCATGACTTTAAAAGCTTCTTTATTTCAAACAGGACTCCATCTCATAGCTTCTTCAGTATATATCTTTACATTTTCAGTATATATCTGTAAATTTTCAAAATGGTTAATTGACCGCACCCAACTTATGTAAAAACAAAGCCATGCATTTTTTTCAATTTCGGCATATGATGTATTTAAGTTTAATTTAGTCAATGAAATAGCTAGGATGGCGTTGTTAATGTAACACTTTGAACCTGCGCATGAAACTACCCCATACTGGAAATTTTCATCCAAAAATCTGGTTTCCTTAAAGAACAAGTGACACACTTTTCACCCTATCTTTTCTTTTCATTAACTTATAGATCATCATTTAGAAGTAAGTAGTTTGTCTTGGTTTAGAAGAAAATATTCTAATCAAGGGGCGAAGGGGGCGCGATTTTGCTTTTTATTACGTAAATCTACAATGTACATTGTGATAACTCGTAATTTTCTTGTCATTGGTAACAAGTAGCAGTAGGTAGACAAAATATCAGATAACTCAGAAAAAACATGATAGATTTTCAAACAGATTTCGATTATGCAGAGAATAACTCTTTGGAAATCGTTCCAATTTGAACCTCTAGTATAAAGCAACTACCCAAATACGATCACGGAAACATCAAGCTCCAAGGACGACCTAGAAATGGTGGCACAGAAGAAGAACATCCCAGTGGACGAATTGGAAATACAGAATGGTGAGTGGTTTTTTTTACAATCAAATTATATTCAAAGATAATAATTTATATAAACACAGTTTTGTTGTAAAAAATTGTGCCAGGGGGAACATCTACTATTTCTTCATACTCAGTATCGCTTTCATGGTTACCTCTAAATCACTCCCAAGTTCATCTGTTTCATAATCAGATTCTTCAATTTCTTTTGTGCTCTCTGTGGTACTCTCCTGAGACAGTACATAATCGTCTTTATAGCAAAAACAGCGGCAATTGCATGAATCTGTTTGAACAGAGACATCAACAATTGTTTTTGCATCATCATCATCATCATCACTTGTTACAACAGAATCTGTTATGTCCACAGTAACCATAGCATCCATGCGATCAGTGGTCTCATCAACATTAGGCTCTGTTTCAGCATTTGAACATGATTGATGTGATGCACGTGCTGATTCAATAACCTGGTTGAAAATATTTTTTCTCTCAATAAATTGTGAGTCAATTTTGAATTAATCGTCGTCGTCATTCATTCAGCCGTTGCGGTTGCTTGTGACTGCCATGACCATTTCTCTCCAATCCACTCTGTTCTGGGCCATGGTTAGCGCTTCGTAGAGTTGCATGCCAGTGAGCGATTTGATGTTATCAGTCCACCGCGTCGGGGGTCTGCCCCTCCCTCTACTGCCCTCAACCATACCCAATATAGCAATCTTTTCTATGCTGTCATCTGGTTTTCGTGCGGCGTGTCCGAAGTATGTGAGTTGTGCTCTATGAATGAGATTGAGTAGACTGTTTGGACGGTATACTCTCGGTATACTTGAATTAATATACATCTCTTTTTTATAGGTCAATAATTTATATTTAACAGAAATTTGAAATAACGCTCCCGTCTATTAAGCCCCCTTTTTCATACAAAAAAGACTACAGTGTAAACTGCAATGATTTAGTCATATCTAATGATGTATTTCGTCCTACTATTGCCAATTTCTTTTTTCATGTGTTTGAGAGTCAAAATTTTCTTGTCCAGTTCTGACTTCAGCATCTCTAAAATTCCTTGAGAAGCACTCAGCGCAGTGATTTTTACATATGCCCCCTCTCTTATAAGCCCCCATTTTTATTAAGCCCCCTCTCTCTAAACCTTTGAATATTAAAAAAAACCCGGGGATGTTTAATAGAGCTTTTACGGTAACTTGGTGTTGACAAGGTATAAGAAAATTGTCTTGTACGTAGCATGGTGTAACATATTTTTATACGGAAGACACTTGCCCACGTTACAAAAAGGTTGTTTGCTCCCAGCAGCCCTCCATGGTTTTCCCGATTGAATTAACACTCGTAGTAAAAAATAAGACTTACTTCTGAATGCATTCTCTTTTTGCGGTCAACATATGTACGCTTTTCAATTTGTTATATACAAATAGCGTTGGGACGACATCTGGCAAAAGTTGTGCTTTCATCATCGCTCGACAGGCGATCTCCGAAACGATTCATTTGTAAAATGAACGGAGCAGATTCTGAAGTGTCGACTTGGTACAAAGTTTTCTCGTTTTATTTTGACAAGCCAGGCTTTCCTAACTGCTTTGTCCTCTGGAAATTTATGGAATGAAATGTTCTTCCAATCGGCGGTGGCCGCAGCTCTTACTTTTGGTGTGCATCCGTAAGCAATACAATGGTGCATTTTATTGCTATTTATACTTATTTACAAGAATTACTTAATGTCGAGAACAATTTGCAAAAAATGATTGGATAACTAACTCTGAATTTGTTTAGAAGCGTGTTGTAAACGTTAGTATTGCACTGTATACCAGTCGCAGCAATAACAAATTATCACAATCTACGTCACAGTATCATGTGATTCATTTCCTGCCATAATTTGAAAAGGGTTTTTAAGTAGGAAAATGAAATCAGAAAAGAAAAATATTTCAACAGCACTCTCATACAGCATTTTACTTTGAGTTAAAAGAAAAAAAATAATTTGGCGCCAAAAGCGTCTCACTTGTCCTTTAAGAAATTAAAGACAAATTTTTGAAAATGAAAAATGGCGCTGCCACCATTCTTAAGGGCGTAAACAGTAATATCAGAATTCAAAAAAGGCTTTGAAAAAATCAAACATTTTACGACATACTGAAAGCTTTTTCGTCGGACACTCCTCAGAGCATAAAGCGTCAGAATAAGGTTACGAAAAAACGCAATGGAAAATATATACCCAGTTGTGGATTGAAATAGGCCAATCAGAAAAACGCAAGCACAAGACCGGTATAGTTGACCAATCAGTGCAGCGAGCTTTAAGAAAAATTACCAATGGAGTCCAAGAGAGAAAACGAACTCCCTCTGTCTACACAATGGCAGCTTTTTTGTTTTTATGTAGATCGACTCTAAAACTGCTTGATGGAAGGACGACCAGGCTCTGCCAATTATCCGAAAGATGTCGTCATTATAGAGTTTTGTATATTCTGGGTTGTCTAAAAGATGTTGAGCGATGGCAGAATCACTTGTTTTAACAGTGTTTCTAGACCCACAAGATCGAGGAGAATGTTCTCTTTGACGGGCAGTTATGTTTCTGATGTTGGAAGGAACATGCTGTTTTATCCTATCCCCCAATCTTTGGGTTGTGCGTCTTACGTAGCTAGAATTACACTGAAACGTAATTCATAAATGGCAGAACTTTTTTGGTTGGTAGGAAGGCAATCCTTTTCAATGGATTGAAGGGCTCTCCTAGTGCTATAAACAATCCAAGGATTGACAGCAAAGAAACATTTGGTTATGGCTTGCCTAATCTGACTCTCGAATCGCAAGGAATTGTTACCAATCCATGGTAGTTTCAAATAAACTGGGCACTTTTGCAGACCAAACTTTTGAACAGCCGAAAAACTTGCAATCTTCTCCTAAGTATAAGATAAAATGACATCTTCTGGATAGCTGTTGTCCAGGAAGATCGTTTTGAGTTTTTCCAGTTCAGCGTGCAGTGTAGATTTCGAGCAGATCATAAGTGGCCAATGTACTAATGTTTTGACAAGGTTGACTTTGCGTTGTTTTGGGCAAAATGAATTTCAGCATATGTACTGACCAGTAAAAGTAGGCTTGCAATATACACTGGTAAGAAATCCAATGTTAGACTTTCCGACCAAAACATCTAAAATTAGACATTAAACTCTCTAACCGAGTACAAAGCAACTTAATCAGCCTATTCTTGTTATCTATGTTCGCCAGAAATGCTTCCCTGCTACAAGTAACTTTTGAGCTTTCAGTGATTTCAATGCTAGCTGACGTTTTGCTCATTCAACGAAGATGCTCCTGATGTCCGCCACTTTTGTTGACATTCTGTCTGAGTATCCATCAAAAACAACGTTTACGCAAGTGTACTTCCCAAATCTGTGCATTACAAATGCAATGTACTGTTCAAGAACTTCAGAATACGTTGATTTGGCCAGTGGACTTTGTGGAGCAATGCATCACCATCAAAGACGCAAACGTCATTAGTAGTCAGGATAATTGCATTCTCTGTAGCCAGTAGGTGATTTCTAAGAACAGCTTTAGCCGATTTTCTCATCATACCTTGTTTAAAGAGAGACGTCGGCTCTAGAGTTAGTTCATAGCAGAAGTTTTCAGTAAGGGTCATTTGGAAGTTAGCCAAGTCAGTCAAACGGCTAAACAGTTTAGTTGGATTGATGGTCACTGTATTGTTCCCAATTTTCGTCTTAGGCAAGAGATCTTAAAATTTTTGAACTCTTTCTTTTCTCTTGATGCTCGCATCTTCCATGCTCCTGTTATCATGTCGGTTTTGAATATTTCGTTCAACATTCTCTGCTTCATCACAGTTTACTCGATCATCAGCAATCAAGCCAGTTGAAAAACTTTTAAGATGTTGCCCGTCTTCACCAAAAGGGTTGTGGAGATCAAACCATTATTTGGTTAACGTAAGATCTTTATTGTCTCCAGACACTCTGCTTGGGCCTAACTGAACATGCTGTTCACTTGTTTTCCTATATGCGCTAGTCAATTCACTCATTGCATTGTGTATGTCTGCAGACCTATGCATACTTCTGATCCATAACTGGTGAGTAGATTCCGAAATACCTCTTCCTCGTGTCAGACCACCATTGCTCTTCAATGCTCTCATCATCACCTGTTCAATGACCAAATCTGTTCATAAACCTGACCAAAATCGCTCGCTGCGCCTGATACTGTGCAGATTGCCTCTTGCAAATTGATCATAGACCCAAGGATGAGAGCATGTCATGTAGATGCCACTTGCACATTTAGCATAGTTAACATGGGCTGTAGCAGCGAATAAGTTCAGCATTTTCTTAAAAGACACCAAATGCAAGTTCCAGTCACCAGTTCTCACTGCACGAATAAACATTTTTACCACAGCGATGTAATTCAAATATTCACTGATGACGTCATCATGTTATTTGTAAACTTTGTTGGATTAAGCGTGGCATATTTCAAAGTATTGGTGCAAAGCTTGAACCGTTTACAATATGCAGTTTATGGTATATGATTTCTTTTCAGCAGAAAGGTTCGCAGCTAAATATCAAAAGTCAGAAAAATTGTTGACAAACCCCCATCCAAACTAGCGGTTATAACTTTTTTTGCCCAAAGACCTCAGTATGAGGCTCTCAACATGTTATTCTCCATTAAATTTCGATTCGAATGTTATAAAGTTTGCTAATGTAGCATTTAATTCTAGGTCAAGCCACAATTCGACCAGACTATAAGGAATGAATTAGCATGTTCATTGCCAAAATTGTTTTGATACCTAATTGGTCGTGGATCCCAGTCATACAAATTGGGTTTTGAAGCCTTCTTTGACTCATAAGTGGCACAATGCACCACAGTTGGGTTTTTAGCTCGTTTCTTGCCATTGGCATGGCTTTGAAGTGGAAGGAGCTTTGACCTTGGTGCCATTAACTTCAATAAATTGAACTATTTTCAACAAAAGGGCAGAAACATAGCCGCATCTACTGAATGCTGAAGCCTTACAGGTACATGAGGCCTGCTGAACTGAACCACGGTTATGACTTAGGACAATAACAACTGCAAGTGGTAACTCGTTTTTCATTGAATGATGCACATGAGCTTTCCAGAAATAATAATTGTCATCTGTATAATCAACATAACACTCACAAAGCCACTTTCATTAGATTCATGCCTTTACGAAGTGGTCTTGCAGTTATAGTGTAGCCGGAAGTGTCTGAAAAGTTTCTGTCATCATCTTCCGTCTCACTTGAGGTATTCTCCCTTAGGCCGAACTGCGAAACTGACTCAATAAGATACTGATATACATTGCCATAGAATATCGGCAGTTGGAAAGTTCCCCAATCCTCCACAGGAATATCTATGTTTCTGGGTTGCATCGATGATTGTGTTTGTCTTTCTTGCCCTTTCTTTTCGTACCACTTTCCATGATCAATCTTCGGATCAATACCTTTCTTGAATGCTGTTTTCTTCCAGATTTCTTCTCGCCGTGGCATTCTAACCAGCGTTTGAGTTCAAGAACAGAATATTCTGCAGGATCTCTGTTGAAATGTGCACCTGGAATATCCAGCTCTGAAAGCACAAGTTCTTCCATTTTAAAAGGCTGATCACCTACGGCAGCAGTTGCACGACTCCTTACCCTTTTTTAATGAGCTTGATTTTTTGAATAAAAGGAATTTTGTAACCGCGATCCAAGGATAAACAACATGGGTCGCGCACAGATCTTACAGCAAGTACATGGGGTTCAAACATTTTTGTCTGCAAACCTATCCCATCATGCAAAGCGTCATTTTGATGTGACGTCATTTGAAAAAGAGTGCTATTAACAGGGCACAATCTTTTCTATCAAGTTTACTGTCGCTTTGTTTTTCTAAGTCACTGAAAACTTCAGAAAGAAATCCAGGCTCACAGTTGACTGAGGCTGTCCATTGTTTGATTGATGGTGGGTGTGGCATTTTGAAAATTTTTCTTAAGAAGCTGTTAGCTTTGTGGGAGTAGAAATTTACAGTTGAAGCAAACTTTTATAATTCTTAGCGATAACACATTTGTTGAGGGGTGACTGATAAATTTCTTATTTGATTCATGAATATCTCCCTGGAAATTCCAAAAAACTTTTAGTATATCAGCTGCTGAAAATGAAAGCATGCTTCTGTTTTTCATTGTATCAATGATATCATGAAGTAAGTTGCTTTTGTTATCTCTGCATCACAGCTTTTGGTTTAGAGTTTTGATTTTACGTTTTAGCTTCTTTTTGGCGAATTTGCTCCAGCACCAGTTGCAACATAGGCAGATTTTTCTACCCTTTGTTTCTTGGCTGTGATTCCTTCAGGTGATTAGGATGTTTTCCTTTTCAATTCCTGCCTGTTTTTTGGTAGAGCACGCTGTAGGTATTTTGGAAATTCAGGGAATACTGATGGGATGGCAGTTTGTTTCAAGCAAGTCTAGGGTTCTCCTGGTGGAACTTTGTAATCAGATGGGAGAAAATGTTGGCTACAGATATAAGAATACTTTGTTGGGCTCCGTTTCCAACGCCTCACAGCAGCAATCAAAAGTTTTTGCCTCTTCTCCTTTCCAAGGAATCTACAATCCTTGACAAAAGTCCTTGGAACACCCTGTGACCAATGAAAGATTTTGAAGAAATAAAGGTTTCCGGCTGTAAGATACAGATATATCCCCCCTCCCCCCAAAAACAATGTTGGCTGAAAAGACTATTACTTACCCTAGCTGATAAACTGACATTGGACGAATTTCAAGCTTTGAAACTGTTGTTATTCAACATTGTTTCAAGGGGGAGAGGGGGATGCTACTGAATTTATGCGAAATTTTAGCTTGGTGTACCAAGACTTTTGGCAAGGATTGTCTGAGCGCTTTTTTTTAAACCGTTAGTTGCATGAAAATCAATGTTATGGGGGTAGGGGTTCTTGGTAGCGCTGATTTCATTGGCGTCGAAAAAAATTTGATATTTAAAATGGAATTGGCCTAATTTAGCTATTTTTCGAATTTTAGAGATATTATGATTATTATTCACTTGTTTACTTGAATTCTTCAAATTCTGCTCTGTTTTTTTCGAAATTAGATATTGAAAATTCACCAGACTTGCAAGGGAAAAAACAAAAGATGAAAAACAGGAAAATTAAGTATTGCAATTGCTGTTCAAAGCACATGTACGTGTGAAAATGTCTCCAAGATAGAATTTTTGGAATGTCAATGGCGGAAACCTTCCTGTTTCTCACTGTGTCGGTGTTGTATAATTAAACGATAAGCTAAGAAATAAAAACGAAATTGACTATAGTATCAAAAGCAGTTGTTGAGTTGCTCTTTAACAAACATGGTGTTTCATAGCAAAATTAGCGACAGAGAGAGAGCGTTGGCTTGCTACTTGCGAAAGGGAAGGTCTTTGTCGTTTCGAAAAATAGCGGAACATTGCAAGATTTCTGTTTCAAGTGTGGTCCGTATTTGTAAGGAGGGGCCTTCAACTAAACAAGAGAATAAGAGGACAGGTAGACCACCACTGATGAGCAAAAGAGACAAGGCAAGGTTTCTTAGGACTTTCAAGAAGATGCGAGAAACAAATGGAAACGTCAGAGTGATGGATGTAGCAAAGGAATGCCAGATCACACATGTTAGCTACAGGACTTTGGTAAGAGCTCTGCATGATGCTGGATATAGGTTTCTGAATCCTAGAAAGAAGGGTATACTGTCAGCTAAGGATAGGAGGAAGAGAGTATCATATGCCAGGGATGCTTTAAAGAAACATGACAGAAATTTTTGGACGGACGATGTTTTGATGTATCTGGACGGAGTTTCATTCCATCACAAACAAAATCCGTATAACGACGCTTTGTGCCCAAGGGGACGAGTGTGGAGAACAAAAAAAGAGGGCCTTGTGTTTACAAGTAAAGGATCGAAGAACTTGCCTGGAGGGCGTACACTACATTTGTTGGTTGGTGTTTCCTATTCGGCAGGGGTTGTTGTTGCGGAGGAGTACGAGAAGATGAACGCCCGGTGGTTCGCAAAATTTGTGCATGAGACATTGGACAGCACTCTCAGAGAATGTGCAGCGATGAAAAAGAAGGAAAAACTGTTATTCGTTATGGACAATGACCCCAGTCAAAGGAGCAAATTGGCAAGCGATGCTTTAGAAGAAGTGGGTGCTGAACTTGTTGAGATACCAGCAAGATCACCGGACTTGAATCCTATTGAAAATTTATTTAATATTATAAAATGTAATTTGCGACAGGAGGCGTTGAGAGGAAAAATCGTGAAAGAGGACTTTCAGACTTTTAAAGGAAGAGTTTTGCAGGCATTTAGTGACTTTGATGTAACTGTTATAGATAGAACTATTCGAAGCATGCATGATCGTTTGAGCACTCTAGCCATAAATGATGGATATAGAACTAAATACTAATTCAAAAAAACTTAAAAGTGTTTTTTTGTATGAAAGTTTCTAACTTATGTATCATAAAATTTGAACTGCAGCTTTGAAATTGCTTTTGTTCTCTATGGATTTGTTTCTCTGTAGTGTTTGGCAGCTCCTCCGTAAGCTGCGTGTTTGAAGATTATTTTAAAATACTCATACTAGCAGTTCATCTGAATTTATTGCTTATTGTTTATCAGCAAAAATTTTCAAAAAGCCCTTTATAACTGACTAATTAGTATTGTTGTTCAAAGTTCTGGATAACGTCCATTGCTTACGTAATAAAAAGTGATAGAGTTGAATTGGATTGGAAAAATGCTCTTGGCCACGGTTTACCATCACGGTTTACCATTTTAAAAAAGCTTATAAAAAATAACAGGTTGCAGGTATATTTCGGTAGTTTCCGCAAAGGAGGTACATTACAACGTACCACAAGGCTGATAAGTTTCTACGAAACTGGATTGATAAATTTTGAGATTTAGCCAAAAATGTTCACGGTTTACCATTTTTGAAAAAAATGAATCTTAACTGTTCCTGTTCTTAGATGGAAAATGGTAAACCGTGGTGATTTCTTTCAATTACACTCGAATAGGCAAACGCGAGAATCGTTTTTTTTTGTCTTTAGAATGTACATCATAGTGTACCACTTTTTTCGGGGAATTATTTTAAAACTGTCATATAAACAAGAAATTCAAGGGGGAAATGCAATGGTAAACCGTTGTCGTTTGGCTGCCCGAGTACCATTCCGCTTTGTACGGGGCAGCTTCTCTAGGAAGGAGCGTCTGGAAATCATTGTTATTCCAAGAGCATTTTTGCAAAACAATGGCCACATGGGGAGACTGTCTTCTGCTCTTCCAAAGAAAACTGATGCCTGAACGTAAATATGCGCCAGCGAACAGACATCATTTCTGTTTCACGATCATCCATTACCGAGCCTTTGATAAAGGAGATGGGGGCCTTGGCAGTAGCAAACACTGGAGTGTCCCTCGTGAACTCGATGTCCTTGCTGTAGTTGGTTTTGGGTGCAGCAAAATGTACCACATGGCCTTCAAGCAACAGCAGCATGTCAGCCCAAGGAAGTATAACGGGAGACCAACGAAAATCGTTGAGGAATATAACCTCCTTGTTCTCAACTCCAAGCCATGCATACGAGCAAGTAGCTGGGGACAGAAAGCTATCGTACACCACTCTAAGGGGGTCTAAGATGAAAGTCTTGCCACAGTTGGCGGGGCCAGTAATGTAAATATTACGGCCCTTGCCACGACCCATAACAAGCAGTTTGACAATGGCATTTGCAAACACAGACCTATCGATGCAATTTTTGTCAAGGATTTGGAGAGCACACTCGAGCCACTGGCCTTCACAGGTGCACCCAACGCTAAGCTGCTCCTTAAGGATGTCTATTCTAGACATAGAAGCCCTTTCTTGCTTCTCCTTGGCAGTCTCCAACTCCCATACGGTGTCCAGAAGATCATTCAGCTTTTTATCGCCTCTGTTCAGGACAAACTCGTACAACCTTCTGTCACCCTTTTCAAAACTGGACTTAGCCCGAACAAGAACATCTAAACGCGATCGCAGCTTATTTTCAACTATAATATTGGCGACATCAAAGTTTGAAAGACGCTTTGACTTCAGCTTCTTTTCCTTTGAAGGGTTTTTTGCAGCTTTTTTCCTTGTTGCCTTGCTCGTTTTTGGAGAAGAAACAGTTTCAGGGTGATTGCTGCTGGTAATGAAACTACTATCCTCCTTGACAACATAATTGAATGCTGTATGATAGCCTGTGTGACCAGAAAAATTAATGACAATACCATACTTTTGTTGGACATAATTTTTCACTTTTAGCCATCTCTGTAATTTGTCCAACAAAATGCACATGTGGAAATGGTAGCCGTTTACTTTGTGCTGCTCCATGCAACATGCCCATTGGGAAATTTTTGCTGTCGTTACTGCCTCAAAACATTTCACGATCATATCAGAGAATTTTTCTCTATCATAAACTTCAGTGTTAGCGCTACTGTATGTTATCAGATAAACTTTTCTTACGTCTCTGCCCCCAATTTTTTGAGGATCTGCGTTGCTACTGGAGTTAGCCATTTTGACTATCTGAAGACATATGTAATCATAATTAAAGAATTTCAACTTTTACTCCCTCAACCGTCAACCAAATTGGCCTCGGTTTCAAAAAGTGACCTCCCTTCTTTAGGTAGATGCAACAAATTTTCAGAATACAAATAATTTCTAATTTTGCTTTATTTTACGTATGAAACCAATATTTTTAGAGTAGATAGACAATTATGTTATGAAGTGGACTAGATATTGAAAAAAAAACACCACCACTGAAATCAGCGGCATGGAAAACCTCAGATTGGAACTAATTGCTTGATCTCAAATGCACTGCTTCAAAAATATTTGTCAGACAATCCTTGACAAAAGTCCTTGGAACACCCTGTGACCAATGAAAGATTTTGAAGAAATAAAGGTTTCCGGCTGTAAGATACAGATATATCCCCCCTCCCCCCAAAAACAATGTTGGCTGAAAAGACTATTACTTACCCTAGCTGATAAACTGACATTGGACGAATTTCAAGCTTTGAAACTGTTGTTATTCAACATTGTTTCAAGGGGGAGAGGGGGATGCTACTGAATTTATGCGAAATTTTAGCTTGGTGTACCAAGACTTTTGGCAAGGATTGTAGCTGTGCAAGCCGTAGGTAGCAAGTACCAAATTATAAGAACTTAATTAGGGTGGCTATAAACTGAAAAATCTAAACTGAGAATACAGAAGTAAGGTTATGAAATTCAGGACTTTTGAATGTAGCCCCCCTCCAGAGGATCAGACAATGTTATATATCTAAATGTTATAAAATTGTTAACAGGGTCCCTCAATAAACTACACACTTGAAGGAAGTATTTTGCATTACTTTAATGCTTAATTTATTAATAACGTTGCTTAATGTATTTTGCATTTTATTAATAACATTGCCTGCAAAGTTGACCTTACCATTCCTGATATTCCGAGAGAGAATTCTGACCAGTTACAATGAGGTAAAATAAAGAACAGTTTCAAAGAGAATTAGGTTGGTATGGCTGCAATAATCATTTCATTAAAGATTTGGAGGATGGATTGATTTGTGCATTTGTGAAAAGGAAGATCAGTTTCAAAGTGAATTAGGTTGATTTGGCTGCAATAATTGTTTAATGGAAGGTTTAGGGGATGAATTGGTTTGTGCATTTGTGAGAAAGAAGCCATTTCTGGGTGCCAGTGATCCAAAATGAGCTAATTAGACTATATTTGTAGCTTCAAGGACACAGCCAGGCACATCAGAGGCTGGAATTGTTTTTTTTTGAGAGCTAAAGATTTAATTTTCCAACAAATCTCTAGAAAATATCAAGATTTCAACATTTTCTCTCCAATTTTGCGGTTTAGACTGGCTATAGCCCCATGTCCACCTGTGGCCACATGTACTACCCAGGGCCGACACAACCTGGGGGGGGGGGGGCAGAGGGGCCATGATCCCCCACCTTTTTGTAGATCAAATAGTTTCAAAGCTGCAGTAAAAGAGGAGAAAACCTTGGCCCCCTACTTTTGCTAGCCTTAGCCCCCCCACTTTCAAATTCGTGGAGAAGGCCCTGCTAACCCCTTCGAATTAATTCATTGCCTCCTAGAAAAATATTGCAATAGTTAAATTTCTTTTTCAGAAATGATTTCATTTTGTTTTATTAACATGGGTAAAGAAGATTTACGAAAATGCTATAAGAGAGTTGTAACTATAACCAACCAATGAAATGAGATGGAGCTAGGACTAGCTCCATCGTGGCTTGTTTCTGTTTTAGAGTTATAGCGATCTGCCTGGCTTCCATCCCTGTTTAGACACAACTTTTTCTTGTCAATTTGTGGGTTCTGACAATCAAAACAATGCACAATACAACCATTTCCAATCGAACTTCGAAATGTATACATGAAAACTTTGTTGCCATGCAAAATGAGACTCTGCGGAAATCACTTCCACACTATTGTGTTGTTCCTCTAGCGTATTCTATTCACCTCATTGAGGGGCTGAGAATGAGTGAAATTTCCCCTCCTTTCATGATGGCGCTAGTTATCATTTTGGCTAAGTAGCACAATAACAATGGCTGGCAAAGAACAGATTGCAAAGAAAAATTCAAGTTATTAATGTTAATAGAACTACTGATAGCATAAATGTTTGATTTACTTGTTACAAAATAAGCCTATTTGTAATGACATAAGATTTTACTTTCACTGACGATATATGTTAGCAGAGGTAAATACCCAAAACGAATACGTAATTACAAATAAACCATATATATTATATAGTGATATGTTTATTCAACTTTTAAAATAAATCAAAAATTCTAAATATAGCTTCATTTGCATTGGATGAATAAGATATTACATAAAAACGCTACTAAAGGACTTGTGCCACCTGATTTGGTACATAGTTTTATAAATATAAATAATAGCTATCTACAAATGTCTGCAAAATATTTTCATCAAATAGTCTCACTACTTTTTATGGACAGTTCTTAATTTAAAGTTAACTAGGGCCATAATTGGAAAGTCATAGTTTTACAAATCAAACTTGGCCAGTGCTTCTCCAAACATTCTTTGGTGATAAAAAATTTAAAATGTCATCTTCTTAGAAGTACAGGTGACACAGGCTATCTGCTTTAAAATTATCCAGACCAATTGAATTAAATATTTAATAAATGAATAGCAACGACAAACTATCTGATATAAATATTACATTTAAACGAGAAAATTTTGCAATTGAGCAAAAACAAATAATAAGCAAATGTGGGGAATTGTCTAGGCAAATTAATATGCTAAACTTAGGATGACCCTTTTGGTATTGAAAGGGCATTCAAATGCTGTAAGGATGTAATTTACCAGTGAGAGATGCAATGCGCTTCATCAACAATAACCTTGGGAATTTTTTCGCAAAAACTTTTTGATGAAATAACTTCCCTTCGATTTGAATAAAATGCTGCCTTGTGTGTTACAAACAAAACCTGTTTATAACCAGACCTTAAACGCTGCTTTATGCTAATGCTGGCCTGCAATTCACCTACAAAAGCTTCACTAATGCCAAATTTTGCGAAAATATCAGATTGCTCTAGCATAAGACAGGCTGATAAAACTAATTTTTTACTTTCGAACTCCTGTTCTGTTGCTGGATTACATAGGCCTGTCTTAAAATAAAAAAGTTTATGCAAAAACGCAAAACATAAAATCTTTCCTTTCCAGTAAGAGCGAGCACAAAAACATCCTCTCCAAACTTTTTTGTAGACTTTGCATTGATAATATTTGATATATGGTCACAGTTATCGGCCATTTCTTGACAATACTATTTGGCACGGTAAGGATGATTTTAAAAGGTTACCCTGTTATGAAAATTTTTTATAGTTTATAGTTAAACAATAGGTGCCAGTAAATCAGAATTCTGCATTTTCAAATTCTGCTCTTTGATTAGAGAACAAAAAGTTGTCCAGACCAAGTTTTTGAATAATTTAGTTTATGAGTTTCTGTTGTAGCGTCCCTTAAGTGAGGGAGTAGCGAAACAGAGGCTTACTGACTAAGTCTAGGTCATCACCACTGATCTGAAAAGAAGACTGGAAAAGAAGACGTTTTGTTTGTCTGATTTATTCTCACTATTATATCTGTATATATGATTGATGCCATTCTGTCGCACCATCAATCTTGTTGGCCTCTCAGGTTTCTCTTCAAAATGATGAAATGCATTTGCACGCTGTCCTCTCTGTAGCCTGCCACCATTTATATAGAAATAATACCCAAGCCAACAGGAAGCTCTGAGTTAATGAAAATAAGGAAAAACTTAAAGGACAAGTGACACACTTTTCACCCTATCTTTTCTTTTAATTTACTAATAGATCATCATTTAGAAGTAAGTTTTTCCTGGTTTAGAACAAAAAATTCTAATCAGGGGGCGCAGGGGGCGCGATTTTCCTTTTTATCACGTGACCCTATGACGTACATTGTGATAACTCGGAATTTTCCTGTCATTAATAGAGAGTTTACGAAACACGACGCAACAGGTCCAGACGAACTGAATTAGTCTAGAAGCGTGTTGTAAACGTTAATATTGCACTGTATACCAGTAGCAGCAATAACAAATTATCACAATCTACGTCACAGTGTCACATGATTCATTTCCCGCCATAACTTGAAAAGGGTTTTTTTAAGTAGGAAAATTAAATCAGAAAGGAAAAATATTTCAACAGCACTCTCATACAGCATTTTACTTTAAGTTAAAAGAAGAAAAAATTTGGCGCCAAAAGCGTGTCACTTGTCCTTTAAATTTTTTTTGATCCAGTTACTTGTGTGCATAATGCTTATTGAAAATTCATTCGTTTATTGGATTTTCTTGAAGAAAAATAATAGATAAACAACTTGAATTTACTTCATATTTCAGCGTGAATTCTTTAAGGGCTTCCAAGGCTTCTCTGTCCTCGTTACCAAAGGATACATTTTTTTTATACCTTATCCGTAGCACTCTACCGCAGAGTCTGCAATAGTATAACAAAATAAGATTTAAATAAGTTGGAAGTAGATAGATGAGAAACATTTGCACTTATTGATCAGTCAATTCATTCATTTATTAGAACACTTATTCATAAATAAATTTATTTGCTGATTATCCCATTCAGTCGTCTATCAATACGTTTGTTCCTTTGCCAATAAACAATTTCTCAGTGTGTTTAGTAGCTTGTTTTTCTAACTTTTTAGCTAATTCATTTATTTGTTTACGCATTTATGCATTCATCAAGTCATACATAAAATTTCCAAATTAATAGTTTTAATCATTTTTTAACTTTCACTTTCGGGCTCGTTAGAAGATATCAATATTCCAGAAGATTCTGGTATCTCAAGACCCCGTGACAACGACCCTTGGTAAAGCTTTTCGTGGTAGGCCAATAGGTGGTCAAACGGCTCTGTCAATTTGACATTGTTGATAAAATGTACTAAATTCGTTTTTTTCTCAAAAGATTTAGCATTATTTTTCTGCAAGAAAACCAATTTTAATTGGTAATAGAAACATTTAGCTAGTTTCTACTTTAAACTTGCTATAGTGAAAAAATAATCGGATTCGACAAAAACAAGGGACTTTTTTCAAGCATATTTCTAGCAACTCTCCTATAACCACCGGAGCTGGACAAGTATTTCTGATTAGTACAGGGCTTTATTCGATTTAAAAAGTAGGTTTCATGTGCGAGAAACTATTGGGTTTATGTGAAATTGAATCTTAAAAGGACGATATGCCACTAAGTAGAACCAAATGCGAATAATGCCTTTATGATGTTTTTAAACAAAAAATAACTTAGATTCCTGAAACCATTGAAATGAATTTATCGTATACATACACTGAAGTACCACATTGGGTTTGGTTACCACCAGAAATCATCAATTTGTGTTGACGTGTATTGGCACCTTGTCCAAAATGTAGAAGAACCTGCGACAGCGTTTTCCCCGTGTTCATTTTCTTACCATAGAGCATGGCAAATTTGCTTTCACCTGGAGGTAGAAATGGCATATAAAGAAATTTCGATTTAGTGATTGGAGAAAATCATCAAAACGAGATGTCAGTTTAGCAAAAATTTGAAAAAAACCGAGTTGAAATTTTTAAATACAACAGGCCAGCTTCCCAAATTTTTGTCGCTCTACTACGCCTGTGCATTCATGGCTAATATTATCTATAAACCTGCTTGTATGATATTGAAAGGAACCCATATACAGTAGGAAAGTTGCTTTCCAGATTAATATGATATCAATTATCATTAATATCATTAATATTTGTACATTTTTCTGCTAAAGTTATGGAAACATATGAACTGGTAGAATACCATTTTCATCATTGACTGCTCGTTTGCTTTAGAGGAGCTCAAACTTTCTTGAAACCTTTTGGAGAGAAGAGCAAGATGAAATAAATTGGTATTTACAACATCAGTTAGTCACATCGTTGGCAGTTTTAACACAGTAGTCTCTCTAAGGTTTTTTTTATAGCTATGAACATCAAATGAACCAGTTAGTTATAGATACATAGAAACTTGTAAACATTAATACAGACCAATAGCAAAAGATTTTGCAGGTAAGCAAAGACGAAGATAATTAATGTTGAAAAGCTTACTGCAACCCAGACAAAGAATTGTTTCCTTGGTTCCCGAACAATGCACCATTTATGTTTATAATATTTTTCACGACAAATAAAGTCTCTGTGGTTCGTCCTTTTCGAAGCAAAAAGCGCTCTGAATTTTCGTTCCCTGTCCTGAAAAGCTCCTCACTCGTCTCCATTCGATAACCTGATATCATCATAGATTTCCTCGCAATCAAAATTTGAGTCGAACTTGGTTCCAACAAAAAAAATCTTTCCTTCTCTTATGGCTGATTTAATTGCTCTTTTTAGCTTGACAATCATGAATATTAACTTGATGTAGTGAATAACAGCATTAACGATGGCAGTTACGACGGATTACGTGGAATTTTTAAACTTCAGACAGACGCACCATTAGGCCCGACTGCCCTCCATCGTCACCAAAAAAAAATGTGGGGCATACCCATGCATTTAGACAAAAGACCAAGCAACATAACATAAAGCCTGATGTGCTGATAATTGACAAAGAAGGAAAAAAGATCAGTTTGATAGAGGGGAATATATTTGCACCTGGATCTATTGCCAAGAGAGAGAAAGAAAACCAGACAGGTACTCTGAAATGAGAAAGTCTCTGGAAGGGTTAAATCGTGGATACGAAATAGATCAAATCAATGTTGTATTTGACTTTCAAGGCTGTTACAGCAAGCAATTGGAGTGTCAAATCAAGTGAAATCAGGTGAGTGTCAAATGACTATGTGAAGGAGAAAAGGAGGCAAAATTAGTAATCGAACAATGTCAAAAATGGGTACTCAGCCAAACTGCAAGATTGTTAGAACTTTTTACGAAAGAAAATAGAACAACAAAAATAGTCTGCCTAGGCATTAGCCAGCAGTATAGTGGACTCAAGAAAAAGCAACAGAAACAATTTTGACAATATAACAACAGATGTTAACAGATGCACATAACATGGCTATTCTCTGTTAAATAATAAGTAAAATATAGCCCTTAGTTTAAGAAATATTGTCCTGAAAAGATGTTAAAAGAAGTTTCAATTAAAAAAAGTTTCAATTATTTGAGAAGTGTCATAACATATGTGAAGGATTAACATGATGGCAGTGAAGATCAATCCAGTATGTCTCCACTTGTCCCAGATTGGTGCAAATGTGGTGTTTGCATCAACCTGGAAAATGATGATGAGCAAGTATGCTGCAATCGTCAAGTATGCATCACTTCATAGGCAATGCTCAGGAAGAATTTTCTTTACATGGATACCCTCAATGTCGCAATAACAAAGCAAGCTAACTTTTATTCAGAAGATATTCGCTTTGAAGCAAATGTCTTTTTCAGGTTGGCATACAGACAATGCAGTTTATGGAGATATGGGAAACAAGAAAAAGGAAAAAAAGACCTGACCCTCATGTGTAGTTATGATAAGAAATACATACCCCTCACCAGATGATAAATATTTGGGGTTCAAATATCATTAACCAAAATTAACCGAAAAGGGCATTTCAAATTATTTTGTAATACTGCTTTGAACTTTGCCTTGCAACTCACATCATGCTTTGCAGTGACAGCACTGACATGCCTTACTTGTGTTGCTCAGCATTTTAGTTCAACAGTTACGACCAACAAAGCTATACAGGATATATATTTTGAAGCTCATTTTGCTTGTTTTTCTACATTCACGTTTTCTAATATTTTCTTGGCATTATAGCTTTTAAACCGAATAACCTTGCAGATTTTAAATAGACCTTCGCATATCATTAATTTGTCCCTTGAGCCATACCATTATGTTGCACAAAGGCAAAATCGATTGATGGAACTCCTTTTGCAAATTCTTTCGCTTCGTTCAGGATGGATTATCTCCTTTTGCTCAAGTCCAATCGTACCTGGATGTCATTTTTTGCCTTGCCTCTGTTGCGATAAAGCATTGTTCGTTGCCTGAATGCCTGAAAAAAAAACAGGAAGCCCTGAAAACTTGCCCAAGGAAGCACACAACCTAGACGAAGCTGAATACGCTGAGTTTGAAGAAGAGGAAGACAACAAGGAAGCACCAAGACAAGATTGGCAAGAATTTGCCTCAAAAAAGGGAAGAGAAAAAGAGGGCGCAAAGCAACTTGGCCGGAACACATTGTAAACAAAGTTGTTGGTATAATATGCGAAAATAAAAGCTACAGGAGAAAGCTTGTTTTCACAAACAATAAAGCCTCTAAAAATTTGGAAATCTATCAGAGGATCGGAATCTATCAAAAGAGGTTCAATGCTCCACAAACGTTGAACTCTCGGGAGACACTTGCATGATCTACTAATGATCATTGGTCTATTTATTCCCCTGTTTTGGAAACAGGGCATCAACACATGCTGAAAAGAGAGTCTTACTGTTCGCCTCCATGCTTTCAGTGTCTCCAATACCAGTCTTTGTTGCGCTTTCTTGCGTGGAATACCTTCTTTTCGACGAATATCAAATCGATTAATCAAGAAATGTATCACCTTTGCCTATGTGGGGTCCATTTTACCACGAAAACAAATTTGCCACTAAAGATACGCTTTTGCTGTCTAAATTCAATTCAATTCGTTTCGCTGTCTAAAACCAAACACCAAATTGAAGCGCTCTACGGGTGCTTTTTGAGCGCATCTAATTGAATTCGCTGCGTCCATCATGTGTTGTCTAAACTGTCGTGCTGTCGACAAGTGCTATTAAAATCTCAAAGATGCTTTTAATAATAAGAGGAATATTTATACAGGGTAAAACCTTGTCAATACTAAGAGTATTATCAATAAGAATATTATCAATAAGGGCCCTGTTTGAAAGAAAAAATGTAACTCATCAGAAGTAAAAGTAAAAGCCTTGAAATGCCTTTTAATATTTCTTCTTAAAAAAATCCTAAAAAATCGTAATTATGAAAAAAACGACTATAATCCTTTCAATAATGTCTACTATAATCTTTTTTAAGCATAATTTTGTTTAAAACGTGTATTGTGTTTAAAATTTTTAAGCATAGTCCAGTCATCGTTGATGGTTTTGGTGGTTGTTACTTATTCAAAATGTTTGATGTTAGCACCCAACATATGTCATCACACCTTGGCCACATAAATGATACAATGGCAAATGTGGATGCAAAAATTTTAAAGCAACATCTTTGTTTTCACTACTGACTTCAATAGTCACTCCAACCCAGCAATCTGTATCATACCTGCACACAAAATAATCCCTGATTTCAATATCATCAACAGGTTCAACAACAGCTAGATCTGAATCAAACTTAACATCAAACTCAGGTATATCTGATATTGTTTTGCCTCCAATCGATGTTTTGCCTCCAATCGATGTTTTGCCTCCAATCAATGTTTTGCATTGCGGTACAAATTGATAGAGCCCCCTAGTTCCTGGGATCGTTTTTGCAGCTGTTAGGCGTTTCTCGAGATTTTTTTGTCAAGTTGTTGTCCTCCTTTGTAATGCAATAGAAGTTGATACCTTTGACTTCTGTTCTACAAAATTCAAATAGTGCCTCAACAAAAATTATTTGCTTGGTGATTAGTTGTTGCAGGCTGACTTGAATAGCTTAACCGTACCTCCTATCCCATCACATGGGGATTTCTCACGGCTGATGGTGAAGAAATTCCACTCACAATTCATTGCAAAGTCTTCCTTATGGTGGCACAAGCTTAAAAAATTCTTGCATTTAATTTACTGGCCTGCACAACCATCAGAAAAGTAATGGACAACCTTTATGTCCGTGGATATCATTTCCCTGATATGATGTGCAGTGCCTTTGTGGCATCATGTTCCAGTATAGACAAGATGCACATCATGTTCCAGGTCATCCAATAGAAATCATAGTGATGTTGATCCAATGACCCCATCAATGCCTTTGTGGTAAATGACTACTGGATGTAATGTGCAATGCTTCTGGTTCCATATATAACCCATATAAATCAGGTCATGATACTGGTGTCCTAAATTTGCAGCATCAAGAAGAAGCTTCAGATTTTGATGAAAAGTACAGACACAGAATATGTCCCCTACGGACCAACTGGGATGCACCATTTGGGCCTCAAGCTTGGAAACTTTGAAAACCCAATGCAGGAAGCCTTGATTATTAGCCTTGAACAGAGAATATAGCTCTTTTGTGTTGCATAAAAGAAGTCGCTTTTGCACGTCTTTTTTGTCCAAGGCTCACAAAATTTTCTTTCCTGGAAGCTGCCTGCTGTTTCCATCACTGCAATATAAAGATTAAACAGCATTTATTCCTCTTCTCTTTTTTGTCTTTCCTTTCTGACCATGCAAACAGGTACTTGAAATACATTTGAAGCCTACGACCAAGAATTAGGAATCAGTGTTGGAATTTCGATTTTCTCCCTTCGACTTAAAACCTCCAATTTCTCTCTCTTCAGACTGACTAGATAGTCAAAGGCATTGGCTTTCTGGATAAATTCCCCCATCTGCTCTCTCTCTCTTTATCTGACTCCTCTAAATCATCTGGTTCCACATTTAGTATTGCTGCAACCTTTTTGAAGCAGCTTCCTTTCTCTGTCACAACTGTGTTTCTTTCCTTGCTTTAGTTTTGATGATTTTGGCAGAGAATGCACTTTCATCCGTGAAACATCAAGAGTAGTCAGCTTTTCATGCAAAATCTTCCTCTCGTTTTCAAAAGATGTGTCTTTTCTAACTTTTCAATTGACTCATTGTCATCTGCCATTGATGAATGCCGCTTTTCTTCTGCTTTCAGTTTCAGGTCATTAATTTCCTTTAAACAAGAGGGACATAGTTTGTCTTCAGGAACAATCACAAAACTGATTCTGCCCATGTACTGTGCCAGTGCAAACTTAATCTCTCTCATTTCACCTAAGGATAAAAAATGCATTCTGAAATAAATATACAAGCTTTAGTTTTGAAAACTAGTTTCAATTTATAATTTAGAAACAATTATTAGCCTGATCCAGTCAATCAAACGAAAATCTTCATAAAAACTACGCTACATTTGTGACTCTTAAAAAATATTTTTTTGACATTTTAACAGTATTTTAATTAAGAAAGTTTTTTTTCAGCAGTATCTTTTATGAAAACTATTAAATTGAATATGAATTTGAAATATTTCTACACAACTTGTCACAGCTTTTCTTTGTTTTATGAATGGGTCAGAGCAAGGAGTAAAATTCATTTGGAATCTTGTAGTCAACATATATTCATGACGGTAGCATATTTTTGTGTTAACATTCAATATGCACAATTCAGACCTTCAAAATATCAGTCTCTGACATTTTTCGGCAGAAATTCAATGGTTTTAAGACCAGTTGTTCTATTGTAGGTTAACGAATGACAGGCATCTCCCAATAAGTTTCCAATTAAACAAGAGTTATCAGTATCAGTTGCCATAAAGAGCAGTGGTCTAACCGAGCAGTAATAAATTGCAAAATAACCAACATTCCTCTCATTGGGATTTTTAGCTTGTTTTCTTCACAATGATGGTTTTCATGTAATTCATGTGTCTTTGGAACTATTTTAAATGCTTCTGAAATCTTTATTTACAAAATTCAAGGAGGTGAAATTATTAAAATATATGCCTTGCAAATATTATCACTTTCACTTTGTAGTTGCAGGATCTTTAAAAAATTTTTTTGAGTTGCAGACAATGTAGTTTGACACATATTAGAAAGGTGTGAAAATTTCATCATAGATCTTAAGAGGATTATCAAGGAGCAGCAATAGCTTTCTTACCAATGCAGTCTCTAAAAAATTTCACTTGAATTGAATCCAATAGCAGGCAAATGGCAGGATTGAAAAATAAAAGAATTTCCTAAAATTCTAGACAGTTTTATAGCCAATAAAATTCCTTGAGTTGAGTTTGAAAGAGCAAATTAGAAAAGTCAAAAAGAACAAAGAGAAAATGTCACCAAATCAAGGGCAAAAATGTTTTCACTACACCTGACTGAGTTATATTAAAAACAATTAGACTATTTTACTATATAGCAATTATATTAAAAGCAATTATATTATACTATTTTTAAAATGCAGTTTAAAGCGAAGATTTTGCTGTAATTGTATTCCCATTTGATTGTGAAGTCGTTTTTTATGCTTTTTCAAACTGATATGACCTTAAAGAGACATCAACACAAAAAAATGCCATTGCCAAAAAACATTTTTATTTTATTAATTTATGTTATTGTAACACCCGGAAAAGTGCCTATGCCATACTATTCCAAATCATGATTCCAATTGCAAACCTTTTCATCTTGCAGGAGAAGCAATAAGTCAAGAATATTTTTAATCTGATCTTGACTGTGATTATTTTTTTACAAATGCAAGTGTATCAAACTTTTTATCACAGATCCAAAAACATGTTTATATAAGGGTCGTTTCTTCTAACTTTATTTCAGAAAATGGTTTAGTCTTGTTCAGCTTACAGTTGTACAAAGTGTGCTTCTAAAGATTCACGTGTCTCTTTCCATCGATTTCCTTTTAATGACAAAGAGCTTTGCAGAAAATGGGTTTCTGCAATGAGACGTGTTGACTTCCAGCCCACCTCAAGCAGCACTCTTTGCAGGGAACACATTCTTCCAAAAGATGATGTTGACCAAACAGCAAAGAAGCAAAAACTTGAGGAAATTGCAGTGTCATCTCTATTTTCTTTTCCAAAACACTTAAATCAATTGAAGCATAAAAGAAAGTCATCTTTGAGGCGCAAAGCTGACATAAATGAAGAGCTAACAACCCCTCCAAAGAAAACAAGAATTGATTCTCTCAAGAAAGTTTCCCAAAGAAAGAAAAAAGTGTGGAGAAGGATCATAACTTTGAGACAAAAAGTCAGAAATAAATTTCTTGAAAGCTGCGTTTGATGATCTTGAAAAAGAAAAGCTATTGGCTTCTGATGCTGATAATAATATTAAAGGCAAAATTTTTTTGGATTGAAAAGTGAATTGTTTCAGTCAAAGCTAAGTAACCAGAGCTGTGTCTCTAAAGGGCATCGCTATTCTGATGAAATGAAAAAGTTTGCTCTTACCCTTCACTTTTACTCCCCACGTGCCTATGACTATATGCGTAACCTGTTTTAATTACCATGCCCAAGTTCATTGTCTCATTGGACATCAAGTGTAAATTGTGAGCCAGGATTCTTCTAAAATGTCTTTGAATATTTGCAAGAAAAAGCCAAGGGTGATGATTCATATAGAGACTGTGCCTCGATATTTTGATGCTATGTATATCAAATCTGGTGTTATTTATAACAAGAGTACTGGAAATTATGAAGGTTTTGCAGATTTTGGTCCAGATATCCTTGCTTTTGATACAGATGATGTTGCCAAAGATGCTCTTATATTCATGCTAGTTGGTTTGAAAGGCCATTGAAAATGTCCAATTGGATATGTTTTATACAATGGAATCAATGCAACAAATTTAAGTTGTCTTGTTAATAAAGCATTGGAGTTATCGTCTTTGTATTGCCTTAACATTCACACAGTCACATGTGATGGCATTGCCACAAACTTTGATGCAATGAGAAATTTAGGCTGCTCATTTGGAACAAAGTTGGATGATATGGATGGATCCTTTTCTTGTGATTTCTTTGACCATAAGTTGTTTTTTGTTGCTGATGCGTGTCATATGCTGAAGCTTGCACGCAATGCCCTGGCAGATGTTAAAGTTTTTGTTCAATATGAGGGAAGGCAGATTAAGTGGGACTATATTAAATCATTACACAAAATACAAGAAGAAGAATGCTTCAAATCATTGCACAAAATAAACTTGCAAAAAATCACATAGAATTTCAAAGGCATAAGATGAATGTTATGGTTGCTGCCCAGACATTAAGTTCCTCGGTTGCAGATGCTTTAGAATACATAATGTTTGCTGGCCATTCTGATTTTGCAAATGCAGATGGTACAATATATTTCATAAGAACACTGGACAGGCTTTTTGATCTTATGAACGCCAGAAGTCTACATGATCTTATGAACGCTACAAAAGACCGCATTTTCTCCATGGCATGAAAATGTGGCAAACAGTTATTGAAAATTCAATAAATTATCTTCTGCAACTTTAAGTTTCAACCGGTGAACGTCTTTTAATGCACAGGAGAAAGGTATTTGTCCTAGGAATGATGGTAACTGCAAAAAGCATTTGCCAATTTTCTGAACTTCTTCTCACATGATCTGAAAATCCATTCAAGTACATTTGAACATACATCTTGAGCTTCTGTTTGCATGCATTCGTGGAAAAAATGGATTTAAAAGCAACCCAGATATTGTACAATTTAAGTCAAGCCTTATAAGAATTTTACTGAGAAATTCCATCATTGCTTCAAATAATGCCAACTGCCTTGCGTTTGAAAGGGGTTCAGCTGGCTCTATCTTCTCATTGAAGTAGAATAAGAGAACTTCACCCCTAAATGAAAGAGCAGAGCTAACAGATGACGATTAGCACCATGTAAATGATCTCTGTCAAAAGCTAGATTTTTGTCACATGGCTGACTATTAAGATTTCATTCTTGGATACATCGCTGGGTTTACAGTGAAAAACATTGTGAACAAAATTAGCTGCCCTGAATATGAAAGAGCTCTCTAATTGATATGAATGAAAATGATCACAGCTATTCACATTTCTCTGGGCTGTTCTTCCTTTCAATGATAAATGTCAAGAATCGGGGTGGCCTCATACTTCCATCCAAGGGTGTCCATGATTGTGTTGCAGAATTTAGAGTGGCAGTAAGTGGCACAGATTTAAAAAAGGAAAAAATTACCTCAAGAAAAAATATAAAAGAAATGTCAATAAATATCCTCAATCAACATCTGGCTGGGAAAGATATGTTCCCTTTGCTGAAGGAGCACGATATGGGATATGGATTGAATCCAGAAGACCCCCATTCATCCCAAATAAAAAAAAAGATAACAGAAAAATATCTAACCATGAGGCTGCTCCCATACGGAAAACATTATAGCAAGAATGTCATCCATAAAGACAAGATAGGTGTCAGGCAACAGGCTACAAAATGTAATCTTTTTCAAGGAATATAAATGTACACTCACCCAAATATACATTTAGAATGAAAATCTCTTAGAGAAACTCTGCAAAATCTACGTGCAAGGATAAGCTTAACAAGATTGGAATGTTTTTGCGAAAGGATACAGACAAATTTTCAGTCAATTGTAAATATTTCTAAATGACTCATTAAGTTGTTTTAATCATGCAAAATATGTGTTAAAACTGGAAAACCGATCTGTGCGACTTTCAAACCAGCTCTTTCATTTATATAGTTTCACTTTCACACTACAACTATTTATCAAGTTGTCATAATGATGTTAGAACACTAGTTTGAAAATTTAATAATCAGTGGATGCCGTACCTTAGGTGTAACTGTGCCTCTTGTGTAATATTTACATATTGTGAAAGTTAAGGGCGCATGATGCTTTGAGAAGCGGCTTTGTGTTGATGGCCTACTTTATAGTGTACCAATCGATCCTTGAGGTTAGGCCTTCTGGTGAGGGCTAGAACCGGTCTGGTGTCATTCCATATTTGTTTAAGATAAGCATCAGCTGAGATCAAGTGCCAATGTTTAGTAAGGACGGAACCTATATTTATAGTTTTTATGTCGAATGGGACAACAAAAGGTAGGACTTGTGGTTTTTGTGGAGGGCGCTCGAAGTTGAGGTGCTGAAGGGTGGTTTCATTGTTGGTGGGGTTTCCTGGGAAGAGGAGCTCGTATTGGGTGACATATGTCAATTTACTAAATTCGGTGATGATATCCTGAGATTCATAACCTCTTATGATTAGGTTTTTTTTGAAGTGTTTTGAGGTGTTGTGGAGTTCATTGTTGTCTGTGATCAAACGTCTGAAGCTGAGTGCTTGGCTGTAAATAACACTTTTTTTACACGAAGGTGGGTGGAAAGATTTAGCATGTAAAAGGGTGCATATATCAGTGGGCTTCACGAATAGGGTGCTTTCCAGGAGACCACTGTTATTACTAAGATAAATTGTGGTGTCAAGGAAATTTATTTTTGCTCTAGATTGTTGTGCTTCAAATTTGATCGTGTTGTGCACATTGTTGGTATGAGCAAGGAATTCAGTGAGGGAAGCTTCATCATATTGCCATATCATGAATATATCATCGATAAATCGTTTCCAGAGTAGAGGTTTCTTCCCCTTGGGGGCTGTGGAGAGGATATTTTGTTCAATAACAGACATAAAAATGTTTGCAAAGTTTGGGGCAAAAGGGGTACCCATGGCAGTGCCATGTGTCTGTAGATATGGCTGTCCATTAAAGGAGATATAATTTCCTTTTAATATAAACTCAAACATTTGTTGTAGGTGTGTGGCTGGTAGAGGTAGTCCAGTGGCATAAAAATCAATTAACGCCATCATGCAGTGTAGAATACCCTCATCCTGTGGTATATTAGTATAGAGGGATTTAACATCCAGGGTACACAGGATGATACCTGGTGGAAAATTATGTCTCTCTCTAAATATAATTTGGAGAAAATGATTGGTGTCCTTGATGCATAAGGGTATAGTTTTAACAATTGGTTTTAAAAAATGGTCCAGAAATTTGGAGAGTTTCTCAGTGGGTGAGCCACACCCCGAGATTATTGGTCTGCCTGGTATGACGTCGTTAATCTTTCGTTTGTTTATTTTGGTAAAAGGTAGAATTCTGGGGTGCGGGGTTGGGGTGTCATAACATTGTTGTGTGAGAAGATTCCGACCTAGTAGGTGTGTTAAGAACGTTGTGATGTTGTGATCTGGGTGGATAGCAGCTGTATTCCATCAGATTCTTGTTTAATGTAGTGGAAGGGGTTGGACAGCTGATTGTTAGCTTCCTTAAGGTAAGCTTCTATAGACCATAAGACAATGGCTGCCCCTTTGTCCGCGGGTTTGATGGTTATGTCCTTGCGGGTGCATAAGGTTTTAATGCTCTTAGTTTCGATTGGGGTGAGGTTATGGGGTGTAGGGTTAGCAGCTGACCTTATGATCTTGTTGATGTTGACAGAGATTTTACCAAAATATTGTTGTAATTGAGGGCAGACATCATCAGGGGGGACCCAAAACGATTTCCTTCTAAAGAGTTCAGGTACCATCCTGGGGGGATGGGAGTGGAAAAAATATTGCAGTCGCGTTCGACGTATGAAGTCATCGAGTCCTTGTAAGATGAGATCATTGTCAACCGAACCGGGGGCAGGGACAAACGATAGTCCCCTGTTCAGCAGAGATATCTCAGGTGTTGAAATGTGAGCTGAGGATAGATTGACAATGTTATTGATTGGTTTAGTGTCCAGGCTGGCCTTTTTGAGCAGCTTTTTATGTGCATTTTTAGTTAGTTTATTGGTATGTTTTCTTCGCTTGGTGCCAATGGTTTTCCTGAGTATGGTGCGTTTGGATGCTGTGCTAGGATTGGCCGTGTACATATTGCAATCTAGATAGCAAAATAATGAGTACAAATAAAGCAACATCGTTTATAGGTAGACCGAGGTTGATATGGCTGATGAAAAGGAATTAAAATAAAAATATACAGCTGAGCATGTTTGTTATACCATAATTAAGCAGCAAAAAAATGTTTTATTATATTAAAGTTAAGCAGCAAAAATACAGCAAGAAAAGGGGGGGGAAGAGGAAAGAGGGAACAATGTCAAAAGGTGGAATGCTGGTGTTGCCTCCCGGGCCTTCTTCGCGGGTGCTGTGTGTGTCTCTCCTTGTTCCCAGGGGCGGACGCTGCCTGTCTCTTGGCATTGCAGTTTGCTATTCTGATTATGTCCGGATTATAATGCTCTTCCATCGCTGACCGGACTTGTGTGGCTTTGGCCTCTCTGGCCAGGTCCAGGTGGTGGGATGCCATTATGTGGCAGATGTCTCTGCGGAGGTTCGCAATGGCCTCGTTCAGCCGGGTTGTGTTTGGGTGTGACAGGGGCCTGGTAAAGTCTGATGTGAACGAGGGTTGGGTGAAGGTAGGGAAATGGCCAGACTCTGCACTCCGGGAGAAATATTCATGCTTGTTTTCATGGAATTTTTTCGAGCACAGATGTCTGGCAAGGTTGTTGACGAAGGTTTGGGGTGGGGCAGAGGGAGAGTTTCTAAGAGGGCCTGTGGTGGGTGGAGTTCTTTTAATGTCTTTTAATATCTCTTCTTAAAAAAATCCTAAAAAATCATAATTATGAAAAAAACGACTATAATCCTTTCAATAGTGTCTACTATAATCTTTTTTAATCATAATTTTGTTTAAAACGTGTATTGCCTTCCAGTCATCGTTGATGGTTTTGGTCGTTGTTACTTATTCAAAATGTTTGATGTTGGCACCCAACATATGTCATTGCACCTTGGCCACATAAGTGATACAATGGCAAATAATTTGAAACATCAATAGTAGTCAGCGTTTCATGCAAA
Source organism: Rhopilema esculentum (assembly GCF_057945365.1). Lineage (NCBI taxonomy): Eukaryota > Metazoa > Cnidaria > Scyphozoa > Rhizostomeae > Rhizostomatidae > Rhopilema > Rhopilema esculentum. The sequence goes on along the minus strand of NC_142823.1, from coordinate 11,988,131 downwards.
AACTTCCTCTCGTTTTCAAAAGATGTGTCTTTTCTCACTTTTCAATTGACTCATTGTCATCTGCCATTGATGATGAATGCCGCTTTTCTTCTGCTTTCAGTTTCACAAAACTAATTCTGCCCATGTACTGTGCCAGTGCAAACTTAATCTCTCTCATTTCACTTAAGGATAAAAAAATGCATTCTGAAATAAATATACAAGCTTTAGTTTTGAAAACTAGTTTCAATTTATAATTAAGAAAAATTATTAGCCTGATCCAGTCAATCAAACGAAAATCTTCATAAAAACCACACCACATTTGTGACTCTTAAAAAATTTTTTTTTGACATTTTAACAGTATTTTAATTAAAAGAATTTTTTTACAGCAGTATCTTTTATGAAAACTATTTAACTGAATATGAATTTGAAATATTTCTACACACCTTTCACAGCTTTTCTTTGTTTTATGAATGGGTCAGAGCAAGGAGTAAAATTCATTTGGAATCTTGTAGTCAACATTTCAATATGCACAATTCAGACCTTCAAAATATCAGTCTCTGACATTTTTCGGCAGAAATTCAATGGTTTTAAGACCAGTTGTTCTATTGTAGGTTAACGAATGACAGGCATCTCCCAATAAGTTTCCAATTAAACAAGAGTTATCAGTATCAGTTGCCATAAAGAGCAGTGGTCTAACCGAGCAGTAATAAATTGCAAAATAACCAACATTCCTCTCATTGGGATTTTTAGCTTGTTTTCTTCACAATGATGGTTTTCATGTAATTCATGTGTCTTTGGAACTATTTTAAATGCTTGTGAAATCTTTTTTAAAAAATTCAAAGAGGTGAAATTAATAAAATATATGCCTTGCAAATATTATCACTTTCACTTTGTAGTTGCAGGATCTTTAAAAAATTTTTTTGAGTTGCAGACAATGTAGTTTGACACATATTAGAAAGGTGTGAAAATTTCATCATAGATCTTAAGAGGATTATCAAGGAGCAGCAATAGCTTTCTTAACAATGCAGTCTCTAAAGAATTTCACTTGAATTGAGTCCAATAGCAGGCAAATGGCAGGATTGAAAAATAAAAGAATTTCCTAAAATTCTAGACAGTTTTATAGCCAATAAAATTCCTTGAGTTGAGTTTGAAAGAGCAAATTAGAAAAGTCAAAAAGAACAAAGAGAAAATGTCACCAAATCAAGGGCAAAAATGTTTTCACTACACCTGACTGACTTATATTAAAAACAATTAGACTATTTTACTATATAGCAATTATATTAAAAGCAATTATATTATACTATTTTTAAAATGCAGTTTAAAGCGAAGATTTTGCTGTAATTGTATTCCCATTTGATTGTGAAGTCGTTTTTTATGTTTTTTCAAACTGATATGACCTTAAAGAGACATCAACACAAAAAATGGCATTGCCAAAAAACATTTTTATTTTATTAATTTATGTTATTGTACCAGAAAAGTGCCTACGCCATACTGATTCCAATTCCAAACCTTTTCATCTCGCAGGAGAAGCAATAAATCAAGAATATTTTGAATCTGATCTTGACTGTGATTTTTTTTTTACAAATGCAAGTGTATCAAACTTTTTATCACAGATCCAAAAACATGTTTATATAAGGGTCGTTTCTTCTAACTTTATTTCAGAAAATGGTTTAGTCTTGTTCAGCTTACAGTTGTACAAAGTGTGCTTCTAAAGACTCACGTGTCTCTTTCCATCGATTTCCTCTTAATGACAAAGAGCTTTGCAGAAAATGGGTTTCGGCAACGAGACGTGTTGACTTCCAGCCCACCTCAAGCAGCACTCTTTGCAGGGAACACATTCTTCCAAAATATGATGTTGACCAAACAGCAAAGAAGCAAAAACTTGAGGAAATTGCAGTGTCATCTCTATTTTCTTTTCCAAAACACTTAAATCAATTGAAGCATAAAAGAAAGTCATCTTTGAGGCGCAAAGCTGACATAAATGAAGAGCTTACAACCCCTCCAAAAAAAACAAGAATTGATTCTCTCAAGAAAGTTTCCCAAAGAAAGAAAAAAGTGTGGAGAAGGATCATAACTTTGAAACAAAAAGTCAGAAATAAATTTCTTGAAAGCTGCGTTTGATCATCTTGAAAAAGAAAAGCTATTGGCTTCTGATGCTGATAATAATATTAAAGGCAAAATTTTTTTGGATTGAAAAGTGAATTATTTCAGTCAAAGCTAAGTAACCAGAGCTGTGTCTCTAAAGGGCATCGCTATTCTGATGAAATGAAAAAGTTTGCTCTTACCCTTCACTTTTACTCCCCACGTGCCTATGACTATATGCGTAACCTGCTTTAATTACCATGCCCAAGTTCATTGTCTCATTGGACATCAAGTGTAAATTGTGAGCCAGGATTCTTCTAAGATGTCTTTGAATATTTGCAAGAAAAAGCCAAGGATGATGATTCATATAGAGACTGTGCCTTGATATTTTGATGCTATGTATATCAAATCTGGTGTTATTTATAACAAGAGTACTGGAAATTATGAAGGTTTTGCAGATTTTGGTCCAGATATCCTTGCTTTTGATACAGATGATGTTGCCAAAGATGCTCTTGTATTCATGCTAGTTGGTTTGAAAGGCCATTGTAAATGTCCAATTGGATATGTTTTATACAATGGAATCAATGCAACAAATTTAAGTTGACTTGTTAATAAAGCAATGGAGTTATCGTCTTTGTATTGCCTTAACATTCACACAGTCACATGTGATGGCATTGCCACAAACTTTGATGCAATGAGAAATTTAGGCTGCACATTTGGAACAAAATTGGATGATATGGATGGATCCTTTTCTTGTGATTTCTTTGACCATAAGTTGTTTTTTGTTGCTGATGCGTGTCATATGCTGAAGCTTGCACGCAATAACCTGGCAGATGTTAAAGTTTTTGTTCAATATGAGGGAAGGCAGAGTAAGTGGGACTATATTAAATCATTACACAAAATACAAGAAGAAGAATGCTTCAAATCATTGCACAAAATACACTTGCAAAAAGTCACATAGAATTTCAAAGGCATAAAATGAATGTTATGGTTGCTGCCCAGACATTAAGTTCCTTGGTTGCAGATGCTTTAGAATACATAATATTTGCTGGCCATCCTGATTTTGCAAATGCAGATGGTACAATAGATTTGTGTTGCAGAATTTAGAGTGGCAGTAAGTGGCACAGATTTAAAAAAGGAAAAAATTACCTCGAGAAAAAATATTAAAGAAATGTCAATAAATATCCTCAATCAACATCTGGCTGGGAAAGATATGTTCCCTTTGCTGAAGGAGCACGATATGGGATATGGATTGAATCCAGAAGACCCCCATTCATCCCAAATAAAAAAAAAGATAACAGAAAAATATCTAACCATGAGGCTGCTCCCATACGGAAACATTATAGCAAGAATGTCATCCATAAAGACAGTATAGGTGTCAGGCAACAGGCTACAAAATGTAATCTTTTTCAAGGAATACAAATGTACACTCACCCAAATGTACATTTAGAATGAAAATCTCTTAGAGAAACTCTGCAAAATCTACGTGCAAGGATAAGCTTAACAAGATTGGAATGTTTTTGCAAAAGGATACAGACAAATTTTCAGTCAATTGTAAATATTTCTAAATGACTCATTAAGTTGTTTTAATCATGCAAAATATGTGTTAAAACTGGAAACCGATCTGTGCGACTTTCAAACCAGCTCTTTCATTTATATAGTTTCACTTTCACACTACAACTATTTATCAAGTTGTCATAATGATGTTAGAACACTAGTTTGAAAATTTAATAATCAGTGGATGCCGTACCTTAGGTGTAACTGTTCCTCTAGTGTAATATTTACATATTGTGAAAGTTAAGGGCGCGTGATGCTTTGAGAAGCGGCTTTGTGTTGATGGCCTACTTTATAGTGTACCAATCGATCCTTGAAGTTAGGCCTTCTGGTGAGGGCTAGAACGGGTCTGGTGTCATTCCATATTTGTTTAAGATAAGCATCAGCTGAGATCAAGTGCCAATGTTTAGTAAGGACGGAACCTATATTTATAGTTTTTATGTCGAATGGGACAACAAAAGGTAGGACTTGTGGTTTTTGTGGAGGGGGCTCAAAGTTGAGGTGCTGAAGGGTGGTTTCATTGTTGGTGGGGTTTCCTGGGAAGAGGAGCTCGTATTGGGTGACATATGTCAATTTACTAAATTCGGTGATGATATCCTGAGATTCATAACCTCTTATGATTAGGTTTTTTTTGAAGTGTTTTGAGGTGTTGTGGAGTTCATTGTTGTCTGTGATCAAACGTCTGAAGCAAAGTGCTTGGCTGTAAATAACACTTTTTTTACACGAAGGTGGGTGGAAAGATTTAGCATGTAAAAGGGTGCATATATCAGTGGGCTTCACGAATAGGGTGCTTTCCAGGAGACCACTGTTATTACTAAGATAAATTGTGGTGTCAAGGAAATTTATTTTTGCTCTAGATTGTTGTGCTTCAAATTTGATCGTGTTGTGCACATTGTTGGTATGAGCAAGGAATTCAGTGAGGGAAGCTTCATCATATTGCCATATCATGAATATATCATCGATAAATCGTTTCCAGAGTAGAGGTTTCTTCCCCTTGGGGGCTGTGGAGAGGATATTTTGTTCAATAACAGACATAAAAATGTTTGCAAAGTTTGGGGCAAAAGGGGTACCCATGGCAGTGCCATGTGTCTGTAGATATGGCTGTCCATTAAAGGAGAAATAATTCCCTTTTAATATAATCTCAAACATTTGTTGTAGGTGTGTGGCTGGTAGAGGTAGTCCAGTGGCATAAAAATCAATTAACGCCATCATGCAGTGTAGAATACCCTCATCCTGTGGTATATTAGTATAGAGGGATTTAACATCCAGGGTACACAGGATGATACCTGGTGGAAAATTATGTCTCTCTCTAAATATAATTTGGAGAAAATGATTGGTGTCCTTGATGCATAAGGGTATAGTTTTAACAATTGGTTTTAAAAAATGGTCCAGAAATTTGGAGAGTTTCTCAGTGGGTGAGCCACACCCCGAGATTATTGGTCTGCCCGGTATGAGGTCGTTAATCTTTCGTTTGTTTATTTTGGTAAAAGGTAGAATTCTGGGGTGCGGGGGTGGGGTGTCATAACATTGTTGTGTGAGAAGATTCCGACCTAGTAGGTGTGTTAAGAACGTTGTGATGTTGTGATCTGGGTGGATAGCAGCTGTATTCCATCAGATTCTTGTTTAATGTAGTGGAGGGGGTTGGACAGCTGATTGTTAGCTTCCTTAAGGTAAGCTTCTATAGACCATAAGACAATGGCTCCCCCTTTGTCCGCGGGTTTGATGGTTATGTCCTTGCAGGTGCATAAGGTTTTAATGCTCTTAGTTTCGATTGGGGTGAGGTTATGGGGTGTAGGGTTAGCAGCTGACCTTATGATCTTGTTGATGTTGACAGAGATTTTACCAAAATATTGTTGTAATTGAGGGCAGACATCATCAGGGGGGACCCAAAATGATTTCCTTCTAAAGAGTTCAGGTACTATCCTGGGGGGATGGGAGTGGAAAAAATATTGCAGTCGCGTTCGACGTATGAAGTCATCGAGTCCTTGTAAGATGAGATCATTGTCAACCGAACCGGGGGCAGGGACAAACGATAGTCCCCTGTTCAGCAGAGATATCTCACTTGTTGAAATGTGAGCTGAGGATAGATTGACAATGTTATTGATTGGTTTAGTGTCCAGGCTGGCCTTTTTGAGCAGCTTTTTATGTGCATTTTTAGTTAGTTTATTGGTATGTTTTCTTCGCTTAGTGCCAATGGTTTTCCTGAGTATGGTGCGTTTGGATGCTGTGCTAGGATTGGCCGTGTACATATTGCAATCTAGATAGCAAAATAATGAGTACAAATAAAGCAACATCGTTTATAGGTAGACCGAGGTCGATATGGCTGATGAAAAGGAATTAAAATAAAAATATACAGCTGAGCATGTTTGTTATACCATAATTAAGCAGCAAAAAAATGTTTTATTATATTAAAGTTAAGCAGCGAAAATACAGCAAGAAAAGGGGGGGGGAAGAGGAAAGAGGGAACAATGTCAAAAGGTGGAATACTGGTGTTGCCTCCTGGGCCGTCTTCGTGGGTGCTGTGTGTGTCTCTCCTTGTTCCCAGGGGCGGACGCTGCCTGTCTCTTGGCATTGCAGTTTGCTATTCTGATTATGTCCGGATTATAATGCTCTTCCATCGCTGACCGGACTTGTGTGGCTTTGGCCTCTCTGGCCAGGTCCAGGTGGTGGGATGCCATTATGTGGCAGATGTCTCTGCGGAGGTTCGCAATGGCCTCGTTCAGCCGGGTTGCGTTTGGGTGTGACAGGGGCCTGGTAAAGTCTGATGTGAACGAGGGTTGGGTGAAGGTAGGGAAATGGCCAGACTCTGCACTCCGGGAGAAATATTCATGCTTTTTTTCGTGGAATTTTTTCGAGCACAGATGTCTGGCAAGGTTGTTGACGAAGGTTTGGGGTGGGGCAGAGGGAGAGTTTCTAAGAGGGCCTGTGGTGGGTGGAGTTCTTTTAATGTCTTTTAATATTTCTTCTTAAAAAAATCCTAAAAAATCATAATTATGAAAAAAACGACTATAATCCTTTCAATAGTGTCTACTATAATCTTTTTTAAGCATAATTTTGTTTAAAACGTGTATTGCCTTCCAGTCATCGTTGATGGTTTTGGTCGTTGTTACTTATTCAAAATGTTTGATGTTGGCACCCAACATATGTCATTGCACCTTGGCCACATAAGTGATACAATGGCAAATGTGCGATGACATATGTTGGGTGCCAACATCAAACATTTTGAATAAGTAACAACGACCAAAACCATCAACGATGACTGGAAGGCAATACACGTTTTAAACAAAATTATGCTTAAAAAAGATTTACTCCAACCCAGCAATCTGTTTCATACCTGCACACAAAATAATCCCTGATTTCAATATCATCAACAGGTTCAACAACAGCTAGATCTGAATCAAACTTAACATCAAACTCAGGTATATCTGATATTGTTTTGCCTCCAATCGATGTTTTGCCTCCAATCGATGTTTTGCCTCCAATCAATGTTTTGCATTGCGGTACAAATTGATAGAGCCCCCTAGTTCCTTGGATCGTTTTTGCAGCTGTTAGGCGTTTCTCGAGATTTTTTTTGTCAAGTTGTTGTCCTCCTTTGTAATGCAATAGAAGTTGATACGTTTGACTTCTGATCTACAAAATTCAAATAGTGCCTCAACAAAAATTATTCGCTTGGTGATTAGTTGTTGCAGGCTGACTTGAATAGCTTAACCGTACCTCCAATCCCATCACATGGGGATTTCTCACGGCTGGTGGTAAAGAAATTCCACTCACAATTCATTACAAAGTCTTCCTTATGGTGGCACAAGCTTAAAAAATTCTTGCATTTAATTTACTGGCCTGCACAACCATCAGAAAAGTAATGGACAACCTTTATGTCCGTGGATATCATTTCCCTGATATGATGTGCAGTGCCTTTGTGGCATCATGTTCCAGTATAGACAAGATGCACATCATGTTCCAGGTCATCCGATAGAAATCATAGTGGTGTTGATCCAATGACTCCATCAATGCCTTTGCGGTAAATGACTACTGGATGTAATGTGCAATGCTCCTGGTTCCATATATAACCCATATATAAATCAGGTCATGATACTGGTGTCCTAAATTTGCAGCATCAAGAAGAAGCTTCAGATTTTGATGCAAAGTACAGACACAGAATATGTCCCCTACGGACCAACTGGGATGCACCATTTGGGCCTCAAGCTTGGAAACTTTGAAAACCCAATGCAGGAAGCCTTGATTATTAGCCTTGAACAGAGAATATAGCTCTTTTATGTTGCATAAAAGAAGTCGCTTTTGCACGTCTTTTTTGTCCAAGGCTCACAAAATTTTCTTTCCTGGGAGCTTCCTGCTGTTTCCATCACTGCAATAAAAAGATTAAACAGCATTTATTCCTCTTCTTTTTTTTGTCTTTCCTTTCTGACCATGCAAACAGGTACTTGAAATACATTTGAAGCCTACGACCAAGAATTAGGAATCAGTGTTGGAATTTCGTTTTTCTCCCTTTGACTGAAAACCTCCAATTTCTCTCTCTTCAGACTGACTAGATAGTCAAAGGCATTGGCTTTCTGGATAAATTCCTCCATCTGCTCTCTCTCTCTTTATCTGACTCCTCTAAATCATCTGGTTCCACATTTAGTATTGCTGCAACCTTTTGAAGCGGCTTCCTTTTTTTGTCACAACTGTCTTTCTTTCCTTGCTTTAGTTTTGATGATTTTGGCAGAGAATGCACTTTCATGGGTGAAACATCAATAGTAGTCAGCGTTTCATGCAAAAACTTCCTCTCGTTTTCAAAAGATGTGTCTTTTCTCACTTTTCAATTGACTCATTGTCATCTGCCATTGATGATGAATGCCGCTTTTCTTCTGCTTTCAGTTTCACAAAACTAATTCTGCCCATCTACTGTGCCAGTGCAAACTTAATCTCTCTCATTTCACTTAAGGATAAAAAAATGCATTCTGAAATAAATATACAAGCTTTAGTTTTGAAAACTAGTTTCAATTTATAATTAAGAAAAATTATTAGCCTGATCCAGTCAATCAAACGAAAATCTTCATAAAAACCACACCACATTTGTGACTCTTAAAAAAATTTTTTTTGACATTTTAACAGTATTTTAATTCAAAGAATTTTTTTACAGCAGTATCTTTTATGAAAACTATTTAACTGAATATGAATTTGAAATATTTCTACACACCTTTCACAGCTTTTCTTTGTTTTATGAATGGGTCAGAGCAAGGAGTAAAATTCATTTGGAATCTTGTAGTCAACATTTCAATATGCACAATTCAGACCTTCAAAATATCAGTCTCTGACATTTTTCGGCAGAAATTCAATGGTTTTAAGACCAGTTGTTCTATTGTAGGTTAACGAATGACAGGCATCTCCCAATAAGTTTCCAATTAAACAAGAGTTATCAGTATCAGTTGCCATAAAGAGCAGTGGTCTAACCGAGCAGTAGTAAATTGCAAAATAACCAACATTCCTCTCATTGGGAATTTTAGCTTGTTTTCTTCACAATGATGATTTTGATGTAATTCATGTGTCTTTGGAACTATTTTAAATGCTTGTGAAATCTTTATTTACAAAATTCAAAGAGGTGAAATTAATAAAATATATGCCTTGCAAATATTATCACTTTCACTTTGTAGTTGCAGGATCTTTAAAAAAATTTTTTGAGTTGCAGACAATGTAGTTTGACACATATTAGAAAGGTGTGAAAATTTCATCATAGATCTTAAGAGGATTATCAAGGAGCAGCAATAGCTTTCTTACCAGTGCAGTCTCTAAAAAATTTCACTTGAATTGAATCCAATAGCAGGCAAATGGCAGGATTGAAAAATAAAAGAATTTCCTAAAATTCTAGACAGTTTTATAGCCAATAAAATTCCTTGAGTTGAGTTTGAAAGAGCAAATTAGAAAAGTCAAAAAGAACAAAGAGAAAATGTCACCAAATCAAGGGCAAAAATGTTTTCACTACACCTGACTGACTTATATTAAAAACAATTAGACTATTTTACTATATAGCAATTATATTAAAAGCAATTATATTATACTATTTTTAAAATGCAGTTTAAAGCGAAGATTTTGCTGTAATTGTATTCCCATTTGATTGTGAAGTCGTTTTTTATGCTTTTTCAAACTGATATGACCTTAAAGAGACATCAACACAAAAAATGGCATTGCCAAAAAACATTTTTATTTTATTAATTTATGTTATTGTACCAGAAAAGTGCCTACGCCATGTGATTCCAAACCTTTTCATCTTGCAGGAGAAGCAATAAATCAAGAATATTTTGAATCTGATCTTGACTGTGATTATTTTTTTACAAATGCAAGTGTATCAAACTTTTTATCACAGATCCAAAAACATGTTTATATAAGGGTCGTTTCTTCTAACTTTATTTCAGAAAATGGTTTAGTCTTGTTCAGCTTACAGTTGTACAAAGTGTGCTTCTAAAGACTCACGTGTCTCTTTCCATCGATTTCCTCTTAATGACAAAGAGCTTTGCAGAAAATGGGTTTCGGCAACGAGACGTGTTGACTTCCAGCCCACCTCAAGCAGCACTCTTTGCAGGGAACACATTCTTCCAAAATATGATGTTGACCAAACAGCAAAGAAGTAAAACTTGAGGAAATTGCAGTGTCATCTCTATTTTCTTTTCCAAAACACTTAAATCAATTGAAGCATAAAAGAAAGTCATCTTTGAGGCGCAAAGCTGACATAAATGAAGAGCTAACAACCCCTCCAAAGAAAACAAGAATTGATTCTCTCAAGAAAGTTTCCCAAAGAAAGAAAAAAGTGTGGAGAGGGATCATAACTTTGAAACAAAAAGTCAGAAATAAATTTCTTGAAAGCTGCGTTTGATCATCTTGAAAAAGAAAAGCTATTGGCTTCTGATGCTGATAATAATATTAAAGGCAAAATTTTTTTGGATTGAAAAGTGAATTGTTTCAGTCAAAGCTAAGTAACCAGAGCTGTGTCTCTAAAGGGCATCGCTATTCTGATGAAATGAAAAAGTTTGCTCTTACCCTTCACTTTTACTCCCCACGTGCCTATGACTATATGCGTAACCTGTTTTAATTACCATGCCCAAGTTCATTGTCTCATTGGACATCAAGTGTAAATTGTGAGCCAGGATTCTTCTAAAATGTCTTTGAATATTTGCAAGAAAAAGCCAAGGATGATGATTCATATAGAGACTGTGCCTTGATATTTTGATGCTATGTATATCAAATCTGGTGTTATTTATAACAAGAGTACTGGAAATTATGAAGGTTTTGCAGATTTTGGTCCAGATATCCTTGCTTTTGATACAGATGATGTTGCCAAAGATGCTCTTGTATTCATGCTAGTTGGTTTGAAAGGCCATTGGAAATGTCCAATTGGATATGTTTTATACAATGGAATCAATGCAACAAATTTAAGTTGACTTGTTAATAAAGCAATGGAGTTATCGTCTTTGTATTGCCTTAACATTCACACAGTCACATGTGATGGCATTGCCACAAACTTTGATGCAATGAGAAATTTAGGCTGCACATTTGGAACAAAATTGGATGATATGGATGGATCCTTTTCTTGTGATTTCTTTGACCATAAGTTGTTTTTTGTTGCTGATGCGTGTCATATGCTGAAGCTTGCACGCAATAACCTGGCAGATGTTAAAGTTTTTGTTCAATATGAGGGAAGGCAGAGTAAGTGGGACTATATTAAATCATTACACAAAATACAAGAAGAAGAATGCTTCAAATCATTGCACAAAATAAACTTGCAAAAAGTCACATAGAATTTCAAAGGCATAAAATGAATGTTATGGTTGCTGCCCAGACATTAAGTTCCTTGGTTGCAGATGCTTTAGAATACATAATATTTGCTGGCCATCCTGATTTTGCAAATGCAGATGGTACAATAGATTTGTGTTGCAGAATTTAGAGTGGCAGTAAGTGGCACAGATTTAAAAAAGGAAAAAATTACCTCGAGAAAAAATATTAAAGAAATGTCAATAAATATCCTCAATCAACATCTGGCTGGGAAAGATATGTTCCCTTTGCTGAAGGAGCACGATATGGGATATGGATTGAATCCAGAAGACCCCCATTCATCCCAAATAAAAAAAAAGATAACAGAAAAATATCTAACCATGAGGCTGCTCCCATACGGAAACATTATAGCAAGAATGTCATCCATAAAGACAGTATAGGTGTCAGGCAACAGGCTACAAAATGTAATCTTTTTCAAGGAATACAAATGTACACTCACCCAAATGTACATTTAGAATGAAAATCTCTTAGAGAAACTCTGCAAAATCTACGTGCAAGGATAAGCTTAACAAGATTGGAATGTTTTTGCAAAAGGATACAGACAAATTTTCAGTCAATTGTAAATATTTCTAAATGACTCATTAAGTTGTTTTAATCATGCAAAATATGTGTTAAAACTGGAAACCGATCTGTGCGACTTTCAAACCAGCTCTTTCATTTATATAGTTTCACTTTCACACTACAACTATTTATCAAGTTGTCATAATGATGTTAGAACACTAGTTTGAAAATTTAATAATCAGTGGATGCCGTACCTTAGGTGTAACTGTTCCTCTAGTGTAATATTTACATATTGTGAAAGTTAAGGGCGCGTGATGCTTTGAGAAGCGGCTTTGTGTTGATGGCCTACTTTATAGTGTACCAATCGATCCTTGAAGTTAGGCCTTCTGGTGAGGGCTAGAACCGGTCTGGTGTCATTCCATATTTGTTTAAGATAAGCATCAGCTGAGATCAAGTGCCAATGTTTAGTAAGGACGGAACCTATATTTATAGTTTTTATGTCAAATGGGACAACAAAAGGTAGGACTTGTAGTTTTTGAGGAGGGGGCTCGAAGTTGAGGTGCTGAAGGGTGGTTTCATTGTTGGTGGGGTTTCCTGGGAAGAGGAGCTCGTATTGGGTGACATATGTCAATTTACTAAATTCGGTGATGATATCCTGAGATTCATAACCTCTTATGATTAGGTTTTTTTTGAAGTGTTTTGAGGTGTTGTGGAGTTCATTGTTGTCTGTGATCAAACGTCTGAAGCGAAGTGCTTGGCTGTAAATAACACTTTTTTTACACGAAGGTGGGTGGAAAGATTTAGCATGTAAAAGGGTGCATATATCAGTGGGCTTCACGAATAGGGTGCTTTCCAGGAGACCACTGTTATTACTAAGATAAATTGTGGTGTCAAGGAAATTTATTTTTGCTCTAGATTGTTGTGCTTCAAATTTGATCGTGTTGTGCACATTGTTGGTATGAGCAAGGAATTCAGTGAGGGAAGCTTCATCATATTGCCATATCATGAATATATCATCGATAAATCGTTTCCAGAGTAGAGGTTTCTTCCCCTTGGGGGCTGTGGAGAGGATATTTTGTTCAATAACAGACATAAAAATGTTTGCAAAGTTTGGGGCAAAAGGGGTACCCATGGCAGTGCCATGTGTCTGTAGATATGGCTGTCCATTAAAGGAGAAATAATTCCCTTTTAATATAATCTCAAACATTTGTTGTAGGTGTGTGGCTGGTAGAGGTAGTCCAGTGGCATAAAAATCAATTAACGCCATCATGCAGTGTAGAATACCCTCATCCTGTGGTATATTAGTATAGAGGGATTTAACATCCAGGGTACACAGGATGATACCTGGTGGAAAATTATGTCTCTCTCTAAATATAATTTGGAGAAAATGATTGGTGTCCTTGATGCATAAGGGTATAGTTTTAACAATTGGTTTTAAAAAATGGTCCAGAAATTTGGAGAGTTTCTCAGTGGGTGAGCCACACCCCGAGATTATTGGTCTGCCCGGTATGAGGTCGTTAATCTTTCGTTTGTTTATTTTGGTAAAAGGTAGAATTCTGGGGTGCGGGGGTGGGGTGTCATAACATTGTTGTGTGAGAAGATTCCGACCTAGTAGGTGTGTTAAGAACGTTGTGATGTTGTGATCTGGGTGGATAGCAGCTGTATTCCATCAGATTCTTGTTTAATGTAGTGGAGGGGGTTGGACAGCTGATTGTTAGTTTCCTTAAGGTAAGCTTCTATAGACCATAAGACAATGGCTCCCCCTTTGTCCGCGGGTTTGATGGTTATGTCCTTGCGGGTGCATAAGGTTTTAATGCTCCTAGTTTCGATTGGGGTGAGGTTATGGGGTGTAGGGTTAGCAGCTGACCTTATGATCTTGTTGATGTTGACAGAGATTTTACCAAAATATTGTTGTAATTGAGGGCAGACATCATCAGGGGGGACCCAAAATGATTTCCTTCTAAAGAGTTCAGGTACTATCCTGGGGGGATGGGAGTGGAAAAAATATTGCAGTCGCGTTCGACGTATGAAGTCATCGAGTCCTTGTAAGATGAGATCATTGTCAACCGAACCGGGGGCAGGGACAAACGATAGTCCCCTGTTCAGCAGAGATATTTCACTTGTTGAAATGTGAGCTGAGGATAGATTGACAATGTTATTGATTGGTTTAGTGTCCAGGCTGGCCTTTTTGAGCAGCTTTTTATGTGCATTTTTAGTTAGTTTATTGGTATGTTTTCTTCGCTTGGTGCCAATGGTTTTCCTGAGTATGGTGCGTTTGGATGCTGTGCTAGGATTGGCCGTGTACATATTGCAATCTAGATAGCAAAATAATGAGTACAAATAAAGCAACATCGTTTATAGGTAGACCGAGGTCGATATGGCTGATGAAAAGGAATTAAAATAAAAATATACAGCTGAGCATGTTTGTTATACCATAATTAAGCAGCAAAAAAATGTTTTATTATATTAAAGTTAAGCAGCGAAAATACAGCAAGAAAAGGGGGGGGGGGAAGAGGAAAGAGGGAACAATGTCAAAAGGTGGAATACTGGTGTTGCCTCCTGGGCCGTCTTCGCGGGTGCTGTGTGTGTCTCTCCTTGTTCCCAGGGGCGGACGCTGCCTGTCTCTTGGCATTGCAGTTTGCTATTCTGATTATGTCCGGATTATAATGCTCTTCCATCGCTGACCGGACTTGTGTGGCTTTGGCCTCTCTGGCCAGGTCCAGGTGGTGGGATGCCATTATGTGGCAGATGTCTCTGCGGAGGTTCGCAATGGCCTCGTTCAGCCGGGTTGCGTTTGGGTGTGACAGGGGCCTGGTAAAGTCTGATGTGAACGAGGGTTGGGTGAAGGTAGGGAAATGGCCAGACTCTGCACTCCGGGAGAAATATTCATGCTTGTTTTCGTGGAATTTTTTCGAGCACAGATGTCTGGCAAGGTTGTTGACGAAGGTTTGGGGTGGGGCAGAGGGAGAGTTTCTAAGAGGGCCTGTGGTGGGTGGAGTTCTTTTAATGTCTTTTAATATTTCTTCTTAAAAAAATCCTAAAAAATCATAATTATGAAAAAAACGACTATAATCCTTTCAATAGTGTCTACTATAATCTTTTTTAAGCATAATTTTGTTTAAAACGTGTATTGCCTTCCAGTCATCGTTGATGGTTTTGGTCGTTGTTACTTATTCAAAATGTTTGATGTTGGCACCCAACATATGTCATTGCACCTTGGCCACATAAGTGATACAATGGCAAAAGAAGAGGTGTACTTGGATTAATCATGAGTGATAATGCCAAGACGTATAAGGCAATGTCAAAGGAAGTAAAGAAACTATTTCATTCCCCCAAGCTATACGAGCATCTCACAAGTCAATGTCTCAGGTGGAAATTCATTGTAGGAAAAAAGTCCATGGATAGGTGGTTGGTGGGAGAGATTAGTTAGAAGCGTGAAGCGTTGTTTGATCAAGAATATAGGACGCGCATTCCTAAGTTTTCAGGAATTAAACACCATTTTAGTTGAAATAGAAGCTGTCATAAATTCAAGGCCACTAACCTATATGCATCTTGATTTAAGGGGAATATCGTATCCTTTGACACTGCCACAACTTGTAAATGGAAGAAATTTAGCACAATCTTCTAACCATAGACATGCAGAAATTCTTAGCACATATGAAGCCTGGTCCAACAGGCAAGGTACCATCATAAATTGTTAGCAAGATTCACTCGGCGTTGGAAAAAGGAATATCTTGTAGGACTTATGGAATTCTTTAAATCGAAACAGATTCCTAACAGTATTTCTATATCTGCAGGAGATGTAGTTCTATTGAAGAATTGTTGACAAAAAGGTGCTTTTGGAAAATGGGAAAAATTACAGAATTGTTGCCAGGAAAAGACGGGTATGTTAGAGCGGCAAGGCTTGAGATCCCTACGGAAACAGGAGGTAAACGTGTATTTACTCGCTCAATTAAACATCTGATTCCATTAGAACTCCATGTAGGTAAAAACATCGAAGAGTCTTCTAACAACGAAGATATGCATTTGTGCAAGATCAGCGAATTACCACAAAAGGACACGCAGACTCTCGATAGGCCAAGGCGCAATGTTGCAATAATAGGAGAACTGAACCGACATTATAAAGTTTTGTAGTTTTATATCGCATTTATACTGCTTTGTTTTGTTATGTTATGTTGATGTTTCTTATTGCAACAAGCTGTTATTAAATTTGAACTATATTGTGTAATTTAGATCAGAATAGGTGATCAACCCCCGGGAGTGTGTTGTAAAGTACTGCGTAGCGGCATGCGCAGCGGATTGCAGCTCAGCACGTCGGAGGTGATTAGATTAGATTGGAGTAGGGAGTAGGAACATGCGGTGTTGTAAAGTGATTGCAGTTATAAATATTTAGTGTAACGAGAATTGAGCCTTGTTATGTGCGATTCGTTCACTAATAAAACCATCCTTGACTAACGTGTCATTTCCTACCCAGCGTGTCTTATTTTACGTGCAGAGAACACGGAGCCAGTGAGAGAGACAGTGTGTTGCCTGTGTAACTCTGATGTGAACTGAACTGAACTGACTTACATAAAAATTAACATGCTTATATACAGAAATGAATATCTAAAATTAACACGAATGATGTAAGGAAAACAAAGGATAGGAAGGGCTAGGCTAAGTGTGAATAGTTTATGAATTGAGATTTAGGTAGATGTGTAGGGTTGATGAGGGCCTAAACAAAAGAGAGGAAATGTTGACATAGTGATATGCTCGTAGCGTGTAGTGATGAGGTAGTGATGTGAAGAAATTACTGTAGGTAAAATAAACAAAGTAAAAATGGATGGCGATAGTTGAGGAAAAATTAGAATGAATGGAATCACTACAAATATATAAAAAGGTTTTGTTGATAATATGCAAAGGGTGTTTTCGCTCTTAATTCTCTGCGTAGCCCGGTCCACGGTTTAAAGTTTATAACATAATTATTATAGCCTGTACTATAAGTAGTTTAATAGACATGACATGACCTTTAATAGACATGAGGCAGAAATCATTTTCTAATTGGGGTAATTTCAGAATTTGTAAGCTGTTTCAAAATCAATTATTGTATAGACCAGATTAATAGAGTCCTTCCCATGGAATGTGGTTGACCTTTTCTGAAGAAACCCATTTTTAATCTCAAATTTAGACTTAAGACTTAAATACATAAAAAACCTTTTTTCAGGGGTAGGACCTCAATGAGTCTATATCTTCCCCCCTTCTAACAAGAATTCGGTTCCCAGCTGCCCCTGAGTAAAAAACAAGGGAACTTTCATGCGAAGCATGCGCAGTGACACGGAATTGATGACTGACACTATAAAAAAGCCTCTCCCCAACTTTAGATTAAACCTTGTTTTCAATTGTAACCAAAAAGTTTCTTTCCTGACTGTTAACACTAGAGAAAACAAGCATGTGTTGGGAACAGAACCAAAGAGTTTGGCATTTCAGCGAAACCAAAGAAGAACAGAGCCATTCCAAAACTAGAATTGAACCAAGATGCCTAGTGTAAATGGAAGAGCTATCGTCGCTTTTTCAGGCAATGAACCAAAGAGTTCTGTTCTTTTTTCTGTAGTGTGAACGGGGTCTCATTTAACCCTTGGAATTCAAGTTGATTGAGTGCATTTGAATTCTTAGACAAACCTATCGGTGCAATAACGCTTAAACCATGTATTTCTGAAAGTATGGTAAGAAGATGGAGACACCATTGGTCTTTCATAGACACCCAATTGTCAGCTTCCATTTGAATGGGTAACATTTGAATATTCAAATTTTTGTCTATAAAATGTTTTCAGATAAAAATGCCTGGAAATTATTAGTCGGGAATGATGTCCTAAACGAAAGTTACAGTTTTCCAAAGTCAGAATTTTGAGTAATTTCACAGAAATATTTTGCATTCAATTGTGATGTCAAGATGATGACTTGGCATGTGAGTACTCAATCAAAAGTATTCAAAACAGATAAGCGTGAGGAATAGTGTGACTGCAAAAAGATTGTTGGAGGCTGTTCTTTGTGTTGCTGGTGGGCCAAACAACAAAAGCTGTAAGAATAAATAATTTACAGAAGTTATATCCTTTCACAAATATCCAAAAAAAACTCTTTACCCAGAAAGATTCGTGAGACTGGTGTGCTTTGTACATAGGCACAAGAAAGACTGTCAGCCGTTGAAAAGTTCAATCTGTTGCTCTAAACATTTTGATGATGCCTGCTACAATATGAACAGAGACGTCGCTAGAAGCCTTGGTTTTGAATCCAACGTTAAATGAGCTTGCTGTTCTAACTATTGATGTAGCAAATAGACAGGCAGCACCTACAGAAATGACACATCGTGAATGAAAGCCGGGGTGCATTTTGGCCAATCATTATAGGCCTATGACCTATAAATCCTCTACTCGCCAAAGTTGATCAATCGGATATTATTATTTCGCATTTCAGTGCAATATATATTTAAACATATTTCAATGGACTACGACTAGAGCGTCATTTCTTATTCTTAGATATTCAAAGACAAAGAATCTAGCGTTGAAGATTGTTTGCAAGATGCCAGTTCTAGTGCTGAACAGGACATTTGGCCAGACAATTGCCAAATGCTGCAAGGAAGATTTAAACCAATGAAAACTCAGATATGGAAGTTGAAAAAAAAATTGAAGGATTCTCAGGGGGTTTACATTAAGTGTTTATTTTACATTTATATTTTACATACACTTCCGCTTTTATCATCATCTGTGCTTCACACTTGTGAAGCTTTGTTTACATGTCTTGTGGAGCTTTCTTTGAATATCTCATGGAGATTTGTTTACATGTATTGTGGAGCGCAAGTGGAGTCCACATGGAGATTTCTTTACAAGTCAAGTCTCTGAAACAGAGGCGTTGTTATGGGGGGTAGTAGCGGCTAAAGGTATGGGACTTGGGCTCTGTGACAATTACAAACCATATATATATCAAATTATTACAAGTTCTATTTACATCGCAAAAAGCTACTACGTTCCGCCTCTGGTTTGGAATCAACTGCCTGTAACTGTAACTTAATCAGAAAGAAAAGCAATGCACCAAAACAATGCTTTTGTTAAAACTTTTAGAGAATCTATGAAATCTTTTTCAACAACCGTATTTAATTTCCCAAGTCTTTCAAGAGTCTGGAGGCCCTGGTCACATAAAAATTACTTAGAGTGCATTGCACCCTATATCCTGGGATTGTGCTTGAAGCATTGAGGCAAAAACAAATGGTCCCTTCTTGCCAGTAGATCTTTGGCATATTTTCCCAATACTTTTGTCCTGGTTCATCAAACTGGTCAACATTTGAAAAAAAGAAGTTTTAAGTGGGGTTTAACAATAATACTTTTTGGATATTAATAGACAGTACAAAAATTTGGGAATAGAGTATATTCAAATTTCAGCATGATTGTTCTAGTTTAAATAGACCCTTGATTTTGAGACCTTCCTCTTCTTAGTAAATGAAAAAATACTTGAATATTTAGACAATGTTTTAGTAAAACAATGATAAAAGAAAATTGATTATTTTTCTGGAAAACATTTCACTCTTCAAACAAGGAAACGTCAGCCTTTTCCCAAATATATACATGTTTATATTAAATAAAATTAATTTATAAAAAATGTGATAACATAGGATTTTTCTTAAGAGAGTGGAATCTGGAACACATCCTTTAAAGGAACCAAAGTTTTTGGAATTCTACTTCATGCTGGCAGTGCTGTTTGGGTTGTTCTGCTATTGCAGGAGTGAAAACCCAACTTGCCAAATGAAGTCAAATAGAACCATGGTGACTGTTATCCAGAGACGTAACCACTGTGGAATAATTTTCACATGGCGAAGCCAACCATATAATTTTTGAAAATTCCCAGCAGGAAACTTCATGCTAAGTTTTGGAATATTAATGTCTGGAGTTAGCATAAATCGGGTTTTCTTGATGTTGAATCACATGGGAATGTCAGTGATTTGCACAAGATCCTTCTTAGGTCACCAAAATCGCTTTCTCTTCCCATCTGTTTTGTTACACAATGGAAAAAAGTCAACAAATGATTGAACAGCTAAAGAACAGTAAAAGATACAATGTGGTTTGGAGATGGAAGGTTTGACTCAATGGGGCATAATGCCAAATTTTGAGGGTAAACGGTGTTTTTACACAGCATCTCCAAATTGGTTCACTTTGAACTTTTGCAGGTAATTGTGGGTACCTACAAGAAATTCTTTTCAGTTGTCTATAACCGAAGGTAACAGCAGAGCTTTGTTTGAAAATCAATCATGTAATATATGAAAGAGATCTGTATTTCTATAAATAAAATCAGTTTCCTTTATAAATTTGATTCCGAAATTATCAAAATATGTTTCTCACTTTTCAGTCAAATAAAGGCTAAAGTAGCAATGCAATGGAACTGGAGGGTGCGAAACCTTCCTTTCAAAATATTACCAGTAAAGGAATGCTTATAAAAAGACAATCGCATCAATGATAGACATAGAGATATAGCAAAATGGCTACGCATCTCTGAACCTTCCACTCAGCATTACCATGATTTTTGGCATGTTTCCAAAAGTATCACCAAAAAAATTATCCAAGCAGGCAATGAAAAAGGGAATGAGGTATTGGCTCAAAGGTATTCGTGATCTCCCTATTGGTGTGCACTGTCAACCATTTTGCATTCCCCCTTTTTGGATACCTGTAATGGATTCGTTATGGCTTGTTAAAAGAGCGATTTAAATGGTGACTCGATCGTCTGACGAAGAACAAAACGCCTCAAGGAACCTCCCTTTTGCAGTCTACAAAAAACATAAACGTGATTAGATTAGCTTCCAAGCGACTTTACATAGTTGCATCGAATATATTGGTTTAGTCACACGGAAACCATATTGTAACAACATTAATTGGCACAAGAAAATGTACAGCCTCCCAAAATGTACGAAAGCGCATGACCATCATGGATATTCTTCCACCATTTAGTCACCGATGTTTTGCATGTTCAAAGAAAATATTTGCATTTATATGTTAAATTCTCTCTGGTAGATCTACTGTAAAGGTTGTCAACGATTTTTTCAAAGTTTGGTTAAGGAAGTCCATCCCAATATGCTAGCCAATCAGGGGTTTTTTCTTTCTAATTGCTGCATATTAATAATAATGATGTTACATGTCGGTATATAAGCGAGTGTGGTAGTGGAATAGCGCATTCAGGTTGGATACCCTATTTATTGGATACCCTAATAAATATGGAATACGTGTTAGTTGGGGAATTCATGGAGAAGGAGTCAAGGAAACAGGAAAAAGATCTAAAGCAAAGTTCTGGAAGATTGATATATCCGGGAAGCAAAACTGCTGCATAAGCTGTCCAAAGGAGGAGACTAACAACTTGGTCAGTATTTTCTTCCAAGTTTACATATGAATGTAGATCTAGAAGCATTCAATCTTTTTGTTATTTCAGCGAAAACTTCATTTCCCTTCAATTATAACTTACACAAAATTTACTTTTATTATACAACCCATCTCTCGCAACTATCCTACAATCTTAATTACGAAGCTTTTTATCTAAATAGCAGCACACTGAGCATGCATAGGTAATACACACATATAGCAATTACATCCGTCTACACTTGGAGACTGTGATTTCGTTATCTTGTGAAATATTTGTCCTGATTCATTAATAACATTTTTCCTAAAGAGACTTTTGAAAATCACAGGTGGCAGTATTTCCTGGCTCACAGTTACACCCACTAGTGCAAGGGGATGTTCCATGTCCCAAGGATTGGTGTGTTAATTCAACGCCCGGTTGATGTTTCTGGCACGTTGAGCAAGAAGTTTTGGCTGCAAAATTCCCTACAGGGGCGACCCCAAACACAGCTGCATTACTCGTTGGTACGAATGATATATTGCAACATGTTATGGTTGATCGTGCGAGGAATGATTTCTATGGGTTGCTTGTCACTGTGCAGCAAAAGTTCTCCAAAGCAAATGTTAGAAAGGCTATCCTCACATTTTTTGGTAAAACTATCTGTCTTTGAGTTTTGATTTTCACGTGTCGAATAAAATAAAAAGTATCATTATCATTTCTTAATGATTGTGAAAAGGCTCAGGTAACATAAATTTGTTCTTTAGGGGAGCATTCTTTTTTCATTTTCTTATGGTCTGTTTGAGAACTGTGTTCCTGTCGTTAGTCACATCTGCAAATAAAAGTTCTAGCAGGTAAAACCTCTTTGCAATGTGCAGTTCACAGCATTTATTTTTTATTATCAAACACAGATTATTGCCGTATCAATATTGCCGCGGCTTGATGAATTTTGGATTCGAGAGGAGCTATATGGCAAGATGATGGCCGAAGAGTGCAAGAAGCTTTAAATCCAGTACCTGGACATGAAGCCAAATTTTCAAATTGGAGGATTGCCGTTTGAGGTCGTAGAAAGATGGCGTCCATATAAGCAAGGACAAGGGGCTGCCGTTGTTGGTAACGCTTGTATCGCGGGCAGTCCTTCATCCCAGTGTAGAATGTTTCCAGGAGGTCGTTGCAAAAGCTTCACCACCAATGCAGTGCCCTAATTGTCTTTGACGGGAACTTCAGCACCATCATCCACAAGGTAAACTGATGTTCTGTTTCTGTTGTATTTTTTGCATGTTTGTTACTTTCTCCCAGGGATGCTGGCCAGGGGGCGCAGGGGTTTTTAAAATACCGTCAGACAAAACCAGACACATCAACTTATATTTATAAACCTGCTATTTTTTAATGTGAAGGTGTTTGCAGAACTCTGTTATACTGTACAGTTTAGGCATTAACTCTTTATAATTTGTTTATTCAAATCATAGCACGCTTTTGTTTTAATTGATAAAGATATTAAACTATGCATCTCTCTCTAAAATATCTATAATTGAAAGCAAGCTACAATTTTTTAAAATATTTTAGAAAACAGAGTTGCAAGAAAGGGGATCGAGACAAGTTGACCACTCTCTGTTTCCTGACCATGAGTATTTTAAACCCAATACAATTAAGGAAGTGATTATAGTAAGCCTGAAACTCTTTACCTGAGATAAATTGCTACCCCCCCCCTTTTTTGTGGAAGTAGTGAACATTAAACCAAACACTAGGATAGTGAACAGAGCCCACCTGTCTTACTAATGCATAGTAGTCGGAATCATCAGTACATGAATATAAAGCGAATCTTTAATTAGCTTCCGCAATTTCAATTTCTCCAAGGACGTGTTAAGGCTGAGAAAAGATGGCCAGGCAAAGTCGATGGAAAAAAACGACCCTTCGGAAGAAGGTAATCCAGTAAGACTGGAGCCCATCTTAAGCGATCTAATTTTTGATTGATCTACAACACACTTTCACGCTTCTTGACTTTCACATGTTTTTTTCAAGATTGTTAATTTTGTTAATATCAAAACACACATGTGGATAAATAACGCACAAAAATACATAGTACATTCGACCTTTTACTGAAATCATCTAATTTGACGTCCAGAGAATTTTGCCAACACATGGGGTCACCAAGGGTCTCTAGACAGGTTCCTGATTGGTCAGTTGCCATTAGTCGTGGTTTTGGATACCTGGAACACAGTTGCCAAATGGACTTCAATCATGAGACATATGTCAAATAAACACACAGATCATCCTGATCCTCTCTACACAGGAACCAATCATGGTTAACTTGAAAGACGTCTATGGATAAAAATTGGCAGGTGCTTTTTTGTTGTGTTTCTGTCTAAAAAATAAAAACATATTTTGCAGCCAAGAAAAAGTTTTTCCATATGGGTTTCGCTTCTACTTTGCTTAAAATTACTTCAAATTAACATAGTTTCAAATTGATAATATATTTTCAAAAATACACATTAAAAAGATAGAATGCATTTTACAGACCCTATGAACTTTGCCTTTACAATAAGTATTTCAACATCACCTGTTTTATGCTGAGAAGCAAGAGCCAATAGCTTTTAATTTTAATACAAATTATCTATACCGGGAAGCAAAGTATATGATGGGTTGAATGTTATCCTTACAAATAAGACCATTGTTGAAGACAAAGTTATCATCAGATGCACAAACAAGTTGTTTTGAAGGTTTTCATTCCACCCTGAATCATTGACATCCAAAGATGACAGATTTGTCATGGATGGGTACAATTTGCAGGTAACTAAGTGTTTTTATAAATGGTATGACTAGTATGGTAAACAAATGATTTCCATTTTCCTCAAATGATGCTAATGCATATCATCTTGTCCAGTAATTTAAAGACATTGACCTGACAGGAAAGAAAATCATCCAAAGACATTGCATTCTTTTAAAGAAACTCTTGCAGTGTGCCATTTCAATGAGAACGTCAATTGACCTCAAGAAAATGTAAGTGGAGAGAAGTGTTACAATGTTGTTTACCTTAAATTCAAACTTGATGAAGAAGCTGTTCGTAAAGTTACTGTTCCTCCAAGTTATGATATTTCTATTTTAAAACTTGCACAAATCTATATTAAGAATAATGTAATAAAGAAATTACATTAAAACTATTAGCAAACTGGATGTCTGATATGCCTTTGATAATGCTACTTCTATTTTTCATCAGGATATGTTAATGACATGCTCTCTTGCTCAGAAGGCGAATTGCAGGAATCATATGCAGCATTCAAAGCGAAGGAGCCTGAACTATTGAATCGCTAGTTTCCGACTCTCAAACAAGAAGCTATTGCACAAAAGTCTAAAGCAGGGTGCTCTGTCTGGATATAAGTTTTCATGTGTAAGAAATGATATTAAGCTATTGCCAGTTGGCGTTTGTTTCATCAGCTGATAAGCTAATTTCCAGTTACACTGTGTGAACAAATGCAGTGAAATTTGATTCAATAAACTTGACAGGTGTAAACTTACTGGTTCTGGCTTTTTCCTGCACATCGTTTGTATGAGAGATTATTTTTATCCTTTTATAATGCCCCAACTTGTGTAAGAGCAACTCTATGTGTCATTACCAAATTATCCTCATATTGTGTTACATAAGTGACACAATCAAAAACCATTTTGCCTTCAGCTTCATTTAAACTCTAGAGACAGACATTGGGGAAAGAAAGAAAGGATTTCATATTGCAGATCGATGTAAATCTCAGAAAGCTCTTGTATTGATTGGGAGAATTCCATTTTCTGAACATCCTTCTTGTCTCGAGAAGGCCATGCTTACACACCAAAAATTAAAACATTGGGATCATGCTGAAATTGATATACTTAATTAATGTTAATAATGGACAAATAATGGAAACATACATAAATAAATTAATAAATAGATCAAAGAAAATCATTCGGTATATAAACAGTTTGTACTCTTTTAATTTTAAACACTGTTTCAAAAATTAATAGGAAAACAGTATAAAACTTCAGAGTTCCTGCACTGCAACTAATTCCTCTTTGCGCACTGTGAAATTTTAAGCTGCCTCTCTGTCACATCCACTGTATTGTTCGCCCTTGCAATCAACCAAAAATTAAAAACCAGATCTGTTCATTTGGTGTCAAAAACACATAGGTCATATGTTACGTGAGTGTAAATTTATTTATTAGCTTTGCTGTCTCTGTCTAATAATCACTACCCCTCAATCAAGGAAAATTTAGAATTGCACATTTTTCTTAGGAGTACTGTGTTAAGAGCATGTACATGAATATGGTTCCTATAAATAAAAACAAAATGTACATGATGCTCAGATACAGGTCAGGGTCAGGCTTGTGCTCCAGACCAGTGGCATAGCCAGGGTTGGAAGATTGGAAGGGCAAAAAGGAGTCCGACAGCAGAGGGTCCGGGGATTTAACTTAGAGAAAATGATTGCTGGCAACACTCTTAAGAATGAGGGAAAACGCCCTGTTTTGTAAATGCGTTTGGAAAAGCTATAGATTTTTCATGTGTTGATGGTTTTTAAGTGGCTAACCGCCATTCTTCAACTGTCTTTTTATTTCACAATACCTCTAACATTTATATTTGGTGAAAAAAAATGATGGTCCAAAGATGTAAGCAAGTATCTAATAATAACAAGCAGTATCCAGAAGTTTAAAACTAAGTCTGTTATTATTGGAGAAAAAATTTGCAAAATCCTTGATGTTGCATTAATTGCTTCACTCTACTGATTCGAAAGAGGTTTCAGAAGTGAACCGAATTTCTCAAGAAAAGGACCATATCGTTTTCGTACATCTTTAATTTTCGGTTTTATTCCACATACAATTGTTACGTGACTCTACGTTGCTCGTCCCTTACCTAAATTTCGAGAGACTCTACTCTCTCTCTACTTTAGTGTTTCAATTTGTCTTTTATATGAAATTGCTCCAACTATCCAAAGATACTGATTAATATGCTAATCTTCTTAACTTACGGTTTTTTTCTGCGATTTAACCATGTGCCTGTGCACAGTGCAGGATGTTGTGTGCATTTATGGTTCCTTAATTTTCTGCTTCCACGAGTCTATTTAATTTGCTTTATCTGTAAGTATCTAATTTGGTTCCTTAAACATGCGAATAACTAAATTTATACGTACTTATAATTTACTAATTTCCCAATTCCTAATTACAAAATTTTGTTTGTGGAGCGACATTTGATAGCTTCAACCAGATACTTCACTAACATAATAGCTTTTCAATTGTGCATTTTTAACAATATGGAAATTTCACACCAGCTGCCTTGGCAGCCTATTGGTGTCTAGAAACTGTGTTAATGATTATTGCACCCAATGTATTCCCAACGAAGAGTAAGTCACTTTGGAGGACTGTCTGCAGAAAAACCATCAACAAAATGGCAAGATTTGTTCCCAATTTTGACGAGTTCAATGCAATGACTCTATTTGGAATATGCAGACAATTCACAGAGAACATTCCTGCTACAATTGCCTGGTGTGGGCAGAATGGGCTGCTTGCACAAATGATGTCGAGTGAGCGCTGCCATGTTGGTGCCTTCAATAGATGCCAGGATGGGGTAACATGGCGATGCCCACAATGTCGAAGAAGGTTTAACATACGCAAGGGGAGTTTCTTTGAAGGTTCGAAGTTGCATTTGTGGCAAATAATAGGGCTTACCTATTTCTAGAGTTTAGACTGTGGACAAAGAAGGGGCCTGTCGCAGAAGCAGGTCCTTAAGGAACTTGAAATCAAAGGCGAACACAAGGTGGTTGATTCGAAGCAATTCTGGGCGATGTCTGAGTGGAGCATTTTCTTAACAATCTGCAACAGATTGACGGACCTGGGCGCTTTGTGGAAATGGATGAGAGCCTGTTCACCAAGAGGAAATACAATTGTGGCAGAATTCTTCCTCAAAACTGGATATTTGGATGATATGACCCGGTCGACAAAAAAGGGTTCCAGGTTCCAGTTTCTCGAAGGGATACTGTAACCTTACCAACAATTTTGCAAACTTGGGTTGTGCCTCCAATACCAACACAGGACAGTGAAACACACTTACAATTTTGTTGACCCAGTCGCCAGGACAACTACAAACCACATGGAGGCAATGTGGCAACAGGCAAAAAATAGATTCAAGTCACAGCATGGTTCAACAAATCGCAAACTTATACCCGACTACTTGGCAGAATTCATATGGCTGCAGAGATTTAAGGACAGGCCATTTGTTGTAGTAGAGGAATTTTGGAAATAAAATGGTCTTTCAAAAACAAGGAGAAAGCCTTCAAAATGCTCCTAATGAAGACCCTACTTTCTGTCTTGATAGTGCTCTCTCTTTAAAGCAAAACCATTGATACATGGCTCAAATACAATTTCAAATGTTTGTCCTTCAAGTACTGTGATTTTGTTGTTTGCACAGATATCGAAAAGCATATTCAAAGAGCTTCTTTCAATAACTGCTACATGCCTACTAAATTAGTCAAGAAAACTATTTTTATTCAAAATAGAAAGAAATGCCTCGTAGTGATGAATTGTGGTTTGTCTTTAAGAATAAAGCATATGGGAAAATGATTTTATGTGCTGGGGAAAACTGCGCAATAGGAAAATTCCATTACAACTGTGTGGACATTGGAAGAAAACCAAGAAAAAAATGTTTCTGCCCAAACTGCTCACCACATAAATAAGTTTGATTACCTTGTAATTTCTAAGCAATGGCTGTTCTAATAAATACCACCCACTTAGCAATCATTTCAGAACATCAAAACCAGGACAGGGTCTTGACTGAACAGGGCAGGTCATCAGAGAAGTGTGATCTTATAATTTGACAATCATCTCAGAACATCAAAACTCGACTGTTCAAGACTACATGCGTCTAGCTGCAGCTGCACAAAATGCGAAACATGGCATATATGAGGATTGGGCATTGACTTCAGACTTTCACTTAACAAGCTTTGGATGCAGGTTAGTTATGGCAGAACAGATTGCAATTATGTTATCAAAATTTGGCACCATGTTCAATTGCATAGGCGTACTAAGAATTCTGAAATTCTTCATGCGTCCAATTCCCCTTTCATTGTGAATTCTGACTCTAGCAATTCTTCTACTTATCTCTACTTCTCTTTGGCTCAGCTGGCTTTTGCCTTTTGTAAATGGCGGTATAATCAAAGATGCACTGTGACCTGGGATATTATCCTCAACTAAAAAACCTCTGACTGCAAAAACCTAATCACCATATTCTAGCAAATCCAAACATCCACTCCTCTGTGTAATAACCTTGTCTGACACTCTTCCACCATATGCCCTTGATACAAAAATAATATGACCTGTTGGTGAAATACCTATAAAAACTTTCCAGGTGTTATTGTGCTTATAATTTGACCAAATTAATTGCCTAGTCTCAAGATTTCCTGGACGGTCTCTAAAGACTTCTATGCAGTCGATTATTACCCTGCAACGTGGATAGCATTTCCTGAATGGTTTGGAAGTGTTCCCAATCCATCCTCTTTGTTTGGCCAGTGAATGAACCTGCTACTTTGCTTGCAATAATTGGAAGACTGGCATTCAGGAAACAGTCCCTTTACTGACTTGGAAGAGGAAAGCAAGGTCCTGATTCAGAAGATTCAAATGCAACTTCATGAAAACTAGTAGAAGGATATATTTTGGATCAAAAACAGCAGAATTTGGCAAAACAGGAGAGAGAAAATAAAAAATCCATGTGAAGCAAGCCAATGATAGTAACCTGTATAAAATTGAGCTTTTTCATCTGTATTTACAACATTGAAGCAAAACTTTGATAACTTTTACTGCTCATTTAAACCATCTTTCTTTTCATACATTACTTAATTCCAAAGTTAGACACTTCAGTTTTTCCACCAACCTCTCAATTTCTGTTATGCAACGCTGATCATTTTTAGCTTCTGTAATTTCGTCATCAAAATCTTTTGCCAAGCTTTCTGCTATTTGAAATGATCCACCTAAACTGTCATAAGAATCGGGTGAACAGGATGGCAAGGGTTCCATAAAGAATTTTTTCCTTGATTATTCCTCTTTTTTCCAGAAACTCTTTTCGAACCTCCTTCATATCTCTTTTGGCTTGATGCTGAAGATGATGCTGCATCTATTCCATACCCAAGATTCAGGGTAGGAACATAATCATGTATAACACAATATCTGTATAACACAAGCTATATCTGTATAACACAAGATTTAAATAATACTCAAAAGAATTACCAATACTATTAATTGATTGACCTTAAGTGCCAAACAATGCCAATGGTTTGAAAACTGACGTTATCAGACATTTTCTAGAGGGGAAATACAGGGTTGTGCTTTATATATACGTTTGACTGAGACTGAAAAAGGTTATGCTTCAAGTGTGATGAAAGCCATCTTGGAAGAGATTGTACCAAAAGAGTTTTTTTATATGCCAAGGAAGCCACCATTCAAGTTTACATGAAGAAAGAGTTTAGAGGGTAGAAGCAAGCCTAAGTGTTTACACTCAAAGTGATGATGGTATATTACCACTGAAATCTGTTGAGCTTAATAGGGAGCAGATTTGGGGCATACTTTAAAATTGGCACCACAAAGAATTATATCAGCAAAAAGGTGAAGAGTTGCTGAAGCTAAGGCCACTAAGGTCAGAAAAAATCAGCCTAAAAACAGCAGAGGGACAAGGGGAAAGTGCCAAAAGAGCAGTTTATGAAATAAAGACATGTACCTAAAAAAGAGAGGGTTTTGAATTTGAAGTTGTGGGACTAGACCAAAGAAACTTGGCCAAAGCAGAAAGAACACAAAGCAAAGGTTTGAAAACGAAATACTCCCATTTAAAGGGTTTTCATATACAAGAAAGTAGAAATGGGACCTATGAATTCCACATTTTGTTTGGAGATCCAACATTCACTGACATGAAAACTGGAAATTGTTTGATGAAGCATTATTTGGCTGGACAGTTCATGGAGAAAGGGGTGGAGCAGATCAAAGTTTTTCACTCAGACAAAAAATGAAGAATATGAAAAGTTATATAGATTAGATGTGCTTGGCATAGAAGATAAACAAGAGTTTGATCAGCAAGAAGTAAGAAAGGAATTTATGGAAAATATAGAGCAAAATGAAGAAGGAAGATATACAATTAAAGTACCCTGGATTGACGAAAGGCAACCACAGAATTGAAATGAGGGACAAAGCAGAGTAGGATTAAAAAAGTTGATGTCAAAGATGAAGGATAATGTTAGAGAAAGGTATGAAGCTTTTATCAGAGAACAACAGAGATAGAAATAATTGAAGAGGCACCAGAGGTACCAACTGGAAAGAGGATTTACTATATGCCACGTAACCCTGTTGTTGTATCTTTTTGGAAGTGTATAAATAGTCCAGTGATCTGATTTGTGTTTAAGTCAAGATCACAGTAAAAAAATCGGATAGCGGTGAACAAAATTTAATAATAGCATCCAACATAAAAACTGAACAACATCAAGGCAAAAACCAACGTTCTAATCACCTGAAAAACACCTAACAAAAGTGAGCAAAAGGTTCTTTTCTTATAGCTATTTATTGAATACAATACAACAATCAAATGTGTTAAGTCCTTTTGTTAGTCAATAAATGATACCGCAGCTCTTTTGTTATTCAATAAGCGGCACCGCAGCGCAACTACACACAACACCTGTTATCAGGGAAGAGGTTGTCATCAGTAAAGTGAGAATCGTGTTTGATGCCAGTGAAAACCATCACTTCAAGATTATTGGATCAATTAATGTATGAAAAATGAAGATATTACTTTTGGGGATTTCGTCTCAAACGTCTATAATAACCAACCTGTTGTTATAAACAAAACGTTGTTAAGAAGAAATACCATTAGAAGGAATGTACATCTCCAAGGCTTCTGTAATTAACTTTAATCACACTGTACCTTTATCGAATGCTGTCTTGTAACATGCTGTGCACAACGTCAATAATTTTGCATTTAACAGCTTTCAGGTTTCTGGCTGTGAGAACTAACTTGTGTTCATTTGGGCATTATCGTGGCTTTTCAGTGCAGCAGAGACAACTTTTTTCAATCGTTAATTTGGTTTTTTTTACGACAATAATTTTCGAGAATAAAGTTGAGCAGTTGAATTTACAGTTCAAACAAATATTCAACTGAAGATTAACACAAACACACAGAGTGCCTTAACCTGAAAAGTACTTGGCATGTCTTTTCACATAAACATGGCCTCTGGGATATCAAATTGGGCTTGTAGGGCAACATGGTGTGTTTCTTTTGAATAGACACCGTTGCTAAGAAAGAAATAAACTGGATATCATCGTTAAGCTGCCATTGTGTTAATTGACCATTTACGGTAGTTTAACACATTTCACTTTGAGGCTCATTCTCTTGGCTGATGCAGGTCATGCAAAGATGAAGGTCTAAAATATCCTGAGAATCTAGGCCTCCTGGGAATCTCAAAATGGTTTCCTGGATATTGGCTTACAATGGCAGAGGGAGATTATGCTCGCAGTTTTTTGCAGTTCTTTGAAGATTTTAAAGGATTGTTCTTCTGTCTTGCATAACAAAGAAATAAATTTTTGATAAAATATTTGTGATTTGATTAAGTCCATCTAGTTCCTGTATAAGCCCCTATCTATTTTTGATGTCCTTTTCATGTGTTGTTTGCGGGATTCTTTTTGCTACTTCATATAAGGTAAATGTGGCAATCCAAGTTGTTGTTGTAACGAGGCTTCCTCAAATAGTTGAATTTACTAAATTCGGCTATACTTTGATCTTGGACTTAAAAAAAGTTAGTTCTTAAACCGTAACCAATCCTTGTTTTTTCCCTGAGATTGTTTTATCGTTACCTCTGTACTTACAATGGGGCTTTTATCTTGACCCTGTACTTTGCCTTCCACTTTATTTCTAACTCTGTATTTTTTTCTGTAACCGATCTTCTTCTATTGGCATTTGCTTATGATGCAATTTTAGCAGTTTACTCGATTAACGATCTTTGCTTTTGAAGCTTTCAGTCCAGCCTAGGCCTGTCCACCGAAGGTCGAATAATAGATATTCGGTTGCTTGGCTAGGTATTTGGTTACGTCATACACTAATCGAATATTCGGGTGTAACCGAATAGTTCGATTATTCGAATAGCAACGATTAATCGAATAGCAACGGCTATTCGAATAGCAATGACTGGTCGAATAGCGATGACTGATCGAATAGCAGTGACTGATCGAATAGCAAGACTGGTCGAATAGCGATGACTGATCATCGAATAGCAATGACTAGTCGAATAGGATGACTGATCGAATAGCAATGACAGATTAAAAATAAAAATGCATGCATGCTGCGGGGAAAACTGCATCCTAAGCAAACTGGGTGGGTAGGGGGTCTGCATAGCGTTGGTAAACCTGCGAAGAATTGGTTCAGGTTTATCGAAGAGCATTTATAGAGCTCTGAATCATCAAAGCCTTATGGACACCTGAGATATGGCATCGAGGCAATCTTGATATGGGGACGGGGGAATTCGCTAATCAGGGTACGCCGAATGGGTTCTCCTATAATAAAGGAAAATATTACAAAAATAGTTTTTGAATCTGAATAATTCACTGGAGTTGCATTCTTTGATAGAGCCAAATTTCAATGAGTTAGTCTTCTGCACTTCAGTAATTTTTTGCCACTTCCAAATCTAAGAATTTTACGTCTACGATAAAAGATATGAGCACCTCTTCTGGGTAATGGTGTTGAAACATTACGTAACTAGGTTTATTTTGAACCTTACTTATCAATCGCTTAAAATAGGCTGGGAATGCTGTTTACTGTGATTTAGTTAATCGCCTTCCATGGCAACTGCTTCGTAGTTTCCTTTGAGGGGGCTCTTGTCAGCAAGGGATGATGTAAAGATGCTAAAATTACCTTAGAAAAATCGTATAAATAGGAAGTCATATGTGGCATTGTTTAGGAGTCATTTTAGAGCGGAAAAACTGCTAGTACTTTACTGAGTAAGTTTTATTTTAACATTCATTTAAACGGTAAAAATCATTTTCGACATAATTTTGTGTTCAATGAGCGACTGTAAATAAGATGAAAAGATCAAGTTTGGTTTGGGAATATTTTGCAAAAATAGACGAAAAACAAGTTAAGTGTAAGCTGTGCGAAGATCGCCTTAGTTATCGTGGTGGAACAAGTTCCATGTTGTCACATGTCCGCAGCAAACACCCAACAGTGTGTCAACCTCAACAACAAAACGTCCAGATTCCAACTTCTAATCAGCCTCCATCCTGAGATTCCGCATCAGCCTCAGCTGTCCAAAGTACCGAAAAATCAGCAAACAATGACAAACTACATGATTGGGCAACGAAAGTGTAACTCTGATATGATGCCAACTTACATGGTTGAGGGTAAAGGCTTTCGTCAATTTATGGGTTTTATTGAGCCAGACTATAAAGTCCCATCTCACCAAACAATAATGAGACGCATTAATAAAATGTACAACGAAGTCAGGAGAGATTTAGAAAAACTTTGGAAAACATTACTAATGTTTCTATAACTACTGATGCGTGGACCTCACTTGCAACTGAGTCGTACATTACTGTAACTGCCCATTTTATAGATACAAACTGGGAGATGCAGACATTTGTTTTGGATACCAGTGAAATGGACGAGCGACATTCGGCAGAGAACCTGGCAATACGTCTGGAGATGGTGAAGATGGAGTGGAGTTTGGAAGGAAAAATTCGCGTCTGTGTGAGAGATAACGCT
Organism: Rhopilema esculentum; assembly: GCF_057945365.1. Taxonomy (NCBI): domain Eukaryota; kingdom Metazoa; phylum Cnidaria; class Scyphozoa; order Rhizostomeae; family Rhizostomatidae; genus Rhopilema; species Rhopilema esculentum. The sequence goes on along the minus strand of NC_142823.1, from coordinate 11,954,098 downwards.
GCAAACCAGGTAGCTGCAGGGAGACTTTGCGAAGACTGGGAAGATTTGCCATGTTTTGCCCATACATTGCAATTAGCTGTAAAGGAAGGCTTTGCAATCGAAGAAGTGAATTTACTCATCAAAGCTGCTTCCAAAATTGTCAAATATTTTAAGAAATCTGCGTCAGCAACAACAGCTCTTGATGCAGCCCAGATTAAATTGAAAGTAGAGCAACATCGCCTGATCCAAAGCTGCAAGACAAGATGGAACAGTGTCTACGAAATGTTTCAGCGTTTGGAGAGCCAAAAGCAATGCGTGCAAGCAGTTCTGTCTGATCGCAATATTGTCAAGCCAACAAAAGAGGAAGAGTTGTCTCTAAGCGTAGTTCAGTGGAACAAAATTACCTCTCTGTTACCTGTTCTTCATGCGTTACAAATAGCAACAACTGCAATGTCTTCGGAGCAGAACACATCGGTGTCGTGTATTCTTCCTGTCGTCACTGGATTGTTGAAAAATGTTTTGGATGTGAAAATACAGGATTGGCAGCTACTGCGAGAATTTAAAAGGAAAGTTTCACAGGCCTTGAAGGAAAGATTTTTTATGGATTTGAAGGGTGATTCTGTTGCTGCAGTTTCATCTGCCTTAGACCCAAGACACAAGAACCTCAAATTCCTGGCTTCTGAAATGCAATTTTCTGTTCAAGAGCATGTGAGGTTTCTGGTCAATCTTGTCACGACTGATAAAGAGCTGGTTGTGGAGGAAGAACCTGCTACAAAGAAATCTGCCATGGTACTTCTACTTGGATCAGATTATTATGATCACCAACAGCTACTACGAGATGAGTACAGCTACTTTCTTGAGGAACCTGCCATGCATCCTAATAGCAACCCATTAATTTTGTGAAAGCAGAATGCTCAAAGATTTCCCAAGGTTGCATTAATGGCCAAAAGATTTCTCTGTGCTCCCGCAACTTCAGTCCCCTCAGAAAGAGTGTTTTCTGCTGCAGGGAACATCGTTAATAAGAAGAGATGCAGTCTGCTGCCAGAAAATGTCAATGCTTTAATTTTTTTGAATAAAAATTTAATGACAACTTGAACATATTTCAATGCGTATGTTTTACAAACAATCGCTTTCCATATTAAAATTTATAATCTTGTGAGTTTTAAATCTTAGCAGAGAGATTTGATCATTTATTGTATTGAATTGACCACACCCTACCACACCCATGTTTACGCCCATATTCGCCGAATAACCGAATAATCGCTTATATTCTATCCGAATAATCGAATAGTAAAATTTGGGGAGTTGGACAGCCCTAGTCCAGCCTGTCTTTTTTTCATGTTTATGTAACATGTGCATGCTATCTCTCAATTGACTTTTATTTTCCTTCAATAGATTTATTTTCAACTTCTGCTTCTGTGACCAATTCCATATTGTCTCTATTGAATGATTTTCTAATTTAAGCATTGCACCCATTGCCTTATGGTTACCATTTTCTAACTGTTTGATTGCTCTGTTGCTTCTCCCATACGTCATTTGTTGATAAATTCATCAAACAAAATTCCCTTGATCTGTAGATCCATTCAAAACTTTTTGTGTGATCTCTTTTCTTGGTCGCCACTTTTGTGTGGGAAATTTTCCGAAATTGCCCTATGCCCAAAAGAACTACCAGTAACAATAAAGAAATTATATGATGTGTTTTCTCTTACGTCTCTCCAGTAACCATGAAAACCTGATCCACTACAATTACCGTGTTTCCCATTTTGTACTCTTCTTTGGGAATGTTCTAGAAAAAAATTTATAATCATAAGAGTTATAAAGCAATCAATTAGCCTAGAATCTACTAACGTTAGCCATGTTAGGCGAAAAAATACAATCACTGCCAATCACTCTTGCAGCACTTCTGATATTTCCAATGTTTCCATTCATCCACACAGAAAAGTTGTCTCACAGAAAAGTTGTCTCACAGCAGAGTCGAGACATACTTTGTGGTAAACCATTTTCTACCAATTGCTGTGATATACTGCATTGTAAGCAACATTAGAGAGTTTACGATCCACTACATAGGTCACTACGGCTACTCAAAGAGGTCTGTGCACTAGTTTTGTCTTCCTGTAGTCACAAAACATGTTACGAATCACAACCTAGTTTGTAGTATGCAGCTTTGGCGCCAAAACCAAATTTGTTTTAAAAAAAGGCGGGCAACCTAATAATGCTGCATGCTGCAGGACTTTTGGATGCTGAAGAGGTTCTAATTTTTGATATTGCCAACAGGAGAAATAACGTTCACGGTATGCTGCCATACCGGAATTACGATCGTTTTGTTCTGGAGGACATGGATGAGAGTGAATGTTTGGTGGATTTTCAGTTTAAGAAGGACGATATTTATAGTCTCGCAGTTGCACTGCGTCTCCCTGAGGTTTTCAAATGCAGGAATGGAACTGTGCATGTTTGTCATACCCTAGTCGATATGCAGACTTGGTTCCAAGGTTTGGTAGGCCAGTTCCTCAGTTGTGTATGATATTCAATAGAGATTGACTTGATTGTTGACACTCATGGACATCTCTTGAGGAGTCTAGACCAGCCTTCACTCTCATGGGAAAATCTGCAACAATATGCAGATGCAATTCACCAAAAAGGCGCTGCTCTAGACAATTGCTGGGGGTTTATTGATGGTACAGTGCGTCCAATTTGTAGGCCTAAACAAAACCAAAGAGTTGTTTACAATGGACATAAACGAGTACATGCCCTGAAATTCCAGTCTGTTGTTGCACCTAATGGCCTTATTGTCAACTTATTTGGACCAGTTGAAGGAAGGCGGCATGACAGTGGGATATAAGGAATGTCTGGTTTGTTGGACCAGCTGGAAAGATACTCGTTTTCACCAACAGGCCAGCCATTGAGTATTCATGGTGACCCTGCCTATCTCCAAAGAGTGCATCTCCAGTGCCCGTTTGCGAGGAGAGTTGTGCTGTCCCCTGAAGAACAAGCCTTCAATCAGTCCATGAGCCAGGTCAGAGTCTCAGTTGAGTGGGTTTTTGGAGACATCGTGAACTATTTCAAGTTCACTGATTTCAAGAAAGACCTCAAGATTGGGCTCAGTGCTATTGGGAAGATCTATGTTGTTTGTGCCAAACTTCACAATGCATTGACCTGCCTGTATAGTAACAACACAGCATCATATTTCAACATCCAACCACCTACCCTGGCTCAGTACTTCAATGGGGAATAACAACTGCAATGATTCAATGAGAAACAGCTTTTTTAAAAGCTACCAAATTTGCCAAACTTAGTTTTTCCCAAATAACACACAAAAAGTTGAAAACTCTATCAAAAAATCAGTTTTTTCAATGCGCTGATTTCCCAAATACAAGAAATGAGGGTTTAAAATGTTTAAGCCACTATGAGATAATTTTTTGATACATTGAAGGAAGGTCAATAAAGAGGGGGCCTTTTAGAATAGTGGGTGGGGCTTCGTTTCAGTATATACTGCTTGGAGTTTTACCCACTGGTCAAAGGTATTTAGAAGATGGTGATGTGGTTCCAGGACTCATTAAGGCAATTTCCGATGAAAACTAACACTTTGATATACATAATTAATGAATGAACTAGAAGAAAACACAGGTTAACAAACAGAAACATTGATAAGTGTTTGTCTGCACTCAAAAAAGGGTCTTTTAGTGAAGAACGCCTTAATGAGAAAGGGACTCAATGCAGTATTTATGGTCAGGCAAAATTTTTGAAGTAATTGAAAAATTTAGAAACCCAGTGTAATTCATTCCTTCTACAACTTCTTCTATTTTATTCACAAAATTATTGCCTTTTTACTATTAAGTCTATTTTTGCTTTTTGATCATCAAGCCTTTAAAAAATTGTCTGCTGATTTTCTAATATTTTGTTCATTGTTTCCAGCATAAGTTTATCCCTTTCCTCTTGTTGTCTCATCAGTAACTGCAGCTCTTTCTCTCTGAGCATTTGTTCCTGTCTTTTCAAATCTAAGAAGTCTTTGTGTTTCTTTTCTTCCAGTGCTAAATTCCTTTCCTTTATTTTATAATCACTCTTTCTCCCACTTTCCTCTCTCTTTTCTTTGCCCTGTCAATAATCAACCAATTCATAACCTGATTTCTTTCTCTTCTATTCACTTTCTTGTCCTTCCCTTTTCTTTGTCTGTGAAAGCCTCTCCATTGACGGCTTCCTTACACTCTCAGCTGTTTCTACCTCTTTTTCAACTTGTTTCTTTCTTTTAGCTTGAGCTTCTATCATTTCTTGTTCAGCTGCTTCTGAAAATTCGATGACTGTCTCTAATGCTTCATCAAGCTCTGTTATTTCAGGACTGATGCCACTGGCTCTGTGCTCCTCCCTTGTCTTCTTTTTAAAGGCCTTCTCAAGCTTCACATATCGCTCTCTGGCGCCCCTCTGGTCTACACAAAACCTTAGCTCCTTAACTACATTAAGAGACTCTGCAACTTTATCCCAAGCATTTCCACTTTCCCTACAACCATGTTTGAAATTAAATGGTTTGGTGTTCCAGGGAGTTTTAACAGAGATTCTGAAAACTAATAGAATCATATTAAAACCTGTGTCTATCCCAGTATTTTTGATGCCACTGAGCTCATTTTTGGCCTTTTTGAAAACCAAATTCTTGACTGGTTCAATGATTTACAAAGGTAGTTTCATTTTTAGCGACTTTGATACAAAGTTGCCCCTGAGAGTCAATGAAATGTCTAAAATATTATTTGAGATGGAGTGAATTTAAGTAAATAAGTAATGAATATGGTCTTTACTAATTAATTGAGATTATGTTGTAATAATTGTAACATTCTTGAGTATTTGCATGATATTGAGCATACCTTTTTAGGCGGTGTAAACGATAAAGCAACAAAATAAATGTGCGCATTTTTGCGTGTTCAGAATACTGTTAAGAGGCATAAATATTGTTAGAGGCCAAATTATGATATCACACTTCTCTGATGACACTTCTCTGATGGCCAAATACTGTTGTGATGGATTTGCTTTGAAGCAATCCTGGGCCTATTTGGGACAGTTCCGAATGACAACGCAATTTGTTCAGCTTCCCTGTACCACACCTCGTAATAGCTGACAATCTCTTTGCGCATCTTTTTAGCATCGTAAAAAGAAGAGCGACCTTCTCTTGGCACTTAACAAGGTCCATTGTTGGAGTTTGGAGCTGTTTTGTTAATGGTCTTGTAACCTCTAAACATCTCGAAACAACAACTAGAGGTGAACACATCAAGCCCATCAATTTTAGCAACCCAGCAAGTCGACAGACATCAATGAGCCCACTATATGAGTAGTATATACCAAAGTTTCCTCCTGTTGCATATTAAACCTAGTGCTCCTGCACAGTGACGGTGCGGAGAGGGCGGCTCCGCAGCAGCAAAAAATTAATTTGGACGATAAAAAATATATATGGAAGAATTTCCACACACTTTACAGTAAATGCAAGGGTTGCGAAAAATTCTTCCATACAATTTTTTGTCCTCTTCGTGTCTCCATGTTGTCTTCTTCGTATCTCCACTGAGAACTCTTATATGGAATAATTTTCCTGCACTTTACAGTAAATGCAAAGGTCACGAAAATTATTCCATACAATCTTTTGTTCTTTGTATCATATGGAATAAGTGTCACACACTTTACAGTAAATGCAAAGGTCACAACAATTGTTCCATACAATTTTTTTCTTCTTTGTATATCCGCTGACTTTACCTTAGAAGTGACCAATACATGAGGTACAGTTACAAAAAAACCATATTTCTAACTGTACCTCATGTTTTGGTCACTTCTCTTTAACTTTTTTTAATCTTGGTCTTGCCCGATCCGCTCTTACTAAATCAAACGAATAATCACAGTTTTTATAGATAGTTCACCTATTGTATGTTAATTGAAAAAACCTATTTTTAAATTATACGTTACTTTTTCAAAAAGAAAAAAATTTTGTCTCCTCCAAAAAAATATTTTTCTTAGAAAAATTTGCAGTTTTTTAAAAAAATTTGAGTTTATTCAAAAAACAAAAAAAATTAAACTACAAAAAAAATTGAATTTAGTTTAAAACTACTCTTAAATAAAGAATTTCTAAAACTGGATTAAAAAAATTTTTTTCGAAGTTACTTTTAAAAACTACTATTAAACCTAAAAATTTCTCATATAAAAATTTCTAAGTATGAAAAACTCCACTTTTTCAATTACGTCACTATTTAAATATCCATTGTCTATTTTAAACAATAGACGCTGTCTCTAAACAATAGACGCTACCAACTAACCAATCAAATCAATGACCACTTTTTTCTTATTTACCCAAGTAACCAATCAAATGACTGGACGTGTAATTTAATATGAGAATCTACTCTCTCTATAAAACTGCCATTCCAAAAAGTTCGACAATTTGCAAACTACTGTCAAAGGGTACGGAACTGATAAAATACTTTTTCTGTTCATCAATATGGCCGAAGCTATGCTCTAGAAAAAAAAGGAATTGCTGCAGTCAAACAGATAATCGATGAGTCTTTTAATGAACAGGAAGACGAAGACGATGTGCCGTGAATTCAACTATCCAAAAGAGTGTCAAGATCGTAAGTAACTTCGTTTCTTTCGTTTTTATACTGTTCATTTCGCTTAAATATCTTTTTTTATACTGTTCGTTATTCGTTAATTTTCTACTGTATTACCTTACCTACAATTTTTAAACTTTTATTACAAGTCTTTTTTAACTCTACATCCCTTTTTTTGAAAAACTGCAAACTTTTTTTTCTTGGAAAAAATATAAGACTTTGAAAAAAAGACGAAAAATTTTTTCATTTTTTTTTTCGAAGAGGCACAAAACGAATGTCTACTTTCGCTGCTGAATTGTCCCCACAAAAAAATCAACTAAGGACATTCGTGTCTCACAATTTATATTTTCTGCCACAATATCTGCCACAATATTGTAATAAGTTGTTTTAGTAACCATCTATGCTCCATCCAAGTAGATGAATCTATTTCTTCAATATTTGGAATTATTCTATGTAAAACAGTATTTCAATATATATCTCGATCTTCTAAACATAGAGGTTATTTTTAATCATAACTACAATTTTATCTATATGAACTATATTTTTATCAGACGCTTATTTTAATGTCTTTTTTAGAAAAACTCAAAAAAGAACCCATCACAATATATAAACTTCAATTATTTTTTCACAACTACAAATTAACTTGAAATTTATACTTTCAATTACAAAACAATGAGGTTATATTAACTTATAAAACAGTACTACAAAAAAATTTTTAAACTTGTGAACAATGTACTTTTAAAAATGGTATCATATCTTCAATTGTTGATAAATCGTATTCTGCATTTTCACTTGATGAAGCATTTATACTCATACTTTCTTTCATATTTTCTTTCAGGCTGCGGGGCCGCCCTCTCCGTGCGTTCCCTGTGCAGGAGTGCTAGGTTTAATATGCAACAGGAGGAACTTTGGTATATCCTACTTATATGATGCATGCGGCAACAAAGCGCTCACCTTATTCTTCAAAACGCGAATCATTTCGAATGACTGTTGAAAAAATCAGATACAACACGCACATTTGCCAGCATCTGTTCTTCTTCTGGAAGGTCATAAATCGATGTAGCACATAAATTCAAGACATGTGAGCGACAGTGGACATACTTTCTGGTAGGTCTGCTGTATTCTAATAGCAGCACCTGAACACTTTCCTGCCATATTCACCACATCATCATAACCCTGACCACGACAATATCACATATCAAGGCCAATGCTTAGAATCCCATCTTTGATTGTTTTGGCAATACAGCCGCCAGAAAGGCCATTGACACAAGGAATAAAACCCAAGAATTACTGTCAACAATTCTGAAAAACATGGCCATCTGTTCAAAATTACTTACATCTGCTGCTTCATCTGCATGAATGGCAAATAATTTTGACACTTTTACCTTATTTGAAATTGTCTCTTTGATAAGAGAGCCACATACCTTGATAAGCTAATTCTGAGTTGTCTTGGACTTATAAGTGGCATGCAAAATGCTGATTGAAGGTAGCATTTTACTGCACTATGCTAAAAGTGCCAGAATAGCCTGCAGCTTATTAGGGTTATTATTTTCTACAAGACATCTCAATGGCCTCTCAAAACCAAGATTTTGTTGCCCACAAGTAATAACCCCTTCCAATATAATTTTCAGTATTTCCATGTTAATGGCGATTTTCTTTGATATTAGGGAATTCAATAGGACATTTACTGGTTCTTGCTTGTTTTCCAAACAGTTACAAAACTGTGACAACCTGAGAGTAGCAGTTAAGTGGACAGGTGATTTGCCATTGTTCTCATTGAATTTCTCTCTAGCCTTTTGCCATGTTTTAACTGGGCTTTTGAAAAAATTTACAATCTTGTTGGCGTTATGGCCACTTTCACCCCCAAAAAGAACACAGTTAATGCAGAAGGCACCATCAAGCAAGGGAAAATATGTTAGCCATCGATAGAGTCAATCCATTTGTACTGAAAGCTACAGTGAAATTCATTCTTTGGAAGACAATGATTTGTTTGTGGTTTCCAGACATTGCAGATAATATCATACTTTTCGTCATTAGTTAATGGTTCTTTTTTGAGCAACTATGCTGATGTCCTTATCGTTTACAAAAGTAGCATTGTGCTGGACATTAGTTCTTTTTGAACTAGTTGTTTTTGGAATGAACTAGTTTGTTATGGTCAACAGAGAGGCCTTGAAAAGAGGAAGATCTTTTGAATACAAAGTGATCCATTGTCAGCATTTTGTGTTGTGGATGAGGAACTAGCTGGTTCTAGAAGAAAAGACACAAATTTATATTTGTGTGCACCTGTTTGACTTTGAGACCAATTAAGAAATGGAACATAATGGTTCTTCCTGTCAGGGATTTGACCTGTTTTAAGGAAACCTAAAGGTTGTGCAGCACATCTGAAGAGGTGAATTTGCTCAAGATCTGAATTAGAGCGAACCCTTGGCTTGATTGGGCCATTAAAAAGAATCTCTGCTTCAGTCTTTTTCTCTACCTCCTTCCCTATGTCCCCATCGTACAGGAAAGTATTTCTGATGTCAAAGAAAGCAAGCATGTAAAAAAAGAATAATAGGAAAAGTCCTTTGCAATATTACAGGCCTCAGCTGTAACTGCCTTTTTGTGATCATTTTGCTATGAGAAAACCTCAGCTGCATCTAGAGACAAGGCAAAATTTAAAGCATTTTACTCAGAATGAAATGCTCTATCGTTGTGCTTTGAAGTGATTAAAGGATGACCAGCATAGTAATTCACATTCAGACACATTTCAAAAGTTGTGAGACACCTCAAATAGCTCCATTGCCAATAAGAGCCAAGCAACAGGCACTGAATAAGCAGTGTCCATTGCCATTTGTTTTAAAAGCAACAGAAACAGAGGGCACAATGAAGCAGACTTGGCATTAGGAGTCACGTCAATAACCTGAAGACTTCAAATGATAAGCAAAGTTCTATGTATACATAGATGGAAACAAAATAACAAACAATGATGCCAGTGATGCATATCTGCATAACAAAATGACAGAAGCAGATGGGTCTCTGTATACATGCATATAAGTGCAGGCCCTGTTTGAATTGAAAAGCTGCTAGATTGTAACATCAGCACAACACAACAACCTCATTTCAACCTATTGACTCGAAAGAAATATTTACCTATATCTTCTAAAACTGCATTTTTTATTTATCAACTATTAACTATGAAAGTTTGAGCTATAACACTGTATTATAGAGTAGTTTGCTTCTAGCACGAACTCAAATTTTATTCCAGAAAACTGACATAAAGTAGGAAATTCTTGAAAAGATAAAATCAGAAATATCAGATTCCTGATAGACCCTAAAGAAAGTAATTTTTGACTTTCAAAGAATCAACTTTAAGCAAGCATTTTATTGCTTTCTAGAAAGTAAAAGTCTTGATTTGCTAATACAGTTTAATATCATTTATTGCCTTGTTGGTGCTGTTCTTTATCAGCTCTAAAACTCAGACCAATTAAGCTATTTTTTACCAACTGTTACATTATCTTGTTATTGAACTTTTGTAGTTGCCTAAAGGCAATGAATGGAATTTGTGATGGAATTTGTATTAAGTTGGAATTTTAAAAATGAAAACTTGAACTTAAACTAGAACCCTCAATTACTGTCCAAAGACAGGATTTCCTTGGAAGGGGGTTGCCACTGAAGGGTAGTTAACTCAATTAAATCAATACTTGAAAGAATTTGTTAATAAAAAATTGATTGTTTTACTAAGTATGACTATTACTAAGTTTTAATTGATTGTATTGAAGTACAAAGTGTTTGGTGTCATCTGCATTTGGCATGAAATGGGTCTCAAATTCAGACTGGTAGTAATTACCATATCACTCTACCCCCCTCCCCCCAAATAAAACCAGAAGTCCTTGGCACCACTGTTTTTTTTGGGTGAGCATTTTTCTCTGTAATGTTCGATATTTTTTTCGATTGAATCCAAGCAATATTCTGTTGAAACGTTTTGCATTAATGGCCTGGTAAAGGAAACTACCAACCTGGAAGGGCGTAGGTCAGAACTTCCATGGGACAGTACTTGAATCTTTGGCAATTGGAGTTCAGCAAACTCATCGATCTCCATATTCCCATAGGTCACGACACCATCCACCACGCTCTGATAAAAAACTGCTCTCATGATTGACTGAATTCTCACGAGCTCATTTTTCGTTTCAACTTCTTCAATCGACTGGCAACGATAATTGAAAAGACCTGCAGCAGCAACGACTTTACGTCCGCCATTGCTGCTACACAAACCGCTGTTGTCACTGTGGTGACGGTGTGCACTAGTGTATTTATGATGATTTATAGGGGTGCTCAAATGAACGAAAATTTGGCAAACTGATTGGTCGAAGCCTTGTTTTGATTGATAGGGGTGCTTGACATTCCGGAAGGACATATCAGAGCGATTGGCTCAATTGCAACTTTGACCCTAGAAGTTGAGCTCAAGCACCGGTGGAATCAAAGTAGATCAATGGCCGACAGTGTGGTTTGACGGAGAAAGAAAAAATTGGTTTCAGCAAGTGATACTCCTGCAGCTCTGGGCAGCTCAAAATGAAATTTATAGCCATTTACAGTTTGAAGCAGATCCAGCTTATGCTAACTAACTTACGACAGTATGTCAAAAGTTTACTGTGAAATGCATTTACATCATATAAAAGGATTCAAGACGTTTCTCAGAGATTTGAAGAGATGTATTGAATGTTCTGTCTCGGGAAATTCTGACCGGTGCTCAAGCACCCCCAGCACCCCCAGCACCCACCCCCCCCCTAGTTCCGCCTCTGAATTGCCTGGTGTTTGCAAAATGGGCTGCTTGCACAAAGGATGTTGTGTGAGTGCTGCCATGCTGACTGTATTAAGATTGCTGTCAATTGATGTCAGGATGGGGTTACGTGGTGGTGCCTACAATGGCTAAGATGATTGAACATCCCCAAAGGGAGTTTCTTTGAAGGTTCCAAGCTGCATTTGTGGCAAATAATAGGGCTTACCTATATCTGGAATTTAGACTGGGTGCACAAGGGGCCTGTTGCAGAAGCAGGTCCTCAAGGAACTTGGAATTAAAAGTGAACACACAGTGGTTGTTTAGAAGCAATTCTGCCACAACGTCTGTGTGCATCATTTCCTTAACGATTCACAACAGATTGGCGGGCCTGGCCACATTGTTGAGATTGATGAGGGCCTGTTCGGCAAGAGAAAATATAATCGCAACAGAATTCTTCCTCAAAACTGGATATTTGGAAGATATGACCTGGTTGACAAAAAAGTGTTCCTGGTTCCAGTTCCTCGATGGGATGCCGTGACCTTACTAACAATTCTGCAAACTTGGGTTGTGCCTCCATCGTATGTTCAGACATGTGACAGGCATATAACGAAGTAGGGAACATAGGCTACTAACACAGAACAGTGAAACAAACCTACAATTTTGTCGACCCAGTCGCCAGGACCACTACAAACCACATGGAGGCAATGTGGGAACAGGCAAAATATAGATTCAAGTCACAGCATGCTTCAACAAATTGCAAACTTATACCGGCTACTTGGCAGAATTCATGTGGCTGCAGGGATTTAAGGAGAGCCTATTTGTTGTAGTAGAGGAGTTTTGGAGATAGAATGGTCTTTCAAAAACAAGGAGAAAGCCATTCAAAATACTGCTGATGAAGACCCTACTTTCTGTCTTGATGGTGCTCTCTCTTTAACATGGATCAAATACAATTTCAAATGTTTGTCCTTCAAGTAAAGTACTGTGATTTTGTTGTTTGCCCAGATATTGAAAAGCATATTCAAAGAGTTTCTTTCGATGACTGCTTCAGCAGCAACTTCGTTTCAGCATCTAAGGTTCTTCTCTCCAACCATGTGCCGCCTAAAATTGTCACGAAAACTATATTTATTCAAAACAGAAAGAAATGACTCATAGTGATGAATTGTGATGTGTTTGTAAGAAGAAAGCATATTGAAAAATGATTGTATGTGCTGGGGAAAACTGGAAAATACGAAAATTTCATTACAAGTGTATGGACATTAGAGGAAAACCAAACAAGAATGGTTCTGCCAAACCTGCTCACCTTAGCAATAAGTTTGCTCACCTTGTAATTTCTATTCGCTCCTTAACCGGAAATCGCATCTGATTGGTTAACTGTGCCGACCCTTGGCGACATGGTAGCAACCAATCTGAGTTGAATGTTTACATACAGCGTTTCACTGTGATCGAAGATAAAATCGAATTCTAATGTCGAAATTCTAAAGTTTTATGTAGTTTTCTTGTGTAATCATCATTGAAGTCTAATTATTGCTCAAGGCAAGCAGAATTTGTGTCAAATCGTTAAACTTTGTTACTTTGCCAATTTGTTTGCTTCGAAACGCTGGTTGTTCAATTTAAGAATAATGGACACTGAAATCACCACATTAGTGGGAATCTTGGAAAATGGAAATTTAAAGAAGACCAAAATAAGTTTTTTGAAATGTGTTCAGCCTCAAGTGAGCAAATTGTTTGGCTAGCTGAGAACACAAAAGACCAGTACAAGTCAAGTTTATGGGGAAAACACAGGTACCTTCGCCTGACAGGAAGCAATTTTGGGCTTATACTTGCAGCATATCAATGACATGTGTTGAATGGTAAACCATATCCACCATCTCTATTCAAAACACTTAAAGGTGAATATTCATTGGCTGGCAAGGACTGGATAATGTGGGGACAGATGCATGAAGAGAAAGCTATTCAAGAATATATTAAACTGACAGGTAACACTGTAAAGTCTGTTGGTTTAATATTATTACCTTGTGGTTTTCTTGGGTGTTCCCCAGATGGAATAATAAATTTGAAGGGTGTTGCAACCAATGATGTTGGTGTACTGGCAATAAAATGCCCTTGGAAACATTGTGACCATACAGTTGCAGAGATTATCAAGGAAGAGGTGGAAAATAAAAGATCTACAAGCTTTTACCTTAACCTGGATGCAACTCTCAATGAAAGTCACAGTTACTGGCACCAAGTTCAAGGTGAAATGAAAGCTGCAGATGCTACCTGGAAACATTTGTTGTTTGGACAACAAGGGAAATAAAAGTTATTTATGTTAGCCATAGCACATCATGGGCTGAGACTAACATTCCAAAGTTAAAGATTTTTATGCTATTGAATTTTTAACACAATGTATTAACTAGTTTATGAAATTTGTTGCTTCATTTTTCAGCAACAAGAAATATGTATTTATCAAAAATACCTTGTATTATATGTATTATTGCTGATTGCGAATTTACCAAAGCAGCACAAGTCTGTACAGGTTTGTTACACCAAGGTCTCAAATTTGCTGTTATCAAATTAAGTATTTTGTAATCTTTTAATTTTTCTATGGCTCTCTCCAAATGTATGCGCTAACTGGCTATTTTCTTGCTAAACATGGCTTCTTCTTTGGAGAACTGTTTCTTGCCAGAAAGAAAAGGTGGAAGATTCAGAAATATTCCCTTTGGTAGAAGGCAGGGGCGGCGGGGAGCAATAATAAATTGCTATTAATCGCGAGCGAAGCGAGTGAACAACGTGGGTCCGGGGGCCAGGCCCTTTAAAAGGGCGGAAACGCCCATCCTTTACAAGAGGGATACAGATATAAAGTTATCACTGCTCCTAAATGATGGTCTATTTTCCAAAACTACGCTCGTTTCTGAAAAATCCACAAAAATTTCTATTAAGATACGAAATATTTTGAAAAAAAGAAAACATTTCGTCTAAGCTCAAACATTATTGTTGTTTTTATTTTATTTTTACAACAAACGTGTATCGCAAATTGATCATTTTTTCAAGCACATCTATGAAAAAAATTGCAGTTATTTTCTTGAAAATCGTTCGAGCCGTCGCTGATTGCTCTCTCTGAACCTGCTAACAACATTCTGATAAAATGTTGGTTGTTTTGCCAATGATCGCAATGTACCATGCTCAACTTGTAAGAAAACAAGGTGTTCCTTTCTTTCTTGCAGCATTCTTGATCTCGATTCTGAAATCACTCTTTTCATACGGCTGAACACTCTTTCGCAGTGTACGCTTGTGAGTGGGGTCACTGCTGCAACTTCCAGGAGAACCATTGCCTGCGGAAGAGCATCTGCAAGGTCCGTGCTATGTATTACAGTGAGCAGGTCTTGCATACTCAATGTTTCTCCGTGTGCAATGTCTCCCTCAAGACCCGTACTTTCTCTAATTTCAAATTCGTCAATTTCTTCCACGTCTATCACCTCTTCCATCACCTGGTCACCAGAGCTACTTTCCTCGCGATGGCTTGCTTTATTACTTCTGTGCCTTGCTCTCCTTTGCTTCATGGCTCTGTTCCTTTCGTTCGCACATTTACGAAGAAGCAGCGAGATCTCATGGTTATTGTATAAAACTTCCAAATTGTGTTCCACTGAATTTATGTCATGAACGGCAAATGGGTACAAATCTCCGAATTCTCTGATGAGCTCTTTTATCTCATTAGGAGGCCTTTTGACATTCTCTGCAAACTTGGCGGGGTGAATCAGATCCATCCACTTGAATTTTTTGAGGTTCTCGAATCTCCATGAAATCTGCCCTGAAAACTCGATGCATACTTTTGATGCCACAATCGACAGCTTCTCTTTCCAAGCATCTTCGGATCCATTATTGTGCGTTTCCCTTCCTCTCCATCCTGCTCTGGCTCGTTCTACGGGGAAACTTGGGTCCGCATCGAGTGTAATTTGCCAAATGTCTTCAAAGCTTAGTGCAGCAAGAAAACGTTGGAAGTCGTCGAGCATAGATCTCAGCTGAACAGCATCCAATGTTGGCTTCTGCATAACGGTGATAATTGGCGTGCAATGCTCAAAGATCTTCCTGTACAACTTCAGTAAACATAGAAAGTCAACATTTTGGATGTTGGCAAGAAGACCTCTGGCTGTCGTTTGGGTGTCGACTTTCTCTCTCCCATTCGAAGACATCTGGTATAAGACTGTGCCGATTGTCTCGTAGCACGAATCGATTGCAGTAATGGCCGTGTCTCGAGAAAGCCACGTTGTATCACCAGGCTTTGGAAGATTATATCCAAGGTATCGCGTTCGCTTGGGACTGCTTCGGAAAAACGTTATCAGCTTGTCTAATATTCCAAAGAATTTAGCCACTTCTGGGATTTTCATCGATGACTGCGACGCACAAAGTGACATCCTGTGTGCAACGCAATGGTTGTAGTAGGCAAGTGGAAAGTAATCTCGCATTCTCTTTTGCACACCATTGAGCTCGCCACTCATTGTCGCCGCACCATCATATGATTGTCCAATCAGCTTTCTCTTTCCTGTCTCAGGAGTAACATTGTAGCTCCCTAATATTTTTATCATGATCTTTGTAAGCCCATCAGCAGATTGATCGTCAGATGCATCTGTGAGGCCAAGCAAATGTTCTTCGACATTCCCATCATGAATAAGTCTCACTGAAACAGCCGACTGCTCCGTGTTGCTCAAGTCACTGGTGTCATCCATCATTACGGATAAACATCTGGAAGCACTTACTCGATTTCGAATTTCATTCTGGACTTCTTGGAAAATGCATTTGATCAATTCGTTTTGTGGGTCGTGGGAGGTGTAACTTATCCGTTCCTTGTCTAGGAAAACTCGCAACTCTTGACTGTAGTTCCCTAACAAGTCCATCAATTCAATGAAATTTCCCCTGTTTGGAGAGAATTTCTCTTCAGAATGCCCCCGGAAAGCGAGTCCTTGGGCAGACAAGTAGACTGCAACATCAATATGGTGCTTCATCATCTTTGAATATCTTGATGCATTTTCATTATGTCTCAGAATTTCTCTCTGTCTTGCTTCATCAAGTGCACTGGCCACATCCACATTCCCTAAAAGCTTGTACGAAGCGTGACATGTCATGTGACTTTTTGATTCTTGGTGCCTGTTAGCAACATTCGACAAATTCCTGCCATCAGATGCAAATCCAGTTGGTTGCACGAAGCAAGCCTTCATCTGAAATAAATTATGTGAATAAATTGATAAAAATTCTTCTATTATCACCCACATTTTTATAAAAGTTACAGTGGAGTTGCAACCTTGTTTTTTATATTTAGCTCGATTTTAGCATCAAACTGCTCTTAATTTCAAATAGTTGTTTGTAGAAATCGAGGAGCGTATCACCTTCGTACACCTTTGGCAAAAATACTAATGTTTTAAAAAATCTCGGACGCCTTTTGGGAAGAGTGATACACCCCTTGGTATCTTGGTAGTAATGGAAACAATTACAGCAAATGTAGTCTTTACCTAAACGCCTAAACGATAGTTAACTATGCCTAAACCTAAACATTAAGTTATAGATGGTCAGTTTCGTAAACTTGAGCATAAGTAATACTAAAATGGCTTCTTGTAGGGACTATGACAGGGACATCTGATCAATCGGTGTCTTGTGAATAAGTGTGTTCATGAAAATGCCACAATTCCTTGCGTTTGTAAAAGGTGGCTACATATGCAGGGCTGTTTAGACTACCGCGGCTCTCCGCCGCTCGTTAAAAGCCCTGCTATTCATCTTCAATTTGTAATAGCAAAGCCGCTATAAACGAGACTTTCCGACGAGAGAAAATAGTAAATAGAAAATAGTAATCTTCTTACCTTCAAATGATCTCCCATGACTAAACATGGCCAGCAGAAATATGTATTCTTCTCTGAATCACCACATATCCAAGAAAAACCTCTATACACAGCTTCACACGAACGACTTTTAACTTTAACATCGGGGCATGGGCGTCCGTCTTTTTTAAGACGAAGGCGCTGTTCATGAGTTAATTTACCTCCTTGCATAGATATGAGGGAAAAGACAGTTGAAACACCCCATCGTACACCACCTGACGCTACTTGATTCATTTTGTATCTGAAAAGGTCTCTACTCTCTTCCCAACGTTTATCGAACTGACGATTTGTATGCGTGATCGCGTGTGAGCTCTTGCTATTCATTCCAAGAATTTAATAGCAAGGCTGTCAGATATGCGTATTTCACAATAGCCCGTTGCGTCACACCATAGCCACACTATGGCGCAACTCCTATTAGTTTCCTCCGTTTGCTATTCAGAAGGGCCAAGTAATAGCATGGCCATCGACGGCCACAGCGTGGATCAGAAAGGTATACACGCGGCATTCTTTGAATAGATTAAGTCGGGCAATCGCAATATCAAAAAGCACAGAGGGGTCAAATAAATCATGGAATGAAGGAACTGGATAAGGAAATCAAGATCCAGAAAAGATTTTACTGGTATAATTTATGTTACATTAATTTGTCTAATACAAAAGCAGAACATTTCTTTGGAAAAAAATTGCTATTAATGAAATAGCATAAATAGCACTATCCGCCACCTCTGGTAGAAGGTCATGAATCATGAAGCCTTATTAGGTCACCAGCCTGCCAAAAAATTGAATTGACTAACTTATTTCAATGAAAAGAACCACAGGATGATGAAATAATAGAAGATAATGTTACAAATATGAAACCTTATGGACCAGTTAAACATTAAACACACCAATTAATTGAAGTCTATGTCAGGTAAATGCTACAAAAGTTTTGACCTTAGATAGTAATAATAGGCTGAGAGAAATAATGTATGTATGTTGCTATACTTGTCCATTGCTGTGTTCGGACTGCAGAAATTTTGAAAAATGTAAACCAGTGTGATTAGGCATTGTAACTTTTAAGTTAGGGATCAGTTAACTTGCACACGAAAGTACATAAAATGGATTTTGAACTATTTCATTCCGAAGTAGAAAAACCATACCCTTACCACTATAACAGGGAATTTACTACAAAATACTTAGCAAAAGTCACACAAGTATTGCTTGACCATATGCAGTTGCAGTTAACAAAATTGCCATGACTGACATCATCATCCTGGAAAGACGTCCTGGTAACTAATTACTACAGTCACAAGGTTTGCCCCCTTAACTTCTTATAATTTTTTCGAGAATTAAAAATGACTTTAGAATAAAAATAACATGAATAAATGGCAATTCTGGAGAATTGTTTTTAGATGCTTCTTCACAAATAAACATAAGCAAAATTACTCCAAAGCGCAAGCACATCAAAAACTTTGAATAAAGATAGATATTGATTTCCAATCTTCTTTTTGGCAATGCCTTAGTAGATAAAAAACAATAATTTTGAAATTATTTTTCTCTGCTTTTAGGCAAAAAGGGGTTAGCTTGAAAAAAAGAACTGCGATAATTAATCAAATTTGGATGCAGCCTTGCTTTGATTTACTGTCATTTTGTCTTTGTTACTAGTGAAAGAATTAACCCAGATTCCTGAAAAACCTTGATTGGACAAACAATAATGATTTGTTTTTGGAAAGAACACCAGCCAGAATCTATCTTACGTTGTATTTCATGTACTTCACAAATTTGATATGCTTCCTTTACAGCAATACATCAAGAATTTTTCTTCGGAATAATACAAATTTGTAGTTTCTTCGATGTTAAATAATACAAAAATCGCTAGAAATTGATGATAGCCTAGTTAAATATGTAGAAAAATATCGGAAGAAACAAATCTAACAAGGAATATTTTTGTTTCCCTTGTATCCTGTCACGTGTTTGAAGAATACTGGTACTCTCTAGATGCTGTTGTAGACAGTTATATGTTAAAATTGGTAAATTTTCTTCGCACACAAAAATTTGTTGCAACATGTTTATTTGCTGCTAGAAAAAATATGAGAAATTAGGTGCACTTCTTCATTGTCAGGTCCGTTTAGAGTCAATAGAGTCATTCAAAGCTAAACAGCTGTTGTCAGCCATAGACCTTTCTCTGCCAGCTTTGTATTTGCCTTAGGCATAGACTCAAGGCACTCGGACAAAACCCCCCAGCTCAGGAAGTTGAAGTTTTGCAAAGCTAGGCAGTGCAGAGTTAGAGAGGGAAAAGGGGGTCCTTTCTAAAAGTTCTTAAGAAAAAGCCAGTAAAACAATGTGCACTTTTCTAAAAAGTGGGTATAGCTCCCTTGACTTCAGCATCGTTAACCCCTACGTTTGATGTGGTAAAGTCAACTTTCTTTTGAATAGCTTCTTTTATGCTTGTTATTTTTTTAGTGTGTTTTAGTGTTTTTAGTGTGTAAAAATGTCTCCTCAGGGACATTTTTGAGCGCGCACTCGAAGGGCTCAAACCAACGCATGCGTTGTTTGCAGTTGTTGTGACCTTTTTTCTTTTGTTATTTTATCTGCAATCATTGTAAATAAGATTATTTTATATAGTTAGTTGTTTGGAGATTTTATTTTGCGTGGCTCCCTGTAAAGCAGTATGTTGAGTGGATTACCTGTAATATTGAGTGGATTACCATGGACAAAAAAGTTGAAATGAAATGAAAAGAGTTGAGAAATGAAAATATTTTTTGGTGTTTTTAGAAGCAGATCGAAAAGAAACATCTTAGATCGTCACCACAAATGGGCACACCTTTGGTCATTTCCTATAGGACCTAAACAATTCAAGGGCAACTTGGTGAGCTGCAAAAGGCAGGTAAACTGAATTTTGGAAAAAAGAGGGTCTGTGCCCAGTGTGCCTCTCAGTTCTTATGCTTTTGCTTGAACTTAAAACATCATTGATGCGTTGACTGATATATCGAACATATGCGAGCCAACGTTGGTAGCAATCTGAAATCTGTTCAGGATAGTCACCAAAGTAAAAGAGAACGTATTGATTAAAAATATTTTCATTGCTCAAATTGCTTTCCAAATCGGTCTTCAGTTCTCTAGACAAAGGAAAATATTGAATTTTGCCTTACATGTAGGTATCAAGAGATGGCTGAAAAGTAGATTTTATTAGCATTCAAAATATTTATATGAATTGATATTGCTTGAAAATCAATTTCTTGAAAAGGGCACTCTACTGCCCCCATACCACTAGGGTAAAGGGGGTAGCTGCTGGGTAGATCAAAAGGTATGCCCAATTTTTTTATGTAGAATTTTATTTTTGATGGATTAATACTAAAATGAAATGGTGGATTTTTGAGGTTGCAGGTTTTACTGAAGAACAATGTTTTACAAGGACGTGTAGCTGAAGAGGTTTGATAAAGGAGTACAGAAAGTATGGGAAGATGACAATAGTGCAAATTTCTTTACTCAAATTTAACTGGAAACGTCAAAAACTTTTGTTATGATATTGTTCGTTTTATTATAAAGTGATGAAATTTTTTTAAAATCTAGAAGTGCCTCTTCAATTATTTCCACTTCACTTTCCAATGAAAGTTTTTCCAATAGTTCAGTTATAGTCTGCCAAAATGTGGTAAGCCAGATGGATTCAGGGTTGATTTGAACTTTAAGCTGGACCGAAACTCCTTTTTTGAAATTTCGGCTCTTTGGCTCGATTTACATTGTAGACATCTGATAATATGTTTACCAACGCCTGACATCCTTTTGCTATAGGTCTGACAAATTTTGAAAATTTTACAGATTTTTCACAATCTCGAAACACTCAAGTGTGACCTAAGTTTCTTCTTCTTCAAGAACGTCGTGGCCAGTTATTAGGTGGACTTGCTGGTTTCTCTCTTCAAAAGAAGTATCAGTCCTTGAAGTGAGCTGTGCGACACCTATAAATATAGAAATTAAATATTAGCGAATTCTAGCTTGAAACAAAAATAATTAGAATAATGACTGTGAATGGGAAAATGTAAACGATCAAGTTGCTAACGAAGGAAAATATTTCTAGACCTACAAAAGAATAATAACAAGTATGAGAATAATAATGTGGACACGAGCAATGTGCAGCTTTTAAGCTAATAAGAAACTTATAAGATTTTGGGTACTGAAAAAATTAGTTTTGTTAATACCAATTGAATGGGGATAGTTGGTCCTAGAAAGTATACTGTAGAAAAAAAATAGTGCAGTTTTGAAATGAAATGTTTGGTTGTTGAAAAAAGGAATTTAATATTTCAGAGAATTATCAGAAGAAGTATAATGGTATTGTTTATTTCTTCAAAAAATGTAATTGTTTAACATCGATAAGTAGATATGAATAGTTTTGTAACTGCTTGGTAGTTAAGGCAATGGTTTTTTGGAGGATTTATTTTTTGACAGACAGTTTAGCAGATAGAGATGGAGACTTCTTTTGGTGAATACAAAAATGTCAACAAAATATAAATAGAAGGTGTATAAGAGCGCTTGAAAAATCGAGTGAACGAGGATTTCTGAGATTTGTTCCTTGGACATTATAATAACTGAACCACGTAAATAATTTAAATGATAAGCATGAAAGAAAAAGCCAACTCTTACCTTTGTAAGACTTGATAACAAGGTTTTTGAAGAGGTACATTTTGTTGTGCTGAATACTATTATTAAGTGGCTCCCAGAGATGAAGTTCTGTTGTCCCGGAGCTGTCGTCAGCAATACAATCTTCTTCAACGTGTAGGGTTTCTCCTGTTCTGAAGAAGAAAACAGCGTTTGGGGGTTGGTTTCCGAATGATATGGTTGCTGTGGTCTTTATGATCTGGCTAAGCTTCAAGGTTGGCACTTCGGAAATATGGATGTGTGTCGCTTGACTTGAGATGGACAGTGGTGGCTGGAGATTTTCTGTTTTTTGATAGTCAAAATTGATGGTTTGCCTAGGGATATCAAATGCAGTTGACTCGTGATTGAAGATCATGATGCCTTCATTGTCTGACTTTGTATTTTTAAGACTTACGGTATTTCTTGAGCGTTGGAGTTCAGTAAGGTATTTATGTTGTTGGGTGTTGTATCCAATGACTTTTTGTACTTTGGACGGGCTTGTTTGTAAATAAAAGTCATGTTACTTGTGTTTCCTTTTGAAATTTTTATCAGGGACAGGCAATGCAAGTAACCTTTGGAGGACTCTAGTGAAAAGAAGAAATAATTAGTCAATGGAACTTTCGAATATTAGCAAGTAGTAAGCACATTATATTGGTTTGTTTTAAGAAAAAGAATGGAAATCTTTTGGTGTTGGAGAAAGTTCTTTTAAGAATTGGTTTCTACAAATAAAAATGTATTTGACGATGTTTAAAATTTTGCAAAGGGCTGCATTTTATTCACAAATATGAGCAAGAAACTGTCTGAGAATATTGATTGTTTTCTCCAGGTTTAAACTGTAGTCAGTAAATGATAACGACAAGGTTTTGTTTTAACCCACAATGGTAGTTGTGCGCTAGTATATGGATGTTTATTTTAAAAGAATAATATCCACACAAGCCAGAAAAGGTACAAAGACATTGAAGTTACTCGAGGGATCTTGAGATTTCTTTGCCTCTGCCATTTTGATGATGTATTTAAACGTTCTTTTGGTGCAACAAAATATGGTGTAGAACTGCGACTTGTGGTAAAAATGCTGAATTGATTTTATATGTTATCAAAGGGCTAGAGCGTGGTAAATATCATTGTTGAAATATGGAATTTATTTTGTATTTTTTGTTGAAATCGGAAATCGATGATAATTTTTTAGATTTTTGTAGCAAATTCAGCCGTGAAAACAAATGATTATTTGAGGATAATTTAAAAAAAGCTATTGAAAGCATTGTGCTAAGAGCTCTCTAAAATTTTGGTGGCTTTCCGACTGTTCCATTTCTTGGTTGTCTGCCCGTTTTTCCTTTTTCCCTGGGTAGATTGCAAATATCGTATTGACCTTGAACTCGTAGCTCATAAAATCCAACTTTCCCACCTACATTTGTTACTATATAAAATCCTTTTTATGTTAAGAATAAAAAATGCACCGGAAAAGCAAAAAAGCCTATTCCAGCTCACAATGTTGCAGAATCTGGGCCATTTATTGTCTGGAGAGGAGGACAAGAACCAAAAAAAACTCTGAACTTTCTTCTTCTGTTCTCTCCACTCCAGCTAATGCAAACTATTAATTAATTCAAACCTGTATGCTGTTCATGGTGAAGAGATTGGCAAAAGTTACACGGCACTGTCTCATGGTGAGCTCGCATGGAGGAAAATTGATTTGATAGAGTTTTGCAGGTTTCTGGCCCACCTAATTTATATGGGCATTGTCAAGATATCCTATTTTCTGGATTGTTATGGTCAATGTTTCTGCCAACATTTAGAAGATATTGTGCAATTCTTGCAATCTTTAAGGCTGTGATCAACAAAATGTGATACACTGGGGTTTTAAATGATGGATTTTAGCAGACTAAGGTCTTCCACTGGCTACAGTTGGGATATGGTAGTTAATACTGGCAGAAAGAGAGGAGACGGCTGGGGTGACTACACGGTGAAGTAGACAACCTTCAAGGAATACCTGAAGCATTAGGTAGACAAAGGTCCACGTCAGCGGCAGATGAGATTTCTGGTTTATTGTCGCGGGTAGCAGCAAGAGTTGTTATCAAGCTGACAGAGCCTTTGAAGAATAAGGGCTACATACTGTTTGTTGATAATTATTATACAAGCATTCCTTTATTTTAATATCTTTCATCTGTTGGGTTACATGCAGTTGAAACCATAATAGAGAGTTTACGAAACAAGACGAGACAGATCGAGACAAGCTGAAAAGGTCTGGAATCTAGTCATCCCGATGCGTTGACCTTTTTCCTGTTACGATTCACAACTTGCCTGTCACAACGCATTGCAGTTTGGCGCCAAATTCAGTTTACTCGAAGCTGCAAAAATGGCAAACAATTTATTCATCGTGCTCGAGGAAAATATGGAAGATGTCGAGGACTAACTTTTATTACATCGTGGTCACGCAAACAACGTTAATCTTCATTTAGAGCTTCCATATTTTAAATATGAACGTTTTAGCTTGGAAGATATGGCCGAAGAGGAGTGCTCTGTTGAAATGCGTTTCAAAAAGCAGGACATATACAATCTTGTGCAAGCCCTTCAACTGCCAGAAATTTATCGATGCTACAATGGTGTCATTGTTGGCCCCGCTTTGTGTCTGCTTGAAGCGTTTCACGTATCCCTGCCGGTACGCGGATTTAGTCCCAAGATTCGGAAGGCCTGTTCCGCAACTATGCATGATCTTCAACTTGGTGGTTGAGGATATATATGACAGGTTTTCCAATCTACTGAACGACCTGAACCAGCCATGGCTCTCAAGAGAGAATCTCCAGTCATTTGCTGATGCAATACACAACAAAGGTGCTGCATTGGACAACTGCTGGGGATTTGTTGATGGCACTGTCAGGCCTATATGCAGGCCAACCAGGAATCAAAAAGCTGTCTACAATGGGCACAAAAGGGTTCATGCACTCAAGTTTCAGTCAGTTGTTGCTCCAAATGGTATGATTGCAAACCTTTTTGGGCCTGTTGAAGGTAGAAGACATGACAGCAGATTGCTTGTAATGTCTGGTCTACTGGAGCAATTAGAACAGCACTCGTTTTCCCCAGATGGTGCAACTCTTTGCATCTATGGTGACCCTGCATACCCGCATCGTGTTCACCTCCAGCGCCCGTTTGCAAGAAGAGCAGCTCTCACACCTGATGAGCTTGCTTTTAATCAATCAATGAGTCACGTAAAAATTTCTGTTGAGTGGGTGTTTGGAGACATCATCAACTTCTTCAAGTTTGTGTATTTCAAGAAAAATCTCAAGATTGGCCTCAGTTCTGTTGGGAAATTTTATGCTGTCAGTGCATTGTTAAGAAATGCTTTTACCTGCTTGTATGGCAACAGCACTGCAAAATTCTTTGAAGTCGAGCCCCCAACACTAAATGAGTATTTCTTGTAGATATACTTGATTCCACAGACTTGAAAACCAGAAAGGCACAATAAACAGTTTTTTTAAAAACTACCACATTGCCAGAGTTATTATGGCATTCCCAGTAACACCACACTCAATATTGCCACACATGTTGCATTAGAATTCAACAAACCTTCTCTATTATAGTTTGCTGTTCTGTTTATTAGCCACATCTGTTTATAAATGCCCCCTTGATGATAGCTGCTCAAAATTAAGCTTAGAGAGAAAAATAATCTACACCTGTGTAAATTATACTTATGTTAAAAAACAAATGCCACCGTCAGGCCAACATGCAGGTCAACCAGGATCTCGTTTCCAAAAGAAATCAGTACTGAACTTCCTCCATAAGAAGGAATCAAATATGTCACGCTCAATGGCTGGAAGTTGTGCAGGATCACCCATTAAAATGATGTGCTTACCTCCAAATTGCATATGCTGCAAAAGTGACAGATTCAATGTGAATGTTGTTGACCCTTAAGTTACCAAGATCTGCATGATCTGGATTGAAGTCAGCAACAGTGACTTCTTCTTCATCTTTGACTGCATTGGCACAATGGGCAGTTGTTACCTCATCAATGAACGTATTGAATTCGTCTTCACCGATCCAGTCCATGTCACATAAGGATTGTGCCATCTTGCGCAGACGAGCGAGTGAGAACCCTCTTTGTCTGGCATCCTGGAGAGCAGTCATGGCGTCGTCTCGCTCTTCAATCAGGTTACGAATGGCACATTGTTTTCGACACATTGTTTGGAGAAATGACAGGCGTTTTTTTCCGCAAAGGCAGATTCAACACCGGCTTTTGCATGTAGTAGTTCTCCTGGTTTTCACCATTCGGAAGGTAGAATCTCCACCGGGCAACAGCTTCAACCTTGCGCTGTTTCCATCTTCTACCCATTCAGTCAACAAGGACTGCCGGACGTACGTCTGACGTGTCTTCCTCATCTGAGCTGTCATCATCCTGCTGTAAATTAGAACGACGACTATTATTAGATCTGTCTAATAAATATTTTTCAGCCCAGTCAACGTATAAAACGTTTTCGAGCTGTCGAGGGCGTTCCATGTACGCATCCAACAGATTAGAATAAAAAATATCATCACTGTCTGTATTGCAAGGAAGATCCTTCTTACGATTAACATTTCCCTTCTTATGTTTGGTGGTTTGCTAATTTTAGCTACGGTTCTAAGTGCAAATGTCGATAAAGGGATCTGCGTGGAATTGCGCAGTTTTATTTTGGGATCATAAGCTGTGGTGTGACAGATTGAAAAAGGGCATTTCACCTCTATGCATGCCCTCCCGCAGAATTGACATGAAACAATAGTCAGGGCTTCCACCAGCAAATGGCATGTCTTGACATAAGAACAACCCACATGATGTTATTTTCACATGATTATAGTGCTTTCCAAACTCTTTCTTGAAGGATTCTATTGCAACTGGTTCCATTGCTCTTCTATACTTTAGAGATGGCAGTTGGTCAACTATATCTGTGGCTCCAGCAATTTTGGAATAGATATTCCTCAATGAGTCTCTCTTAGAATCCCCCTTTCTCAAAGTGGCCATACAAGTTTTGACATCATGTCCCTTAGATCCAGTGATAGCATGCTTTCTAAAGAAATGCGAATGTTGCTTATCTGCCTGTCCTCTGGTTAACATCTCTATTGTGCTTATACCTTCCATTTTTACCGCTTTTATATGGTTCAAGAAATCAACTCTATTGGTAGATTGTAAAAATGTTCTTCGAATGGAATAACCTTTGCATTTTGCACCTCTGTTGCTGGTAACTCTTTCTTTGGCAGTGCTTTAAACATAATATATTCAGACCTTTTACAGACTGTCTCAAGGGATTTTGCCATGTCCTGCAGGTTAAGCTCCTGTCCTGCAAGTATTCAACATGCTCCAAAGGGTCAAAATTCTTCTTGGGGGAACAGTTCAATTCAACTTTCTTTTTCACTATTCCTCCTAAAATGGTCCGTTTTAGCTTTAAATCTTTAATCTTTACTGGCTTCACAACTTTGCTTGAAGTGCAAGGAGGATTATTAAGTCCCATTCTGCTCACAGCCTCAATCCTAAAGAGAGCTGCTACAACATGATTGCATGTCTGAGACAGTCCAGCCATGCATGAGCAGTGTGTTGAGACAATGTTTCCAATTACATTTCCCCAAACAGATCCACAGTTTATGTGGGGTATCATTGATTCGTTGTGATGGTCTGCAATTTCCCTTGAGAAAACAGAACTCACTATCATCAGCAATGGGATGAAAAAGTAATGGTGATAGCCAACCCTGCGAATAGAAACTGTAGCCCTTTGACTGTTTATATTCAGAGAGATCATTACTGGAGAGCTCATTTGGATGAAATGACAGAAAGTTATAAATATCTGGATAGAGAGTAACAGGCCTTTCGTGCTCAAGGTGATCCCTAACAAAACAAGGTCTCATTGATGACATAAGCACAACAAGAAATTGACTCGTTTTGAGTTTTCTTAGGCCAATAGGTTGCATTTCTTGGTGCATTTTAAAAAGGCCTCTTTAGAACAACATTTTCACTATCAATTCTTAAATCTAGGTGAGCCTGAAAATTGTCACAGTCATATTGAATCCAAAGAGAACAACAATTTTCGCAATGGATATTATAATTTCTCTATTGGCTGAAATAGTATCCTAAAGTATTTAGCCCTGAATAATATTTATGTGTCATTCGTGACAATAGCAGCGTGAGTGCTAGTGCGATATCGGGTCTGTACTGTGTTGTTGTATTCTTTGGAAAGGCATGTTTGAAGTATTGGAATGAATAGGGATTTCATGGATACTTTGTGTGATGTATATACTCTAAAGCCTGAAATACAGAATCAGTTTTTAACTAACTGTTTACAGTTTTTGAGTATAAATTGTATTAAGCAAAAACTGATGCATTATTGGTTGTCAGTTTTTGACTGAAGAAGTTCAACATGTCCAATTTTGTCAGTTTTTAACAAATGGGATTTCTATTTATTCCTAAAGACTCTTTTGTTTTAAGCTGATGCCACGCTAAAAACCTAGCGCAAGATGCAAATTTTTTCAGTGCAGCATTGATTTCAAAATGAGGAAAGTTTGAAACACAGATGAGTTCATATATGCATTGAAGTACGGAAAATTATTATGCAATGTAACGTCAGTCTAGGAAGAAATTTTCATAATGCGAAAAGTTTGAAAATGATCCCTTTTTCCTTTTCAAAAGAAAATTATCAACGACAAAGAGGCTATGTTCATGACTAAACTGTAACATGAATTTAAATAGATCTCTAAACTGTAAAAGGTAAAGAGGCATCTAATTATAGAGCCTTTCGAGTCAAACAGAGGTTGAAAAACCGCTTTCCTCAGCTTATTTTTCATACACCTGGTCACAGGAACAAAAGTGAAATTACATTCTGTGAGGATCTTTCTGTTTGGTCAGTAATTGAAGATAGTACAATTACAACAAATGAGATTGATGACAGTGACTATGAGTTGTACTCAATTAGAATATCAGAATTCATAAGATTATAGTAGAACCTTGTTCTATGCAGCACTTATTATTCGAAAATACATGACTGAATGTCCAAAATTCTTCACCCATTGGCCCCCAAAAATTGCAGAATTTTGTTTAGTGAATGCAATAAGTAAAATTCCTGCCAAGCTGTCCAATTTTTTGGCAGGGGCCCTAAATATTTCGGATGAATTGATTCAGGATAATGTGCAAATAGAAATTCCTGGAAAAGATCAGTTGCAAGTCCTTTCAATTGCCCAAGACATAATATATGTAGCTTCAAGAAGCAGACACTTTAAGCACTAGGCTTAGAAATCACTGTTAGGCAAATGAGGCACAAGACCTGACCAAGATAGTGAATGGGTTTGGGAATGCTGCTTTCCATTTAGCAGTTTTGTCACTAGATACTGCTTTAGCATATCAAACAGCTAAACAGTGACTTTGTTATACCAAAGGGCATTGTAAAAAATACTCTGACAACAATGTTTTCGGACAACATCGATTTTTGAGAAGAAACAGCAACTGATTTTGGAACAACGCATATGACAAATGGAATCGTAATTCAACAACAGAGAGATTCCAGTGAGCGGCCTCCTAGTTCAGAAAGTGCTGTTCCAATCAAAAAGTCAATTTGTTGTATGAAGCAATTCGTTGTATGAAGCAAGTACCACAACAAATTGAGCCATACTATCTAGGCAAGAAAGAGTCACCAAATTTATATTCAGTGGCAACTAGCATTGACATAGAACTCTCCGAGCATCAATGTCCTCTATCTCAAAGTCAAATAATAGACTTTTCATAAATTGCCTGCAAAGAAATAGGAAGTAAAGAGAACAGTTTACTCCCAGGTTGGACTAGTTTTGATTCAATAATTTCAGAAAAGCCACCTAGGGTGTCTCGTTTTGCATATCTACCCGTTATTGATGCCCCAGTCACAGATATGTCCACTATCAAAGGAATATTGACCAGAAGCTCAGACATAATGATGAAGTTGGATATTTATTGCTCTGTGTTAGCCTTTTATGAAGCTGTACAACAAGTTCCATGGAAGTCTGAAGACTATAGAAAACGATTTGTTGTCAGGTTGGGGGATTTTCATGCATGCATGTCATATGCCACTGCAACCTTCTGTAGATTTCCTGAAGCGGGTCTTCAGATTTGATATTTCAGTTTATCATAAAATTTGATATTCATTTTCCATTCCTCGATGATGTTAATTTTTCCATGTTTTTAAGTTCTCAAAAGATGCCCTCGCAAAGTAGATTTCTAAGAACCTATATGTCCATATATACACATCTTGTGTTTGATAAGGACCTATTTATTGAGTCAGAGACAGTGGCTGCTGGTTTTATTGATAGAGTAGTACAACCAGTGCATCAGAGCACAACAAATTGCATATGAAGCTCTCAAGCGAACAGTTTCAAGCATTTTTAATGGTTTTGAGCAATGACAATGCTTTGGAAATAAGATGCTTCATAGAGGTCATGTCCGAAACTGCTCATGATGAGAAATTGTTTCAGGATCATTTGAACTGCCCTTTACTGGAGGACACAGTGTTAAGGGATATGATTATATGCTTTCCTAAGTGATGAATTTCATGAAATTTTTTAATCTTCTTTGTCCCACTTGAAACCATCCTTTTTTCATACAGAGGTTGAGTCATCACCAGTCTATGTCAATTTCATGATTAATTTGCATCTTTTACTTGACTTGTTATATTGTTTTCACTTTTGGGTCATTTAGCAATACTTTTTCTTATTCTTCAACTGTATGGATATCTGCCTATTGCCAACAATTGCCATCACTTCTAAATAGCTTTGTAAGAGTTTAGGTACTCAGGATTCTTGACAAAATAGCATGAGCTTTTACAATGAGTACATATTTGTTTGTTATATCAAAGGGTCATTCCATACCAAATCAACACAGCCAAAAAACCTTAAGTACTCAGATTCTTCTGAAACTTCTCATACATCTATAAATTGACAAGAGATAAACCCCTGTAAATTTTTCTTCATTCCCCCCTGGGCATTAAGCCTACAACCCCACATTGTTAAAGTTTGTATATTTCCATTTTGTGATATGCAAAGTTTTGTGTTGGGGTTTACATGGATTCCAGAGTTATAGCCATTTCACTGGATGAAGATTTATTTTTTGAAAAAATTTGAGTAAAATTGTTTAGGGAACCTATTGTAATGAAAGTCTTGCAATGGAAAGACTTATTTGGTATATTCATTCTTAACAATGGTTTGTACCACTCGTTTCCTTAAGTGAGCCTTTTATAAAAAAAATCTGAAGATTAGCAATGATCCCTCTTTTTATTTAAATAATACTTTTTTAACCATAAAAAACTTTGCCGAAAGCAGATACCAGCATGAAAATTTGCAATGCTATTGAGTCAAATCTGTCTGTCTGTCTGCAATCTTTAAGCTTCTTTTAGAAGAGTAGAGGGCTACATAGGAATTAGAGGGCGTGACACTGAATCTGACACCAATCAGCAGTTACATGTTCATTTCAATAAACTGTCTTTGTGCTTTCAAAAATAATGAATCGACCTGTTAAAAACAACTCTTGTTTGTAAATAATCTAATTGATTATCTGATGAAGCTTCAAAGACACCCATTCATAGCACAGGAACAATCTTCTTTTTTAAAGGAAATGAAAATGCAGTTGGAGAAAGGAGGCTTACTAGTAATTGGTGATTTTGCAGATAATTATTCATTTGTAATGCAACATGATGCTCAAGGGTTCCATTGGAACAACAGCCAGGCAACTATTCATCCTTCTGTGACTTACTACAAGCCTGCCGATGATAAATCAGACAAAATTGAGCATTTAAGTTGTGTAATTATTTCAGATTGCTTAAAGCATGACACAGTTGCAGTGTATACGTTTCAGGACAAAATGATGAAGCATTTAAAGGATGCCATTCCTTGCATGAAAAGGGTATCTACTTCTCGGATGGTGATGCTTCCCAGTATAAGAACAGGAAGAGCTTTGTGAACTTAGCATTCCATAAAGAAGACTTTGGAATATCTGGTGAATGGCATTTTTTTGCAACATCACATGGAAAAGGAGCTTGTGATGGTGTTGGGGGGACAATCAAGCGTCTTGCAGCAAGGGCAAGCCTCCAACGTCCACATGGTGAACAAATTCGAACACCAAAGCAACTTTTTAATTGAGCAAAGGAAAACATCAGGAATGTAGTTTTTGAGTTTGTTTCTGAAGAGGAATTTGGAAGTGAAAGATAAAGAGAAATTTTTATCTTAACGGTTTTTGAAAAGCAAAAGAATAGAAGAAACGCAAAAGCTCAATGCATTCATCCCAGTGGCAGGCTCTACAACTGAGCTTATCACAAAAGAGTACTCCAGGGCTTACGATAAAAGGCAGGTTTCAGTTGTTCCAGTACAGCCACAAGAGCTTCTGTCATGGGAAAGCATAAATGGCTACATCACTTGTAAATATGATGGGAAATGGTGGCTTGCTTATGCTCTTCATAAGATGAAGGAAAGAAATGAGGCAGAAATTAAATTTCTCCATCTATCTGGCCCTGCTGCTTCATTCACGTATCCAGCTAAATATGACAAATTGATTGTTCAGCGGGAAGATATTCTCACAAAAGTCAATCCTACAACTGCTACAGGGCGCACCTATCAATAACAACAAAGGGAAATTGATCATGCAACAGAACAATTGACCAAAACATAAAGAATGTTTCTTGGTTGAACAACTACTTGCGAAAGTGACCTTAAAAAGTCCTGTTTCTTTTTCTATTGACAACAAATTATGGTTGCAACAAATATTTAGAATTCTAAATGTATGTTTTCCAACCACTTTTTCTTATACTTAGAACCTTAGTGCTTCTCCCTCATTGTAATTTATTGTGTGTTACTGAACTAGGTGTCAAAGATTCAACATTTGCAAATAATTTGTTTCAGTGTTCCAACAATTACAGTCCTTATTCTCTCAGAGTAAATCTTGCCTGCCTTGAATTAGTGCCTAGTCATCATTCAAAAGGAAACTTTGCTGCCACATGACTGACACATTATGACTTAAATTGTTCCAGTATAATGATACACAATGTTAAACAGGCTGTACCCCTGATTTCAAAGGGTTAAATGAGGAAAAATTGCACCTCATGTGTAGCAGTAGTATGTAACAGAATTAACATGTGTAGCACTAGTTAATACTGTAGTATGTAACTTATTACTGTGGTAGGTTAATGTCAGTTCATACTTTTCTTTTTTTCTTGTAAGAGTTTGTTATTGTTTTTAATATAGAATAGAAATAAACATGTAGTGATTTTAAGTCATTTTATAGATAAGAAATAATAGAAATAACGGCAGAAAGCATCAAGTAATTAATTTTTTATCTTTAGTATAAAATGTTGGAAACAGCTCATTCAAATAAATGTCTCAAAGCAATGGGAGTAATATTTTTTCCCAGTTTGGTTCTCTGATCACTTGGGTGTACTATATCTCCTTTAGAGTCCAAAGTACAAAATGTGCCCAATTGACACCAACTGAGGCCATTTCAGCTTGCACCTGATTCCAGTATTTGTGGTTCTCTCTCAACTGACTATCTTTCTTAAAGTAGAATGAGCTTTCCTAAGAACCATCAGGTAAATCATTTTTCATAATCTCATTAATGCTTGAATGGGCATTAAACTTTAATAGCCCTATAGGAACGCTGATTGGCGATGTTCCTATATTTAATTTTGCTTTTGTTGTTGCGAATGCTGTCGTTTTTATGTCTGATTTAACGTGCAGAAAACACAGAGCCAGCAAGAGACGATATTGCCTGACCTTTGCGTCTTGATGAACTTACTGACTAATTACAATTTAGGAAGTATACGAGGGTCACTCCAAAATTATTGAGATATTCAAAAACCGCAAGAGGCATCGTGTTCAAATTTTCACAGTTTCTCAAAATACTCTCCACTGGCTTCCACACAAAGTCTCATACGATAAAACCACATTTCAAAACAATGGGCCCATTGTTCCGCGGCCAGGTCAGAAACAGCCTTGTTGAAGGCACTAACTGCATCATCAGCGCTATCAAACTTGGTTCTGTGAATTTTTTCTTTCACCGCTGGAAAGAGAAAGAAGTCACAAGGTGCCAAATCAGGAGAATAAGGCGGGTGGGTCATCAACTGAACTGAATTTTCGGACAGAAAGTCGATGGTCAAAGCAGCTGTGTGAGCGGAAGCGTTGTCATGGTGCCAAAGTAGACCTCTTAAGCCGGTCCTTGGACGTTTATTTCACCAAACTTCTAGAACCTGTGGTATGCAGTGGTTAACATACCAATCCGTGTTCACTGTACAGCGGTCTTCAACTTGAATGGTTGAGACATGACCAGTCTTTGAGAAAAATGATGCAACCATCCTTTTGCCAACGCTTCTGGATCGCCAAAATTTTTGCGGCAGGTTTTCACCTGGAAAGATCCAAATTGAGGATTGGCGCTTAGGCTCCGGGTCAAATTGGTAAACCCAACTTTTATCGCCTGTCACAATGTCATAAATCCGTTTCGACTTCCCTTCATTTATTTTTTGCAGCTTGAGCTGGCACCAATTGACTCGCTGCTCTTTTTGCTCATCTGACAAGCAATGTGGCACCCAGCGGGCAGCCACTTTCCGAACTTGCAAGTTTTCATGCAAAATTGTGTGCAAACCTGCTGATCCAATCTTTAAGCTATCCTGCATCATAGAATAAGTCATCCGACCATCTTGCCTTAGCATCTTCTCCACAGCGGCAACTGTTTCTGGCACAACAGCAGTTGGGGGCCTCCCTGGGTGGGTCTCATCTTTAAGGCTCTCCCTCCCTCTCTTAAATTCGGCAAACCATCGAAAAACTGTTGCCCTTGAAGGTGCATTATCTCCAAAAGTCTGCAGAAGCTGAGCTAGGCATTCTTCTTGTTTCAGCCCCCTTTTAAAATCATAATAAATCATTCTGCGAAAATCACGTCTTTCAAGCTCCGTTTTTAACAAATAAGAACATCTAAGGAGCTGAAATTTAAAACCGTTTCTATTTTTTTCTCACGCTTGAAATTAACAAAAATTACAAAAGATGGGTGAAATAGATGGTAGAAGCCACCAAAAAAATTTCAAACTGATATCTCAAGCGGTTACTGAATATCTCAATAATTTTGGAGTGACCCTCGTACACATAAAACGAGGGACGATACAAATGTTTTGTTTGTTACGTTACGTGGATCAAAGACAATGGAAAGTGTTAATGACAGAGACACAATGGAGGACATGATTACGTTTAGACAATGGTCACTAGAGAGCTCCTCCCCTAGAGAGCGAGTGAGCTGGAGCGAACGATGAAATGTTATCTAAAATGTTTGAAAAAATGTTAGTAAAATGTTCGGAAGAAGAGTTGTATTAAATGTTCAAACTACTGTAGATGTTCTTGAAGCTTTGTGTGTCTTTATGTTGTAGAATCGTGCCTTTGTGTTTGCGAGCTTTTCGAAGGATGACCAGGAACCATGATGTTTGCGATGCAATGCGATGTGATGCTTGCGATGCGATGGAATGTGAGGTTTTGTGAGTAGGGTGACCAGGAACCTTTGGATGCTTGCAAGGCAGGTGATGGCACTGTATAATGAGTGCTGAGGTGCTGCCTTGTGTGTGCTGCAACATTTTCTGGGCGCGGAATGTTGTCGACCTAGCGTGATAAACACCAGCTTTTTGTAGGGTGTGCTGCCGAACCTGTTTGATGTTGTGTTTGACGAAGGCATTTGCGGGATTCTGTGTGTACTTCAGCGAAGTGATGAACGGTGTGGTGCTGTTGGACAGTTTTCTGTGCTGTAGGATGGTGTCGGTCGAGTGTGCTGGCGAAGCGGGGTTAGTTGATGAGGTGGATTAAAACATTGCACGAAGAATGGGTTGAAACAAGTAGACAGCCATCACAAATCCAGGGTGCATCGGAACAGCCAACAGGACGTTGTTTGTGAGCCAGCGTAGGCATTGAACGTGTGCGTGATGGCAGTTGTAGCCTGATGAATCCAGGAATTTGCGAGTGGTTGACATTGAGACAGTTGACATAGAACAAGTAAAAACAACAGTGCAGAACCTACCAGTCGGTCACGTCGTGGTCACCATTTATAGGAACCCTGATTGGCGATGTTCCTATATTTAATTTTGCTTTTGTTGTTGCGAATGCTGTCGTTTTTATGTCTGATTTAACGTGCAGAAAACACGGAGCCAGCAAGAGATGATATTGCGTGACCGTTGCGTCTTGATGAATTTACTGACTAATTACAATTTAGGGAGTATACACATAAAACGAGGGACGATACAAATGTGTTGTTTGTTACGTTACGTGGATACGAAGACAATGGAAAGTGTTAATGACAGAGACACAATGGAGGACATGATTATGTTTACACAATGGTCACTACAGCCCAATTATTTTCTGTGTCACCAGGAACCGCATTAATGCCATCTGAGCTGTTACTCGAATAGCCGCAAGGGAAGAAATGGAGACCTGTTTTTGTAACAGTGATGCCTGTTATCTGAGAATAGCTTTGGATAGCCACCTCCTTGAGCATCTGCACATAATGGCATCTTTTTTTCCAAGGGAATATTCCATTCTCAATGTTTTAAACAGGGAAAGAGGATAGGGTAGCTATTGAATTTTGTTGCTTTGTATGGCTTTCAAAACTGCCACAAAATTGCTGCCTGTCAAGCGTAATATCCTGAATTAAGCCACATTGGGAAAAGCCTCTGTTCTATGGTGTTCCATGCGAACCATTTTTTCTGTGCATTACTCACTTTACATTTGTCAATGAATGCTTCTTTGTTGGTTAAGAAGTCTTCTACCAGGTCTTCTATTAGCTGCAGGATTAACAGGTTATTGGCTTGAATATATGGCAGTTCTGGACCAAGTATCCACTGAAAAGGACACGTAAGCCCAGTTTCACAAAGTTCTTTATAAAAGAAAGCCCTGTCTTCCCACCAACTTCACGCCATGTTGATCTATAGTCTGGCTTTGGCGTGGGAAATAAATCTGACATAGGCTTGAGTTCGATGAACTTTTTAGGTCTCACAATCCAAGAGTTCAGAAGATCCGTTTTGGAAAATCCATGTTTATTAACGAAAAAAGTTGCAGCTGCCATATGTCCACAGATCTATTTTTCTTTCGGACACTGACAATGACTAGTAGAGATACCCCCTTCACTGGCAACAGTCAGAGACACGTTGTAACACTTGTCCTTCATTGATGCTCATACAACAGCTTTAACTTCATGGCCAATTAACTTGACATGAAGAACAAAACCTGACTTGAACTTCAGCTCCTCTTTTTCCAAACAGTTTGTATCTTCTTTAAAAAACTTGACCATTCCAGTCAGTTATATTACCCCCGCCATAACTTCTATACTGACAAGGCAACAACATCAAGTGTTGATTCAAAGTACTGGGCAAGAAAGCATGATTTAATTGATATAAATAGAATAAGTGAACTTTGTAAAAGCGAGAATTTGTAAAAATATTTGTAAATATAGACGTCAGCTCAGCTCAAATGTTTACAACCGCAGTATCTTGTTGAAATTTATTCTGGTTCACCTAGTTGCAACCAACGTATCTAAGCATGCACATGTTGACCAATCAGAGGTCGCCCCACTTTAAAGCCGAATAATTTGTTCTAGTAATTAAAGTGAGAATTGTGAAGAGAGATCACACGATGTAATTGAATTGTTACATGAATATGTGAATAAGGTTTTGAAACCATCGTGAGCCTCATTGTCCCCTGACTGCCTTCGGAACTGGTTACCATACTTCTAATTGTATCTGAGTTCATTATTTTTACTAAATGTAACTAGAAAAAATATGAGAATTGATAAAAGTTTACGTGAATTCTTTAACAACAACTACTACATGGCAGCACATGATAATAGTTTTCACAATTAAACAGAATTACCACACAACATATATCTAGGACAGAGAGAGAAGATTGCTAACCAGAGCTCTGTATTTTTGAGCTATAATTTCTAGCCCAATCTCGACAATCTGCAAAAAAGACTTATACTTGGATTAGCAACTCAGAATCATGTGGTTCTTCTACACCAAAAGCATGTGCAGCTCGGCTTATATGGTAATGAATACTTCATTACAGACCGACAAGCAGATGGATATTTGAAAAATTTCTCGTTACTAAAAAGCTTTACCTCATTCACAAATTCACCTCTGTTATCCGACAAAAAAGAATGGCAAGCACAGTGGCGGAAAAACAATTTCATTTAGCAATTGAAGTTTTCTTTGATGGACCAACAAGATCAATTCCCATCATCTCTAATGGATATGTTGCCTGTTGAAAAGAGGCGCAAGTTTTTAACAACTATATTTTCAGGGACAACCCTGATTAGCAACTACCCTGATTTTTAATATGATTTCAAGTTATTCATGAACAATAGGTTCTTTTACAACACCTCAAAGCTCTATTTAGTATTTATTGCAAGAGAATATCTAGAATAGGTGTAATAAATGATCTTTTTTGTGAACTACCCTTTCAAAAATTTGCAATGTTAGAAATTAGCCTTGATTTACTTTGAATATAAGAAGACTCACTTTGATTGGCTGCAGATCTTCTTTGATCACTTTAATTAGGCAGCTCTTTTGGCATTTTTCACAAGATTCAATCTAAAATCAAATGACAACATCTCCAATATTTATAGACACCAATAAATTGCTGTAGGATTAAGAACATAGAAAACCACTGTCTTAAACAATGATGCATCGATAGACCTTTAGTTTTTATCAACAGGAACAGTTAGTTTTGACAAAGACCTTAAAATGTGCAAAAAGTTTGCATCTTTAAAGCACCCTAAAGAATTCGAGATATTTCAGAGATTTATTACAGCTTCAACTATATGAGACAAACAAAGCTAATAAAATATTGTTACTTGTTATGTGAGTAAAAGACCATTTCAAAGTAACAAACAATTTCTTTATATGCAGCTGTAATTCTATAGTGGCAAAAGCAAGCTATATTGGGTCATTGCATAATTTTATTACTGCAAAGCCCTGGAAAATTTTCAGATTGGGGCTAGAATGGAACTTGAGTATAAATCAGCAAAGTAAAGCTTAGAAAGCAAAATAGCTAATGCTAGTAGTAAGAAAAGTCGGTTATTAGTGCAATACTTTCCATAACTGAGATCTCACAGTGTCTGAAAACTTAATCCAAGCATAATGTTTGGTTTGTAATGCAATTTCAATGTCTCCATATTGGAACTAGGGAACCTATTATTGATAAAAGAACATATTTCATAAGCTCACCCATTTTTTTGTATATTGCCAAATACCAGGCCAATAGTCTTTTGCAGCAACAGCAGTACAAGTTTTTGTTGTGCCAGTATGACCCCCCATCAAACTGTCATGGAAGGCATCAAAAACACGCCTCGCTTCTGTCATGCTCCTTACCACCTGCCAATCATCATGGGCTACTTTTGGACCTCTTAAATTCTTTTCAACTGACTTGAAGAACGTTCTCTCTCCTTTAAGGACAGGAATGTTGCAACACCAGTTAAATACATTCAATAAAATAAGGTTTTCTCAAGGGCTGTGCCTGACAGAATGATTCAATGATAATCATCACGCTCCCTTGATCTGACAATATATATTGAAAAAATTCTAGAGTTTAAATAAAGTAATTGCAATTTGAAAACTCTTCTTGAAAAAACCATCTGGCAACAAGTCTTTCACAAAACATGGAAAATATTCTGCACTTACAATCTACAATGCTTTCAAATGTTTTGTTTTGTCATCCTTATTTTTTCCTTTCTTGGTTCATTCTTATTCCAAGAAAACCAGAAACAATTGGATAAATCCTTAATTATGATAGGCTATAACCTTAAAAAATTGTTTATGACATAATAATCAAATTTTCTAGGACTAAACTCACTTGCTTTTCAAATGTCCTTTCTTCGATTTCCATTTTCAGGGAGCTCATTTTTCTCCAAATAGTATATATTCTGTCATATCTCTCTTCTTCCATGTGTATTCAGAGATCTACAGGTATGCAATTTAGGTACTAAATTAATGTTGATTATGGAGTTGCTTTAAGAACAGAATCAATATATCTTGACACCTGCCTTGCAATGTAACAATCAACAAGAAGAAAGCGCTAATGCTAGGTGCAAACAAGAGATTTTAGCTGAGCTAAATGGCACAAGTAACATTTAGCTCAGCCATTTGCCTCACATGTGCAGCGGTATTTTTGTGTGAATTTTGCCTCACATGCCGAATTTTTAGAAATCAAACCAGTTTGATATTTTTTGTTACTTATGGCAGTTTGCTCACTGTGTGCTATAAACTATAAACTAAATATTGGAAGCTAAATTGGTACGCTTGTGCTACCTATGGGAGTATTTAAATGAAACCCCTGCATACACAAAATATTATACAAACAAAAATGAACACTTCTACTGAATTAGCAGGTAAGAATGATGTGAAATACTCACGCAGCCACACTTGACGAACTCTGTAAAATATTCACACAGCCACACTTGACGAACTTGAATCGTGGTCTCAATGGACAGGTACTATCCTTTCCCCAAGCCTTAAACATTGGAAACCTCATATTCATTTTCAGGAATCATGTGATGTTTTTAGTCAGGAACAACAATAGAGTAACATACTTTTTAAGGGAACAGAGATATTCATGACAGCGGAATACAAAATGTATCTCAAGACCACAACGAAATTGCACCAGTTGCTTTCATCTGCTGTTTCATCCATTTGCAAAAAAAATCTCAATAGGATGAAGGGTATTGCTTCAGTGAAATTTGCTTCAAACAGTGCATTCTACTGTCCAGATACAGAGATTTGACAAAACCATTAGAAAAGTCTGTCATTATCATTTAAATTAAAGTTTTGAATTTTATATCCAAGAGTTAGATTGACAAAAGTATTTCAGAAACGGTTTGTGACAGCAACCTAAGAATTCAAGGTAATTATTATTTTATCAAGTAAATTCTCAGTCCACATCACCTGCCCTCCCACCCCCCAAAAGGCCTGCCTCACAACGATCTTGGACACATGGCTCAACCAAAATAAAAAGTGAACCAGCATACAGTAAAAAGGATAATTTTTTGCCATCCTACTTACAGGGTTTAAAAACA
Organism: Rhopilema esculentum; assembly: GCF_057945365.1. Taxonomy (NCBI): domain Eukaryota; kingdom Metazoa; phylum Cnidaria; class Scyphozoa; order Rhizostomeae; family Rhizostomatidae; genus Rhopilema; species Rhopilema esculentum. Next base: position 11,913,292 of record NC_142823.1, on the reverse strand, counting down.
AAGTATATATGTTTTCATTGTGTTCTTTCGGAATCCTGACTCTGACGCTTTATGCTCTGAGGAGTGTCAGAAGAAAAAGCTTTAGTATGTTGTAAATTGTTTGCTTTTTTCAAAGCCAATGTCTCTCTTTACAAAAAAATTTCCTGTAAATGTAATGTTAGTATATAAGTGTAAATGGCTTCGAAAAAAGCAGACAATTCACAACATAACATTTAAAGCTTTTTATCTGACACTCAGAATAAGGGTTGAGAAGAAGAGGATGGAAAATATATACCCAGTTGTGGATTGAAATAGGCATGCCAGAGAGACGCAAGCACATGACTGGCAAAGTTGGCCAAACAGTGCTGCATGCCTATAGAAAATTTCCAATGGAGTCTAAGAGAGAAAACAAACCCCTTTTGTCTGCACAATAGCGGTTGTTTTGTTTATGTGTAGATCAATTCCAATATTGCTAGATGAATAGACAACCGAGCCCTGGCAATTATCTGAAACACTGCAAGCTTCTGCATATCAGCATAACAAGAATTTTTTACATTGTGATTAAGATATATGAAATATTAAATACTAGTAATTTTTTCATAATAAAAACATACTTTATGGCATAGATTTTTTAAGTACAGAGAAGTGTATGGGTATCAATTCTTCTGATTGAAATGATTTTTTGTCAATAGAAATTGATGGAATTCTTGAAAGTTGTGACCTTCTGATCAGTGAACTTGAGGGTTCATCAAAAGAAAATAAAGTCAAAGACAAAGTTGGTTTGAGAGGAATGATGCAGCCTTAACAAAATGGGAAAATGTCAGACAAGAATTGGCTGAGAGCTTGATTCATTCACAGTTTATTGAGAAAGGAGCTGTTTGTCATTATTGCAATGAAAGAGAAGCATTAATAATTTGTAAGCAGTGTAAAGGCAGAAAACATTCATGTTTTGTTTGTGATGATGTAATCCATTCAGCTGCACTTCTCCATGACAGACTCCTTTACATTGAAAAGCGTCTTAAAAAACTCACCCCATGTCTGGGCATCTGAGCATTCAGCTGGTGATATAATTAATGTTGGTAAGTTGATATTGCAATTATTTAGGGGATTGCCCATCCAAAAAAGAGTGCAAAGCCAGAATGATGCAAGTCTGGCTCAAGGAAGAATGATTTAATGTAAAGTATATCATACATGAACATGCATTAGCCAAATTAATTTAGAGGTACAGCTTCACAAGACTATATTAACCTTGAAAGTTCGCCATCCCATCATGAATTGGCTATCAGAGTGTCCTTGCTGTAACTGCAACACAAGTTGGGAGAGATATTCAAGCCAACAACTCTGTATTGTGGTCAATCATCAAGGTGTGTTTCTTTATCTGTTCACACACTTAATTTATTGGCAATGACATTTTCCAGTCTATGGAAGCTGTTGTTAGCTGACCAGTTGCTCCATATAACTGAACACAAGTTCAAAAATCAATAAAAGTAGCACATTACATTTTTTCCACATTGATCATTACTTTTTTGAGTCTCTTTGAATGAGAATGTTTTTGAAGAGAAAAATGTTCTCTTGCCACGTTGTTTTGATTTCTTCAAGTTTTTGTTACGGTGCAACAATTGTAATTTTGAAGTGGACATTTTCAGTGATGTGCCATACATCATTGCATCTCGCTTTTGGCCTAGAAAAGTTGATACTGTCACTTTTTTGTTTGATGAAGACATTTTTATATCTTGGGATTTCTTTCGTTTGCGGATGCCTGGCTCTTCTGAATATGGGTTTCTGAACAGCTTGAGTGAAATTTCCCTTTGTAACCAATCAAGATTTGGCGCCTATGCTAGTTTAAGGCTAAACTTGAAGGGAATCCTCTAATTGGTACCATCTTATATTTGAAAAAATGGGCAGAAATAAATTTTATGAGTAGTCACTACAATGCCTGCCAAAAGTCTTGGAATACTGACGTCAGCTTCCAAGGTTGGTTTTAAGGAAGCACTTCCTTTCGAGCTTCTTTTATGATATTTTTTCCAAATTGTCTCTTAATCAAAATATCTAAATTTGATTTTCATTGTTAAATTTTAAATTGATTGTCATTTGGGGTAAATTTGGGGGCAGGACTATATGGTCCTTGCCGGAACTCAGGGAAACTAATGGTACAGAATCAGCTGATAAGAAAGCAATATTTTGAAAATACTCATTATGAAAATCACCAAGAGCATTCTTTTTACAAATATTTCAATTGAAAATATCATATAGTTCTTTTGAAATGTCAAAAAGCCGTTCCTTTTTGTCAGTCAAGCATAATTCTTTTTCACATTTTTGAAATCCCAGTCTTGTTTTCCCTCAATATGTAATACAACTCAGTCTATCCTGTCTGTGGACAGGCAAGTGTTTTTTCCCAACAAAGCAAGTGGTTGCTCCAGGACCTAGCGTATCTGGAGCTCTCCTTGGTCTCTTGGAATTTTCTACTGCTTCACTGTTAGGCCGACTTCTTCCTTTATTTCTCCACTACTTCTTTCACAAGTGTTTTTGCTACAAGTGAAGTGAAGTCTGGCAAGTTGGGACTTATTTTTGCTTTGCAAGTCTACTGTACAAAATCCATGCATTTATAGAAATGTTCCAAGGATCCAAAAAAATCCTCATGTTGCCTTTTCTGCTCCTGTGCCCCATCCTGTAAAGTGCTTGGAACACATCAAATAGATCCACAAAGCCCATACCTCTGCTGTATGCCTCAACAATTGCTGGTCTTCCTACTTCAATTTATATCCTTTTACTTGAAGGCCATATCCTTACTGATTCAACTGGTTCTGTGTAAACATAATTGGATGCAAATTGGACCAACAAAAGTCAAACCTGAATTTACATCAACAAAGGCATCAAAAGAGCCACGGCTCTCTTTTTTCAATTCTTTTTCAGATTTCAATTGGCATCCTTTCAGTCTTTCTTGACAAAGTGTGCCAATTGCTCAAAACTTTGATTCCTTCAATTTCAGTAACAACACAACAAAGGTGAAATAGTTATCAAAATATAGCTTATAACTTTGACCTACAGTCTCAAACTCACACTCAAACTCAAAATTTTTTTTTCAACATAAAATTGATTAATTACAATATACCGGTTAACATAATTATACTAAATATACAATATCCAAGTTAATTTGGCTAAATAACAATGAATGGTCAACCGCAATATTTTATAGAACATCAATGAGAATTAAACAATTTTAGAACGGAATAAAAATAAGAGAATGTGTGATATTGTAATAACAGCTAAGTGCAATTATAAAATAATGATAAAGTAATCAAGCCTACAGATGTCAAATTTTGTTCATAAGAAAATATTTCACATGATTCGGGGCTCCATCCATGTCAAAGCATAGCAAAATCCACTCTACCTATTTTGTGAAAACAGCTTAAATCCTGATTTCTTTGGCTTTTTGGTAAATACCTGCTCAGGCTACTTCATCCTTTGAAGAGAATAATCTGTTCATCAAGAGAGTTGTGTTCCTCAAGCTTTATTTGAAGGCAGTTATTCCTGAGCTTTTATAAAAGAGGCCTGACTTTGCAACATTATCGTGTCTTGTGCAGTTCAATTTGTAGCAAATGTGCCCCAGCCTGTAAGCTTGAATTAGCCATGTTTATTTTATGGTTTGCACCAGTCTTCTGGCCAGCTTCATCTTGGTCATAATCTGCTTTATGAAATATTTGCAAGTTTTCAGTCTGATGACAGTCTGAATTTAGATTCTTTTTGTTCTCAACAGATTTGATGATAAACTTTTTCTTGAAATTGCTTCTCATATCACACCCAACATAATTTCAGTCCCACAAACATTCTCAATATCATTATACTTTCAACTTTCTTCTTTCGACTTTCTTTAAAACAGAAACGATGTGACTAAACTGTGTCCAGCAAGTTAACATCATATGACACACCTAAATTGCACTCCTAAAGTTAACCAACTTTATACAGTCAACAAGCATCCCAGACTTCATTTTTCGAAATTTCACTAATTCCTTTGAGACATTCATACGCAGTTTCTCCATGAGTCATTGCTACTTGTATGTTCCATGCTCGCTCCTCTGTCAAATTATCACCACCAAAAATAGTTTCTCGACAATCTGCTTCTTTCTATTTTCACTATCTCCCGCCTTGATGCAAGGAATATATCGATGTTGTACTAATTCCAAGATATCTATCATTTTAGCACCTATTGACTCGTTTTTCATGACTAAACCAACAGGAATCTGTGGCAGGAAAAGAGGCAATAAAAGTAGTATGCAAATTTTCTAAAATCAATCAAACAATCATCAAGTTAAAAAAAGTTCAGTTTGGATGCAATATACTCACAAACATGGAAAACTTCACCCTCGTAATATACCCCTACTGATGAAAGTAGATGTCTACTTAATTCTTGCTTCCTATAATCAAATAAAGAGATTATCTCATCAGTTGCTTTGTCCATTATTGTTCTATATTTGTGGTTGATATACCAAGGAACACACTTCTTGAACCCACGGAAAGCTGTCATGCATGTGGCAATTTTCCGAGCAACCAATGGAATCATTGATAAGTGATTTGCTTAAATTTGCTGTTCAAATGAAATCTGTGTTTCTGAGTTGTGATACTGGCTTCAAGCTTGTTTTGTTGTCCTAATCTGAACACCTAATTTACTCTCAAAGTTACACCAATAAGATTGAAGCAATGAATCGATCAATTTTGATTCTTGTTGGACATGTCTTTCATTTGACAAAGAAATCCAATAACCCCAAGAAATTCAAGTTATCAACTGCTGCGAAGAATCTCCTTTTGTGTTTCTGCTTCCTGAATATTTTTGAGTGAAGACCACATTGAAACTTTTTGCATGGGAAAAACAGTTCTAGAAACATTGTTAGTCCTGCAAACCATTTGGATGGCTGTGCCGATAACTTGTGCCGATATTCATCGTCCCGAGTTTTGGCATGTCTACATTCTGTCCCAGCGTTATGGTCCAATACTGCAAGTTCCGACCTAGCAATCATTCCTTCGAAACCAAAATGCAGCCTTTTGGGACAATATTTATTGTAAAGGGAATGATATACCTCGATTTGCCCCGTGTGACTAAATTCGGTTAAATACCTTAAATCTCTTAACAGGAATTTGTCCTTAATGACCGATTCGAGTGCGACATAAGCAGGCGAACCTTCTATTAACCAAATTTTTTCCAATCTGTCTCTTTTGGATAGCTTTGCATGTGCACACCGTTTATAAATGGTTGCATCTTCCCATCTGTGTATGTTCCTTATATGGTATAAGATACTTAACCATTTTTCGCGAAGAATATAAGGATCTTTGTTGCATGTCGCACAAGACCACCAAAAGTGATTTATAATTGATTTCATCCAACCATTCAAATCTGAAGCGCCTTTCTTTTTTGCTAGCAAAACTAATTTCTTTTTAATATTTTTACTTACGTGCCAAATATCAAACTGATGATTAATGTTACTCTTTTCGTTTTTCCTGTATGCCTTGATTTGCTGATGACGATCAGTAGTTAACGATGCCACACTCATCCCTTGATTCTCTAGAGATTGAAGGCAATTTTTCAAACCCTGCTTTTCCATTGCGTTAGAACTCGAGACAGTTCCTACATGGACAACGGAAAAGTCTAAAATTTTCATGGTGTTTGTGTCCATCACAGTATATGTACCATACTTTGCAGAAAAACCTGGCGAATCACATCTACCGTCCCCTGCTAAGGCTACAGGACCATCCACTAAGGAAATAAGCTGTTTTCTAGCGTTTTCGTAAAAGTCATTGACAGTTGGGAAAAGTATTTGTTTTTTTATAGCGTGATAGCTTGTGCGACCTAAAAACGATATGTTGCATAGTGACATCATCTCTTGGATTCTTGTGAAAGTACTGCCGGTATAAAGTATGGAAGCTGACAATTCAAGATTCCCCAGAGACATCCCACGTATTCTCGGAGTGGAGTACCATGATGTTTTGTGGCTATTGCTGCAAATTCGTTCAACTTTTACCATGACCCCACTGCGTATAATTTTCCGTAAAGTCGTAGTCGTAAAGCAAGTTGAGCAAATTTGCAGCAATGGAAGCAAGCATGACCAAAACACAACAAATTTTGTGTCGTGGCTTGGTTGCTCGTTGCCTAGCTCCTCGTCATCAGTTTCGTCACTAGCCTCCGTAGATGATGCATTTTCGTCGCTGTGGAAAGAAAAATCGGCATCTTTGAAGGAATCGGTCTCACCCTCTGACTCACTGCAGGATGGGACATAAGCGGTAGAATCATCAAATCCTGCCATTTCTTCTGTGTTTACTGCCACATCTCTCATTTCGGGGCCAGTTGAACTTTGACGGTCACAACACTGGGTTCCCACGCTTACCATTGTGGTGAAGGTACCAACTTTCTTGTGTACCATATTTACTGTACAACCGACGCTTTTTTCCAGAAATTTTTTAGACTCCGTTTGAATGGAGACGCTTTTGGCAATCGTTTCATCAAGGTCATTGGGGGACGTTGAAGCACATGCAGCATCCAGAAGCTGAAAAATTACATGTTAGATTGAAAACAATTTTTTACTACAAGAAAACTATTGTCAAGTATGTAGACCCGGGATGCCGTCCTAAGAACTAAAGAAGAAGGGCTGTGCAATAGGAAACTTCAAGAGACCACACCCTTAAAGCACTCAATATACTTGCATTTCTGTTAAAGACTCTCCGTTATGTATATTCAAAACATTCAAACTATTAAGCGACACTGTAAAACAAACATGAACTGATTTGTTGAGAGGGATCTGAGACCCCAAAATTTTTCTGAATTTAATTCTATTAATTAAAAGGGGGCTGAGCCCCCGAGCCCCCCGAGCCCCCCGAGCCCCCCGAGATAGCCCAACTATTTCGTGACGGTATATAGAAACAGTCTGTTATTCAACCCCCCACAACACTGGATGTTTTATGAAAGTCTTAATACGAATAAAACAATACAAACTCTGCGTTTTTCTTCCCTTGCAGCCCCCTCTATGGAATTTTTCCTCTCTTGTGTCGATTCCCTAAATACAAAGATTGTAGGGATTGCATCTGCCTTTAGTTTTTTTGCACCTGGCTTGTTTTCCATCAGTTCTTTCTGGAAAGTAATTTTTCATGAAACAAAATATTATTCAATTCGAATTTAAAGAAAAATTTGAATTTAAGCAATTCAAAATTCATCTTCTTCTCCTTTTATTAAGCGCAGCCCTATCACGTGCTTGTATTTCATTTATTTCACTGCATGAGATATTTCAGATTTTAATCCCTCATGCCCAAAATTGGATACACCTCTTGCAATTTGTGTTCGGCTTACCAAACAGACAAGGCGTTCACGACGCCCATGCAGCAGGCAGAGCAAAAAGGAAATTCATCATGACTCAATATCAATAGAAGAATTACTCATAATAGTCGTCATCGCTAACACGAAGTTGGCAGTGGTTATGGCAAAACATGTTATATGTGCTGTTTTTGTTTGTATTAGATATGTTTTCTGTCACTCCTGTAAATGCTTTACCCCTTTCATTTTGTAATACAATATTTTCAGCCCTAGAAAAAAATCTCGCGCATTCAAGTAAGCTTTTTGGAATGAAACTAACTGAGAAAATAGATTAGAATTAGTGGTTTTATTTTTGCTCGTTTGAGGCATTGATAAGCCGTTTTCATCTTATTTTTATCTAACAAATCGTTTATTTCATACTCAATGATACAGCTACTTTGAGGTACCCAAATTATTTTTGCAGAATTTCTGACAAAACTTCTGACGATTACTAAAACCCGTAGAAAATAGCATTAGCGTATTAATTAAAAATTTAGTTACCTTGAAATCTCTTTCATAGCAGTCTTCGGCAAAGTGTTCCGAGCAAATATAAAAACTCTTGTCTTTCGGTAATTCACCGGCACGACGTATGTTCATTAGCCACATTTTTCTGAGTTGCTTGTTGCGACCTTCCCCTGGTATCTGATGAAACGTCAATTCTTTATTATGACTCGAGCGATTTGTGCACCCAAATGCACCACAGTTCGGCATTTTGAACGAAAAATCTTTAAATACTGTCCGATTTCGAGAAAAGTTGTTTCTCAATCCGAAACCTTCCGAATCAATTAACTTTCACCATAGCTTACACTTGAGTCACTCTCATCTTCTGAACGTGATGACGTCAAAGGCAACAACAACATTATCCTCGTGAGAGTTGAAGATGGCGGCCTATCGCGAGGCGATTTTAGGAGACAGTTTTCGTGGAATAACAGAGTAAAATGAGAGGTAAGAGCAAAAACAATTCACAACAAAGCCTTCTGTTATATTAACAGCAATATAGCCAAATTTCATTTTAGACCGAACTTCCCCTTTAAAAACGTTTCTTTCGTATGGGGACGTTCTCGAAGATGTTCTTGAAGGTGTTCTAACATTTGCTCTTGAAGATGTTCTTGAAGGTGGTGTTACTGGTCTAAAAGGAGATGTTCTTGGTATGCTAAAAGAACTAATAGACGCGTTTGATTCATTACCACTTCTACTGCTGCTTCTTTTACCATTACCTTTACCTTTTAGTTTTTTTTGTTTTTTCATAGGCAATTTTAATACTTTCGAAATATCTTTCATCCATTTACTAGATCTGTTCGTAAGTTTAATAGCAACCATTTTACAACGATAGAATTGTACTCAAAAGAAATCACAAAGTTTTTATATAGATGTTTTTATTAGATTTATATACAAAATAAAAGAAAATTATATGATATTTTTTGTGAATGTTCAGTTTATCTTTTTCGAAAGTTTTGTAATGGTCGTTTTCGTAACAAACGCCTTTTTCTCCCCATACCAACCATTTTCATGACATCACCAATAATAGGAATATTTTTAGCCAAACCAATAACGTCTCCAATTAGTGGTAATTTACTTGCCAAACCCAGTCCCACTCTAGCTGCAGTCATTAGACCAAGACCTTTACCTCTTAATCTTCGCACTCTACGTCCTGTCAACCTTCGTCTTCGACGTCTTCCATAACCTTTCATTTTGTCAATTATTTTGATTTGACTATCTTAATTTCCCCTCCGCTTAAGAGTTTTTTTATTGATTTTTTTCTAAGTAATAAAGTGATATAATAATAAAAAAAAAGGTTAGTTAACTTTATCCAAAATCTTTTTTGTTCCCCATTCTGTAGCTCCAGAAACAGCACCCATTGCAGCTTTTTTTGCAACTTTTTTAGCTACACCCTTAACAACAGTTGGTGTCATTACCTTAAATGCACTTTTTAAAAACTTCCCCATTATCTTTCCCATCAATCCAAGACCTCCTCTTCCTCGCAGACGTCTACGTCTAGCATTACGTCTACGTTTTCCCCTACGTCTCCTGCTTCCTCCACTAACCTTTTTACCAGGTGCTGAAAAAACTCTAGCATAAGGCATTGTAAATCGTTTCTTTCTAATTTTTTTACATAAAAAAATATTATATTTAATTCTAATAAAAATAAAGTGTTTTTTTTTCACATAAATCACTTATTTTTTAGATTGCCTAAAATAATTTCATCTCAGCTAAATTATTTTTAATCCTTTTAGAATTATCTTAGCTCCTTGTAAGTAACGATCTTCCTTATTTCCTCCACATAAACCTTTTCCTTTACCTTTCATCACTGATTTATGTATCCAATTAAAATAACCACTCCAGAAATTATGCATCGGACTTCCTCCTCCTCGTAAACCTTTTCGTTTACACCTTCTGCAGCTTTTTCTTTTTCCTTTACCTTTCATTGTTCTAATATAGGGAGGTAACTTTCTCATCTTTCTTTGTAAAATCACTTCTTTCTAATTTTTTACATAAAAAATATTATATTTAATTCTAATAAAATCAAGTGTTTTTTTTTCACATAAATCACTTATTTTTTAAAGGTAATTTACTAAAAAGACGACCAAGCCAAGTCTTCTGCAACCTCGCACGTTCCTGTTTTTCGGGTAAATAAATTCCTCCTCGTAAACTTTTTCGTTTACACCTTCTGCAGCTTTTTCTTTTTCCTTTACCTTTCACTGTTCTAATATAGAGAGGTAACTTTCTCATCCTTCTTATTGTTTTTTGTGGTATATATACCGATCCAGTACTATAACCAAACAATTTCCGACTATTATAATCCATATATAAGAAATCGTTAAAAATAAAAGACTATTTAACATAATATTTTTTATCAAAAAAAAAATTACAAAACTGTACAATTATAAAAATAAACTAATTACTAAATCGTTTTCAACAAACTAATAGGCTTATCAGGATATGCTATCTTTACATTTTCTGGATTTCTAATTAACGAATTTACAATAAATCGTAATCTATTATCTACATTAGGGCGAACACAAATTCTTACATACGGATATTCACCCTCCTTCGATTCTGAAAAATATCTTTGACAAGTAGTAAAAATAGTTCGTGCTTCTCCAGTCTGACCTGGATACATCTGATTTATAACAGCATGCAACTGATCGCTACGGGCAGGATCTTGAAATATAAATTTATAATCTACTTGATTGACTAATTGTCTAGCAAAACGACCTTCAGGATGGAGATATTGCCATAACATAAAAACACACCAATTTTTATGATGAGCTTCCCTTGTTAAGATATTACTAACATCTTCTCGTCGTGTCATTTCATTCATCATATCATCCAATATAACAATTGAATAATGAGGAATTGAATTTATTTTATCCAAAACTAAAGTATCCGTAAGATCGCCTTTAACGAATGTTACTTTACTCTTAAAACTCATACTATCCGCAGGTAACTTCAAATTATAACTATTTACTATATTGTTCATTTTATAAAAATCTTCAGGGCTCTCAGTTCCGTAAAACCAATAAATATTTCGAAAATATTTTCCCTCCTCATCATCTGTATAATTTCTCCATTGGGCCAAAATATCGATTAATAAAGTAGTTTTTCCACATTTAGATTTTCCAGATAATAAAACGGAACAAGGAGTTTTAATACGTATATCTAACTCAACATTCGAACGTAAACCCTCTTCTTCATCTTTTAAAAACGAATGTATACAATATAAATCCTTGTCATTTATTTGAGCACCTTTCTTCGAATTTATAAAATTTTTCATATCATCTTTTACTTGTTTATCGTGAAACAAGATATATTTATCATCAACACTGTTGTCGTTTTCTATCCTATCTTTTACCAACTTTTTCCTATATCCAAATCCTATCAACGGCTTCCTTTTCAATTTGTCTTCCTTTTCTAATTCTTTTATATCCATTTTTTCATATTTTTTACAAGCCGTAAGAAACTTCTTAACTCTTATAGGAGGCATTTTTTTTGAAGAAATAAAAAATAGTAAAACATTATATCATAACCCAAATCAACATTTATTTTTATAAAATTATCAGACTACATATATTTTATATTAAACTAAGCTAAGTGGCCACTAATAAACGGTTTTATAAACATATAAAAATGAAAATAACCAAAACCTTTAGCGTTACAATCATCATCTAAAACGAATTTATCATCTTCGCCAGTACCATAAGTTTTCCTATACTCTCGCATTAACAAATTACGTAACTTTTCGCTTAAACAATTAAACTGCTGTTCAACAACATAGATATTAGACTGTTTTTTCAAAGTAGCAGTAAAAGTATTATTATCAGAATCCTCCTTTTTGTCGATATCGTCAATAATTACCAATTCGTCAGGAAAACTATCATTAAAATAGTCTTCACTATCCGGTTGTTCCTTTTTCATTTTCTTTTCTGGAGGTTGTATTTCTTCGTCAGGTTTTTCGTCACTGTCATAGCAGATCATTTCAGGAGCAGTACAGCCCCGACAAGTAACACTACTATCGTTACCATCCAAATCAGGATAAACAACATCGTCGTCACTATGGTTGCTACAAGTACTACTGCCACTGCTGCTGTTTACGATATCACTTCCCTTTCTACTATTTTCCAAATAAACTTCTTTACAACGCTCAATATCTTTTCCGCCAGTTCTTTTTACACCGAATGTACCGATTTCTTTATATCTCCTTTCTTTCATTTCCTTCAAAACCGACAACCGTTTAACGATAGTCTTGTCCCTTTTATGCAAAAAATCAAAAACTTCTTTCAATTCGATATCCAAATTTGCAGTTTTCGTTCTCACAGAATCTGCAAAGTACTCCACATAGTCATTCAACAAAAGCTCAACGGTTTTTTTACTCATATGTAAACAAGTTTTACAATACAAGCAATGATTTTTCATCCTTTCTAATAATCGATGCAGTTCACTTTTCATCTCATCTTTGAATTCGTGTAAATCAAACCAAGTAACAGTGTCATCTTGAAAAAAATACCTATCGATTATAAAATTGTTTATATACATGTCACTTTTTCGAAAAAGTTTGACATTTTTTATCAAACGATTTTGTAAAGTATCGAACTTTCTATCAAAGTCTGTCAAAGATGCTCCTGATGTTACAGAAGAGGTTTCCGACAAATCCGACAATTCGGTTTTATTCTTCGGATTGTTTTCAACATGTCCAAGATGATTCTCGATTCTAGCTCTTTTTTTTTAAATATTCTCTAAATCGTCAACTTCCAGTTTCCTTTTCAAGTCGTTGTTTTTTTCGATCACATTACAAAGTTATTTTCGCAATTCGTACTTTACCATTGTTTTTTTCGTTTCCAACATCATTTCATTATTAGCTGCATGACTTCGCAAATCTCCATCTGCAAGTGAATCCAATAAATGACTCTTCTGATCCGGTGTTTGAAACATAATTAAACTTTCCCTATCTTCATAACTAGTAGAAGGTAAATTATTTCCCAAATTGCTCATAATTTCGTCAGAGTATTTGCTTATGTCTTTAACGTCTGTAGGAAATTCGTCATCTGTTCTGCTTAAATGATCGATAAGACCTAAAATAAAAAAAATGTGGGGGGTTATTGTTGTCCAACAATAAGTGAGTATTATTTTTAAGGCTACTTACCTGTTATCCACCTTATTAAGACAATAAATTTTTACACATATTTTCAAATAAAAAATCTTCTTCCTGTTTTTTAATTCGTTTAAATGTAACACTCAAAGAATTTGCTTTTCTTTTACGGCCTCTTTTATTCTTAGATTCATCCGATGGTTTAGTTTCATTAGCTTCTAAAAGATCACTGGCTATGTTATAGCCGCTATTAACATATTCCTTCCTAAAAATTGTTAAATTTAGTTGTTTCATTTTCAAATCTTCTATTGAAAAAATACCATCTTTTTCATCATCCAAATCCCTATCGAAAAATGAAAAACCTTTTATTTGATTTTTAATTCTATTTAATTGAGTACCTTTAGCGACAATTTCAATATTAAACAAATAATAATCAATTAAAAGAGACATATTAATTGCATGAGATTCGTTAACATATACACATTCTTCAACATTTTTAGTTTGACAAGTATCACAATTAATAGTCATACGGCTAGCGCAAACTTTACATTCGTATCTTATGTTCTGTTTCTCAGTAATTATATTATTTTTTAATTCATATTGTTTAACCCAATAATCGGGATCGGATGTAGCTTTTTCTATAACTTTATTTTGCCAAATTTTTTTTAGATTTTCAGCAGCTTCTTTGTCACTCATAATTTTATGATTATTAACATAAGACTGAAATTCGTTATTTGAATATATATTATTTTGTAATAATATAGCATGAAAAATCCTTTTTTCAATCTCTAAAACCATCACATGCGTTTTAGTTACAACTTCTGAAAGGCCAAAAGGATAAACTGAAACTATTTCTCCATCACTACGTAATAAAGGAAACAATTGGGTATTTTTATCAAGACCTAAATTTAAATCAAGAGAATTAAAAAGTTCGTCTAAAACTAAAAAAGAATGTTTTTGCAAATGGGAGGGAGAAGTAAAAGATAACAATAATGTTTCATTCTTATATACCTTACCTTTCATATCGTTATCCTTCTTCCTACTTAAACAAAACATTATGTAATATGTACAATTTTTCAAAATTTAGAATTTATAAAATTTACACAATTTGAAAAGAATTTACAATATTTACAATCTTAAAAATAATACCCACCTTCGACAGTTTTTCTAGACATAGTCAGCCTTTTTTCGTATCTTTTTTTATTATAACTAAAAATAAAAAAAAATAAACATTTATAATTTATATTTTTTAATATATAATTTTTATTAAACAACATATATAAAACAAAAAATTATAATTAAATTATTTTCTTACCTTTTTTTTGTAGATACAAAACCAAGCCGTCAAACTTTTTTCTTTTGATGTGCAAACAATCTAAGAAAAAAATATTTAAATATTAACAATTCTACTCTTTTTATAAACCAAAAAAACAAAAAAACATGTTAAAAAAATTAAAAAAAACTTCAAACAAATAACTCACTTTTTTCACAACTGAATCTGCTCCTGGCTTGTCCTGTTCTTTCGCTGACCAAAGAGAACTGATTTTTCTTCAAGAACTTTCCGGCTTTTTATAGCTTAATGTTTCTAATAATAGCTGTGATAAAGAAATGCAAATTTTTGAAGCAAATAATCTTGATTGACACATCTTGTAACCACACTTGTTCATACATTGCAATCCTTTGTAAGTAAATTTTTTCTTCCATATTTGACTGAGAAAAAACAGTTTATCTCCGACTTTGCTTTCTTTATAAATTTTATTAGCAATAAATTGTGACAATTGTCTATCTTTAAAATGACACTTTTTCAATGTCAGAACACATTCGATGTTCCTTTGTCGAAGCTGCAAATTGTCAACTAAAACGTTGAACTTCAATCTAATAATCGTCTTTTTCAAATCTTGAAAATCGAAAGATATTAATAAATATACATCTACTGCTTCCATTATATATCCAAAGGAACTGTATGAATACCATCGTCAAGAATTCGCCTCTTGCAGTAAAAAGCACTAGTCATCTTTTTTTTCTGTTCATAAGTCGTCAAAACAGTATTAGTGCTCCTAATTCCGCGATTGGTACCGAAAGTGTCTTTTAGAGGATCTTCCAAAGTTTCTCTATACACATCCAAAACTCCTTCTTGCATATTTTCAGGTTTTCTTCTTTTTCCTTCTCTAATCATTTCATTCTTTTGAACTCCCTTACAGGAAAACTTAATATTGTTAGAATCTAACTCAGCAACAATATACGACTTGGCACATAAAGCAATAAGATTTGTCCCTGTACATTCCACCTTAAAACGATTTGGTTGTCTTTTACCAAAAATAGATGTCTTTCCTATAAAAAATTCATCTTTATGTCTTTCGTAATAATCCATCTTCGCGGGGTCAATATTGTCTTCAAAATTTTTATATTTCAAACTCAAATAAATACTGTCAGTGTCGGTCAGCATTAATTCATAATTCTCTGCTTTCAAAACAACTTTAATGAAGTCATAATAAAAACGTAAAATATGTAATTTGGCCCTTCCGAATATTACGGCTGCAATTTGCCGAACTTGATCTAAAACAATCCTCTTTTTCTTTAATTCCACTTCAACAATTTCAGGTGTTATAACTTCGTATTTTTCAAAATTTAGCATTGAAGACGTCGTCAAAGTTGTTTTCTCTATACCGTCAGGTTTCTCTAAACAAAATTCCACATTTAATTGTTTTTCCTTATTAGTTATGCATGATCCAAACGCACTATTTCCAATTAACTTTGCTGTATATGCTTTCATTTCTGAAGACTTGTCTCTATCTCCAGCAATTCTTAATTTTGTGATATTAGTGGCAAATCTCGAAAATATCGCTTCCTTTTTGAATCGAACAAAAGCGTATATCTCCGTTACAATAAATCCCTTTTTTACCAGCCAAACAAAATATTCATCAATTAAAGCTATATTTTTTCCAAAATAAGAATCTATTACCGATTTCCGTCCTTCTTTTGGAAAAATAATTTTTAACTCATCTGCCAAATCTTTCATATAATCTCCAATGTCTTCATATTTAATATTCGCGTGTTTGATGATCGGTGCAAAATCCTCAAAGTGCTTTTTCAAATGCTCCGGACAATGAATATCACAAACAACAATTCCGTTGATTTGTCCCGCGACTAACATATCCTTCACATATTCAGTTGGTACATAGTCACTTCCAGTATCGGAATAAAATTTCATCTTATCTTCATACGATCTCTTTTCGTCTACAAAATCTTTGTATCCACACACGTTATTCCTATAATGATCTCGTATTTTACACTCCATTATTAAAGTTACTTTCAAATTTCGAGACTTTTCTAAAAAAGTTTTTCTAATTTTGTCTATTTTTCGAATTTGTACAGCATTCATAACAACCATTTTTTTTGTTGCTTTATCCCAACGATTGAACGTAACATAGTCGTATTTATTACATCTTTCGCAAGCGTGATAATAGCAGCCTTGAAACTCAAAAACACGTCTTTCTCCTTTTACATAACCGTCCACATAAATACATTTCGGAGGTTCTTTTCCAATATCATTTATAGTATATAATTCTTTCAGTATTTCTTGCTCATATTTAGTAAAAACAATTTTATAATTTCTGAGAATTATATTTTCGGTGTAAATCTCTTTCTGTATAAAATCAAAATAGTCTTCTTCTGTTTGACTTTGTACTTTCGAACTAGTAACTTTCCTTTTCCTTTCTGTCATCAACAGATCACTTTGGAATGTGTGACTTGTGTAATTATAAGTAAAATCGGTACTCTTTCGAATTAAAAAATTTGGAATACCAGGATTAACGTACAATGACGGTTTTCCGACAAACTGTCCTTCGCCAAGGCACCACAAGTAGAGTGAATTCGAATCATATCCAACAATATACGGATGCTTTTTACTATTCTCCCTTGTAAAAATTATAGACTGCCCGCCAACTTCCAATTGTTTTACTATATTAATTATTTCCATGTCATTTAAATAATACATCGAGCCTTTGTACATATAACGCGATAAAATCTTCTTCGCTAAACCAGGTAACGAAATACCGTTCGCAAACATGTCCACATGATTATCTCTCAATTCCTTTGCATAATTTTGGATAGCTTTAGCAAACGGGACAACATCCATAAGATTGTAAAAACGCAATAAATCCTTCAACGTTTTAAAACCCAATTCACGCCATTTTTTTTAATCATTTCGTATTGTTCAAGTCCGGATAATGGTAAATTTGCATCGACTTTTCTAACTTCTTCTGGAGTTGTATTTAGAAGCATTTTTTTAACTTTGTAATTTTTTTCCAAATAGGTGAGATACTCTTCCTCTAACACATTCCCCTGTTTCAACGTGCTATAAAACGATTCATAAGGAGGGAGACAAGTTTCTTTTAATACATCATAACTTGACATGTATTCGTATGGGAAAAAAACTTTTCCATTTTAAATTCTGCAGCAAAAGACTGTATAAAATTTCGTAAACTAAATCCTGGCGCTAAAAATTGCATCAAATCTAACAATTTGAACCGTCCGTGTTGGATTCTTACGCTCATTTCTATATATTTGTTCTGCTTTTTTATTACGAATAAATCTTTCCCATTTGTCTTTTGATTATTGATATCTTCAATGTTGCTAAAATTTAATCCTTTTTCTTTTAAAACTTGTATTAACTCCTTCTTTATTAACGGAATATCATACGCGCTACTGTTGAACCCAAAAACAGGAAGTGTAGATATATAATCCAAAAATCTTTTAAACATGCGAATTTGCGGTGTATAACATTCAATCAACGTCATTGGATCTTTACCGATCTTTTCCATTATTTCCATTTCTTTCGACATTGTAACCAAATCATCATCCGACATATTTTTTTCTTTTAAAGTAGAGCTCACACTTACAAATCCGTTAAAAAAAATCCCTTCACCTTCTTCCTCCTCATCGTCAATCGCGCTTATAAAGTCGTCATTGTGGAGATAATTTAGCTCCTCAGTAGTAAATTTAATAAGTATCTTTCTTTCTGCAAAATATCTCTTTATATATAAAATAATTTCTCTATATCTACAAAATTCCATTTCTTTATTTAATTTCACCAATTCTTCCAGATCATGGACGAAAAAATTTATCAATTCTGTCGGATTTTCAGATATGCGAAATACAGTAGAATAACCATTTTCATCTGGTTGTAAATGATCAATATGCTCTGTTGTCAAATTGCTGCATATTGTGTACGACAAAGGTATATTTTCAAACACGTATTCCTCCCCATCTATAGTCAAATCAGCGGAGTTCTCTTTGAACTGTTGCGAAGAAATTATAGATTCGCCGTCATCAGAAAAAACAAACTCCTCGTCGTACAATTCTTGCATAACTTCTCTCTCTGTCAAAAAATGTTCTTCAGCTTCCTTTTTTAATCTTTCGTTTTCTTCAGTTTCATCAAAAAAGCCGTCTCTTATACTCTTTAATCTCCGATTTTTTAATTCACTCAAAGTCGTTCTTTTAAGCAAACTCTCAAAATCGTAACAAACCATATTTCCTTTAAAATACATGTTATTATTATTTTCATTGTTATCAATGTCGTTATTCTCGTCTTTTACAATATCTTTTAATAGTTCATCCGGCAAATGAAACATTTTTTTCAACATTTCAGGAAAAAGTTCATGAACATCAACAACTCCAGTAGCGCTAATAAGGGTTACATCAGTATTGCAACGTGTTATTTTTTTGCCGCTTCCAGCTCTATGTCGTAACAAACTTTTCATCCACGTAAAATTCTGTCCGCATACCAGACAACTAATATTGTCCATCAAAAGTCTTTTCTTAATAACCAAATAATAATGCTGATTAAACAAAATCAAGTTAATATTCATTTTCTTCTCGAAAATAAGTCTGTTCGAAGATTTTGACAATAAAGCCATTTTCACTCTACCTTTCGAAACCTTAGGAATAAAAACCATGATCTTACACTTAAACAAAAACTCCATAGCAGGCATGACTTTAACAGATACACCTTGGAATATTTGTTATGTTAATATTTGTTCTGGAGTAAGCTTGTACACTTCAGCATACATCCTAAATAGTTCAGACGTTTTATCTTCAATTAGCGTTTTTATATGAGTATTTTCGCCTTTCCGCATTATCAAATTCTCCAATTTTATTTCCTTATCAACTAATAGTAATGAAACAGCTATCATCCTGAAAAAACATTTATTATCATTTACGACTCCACCAACATTTCTTTGCAGGTCCCTTTTTAATCCTTTAAATATTTTGTTTGTTCTTAATCCCGCTTTTAAAAAAGAACGTATTTTTGTTAAATCTTTTTCTGTTTCAGAATCTTTAAAATCTGATTTTTCAACATTTTCTTGAACATCACAATCGCTTTCGTTTTCGTCTAAATCGTCACCATCATCCTCATCTTCAGCTTCTAATAAAAGAAAATCATTCTTTTCGATATCGCTTTCATCTTCGAAATCTTTGTCATCATCTTCATCATCCGAATTCTCGTCTTCGCTACTCTGACCTCCCAAATCGTCCATTTTGTCGTCGTTCATTTTAAATATTGATATTTTCATATTTGTTATTCGTAAAATATGCACTCGATACGAATAAAACATTCTCCGAACCAAGTCGAAATAGTTTTGTTTATATAAATCTTCGATAACAGAATCTGCGTCATTTTTGTTTTTTATAACGAAAAGATTCGGAACTTGATGAAGAATATCTTTATTTTGCGGTGTTCTAGTTAAATGTTCATCAACATACCAATGTCTTACAGTCGTTTTTTCTGTATCCAAAAGCATAAAACCGAACGCAATTCCCATTTTGTAAGGTAGTTGATGTACGGCTGCGTTATATACATCATGTATCGAATTTTCCAAAAACTGCCTAAACTGAACGTTTTCAACATAAGGAATATTTATTTTTATTATGTCTCCGTTTTCTGATTTATGAGAATGTAACATAATTTCCGATGCATTGTCTAAATAAGCCTGTTTTACCATATCTCGCCATACCGATCGTACCTTTTTGACAGCGTTCGTTAATATATCTTCCTGCCCTTTTTCTTCGTTATGTTTAGAACTAGACGCCTTCCCTTCACCCAATAAATCACCACTCGTATCATACAATTCCATTAATTTAACTTCTTTATTTACAGCATTTAAAAAAAATGCTCCTCAT